>NC_091802.1:42185000-43435000 GCF_041296235.1 Equus asinus | reverse complement strand
CGCTCATTAGGGCAAAGCAGTGTCCTTGAGTGGGTGGCGAGGGTTCAGAGCCCAGTGAGTGACCTGAGGACTGGACGGCGGCTGCCCGACCTCCCCTCAGCCCTGAGGGGCGAGGCGAGCCAGAGGGTGGTGGCACTCACAATGCTGTCCACCTGCAGGAGGCTCCCGCCTGCTCTGCAGTTATTCTGTCCATCTCTCTGGGCCCTCAGCCCTGCCTCGGGCAGATCAGGGCCTGACACGCTGACTCCAGCCCCATCTCTTTGCTATTTGTTAACAAATGTATTTACAGTTCCTGAACCAAGATTAATTGTGAAATTTAACAGGAATGGCATAAAAAGGCCAATCATGACCTCTATGAGGGTTGTACACACAGTTGCTCTATTTCCAAACTAACAACTCCGGTCCTCACCCGCAGCTAGGCCCCCCTTTCTTCCTCCAAAATGAGACCGGGAATAGCATCAGGCTTCTGGTAGCTTCAACATTTAAAGAGACAAACACAGAGAGACAGAGAAGGGTGAGAAGAACCACAGTCAAAATGTAATAATAAAAAAAAAAGTAGTGAAAGAATCGATAGCAAACCCATCTCTGGCTCCAGATTAATGGCTTGGCTCAAAGAAATGGGGGGAGGTCCATGGGGAAGGAGGGTGGGAGGGAAGAGGGTGATGCAGAAGTTGGCAGGTGAACCGGTGACCCTGGAACAGCAGAACTCAGGGAGGGCAGCCAGGGCTGAGAAGGGAAGAGGTGAGAAGGGTCCCCAGAGGGGGCTCTGGCCACATGCCAGGCTCAGGGGAAAGGTCAGCACTGGGCCCCCACTAAGTGCTGGGGAGGGAGCTCGGTAAGAGCTGCAGCCGAGCCCCTCCTCTGCTTCATATGTTCCTGAGGATCTTGTGCACGAGCGTGGGGGGCTGGGGGAGGGGACACAAACACAGGCACTTCGGAAAGCAGAATAACCACATGCTTGTGGGAAAGGCGGCTGGGGGTGGGGGAGGGGAGCACCGACAGCTCACCCTCTTGGCTCTGCAAAGAGGCAAGTGCCTGCAGAGGGACAGGAAGCCAGGCCAGGGCTCCTGCTGCTCCAGCTCCTCTGTGGTCCCTCCCTATGCCAACCTTGCCTTGGCCTCCTGGCGTGGGCAGCTGGCCATGGCTGGACAGGCCCATCACTGGACCAGACTGCTGCTGGTCAAGGACACAGCTGGAGGCCGGGGTAGGAGAGGGCAGCCCCCAGCCCAGACGCTCCTGGTCCTACCCAAAGACTGGCAGGTGAGAGGACGGGCTCTTTCGATCCCACAGGGCTCGGCCACAAAGAGCTGTTCACTTGGACTTCAAAGGCCAGGCCAGGGCTCCTTCTGGCTCTTTTGGGGAGCCCTGGGGCACTGCTCCTCCTTGTGTCAGCCCTGGCTGGGTATGCAGCACTCAGCAGAGGTATAACTGGTATCCCTGCATCTGGCCCTGGAGTTGGGAGCTGTCTGGCCCCACAGCTGTGTGCCCAAGGGACTCACAGGAGGAGTTTTCTGCTGCCATTGGGCTGGGGCTGGGAAACAGGAAGGCAGGGGATTGGGAGAGGTTGGGGGATCCAGAACCATTGGGAGCAGCTGGTTTCCACACTGGCTGGCAGAGGGTGGGGAAAGAGAGGTAGATTGGCTCTCTGCAGGTCCTCCTGGGGGCTGTGTGCCCACAGCTGAGTGCAGGTGGGCTGACAGCTGGCCTGGAGCTGCAGGGCAGCTGGGGAGCTGGTCAGCCTGCTGGGGGACACGGCCAAGGGCTGCACACTCTGAATCCTCAGATCCTGGGGGCCAGCCTCCCCCAGGCCAGGGAGACTGTGTAGCCCAGAACTCAGCTGGCCTGTCTGTCAGTGGCCAGGAGAAGGCATCTGGGAGGGAGAGGCAGGTCTGTGGGTGGCACAAGGGCAGGAGGGAGGCCGGAGGGCTGGGCTCATGGCCTGGAAGGGCGAGGGACAGGAGGTGCCTGCCACCAGTTGTCCTGGTGCCACAGGGGCTGGGGGCTCTTGGGTCAAAGAATGAGCCCTGTGGCCAGGACACTCCTGGCCTCTTCTCGGTATTGCTGCTGGGGAACTGAACCTTTCGCTTGTGGCCAAGAAGTGCCAGGTCTGGGCCAGAGGAGAGGGCTGCAAAGCCAGAGCTGGAAAGGAGGCACTGGGAAGCAGGGCTCCTGGACACTGGTGTCCCTGGGGGGTCCACAATGACATCAGCCAACCCCTCCAGCTCCTGGCAGCTTGCTACTGGTCGGGGTATCTCGCCAGCCTCCACAGGTTCAGCTGGTGCCTTCATGTCACCCATCTTCCCATCCTGCTCTTGGGCGCCTGGGACCTGGTGGTTGTCTTCTTCCCTCATCCTGGGAGATGCTGCCCTGGGATAGGAGGGCTGGCTGGGAGGCAGAGTCTCAGGACATAGAAGGTCACAATCTGAAGCCGGGGAGACTGGCTGCCTGTGGGGACAGAAACACCCAGTAGGCCACAGGGCTCAGCTCCACAGGAGGCGGCAAGGTGGGATCCTCCCAGGTTGGGGCTGAGGGCAGGGTCGGGGGACACACATGGTGCTACCCTTCTGGGTCTTTGTGTGCTGAAGAGAGCTGCCTATGCTGGGGCGCTGTGAAAGGCCTGCTCTGTGGGTCTGACCCTGCAGTAGCGGCCAGCCCTGTGTGCACCTCTCTTGGCTCTGTGGCTTGTGGTTGGGGCTGGCCAGAGGCACAGGTTAGAGGCTGTTGCTTTTAATAACTCCACAGAGGAGGCTGTGCCCTTTGGTGGCTGGAGAAAGCAGCACAGAACCTGGCTGTGTGAGCTGAGCTGGAGGGAGCCACAAGGTGGAGACTCAGGGTGAGAGGGGAAGCCACAGCTCCTTGGTGGGCAGCAGGGGAGAGCTGGGCTCAGGGGGCCCTGGAATTCCACCGAATCCCCTGAAATCCTTCTTTCTGGGGGCACCTTCTAGAAAGGCAGAAAGACTTTGCTCTTCACTCACCTGGGACGGACCCAGGAATCCCATTCCCCATTTCTAGAAGACCAGACAGGCATGTGACCGGACATATGCCAGAAGCAGCAACTGCTGAACTGCTCCCCCGTCCCCACAACCGGCAGTGCTGGTGCATTGGGAAGGGAGCTATGCTCTGGTCTGGGCTAAGTCCCGACTGGCTGAAGCTACAAATGGAGGTCTCCCCACTGCCCCACCTCTAAAACGAACAGGACAGAGAATGGTGGGAAAGAAAAGTGAGGAAAGAGAAGAATGCCACAGGCTGGTCCCTGCTGTTGCCAACCTGAGGGCTCCTTTCCCCTAGAGAGGGCGGCAGCGGGAGAGTGAGAAGGCAGTGGTGCCCCTGACCCGTGGCAGGCCGCACGGCGCTCACCTGGGGAGGCTGGCCTGGAAGGGGATGTCCGCAAAGCTGTGGCTGAGCCGGGCGATGATCCGATCAACTTCTGCATATGGATGGGCTTCCAGGGCAAAGCCCTGGTGCTGGGTGCTCTGCAGATGCTGCCCAGGGGAGAGCAGGCACAAGGATTAGACAAGGCCGAGGAGGGACGCGAGCAGACCGCCCAGCCACAGCAGGGTGGAGACTGGTGGGAAAGGTGCTCTCAGAACAGTTAGGGAGCAGCGGCTTAGCGGGGAAGGCTCACCCCACGGAGCTCCTCAAAAGCCTCTCGGCAGCACTCGCAGTAGCCTCTCTTCCTCCCCGGAGCCATGCGGGCAGCTGACCGTGGATTTGGCTCTCGTTCCTTGGGTTCTCTGGGGATGGCACAGGTGTGGGAAAGTAGTCACCGCCGGGGCCTTCAAGGGGCAACTGCTGCTCCAGGGCCTGGAGCCCAGGCCAGTGAGGGGATGGACCAAAACGGCCCTGGAGCTGGGCCGGCATAAGCAGGCCTGCCTCCACTTGGCACCATTTGTCCAAGGATGCAGGAGAGGCAACAAGGAAGACGAGACCTCCCTGTGGGCCTCCTCTCCTAGCTGTCCTTTTCCCACGCACTCAACTCAAACCACACGGGAGGACAGGTGATGGCGGCAGCAAGAATCCCTCATAGGACAATTCCAGTTCTGTGCTCACACTCAAACCCACGTTCACTTGCCCTGCAAGAGGAGAGGGGAAAGGCCTCAATGGCAGCAAGGGAACTGTGCTGTCCTCGATCTCTTCCACCTTGAATGTCCCCTCACCCTGGTTCAGTCTATCTCCTCCCTCACGCTGACCTGTGCCTTGTACACCTTCACCGAGGACTTGCAAATCTTCTGAAACCTGACTTCTCCTCTGAATTTCAGTCCTGTATTTTTGTTGTTGTTGTTGAAGAAGACTTGCCCTGAGCTAATATCCATTGCCAATCCTTCTCTTTTTGTTTGAGGAAGACTAGCCCTGAGCTAACATCTGTTCCAATCTTCCTCTACTTTATATGTGGGTCACCACCACAGCATGGCTGTCGAGTGGTGTAGGTCCTTGCCTGGGATCTGAACCTGTGAACCTGAACCTGGGCCACTGAAGTGGAGACAGTGAACTTAGCCACTGCACTACACGGCTGGCACTCAGTCCTGTATTTCCTTCTTTTTTCTTTTTTAAAGATTTTATTTTTCCTTTTTCTCCCAAAAGCCCCTGGTACATAGTTGTGTGTTTTTAGTTGTGGGTCCTTCCAGTTGTTGAATGTGGGATGCCACCTCAGCATGGCTTGACGAGCAGTGCCATGTGTGTGCCCAGGATCCGAACTGGTGAAACCCTGGGCCGCCAAAGCAGAGCACGCGAACTTAACCACTCAGCCACAGGGCCGGTCCCCTAAGTCTTGTATTTCTTATGGCCTGCAGGGCACTGCTATTTAACCGTCCGAGCAAGCTCAACATGTCCCAAATAGTCCTGTGTAAGGACTTCTAAGTATGACACAAAACCCAGAAAACAGAAAAAAGAAAAGCTGATAAATTCAAGTACATGCAATTTTTTAAATGTGTGCCTGGCAGAAAACATAAGCAAAGTTAAAAGACAAACCGCAAAGTGGGGGGAGCTACTTATAACGAAGAACATGCACAGAAGTTCATTCTCCTCAAACCTGAAGGGCTCCTCACAGATCAATAAGAAAGTGATCAACAACTGGATAGAAAAATGGGCAAACGACATGAGGAAGGTTCCCACAAAAAGAGATTCAAATGACCAAACATATGAAAACAGACTTCACCTCATTGAGAATGAGAAGAAATGAAAATTGTAATCACACCGAGGTTCAGTTTTAATCTATCAGACTGGGGGAGGTCAACAAAGCTGAGAGCTCACGGGATCAGCCAAGGGTCTGGGGAACAGGCTCTGGTCCAGGGCGGTGAGAGCGCACTCTGGCATCTCCTCCATGAAAAGCAATTTGGCTGCATTTATCAAAATTAGAAATGCAGGCACCCTTTCACCCAGCATTTCCACTTTGAGGAATTTATTCTGCAAATATACTTGAACAATCATAAACGTACTCTGAACCAGACTATTCACTGCAGCACAGTTTATAACAGCAAAAGCCTGGAAATAATCTAAGCATCCATCACCCAGAGCTGGTTAAGTAAACCACAGTAAATCCATACAACGGAATACCCTGCAGCCATACAAGGGAACGAGGATGCTCTTCAGGTACTAATCATTAATTGATCTAAGACATATTAAGGGGAAATAGCAAGATCCAGTACAGTGAATATTATGCTCCTCTTTATGTAAGAAGAGAGAACCAAGGAGACACGACGTACTTCTGTGCAAGCAGATCTCTGGAGAGATCCATGACTGGAGACTGGGGGATGGGTGTGGAATACAGATTTTTCACTTTAAACCCTTTGTAACTCTTTTTTTTTGAGGAAGATTAGCCCTCAGCTAACATCTGCTGCCAATCCTCCTCTTTTTGCTGAGGAAGACTGGCCCTGAGCTAACATCCGTGCCCATCTTCCCCTACTTTATATGTGGGACACCTACCACAGCATGGCTTGCCAAGCGGTGCCATGTCTGCACCTGGGATCTGAACTGGCGAACCCTGGACCACCAAAGCAGAACGTGTGAAAATAACTGCTGTGCCATTGGGTTGGCCTCCGCTTTGTAACTCTTGAATTTTGAACCAACATATAATAATTTTTAAATTAAAAAACTTTAAACATTTCCTCTCACAGATTTTCTACACACACACCCCTTTCCCCCCCAGAACCCTCCCTGGGTCAACCCCTTCTCTCTCTCTTTTTTTTTGGTGAGGAATATTTGCCCTGAGCTAACGTCCATTGCCAATCCTCTTTTTTTCTTTTTGCTTGAGGAAGATTAGCCTTAAGCTAACATCTGCACCAATCTTCTTCTATTTTGTATATGGGATGTCTCCACAGCATAGCTGACAAGTGGAGCAGGTCTGTGCTCAGGATCTGAACCCATGAACCCGGGCTGCTGAAGTGGAATGCACAGAACTTTAACCACTCAGCCACAGGGCCAGCCCCCTAACCCCCTCTCTATGCTCCTCTCTATGTAACACTAAAGCTTCGTCGCTTCTTCATCTTCTTCCCTTTACAACCTCCCAGCTCCTCAGCGACCCCAAGGCCATCCCAGGCCTCGCCACAGCTCCCTGCCCCAAGCTCGGGCTGCCTCCTGGCCGGCGCTCTCTGGTATCCCTTGCACCTTCTGGGAAAGGATGAAGGTCACCTGGACTTCAGCTTAGCTCATTCTCGCCTTCCTCCCCTCTCCATCTACTGCCACATTCCCTTCTGGTTTTCCTCCCATTTGCATGATTTCCTGACCCCACGGCCTTTATCTACTGGTAGAACCCAGAGGCACTCCTTGGCCATGGAACTCTCAGGCTGCCCCATTCTCCTGGTCTGTGAACTAAGCCTGTGGCCCAGAAGCTAGAAAGGGTCTGAGAAGGCACCTAGACCGTCACCGAGCCTTGTTCCTTCTGCACTTCGGTCAGCGACAGTCCAAATTCTTACACATCTGCACAGCAGGAATAACAACAAGCCTACAAGCCGCTTCGGGTCCCCCAGATGCCCTGCCCCTTATTGTTCCTCACATTTAGCTCAAAAGGCCTCAAACTTTGATGTGCATCGAAATTACCCAGGGAACTCGTGAGAATGTAGCTTTTGGGGCTCCATCATCAGAGACTGTGATTCTGTGGGTGTGGAGCCCAGGAACCTGCATTTTTAATGCCCCCCCCTCCCCCCGGGGACTCTGAAGTTTCAGAAACCAGCCTATTGCCCTCTGGACACAAGCCAAACTCTTCAGTAGGGATGGAGAATACCAAATAATATGGAGAAGCACTCCTAATGCCTCTCTTCTCTGGGCTAAGTTCCCAGAATAGACTTTGCCTAAGGAGCTAACACATGGCCATTCCCAAATCTGAGCAGCAGGCCTCCGAGGGGAAGGACTTTGGCCTGTAACCAGCCCTTGGTACTCAGGAACCAGAAAGACCCACCTGGTATGGTGTGAGCTGCCCAGGGTCGTCGGGGCCTCAAACGGACTTGCATCTTTGGGTCCCAGAAAAGAAATTTCAGGAAAGGATTTAAACTGATGGTGGAAAGGACGAAACTTCCTGAAACACAGAAAACTTCCACTTTGACTCCAGTGGGGAAGGGACAAGATGAGAAGGGGGGCCGGCCCAGCGCCCTAGAATTCCAATCCTGATAAAACAGATTCTCACCTGCACACCTTTTAAGTTCTCAAACCAAACTCCCATCAGCCTTTCTAGGTTAAGTGACTATGTATGCTCTCCCTGTCTACTTTTCAAGCCCGTTTACACTCACTGCTTCATCTGAATCCTATAATCACCCTCTGAGCTGAGTGGAACGAGTGGTGGTGTCCCATTTTATAGAAGAGGAAATGAAGCCCAAAAGGTTCTATGACTTTCCCAGGGGCTCACGACTAGTAAAGCGGCCGTGACCAGCCCAGAAGCCACTGCCTCCCAACTCCTGATTTAGTTCTTATCACCTTTCCATTTTGTTCCTTGACCCTAAAACAACCTTTCCGGACTCTAGCCTAGCAGAATCTAAAAGGAAGAATGTTTAAACAGTGATTTTCCCGCTCTGTGAAGAGAAACACTTCTGCTCTGCACTGGTCCTTTGCACCATCCTAGGGGTGGTGTTCTGAACGGAAAGGAGAGGCACAGCGAAGGTTCCAGCTAGTCAGACCCATACTGAGTGGTTTTGGTGCTTTGCCCCAAGTTGTTCACGTTCAAGAGACTTTCAGAGCCGGGTCTGGTAATTCGTGGAGGCTCGGCAAACCCAGCTGGAGGAACTGCCAGCTCACGGTGTTTGACTGCAATGGCTCCAGGGGAGAGCGCAGGCCTTGGGTTCCTGGGCGGCACAGTGAGAGCCCTGGCCTCAGGAGTGAATTAACAAATGAGTCTTTTTGGACCCTTAAGGAGAAGGAGGTGCCGCCTTTATGGCCGTGGTACCCCCTTGTTCTTCCTCCTCAAAGATGTTTTATTTCTGCTTAGGAGGCTGGGAAGTTGAGGTTGGTGAGGCTATCAGCCTTTGAAGAGCACCTGCTTCAGGACAGCACATTAGAAGAGTCACAAGAAACCTCAGCCCCACGTGCATCTCCTCTCTTGCCTGTGAGGCCAGGGACACACAAAGACGTGTACCCGCTCCGGGAATGGATACTGCCTGGGCCTGCCATGTGCAGTGAGATACTGAGGCATTGGCGATGTCTCAGCTGCTGCATACGAGTCATGACTACTTGCATTTAACTGGTTGTGAAGGGGCTGGGGCTGAGGACATGTACGCCCTCCCATTGGAACCGGAGAAGAGAGCACCTCATTACCATCCCTGCATTTTTTCCACTCACTTTTGGGCCACCAAAGCCAACTCTGTACTGTGTGCAGGCACTGAGAAGGGAACCTAGGCCCATGTGGAGGATGGGCAGGCTTGCCAGGCTCCCGGGGCTGGGTCCTTAGCTTCCCTGCCTGAGGCTGAGGGATACAGACAATTCTGGTCCTAGGAATCTCTGCTGGGTACATGTGGCCATTTCTTTTTCAAAAAACTTTTTGAGAGAATTCTAGATTCACAGAGACTTTTGATCTAGCACCTCCTGAAGAGTCAGTGATCACCCAGGTGGCTAACAGCTCATCAGGTTACCATCACGTGACCTTCCTGCTCTAGGTAAGCAGGGGCCCTAACGGTGAACGGACAGGGCAGAGAGGAGAGGGCGCCAGGCAGGACAGTCAGGACACCTGGATTCCAGCCTTGGGCTAAGATTCACTGGCAAAGTGGCTGTGTTCCAGTCCCTTAATTTCTCTGACCTCAGTTTCTCCATTAGGAAGAGGATGGACTCACGCTATTTTTCACCCAGGGCTGTCATGAGATAACATGGGCCAGAAAAGGGTTTTATACAGCAAAACAGAAAGGTTTCATTAAGCACAAGGTGATGTGACAAGGGAGCCCCAATGCCACCCCAAACATCCTCACTTCAGCCAAGATGACTGTACTAGCACTGTACTGGGGCCAGCAATGATTCGATATTAAGTGTCAGCATACACCTAGGGGGAAACAAGGAGCAATAATGAGCTTGGATGGGACATCATGAGCTCATAAAAGCAGAGCATTAAAAGGAGGTAATTCACAAACAGGGTCATTAACCTCTGACTCATGACCAAGAGGAGTGCCAACTGTGCAATGCCACCTTCAGAGGCTCCTCGTGGTCTGTGTAACACTTCTCCATGACAGAGGGAGAAATCGGCTTCTGGGGAGGAGGAAGGTGCAGGGCTGAGGGGCTCCATATCCCCCACATCAGCTCAGGGCCCCTAAGCACCTCTGTTCCATGTGGGCCTGGTGGGGATGAGGGGAGAGAGAGGAGGCCCCACTCACCTGCTCTCATCTTCGATTTTGAGGAACGGAGCCTTCAGTCTGGCCACTGGAAGGGAAGAGCGCACACGTTAGCCATCCTTCTGCTCCAGTGCAGGGCCTGCGGCGCACACAGGAAATGCTCAGAGAGGAGAGGCTCAGCCAAAGCCTAAGAGCCTCTCGGAGCTGGAACACACACTGCCAAGGTGCGCCTTTCCATTTGGCAGAGGTGAGGCACCCACTCCCATTTCCTCCGGCCTCTACCCTGGGAGAAAGAGTCCCACTATAGGAGGAGAAGCTGCAGGGTGCCTGGGGCCCTAGGTGTGCCTGCCCTCAGCAGGATACAGGATCGTCCTGTGTGTGGGTTCTGGAAGCTGTCAACTGACCATTAGAAACCTGGCTGGGTGGGAGAAACCTAGCCCCTGTCGGGTTCTGCCAATAGCCTCACGCCCTTCTCAGACCTTTATTCCTGGTGTCTCAGAATCCCAAGGGGCCTGAGAACAATCCCAGGCAGAATTCTCCATGAGAACCCTCGGCGTCTGGGGGGAGCAGAGAGGAAGAGAATTAAAGTGTGTTTGTCTAGCTATCTTAGCAGAAGGATGGTAAAAAAATATCAAAGGTTCCTGAAAAAATAGGGTAATGGGGTGCTGGGAGGACAAGTCTGGAGTCAATTAATCCAGAGATTCATCTTCTACCAGCCAGTTATTTGCACAGTTTACAAAATCTCTTAGGCATTACGAAACACTTTCACCTTCCCATGGTGACCCGAAGTCCTGTCAAAGGGGCAGCCAAAGCACTAGAAGCCTGGGCAGAACCAACAGCCACCAAATCCCCAAAAAGGCTGCCGCCTCATGGCTCCAGACCTGTTCGAGGCCGCTGCCAGCACCCAAGTGAAAAGCAGCCTTTCTCCTTGCACAGCAGCAGTTCCCATTAATTACTTTTTTGGGGCAATTTCTTGTCTTTCTAATTAACTGAGACAGTGATTAAAATTAATTCCCCCACAGATTTCCTTGAATTTCAAACATGAGAGGTGCCAAGTGATTTTTCTTAGCTCCTGCTTGTGCACGAATAAATGCCACTTAAAGAGCATCTTTAGGAGAAACATCCAGGGGAAGAAACTCTCCTGCTGTCCAAGAGGAGCCGGGAGATGGGCCCCTCAATCTGCCTGTTTGTCAATTTCAGGGAGTTTGGCATTTCTTAAAGTGGTAGGCAGCTGTCAAACTGCCCACCGCAAACTGCTCCTGACTCAGGGGAAAAAAGATGCTGAACTTCAATCAACGCCCAGGAACAGCCAGAGGATACAGGAGGCAGAGCGACTACATGGGATTTTGGCTCTAAGGAGAAGCCCTGGCCCAGCAGCTCTGGACTTGGTTGTGGCGGTCCCTCTCCCGCCGCCCTCCTCTCTGAAGCCCAGGCCCTGGAAACAGGAAGAGAAACACAACCTGGACTTGCTTCCTGCCGCAGAAAAGTGAGCAGATGCTGCCACAGAGGGAGTCGTGGGGCAGCGTTTAGGGAGGGAGGGATTGCAATTAGATGAGGAAAAGCTACCACACTGACCTTTCCGCGTTCTTGACTCCGCTGGACGTGTTCCCTAAATGGAAAGGGAAAATAGGTCAAGGATGTGAGGGAGCCAGGGGGGTCGAGGAACCAGGCCCAGTGAGCCTAGCTGCTGTGAGTCTGCCCCACTTTGCTTTCCGCTGTCGGCTGAGCCCTCAGCTAGAGCAGACCCGAGCACAACGGCTCCCTCCAGCTCCCCAGGGACATGATGAGTGGTGAGCGCTGTGTGAGAATCTCAACGGCAGCTGACTTTGTGGAGGGAATGCAGGATGCAGCAAAGAGCAAGAGCTGTGGAGCCCGACGGGCTCAGGTGGGAATGGGAGCTGGGCTGCCTGTGATGTGAGGAGTTCCCACTTAGCTCATCGGACGTGACACAAATGAAATCAAAGTAGGTAACAGATGTGACGCAGAGTAGGTGCTCACTACACAGCAACTTGTATTTCCTAGGCACTGCTGCCACTCCAGGTCAGCTTACAGGACAAGGCTGAAGACAATGCCTGTTGCTTTCCTGTGCCCTGTCCTGTGTACCCTGGCTCTGTTGGTCAAAACCAACATTTAGGCCAAGGTCAAACAAAGCTAACATTAAAAGCCAAATGGAACAAATTAAAAAATCAGTAAAAGAGCTGGGGGGGTGGGGGTGGGGTGAGAGATCCAGTGGATCCATGACTGCCTGTGCCTCTGGGCCCAGGGAAGTTTAATTCTCCAGGCCATACCTCCAGGGCAAATACCACCCCAAAGAAGCCTTCCACATTCCCTCGCTCATGAGCAGACTGCACCCAGACCTCATCCAAGACTCCCAAGTATCTCCAAAACAGATTATTAAGTGAACAAAGCAAAGTAAAAATACTGTGCATATGCATAAAAAGGAAGAATTTTTGGCAATCTGCTCATATATCCATGAAGTCCTAAAAGGATACCTGAGAAACTGTTCACATTGTTTATCTCAGGGAGGGAGCTCGGTGGCTGAGGAAGACAAGTTGGAGGGGAGAAAGACTTTCACTGTATACCCTTTTCGATTGTGAACGATGGAAACCTATTTAACAGCAGCAGGGAAAACTCAAAGACTCCCAGATGACCAGAGGGTGAGGAGCAAGGGGTGTCAAGGCCGAGCGCTCCACCCTGGCTTGCTACTATGGCTGGTCCTGCTCTTGGGTGCCAGGCCCTTGGCGGACCTGTGGGGCTTAACCCTTCCTTAGATTCAGGCCAGGTGAAGAGAAGACACCATGGCTTTAAATCAGCCCGGGCCCTCTTGATGTGTGGTACACACTGTTCTAACTCCAGAAAAAGAAAGAAAAGCCAAACAAGAATTTGGAAGATGGCAGCTATTTCAAACCACAACAACCCCCCGGC
Organism: Equus asinus; assembly: GCF_041296235.1. Classification (NCBI taxonomy): domain Eukaryota; kingdom Metazoa; phylum Chordata; class Mammalia; order Perissodactyla; family Equidae; genus Equus; species Equus asinus. The sequence goes on along the minus strand of NC_091802.1, from coordinate 43,422,335 downwards.
CCCCAGCCATGCAATCTGCAGGCTCATTCCCAGGCCAAGAGCCACCCCCAGAACGGCAGCCTGTCCAGCAGGCCAGGAGCATTTATGTTTCATGTAGGCCAGGACTACCCACAGGCAGTCCACAGCCCAGGCCACAGTGAATGCCTCCATGGACCAAAGAAGATTTGCAGGTAGCACAGGGCAATGCAAGGCTGTGGACACCAGGGATGAGCTGAGAGGCTGTACTCCTTTTACTTTTTCCAGGATGGCCAGGAAAATATGGACAACCAAAGTTGTCACAGACCTCACTGTTTGCAAACCATCCATTTCCCTTCAGTTCAGCAGGATCACCTACCTCTGGCTTCTTTGGCCCTTGTTTCTTCACACACAAAGCATCCAGAGACAGCTGCTGCACATGTGCCATCATTTCTGTAGAGCAAACACAGGGCTGTGGGCAAAGGACCCGCTCCTCATTTCCCCAGCACAGCCCCTTCCTGGGGCCGGGGACTAAACTTCTCACTTGGCCTGGCCCACTGGATCACACCAGCCTTGCCTGCCACCATCTGGCTATGTTTCACCTCTGTACCTGCTGATGATAAAAGAAAGGGCTGGGTCCCCTATGCCTGGAAAAGCACCTAGGCTAGCTTCATGCTATTTTATAGCACCAAACACAACTCCTGCACAGGAGCTGCCTTATGGCTCACAGAAGGCTTTAAGGCACTACTGAAGAGCTGCTCCTGTTGGGGAGACCAAGCCATAAAAGTTACTCAGACATATCCTTAGGTGGAAGACCCAGCAAAGGCTATACATGCTGGAGCTTCTCTAACAAATAGGAAGGCAGGAAATTAGATCAAGTCAGAAATAGCTGATTTTCCAGTGACGATGGAGCGGCCCCCCCCCCCAACCCCCATCACAAACCAGGACCTTCCTGTGCACAGTTCTCTATTGCCCTGGCAGATCTTGGGCTAGATCTGGACCAGGCCCCTTCAATGGATCAGAGAAAACCCCAGACTCAAAACGGAGCTGAGTATGAGGGCCAGTCACTGCCAGCCGGTTCAGGACGGCTGTTCTGTATAAATTTACTACAACCTGCAAACAGGTGGTTATAGCGTGAGGCAACCCTATAGAGAAGAAAGAACGTAAAATTCAGTTGGGTCAAACTAGATTGGAGTGTGGGCCACATTATCGTTCCTGGTGAGACTGTGGCTAATTTACTTAATCCCTCAGAGGCTCAATTTCATCATCTGTACAAGGGGCAGAGGACTTGGGTGAGGATTAGATGAGGTAATTTTTAGTACAGAGTAAATACCTGATAACTGGTCATGGATATTAGGATTATGTCCTTATTTGTAAAACAGGATCCTCAGACCAACTTGAGGAGACCCATGGTGCAAGTTAAACAAAACAGCGCCATCCAGTGGCTGCACCCTGCTACTGTTACTGCTGCTCTCCGCCCCCTCCCACCTTGGTGGATCAACACAGTAACTGAGTACATCTGGCTCCAGCTGGCTTGCACAACCAGGATCCCTCTAAAAGTGTACGCTTCCCGTCCAAGTCACCAACTCTCCCCTCCACAGGCGTCCTGGGCAGAAACAGTACCGTCCACATGCAGAATCCTCACTCCCCAGGAGCGGGCATTGGTCAGGAGGCTGCTGCTGCTCCCCTAGAAAGATGAGGCAGGGTCAGGCAGGAGCATGAGACTCCAAAGGCCTGAACGCTGTGGGACAGGTTGTCCTGTCATCCATGTGGGAGGGATGTTGGGGGGAAGCAGGCAGGGGAGAGAACACAGCACCTGGAGAGCCTATGCCAACCCCCAGGAAGACACCTGTCCTCCACATGGACTGGCCGCATCAGGAGGGGATGGACCGCTGATCTGCCCACATGCTTTGCTCTGACCACCTTGTGATCAGGAAGGAGCACATGCTTAGAAGAGAGCCATTTGTCAGGAGGGCCTCTGAGCTCTCAGCACACGGTAAGTACAAAATAAATACCAGTGACAACCACCACCATCGAGCAGGAAACTGCTGGCTGCAGACCTGTCTTGCTTGGCTGCCTGAGTCTGGCAATACCATGCTCCCTCATGACCGCCAATGCACCCATCTTGATGTCACTTTAATGACTCCTCTCACAAGATCACCTTAACTCCTCCTTCTGCCACTTAACTTTAATGGCCCTGGATTCTCACAAAAAGGACAAAGAGCTACGTGTAAAAGACTACAAAGCTTGGCTTATGTGCAAAGCAGACATGCTCCACAGCATTCCTCAAAGGTTCTCTTGGTCGGCTCTGGAGTTGGAAAGATCAAGGGGTCGAATCTTGGCTCTATCACTCACTCCCTGGGTGACTCTAGACTAATTACTTGACTTCTCCGAGCCCACTTCCTCATTAGTAAGAAGGAAATAATGACGATACTACACATCTTACAGGGTGTGCAATTTGTTAAAACTTCAGAAGAGCCTCAGGAAAAAGGCTAAACCCCGCCCTGTGCCAGAGATGTCCCCCTCTAGCCCGTGTCCCTCAGCTCACCTGGTTTCTGATGGCTTTCTGCAGTAGCTCCTTCCCTCGGCTTGTAGGCACCTGACAGGAAGAGAAGAGCAATGAGGTATGCTGTGTAGACCACCTGTGCACAAACAGATGTTTACACAGGCGCTGGTGAGGCTGTCTTGGTGTCATGTCCCTCAGAAAGCTGGGAGCAGTGACAACTGAGGAGTGGCAGAAATGAGGGCCTAGAGAACCCTTCAGAGGTAAAGGTAAAGCCACACACAGGTTCAGGTCACCCACAGGTAGCTGCAGCCTGGACCCTGAAGTCACCCGAGGTCAAAGCATTACAAACGTTTTAAGACCTCACTCTAAGAGCCTCTGCACTCTCCAGCAGATAAGCCTGGGCCAATTCCAACGAGCTCTCTCTGGTTAACAGAGGACCCTCCTATTGCTTCTGAACCTCTGACTCTGAAGTCCCATAAAAAGTGAACACATGTCATTGAAGGGATAGCATGGTGCTGAGGTATTTAGATCCAGAGCTATGATAAAATATTTTTAGATCCTGAATTCAAATGAGAGATTAAATTAAACCAGGTGAAACTAAAAACAGAGACTCCCTAAAAGGGCTCACTGAGGCTTACTTCCTTTGTGTAGAGAACACACCTTTCCCACCCCACGAGGTTCTTACCGAATCTACAGGCTTCTGTGAAGGCCTGGCATGGCCACCTTTTGGATCGACCATGGATGGTGTTTCCACTCTGACCTCGCTGGGGCTGGGGCAGCCTCTGTGACTTGTCCCACTGCTCTCCGCCTTCGCTTCCCTGCGGCTGGACACGATGTAACTTACTTCTTTGCTCAAAAAACCCTCAATTACCTGAAACCAGATCACAGAGGTGGTTGAAAACCAAAAGTAGATGAAAAATCATCAATATTGAGAGGTTAGGGAAGGAAATCTTGGCTGCCAGAAGTTCCAGAATCAATGTCTTTAAATAGACCAAAGGCAGTTCCGTACTGGGCGTTCAAGAAGACATCATCCTGAAATATAATAGAGTTCATATATATAATACAGGTTTTTGTCTCCAGAATTGCTGCTCCTGACCCAGCCGCCTTTGAGTTATTTGACCAGCCTGAGTTTGCATGGAGCAAGAGCATACTGAAGGGACCAGAGAGGATTAAAACTAGCTTGGGTAAGTCATGATTTTTCTGTGATGATACACTGGGACATCTAGACACTGCATCTGTAATCTTGACCTCACTAAGAAAAGGAACCTAAAATGTGAAACAAAAAAAGGTTTTGGCTATTACTCAGCTGCATAGATATCTGCTCACCCTTCATGAAAGGGTCTGACTCATCTTTGCATCCCAACAACCCAACACAGTGCCTGAAACACAATGACACTTAACTCAGGTTTATGGAAAGAAGAAAAGACGATTAAGCAGTGGTGAGCTAGCGAATGCTCAATGACCGACTCTGGGAAAAAACCTGCTTTGTACCCTTTTCCAATTTCTATGGGTTAAATACTCCTACGGTGGCTGATTTCAAGCTACCAATATGATGTCACTAACAATTTGTTCTCGTGAGCCAGTACCAGCCAGCTCCAAATACCTCTGAAAATAAGAATGGATGATATCTCTAAAGTGGACTGAATGAGAAACCTGGCACTTAGGTTAAAAAAAAAAGTTTAGGCTTCTCAAAAAGCTAAACATAGATTACCCTATGACCCAGCAATTCCACTGCCAGGTATATACCAAGAGAACTGAAAACAGGGACTTGAATAGATACTTGTACACCAATGTCCACTGCAGCGTTATTCACAACAGCCAATAATCAGAAACAACCCAGGTGTCCATCAACAGATGAACGGATAAGCAAAATGTAATCTATCCCCACACCAGAATATTACTCAGTCATGAAAAGAAATGAAGTTCTGATACATGCTACAAAATAGATGAACCTTGAAAACATTATGCTAAGTGAAATAAGCCAGACACAGAAGGACAAGTATCAGCGATTCCACTGACACGAGATATCTAGAATAGGCAAATTCATAGAGACATAAAGGAGATTAGGCTTAACGGGGGCTGAAGGGAGGGGAAATGGGAAGTTACTGCTTAATGGTTACAGAGGTTCTGTTTGGGGTAATAAAAGTTTTTGGAAGAGGTGGCGGTGATGGTTACACAACAGTGTGAATGTAATTAATGCCAATGAACTGTACGCTTAAAAATGGGTAAAATGGTATATTTTATGGTATATACATTTTACTACAATTAAAAAAAATTCTTTAGGGGGCCAGCCCTGTGGCCGAGTGGTTAAGTTCGTGTGCTCCGCTTCTGCAGCCCAGGGTTTCGCCGGATCAAATCCTGGGCACGGACATGGCACCGCTCATCAAGCCATGCTGAGGTGGCATCCCACATGCCACAACTAGAAGGACCCACAACTGAAAATACACAACTATGTACGGGGGGCTTTGGGGAGAAAAAGGAAAAATAAAAAAATCTTTAAAAAAAAAGAAGAAAAAAAATTCTTTAAAGTTACAGCTCGAAGGAGTACGTCTGTCTAAGTTCTGCTATACTGCAAAAACAAATGCTAGAGCATAGGAATGAAGTAATGACTATCCTATATAAATGTGGTAGATTATTTAATGGCCACACATTCCTCTCATCCCAACAAACCCACTCCTTTGCAATGTGACTTTGCTGTTCCTCCCATCAGGAGGTGGAGCCTGATTTTTCCATTCCCTTGAATCAGACTCCTTTTGACCAAGAGAATGTGGTGAAAGTAACAGGTATGAGATCTAGAGCCTAGGCCTCAACAGGCCTTGTAGCTTCTCCCTTCACCTTCTAGGAAAGCTGCCTGAGACCACTGTGTAATTGGCTGATCCAGCTGACTGTATACACGACAGTGTATATAATACAATGTATGTAAGAAGCTTCTCATACAATGCATGAGGCCACATAGAGGCACCAATTGCCAAATGTGTGAGTAAAGTCATCTTGGTCCTTCCAGCCCAGCTGGCCCTCCAGTTGAATGCAGCTGCAGGAGTAAGCCCTGAGGAAACCAGCAGAAAAACCACTCAGCCAATCCAGAGAATAGTGAGAAATAATAAATCGTTGTTTTAAGCCCAAATTCTAGGGTGGTTTTTTATTATTTATTTATTTTTTTGCTGAGGAAGATTTGCCTCGAGCTAACATCTATTGCCAATCTTCCTGTTTTTTTTTTCATGTGAGCTGTCACCGCAGCATGGACACTGACAAACAAGTAGTGTGGTTCTGTGCCTGGGGACTGAACCCAGGCTGCTGAAGTGGAGCACGCCAAACTTTAACCACTAGGCCATTGGAGCTGGTCCGCCTGGGGAAGCTTTTTAGACAGCAAAGCCTAAATGAGAGACTAAAAGTTCAAAATGTAATTTTGGGCCAGTTTGGGTGTATAATCCTCATTTTCTCCATCCCCACTGCTGAGTATCTCCATGTGTGAGTTTCCGTTGTTTGACAGCAAAGAGCCTCTGCAGTCCAAGGCCATTCATGCAGTTTCCCCAGTTACCCGCCTTTTTAGGGCCAAGCACTCTCATCCTGTTTTCTAAACACAAGAGATACTCATATCAACCCCTTACTAAAAGTACCATATGGCAGATGCTTTAAAAATATATACATATTTTTTTAAAGATTGGCAGCTGAGCTAACATCTGTTGCCAATCTTTTTTTTTTTCCCTTCTTCTCCCCAAAGCCCCCCCGTACATAGTTGTAGATTCTAGCTGTAGGTCCTTCTGATTCTGCTATGTGGGATGCCACCTCAGCACAGGTTGATGAGCGGTGCCATGTCCGTGCCCAGGATCTGAACTGGTGAAACCCTGGGCCACTGAAGCGGAGCGCATGAACTCAACCACTTGGCCACAGGGCCAGCCCCTAAAAATATTTTAATGGACTCAAATACAGCAAATACTTTTTACCCAAAGTTGTTCACCACAGTGTTATTTATAAAAGTTAAAATTTAGAAATAATCTAAATGTCCATAGGGTAACAGTTAAGTAAATTAATAATCCACTCAAAAAATTACATTCTCATTACAAATAATGCATATGAGGGGCAATAATGAAAGGAAAGTGCTAATGCTTTAAGGCTATGGGCAAGAAGTTGGTAATCAAAAATGTCTTCATGATCATAGAAAATAACCATTAAAAAAAAAGGCAGGGCCAGCCTGGTGGCATAGTGGTTGGGTTCACACACTTTGCTTCAGCAGCCCAGGGTTCACAGGTTTGGATCATGGGCGGGGACCTATACACCCTTCGTCCTGCCATACTGAGGCAGCATCCCACACAGAAGAACTAGAAGGACCTACGACTAGGATATACAACTATGTAGTGGGGCTTTGGGGAGAGAAAAAAAAAGAGGAAGATTAGCAACAAATGTTAGCTCAGGGCCAATCTTCCTCACCAAAAAACAAAAACAAAAAACTACAGAATAGAGACAGAAGTAGATGAGTGGTTACCCAGGGTTGGGGTGTTGAGGGGAAATGGGGAGTAACTGATAATGGGTGGAGGTTTCTTTTTTTTTTAAGGTTGGTACCTGAGGGGCCAGCCCCATGGCCAAGTGGTTAAGTTCGCATGCTCTGCTTCGGTGGCCTCGGGTTTCACTGATTTGGATCCTGGGCGCGGACGTGGCACCACTTGTCAGGCCATGCAGAGGCAGTGTCCCACATAGCACAACCAGAAAGACCTAGAGGGGCTGGCCCCATGGCTGAGTGGTTAAGTTCGCGTGCTCTGCTTTGGCGGCCCAGGGTTTCGCCGATTTGGATCCTGGCCACAAACATAGCATGCTCCTCAAGCCATGCTGAGGTGGCGTCCCACATGCCACAACTAGAAGCATCCACAACTAAAAATATACAACTATGTACTGGGGGGCTTTGGGGAGAAAAAGGAAAAAGAAAATCTTTAAAAAAATAAAAAAAGACCTACAACTAGAATATATAACTATATACTGGGGGGCTTTGGGGAGGGAAAAAAAAAAAGATGGGCGCCTGAGCTAACATCTGTTGCCAATCTTTGTTTTTCCTCCTCCTCCTCCCCCTGCTTCTTCTTCTTCTTCTTCTCCTCCTCCCCAAAGCCCCCCAGTACATAGCTGCATATTCTAGCTGCAGGTCCCTCTGGCTGTGCTATGCGTGATGCTGTCTCAGCATGGCCTGACAAGCAGTGCCATGTCCGCGCCCAGGAATCAGCAAAACCCTGGGGCACTGAAGCAGAGCACGTGAACCCAACCACTCGGCCACGGGCCCAGACTCATGAGGAGTTTCTTTTTTGGGGTGATGGGAAGGTTCTAATACTGACTGTGTAATCACACAACTTGCACATCTCTGTGAATATACTAAGAACTGTTGAATTGTACACTTTGGGTGAACTGTATGGTATGTGAATTACATCTCAATAAAGCCATAAAAGAGAGAGGAAGAGAGGGAGAGAGGGAAGGGAAGAGAAGGGAAAGGAAGGAGAGGGAGGAAGAGACGGAGGAAGGAAGAGAAAAGAATCCAGAAGAAAATAAATACATCAAAATGATGGTTCCATGTTCTCCAAAATTTCTAAAATGAACAGATATTATTTTTCTAATTAGGAAAAACATTTATTTTTTAAAAATGGTTTATACTTAAAGTCGCTTTGGAAAATACCCAGCAGTCATGAATATAACCCTCTCCAGCTCCTGCCCCAACCTCACAAAGGGACATGGCTATCACAGGAGAGAAGCAGGTTACATACCCCCCCCAGCTGCTGGATGGCCCCCGTCAAAAACTGGAGATTCTTGCCAGCAGGCAGATCCAAGTAAAAGGACTTTCCAGAAAACGGTGGCCTCCAAGCATCTGTTGAGCTCTTCCGGCATTTTCCCAGACAACTAGAAACTCCTAGCTGAGCCCCTAGAAAACAACAAGAAAGAGGAATAAAGTGAGAAGTCTGAGCAAAGAGAGAATCCTGCAAGTCAAGCAACCTTCACCGACAGCCTCTGCGTGCTGCGCCCGGCTAGGCTGTGGGCACACAAAGACGGCTGGGAGACTAGTGTTCCACCCCCATGAAGTTCAGATGTGGAGAAACCGGAACCCTCATACATCAATGGTGGGAATGCAAAACGGTGCAGCCACTTTAGAAAACAGTTTGGCAGTTTCTCAAAACGTTAAATATACAGTAAAACAAGACCCAGCAATTCCACTCCTTGGCATATACCCAGAAGAAATGAAAACATATGTCCAGGTAAAAACCTGCGCAAGAATGTTCACAGCAGTGTTATTCATTTTAGCCAAAAAGTGGAAACAATTCAAATGTAAATAAAATGGTAAATAACATGTGATACACCCATGCAATGGACCACTATTTGACAATAAATAGGAATCAACTACTTATACATGCTACAACAAGAATGAATCTCAAAAAGATATTGAGAAAAGCCAGACACAAAAGACCACATACTGTATGACTGCATTTATATGAAATGTTCAGAAAAGGAAAATACAAAGAGACAGAAATTAGACTGCTTAGGGTTGTGGGCAGGAACGAGGAGTGACTGCAAATGGACATGAGGTTCTTTCTGGGGTGGAGAAAATATTCTAAAATTAGATTGTTGTGTTAGTTGCACAACTTTGTAAATTAACCGGAAACCAGTGAAAGTGTATACTTAGAACAAATGAATTTTACAGTTTACAAATTATACTTCAGTAAAGCTAAAAGAAATCCTCAACGAATGTACCCTTAAGAATTGTGTGTTTCATTGTATATAAATTTTCCATCAAAAGGAAAAAACTATAAACAAATATGGAATTCTAGTCAATGAAATGCATGCTGAACTATTTAGAGGGAAAGGTACTAATGTGTACAAATTACCTGAAGCATGTCAAAAATGAGATGGATAGATATGTGACAAAGCAAGTATACTAAACTGTCAGCGATACAACCTAAGTGGCATGTCTATGAGTGCTCACTGTAAAAGTCTTTCGACTTTGTAGTAGGTTTGAAAATTTTCATATTAAAATGTTAAAACTTGAAGAGAGGGGCCGGCCCGGTGGCGCAGCAGTTAAGTTCGCACACTCCGATTCGGTGGGCTGGGGTTCGCTGGTTCGGATCCCAGGTGCAGACATGGCACCACTTGGCACGCCATGCTGTGGCAGGCGTCCTACATATAAAATAGAGGAAGATGGGCCTGGATGTTAGCTCAGGGCCAGTCTTCCTCAGAAAAAAGAGGAGGATTGGCAGCAGATAGCTCAGGGCTAATCTTCCTCAAAAAAAAAAAAAAAAAACTTGAAGTGATAAAAAGGATTCATGAGAAAGTGACAGATACTGAAGATAAGCAAAGAAGTTGTAATATACAGATAATAACAGTCCCTGAAGATAAAAACTAAAACAAATTAAAAACCCCAGAATACTAAAATCTATAATTTAAGAAAACTTTCCTGAAATAAAAAAACGTATTTAAAACTAAGATACTGAAAGAGCAGGTCACATACTTGAAAAAACTGATCCAGAATAGCCAACACCAAAATAAAGTTAGAAAATTGTTGGACTTTAAATGAGGGGTTTGGACCAGGTATTTTAAAAAATTATCTGAAACGCCTTGATTCCATGAATCCCTGCCTCTCTCCGCCCTACGGCCCAGTCAGACCTTCAGCTGGACCTCCACAGTCAGGCCTGCTTGCTCTGACGAGACATGATCTTCTTACTGGGCTCCATGTTACTTACTGTCTCTCCTATTTTCAGCTTCATATTCTTGTTTACTCTCTCGGCGTGAACCTCTGGCCTCCCCATCAGACTGGGAACTATCTGGGGAAGAGATGTGTCTTACGCATCACTCTCATTGCCCAGTGCCTACACCAGAGCCTGCTCTTTCTCCCTCAGCTGGCACCTGACCCTCCAGCACCTACCTTCTGGTCCCACAAACCTCCCTCTTCCTGAGAGTCCGGGGTACAGAGATAGAAAATACTGGAAAGTTGGCTTGGCGTTTCACAGAAAAGACCTTTGTTGTGACTCCTGCCTCTACCTCTTACTAGCTGTGCAACCCTGGGCGAAAAACGGTCTCACTCAGTATCTCTGAATCTATTTCCTCACTTCTGAAACAGTGAAAATAAATACCCGCCCACATTGGCAGTCCATATGGAGTAAATAAAATACTGTAAATCGTGTCAGATAATGGTATTGCGGATATTCAAATACCTAACAGGCACCAACCACGCAGAAGGGAAACTGGCCAGAAACATCTGGTATAACCATACCAGGAGTACCCGCTGAATGGTAGCCCTGGGCATTATTATAATTGTAGCCATTTTGGATCCCTTCCCATGCCAACTTCTCTAGAAGGCTTTTTTTTCTTATTGAGGAATAATTGACATACAAAATTAGTTTCAGATGTACAACTTAATGGTTCAATATCTGTATGGAAGGCTTTTGCAGAATTAGCCTTTTTGACTTTTACTTCTAAACAAGATAATAAACACACAAGGCCTGCTGACTCTCCACAGAACCTAAACCTAGGGAAGCCACTGAAGAAAGAAGGACTTAGATGGATGCCAGAACCGGACACTGGGGGGCTGCGTGAACAGCAAGCCTAGAGCGGCAGAATGCCAGGACTCGCAGGTGGCTGATAGATTGGAGAACGCCTTCTAGTTGTGCTGAGTGGGTCACTACCTGCCTGTTGCCAGCATCAGGGAGGCAGCCGAGCACCAACCAGAAGCAGCAGGGTAACAGTAGGGCAGGGCTGGAGCCTGGCTTGGGGTGAATATGCACGTGTGTGTGAGAAAGACAACATGGGGTGAAGGGGACAGTGAGCTGGCTGGGCCTCTCTTCCTACCCTCTATCCATTTGGCGAGTTAGGTAATTATAATTCAAGGAGACAGCTCTTGAAAATGAACACAGTCGTGTGCCACATAATGACATTTTGCTCAATGATGGACCACACATACAATGGCAGTCCCATAAGATTAGTACCACGTAGCCTAGCTGTGTAGTAGGCTATACCATCTAGATTTGTCTAAATATACTCTATCATGTTCACACAATGACGAAATCACCTAATGGTGCTATCTCAGAATGTATCCCTGTTGTTAAGCAACACAGAATTACAGTACAAAGCAATGTGTGTGTCCTGGAGGGGCACACAGAATGTTGCTGCAAATGGGGAGTGACTGAGACCACAATGGAAGAAGGGGCCCTCCACCTTGGGTCGATTTTCCTCTTCTATCCAACCCCTAGCCCCTAAACTCAATAGAGAGGCACAAAATAGGGCCTAAGCTTTTGCATCTTCCTTCCAGGAACACAGTACCAATCAGAGTGGCTAACAGTGTCAAGGGAACATTAGCTTATAAGAAAACAGGAGGCAACTGAGCAAAGTAAGCACTATAAAAGATGCTTTCTCTGGTATAGGTGGTCTGTTTGTCATAAGTAACGGACAAGACAGAAAGAGAATTTTATCCTCAAACAGGCAAGGGAGGATACTAGAAACATAAAACAGAAACAGTAGGTAAAGAAAAGAATCAACTGGAGATAATGGACGTTAAAAATATAACAGTTTAGAAAACCTCAAATAATAAAAAGATAAATAATCCAATTTAAAAATGAGCAATGAATAGACATTTCTCCAGAGAAGATATACAAATGGCTAATAAGCACATAAAAAGATGCACAAAATCAGTAGCCATCAGGAAAATGCAAATCAAAACCACAAAGAGGGGCTGGCCCGGTGGTACAGAGGTGAAGCTTGCATGTTCCGTTTCTCAGCGGCCCGGGGTTCACCGGCTCAGATCCTGGGTGCGGACATGGCACCACTTGGCAAAAAGCCATGCTGTGGTAGGCATCCCATATATAAAGTAGAGGAAGATGGGCACGGACGTTGGCTCAGGGCCAGTCTTCCTCAGCAAAAAGAGGAGGATTGGCAGTAGTTAGCTCAGGGTTAATCTTCCTCAAAACAAAAACAAAAACAAAAACAAAAAGAGATACCAATTCACACCAAGATAGCTATAATAAAAAAGAAGTCTTGGTAAGGATGTAGAGAAACTGGAACCCTCATACTTGGCTGGTCAGAACGTAAAATGGTGCAGTCACATTGGAAAGCAGTCTGCCAGTTCCTCAAAAGGTTAACCATAGAGTTACCATATGACCAAGTAATTATACTCCTAGGTATACACTCGAGAAATGAAAGCAGGGGCTGCCCACGGCCTAGTAGTAGGCATGCTCTGCTTTGGCAGCCCAAGTTCGGTTCCCAGTGCGGACCTACACCTCTCGTCTGTGGCCATGCTGTGGCGATGACCCACATACAAAATAGAGGAAGAGTGGCACAGATGTTAGCTCAGTGTGAATCTTCCTCAGCTAAAAAAAAAAAGAAAGGAAGAAAGAAGGAAAACATATGCTCACATGAATAATTTGTAAACAAATGTTCATAGCAATATTATTCATAATAGCCCAGAAGTGAAAACTCATAGTCCACCAACTGATGAATGGCTAAATAAAATGTGGTACATCCATACAATGGAATATTATTCAATACCAAACAGGCATGATGTACTAATACATGCTAAAACATAGATGAACTGTGAAAACATGATGCTAAGTGAAAGAAACCAGTCACAAAAGACTACATATTGTATGATTTCAACGATATGAAATGTTCAGAATAGGCAATCTATAGACAGAAAATTGATTAGTGGTTATCTAAAGCTTGGGGGCTTAGGGGAATATTGGAAGTGACTGTCAATTGGTATGGTTCTTTTTTGGGATGATCAAAGTTCTAAAATTGATTGCAATGATGGTTGCACAACTCTGTGAATCTAATAAAAACCACTTTATATGGATGAATTATGTGGTACATGAATTAAATCTCAATAAAACTGTTGTTAAAAATTTTTCTTTTAAACTTCAATATGTGCATAGTCTCAGGATGTCTCCCCATAAGATACTTATTAATTACAAAAGGTAAAACAGTAATTTTATAGTGGAGAAACTTGATAGACACCACTTTAATCAAGTGATCAAAGTTAATGTGACCAATGGCCTCATTCTCACCATGTGCCTCCTGACACCACATACTGTGAAGGTCACATCACTTCTGTGTCAAAAATGCACAACCTGAATTCAACCATGGGGACATAGCAAACAAACTCAAAGTGAGGGACATTCTGTCCTTCAAAAGTATCAAGGTCATGCACAACAAAGAAAAATGAACACCTCCTCCCAAATAGGAAGAGACTAAGGAGACATGTCAACTAAAAGCAATGTGTGATTCTGGATTGGATCTTAAACCAGAAAAAGGACACTGGAGGACAGCTAGTAAAATCTGAGTAAGATCTGTAGAGTAGTTAATATTTTTTATCAATACTAATTTCCTGATTTTTCTAATTGTACTATGGTTACATAATATGTTAATATTTGGGAGAGCTGTAAAGAGTATACAAGAACCCCTTGACTACTTTTGAAATGTTTTCCTAAGCCTGAAATTATTTAAAAATGAAGAATAAAAAGGAAAAAAAAAACCCTCAATAGACGAGTTGAATATCACAACATAGTGTGAGCTGGCAGATCAGGTCAAGGAACTCTTCCAGAAGGTATCAAGACAAGACAAAGAAATGGACAACAGAGAAACTAAGAAATGCAGAGGATAGGGACAGAAGTACCAACAACATCAGAGGAACTGCAAAGGGAAAGAAAACAAACGATGGAGAGAAGAAAATATTTGAGGAAATAATGGTCCAAGCTTCCGAATAAATGTGGAGGATGAATACAAGAACTTTTATTCTCTCTCAAATCCCACTAAAATGACACAGAAAGAATAAAAATGGACAAAGACATTGGCAAGAAGATGACAACAGGTAAGAGATGCCATAAAATTTTGGGACCTGGAAAGCAGGTGGATGAGTGAAAAACCGACAAGAGACCAGAGAAAGCTGAATCTGAAGCCAACAGGAAGCAAGCTGGAGCTGAAAGGCCCTGAAACTGGAGAAACCAGATGTAGCAGAATACTAGAATGAAACAGCGGGATGAAAGAGGATTATCCGAACGCCTTTAAAAGGGACAGTGAGACTCCCAGAACTCTTTCCCACCCCAGCAGAAACTAGAGCAGTGGTTCTTAACTGGGGAGATTTTGCCCCAGGGAAATCTGGCAATGTTTGGAAATATTTTTGGTTGTGACAACTGGGATTGGGGGGTGCTACTGGCATCTAGTGGGTAGAGGCCAGGAATGCTGCTAAACATCTTACAAAGCACAGGACAACCCCCTACAACAAAGAATCTGGCCCAAAATGTCAACAGTGCTGAGACCAAAAAACTCCAAACTAGAGGAACAATGAGCACAGGTGAGAGCACAGATAAAGCCCCAATAAAGACACAGAAGATCAAGAGAATGTCTGTACACTGCACAGTGAGACCTGAAGACCTCTTCCCCCACTGAGCCCCCAGAATGCTGACAACCACACTTAGACTCTCAGACAGGGGATTGGAGGATTCCTCTCTAGGGAACTGACGGGCCCAAGACAAAAACATACAAATTAGCAACATTTGGGATCCCCCTCTGTTATGGACTGAATATTTGTGCCTCCCCACATTCCTATGTTGAAGCCTAACCCCCAGTGTGATGGTATTAGGAGATGTAGCCTTTGGAAGGTAATTAGGTTCAGAACAGATCATGAGGTGAAAGTCTCCATAACGGGATTAGTGTCCTTACAAGAAGAGGAAGAGAGAGCAGAGCGCTCTCTCTCCATATATGCACAAAGAAGAGGTCACGTGAACACACAGTGAGATGGCAGTCAACTGCAAGGCAGGAAGAGGGCCCTCACCAGGAACCCAATCTGCCAGCGCCAGTCTCCAGTACTAGGAGAAATAAACACCTGTTGTTTAAGCCCCCAGCCTACAGCAGTTTGTGATAGCAGCCTGAGCTGACTAAGACATGCCCCAAACTGCCAGGGTCCAGCCTGACTACCTACAATGATATCTACCAGCTGACAACTCCCCTCTCATGAACTTCCAGTTAGCATTTTATTGCTTCCCTCTTAAATAGAAATGCGTAATCAAAGATCATCAGACACGTAAAGAAAGCTTCTTAAAAGAAATTAGGCTAACAAATAGAAGAAAGAATTTAGAGGAACTAGAGACAATGCAGGAAGCAGAAGAAAACTAAAACCAAACAAAAACAATACCATTAATATCCTCAGAGAGATAAAGGAATACATTCCATCCATTAAACACACAGGAGACTATTTAAAAAAAAAGAAATATATGGAGAAGAAAAGGCTCTTGGAAATTTTAAACATGTTACAGAAATAAATTCAATACAGGATTAGAGATTAAGCTGAAGAAACTTTCCATAGAACAGAACAAAAGACAAATCGATGGAAGGTGGGAAAGACAAGATGCCCAAAAGATGGGTCCATGAGATCCAGTATCTGAAAAATAAAAAGTTTCTGGGGCTAGCCCCGTGGCTGAGTGGTTAAGTTCGTGCGCTCCACTGCGGCGGCACAGGGTTTCGCTGGTTGGAATCCTGGGCGCGGACATGGCACCGCTCATCAGGCCATGTTGAGGCAGCGTCCCACATAGCACAACTGGAAGGACCCACAACTAAAAATATACAACTATGTACCGGGGGGCTTTGGGGAGAAAAAGGAAAAATAAAATCTTAAAAAAAAAAGTTTTAGAAACAGAAAAGAGAGAAGATGGAGGGGTTGAATATTACAGAAGTAATGCTAACAACCTCCAGAACTAAAGAAAATGAATTTCTAGATTGAAAGTTTCCACCAAGTGCCAGCTCCACAAATGAAAAAAGTCCCACATCAGGGCACTGTCATGAAATTTCAGGACACTGAAGAGAAAGAGGATTGTGGCTTCATTTCAGGCAATATTGGAGACCAGATAATCTAAAAGCCCCCCTAAAACAAAATTTCTAAAAATACCAGCTAAAATATAAACAGAAATCTCATCTAATTGCTAAGTCCACAAAACAAATAAGAGAACAACACAAGTGCTCAAAATGATGGGAAAACTGAAAACCATAGTGGTGAACGCGAATGCTGACCGCCCTGAGGATGCGTGTGGGCTTAAAGGCAAAGGGCTTGGGACTGAAGAGCCAGATGGGTACAGGAGATAAGGTCTGTGCCAGCCTAAAGTGGGGAGTTAGAATTGAGAACTCCTGCATGATTGAGGAGAAAAGGTACACCAGAAAATAATCCATCGACCAGATGAGACAAAAAGGAATATTGTCTACCTTAACTTAGGCTCTGCATGAAAGGACAGTCTTCACTGAGAATTCATAACCACAGGCCTCCTAAGAGTTTGGAATTCAAATTCATACTACTTATGTGGTCTAAGAACCCACTACCACCACCAAACAGAGAAATCAGTGTAAAAAGTAATCCCAGCTACGAACACCTTTGGCATATTTCAAAGAATCAAAAGATGTACTTTACCAAAATGAGGAAGTAAACAAAGAGAGAAGAAAATATGGAATTTAGAAGGTAGGGAATCCTACACAGGAAAGAGGCAAAGGGAATTCCACAGAATGATGAAGGGAGATCCTAGGACGAAATTGGTGCAACAGGCCTCGTGCATAACTGGACCAGAGTGGAGTACTACGACAATGCTCTCAGAGGGGCGTCTCTCAGACAAAGAAGAAACTGATAGTTTCTCTGATGAGCTTGAAAGTATTGAGAGAAGGTTTACACTTCTAGTAAAGACTTTGGACATGAATTAGTGATCCATACATAAAAAACAAAGCATACTTCATAGTTTACTATATGGCTCCGTTGTGAATAACTTGTACATAATCATAATAATGTAAATACAAAAATAACTAAACAAAGATTATTACATATACACTGGGAGGATGAGAGGAGAGGAGGGAAACGTGTCTATGTTTGCGTGTGGTGGAGAGGAGTGGGGGGACAGAAAAAAAATCCTTATTTTCCATATTAGAAAGTCAATAGATAAAATTGGAAACAACAAAAGCAGTAGGAGATGCTATTTAGAAATCAGAAGGTAAATACTAGAAGAAATAGCTAAAGAGCATAAATGCTTGTACCCTAGGGAGTGGGGTCAGGAGGTATGAAAGGAGGAGCAACTCCTACTCAAGCTTCTGTGTGTGTGTGTGTGTGTGTGTGACAGACCTTCGCCTTTTAAAGTATGTCACCATAAAACTAATAAAAAGGAAAATAAAAACCCTCTAAAACTGACACATAGCCATGTTATAGTGAACTTTTAAAACAAATATAAAGAAAATAAAATCTTCTAAAGAGAAAAGCACAACACTTACAAAGGAACAAGAATCAGATTAACATCAGTTCCCAGCAGCAACTACTTATTGCAAGAAGAAACTACTGTAATTTTTCGGTGTGTTGAAGGAAGAAAACTTTGACTCAAGAATTTTAATACAAGGGTGAAATAAAGTTATTCCCAGGCATACAAGCCTCAGAAAGTTTATCACATAAAGACTCCTTTTGAAAACACTCTTGGAGAAAGCTCTCCAGCAAAAAGAGAAATAGATCCAGAAGAAAGCAACAAGACATGAGAAGGAAGTGTAAATAACTGAGTAAAGCGCATCACTGTTCAAAAGGCAACGACCAAACGCCTATGCTAACAGTCCAGAACTAAAACCAGACGACACTAAGAGAGGGGAGGGGAGTACTGAGGGAAGAGAACGTGTGCTAAAACACCTGACTCAATGGGGGAGGGGGGGTAAATTTATCAACAAACTCAAGAATTTTATGGTGAAAATAACCATGAATATGGGTTTAGTTACTCTACTCTGACTCCTATCTGTCTGCTACCTTGTTCACAATTATCAAACTGAAAGCTCGTTTGACCTTTATCGTGAATTCCTAAACAATCCATGACATTCCTCAACACACACACACAACCACTAAGTAATCCGAAAACCCCAATAAGACTAACGCTTCCCGGCCTTCTCCTCCCAAGAGACTCTGGGGCAAGAGCTGCCACTTTGAGTTTGCATCCCAGGTTGGACCTGGTACCTACCTAGGTCCGGAGCCCGAAGCCTCCTCTCAGCCATTGAACTCTCCGGCTCCAAGCACTCGTCGCCTGCGAAAAGAGCACAAAACAGCAGCCGAATCACCTTCACTAGTCTGCGACCTTCCACTACGCCATCCCCCGCCTCCCACACCCCGCACGACCCGCAGGGCGGCTCCGCGAGACCCCAGTCCATCCCAACTCGTGCGCCTCCCTCCAGGCTCCTGTCCCCTCAGTCCCTCCACCTCCTTTAGACCTCTGTCCCCTCCATGCCTGTGGCCCCTTCCGACCCGCATCGTCGCCGCAGCTCTTCCGACCCTTCCGCCTGCCTCCTCAGCCCGTCTTCTCCTTCCCGGCACCCGTACCCTTGCCCGGCTCCCTCCTCAAATTATCGGCTCTTTCTCGGCCTCCTTCAAAGCCGCCGTGTTACACTCGCGGACTGCGGGAGCTCTTCCAAGACTCTCGAGTGCCGCCGTCCCCCGGCAACTATAAACTCATTCTCTAGGCACCCTCAGCCGCGGCTTCAGTTTAAATTTCCTGTGAGCTCCGCCCCTGTGGCAATGTGATCCCTTCGAGACTTGCCCTACGGTGGCCCTGGGAGGACAATATTAGCTCAGCAAATCCTCCCCTTCCCCTCGGTTTTCCGCTCCGCCTTCTCTACCTGTCCCTTCGCTTCTAGCTTTTCATTGGCTGGAGATACTTTGAGCCTTGTTAGCCAGCAAGCTGGGGACTAGTGATGCCTCACACTGAGCTGGTTTGAAATTCCTAGGAGTTCGATAATAAATAACAAAATAAGCCGAACACCTAGAGAGCATTTATGTTTTACATGAAAATTTCACATACACATCATTTCATCTTCACATCTTTCTCTCCCTCTTTCTCTGCTTACCTATCCAACAAAAAAAATTCTCAATTCCTCACTTCCCATCTTCTCTTCAACTCACTTAATTAGACTTTGATCTTCACCTCTCCACTAAAACTGGGCGTACTTATCCAGGTCAACTGTGACTTCCACGTTCCTAAATCCTATGGTCACTTTGCTATCCTCATCCTATCCGACTTCTAGAACACTGAAACAGAGTACTCCCTCCTTCTTGAAACAACTTTCTTCTTTTTGCTTCCATTTATATCCATTTTCACCTTACCTCAATGGCTCCTCCTCAATTTCCTTTGCTGGATCCAAAGCCAATGTTCCGCCTATAAATGTTGGAGTAGCCAAGGCTTTAGACCTTAGCCCTTAGCACCCAGCCCTCTTCTCTTCCCTATTAACACTCTCTCCCTAGTATATCTCACCCAGCTCCTTGGCTTTACAATTCAGCTCTATGCTAATGCCTGCAGAATTCCTCTCTCTGGTTCTGACCCCTCCCCTGATCTCCAGACTTATATGCTCAAATGCCTACTGGACATTTCCATTTGGATGTCCAATAGTTATCTCAGGCTTAACATGTTCAAAACAGAACATTTGTTCCACTCACCTACTCCCCTGAACGCCCACCTATACTTCTCCCAGTCTTCCCCATCTCAGTAAATATCACATCATCTCCTCAGTTGTTTAAACCAAAAGCCTAGAAATGTATCTTTCAGTACTTTCCCTTATCCCCTATCCCTACTCCAAAAACAAGTTCTACAAACTCCAAAGTGCTTCTTGAATCAGACCACTGCTACCATCCTAAGTCCAAGCCACTATAATTTCTTGCTCAAAGTACTGCGCCAATTCCTAACACTACTTCTGTTCTTCAGTAGCTTCCTACCTCTCCCCAATATAATCCATTCTCCATACACAGCCAGAATGATATTCTTTAAACACTATGGTAGAGGTAACTGTACCACATGGACTTGGTATTCCTCCTAGTGGGGTCCCTCCCTGCAGAAGATTATAGATCCCGGCCCTACTGAACTAAAGCTTGGTCATGTGACTTACTTTGGCTAATGAAAAAGAAAAATAGTGGCGTATCACTTCCAAGCACAAGCTTTAAAAGCCAATATGTTTTACCAAGTTCTTTTTCCCCATCCCAATGACTGGCAATGTCCTAGCTAGAGGCCGCCCTGTCAACTTGGGTTTCTTAGTGAAAATGACATGGAACAGAACCATGGGCAACCCATAGTGGATTTGCAGCATGAGCAAGAAGCGGCCTTTTGTTGTTGTAAACTAGCGAGATTTTGGCATCATTTGTTATCATATCATAATCTAGCTCAAGTTTCTCAAAGCGTGGCTCAGACCTTTCAGAAGATTCCATGAGGTCAAAACTATTTTTACAATTATTCTAAAACCTTATTTTCCAACTCTCATGAATGTTCAGTGGAGTACATGGAAGCAAAAATGAGAATCCAACACTTTTCTGTTAAGCCAGATATTAAAGAAATTTGCAGAATGTAAAACAATGACATTCTTCTAATTATTTTTGTTTTGGAAAATATATTTTCATTAAAAATGCGCTATTTGTGTTAACACATAGTAGGCTTATTCTTAAATGAACAAACTAATATTTTAAAATTTTCTCTTTTAATTTCTAATTTTATTATCAAATATGATATTTTATAAATACGTATAAATAAATATACAAATACGTAAAATACATATGCTTATATAAATTTAAAAATACCCACATTGTGGTAGCCAGTCTCCAAGATAGCCTGCAATGATTCTTGATTCCTGGTAGTCATGCCCACATAAAATAGGGCTATATATACCAATAGAATTATGAGAAAATGACAATGTGTGACTTCTAAGGCTAGGTCATAAAAGACATTTCAACATCTGTATTGCTGTTTCTTGGGTCACCTGCCATGAGGGAAGCCAGCAGTCATGACACGAGGACGCTCAAGTACGCCTGTGGAGAGGCTCATGTGGAGACAAACTGAGGCTTCCTGCTAACAGCCAGCACCAAGCTCCCCCTCATATGCCTGGACCATCTGGCAAGCAGATCCTTCAGCCGTAGTCTAGCTTTCAGATAACTGCAACCTCACGAGATCCCAAGCCAGGAGATCCCAGCCAAGCTGCTCCCAAATTCCAGGCCCACAGAAACCAGAGAAAATAAATGATTAGTGTTGTTTTAAGTTATTAAATTTTGGGGTGATTTGTACACAACAATAGATAACTAATATACTACACATAAGCAAAAAAGCTGTTTGGGATTTCAATTTCTAAAAATGTAAAGGGACCTGAAACCAAAACTTTCAGAATTGCTAACCTAGCCTACCCTGACAGATACAAATAAAATCAGATCGAATTACCCTCCTTTCAAAAACTCCCAGTGGCTTTCCCTGTTTGCCCCTCCGACCAAACTTCTGTCTTGAACAAGCCAAGCTGATCCCTGCCTTAGGGCATTTGCACCAACAATTTTATTCCTAGATCTTCTCTTTCCTTTTCGGGATCAGATCAAATCTCACGTTTTAGGATAGGACTTCTGAGACCACCCAATCTCACAGTAGCTCCTCCATTTTCCTGACAGCTAGGCCACTTGGGTTGATTTTCTTCACAGCACTTATATGATCAGAAAGTATCTTATTTGTTTACTTGTTTATTGTCTCTATTTCCCCCCTAGAATGTAAGCCCATAAGAGTGAGGACCTTTTCTGTTGTACTCACTGCTGCATCCCCAAAGAACATAGTAGGTGCTTAGTGAACATTTGTTGAATGAATCTCTCTGATCTTCATTTTTTCATTTGTAAAGTCAAGATAGTAATAGCCACCAGGCAGTGAGGTTTAAAGATTAAAGATGTGTTTAGCACAAAGTCAGTGACCAGAAAAAGGTAGCTTTTACTATGTGGCAGAAAATATTTTGGGTTAATAATTCAAAATTTTCTTTCTCATCGTTTTTCTTGATTCCTGATGGGAAGTGCTTAGAATTTTAAAAAAAGGGGCCGGCCTGGTGGCGCAGCAGTTAAGTGCACATGTTCCGCTTCTCGGTGGCCTGGGGCTCACTGGTTTGGTTCCCAGGTGTGGACATGGCACCGCTTGGCAAATGCCATGCTGTGGTAGGCGTCCCACATATAAAGTAGAGAAAGATGGGCACGATGTTAACTCAGGGCCAGTCTTCCTCAGCAAAAAGAGGAGGACTGGCAGTAGTTAGCTCAGGGCTAATCTTCCTCAAAAAAAAAAAAAAAAATCAGCTCATCACAGAACAAAGGCTGATTTCCCAATATCTAAAAAACCCAATAGATACCGCAAAGACCAGTAACCCAACTGAAAATGGGTAAGGGAACATTCACAGAAAGGAAATACAAAGAGCATTCAAATATGCTCAACCTCACCTAAAATAAAAGAAATGCAAATTAAATCTACACCAACCTGCCATTTTTCACTTAGACTGGCAGAGATCAATTTTGCTTGATGGGGCCAAACTGCCTTACATACTGGTTGTATCAGTCTCTTCTGCAAGGCAATTTGGCCTTATGTAGCAAAATTACAAATGTACATATCTTTCCACCCAGGAACCCATTTCTAGGAGTTATTTTACAGATATATTCACACACATGTGATATGATTCATGTCATAAAGCTTCTACCCAGCTCTGCAGCAGCTGCCAGTCCGATGGCGCTTACCAGAGAAACGCCTGTGAAATAACGACACGGAAAAGGATGCAGATATATTGATTTAATTATTGTATTTTGCAAATACACATGGAGTGCTTTCTATGATGTTCAAAGTGCTTTAATAATAGTCATTAGTTTAATCCTCATAATGCTATGAGGCAGGGAGTAACTATGCCCATTTTATACATGGGAACACTGAGGTTACAGCTTGCTTGAGGTCACACAACCCGAAAGTATTAGTGCTGGATGGCAGCCTGACTTCAGCGGCCACACTGTTAACACTGCTCTCTGCTGCCTCTCAACTTAAGGCAAAACGGAAAAAGAAAACCAGTACAGTGATATTAAAATTTGACAAAATACACTTTCAGAGATAAAAAATTATTTGGGATACAGGTGTCATTGTTTGATGATAAATAATTCGCCAGGAACTATAATAATCTAGTACTTGTATGAATCTAACAACATACCTTCAAAATATTTAAGGCAGATATACAAGGGAAGACTGAAAAATCTATAAATATAGTGAGACATTTTAGCATAGTTTTCCCCAAAAAAGCATGATAGATGGAACAAAAATAAAATGAAATTAGTAACACATAAAAGATTAAATGATATAACTTCAATATACAAATATTAGAAAATGAATACTATTTTCCAGTACACATAGAACATTATAAAAATTGGTTTATAGAAGGCCACTAAAGTATCAACCAATACCAAAGAATCAACATCATACAGAGCATAACCTACGACCACAATATAATGAAGTTAGAATTCAACAACAGATTTTTTTTTCCTGCTTTTTCTTCCCAAATCACCCCAGTACATAGTTGTATATTTTAGTTGTGGGTCCTTCTAGTTGGGGCATGTGGGATGCCGCGTCAACGTGGCCTGATGAGTGGTGCCATGTCCACGGCTAGGATCCGAACTGGCGAAACCCTGGGTGCCCGAAGTGGAATGCGCAAACTTGGCCACGGCGCCAGCCCCAACAGATATACTTTTTTTAAAAGTAGTAAAACAAAACGCATACCTCTAGAAATTTAAACCTACACTTTGTAGTAATTCATGATAGGAGAATAAAACCATAGAAATTGTACTATATTTAGAACTCCAACAATGAAAAAGTACACATCACCAGCTGTGAGATTCCTTTTATTTAAAAAAAATTTTTTTTGAGGAAGATTAGCCCTGAGCTAACTGCTGCCAATCCTCTTCTTTTTGCTGAGGAAGACTGGCCCTGAGCTAACATCTATGCCCACCTTTCTCTACTTTATATGTGGGACTCCTGCCACAGCATGGTCTGATGAGTGGTGCATAGGTCAGCCCCCAGGATCCGAACTGGTGAACCCCGGGCTGCTGAAGCAGAACGTACAAACTTAACCACTGCGCCACCAGGCTGGCCCCAAGATTCCTTTTAAAAAATTGTAACATTCAGGTAAATGTATGACCTTAAACGTATATGCTATATTGGAAAATAAGACAGACTGAAAATGAATCAGCTAAGTGTTCAACTTGAGAAATCAGAATATGAACAACAGAGTGCTCCCAAAGATTACAGATGGTCAGAAATAATAAAGAATAGAAATTAATGAAAAAGCAAAAAAATAAAAAGTGTACTCCTACCAATCAGTATGGAAAAGACAAATAAATAAACCAATAGAGAAATCCGCAAGAGATATACACAGGCAATTCAGAGATGAGGAAATTTTAATGGCTAATAAACATTAAAAAATGCTCAAATTCACTAGTAATTAGGAAAATGCAAATTAAACAATTAGATGCCATTTCACACCCATTCAAAAATTAAAGTATATTAAAACCAAGTTTTAGGAAAAATGTGAAGAAAAGGACGGCAGTGTACACTGGGCCAAAGCCCTTGGGAGAGGGATTTGGTGACATTCAGTAAGGCATATGCCCTTCAACCCAGCAATTCTGTTTCTAGGTATATCCTGCTCCCCAAAGAGAGGTGCACATCCCTCGGGCACAAGATAATCACAGAGGTGCTGAAAGGACATATTAGAATTTAAATTTATTTTTTATCTACAAGAAAAACAAGTAAGCTTTACTAATCTTTAGGAAGCAGATTGATACTAGTACCCTCCCTGGGCCTCTCCTGTCAGACACCCTGGGTTGTGCAGCAAGGCAGGGGCGTTATCTGGGTAAGGAGTAAAGGGAGCTTCACATCTGAGGTGCTGCGTGTGTTCTCTTTCAGCGTTCCCTGGTGTGTTTGCTTTCCTGGGTTCTATGCAGTTTACACACGCCCAGATAAATGGATTTACAGCCTAATGCTATCTGGATTTAATTTTCCTAATCCCCCAAAGTGAACAAGGGGTTTAACAAGATTCCTTTGAAGAAGCAAGATTAAGATTACAAACAATCCTAATGACTCACACAGAAGTGCACACTCCAGGTACAAACACTCAGGTTCAATGAAAATCCAAGCGAGGACGGGGAGTCGGCTGGCCAAGGAGTGAGAAAATCACTCAAGTTCAAGAGAAACTCTGGCCAGTAATGAATCCTTACCATTATGGAACTACAAACTCAAAAATGGCTAGGATGGCAAATTTTATGTTACGTGCATCTCACCACAATTAAAAATAAAATTAAAAAAAAAAGTGGGGAAAGTAATGAGTATATTCACCCACATTGACTAAGGATTTTTTTTTTAAGATTTTATTTTTTCCTTTTTCTCCCCAAAGCCCCCTGGTACATAGTTGTGTATTTTTAGTTGTGGGTCCTTCTAGTTGTGGCATGTGGGATGCTGCCTCAGCGTGGCTTGACGAGCGGTGCCATGTCCGCACCCAGGATTCGAACTGGTGAAACCCTGGGCTGCCCAAGCGGAGCGCACGAACTTAACCACTCGGCCATGGGGCCAGCCCCTCACTTGATTTTTGTATCACAAATAAGTAAATACTTGCAATATTATTTACTGCATTTTTAAGTTGCCCTTTTTATAATTATCTTCTTGGTTGTTTTTGTTTTTACTTATTTATTTGAAGAAGATTAGCCCTGAGCTAACATCTGCTGCCAAACCTTCTCTTTTTGCTGAGGAAGACTGGCCCTGAGCTAACATCCATGCCCACCTTCCTCTACTTTATATGTGGGGCGCCTACCACAGCATGGCTTGACAAACAGTGTATAGGTCCACACCTGGGATCTGAACCAGCGAACCCTGGGCCACAGAAGTAGAACGTGTGAACTTAACCGCTGTGCCATCGGGCTGGCCCCTATAGGTATCTTCTTGTATGTCTTATGATGGACATACTAATTTGGTATAGTGGTTCACATATGTAATTCATAAATAAATACATATTCATACATTGGAGGTGCATGGTGAAAATATCTTTACTGCTAAGAGTTATGTGGCAAAAATATGTTTGATGCTCACTGGCCTAGAGAAACCTTCCTACGGGTGGGCAAGGAGACATAGAAGAATGTGAATTGAGGGGCCGGCTTGGTGGTGCAGCAGTTAAGTTCACACATTCTGCTTCTCGGTGGCCCCGGATTCGCCGGTTCGGATCCTGGTGCGGACATGGCATCGCTTGGCAAAAGCCATGCTGTGGTAGGCATCCCACATATAAAAAAAGTAGAGGCAGATGGGCATGAATGTTAGCTCAGGGCCAGTCTTCCTCAGCAAAAAGAGGAGAATTGGCAGCAGATGTTACCTCAGGGCTAATCTTCCTCAAAAAAAAAAAAAAGTGAATTGAAGCACTATTTGGAAAACTGGGAAATAACTGAAATGTCCATCAAGAGAGGAATGGGTCAACTGGGGCATATTCAAGCAGTGGAATACTATACAGTGGTTTAAAAGGATGGATAAGAGCTACATGTATCAACATGGGTAAATACTTTAAACAATCAAGTGAAAAAAAGTACACTGCAGAATGAAAAGTCCAACATGCAAAACAATGTGATATATTGTTTATGGATACATACACACGGATGGATACATAAGTACATAGATATGTTGTAATATGTATTACATATGTAGCAATATGTACTATGTTTCAAAACATTCAAGCAGAAGATAAACACCAAATTCAGGAATACTGGTTACCTCTGGGGAGGGAAGGAAGAAAATGAGATTGGAGGGAGGGCTTCAAGTAGCCTTTATTTCTTAAAAAAAAAAAAAAAGATGCAAGGTAAATAAACATAACATATAGTTTGTAATTTTTAAAACAAGATGTTTTAAAACTGGTCCTCCTGAGTTCTCCTCCCTGGTAACAACCATCCTTACATCCTTGTGTATCTTTCCAGAGATATTTTATGCATATGCTAGAACACATGTGTACAGTAGTCTCCTTACCTCACCTTCTTTTTAAACACAAATGATAGCAAACATTACATACTGTTCTGAGATTTACTTTTTTCTTAACAACGTATCTCGACTTTTGTTACATGTCAGTACATAAAGAACTTCCTTCATTTTTACAGCTGCACAATACTTCATTTGGCTTTTTTGAGTTAGTCTCCTACAGAGAAAACGTAGACTATTTCTGTTCTTTTACTACAATAAGCTTCACTGCAATGAATATCCTTATAAATATGTCATTCTGCACAAATGTATCATAAGAAACTCCCAGAAGCAGAAATGCTAGGTCTTTTCAAATTGCCCTCCAACAAGATTTTATCGATTCACTTCCTGCTCCAGCATTTTCCAATGCCTGTTACCCAGTCACAGATCAATAGTGTATTATCAGACTTTATGATCTGAAAAGCAAACATAGTATCTCATTGCAAGTTTAAATTGCATATATATTTTTTAATTTTTTTTTTTTTTTTTGCTGAGCAAGATTTTTGTGGAGCTAACATCTGTGCCAATCTTCCTCTGTTTTGTATGTGGGATGCTGCCACAGCATGGCTTGATGAGCAGTGTGTAGGTCCCCGGCTGGGATCCGAACCCATGAACCATGGGCTGCCAAAGTGAAGCACACAAACTTAACCATTACATCACCAGACTGGCTCCATAATTTGCATATTTTTAAAATTAGAAACGTGACAGCACATTTTTATAGTGTAAAAGGCCATTTTGAATTTTTCTGTAAGCTTTCTGTCATTTGTCCAGTTGAATGAATTTTTTTGGGGGGGGGAGGTGATTAGCCCTGAGCTAACATCTGCTACCAATCCTCTTTTTTACTGAGGAAGACTGGCCCTGAGCTAACATCTGTGCCCATCTTCCTCTATTTTGTATGTGGGATGCCCCCACAGCATGGCTTGATGAGCAGTGTACAGGTCCATGCCCAGGATCCAAACCTGTGAACTCTGGGCCACCAAACCAGAGTGAACAACCCTAACCACTATGCCACTAGTCCGGCCCCTCCAATGAGGACACTTTTTAATGCAGGGTCTGGAGACCCTTTGCTCAGTTTTGTGAGAAGCTCCTGATGCCTTCAAAAAACCTCTGTGCATTATACCAATATCAATTTCCTGATTTTGATATTGTACTAGAATTATGTAAGATGTTACCACGGGAGGGGGGGGAAACTGGGTGAAGGTGCACAGGTCTCTAGGTACTATTTTTGCAACTTCCTGTGAGTAATTATTACAGAATAAAAAGTTAAAAACACCAAAATTCTGTGCTACTTTTCTGATTGTGGGGGCTCTGCACTGACCTCAAACTACGATCCTTGAGCCATGATGGCTCCCAAGTCTGTCAATGGAAAAGCCCCACCTGCAACACAGCTGTTGGGTTGGAAGGTACATCTGAGGACATGAAACAGGGGCAAGCCTTGGGGCCAGCCCAGTGGTGCAGCAGTTAAGTTCGCAAATTCTGCTTTGCCGGCCCAGGGTTTGCCATGTTTGGATCCTGGGAGTGGATCTACGCACTGCTTGTCAAGCCATGCTGTGGGGGCGTCCCACATATAAAGCAGAGGAAGGTGGGCATGGATGTTAGCTCAGGGCCAGTCTTCCTCAGCAAAAACAGGAGGATTGGAAGCAGATATTAGCTCCGGGATAATCTTCCTTAAAAAGAAAGAAAAGAAACAGGGGCAAGTCTTTGGGGGCTGATTCTGGCCTCTGACTCCATTACTGTTACATTCTGACTCAGTGAGCACACAGAAGCCAGTGGGCTAATAGTCACACTATCCCGTATTTCTACTGAGCTTTAGTGTTCCACGTCTATTCACTTACATTATCCCAACGATAATTAAGAGAACTCTCAAGAGGCCCTTTGCAAAGTAGACAAGCCCCTCCTTTTCTTCTTGTCCTCTCCTGAATGTCTTCTATCTGAACTCTGTTGCTCGAGCCACAGGTGATTCTCTGGAGGCCCCTAACGAACCTCTGCACACAGTTCCCTGCATCTGGCTCTACTCCCTTTTTCTTCCAGTCTTTTTGCCTTAAGAACTCTTATTTATTCTTCAAAAAAGTGCAAGCATCAGCTCCATTAGGAAGCCTTCCTGGATCCTCCATCTCCACAGCTTCCAACCCCACTCCAACAGGCAACATTAACCTAATCTTCTTCTAGGCATCCTACTGCAACCTCCATTAGCCAAAGCTCCATTAAAACATTTATCTCACTATATTGTCATCATTAGTTTAAACATGTCTGTTCCCACCGGACTGAAGACCCTTTGAGGGCAGAGAATTTGTGACGTTCATCTTTGCATTTTCACTGCTTAGCAGCAATGCCATGCTGTAGGTACTCAAATTTATTTAGTGCATGGAGTTAGGCCAGTGACCCGCCAGCCTCCCCCGCAGTTCACGGAAAGCCAACCCAGGTTCTTGGGTAATTCACTTCAGCCCAGAGCCAGGTGTTCTGCAGAGTCAGCTGAAGCTCTGGCAGCGGTGCGCGAGCTCTTGCCTCTGGTTAGACCCCCTGTACCTGTGTGACTGTGTCTGCTTCCTTAACTTGAAAAAGTGAACAATAAAAGCATCTCCTCACAGAGCGGCTGGGAGGATTACAGGAGATAATGCATCAAAAGCTCTCAGCACAGTGGCTGGCCAAGGTTAAGGAAGGCTCCTCAAAGATATTTCTGTGTAAGCGTTGAATGAGTGAGTGAGTGAAAGAAATGACTTGAGGTTGCCTTTTCAATTATTGAGCACCTACTATGCGTCCCGTACCGCGTTAAGCACCGCACACTGGAGTGGTCTTAACAGATTGCAGGGGATCAGGGAAGGTTTTCTGGAGCTTGAGTTTTGATAGAGCAGGAGCTTGGAAAGGCGAGGGTGGAAGTAGTTGATAGCGACGGTGGGTACTCTGGCCAGAGGCAGCAGGTTCCTGCTTGAAAGCTGTGTGGGGGTGGGTGGCTTGCTATCCCACGAGGGCGCGCGGAAGGGCAGCTTGGAGATGAGGGCTGGAGCGCTGGCATCGAGGTGAGTTCCAGTCCCGCTTAGTTATTAGCCGCGTGACTTTGGCCAAGTTACTGAACCTCTCTGAACTTGCCCAACTGTAAAAAAAGAGTCTGTTAGGAACCCTCACCTGCCAGGGTTCCTGACGGACAACGTGACCATGCGTACGCCAACCTGCACTCTCTTTGGAAGGTACAAAACGCCCAGAACGATCACTACCGGCGCACAGGGACCTCCGCCGGGCGCGCAGGGGCGTGGGTTCCCTCTCCGAGCATGCGCAGTGGGCCCGCGGCGCGGCCCGTCAGGCACTGCGGTAGGCGCCCTGGGGGCTGGCAGGATCGTGACCCCAAGATGGCGGCGCCCAGTGAAGGGGCCGCTGCTGCCTCCGGCGAAGGCGATGGCGGGGGCAGCGGCTTTGGATCGTGGCTGGATGGACGGTTGGAGGCACTGGGAGTGGACCGAGCCATTTACGGTGCCTACATCCTGGGTGTCCTGCAGGAGGAGGAGGAAGAAGAGAAGCTGGACGCCCTGCAGGGTATCCTCTCTGCTTTCCTGGTGAGAAGCCCGGACACATTCCTTTAGCCTCTTGCCGGCCCCTGTCAGTACTTGGTATCCTCTTCCTCTTACCGGGTGTCCCAGAGGATTAGTGGTCTCACCTGGGAGAGGAATATTCTTCTGAGCTCTGCAGTGTGGGGGAAGGAGGTTGCTCCCTAACCAGGGTTTTGGGAAGCCGGAAGATTGCAGGTACATAGAGAGGAATGGCTTTCTCTTTTTCCTGGAGACAAGGCCCTCTCAGATGCCTGTGGGTGAGCTGGGTGAGCATTCTTCCGAAGGCGTTGAAATGTCTAAATGAGAGTTTTGTCGTAAACGTCTGACGACCAATTTCATTCCCTTCCGTTG
This sequence comes from Equus asinus, assembly GCF_041296235.1. Taxonomy (NCBI): domain Eukaryota; kingdom Metazoa; phylum Chordata; class Mammalia; order Perissodactyla; family Equidae; genus Equus; species Equus asinus. The sequence continues at coordinate 43,391,190 of NC_091802.1, read as the reverse complement.
ACAGTGTTCAGTGGAGGGGATAAAGTGCTTTGAGATGTCTGTGCTCCTTAAGAGGCAGTGTCCAGGGCTGTCCCATGACAAAAGCCTGCAGGAAGTACCCTCTCGGTTCCTATTTTGGAGGTAGGAGTCCACAAAAGGTAAGGTAGCAGTAGAGGTCTTTTCATGCCAGGCAGAACTGAAGTAAATAGCGGGCCTGATCTTTTTATGGTACTTTGAAATGCAGTAGTCATTGGTGTGTGTGGGCAGTAGATGGGAGAATAAGACAGATCAGAGTTTTTAAAAAGAGATAAACTTGGTACTTAGCCTCTTAGAAGCATATTCAAGAATTCAGAAATGTGTACTTTAAGGTGTATTTAAGTAGTATGTCACCAAGATGTCCACTTTTCCAACCTGATCATTTCTGCTGCCATCATTTCCACTTACACTTACTTGGTGGACATGCAGTTCGTTGTGCACACGGTTGAAATATAACACTAGTGCAGCTGTCCCAGGTGCTCCTGGCAAGGGCCCCTTTTAGTCCCAGAGCCTGCTCTGGTGAGATTGACCTATAAGTGGGAAAAGCTTTAACATAGCTTGTGATGCAGTTCATAAGGTCAGTGGAATACAACACAGTGGAATAAATTGTTTTCTTGGGCCCTGACATTGCAGCTTGTAGGGGGAAAGAGTAGAAGGCAAGCAATTTAAGTTAGTTTTTTATTTTTAGCTGGGAAGTTTCTAAAGACTCCATGAAAAAGAAATCGAAATAACTTGAGTGCCCACTGGTACCAGCTCCTTTACCTGTTCTATTCGTGGTGTTATTATTTGGAGCTGTAGGTCTGCTGATAAAGGCAGGCATGAATTTGCCTTAGACTATTAATATCTCTTGGTAGAAAAGACAAAGTCATCTAGGACCAGATTTGGTTCTTTATATCTGCCTCTTGTTTGCATAAACTGCAGAAGACAGACTCATTTTTAAGGGTGGCTTCCCCCTTCCCTCTGCCCGATTCACACACCATGCTTAATTTTCTCATAGTTTTCCCAACCCCTTCTTTGTAGAAAATGCCTTTGGGAAGAATTAGCCAGGAATTGGCGAAGCAGGGGTCCTGCCTATGAAACAAATGAGGAGCAACTTTACAGAGCAGGCAGGCTGATGAATATGGCGTATATCAAACACGTCATTCACAGTGCTGCTTATTGTCTGTCAGTCAGTTGGGCTGCATGTGAAAGCCTCTAACTGTTATGCCAAATCCCTTTCTAGGAAAAACAAAGGCATAGCCAATTCAATCACCAGATTGTATTAGGATTCAATATTAGGTATTAAGAAGTTTGTCAGCAACAATTTGAGGTAAGATTCAAGAATAGTATTTATAGTCAGGAGCAAATAACGGTAAACAAAAGCTTTCTATCATTCTTCTCTTTATTCCCCCCAATAGCATTTGCATTGATTGATCGGTCAAATTTTTATTGATGGATTACTCTCTGCCAGGCACTGCCCTGAGTGCTTAGGGTACATCAGGGAACAAAACAGAAATCCCTGCCCTCAGGGGTTACATTCTGGCAGGGAAAGAGATAATCAGTAAATTATATAGTATGTTAGAAAATGATAGGTGCTAGGAAGAAAGGAACATTGCAAGAGGATCAGGAGTGGAATGGAGGGGTGAGTTGCGATTTTAAGTAGGGCCGTTACATTACATTAAGTAGGGTATTACATTTTATGGCAGCTGTTTATATACCAGCCTTCTGAATTATAAGTGTCATGAGGCCAGGGACTTTTTCTCACTCATCTCTTTGCACTCGTCTTAGTGCCTTGCACATAGGTGGCACCATCTGGATGAATAAATGAACAAATGGAAGAACAGACTACTTTGGTTTGGGTGAGGAAACTGGGAGAATAAGCCACCGTGTCCTCCAAGAACACCTTTTCTCTTTTGCCTCTCCGCTCCTTTTCCTGTCCTTTTTTCTTTTCCTCTTCCTCGGCTTTTTATGCTGGGGATCCATGAACTACAGGAACTTTGGACCAAAGAAGTACTATATGTCTAGGATTTGTGCTAAAAGGATGCAGGGTAGAGGATGGAATCCTTTGTCGGGTGCAAAATAAGGATATCCACAATAAGTCTGCCTTCTGCTCCTCCTCACTTTTCTTTGAGAGATAGCATAATATAATGGTTGAGAACATGGGCTCAGAGGCAGACTGCTTGGGTTCAAATCCTGTTTAATTCACTTATTACTTGTCTGACCTCAGGCAAGTTCCTTAACCTCTGTGCCTTGGTTTCCTCATCTCTGAGTCAAGAGTACTAATAGTACTTACTTCCTGGGATTGCTTTAAGAATTGGGAGTTCTTATGTAAAGTATTTAGAACAGTGCATGGCACATGGTAAGCACGTAGTAAATGTGAGCTCTGACAGCTCGTCCTGAGGGTAGAACGTGAAGATGACGAAGGCAGCCATAATGAAGATGGAGGGAAATACCTGTATTTATTGAAATGCGTATTCTTTGCCAAGCAGAGCAGGCACTTTATACACATTCTCATTCCTCCTCACTAAAATCCTGGGAAGATGTGGAGCTCACAAAGTTAAGAAGCTTGCTCATAGATCTGGAATTTGAATCTGAGTATGTCTGACACCAAAGCCGACATCCTTTTTGTTATAGCACGCCAAGGAGGATTAGTTGGCAGCAGAATATGTGTGCTTATGTAAAATTGACAGAGGGATGGGTGGATAGGAGACCACCTTCTCACTTACCTCCTCTTTATTACGAGTCAGCCAGCTCATGGATATGTTCCAGCAGGGGAGTTGATAACCTTGGAGAACATACCCAGTCAAGTATATCGGCCAAGGAAGATTTCACAGAGGAGAGTTTTGACTCAGGCAACAGTTTCTGGCTCCAAAAGAATGAGGAGGAGCGCTCTGAGTTGGTGGGAGTCCTTTCCCCTGGAGCTTGGCAGGGTGGAGTGGGTGCTCTTGACCCAGCAGGTGTGGATTCTGGGGCTCACACACAGAGTTGCTTCTGGGTCCAAAGCCTCAGGAGAGAAACATGCTGTGTATTCTGTGGCTCCCAAACCCTCCCCTGATTTTTTTCATCACCAGCAGGGAGAGCTGTACTCACCGTAGGCCTTGTTCAGGTGGAGGGCTCCATCAGGACATTAATCGGTCTACTTTTCCAATTAGGAAGAAGATTCCCTTCTTAACATCTGCAAGGAGATTGTGGAACGATGGTCGGAAACTCAGAATGTTGTCACCAAGGTGAAAAAAGAAGGTAGAGTTGGAGTTTTACGTCTAACCTCCAGGGCCTTTTCCAACAACTACTATACGGCTGTTAAGGAGGGAGTTTTTAGTTTCCTCTGTTGGATACTTATTTTCTCTAAGATAGTTTAAACAGCCTAACACCCAGCAGCTTACTTTAACTTTTTGACTGAACATTGGTTTTCTTTTCCCCTGTAACATCTTTCCACTTCAGCTGACCACAGTTAAGTTCATTGTGGTATTTACTTTTTTCTTTTTCTTTTTTTTTTGTGAGGAAGATTGGCCCTGAGCTAACATGTGTTACCAATCTTCCTCTTTTTGCTTGAGGAAGATTGTTGCTGAGCTAACATCTGTGCCAATCTTCTGCTTTATGTGGGGTGCTACCATGGTGTGGCTTGACAAATGGTGCTAGGTCCACGCCCGGGATCCGAACCTGCGACCCCGGGCCACCAAAGTGGAGGACAGGAACTTAACTGCTGTGCCACCAGGCTGGCCCCTACTTTTTCTTTTTCATCCTCTTTCCACTGTCCCTTATAGATTTATTTGCATTGCAGATGTAGGATCGGCTATACTTTCCCACCTCCCAGCTTTTTTCATATTCTCATTTCACAGCACAAATTATGATTGATCTTTTGCTTTATTCAACTAAACATTTCACTCTTTAAGATGAAGAGAAATGGGTTAATATACTCACCATTAGGATGATAAATTAGCTGCAGAAAAATCAAATCTTAAAAGCCAAACTTGAATAGAATCTATTCTAAACTATCTACACATTGGTTCTCAGTCTCGGCTGTGCATTAGAATCAGTTCATGTACTGTAAAAAATGCTAGTGCTGGGGCCCGCCTGGTGGCACAGCGGGTAAGTTTGCATGTTCTCTTCTGCTTCAGTGGCCTGGGGTTCGCTGTGTTTGGATCCCGGGTGCGGACATGGCACTGCTTGTCAGGCCATGCTGTGGCAGGCGTCCCACATATAAAGTAGAGGAAGATGGGCACGGATGTTAGCTCAGGGCCAGTCTTCCTGAGCAAAAACAGGAGGATTGGTGGCAGATGTCAGCTCAGGGCTAATCTTCCTCCAAAAAAAAAAATGCTAGTGCTTGGGCCGTACCATGGGCCAATTATATAAACATCTTTGGGGTTGGGGCCCAGGCATTGGTTTTTTTAAAAGCTCCCCTAGATGATTCTAATGTGCATTCAGGCATGAGAGCCACTACTTGACACCATTGCCTCCTTTTTATGAGAATAGAGAACTTAATAGTTGATTTTATTTTAAAATAATCTAAGAATTTCACCTAGCATAATTATCAGTAGGAAAGGGACCGGCTTAAGTTGATTCTAGATTCCTTCTTATGTTTCTGGCTTGAGAGGGGAGCAAGTTCCCTGTTTGGAGGCTTAATTTCTCTAGTTTCAGCGCAGTGCCTTTTAACCTTTTTTTTTAAAGCAGCAGAACTTCAGTATATAAAACAAGTAAAAGTAGGGCTGCTCTGACTGAAGATGGACACAAGACCTAACGCCTGCCCTGCATGGCCTTTTCTTGCCTTTGTCGTGAGCCCTGAGGCACCTCCTTTGAACCCCAGGACTCTAAGGAGTCAGCAGATGCCGTTGCCTTGACTCCAAGCACTGCCTGGGTGGACTAGCCGTTCGGTGAGCTTGTTTTCTCTCGCATACAACCTTGTTGTCCCTCCCTTCCCTTCCACCACCTCCCAGATGAGGTACAGGCCATTGCCACCCTAATTGAGAAGCAGGCACAGATCGTGGTGAAGCCCAGGATGGTGTCAGAAGAGGAGAAGCAGAGAAAAGCTGCGCTCCTGGCCCAGTACGCTGATGTGACAGATGAAGAGGAATATCCTTTTTGGAGTCCCGTCACCTGTTCCTTAAGCCTCAAGCCAAAAGCGTTTGCTGGTTGCAGTGAGCTTTGCAAAGCTGCCAATCCCCCCCTGTACTGTAGCTTAATTTTCTCCTCTCAGGTGTCAGTGATTTATGGCCCTTCGTGGGTGTAGGGAATGACGTAGGAATAGTTGATACTGGGTGTAAATTTTACTACACATAATCAGTATACTCCTCAAAACTTCAGCGTAAAACAAATAATGCCTTAACAATGGATCGTTTGTATTGTGTTTTCAGAAAATAAGATATAGCTGTCATTCTTTATATTTGCATAATATAATACCTTTCTGTGCAGTACACTGTCACATGTATAATCCATCTTTATATTCCTTCCCAGTTGATAAGGAAATTGAGGCACTAAGAGATGAATGGGTGATCAGAGATATTCATACAATTAGTGGCAAAACCAGAACTAGAACCTGGATATTTTTGGATGAGGGATTCCCAAATTTCGACCAGTTTCATTTGAATCTCTTAAAAAAAAATATTCCACTTACCACGTAATGAAAAAGGAGACTGAGCCCCCAGCAACACCAGGATAAATCTGGGATTTGAGTTGGGACTCTGTAAAAACACAGTGTTGCTGGTAGGGGCAGGTTTGGTTCCCTGTGAATTTGAAATTTGTTTGGGAAATACTTAGCTTACTGAGCCTCCTTGAATGGAGTAGACACCATACCAGAAATGGCAGCTGTCTAATCCCTAGTTTAGGAAAGAATTCTTAAAACTCTTTGGGGCCAACTTCTCCTCTGGTTTTTCCTCATGATTTTTCTTGCCAGGCTTGGCAGAGCTATGGTTCTGTCAACTTTAAAGTAAAATAGCTAATTATTATACCAGCAAAGTGAGTTTATTCAGGAATAGCAAAAGAATTGCAATCTAGGACATGCAAACTATGCTGAACGACGGAAAAGTCCCGAGAACAAAGGAGAGGAGCTCCCTTTTACAGAGGAAAAAGGGGAGTTGGGAGAGGCTGTTCTAAGTGAAACTTCATTGGAGGAGAGTAAGAGTTCATGGGTGGCAGCAGTTCCTTGCTGACTGAGCTATGGCATTTTCCATTGGCTGGGCTTGTTTCTAGGCAAGAAGAAAACCTTCCTTCCTCCTGCTGGAGTAGTGAAGTAGCAGGCAACTTCCTGTTGGAGATGCAAGGTAGTCTCTTCCCATTTGGAGTAGCTAACGGTGAGCGGTAAGGTGTGAGAGCTCCCTCTGCAGGCTTTCCTGACTCCCATTTTAGTTGAGGTTTCCTTTATTAATTTTCACAGTTCCAATTACAAAATTCCATTTCTTGGGCTAGAAAAGAATGTTTTAAGCAGTGTTTGTCCTGAGGGCTTGTTAAAACACAGATTGCTGGGCCCTACCCCTAAAGAGTTTCTGATTTAGTAGGTCCAGGGTGAGACCCAAAAATGTGCATTTCTAACAGGTTGCCAGGGAATTCTAGGTACCACACTTTGAAAACCGCTGTTTTAGAGGTCATCTCACCATCCCGTGGCTTCCTGGTAACGTGGCTGTCCACCCAGACCAGCTTAAGCTACTTTTCAGCCTCCAAGAGATAAGGACCTCGCAGATGCTCTGAACAATCTTCCCCAAGTTGAGACTTCTAAAGATGACTCTCCTGGGTTTACCACCGCATCCCTGACAGTGTCCCTCCGTTCAGCAGACTTTTCCTACCCATCAGGTTATTGAGTGTCTTCTGATGTTGGGTTGGGCTGTGCTAACCTTCGTTCTCTATCTGCCTTTCCTTAACGTTGCTCACTGAAGCGGATGAGAAGGATGATTCAGGTGCCACCACAATGAACATTGGTTCTGACAAGTGTATCCTTCTCTGTGTCTATCCTCGTGTGTTTCTCCATAGAATCCTCCTGAGCAACAGTTTTTATTTTGCTGTTTTTGCAATATTTTATGTTACTGGGGGCTCACTTTACCTCCAGGAACTCAGGTCAGGCCAGCATTATGAGCCTGATTCCTAGGACTGCCCTAAATAGTCAATTTAGCGAGAACTTTTCCCAAAGAAAACATTAGCATCTACTGTGAAGGGGTTAGCTTAGAGAAAGAATTTCTAAGGGAAAATAAAAATCTGTGTTCCCTGTGTATAGCACTGGGTTTCCCAGCACTGTGGAAGCAGTTAAAATAATATTGAAGTTTTGGTCTTTGTCCTCAGAAACCTTATAGTTTGTTGGAAAGATAACACAAACACTGATACTTTCATGCTAAAAATATGGACAGATTGAAACATATGTGCTGAGGAAAGTCCCTACTGACAGAATCACTTAGCTTCCTAGAGGAGGAGGATTTAGAAATCCACCTTCTTCAAGGTGAGAAGTGTGGTGGGTTATCAGAACAGAAGGTTGTTTCAGGGAGACTGACTTATTTTAAAGCACTAAAGCAGAAAAAAGCTATGTTTTAAGAGTAGAGAGGAGCTTATCTGGTAGTAAGAGGTTATGTTTTTTTTTTTGAAATTCTTTTTTTTTTTTAAGATTGGCACCTGAGCTAACAACTGTTGCCAATCTTCTTTTTTTTTTTTTCTTTCTCTCCCCCAATCCCGCCCCGCCCCCAGTACATAGTTGTATATTTTTTTAGTTGTAGGTCCCTCTGGGTGTGCTATGTGGGACGCCGCCTGAGCATGGCCTGATGAGTGGTGCCATGTCCGTGCCCAGGATCTGAACCGGCGAAACCCTGGGCCGCCAAAGCAGAGCCCGCGAACTCAATCACTCAGCCACGGGGCTGGCTCCAGACATTATGTTTTTAATGTCATAAAAAATGAGAGGGAAAATCTTTGACTAGGTATTTTCTAACTGCAATTAAACATAGTATTTCATATCTTTTATAAATTCAGAGTTTATAGTAGAACATGATTTTCACTTACGCTTTAGTGATCTAGGAAAAAAAGCAAATTGATAAAGTTTAATAAAGGTAAATAACTTGTTTAACTCTTTTCAAACAGTAGTGCCAAGTACATAAAAATTTTGCTTGTTATATTAATACTTTATTCACTAAACTAGCATAGATACTCCAACAATATTCTGCCGTTGAATCATATAAGTACTTATTCTAGAATGAATTTCATTTTCATAAAATATTTTAACATTCAGATTTAGATAAGTCTGAATGAGATTTTTATTCTGAGGGTGAGCTTTAAACTTTTGTAGTGGTAGTTTTAAGATTTACTATTAGACAAAAGATAAACATAAGGACTTTTTTAAAAACTAGGAATAGGTAGAGAGTATTTAAGACTCAGCATGTAGAGAGAGGACAAGAATGAGGGAAGAGAGCAGTAGTTGGGACCTGTGTGACCTGTACCCTAATGCCTTAACTCACCCGTAGCTCTGTTCCGAAACACCAACGTGGAAGATGTCCTCAATGCCCGAAAACTAGAGCGTGACACACTTCGGGATGAGTCCCAAAGGAAGAAGGAACAGGACAAGCTGCAGAGGGAGAGGGACAAACTAGCTAAGCAGGAGCGCAAGGAAAAGGAAAAGAAAAGGACACAAAGAGGGGAGCGAAAGCGATAACCTTGGTCCACTCCATTCTTTCTCTTCATGAACTTGATCAAAGGGAGAACTGGCTGTGCACACATTTAAGAGAAATGAGAGAACACTGCAAAGTGGTTTGCCAAGGCATTTCCCCTTTTGTTTACATGGTCAAAAGGAAAAACCACAAACACTTCTAATTATAAAATGTGCCATGTCTCTGTGGTGTGGGTAATCAGATAATTGTAGTTATGTCTGTACCAAAGATCTGGAAGGGGCGCAACCTTTATATTTAAATACTGAAGTCCTGAGCTCCTTTTGGCCACTTTAAAAAGTCTTCCCTCACCTTGGATAAACAGCCGGAATATTCAGAAAGCTGACAGTTAAGTTTTTATCCTGAAGGAGGAGAATCATGACCACTCCTTCCCTGAGATGAAATGTGGGAGTGTAAATTGCTTCAGAAGTAGTATTTACCCTTAAGTGTATTGGTTTATGGCTGAAATAGAAAGCTAATGAAGAGTCCTACCTGGATCTAGATTTTTTGTTACATGGCAACAAGCTAGGAAAATGAGAAGAAATTATTTGGTGTATGTTCTAGATTTGAGAATGTTTTTTAAAAAAAGTTTCAGCCTATGGGAGGAAAAGAGGTATCTTTTTAAGGAGAGAGAGTTACATTTTTCCTCATCTAGGCTGTGATTTTAAGAAGGATGTGTCAGTATTGAGTGCAAGGATATCATTGTTAGCTAGATTCATTTTTTATAATCGTGAATTCTTTTGATTGCGAGTAGAGATTTTAATCCTGATTTGCCCTAAAACATGAGTATAAAGACCTGATAATTACAGGTTTAGAGAAACTGGAGGAACTGCCCTTTTAAGAAAGAAACACTGGAATTCTCTGCTAACACAAAGATATTTAAGAGTGTACATAGTAGGTGTTCAACAAATTGATTGTGAATGAGTGAGTGAATGGAAAAACTGCTTGGGAGAGTCAAAAGTGAGCAAGAACTCTCCATTTCTACTTTTGTCACAAGCCACATTCAATTGTAAATAAGGGCTTTCTCTACAAGAAGACTGCCTGAAGCGAGCAATTTCTCTGACAAGACAGAAAGTAGATATTTTATACCAGGGGTTGGCAAACTGCTGCCCGCAAGCCAAATTTGGCCCAGTCTGTTTTTGTATGGTGCAAGCTAACAATGGATTTTACATTTTTAAAAGGTTGTAAGAGAAAAGATACGTGACAGAGACCTTATGTGGCCTGCAAAGCCTAAAGTATTTACTATCTGGACCTCTGGAGAAAAAGTTTGCCGACCTGTTTTATACCATTAACTATGAGATTAACACAAATTTTTACCTTTATGCAGAAGGTAAAAAGCAGCATGGTTAAGGAAAAGATGTGTTAACTCTATACACTCCTATAACCGTGGCATTGCAAAAATTAAAAAAAAAAATAACCATCTTTCTAAAAAATAAACTTTATTTAAATTACTGTCTTCCAATTTACTCTGATTCCTTTCAGCTACCATGGAAATGAATTGTGTGTGGATAGTCAGTTAGGAATGTATTTAATTTAACTTTATGCTTTGTTTTGATTAGCCCTATAATCCCTTCTACTAGTAGAACCTCTTCCTGGAATCCATAAAATCTCTGCCTCAGTTTCCCTTTCTGTGAGTTGGGGTATTAGGGGATCAGAAAGATTACCTTGTTTTTTGGAGTCAGTATGTTGGCTTTGCAGTCCTTTGAAGTACTCTTGGAGTCTTAGTCCTTCATGTGGCAGCAGCCATAGGCTGTGGCTACAGACAGCATATTGAGAAAGCCTATTTTAATTTAACCCTTATTTTGGGTTTTTGGTTTGTTCTCACTTTAATTTGAGTCTTTAAGAGTCAGGTTAGATCCGTGGACCCCTGAAGGGTACTTGTTTCCATCTAACAGTCAATTCTTTCTTCTGAGACTCTATTATATATGTTACAGTTCAGTGTACCCTTGAACTAATGTTTAAACAGAAAAAAAGGATCAGCTCATTCAGCTTTGAGTAAGGTTATCCACTTAACTCAGGTGCTAATAAATCCTTTATGTCTAAAATGTCCAATGTTGCGAAAGGCAAGTTTTAAGCAACCATATCTTCTATGGTATGATCAACATTTTAGGCCAAATTTGAGATTTCAGTCATAACATTAATTCCCAACCCTCTAAAAGTATAGTAGCAGATTATTCAAGTGGGAAGGACACTGATATAATTCAAGGTAATTTTCAACTACCTTTATATAAATTGCTTCTTCTATCTAAAAAAAATTGAGTATGCCAAATTCTTTTGAATTAGAAATGATGGGAGCATCAGTTTTATGTTCCACCACAAATCCTCTGTGATGTTAATTTTCTAATGTTTTCATAGGTTTTAATTCAGAAGTACAATACATAAGAACTGTCCATTAGAAGATATACCGAAAAAAGGGACAAGCAACTAATTTGAAAATTATCTACAGGGTGACATAATTACAATTTCAAGGAATTTTTGTGCTTGTTTTTTGTTAACGGTCTAGTGTTTCATTTCTGACCACTGTCATGTAAAAGCTTCCTCAGAATTTTTATTCTGGTTTGCCTGAATTAGCATAAAGGCAAAGTGACCGTTTCATCTTTGAAGGAGGTAAGGTTAGATCCAAGGATATCTGAATGGCATTGGTTTATCTGCCAACTTACTTGTGTGTTAATGAAATTTAAAATTTAGCACCAGTTCTTATCTGTTAAATGAAATTTGATTGGTTTTCTGACATGAGTGACTCTTAAGGTTAGAAACAAATACAAACATGTACAAAAATGAAACCAAATATTTTCAACAAAGTAATTTATTTTTTTCCTGAGAGACTAAATTCAGTACAATATTTGTTTTCATAACATCCAACATGTCTTATGTCAAACTTAACCACTTTGTATGCAGTGACTGTGGTGGGGTGATCTATTTTATTTAACTACCCTCAATGTAATTCATTTGGGTAGTTTTAAGGCATATCAGTGATCAAAATGTTTCTCCCTACAGTTACTCCTGCATTCTCAATCAGTTTCTTCCGCACATCATCTAAAGAAAATTTATGTGGTGTGATTACACTCTTTTTTTAATACCAGGATTTCTAAAACTAGGAAAAAACACCAACATTTAAAACATCAGTGTTTCTAGTCAAGGATAGTTCAATTAAATTTCATCAGTACATTATATTACAGTTTAACTCATGGTAGAAATGTTAAAACCCAAGATCTTCTGAGTCACATAATACCAACATTTCATATTAAAGAATAAATTACTCAGGTTCCATACAAAGATATTAAGTGATGAGAAACAGAAAAAGCCAAGCTTTCAAGAGCTTTTAAAAAAATACAGAAGCAAACTAATGAACACAACTACACAAAATATACACTAACCAATTGCAAACTAAACTAGTTAAAGATTAACCTTAAAAAAATATTTTAGAACTTCGTGATACCCTCATAAAAGGCAGCAAACTAAGGGTATTAAAACAATAGTCATTATTTTAGTTACTGTGCATCAAATCTAAAAGATCCAGATAAAGGAAATGTTTTGATTCAATTTAAATACTTTAAAATTGGAAATATTTAATAATTGATAGTATAATTAAATTTTAAGAATATACACAAATGATTTGAACAGGTTTTATATTCAGTAACTTGCATGGTTTTTACCCTGGCACTTTTATCACTAATTTAGGAGAATCAGATGCATTTCCCTCCATATACCTCCCTCCTTAGTGCTATATAGGCACTAAGATTTCAAATTTATAAATATGGTAGTATTTTAAATATTAAATTTTTACATGAATATTGGGTTCATCCTTGTTTTCCTGTTTCCTAGGTATTATCCAGTTTTGTAAGGAAAACACTTTTATATCACAATCAAAACTTGTCTTGGTTACTAGACTGTAGCCATAAATGGGTTACAGTCACATAGATTCATTATTTGGAATTATACTTACTAAGGCAGACCTAAATGAAACTTATCTTCTAGAAGAATTTCACATTTGCATTTACCTGCACTGCAGAATGGGTTTAAGCAATATTTTAGCTGTTAGGAAGTATTTAATTTACTTAAAACTTGTTATCTTTGACTACTCAGAACTCCTAGAGTAGTCAACTTTACCTTTAAGTTCACTTTAAACTATATCTGATTCATTCCAAATAGAAGATTTTTAAATAGAAGTTAGACTTCATTAAGGTATTAACTTTAAATCTGAAAGAAAATTAATGTGCTGAAATTTTCAAGTTTAACAAGTTCATTAAATTTTCTAGCATGTCTTGATACATTTACTTATGAGCTTTTATTCTTCTTGCTGCTGGCAATTCCTTAATGTTTGTTTGCTTCACCTCTCTGGTTCATTGGATTACTACTATTTATGCTTTCATGGACTTTATCTTCACAGTTTACTGTATCTTGTAAAGCCTTTTCCACATCTGTTTGGCCAGCGGTACTGGCTGTTTTTGGCAAGGTCATCTGCAGTGCACACCACAGTGTAGTACGTGCTTTCCGAGTAGCCACACACATCTCTTTAATGGCTGAGGCAAGGGCAAAAACATCTGTAAAAGAAACGTTCAGGGTCAGTTCACATTAGATATCACTTAAATGTCTCTTAATTCTTACACAGTCCAGTGCTGGGCTACTACTAAGTGGTCAAACAGTATTATTTTTATAAAAGAAGAATGGCTATTGACTGAGCTAACGAAAGTACTTGACTTAATATTTGACAGTGTTGATATTTTATTTCTGACTTGTATGACAGTGACTGTGCTTTGGGTAGAACACAGACTTTGACAGAGTTGTTATAATTAAATGGATGAAATTAAAATAGATCGAAGTACTTTTGGAGTAAATTATGTGGGTATCATTTACCAAATTTATTCTTTAGATAAGTGTAAATTTTAGAAATACAACCTTTTAACCTCAAATTTGATTTTATTAACATTCAAATGATCTCATTTCCTTATCAAAAGAATATGCATTAATATTTGTACCTCTGTCATCTTGGCATCTAGGAACTCCTTGCCTTTGCCGATTTGAAGCATTAACAATTTCATCTTTTCTACGTGACTGTACAATGTGAATGGACTCCAAGTGTCTATCAAGAGCAGTAGAGATATTGGCATGAAGGGGAGAGCTTCGAAGACGTTCCATTTTGCCTAATAAAGTCACAACCTGAGGGAAACATTTTAAATTTTGATAAGGCAGGTAACCACATTGCCCTGTCATTAACTTAAGTCAAAACAAATCTTCAATGAAGCAGAACAGAGATGAGAGCAATGATATTCATCCAATAAATAACTGAACGCTTACTGTGTCCTGACACCATGCTGGGGGAAACAAAGATGGAAAGTCAGTCTTTTTGTAACTTGTATATGTTAATTCTAAAAGCTTTCAGGTCATCAGTTACTGGGAATAAGCAACAGTAAAAAAGTCAAACATTCAAACATTTCCATGTTGTAAACAGTTAATGCAAATATAAGATCCGACATTGTTTTCGGCAAATAAGAGAACAGCCTGAAAATGGAGCATTCTTAGGAGGTACTGTAGTACAAAGGAAAAAAATTTGAGCTAAAAGAAGTCCTAGATTGATTAATCCTGACCTCAGCAAGCCCATCCTGGGCCTCCTGTGTTCTCCTTTTGGAAATCAGAAATATTCAGATCATAATACTGACTAGTGGTAGTTTTAAGGAATCTATAATCCAGAAAATACTGTGGAAATAATACAAAATAAATCCTGTAACTGTCAAAACTGCTAAGGAAAATTAGGAAGTCTCTCAATCCTCTGCTTAATTCAACTTAAAAAAGCGCACTGGATATATTACATCAATAAGGGGAGTATGTTTCATAGTTGTATACGCCTAACGTGTTTCAAATTCTAATCCTGAAGGTGTAAGGAAAGAGAACGTTTTGAATAATTAGGATTTGGACATCAAGTAAATACAATAATTGCCTTTGGGAGCTAAATGATTTAAAATTCACATAAGAAGGTGGTGGTCAGTGATTACAGCAAGAAGAAAAATACCTCTCAATTAAGGAGCGAAAGGCACCTGAATGAATGTCTCTAACCTCACACTCAAGTTTCCTTGGAATAAATCTATGTCAGTTCAGGCCCATGGAGAAAACAAAAGTGTATAGGTATAAAATATTTTCCTCCCAACTGTACAACCAACCTGATTCTTGAGAGGAAAACAAAAGAAAAAAAAAAAAACTCCAGTGAACTACCAATTATATATTTTTTAAAATAAGACAATCATTTTAAATAAATGACAAATGTAAAGAAAGAAATTTGCACAGGTGATTTTTAATAAACTTTCAAAAGCTTTTTTTTTCAGAATTATACAAAACCAGCACACTAGTAGTATATGTAAAAATATTTTTGTCCTGTGTGTATTATTGATCTAATGTTGATAAATATAGAGAAAACAAAATTATAAAAGCTATGAACATAACCTTCTAATTAATGTGAAGCATAAGCAGAGCTGGGAAAATTATATTTCTTAATATCCACAGTTGCAATCCATTGATTTATTGCCTAGAAATGTATTACTGAGAAAAAGGAATTTTTTTTTAATATTGGCACCTGAGCCTAACATCTGTTGCCAATCTTCCTTTTTTTCCTTCTCCCCAAACCCCCCCAGTACATAGTTATATATTCTAGTTGTAGGTCTTTCTGGCTCTGCTATGTGGGACGCCGCCTCAGCATGGCCTGATGAATGGTGTCAAGTCCTCGCCCAGGATCCGAACCGGCGAAACCATGGATCGCTGAAGCAGAATTTGCAAACTTAACCACTCGGCCACAGGGTGGCCCCGAAAAAGGAATTTTAACTTGGAACAGTTTTAAGAAAAAATAACAAAAGACTGGAGTTTTTATTAACATAACATCTGGCTGTAAACCACGTCAGTATCTGACTATACCACTGATAAATTCCATTGTACAAATTTACAAATTTGATAAAAGAATTTCAATTGACCAAGGCTGAAAGCTAGGTAAAATCAATCTTTTCCTGCTGAAGTAGTTCATATCTATATTTTAAAGAAGCATGGTACACGAAAGAAACTAATAATCAATAAAATAGACTGTTGTGTTGATTTTTCTAATTCCTAACGGCTTTTATTCAAGCACAGAAACAACCTGTTTCACTGTATGCTTTTTCTCTGGAATTTTCATCAAATTTTTATTTGGAAAACTGTAACTTTTTAAGAGAAGGTCAAAAAAGAAAAAAAATTTACCCAACTCTATTAAAGTTGATTAGAAAATTCTGAAATTACAAAGGAGATAATAGGAACAGTCATTTGTTAAATTACAAAATGACTTAAAATCAGGATTCTTTACAACATTTGATTTGAAATGATTTACTACTTTTCCAAAACAAAGCTATTTTATAAAATTACGCATATCTACATACTTCAGTTTATCAATATTTAATACATGATGTATATACTTAATATTTGTTGAATAACTCAAGAGTGCAGAGTTAAGAAAATGAAATATGGTAAGTCCCTGTTAACTTACCATCTTGTATAATGCAAGCAACAGCTTCAGCTTGCTCATCAAGCTAGAAAACAAATGTTTGTGACTAAGAAATGGGACTCCCCCTATAAATAATATTCAAAACCCTTTTTGCTTTAAAAAAAAATGCTTTCTGGGGGCCGGCCCAGTGGTGCAGCGGTTAAGTTTGCACGTTCCGCTTTGGCAACCTGGGGTTCACTGCTTTGGATCCCCGGTGTGGATGTGGCACCGCTCATCAAGCCATGCTATGGCAGATGTCCCACATATAAAGTAGAGGAAGATGGGCATGGATGTTAGCTCAGGGCCAGCCTTCCTCAGCAAAAAGAGGAGGATTGACAGCAGATGTTAGTTCAGGGCTAGTCTTCCTCCAAAAAAAAAAAAAGCTTTCTGTTGAGGATTAGCTCCACTGTGATTTGGGTTTGAAGAGGAACCATTTAAATTACTAAACCTACTTTTTAAATGATTGAATGAGGCTATTTTCCCCTTCCTAAATATTAATCATATTCTAAGACCAAACATGGAAAAGAATATATTTCAGAGAGTTACACATAAATGTGATTTAAAAATCCTTTAGAACTCTAATTTGCTGACATGTTTTATAATTTTATCAGGCAATTTAAAAATCCATTATTGGATGCTTTTACAGCTTACTCTGGCTTGTTCTCGAAGTTCATCCACAATTAAGCGATCAACTCTAGATGGGTTGGAAGTCAGCCTTGGAATTGGAGTATTGTTAGTACTGGATACTTTTTTTCCTGGGTAATTCTTGGCAAGGGCCAATTCAGTCTGTAAAAAATTATATAATTTTTAGATGATGAATTTTCTAAGTATGATTCAATCGTGAATATTTCTCATAGGCCTAAAAATAGAAAATTATTCCTTTAAATAAAACTTGTTTTGGTATCAAAAGACAACAAATACAAACCACAGTACCACAGTATTTTTCTGTCATACTTAATTCATAGAAAATACCTGAGCATTCCAACAGCATAATACTTAAAAAATTCAAAGAAATAAACTTTTAACCCATTATGGAAAAAAGTCTACTTCACAAGCAAAATAAACTTTACATAAATAATTTTTTTTAAACCCCAACCCTTTTTAGTCTTTAAGTCATCTAATTAATTCCTTATAGTATGGACTATAACTACTGCACAGTGTAGAAGAATTCACCTTAGAAATAAGGCAAGTACTCTTAAACTACATGAAGGTAAACAAAATTAAGATAGGCAGAGGGGACATACTAAGTTACTCCTAAATACACAGCTTTTTATTACCTTTTTCCTCTCCTTTTCTAATGCTCTCCATTGTTCATAGCACTCTTCTAGACGAATATGAAGTTCACTGGCTGGTCCACTACGGGTTTTAATTGGTCTTTGAAATCCAAAAGTTGGCACGAAACCAGAAAAGGAATTATCACCATACATCATATCATTAAAATAAGGGTATAAATGGCTTAAGTCATCATAAGAAAACAAATCATAGGAATCCAACAGTGGAACAACTGAATGGCCAAATGGGTGGGTAGATCTTAGAGGAAACCCATTTGAACCAAGTTGTTGAAAACTCTGATTATGCCTTAAATCTCCCATCATATAATTATTAGAAAAGCATGATGCCTGTGTGCGAGTCACACGGCTATTAATATTGTTGTCTCCACTTCCCTGTCTGTGGCTATTAAAATGACCCTGTGACTCCAGCAGATCTTGATATGTATTTTGAGATAAGCCATCTAAATGCTTTGGACCATCCTCAGGATCATAATGTCCACTCTGGGGCTTAGCTTGAAAATTATGTTTGTTTACATTTTCAATGATCCCATACTGTTGAGCTGAATAGTTATCACAAAATCCATTTGGCTGCTTTATTTTTTTATCGGTAACCGATTCAAAGAGATTTTCTTCTCCAGTCTTTGTCAGTCCTTCCATGTGATTGACAGATTGAATTCTTTCTGCACCACCGAAACTGACATCAAAACTAGAAAATGCTAAAGGGTTTTCTTGGCAATACTTCTGAAATAAATTGCTATTTTGGGTTAAATTTGTGGATGATAGTTGTTGGAAATCTGCAGAATGGTTAGAACCTTTTGAAGCTGCACTTAAATGACTATTTAATTTCATCAAGTTACCTTGATTTCGAAAAGGAATAGGAGTGTTATTTTTTGTTTGGACATTCATCCAAGTTGGTCTACTTAAGTTGATAGCTCCTGAAGATGTTGCCGAGTTTGATAATAAATTCACTGATTTAAAATACTCAGAGATTGGGGGATCAGGTTTAGCAAACAGTTGCTTTTCTGTGACATTAGCAAAATCGCTATTAACTGAACAGGCTGTGTGAGGTTTTAGTCCATATTCTGATTTTAAGCCAAAATCAGCAGTGAATGCTGCTTCCTTTGCAAACTGTTTTTCTGTCAGATGTGGCGTAGCTTTTGGAAATGTGAAATTCTGCTGGTCAGGTATTGCCTCCTCCATTTTTTTCTGATTTGCTGGTTTAACCTGAAATAACTTTGTGTAAGTGTCTGCTTCTACAGTTGGTGTTTCAGCTGTGCCATTGGTTAATTTTTTACTATCTTGGACACTAAAATTCAAACACTTATTAAGCTTAGCCTTATTAGGATGAGCATATTCTGGGTATCTACAATAATCTGCATTTTCATTGTATCTGTTAAATTGAGAAAGAAACATCTCTGCCCTTTTTTGCTGTAATGGTGCTTCAAGACTTTTAGCACATATTTTCTCTCTTCCATAAAGGTAAGTATCAACTCCTGATTCTTTCATGATGTCAGACAGACCAGTTTGTGGTGTAAAACAGTTTTTGATAAATGGATATTCTTGGAATGTTGTCTTAGCTGTATCATTTGTCTGAACATTGTAACAGTTAGAATGATCACTTCGTGAGGGGTACATCCATTGTTCTTCAAGGTCTAAACCAGTAAATCCATGATAAAGTTCATCTATTTTTTGTTGTGGTGTGAGATTACTATTATACAGGTATGGCTTTTCCGCTGCTGAGACAGATTCACCACTATAAAAAGCTTGCTGAGAGATGGCTGTATCTATTGGCCTTTTGGTTTCTGTTAAGAGGTCATGGTGATCTGCAAATCTGCTTGTGTTCAATGGCCAAACTGACTTTAAATTGGAGGAGCAGGTCCTAGAACAAGTAAATATATTTAATTACAACTTAGGTTTTAAAAGACTTTATGTCCTCAATGGAGAAGGTAGGAAAGGTTTTCGAAAATATTTATCTTGCCCCACCTCACCATTCTCTAATCCTTTCCAACTTTGCCTTATAAGCTACCATTACATCCAAATAATTCTCTATCACTTGAAATGTGCTATATGCCATACAAATAATGTATTTTAACCTTAATATGTCTTCACTATACTTTCCCAAGAGGCATTAACTTAGGCCTGAGGCTGGTGACTGCACAGTCTTACATGAATTGTTTATCTACAGTAAGCAGAAAACAAAATAAGTTTCTCCTTTAATTAGGTTATTATATAATACAAAAGTGTTGTTGACCACAATTTTTTTAATTAAAAAAGATGTGTTTTACTGAAACTATTATTGAAACCAAAATATTTTAATTAGTTACATGTGTGCTGCATACTTTGCTATTTATGAAATAGGGCATTTGGCTAATATGGCTTCCATACCCAAATAAAACAATTAAAGCATATTTTAAAAAATTTTACCACATGAATAAAATCCATATGTATTTCTGCACAGCAGTCAAATGATAGTTTTATTCTTTGAGATATACATTATAAAAGCTCCTTGGAATGTATACTCTTTAAGCCAAACTTTAGCTCATGAACTCAAGGGAAATAGCTCTGAATTATGCAAGAATAATTTTCCAAATGAAAATTCTTAATAGCAAATTAAACCTTAGACTGAAACTTTCAATTGTATGGCAAGTACCTCAGCAAAATCAAGGCTCCTAAAAACAAATATTTGAATTAAGATGTCTATTGTCAGATGATTCTCTATTAAGTAAAAATAAAAGTTAATAAATAGGCTAATCTAGTATATTGAATTTAAAAGCTTACTACATACTAAATACTGTATTTATAATATAATATACTAACCCCTCAGCAAAATATGGCTGTGACTTATCTTGTTCTTCCAAAATGTTAGACACAAGTCCATATAAGTCTGTTTCACTGCCATAGTCATTTCTTTCTGTTTGAATCCTAAAAATAAATGAATATCTCATGTAAAGTATTTTACTCATACCGAAATCCAGTATATTGATTTCTATTTCCAGATTGATTCTACCATTATTTTTCTATAAAATATTTGGATTGAATCTATACTATCATTTCAAATAAAGAGGGAACAGGAACTCAAGAATATTTTCCATTTTAACATAGCATCTATGCTACATAAATATTTCTCCTTCATTTCAAATTCTATGTCTAGTTCACAATATATGCTTATGTCTTATTTCTCCAAAACACATCCTATTCATTTTAGACAACCAAGATATAAATCTCTGACCAAAGATGCTTGGTACCATGGCTGCTCCTGAAAGCATGTCTGGTCCTATTATTCATCAGTCCATCAGTACTTGCTCAGTTTTTCATTTGTGATTTGAAAACCATATGAACCTGCTGCTCTATTTTGGTGACTCTTTATACTAAATGTTGGATTACAAAGTAAAATGTGATATGGTCATCCTGGATACCACGGCAATATTGCAGTTGTCCCTTAAATGTAACAGATATGGGGACTATCCCTAAGTCCTTGCCAAAGAGGTAACTGGAGTTTCTGAAATCCTACCTGGTGACTAATGCTGTCTAAATAATACAAAATGTAAAAACCACAAGGAGATGGAAAATTGGTGCTGCCTTTTTACTTCCTATGGAATTTGGGTAATTTGTTCCTAGAAATAATATGCTGTTTTAAATTGTAACTTCTTGTTTTTTCATATTTTATTTCTAGTATTTCATAGTATAAGGACATTGTAGAAATAAAAGTACCTTTTATTTTGCATAATAAGCAAACATTTCATTGATCTTCATAACATAGGAAGGGCAGGTATTAGTAATCATTCAGCTGTTGAATGAATGATCATTTGAGATATTAAGAAACTTGTATTTTGCAAGGGTATATGTTTTGCCAAACTTTACTACACACTTGCTGAACAAATAGTCTACCTACACATCTAATGCTTTTTCCACTTCATTTTGTTATTTCATCAAGATTCAATATAAAGTTTTTGTATAATAATGTATTAGTATATATCTAGAAAAATATTCAATGTAATATACACTAAACTGTTCATACTGTTACTGAAAGGTGAGGAGGCAGGGTTATGGTGGACTTCCGCTTTTCTTTATATATTTCTGTAAAGTCTGAATTTTTTCAATGAATATGTATCAACTTAAAAAACATTTTTGTTTTTTGTAGAATTATATATTATAGTCTTTCTAATAAAATCACTCATAATTTACCAAAAATTTTAAATTTTTAACAATCTTTTTAATTAATAAGATTTTTAAAATAATTATTTCCTGGTTAAACTAAAGATGCACCAGCTTCTATCAACTGCTCCCTTATATATAATTTAAACAACGGCTCCCTTATGATAGATGTCTCTCCCTTAGGCTTCTCTTTGCAATAGGCTCCCATAATACCCTATACTTCCTCTTTTAAACCTCACTATACTTGCATGCCTGGCAAATCATCATCATGGTCATCATTGTCGTGGTCGTTGTCATTATCGTAAGATCTATAAAGGCACGGATAATACTTGCCATGTTAATTATAATATTCCCAGTAGGAGAGAATCTGGCATAGAGTAGGCCCTTATTATTTGTGGAATTGAATAGAAAAATAATTAAAAGTATCTTATGCTTGATAAAATCCTGTTTGTAGTGTACTTGTGAAGGAAAAAAATTACTGAAAATTTAGAACTGATGAAAAGATAGATCTAAAAATTGTAACTCATTTATATAAGTTATCTTTAGAAAGAGGAACTTAAGATTTACTAAGGGATGCCTCTAATGAATATAACAAAAGTAATAAGCTAAAAATTATACATACATAATTGCCCAGTTTAGGGCTTCCTAAACATTTGGTAAACATAAAATTATAATGCCATAACATTAAAATGCTGATATAGGGAACAAAGAGCTAATACAACTGGGTTCCTATGTAATCAAACTTAAAAACACTTCATTTAGCCTGAGAATCTAATGTATTAATTTACCTGTTCTTTACATTGATCTGAGAATTAGAAGGCTGTTTAATATCATCTCCATAAGTGGACCATGGTGCATAGAAAAGCGAAGAATCTACAGAACTTGAATATTCTGTTGATGAAGAAAGTGGAGTATAGGTCTGCCTTAGGTCAACACTGTCTTCACTCTGAAATTTTAAAGAAATGTTTGTATATCAGACACATCTAAACTACATCTATTACAGAATAATAGTGAAATAAGAAATTAGAGGAAATAACACATGCATAAGAGTTGGGAAACAAAATCAAATCTAGACTTAGCCCCTTAAGCTTACTTTACACTAGAGGTTGGCAAATTTTTTCTGTAAAAGGCCAGATAATAAATATTTTAGGGTTTGCTGGCTGTTCAGGTCTCTGTTGAAACTCCTCAATTTTGCTGTTCTAGCACCAAAGCAACCATATGTAAACAAATGGAAGTGGCCGTGTTCCAATAAAATTTTGTTTACAAAAACATGCACTCAGCAGATCTGGCCCCTGGTACTTGTTGTTTGTCCCTGGTATAAACACTTACAATTACTGCAATTTGAATTTTTTGAACAGATGAGCATTATGCGGACACTAGCAGTGTTATTTTTAATAAATAAATCTTTTACAAAACTCAGTCTTGATGCCCCCAATCTGTGAAACAAAAGTTAATGTACATTTATATAGAATTTTCAAAGAAATTCCACATAACATTATTGTATTCAGTCAATCTTGTGACCTGGGTATTCTCTGTATTTTAAAAACAAGGAAACTGAGATTACAAGTTACTGAGCCAACAGGTGACAAAACTAAAACCCAAATTCAAGGCCTTACTCCTACTCTAGGGCCTTTTAAAACAATATCATTAATTATTCAGCCTAGTTTCTATTTCCAAAAGATATATAAAAATGAGATGATATATGAAATGTTATCTCTTGGGAAACTTTAAAGATATTACTACAATTAGAAGAAAAATACAAGCTCATTTTTCTTTTTCTCGTGAACACTTCTATCATGAACTTTGAGTATAAGGTAAAAAGTTCGAATTTTAAGATTTTATGAATTATTTAAAATCCTGTCTTCTTCCAAAAGATGCTGAGGTACAGTAAAATAATTTAAAACACTTAAAATAGTAGAATGAATTTAACAAACAACAAATAAAAAAGATTAATTTAGATGTATTCTATTCTAGAAAATGTTTGTTTAAAGAAGTATAGATACACAATTTTTAACTCTTCAAATAAGGAACTACAAAAACTTGAGATGTAATTACTATGAATATTCAGATATAAACACAAGAGAAATGGCATTTTTTATAAATACAGAAGAGATATAATCCTGGCTAAAAATATTTTCTAATTGCTTTTATTTTCTTAATCAAAATTTATATAAAGAGAAAAGACAAATATTCCTAAATTTTTGTTCTTCATAGACATGATAGTTGAAAAACAACATTTTAAACATACAACACTGAGTTTATATTATATCAATAAAATATGAAAATTAATTCCCTCCAATAACCTATCTTCAAGTCTCTCAAATATTTTACAACTATTTGTTTAAATTCTGGTTATGATTACTATTTTAAACCTACACTACAATTTTCTTGTTTATAGCTTATATTATGATCACTATTCTGAAGTTGGGGGAACTGAGGCACAGAAGGGATTTTGCTAAGAGTGCCACTAAAAACTACCTTTCCAGATGTTAGTTAGTAACTTTTACCAAGGCTTTTATCTTTAGAACCTTTCATAATTTTATTCCATTAGTTCTGAAGTTTTTATCATAGGTCTACCATAAGTCTCTTTTAGGTGTTAAGTATCCAAAGTGACATACATAAATGTTCATCTTTTTGAAATAGTTGCTTGAACAAAAGAGCATTTTCAGATTATGTAATGTCAAATTAGGCAAACAGTATTTGAAACTAAATATATTTTGGGAGTATTCTTTCAAGTACATTTTACATTTTAAAATAAGTTTTGAGAATTAGAAAAATTAAGTCCTTTTAGAAGACTGATCTAAATTTTGTATTCTAGAACAAAACAAGAAACTAATGTGGTTGATTCAAACATCGTTATACTTTAAACATCTGGATCCTTTTCAGTTAAAACATTTATGAAAATTAAATAGGCAAATGCTTAGGGTTGGCATTTTAATTAGTCTTGATGACTGCAAAATGTATCACTTATATCCTTGATATACGTAAAACAATCAACTGAAATTAAATTCAAGTAAATTTTAGCAGCGATATAAACATTACAGACAGCAGGGGAATCCTGGTCTTGGCAGTGAAAAGACCTGGGTTCCACTTGGGTTTTGTCACTCAGGGCACAAAACAAGCTCTCCCAGCCTCAGTTTCTCAGTCTGTACAGCGGGCATAATACTATACAAGGCTGCAGTGTGGATTAAATAATTTATTTCAAGGTATTGTTATAATTCAAAGCGAACAATATCAACATTGACGTCCTGGTTAAATACTTTTAAATGAAAATGACTTACGTTACCCTAAGACTAATTTAATATGGCTAACAAAATTAAACGTTTTCGGTGAAGTAAAAGGTAGCATGTAACCTAAGACAGTGTTAAAGCCAGAGAATAAACGAGTGAAAAAACTTCACCTTCAAACTATCAAAATTTATGTTTCTACTAACTTGCAATAAATGCTTGAAGGAAAAAATATTTTGTGGTCTTCCTACGCAAACAGGGATTTTCTTACATTTCTGGCATCATGCTATGCTGAGGGCCAGATGAAAACAAGAATCAATGAAAAATCGTAATCCTTGTTTTCAAAGCAAAGTACGTATTCTGCAAACCCTGTATTTAACCTGCTGTTCCTCGCTTTCTGGTCCTAAACTTGGAGCAATTTAAGACCGATGTGGATCGGCCGGGGTAAATGGATCCGATTTGGGATACACTCGCGAGCAAGGGCAGGGGCCGCTGGACCTGCGACTTGTAGCAGTCGTAGAAGGAAGTGGAGCCGGTCAACATCACGCTGCTGAAGACGTCCGGGAGCCGGCTGGCGTCGGCGCCGAGGCCACAGCAGCGGTTCGCACCTCCGCGGAACGCCACCTTCGGCTGCACACAGCGGGAGCGGGGACGGCACAGACGTCAGGCAGCGCAGAGCCGCGGCCCCGCGTCCGCCGCTCCCCGAGGACCC
Organism: Equus asinus; assembly: GCF_041296235.1. NCBI lineage: Eukaryota > Metazoa > Chordata > Mammalia > Perissodactyla > Equidae > Equus > Equus asinus. Next base: position 43,365,724 of record NC_091802.1, on the reverse strand, counting down.
CGCCGCGGCCGCGCCCCGCCCCCGGGGCTCCCCCTCGGCCTCCGGGCCGTCGGCCGCCCAGCCCGCGCCGCGCCGCGCGCTCGCCCTGACAGGCCGCCCCCCCGCCCGACGTGGAGGCGGTGGCCGCGGCCCCGGCGTCGCGCCCCCCAGCCCGGGCCCGAGCTGTTGCCGCGCCCCCCGCCCGGACGCCCCGTCGGGGCTCCCAACCGGCCCGGGCCCGCTCCCGCCCGGCCCGGCCTCCTCAGAGAACCGCGTCTGCGGGCGCGCCCGCCCCTCAGCCTCTCCTCACCGTCGCCGTCCTCCGAACCCAGCGCGCCCCGGCCCCGGCCCGTCCCCACCGGTTACCTCAATCCCTCCCTCAGGCCTGAGGGCGAGGGGACCGGCAGGTGTCTCGGCCGCTCACCTCCATGGGGCCCCCCCAGCCCCTCAGGGACCAGGTACCGCTCCTGGGGCACGGGGGTGAGGGGGGGCGTCGAGGCCCGGCTCCCTCAGCCCGCACCCCGCCGCTGCCACCGCCTCCGCCGCCGCCCCGGGCGCTGCCTGGAGCCGGTCTGTGGGTGGGGGGCGGGAGCGGGGAGGGAGGGGCGGGGGGAGAGGCCGTTACATTGCCTTCCCCCGGCTCGCGACCCCGCACGCGACCGGGCACCGGCCCGCCCCGCCCCCTTCTGTGAGGCCCGCCCCCGGCTTCGCACCCCCTCATTGGCCCGCCGCCCAGCCAATGGGCAACTGCCTCCAGGGCCTGTTACCCCCACTCTACCCCTCCGGAGACAAGGCCAAGAAGGGGCGGTTAGCCGACCTCGCTCTCCCTCAGCTTTTGAGCCTTTCCCGCTCAAAGTAAGCGTGTTCTGGATTGGCCCGGACTGGCAAGCACCAGTCCGATGATTGGCTAGTAGAGCGGGGCGTGGAAGGAGGAGACGGAGCTCGGGCCTACCGGGTGCGAGAAGCGATGGAAGCGGTCGGAAGATTTGAGAAGTCGCTTAGCAACTGGATGATAATCCTAAACCTCTTGGCTGCGTACCTTGTGCCACCATTTCACTTTTGCCCCTTGGTCCCTCCCCTAACTCCCAGAATCCTTTGGAGTCTCCTAGAGAACAATAGACTTGTACCAGTTTACAGAGGGTGAAGACCCCGTGAAGGAGTTGGGTGTTGTTGGGAGACCCCCCTGCCCCCAAAGGAGAGCTGCCCTCTCCTCTGCCCTAGGCCTCAGGCTACAGTGTAGGGGGGAGGCGTTTTGGTGTTAAGGTAACTCTTGAACAAAGTTCTCTGACCTGCACAAGACAAACCATTGACATCTGCAGTCCCATTTGAGGATGTGATAGTCTCAGAGAAATGCCAGTTTTTGTTCCCATACAAAGCTAAAACATTTTGAAGATGATTAAAGTGAACACAGTAAGCACCTTTAGGGTGTTTATCTTTAAAATCAAAACTTGAGAAGCGCTCAATTAAGTGGAAGATGTTCTTTCGACTCAGGCACAAATGGGAATAGGATAGGGGACAAGTTTTATTGGCCCGTATTGTCCTGATAGTTATTTCAGATCACTACTCAGCTTTGATTTATACATTTCTTTCCTTATCACACCGTTAAAGTTGCTGACATGGCGCTCATTCCCACCTTGTGTTGAGAGCATACTGTCTTTTCTCTCTCTCTCCCGTAGTACCCAGAAGAATTTTGAAAAACTATGAATCCTCTTATGTATCTTTTTCATTGTAAAAAGATATATGTAAGATTTGCCATTTTGTCATTTTCACATGTACAATTCAATGGCATTATATACATTCACAGTGTTGTGCAACCATCACCACTATGCGTTTCTGGAAATTTTTCATTATCCCAAATAGAAACTCTGTACCCAATAAATAATAACTGCCCATTTCCTCTCCCCCCAACCCTTGATAACCTCTATTCTACTTTCTGTCACTACAAATTTGCCTGTTCCGGTACTTCATATAAGTGGAATCATATCATTTGTCCTTTTGTGACTGTCTTATCTCATTAGCATAGTATCAAGATTCATCTGTGTTGTTGCATGTGTCAGGACTCCATTCCTTTTTCTGGCTGAATAGTATTCCACTGTATGTATGTACCACATTTTGTTTATCCATTCATCAGTTGACAGACACTTGGATTGTTTTCACCTTTTTGCTATTGTGAAAAATGTTGCTATGAACATTAGTGTACAAGTATATGTTTGATTCCTTTTTTTCAGTTCTTTTGGACATATACCTAAGAGTGGAATTGTTGGGTCATATGGTAATTCTGTTTAACATTTTGAAGAGCACCAAACTGAAAAGTACCTGCACCATTTTATGTTCCCAGCAGCAATGCACCAGGGTTCCAATTTCTCCACGTCCTCAGCAACACTTATTTTCCTTTTTTTTTTAACAGTTACTATTCTAGAGGGTGTGATGTAATATCTCATTGTGATTTTGATTTGCATTTTCCTATGATTAATGATGTTCAGCATCTTTTCATGTGCTTACTGGCCATTTGTATATCTTCTTTGGAGAAATATCTATTCAAGTCCTTTGCTCATTTTTTGAGATCCTTCTGTCTTGCTTAGTATTAGTATGGTTTGTTTTGGAAATGATGATTACAGGAAAATTTAACATACCAGTGAATACATTAGTAAAGGGTACATTTTAGTTATGGAGCAGAGCAAGTATTTAGTATGTAGTTAGTTCTTTCTTTCAGCTCTTATATTCCTTTTTTGGAAAATCTCATTCTGAACGTGTACGTTAAGAGGTGGGTGGGATTGGTTTCATGATCTTACCCAAAGATATATACAAACCACAGATTAAAGTGAGAAAGAGAAATACTCAAATATTTTTTTATGTCTTCTCTGCCTTCATCTGAATTTAAAGTTTTTTGGGAAAGGGTGACCTTGTTTCTCCATTTATTGAATATTCCTGTATAGGAGCAACCATGAAAGATTTTTATATGATAGGGTTAATCATATTCTGGTAACCTTGATCCAACTCAGAATATAGTGCCCTTACGTAAACAAACTCATTTTTTTCTTTGCTATTTTGGGAATATTAAGTGAATCTGAATTTATTATTTTTTTAAAAAAGATATTTAAGAAGGGGCTGGCCCAGTGGCCAAGTGGTTAAGTTCGTGCGCTTCCCTGCAGGCGGCCCAGTGTTTCACTGGTTCGAATCCTGGGCATGGACATGGCACTGCTCATCGAACCACGCTGAGGCAGCGTCCCACATGCCACAACTAGAAGGACCCACAATGAAGAATATACAACTATGTACCGGGGGGCTTTGGAGAGAAAAAGGAAAAAAATAAAATCTTAAAAAAAAAAGATATTTAAGAACATTCTTTGGTAGGACTAGGAACAATTTAGACCTATTCCATCCTGAAAACTTAGTGTAGAATACAGACTTTCTCCTCCAAAATACATCTAAAGGTTAACTTCTTTTTTTTCTTCAACTCTGGAAGACCATGTACAATGTGGTACTCTTCAGTTACGTCAATGAAGCCCTTTTTACACTTTTACAGATGCTTAAACATTTTGTTTTGTAACAGAAATAAAATATCAGTTCCATTGAAAAAACAGAGTTGATCTGCCTCCTAGAAATATTTTGAGTGATAAAATAAATAGGATTTCATTATTCTCCCAAGTGAGACTTTGAGTTCAAATAAAGCACTTTTTTTTTTAAGATTTTATTTTACCTTTTTCTCCCCAATCCCCCCCGGTACATAGTTGTATACTTTTAGTTGTGGGTCCTTCTAGTTGTGGCATGTGGGACACCGCGTCAGCATGGCCTGCCATGTCTGCACCCAGGATCCGAACCTGCAAAACCCTGGGCCACCAAAGTGGAGCGCGTGAACTTAACCACTCGGTCGTGGAGCTGGCCCCTAAAGCACTTATTTTTGAAGGTTCCAAGTGTATTAGGGGCACAACCTCAATACCAAAGAGAGAACTCTGATTTAATCCTCCATAGAAAGCAATCGTATCATTCCAAGTCAATATATAATTAAATCATTGCAGGGTTGTTATATATGCTCACATCTGTATTAAAAGAATTGTTTTTCCAGCGTCCTAAAGGACTCGTGGTCCAACCACTTAAATGGGCTGCAGACCTGCTGCAATTCAGACCATGCGGTTCTTCACAGGCTTCTCTGACTTGAAGGACTAGATTCCTTTAATTATACCTTCTGAAATCAAATGCGCTGCCAGATATGGTTTCTCAACCTCTAATTGCTTGTTGGAAGTCTTTAAAAATGTTCCTTATTAGAGCTATTTGAAACTACTTCTCCTTTTTTGGATACTCGAATTAGTGTTTTTCTGGCTCTCCAGCATTAATTTCATAGCTTTTCCCTTTGTAGGAAGTAAGTTAGTTTCTCCTGTTCCCCTTCTGGTTGGAAGGGGTTCCAGGTCACTCTCTCTTAGTCTGTGCTCAAGGAAACTTGTGGGTCTCTACTTAGCTCGAGATGAGACCCTGAAAGATTCACGCGTTTACCTTTGTGGAATAAATGTTTCTGCTTGCAGTGGGGCAGATACTTGAGTTGATTAATATTTATCGAAGACAATATTAATATTCCTTTCCTATGGCAAACTCTTCTCCCTTCAAAGGTCAGAATTAATGTTCTTTCTCATCTTTTTATATTTTGGTCTTTTTCTAAGTATAACATTTATTGCTTGAATGGATTTTAATGGGAGCATATTTGATATTTAAACCGATGAATTAGACATGGAACTAGGGTTTTCATTGTAAAATGAAAAGTTCTGAATATCTCTGTTTCATTGCCCTCCAAAACTGAGTTTCTATTTCTCAAGGTTTGATTGGAACCATGTGTTAGAAAAGGTTCATAGAAAAAGACACCTTAAAAAGATGTCTTTGTAAATTTCTTTTAGAACTTTAAGTTTCTCCTGAATTTGAGGGATCCCCAGACTGTACAATGAAGGGTCTTGTGACACCAATGGGTCAGAAAACAACTTTAAAAACAAATTAAGATCCAGAGTTTTACTTCAGGCCACAGAGTTCAAGAACTTATGAGGGGACCTGTTTTCTTTTGTTTTTGTTTTTGTTTTTTTTTTTTTTTGAGGAAGATTAACCCTTAGCTAACATCTGCTGCCAATCCTCCTCTTTTTGCTGAGGAAGACTGGCCCTGAGTGAACATCCGTGCCCATCTTCCTCCACTTTATATGTGGGATGCCTACCACAGCATGGCTTGTCAGTCGGTGCCACGTCTGCACCCAGGATCTGAACCGGCGAACCCCGGGCCACCTAAGTGGAATGTGCTCACTTAACCACTCCACCACCAGGCCGGCCCTTAGGGGACACATTTTTAAAGGTGTATTAAACCTTTGTGTGTTGTGATGTACCGCTGGAAACAAGCTTCCTTCCAAAGGATAATCAAATTAAAAGGACATTCTATATACCCTTAAGGTGGGAAATAGATTCTGGATTTATAGAAACTTCCTGAAAATCAGTAAGCAGCCCAAATTTCTATATTATTTTATCTGTCTCATTTTCTGTTTGAGCAGTCTAAGATACTGTGAGAGGACATATTTATAGGTCCAGTCTGAAAGTTGGGTTGTTTTGTAAATCATTGTGTTAAATAATGAGGCTCGGGCATCCTTATCGGTTTGTCAGAGCCTGGAGATAATTATTTCATTGCAAAAGTTTTTAAAACCCTCTCAGGTTCCGAGCTGGCCCCTAATTAGGAAGGGTTCTCCAGACCTGTCCTCCCCAGGGCACCTACAAAACTGAAACCTGGAGAAGCTACCTCGTTGACTCCTGCTTTGGAGGGAGGAGTAAGGGAGGTTTCTCCAGTCGTAAGGCTCTACCTCTGTTTCAAGGTCTTTCTCTCTGATCTGGAGTCCCACTGCTTGTCTGACTTGACGATCTAGTTCTCTCTCTATTTAATAGACTTTATTTTTTAGAGTGGTTTTGGGTTCACAGCAAATTTGAGTGGAAAGTACAGAGTTACCATATACTCCCTGCCCCTACGCTTGCACAGACTCCCCCAACATCAGCATCCTGCACCAGAGTGGTACATTTGTTACAGTCGATGAACCTACATTGACACATCATTATCAACCAAAGTCCATAATTTACGTGAGGGCTCACTCTTGGTCTTGTACATTCTATAGATCTCGACAAATGTATAATGACATGTATCTACCATTATGGTATCATACAGAATAGTTTCACCGCCTTCTGTACTTTACCTTTTCATCCTTCCCTCCCTCCTAACTCCTGGTAACCGCTGGTCTTTTTACTGTCTCCATATTTTGCCTTTTCCAAGAGGTCATATAGTTGAAATCATATAGTATATAGCCTTTTTGTATTGCTTTCTTCACTTAGTAATATGTGTTTAAGGTTCCTCCATGTCTTTCCACGGCTTGAAGCCTCGTCTCTTTCTAGTGCTGAATAATATTCCATTGTCTGGCTGAGCCACAGTTTATTTATCCATTCACCTGCTGAAGGACATCTTGGTTGCTTCTAAGTTTTGGCAATTATGAATAAAGCTGCTATTAACACCCATGTGCAGTTTTTTGTGTAGACATGTCTTCAGCTCATTTGGGTGAATACCGAGGAGCACGATTGCTGGGTTGTATGGTAAAGTATGTTTAGTTTTGTAAGAAACTGCCAACCTGTCTTCCAAAGTGTCTGTATCATTTTGCATTCCCACCAGCAATGAATGAGAGTTCCTGTTGCTCTGCATCCTCACAAGCATTGGTTGTCATCAGTGTTTAAATTCTGGCCATTCTATTAGATGTATAAAGATATCTCATTGTTTACTGTTCTTTTTTTTTTTTTTCACTTTTTATTTTTTTGAGGAAGATTAGCCCTAGCTAACTACTGCCAATCCTCCTCTTTTTGCTGAGGAAGACTGGCCCTGAGCTAACATCCATGCCCATCTTCTTCTACTTTATATTTGGGATGCCTGCCACAGCATGGCTTTTGCCAAGCAGTGCCATGTCTGCACCTGGGATCCGAACCGGCGGACCCCAGGCTGCCGAGAAGCCAGACATGTGAACTTAACTGCTGCACCACTGGGCTGGCCCCTTACTGTTCATTTTTATCTCTTGCTTTTACATATTCCGGGCTCCTAATTGCCTCTTTACTTTTTCTTACTGTTCCAGCTTCTAGACAAGTGGTTCTCAGAGTTCAGTCCCCAGAACAACAGCATCAATAGCACCTGGGAACTTGTTAGAAATGCAAGTTGGGGGCCCTCGCCCAAACCTACTAAATGAGCAGCTCTGGGGATGGGGCCCAGCCCTCTGTATTTTAACAGCTCCCAAGGTGATTATGGTGCAAGCTAAAGTTTGAAAACAAGTTCCAGACCTGCACTGTCCAACATGGCAGCCTCTAGCCATGCACAGCTACTGAGCTCTTGGAATACGGTTAGAACGAATTGAGATGTGCTGTAAGTGTAAAATGCACTCTGGAGTTTGAAGACCTAGTATGAGAAAAGAGAAAGTCAAATACCTTATTTGATAATTTTTATATTGATAACATACTGAAATTATAATATTTTAGATATATTGGGTTAAATAAAATATATTGTTAACATTAATTTCACCTGTTTCTTTTTAGATTTTACAGGGGGTTACAAGAAAATTTTAAGTTACATATGTGGCTCTCAAAATATGTCTGTTGGACAGCGTTATTCTAGACCATGAGTCTGCAAACTACAGCCTGAAGGCCAAATCTGGCCTACTGCCTGTTTTTATATGGCCCATGAACTAAGAATGGTTTTAAATTTTTAAATGGTTGAAAATAAATTTTACAAAACCTGATGTTCCGTGATATGTGAAAATGATATGAAATTCAAGTTTCATTGTCCGTAAATAACGTTTTCTTGGAACACAGGCACACTCATTTATTTATGTGTTGTCTGTGGTTGCTTTTGCTCTACCATAGCAGAAAGGTAGCTGTGACAAAGACCCCATGGCCTGCAAGTCTGAAATATTCACTCTCTGGCCCTTTACAGAAAAAGTTCACTGCCCCCTGTGCTACACTGTCAGTTTCCGCACCCTCCCTGGGAGAGGACCCTGCTTTTAACTTGCTCCTGTTCTCTGTTTTCAAGCTTTGCTTAGCTTTAGGCCCAACTCCTTGACCCACTACTGCCCGAATCTCAGTGGGATTTTGACGTTGCAAGATTTGATCTATGCATTATTTAGAGGCAGGCCCCAAATGTCCTTGCCTTCCTAGAACTGCACAAGGAACTTATGGACCCAGCAAAAAGGAACAGAGAGATGTTAAATAGCTTCTTTCTCCAAAAGTAGGGCCTTCCTTCTCAGAGAACAAGAGAACCCAGGATTGACATTTCCATCAGATACAGAAGTGAGCCTATGATTTAGGGTTGGCCTGTTTTTTTCACATCTCAGCAACACCTCTTCAATTAAAACTCTCTCTCCCTCTGATCAGCGTATGCCTACTCCCAACCAGTTCAGTTGGCTTCTGCAGCTCTTTGTCCTGCCAGATATAGCGTGGAAATCACTATGATGAGTTTTTCCACTCCAGTGAAACAGATGTCTGGGTCCCTTTGTGAGCCTCTTGATCCTTACTGTCTGCTACCCACACCAGTATGCAACCAAAGCCTTGTTGGCTCAATGAATTGTTATAGTCTCATTTTATAGGATCCTCAAAGAAGAGAAGTATGGCTGTGGTTTCCAGAATGTTAATTGATAACAGTTCTTGGCAACAGTGCTCTTCCTGGCTTTCCCTCCTTAACCTGCTCCTTCCACCCATAATAATAACACCATTCCTTAATAGAGTGGCACCAGTCTGGAATTTTCAGTTCTCTCCCTCTCTCTCTCTCTCTCTCACACACACACACACGTCCTTCATTCCTTTCTTCCTGGCTCTACTGATTACACTTAGGACTGTTTAACTTTCTAATACGAGCTAGTTTGTAAGCATGCTTTCGGAACATTGTAATGATGTGAATATTAGTGGTTAAAAGGGGCCTCAGTGAGAAGTGTTGCTCCCCATTTCAACCACACTTCATTGTCAAAGTTAAGGAGGAGTCTTGCATCTCTGTTCATTTAAGAACTCTCTCCTCTAGACAATTGTCTTTATATTCTATAGTTGAGTTGAATTTAGGCTCTAGGCTGGGGTTGGGAAGAGGCAGAAACCGCCTATCACAGAGGTAAACCCTAAACAAACCTGGCTTTTCCTATTAATAAGTAGGTCAGCTCATCTTAAATATTGGGCACCAAGAGGGAAATATATTGGGGTGTTTATGTTGGAAAATAAGCTGGAGATCAAGCAGCCTAGTGTTTTATTCCAGCTCTTGTCCAGACAATCTCCAGATTTCTGGCCTTTACCTTCTCTGGGTTTCATTTTTTCTCACCTGTACGACAAAGGATCTGATTAGTCAATCTTCAGAGTTCCTTCCAACTCTAAATTGTTCTGATTCCACATCCCCATCTGTAACCTAGAGACAATAATCTCTATCCTCACCATTTGAAGACTGAGTAATGTTAATGAACTGCTAGAAATAAAAACTTGTTGAATTCCTCAGAAGAGAGGTAGATTCCTAGAGCTTTCAATCAGAATGAGCAAGAAATGGAGTATTCCAATGTATTCCATATGTTGGGTAAATGAAAGTTGTTATATACCATATAGGCATTAGGGAATATTTATGTAATTAGGACAGAATAAGGTACCCAGCAGAATTATGATAACCATAACATAAACTATTTTTTTTTCTCCCCAAAGCCCCAGCACATAGTTGTCTATCCTAGTTGCAAGTCCTTCTAGTTCTTCTGTGTGGGATGCCACCACAGCATGGCTTGATGATCAGTCTGTAGTTCTGCGCCCAGGATCCCAACTGGCCAACTCCAGGCCACCGAAGCAGAGCACACGATGTAACCAGTACATCACCGGTTTGGCCCCAAAATAAACTTTTTCAATTCAGCCTTTTATAGTGCCCTCAGAATAGATTCTGAACTCTTATAATCATTGTACAGCACTGGACCTACAGATGAGGTAAGATTGGACTGAGTTGACAATATACAGTTCAAATTCCTTCTTGAAAGCTTTGTTTATAATTTTTCTTTCTCATAAAATTAGAACATAGAAAAAACTCAAGTTCCTCGAACCATAGAATTACAGAATTTTAGATCTGGAAGGGCCCTTGAGGATCATTTGACCCCATCCTCAATTGTGAAGATGAGAAATCTGAGGCTCAGAGAAGTCCTAACCACAGAGGTGCTGATGCCAGAGCTGACTCTAGAACTCATGTTTCCCACAAGCATTGCCTCCTGGAGAAAGAGATGTTTGTAGGATCACGGTCACTTTGTTTTTAGTTCTCAGTCTGTAGTAGGTTATCATAATCTTCTCATAACTTTCTGCTCATGTAATCACTACCATAACTGTTGATCATTGAGATAATTTCCCAGGATAGTACTGCCATCTTTGGGAAATAATCAGTAAAATATGGGGCAGAAGGGACTACACTAATACTGTTTTTTTAAAAGAGATAAAATATGTTTTTTGAAACCAACATTGTAAGGTTTATATGGCACCAAATATTTTATTTGCAAAAATTTTCATTTTTTGACTAGATGGGTTTTTTTAAACATGAAATGTATTTTTTTTTAAAGATTTTTTATTTTTCCCTTTTCTCCCCAAAGCCCCCTGGTACATAGTTGTGTATTTTTAGTTGTGGATCCTTCTGGTTGTGACATGTGGGATGCTGCCTCAGCATGGCTTGATGAGTGGTGCCATGTCCGCACCCAGGATCCGAACCAGCGAAACCCTAGGCCGCCGAAGCAGAGCGTATGAACTTAACCACTCAGTCATGGGGCCGGCCCATAACTAGATGTTTTGGCATTGTGTAGAGCAGACTCCCCGACTAGTAGTTAGATATTTACCCATAAATTTGGAAACAACTGTCCTGGGTTTGTGCCGATTTCTTTGGTAGGAAGGAGAACACAATATGCAATAACACTTTTTCTTGCTGTCCTTCATCCGTTCTTTATATATATACCTAGAGTTTTATAACTAGCACACTCAAGGACTCTAGGACAATGAAAAGTAGCTCTTCAACGTAGGAATGCTGGGGACTTTGGAATATGACACCAATTTTACATGTGTGGCTATAGTCATGAAAATTTTAGGAACTGAACAAATTTTTAAACTATGCTCTGTGTCAATCATCTTGTTCTGATCTGCCACAATAATACTTTTTGTGTCATAAGCCACATGACCGGCTTTAGCTATCAGTGGAATAGTTTTATCTATGCCAGTGCTTCTCACACTTCAGCCTACATCAGGATTTCCTAGGAGGCTTGTTAAAAAACAGATTGGCTCAATTCCCAGAGTCTCTGATTGAATGGGTCTGGGGTGTGGCCCCAGAATTTGCATTTTTAACAAGTTCAGGGTTGATGCTGATACCTCTGGCCTGGGGGACTACACTTTGAGAACTACTGCTCTGTCTATGCATTTTGGCCAGGATGCCACGGGTGAACACTGGATGTGAATTCAGTCAATGATGCAGGTGATGGTGATGAGCTTGATTGCTGTTATTTTTGCTCCCTATAAGGCAGACCGAGAGTACTTTCACCATCCTGTTATCCCAGTGAACACTAACTGAACTGAGATCAGGGGTTCCCAAAGCTTTTGATAGGGAAGTTCGAGGTTATCTGGTCCAGCCTCTGTCTTTGTGCAGAAAAGGTATAACTCCCCTCTTACCCCAAGGCTCAGAGGGGTGATTTGTCTTGTCCATAATCACATAGCTGTTAACAGCAGTGCCAGGACCAGAACGTTGACCTCTGGCCTCCCAGTGCTTTCCATTGTAATGAAATTAACATTGTTTGATAGTGACTGCTTCTCTCTTGCTTTCAGAACAACTCTCCCAGCGAATGTCTACCTGATTTCAAATGATGGATATTCTTCAGTGGTCATGTGGCTGAGATAATTAGAACTTTCCATTCTACTCTTCAGTCACAATGTGCCCTCATATTGCCAGCCAGCTATTTTTCAAATGTGTTCAAAGTGTGAGTAGATGAGAGATTATGGACACAGCAATCTGTCTATACTTTTAGAAAACAAGTGTACACTTCACTAAATATTATCATCATATTCAAAAGGAAACTATTATGCAATTTTACCTCTTCTTGTCTAATTATGAAAAGGTAGGGAATAGCCTGATGGAACTTGCTCATCTAGTAGTAGAGGCAAGAAAGATTTTGATCCCTGAGGGCTGGCGCCGTGGCCGAGTGGTTAAGTTCACATGCTCTGCTTTGGTGGCCCAGAGATTCGCCGGTTCAAATCCTGGGCACAGACATGGCACTGCTCATCAAGCCATGCTGAGGCAGCATCCCACACACCACAACTAGAAGAACTCACAACTAAAATATACAACTATGTACCAGGGGGCTTTAGGAGAAGAAGGAAAAATAAAATTAAAAAAAAAGATTTTGATTCCTTAGATTTCAACTTCAATTATGCAGCAAGATTTCTGGCTGGAAATAAAACACCAGGCTTCTTAGCCTCCTATCTATCAAGAATTTCTTTTACCTTCTCCATCTTAGAAAGACAAACCTGGCTTCCTACAGCCTTTCAATTAAGATGGATAGATCATGGGCTATTTTCTCCTCACAACCATCATGGTAACTATGTAATCGGAAATCTAACTTATTCATAACAACTGTGTTGTGAAATAAATTTTTAAGCAGGCTTCTCTGCAATTCTCCACTCCTGAAAAGAGATGGCATAGCTTTGAGGCTGGGTGGAAGTAGGTGGAATAGGGATGAAAGTCGACCTAAAGACTTCATGTGTGGAGGCAGTGTAGTTAAGAGTGGAGCCTCCCATCTTTTTTTTTAAGATTTGCTGAAGATCACACTTTTTAATGCAGTACGGACCAATGGTGAGAACCTTACACTAATGTTCACAAGAGCCAGTTGAAAGTACTAAGCCATGAGTATGACTCTGAAACAACAATTTTTCCTACAAACTATTGCTTTTGGGTTTTTTCCCCATTAACTTCATGTGCATGCAATATAAAAACAACTGTTTGATTTAGGAAACCTAATGATCTCTTGAACTGAAAGTCAAAATCAGTTATTTTATATTATGTAGAGTAGACCAAGACACTGACATCAAAATTTTCCACTTTTTTTAATTTAAATTTTAATTAATTAATTAATTTTTTGCTGAGGGAGATTAGCCCTGAGCAAACAACTCTGCCAATCTTCCTCCACTTTATATGTGGGTCACTGCCACAGTGTGACTGATAAGTGGTGTAGGTCCAAGCCCAGGATCTGAACCCGCAAACCGAGGCTGCTGAAGCGGAGTGTGCTGAACTTAACCACTACGCCACAGGGCCGATTCGCACTTTTTTTTTAAGGAGATCATTCTCTCTTCCCCTGTCCATGGTTTACTCTCCTTCATTGTCCCTGAAAATTTTCCACTTTTTAATAGGTTATGTTGATATTTTATTGACATACCTAACTAATTTTATTTTTGTCGGTTGAGTAAGTTCCTCCAATTATGGAGCTGTTTTGGTGTTGTACAGAAAAAATCCCCAAATAAACCATAGTTGGATGGGCCTTGCCCAGCAGTGATGTGGTACTGTCTGGTCATCTGTGTGGTTATTGTGCTCTTCTAATTTAGGAGAAAGGAGAACTCCATCTCATTAGCCCCTCTGGGAAGCTCTGTTCTGTACTAGTTAGAGCTGCTAAACATTCTTCAAAGGGAGTTAAGTGGCTTGTGGTAATGTGGTTTGCAGGTCACCCCATTGGATATTAAGATCAAACCATGCCTAGAGAGTTCAACTGTTTCTGTTTACCCAGCACTGTCAGCCTCATCCACCCCCCCCATCTTGATTATTTATTTTTGTAGTTTGAGTTTTCTTTCTGGCCTTAGGAAACTGTCAAACACGGGGCAGGGGTGAGTCGGGGGTTGTTGAATGGGTCATGACTTTGACGTATACTTTGACCAGTGCACTATTAGAAAACATTTTCGGGAATTTCCCATGCTGGGAGCAGTCACTAAAAAACTCAACTTAAAAAAATATATAGGGGCCGCCCCACAGCCGAGTGGTTAAGTTTGCGCACTCCGGTTTGGTGGCCCAGGATTTTGCCAGTTTGAATCCTGGGCGCAGACATGGCACTGCTCCTCAGGCCATGTTGAGGCGGCGTCCCACGTGCCACAACTAGGAGGACCCACAACTAAAATGACACAATTATGTGCTGGGTAGATTTGGGGAGGAAAAAAAAAAGATTGACAACAGTCGTTAGCTGAGGTGCCAATCTTTTGAAAAAAAATATATATATATACATTTTACCTTAATTTTCACTTCTTTCTTAAATATGTATTTTTTTCACTTTACAAAGAAAACGCTGCTTGTTAAACAATATAGAACTAAACAATTAGAGGTAAACAAAATAGAATAGGTTAAAGAAAAAAGAAAAAATCTCTAGAAATCCCACCATACTGTCAAAGCCTTCAATCTCTCTCCTCCATGTACATGTGTATGCACACACACACACGCACACGCACGCACACACACACACGCACGCACACACGCACTCACGCACACGCACACACACGCGCACACACACACGCACGCACTCACGCACGCACGCACTCACGCACACGCACACACACGCGCGCACGCACACGCACACACACACACGCACTCACGCACACGCACACACACACACAAGAGCATAATGGAGAGCACATGTGATGCTAATTTTCCTCCCCACATCACAAATAGAAACACTGGGGCATAATTTAACATGGTAATGGTAAATATCTCCATGAGATGGTGCTCAAAGATTATTTTTATTTTTAGTTTCTATCCTGACAATTGTGAAATTACAATTCACAATTTATGTAGGTGAGTTCATGTGCTGTCATGTTCATGTACATCTTTGTGTGTGTGTGTTTATGACAGTTAGGGTAGTTATAAAAATTTCCCCCCATTTGGGGCTTCTGGTCATTACAATGTTTCTTTGGAAAATGTTATAAAACAGATGGGAGACGCACTGTGATGTGTACCCCATTGTCACCAGACAATATTTTATGGAGATCTTTCTACCTGTACACTTAGAAGGAGATATCTATCTACCTACCTATATCTTATATTTAAGATATATATTCCTTTGAAGTAGCATTCTCTCATGAAAATGTTCCATAATTAATGTAATTATTCTCAGATTTGTTTTATTTGATTATAAAAGTAATACATGCTTATTTTAAAACATTTTAAAACACTACAGAAATGTACAAAGTAAAATGTAAGTTTCTTCCCCTCCCCCCCATCTTCCCTAGTCCCTCTAGGAGTATCTACTGTTAATAATTTGATATGTACCCTTCCAGACATTTTTACTTTTGATATAAACAAAAGTATGCAATATATAGTTTTTAAATTTTTTTCACAAAAATGAGGTCATAGTACAGTGTAATATGATTCTGCAACTTACTTCTTTTCAACCAACAATCTATCATGGTAGATACATCAAAATGTTTAGGTTTTTTTAATGACTGCATAGTATTCCAGTAGTATAGACCAATCCTCTATTCATTAATATTTACGTTTTTTCCCCCAATTCTCACCTATTATTTTTGTTGACTTGTCTTGTTAACTCTTAACGATAAAGTCATAATAGTGGGACTTCTCAGTTGAAGACTAAGTTCATTTAATCTGTTGATACATGAGACAAAATGCCCTCAAGGAAAGTTATACTATTTTGTAGCTTTACCAGAAGTGCAGAGAGGACTTATCATCTGAGTATCATAATTTTTAAAATCAATTTGGTAAGCAATAAATACAATCTTTCTTGGTTTTATTTCTATTTCTTAGATTACTAATGAAGTTAAACATAGCCTCATATGTCTATTGACCATTCAGTTTTTCTTTTATAAATTATCCATTCCTATGCTCGTTTTGAATAGAAGTGATTGGCTTTCTCTTATTGTAAAAGTTCTTTGTATATTGCAGAAATTAGTTATCTATCATAGAGTTGCAAATATTTTCCCGATTTGTCATTTGTCGTTCAAACTTATTTACAGTAATTTTTACTATACAGAACGTACCCAAGTTGCTTTCATTTGTGTGTTTTGTGTGTGTGTGGTCAAATTACCAGTCTTTTCCTTTTTGTTCCCAGGGCTTCATGTCAAGCCTATAAAAAAATTCCCCATCACCCCAGGATTATACAAAGTGCTACCATATTGTCCTTCTAGAATTCTGGTGGTTCCATTCTCTACATTTAATTCTTTAATCCATCTGGAATTCATTTTAGTATAAACTGTCAGGTATAAGTCTAGCTTAATTTTTTCCTAAATAGCCTTTTGTTCCAACAGCATTTATTGAACAATCCATCATTTCCCCCACTGATTTCAACTGTCTCATTTAGTGTATACTAATTTCCCAAATACACTTGAGGCTACAGTTGGTCTCCATTCTGTTCCCTTGATCTATCATCTATTCCTGTGCCATAACACATTGTTTTAATTTCTATGGCTTAAAAATACTCCCTAATATCTGGTAGGGCTACTCTTTTAAAAATATTAATTTTTATTTCCACAAGTTTGAAATTGAGGTAAAATTCATTTATCATGAAGTTAACCATTTCAAAGTGAACAATTCAGTGGCATTTAGTGCATTCACATTGTTGTGCACCCATCACCTCCATCTGGTTCCAAAACATTTTCAGCGCCCTGAAGGAAACCCTATACCCACTAAGCAGTTTTTCCCCGTTCCCCCCCTCCACAAATTTTTCACACACACACAAAATTGAACTTTTATTGTAAAATCCCACCTTCAGGTCCACCATGCATTAAGGAAGCTTAAAATCCAAGTCAAGTTCAGAATCATAGAGAAGCCTTTCCTGATTAAGGCCATCCTCCAGCATCCCTCTGCATCCCCCCTGCTGATTTCTGTAGGCCAAAACTCAGCTTGGATTCTGTTACTCTGCTGCTAAATCGCTTTGTGATTTTTCTCGAGCATCTGTGACTCGCGTTATGTCTCCTCCACAACCTCGTAAACTTGCTAGTTTTTTTCTTTTCTGCAGTCCACTCTCATAGCATCTGGCACAGGCTTTACATCATCACATTCTCATTAAATTATTGTTGACTGATTGTTATCAAAATGTCCATATTGGACTCAGCATGGGGTCAGGAGACTGCCTGCAGCATGATTTACGTGGGAATTAAGAGGGAATTCAACATAGAGTGTTGTGCTTCCAGATAATATGATGCTACTAGCTGTCGTGTCTATTAATTGCCCTGCCATACACTTTGTCTCATTTAATCCTGACAACAGTCTTCTAGGGTGGGGGTTAACTGATGCTATTCACAGAAGTTAAGTAACTTGCCTGAAGTCCCTGGGCTTAATGTCAGATCCAAGCTCTGAACCCAGGTTTGCCTGACAACCCAGCACTTTCTGCCACGCTGTATTGTCTCCATGCAGTCTCTCCATCAAGGGCTACTCATCATGTTATCTCAGTTCATGTTTCTACTTTCACTGTTATAGTCAGGTTTGTTTAGTGGGAACATCTAAGCCTTCCTGCTGAGGTATATGATTAGAATAGCCAGGAAGCACCAAAGACTCATTGCTTCTCTCACACATGACCTTACTTCATCCCCTGGCCAACCTGTCAAGGATCAAGCTCACCCCTTGCTTTATTAGGTTTTATATTCTGGATGGAGTCCCACTGTCACCTTGGCCAGAGCTGGAGCTGGTATATGGAGTTGAAGCCAAGAGCAGCCCCTACCGTAAGGACGGGAGACATTTTCCTAAAGGGGAAATTCCAGTGGGTGCCTGGGAGCTCCATCTCTTCCCAATCTGCCCACACTTGGCACTTCCCTACTTCCTATTTTCTAGAAAATATGTGAAGCTCAGGGATGTCAGGAGCACTATTTGGAGAAGTTAAGAGCAAACAAATCAGAAGTGCGTGGATTGGCTTTCCCTCAGAAAAGACTCTTTTTTTTTTTAACATTGGCCCTGAGCTAACACCAGTTGCCAATCTTCCTCATTTTTCTTCTCCCCAAAGCCCCCCAGTACACAGTTGTATATTCTAGTTGTGGGTCCTTATAGTTCTGCTATGTGGGACACCGCCTCAGCACGGCTTGATGAGCAGTGCCATGTCGGTGCCCAGGATCTGAACTGGTGAAACCCTGGGCCACTGAAGCTGGAGCCGGCGAGCTTAACCACTAGGCAATGGGGCAGCCCCAAGACTTCCATTTTTAAGTGGAAAGGAAAATATGTGGGACAAAGACCAGATCGGCATTTAAGTATGGCATGGCGGGGAGGGGTATTTCAGCAAATCCTAATCAGTTGGGCACACCCAGCACCACCTCTCCCTTGCTGCGGCAGATAGACAGGCCAGCTCTGGGTTGATGTCCTGGATCTGTGTTCTCAGAGGACAGAAGCCCTGGACGTGGAAGCAGAAGGCATGGGTTCATGATGTAGCAACAACATTTAGCAGCTCTTGTGACCTTTATGACTGGACAAGACACTTGGTCCCAGTAAATTTCCTCATCTGTTAAAAAAAGGGAGGTTATAATAATAGCGTCTTTTCTACCTGCTTATAAGGTTTTTGTGACATCATGGTTACAGTTGGCTGTAAACTATTAAGCCATTATTATCATTTAGCTGCATAATAAAGACTTTGGAGAGGTAATAATTGATGCTAATAATCAAACTAGGTCAAACGGACTGACAATTTGTAAAATGGCTGTAAGACTTTTCCTTCAAAGGAACGTTGAATAAGAACTAATGTCAATAACTATTTTTATTAAGTGACTGTTTATTAGCCCAGCCTCCTAGGTGACAGTCATTCAGTCAATAATAATAGGAACCCAATCCAGGGTGCTATGTATGAGTATACTTTGGGGGGTGTGGGTGTGTGGAGCGCTGGGGGTAGTGATGAGCTAAAAGACCTTAATGCTGGAAGGAAGCTTAGGAATCATTAAGTCCAATTTCCTCATTTTCCAGATAAGAAAAGTGAGCCCTAGAGAGACAAGGTAATTTGCCTGAGGTCACACAGCTAATGGCTGAGTTGGGGCTCAATCCTAGCTTCTCATCTTTATGCCTTTTCACATACTCCATAACGGTTTTTCAAACAGCAAGTTGTAACCCATTAGTGAGTTGTGAAATCAATTAGTGAGATGTAACCAGCGTTAAAAAAAAAAAAAAAAAAGAACACAATGAAATAGAAAAGATCTGACTGCATGGCTGGTAGGAAAGGTAAGTATTGTCTTGAGAAACTTTTGTTTCACTTATATATTTGTATAAGTATGTGTGACCTGGGTCATACTTAAAATGTATTTCTTGCCATGGGTTATGGTTTTTCAAAGTCTAAAAGCTGCTGCTCTCAAGGGACACTGACTCCGCCCTCGGGTTCTTATACTCTAGTGATTCAACAGAAGAGTGAATGAACATGAACTGATAGAAGAACTCTCTGAAAACATAAAAGCCATCAGTTTGCACCCATTTTTCTTCTGTTCTCAGGGAAGCAGAGATAGCTGGACGCCTGGTGGGTAAGTTAGGGAAGACTGCGTGAGGCATTTCTCAGATCTCAAGCTTTGACAACAAGGAGTTTGAACTGGTCGTTTGGAACATCTTGCAGTGAGCTCGTGGACCTGGATAACTTCAAATGTCGTCGTCTCTTCCCCACCCTCCTCCCTGCCTCCTCACCCTGGAGATTCGCAGGCTGATTCCATTCCTAAAGGAATGTTCATATGACTCGGATTCAGACCAGCACAGGGATAAATACTAGAAACAGGTTCTTCGTGGTTAGTTCTGTAAGCCTTGAAAACACCCCTGGCCTGGCAAAAAGATATGATGATATTAGTAAGACCATTGTCAAGTTATAAGGAACCCACACCGTGACATGGGTCTGGTCCTAATTGGGAAATCGAGACCCCTTGACTTATGCTTTTGGCTGCATTCTTACTGCTCCTATCTGTTTTGGGGACTTCTTGACCCTTTATTTTCAGCTCTCTGCCTGGTGCCTCGCCTGTTGCTTTCCAGTTTCCCAGCCTGGATTCCTGCTCCCGGACACTTGATTTCCTAAACTATACCTGGTCTGTCTACCCACACGATGCTACCTGCTTTTTCCTTTCTGCCCTAGTGGATCCCTAGATTTGCCCTCTTGCTTGCTCAACCCATAGTTCATTCATGCCTACTCCTTCCACCCTTTACTTTCTTCTCAGGATCTGACTTCTTGTCCTGCCCATTTATTCAGCTGCCTTGCCTGCCTGCCCTTAACCCTGACTCCTCCTGCCGTGCAGCCTTGTTGTCACTCCATTTCTGGGGTCACTCTTCCCTGCCACACCCTCGTCTTACATTCCTGATGCCTAAGTTCCAAACTGACAAGTGAAGAGGGTGAGACAACAATTTGCCAGGTTCCCTGCCTTCACTATCACCCCCAAGAGTCATGTGGTGTCTTTACTGGGCTGTGGCTGTGAGACATTGCTCATCTCACATGGCCTGTGTCCCTCCACAATAGCAAATCATCAACAAGAAGAGTTTCAAACGAGTTGTCTTGGGTGCCACAAAGATCCTCAATCCTCCCAACTCTCCTGGATCCAGCACTTCTCACGGGGGAAAATGGAACCAGGAGGATTCCTCTCCCTGGCCATTCCCAGTGGCACCAAGAGGAGCAAAGTTATAACAAGCCATTTTGTACATTTGGAACAATTAATTAAACTGCCCCCACCATGACCCTCCCTGCCTTGCAGAGCCAGAATGTTTCAATGTCAAGATGTCTGTGAGCAGGCACCAATTAAAGGGTTATTGTAGGAACTGAGACATAAGGACGAGAACCTGAACTGGAGAGATGACAGTAAACGTGTCAGAGAGAACAAGAGACACATGCAAGATATTTTAATGAAAAGAGCAACAGGACTTGGAGACTAAATGGATATGGGGAATGGAGAGAAGGATCAATCAATGCCAAGGCCATTGTTAGAAGTAATCTAGTTAAGATAGCTCCAGCTGCATGGCTCCCTGGGCACCTTAACCAACTAGTTTAAAACTTAACAGCTTCGGGGTTGGCCCAGTGGCCGAGTGGTTACGTTCCCACACTCCGCTTCTGTGGCCCAGGGTTTCACCGGTTCGGATCCTGGGCGCGGACATAGCACCGCTCGTCAGGCTATGCTGAGGTGGTCTCCCACAAGCCACAACTAGAAGGACCCACGACTAAAAACATACAACTATGTACTGAGGGGCCTTGGGGAGAATAAAGGAAAAAAAAAAAAAAAAAACCCGAGAACTTAACAGTTTTTACCTCCAAGCCAGTTCTTCCTCTGTTTCTCCCTGTTTCAGGTGGTTCGATCACATCCTTAGCTATCCACACTTGAAACCCTGAATGGTCTTTTTTTTTTTCCAAGGAAGATGAGCCCTGAGCTAACATCTGCCAATCCTCCACTTTTTTCTGAGGAAGACTGGCCCTGAGCTAACATCCGTGCCCATCCTCCTCTACTTTATATGTGGGACACCTACCACGGCATGGCTTGCCAGGCAGTGCCAGGTCCGCATCCAGGATCTGAACTGGCAAACCCCTGGCTGCCGAAGCAGAACGTGCGCACTTAACGGTTGTGCCACTAGGCCGGCCCCTTGAATGGTCTTTGACTCCACCCACACGTCTTCCTTAAATCTGGTAAGTCATCAAATACTGCTGATGTTTCCTTTATATATATATATATATATATATATATATATATATATATTTAATTTTTTTTAAAGATTGGCACCTGAGCTAACATCTGTTGCACTCTTTTTTTTCCTACTTTTTCTCCCCAAATCCCCCCAGTACATAGTTGCATATTGTAGTTGTGGGTCCTTCTAGTTGTGGCATGTGGGATGCTGCCTTAGTGTGGCCTGACAAGTGGTGCCATGTCCTTGCCCAGGATTTGAACCAGTGAAACCCCGGGCCGCCAAAGCAGAGCACACAGACTTAAACACTCGGCCACAGGCCAGCCCCCTAGATATATATATATTTTTATGAGAAAGATTGGCCCTGAGCTAACATCCGTTGCCAATCTTCCTCTTTTTGCTTGAGGAAGATTGTCGCTGAGCTAACATCTGTGCCAATCTTCCTCTATTTTGTATGTGCGATGTTGCCACAGCGTGGCTGGATGAGTGGTGGGTGGGTCCACACCCAGGATCCGAACCCACCGAACCCCAGGCCACCAAAGTGGAGCACGCAAACTTAACCACGATGCCACCAGGCCAGCCCCTATAATATTTCTTAAAATTCACTCCATCTTGTTCTTCCTAGTGCTCCCACACTGGTTTAGGGCCTCAGAGCTTCAGGCCAGGACTCTTGCCTCAGCTCTACCTCCAGTCCCCCTGCTTCTATCCGTGCCACACCCAGCTGCCACGTAATCTTTCCAAAACGCCCCTTTAAACATGCTACCAAGACGCAAAAAATATACCCATGACTTCCATTGTGTGGGAAATGATCTTGCTGCATTAGTAGCCTCCAAGTTCATGACCAGGTGAGCTATACCTGAGGTCACAGAATAGAAAGGATCAGAGTTCAAGTTAAAATGCTCAAATCACATGGTTTACTTAATGAATTTAAAACACACAGTAAGAAGCAAGGAGAAAGGGACAGGGCCACTTGACCAACTTAAGGCAGGGTGCAAGCAGAGGGAAGGAGTACAGTCCTTGAATTTGGCGTGGGCAACATTCACATGTTCTGTGTCTCTCCGCTGCAGCAGCTTCCCTGCTGATGACAATACAGGGACCAGAGCTGACATTCAAGCAAGGGGACTCACAGATGGCAGGTGCACTGGGCCAACGACACACACTTTTTCAGACAGACGTAGGAACAAGTTTGCGGGGCCATAGCTGTAAGTTCCTAACTAGCCTGCTGGGTAGCCATGGGTATGTTTGTGTATCTTGGGCAGAGCACACAGCGGGCCAGAATAGGGGTCACCGAAGTGTCTAATTAAACCTCATGAATATTGAGTGCTCATGGATATTTAATATATGCTGAATATTAGCGCCTTTGGAATATTTATGCCTCATGCATCTTACGCATGTTCAGCATGTCATAAATATTTTGTACCTTTTGTGCATTTGGTGTCATGACTATTTAGCAGCCCGGTGCTTGTGAATATGGGGCATCTCTGGGTCCTTCCTATCCATGTTTACACACACATGCTCTACTTGCTCTTTAACTACTTGCTAACTATGACTTCCGCCTCTGCCTAACAAACATTTTGCTTACTAGCTATCTATACTTAAAACATCTTAAAATGTTTCACTCATGTTTTACAAACTACAAACATTTATCTTTTATAAGAGGATTGACTATTCTCAAAGTTAAGTTGCATCACAGCCTTCTCTTTGCCCACATTGCTGTAAACTCCTGACCTACCCCTGTTCTCTACGCCAAATCTGCTCCTCCTTCAGCCTCTCCCATCAAGGCAAGGGGATTTCCTGACCTGGGAGTCAACCTTGACAGCAAACTCTCCTTCCCCTCCTCACAGCCGGCTCACCATCACGACCTCACGCCACTACTCCTAAGACATACTTCCACCCCAGTCCAAGCCATCATCAGCCTTCTGAGATTATTGCAATTTGCTGCTGCTTCCACTCTTGGCCACTTCAGTCCTGTTCCATGCAGCATCTCAGAAGGATCTTTCTCAGACATCAGTTGGATCGTGTCACTCTCCTGCTTAAAACCCTTCACTGGTTTCTCATTGCGCTTAGCATCAAATCCCAAGTTCTTAACCTGGTGTACATGGGTCTGGGTGGCGTGGCCTGTGCCACTTCTCCAGCCTCACCTCGGCACCCTCTTGCCTTCACAAGGGTCCTTCACGTGATCTTTAGTTTCTTCCCTAGGGCCTCCATGCCTTCTGTTTCTTTTACCTGGAATAGTCCCTTGCTCAGGACTCTGCCTCCCTCATACACACACCAAACCTACTCGTTGTTCTTCAGATTTCAGCTTAAATGTGACACCCTCAGAGAAGCCTGTGCTGACTCCCCAGTTTAAGTCCTGCATTATTCTCTCTCACAGCACCCTCTTTTCGTTTCCTCCACAGTGTTTATTTGGCTGTGGGTTTATTTAAAATCTGCCCATCCTTCCATGCCATAATGCCCCAGTGGGGCAGGGGTCTGTTTTGTTCACGGCAGCCCAGCCGGCACTCAGCACAACGCCTAGTACATAGCAAATACTCAGTAAATAGCTGAATGAGCGAGGAATGCGAGTAAAACACAGATTTCCTTAGCCTGATACTTCTAACTTTATTCTCTTTATGTGGATGTTGTGGTCAGAGTTCTGGGTTTGAATTCTGATTCTTCCATTTAACTAAGTGTGACCCTTAGCGAGTTATTTAACCTCCTTGATTCTCAACCTTTCTCACTTATCAAATGGGGATAGAGATAAAGCATCTCACAAGTTGCTGTGAGGATCCAGGAGGATTAGGCCCAGGGAAGCCCTGGCATGGTGACCAGCACGGAGCAGGCACACAGCAAACGTCTGTTCCTGCTCACTGCTTTCTCATCCTGCTCGTCTCCTCTGCTCTTCTCCACTGGGGCTGCTCCTCCTCCCGCGCAACTTGACCAGGTCCCTCAAGGTCTTGCTCACATGTCAGGAAGCCCCCTCCAGCAGCCCAGCCCTTGGTGGGTGCTTACCCCTCAAACTGTTCGGCTTGCTCCTTTCCAGTTCTTGGAATGTATGGTAGTGATTGTTTCTTTGTTTTGTTTTTAAATCCTTTACGTATTTGTCCTGTTTCTCCAGCTAGACTCCAAGCCCTTTGGCCACAGGATCCCATCTCAGGCGTCTTGTGTCCCTTCAGCACCTGGCTCAGTGCCCTCCACAGAGATGCTCAACTCAAATTCAGCTAGCCATCGTGAGTGCCCTCAGGACAGCAGGCACTGTAGTTCACACTCATTATTGCTTCACTTGTTTTTCATGAGAATCCTGCCAGATAAGTATTACTATGCCTGTGGTGAAAATAGGGGCTCAGAAGGTTTAGTAATCTGCCTAAGGGTACCCAGTTAGCAAATAGAGTCTTTTAACTCTGTCTGGTTGATAGCCTGGCAAATAGTAAATGCTCAATAAGTACGTGTTAGCACTCTCTCCAGTGTACCATATTGCCTTTCTCAGGAAACATTTATTCCTAGTCAGGAGGATACTTATCATGTTCTCAGTTCTTACTCCCCCCAAGAACTTAGCTGAAAATCCCCTGTCCTTGATCCTCTCCCCTAAAGCTCTTCCGGTGTCCTCAGTTCCCTAATAGTGCCACATGTCTCTGCTAAATTCTCATAGACCCTCACACGGTACGCCCCTTGGTCTCTCCACAAGCCCTGTTCTTCTCCATATCTTCTTCTCACTAAGGCTTCTCTTCCTCATGGTCCCCACTTCCTCCATCCTCCATCTAGCCCAACTTTAATTCAGGTCGCAGGGATTAAGAAATATACCCCGACCTGGGAATGCCCTGTAAACTAGAGTGCTCATGCCTAGGAGGTGCCTAGGGTTCTTTGGAGGTAGAATTATTACTACTCCTTAGCTAGGTGGCTTGGGCAAGTCACATCCCTTCTCCAAGCCTGAATTTCTTCACATATAAAGTGGTAAGACTTGCTAACATTTATCAAGCTCCTACATAAGGTACATAAGCATCGCATATATTATAAGGAACCAGTGATAGTAGATGCATACGTAGCACTTAATGCCAGACACTATACCAAATGTTTTACATATATTTATTCACTCAATCCTCACAACAACCTATGAAAATATTATCATTAACCCTATTTCACAGGTGAAAAAGCGGAGGTCTCCAAATTAAGTAATTTACCCTGCATTGCCCCAGCCAGTGGGTGGTGGAGCTGGGCTTCAAACTCCGGCAGTTCTGGTTGCAGAGTCCCTGTCTTAACCACTGCCCTATACTACCTCTTATTTCTTCATAAAATCAGAGAGGCTAGTTAAAAATAATTCCTAGCAATTTTATAGCACTTTTCCAATTCTAAAGCACTATTCACATTCCATATCCTATTTGATCTTCACAATAATCTTAGTGGTAGACATTATTAGCTCATTTACGGGGCAAGAACTGAGATTTAAGAGGGTCATGAGTCCAAGGGCACATGGCTATCGAGGACAGAATCAGGACTCAAGCCCAGGACTGCTGGTTCTTCTACACCTCAGATGCCACAGAGCGCAGCATCCTGTCCTTTCTAAGTCTCCTCTGGCTCCAACTATTCTTTCCTCTTTGTCTTTCTTTCTTTCTTTCTTTCTTTTTTTGAGGAAGATTAGCCCTGAGCTAACATCTGCCATCAATCCTTCTCTTTTTGCTGAGGAAGACTGGCCCTGAGCTAACATCCGTGCCCATCTTCCTCTGCTTTATATGCGGGACGCCTACCACAGCATGGCTTGCCAAGCGGTGCCATGTCTGCGCCCGGGATCCGAACTGGCAAACCCCAGGCTGCCGAGGCAGAACAGCTACACCACCAGCCGGCCCCCCCTCTTTGTCTTTCTTTAAAGAGGGCCCAGTTTTCCCTCAAAGAATTCCCTACCCTGTCACCCCCGCACCCACTTTGCGCAGTGCGTGCTCACCAACAGCAGCAGGGGGTGCTGTAGACCAGCACACAGGGACGGTGCGGCTCCGGAGCTCCTGTGGGAGGAAACAGCCACAGGCCTCCTTGACTTTCTTTTCAGTGTGTTTACATTAAAAAATGTTTTAGTAAGGGGCTGGCCCTGTGGCCGAGTGGTTAAGTTCGTGCGCTCCGCTGCAGGCGGCCCAGTGTTTCGTTAGTTCGAATCCTGGGTGCGGACATGGCACTGCTCATCAAACCACGCTGAGGCAGCGTCCCACATGCCACAACTAGAAGAACCCACAACGAAGAATACACAACTATGTACCGGGGGGCTTTGGGGAGAAAAAGGAAAAAATAAAATCTTAAAAAAAAAAAAAAAAGTTTTAGTAAGTATACCGGGGGGCTTTGGGGAGAAAAAGGAAAAAATAAAATCTTTAAAAAAAAAAATGTTTTAGTAAGTACTCCTTGCACACAGTATAAAATTTTAAAGGTACAAGTGAGTACCCAATGTACCTGCTCCCCACCTACCCAGTTTGCCATCCTGAGGGCAAACCCAGGAAGTTTTCCAGTGTTTCCTTCTAGACATAGTCTATGCTTATATAAGCAAATATGTATTTTTCTTCCCATACAAATGGTACCTTACTATACAGACTACTCTTCCCCTAGTTTTTTGAGGTAATTTATCTTGCAGATCAGTCCCTAACATAATTCATAATATTTAATTGAATGGATAAACCATAATCAATTTTGCCAGCCCCCTATTATTTTCTATCTGCAAAGAAACACCCTGTGCATAGGCCACTTAGCACATGTGTGGATCTGCGGGATAAATTCCCAGGAGGGAAACTGCTTGTTTACAGATTACAAGCGCTCGTAATGTTGATCAATATTGCTAAATCACCTTGCACAGAAACGATCCATTTATAGCTGCATCAGCAGGGCATGTAAGGATCCGCTTCCTACGCCCTCAGTAACACAGAATCTTATCAAGCTTTCCGAGCTTTGCCTATCCCACAGGTGAAAGATGGTTTCTCACTGCAATTTTAATTGTATTTCTCTTAAAAGGAGTGCCCACTGACCTCTGAGAGTCATTTATGCAACCTGTAAATAATTAGCAGTTGCCTCCTGTGTGCCAGGCACCATATTGGGGCATCTTCCTCCAGTTGTCCCTGGTCTGAATTTTACTGTCTTTTCCTGCATGCCTTATCACATGCCCCAAGAAGCCGTTATCCTTGCTTGGCCATCCTCACCAGGTCAAGCAGGGGCGACCCCTCTTGACCTCTTCTTTAGAGGCTTAGGAGTGAGGAGAATGTGGTTTCTTGCCTTTTCTCTGTGTCTCCAGACTAATTCCCATAGCCCAATTAAGCAAAGCTGAGAGGTGGGGGACATGTATCTTGAGGTCAGTGTCAGACCTGAGTCCTTGGGCTTCTGAGACCTACTGTCCAATGGGTCAGTCAATCCTTCAGCTTTCTCATCCTAACCCCTCCAGGGTATGAGGAAGGTGGACAAAGAGCAGATACCTGGACACTTGTCTGTGTTCAGCAGATGTTGTTTGCCTCATGACTGGCTGGTTGAAACTTTCTTGGATTCGGTGCTGGCTAAACGTAATATACTCTTCAGATTAAAGTGGGGAAGACAAGACAATCGGATCAATGTTCTCTTCTACGTGGGAAACCTCTGAACCGTTTCTCAAAACCCCCTTTTGTTGTGGTCCCAGAGCACTTGATCCCATTGCAGGGTAACTGCTCCTGCACCTGCCTTCTCCACAAGGATAGGAATCAACCAGAGGCTCCCATATTCGTTCATCTTTGTATCTGTTCTCAGAATAAAGGCGAAATAAACACATGGGAATTTTTCATGACTGTCTTCCTGCCTTCCAGTTCCCAAGAACAGCATCCTCATCACGGCCGCATCGTTCTCTAGTAGCTTATAGTGGGACCTCCAGTTCATCCCATGCATGGCTGCTGGAAGCTTCCCCCTAAAGCACACTTCTAATCCAGTCACTTGTGGAGGTTCCCTGTGGCCTCCTAAATGAAGTGCAAATTCCTTAGCTTGGAATTTAAGGGCCTCCATGGTGATATGGCTCCAGTCTACCTTTCCAGTCCTTTTTTCCACTACCTCATGCTCCAATCAAACCGAATTACTCGGTGCCTCTCAAGTGCCCACATTCCACCCCTGCGCCTTTGCTGTGCCTAGAACACCTTCCATTTTGCTCCTCTTCCATCACCGATGCCCTCTTCTCTCTCTCTTCTTACCCCAGGCTTTATTTAAAAAGTAAGAGTAATCAGTTTCTAAATAGAAGAAAAAAATGTTTACATATTCTTCTGGGTCCTTCCCAAATGTAATTGCCCCCTGAAACTCTGTTCAGATCTCCCAGCAGGATACAACCCCTTCCCCGCCCAGCTCCCTGGTTCAACTTTGTTGACACCTCTCTCAGAACTCTCAGCTGTTGTATCTTGCATCCCCATTCCTACCCCACCTCAGATGGAGAGCTGGAAAGCAGAGCCCGGCGTGACCCATCTTGGTGTCACCTGCAGTTGATCAATGTTTGTTAATGACGCTCTGAAGTCGGAGGAGCCTCTCCTCGCTGCTGCCTGTTTTCTTTCCCACCTTGAATATGAGAATTGGGAAGAGTTTGGGACCCGTCAACACACCCGCTGCAGCCATCCCTGCAGACCCGCCCCTAAGAGGAGGCTTCTCTCGAGTCAGAGCTTCCCAACTAAAGTCAGGAGTTATGTCAGCCCAGAACCCCACCCTACATCCCCCTACACAAACCCTACAGAGAACAGTGGAACCTGTGCCCGAGGCTTGGGAGGAAGGGGGGCCGTTTGCCCTTTTTCTGAGGGCAGGTGCCGTGGTTATATGTCTAACTGAGTGGAAGGAGGAGCGTTGGTTCGCTTGACATTCTTGGAAGGAGGAGTGGAAAGCCGTCTCTCTCCTTCCCCTGCGGCCCTGGTCCCCCCAGCTCGAGCAGATGGGCACAGACGCTTCCCTGTTGAAAAGCCTGTCTGCATTATTGGGCGGTGATGTGTGCACTGGCAGGGTTGGAGGAAGACAACCTGGTCCCTCTCCAGGGCTTTCTTCTGGTGCCTTCTGCAGAGGAAAGAGTGGTACCTTGGAGTTAGAACACAGGAGTTTTAGTTCTTACTTCACCACTCAACAGCCAGATGACCTTGACCAAGACCCTTAATCTCTCTCAGCCTCAAAATAGAAATAGCTTCATCTTCTCTATTTTCCACATGGGCTGTTTAGAGCACCAAAAGATAAAATGCACATGAGAGTGTTTTGCAAATTTTGTTTTTAAAATGTTGGGGGCCGGCTCCATGGCCGAGTGGTTAAGTTCACGTGCTCCGCTTCAGCGGCCCAGGGTTTCACCAGTTCGGATCCTGGGCACGGACGTGGCACCGCTCATCAGGCCATGCTGAGGCGGCGTCCCGCATGTCACAGCTAGAGGCACTCAGAACTGGAATATATAACTGTGTACCAGGGGGCTTTTGGGAGAAGAAGAAAAAATAAAATAAAATAAAATATAAAATAAAATGCTACATATATCCTGTTTTGTTGTGCCGTGGATTTACAGGGGCTTAAAAGATACATAAAATGTAAGACAGCATAAATTAAAAGTGAGAGTAAAAGCAGAAGGAAAAAAGAGTGAGGTCATAATGAGCTGGAAACGAGGTTAAATGCATCCCTTGTCTGCTGTGGGTGGATCTCGAGGTTGTGGTAAAGTGTGATCTGAATCGGTGGAAGGGGTCACCTGGGCGGTGATGTTTCAGAGTGTCCAGCATGGTGACTGAGGCTAATAGCAGGCCTGACAGATTCTGGATGGGCCTTGGATCTTGTGGGCACCGACTGGTCCCAACTTCACCCTCTGCACAGATGCCACTGCCTTAGTCCAACCCAGACCCACCTGAACCTGGAGGCAGCCAGGTCCTTCTAACCATCTTATCTGCCCCCCAACCCCCCCGCCCCCATACTGCACAGCCAGCATTACCTCCTTTTAGGGACAGACTCACCTACCTCCCACTCAGACACTCATTTAAAAAACAACAAACCAGCTTTATTGATATATATGATACACACATCACAAAGTTCACCCCTTTAAGGTGTTCTGCTCAATGGTTTTTTGTATATCAACACTCTTAACCTCTTGTACTGAACACCACACCGATCCCACCTTCTTTACCACACAGACCCCCTCAGTTCCTTTTCCTTTGCTCTCCCCCTACCCTGATTCTTAACTCCCCAAGAGTCTGGACTCAAAATCTGGAAAATTGTCCCATATTTCCAGCATTTTCCTGCTCCCATCCATCTCTTTGGCTGGGTGCCCCCACTACATCGGCTGTACTGAAAGTGATAACTGGAGCTGGGGTCGATGAGGAGCGTACCAAGAAGCCGCTAGCATGATCTCCACATTCTGGAAAGTTGAGGAAAGCCCAGGGAGAATCCAGGCAGCAAGAGGCTGTGGGCACACCAGCCGGGGGAGCTGCAGCACTTGACAGATCACATTGTTAGACCGTGACTCACTCCCGCGCCGTCTGGAAAGCCGAACCTCTCAGCTTGGCCTTCAAAGGAGGGCCGCTGGGCCTGTGGGTGGACCTTCTGGGAATCCTCGGAGGGCCGGGTTGGACAAGCAGAGTTGGGACCTCTTAATTCCTGAGCTGAACTGTTTCGCGCCCCTTGACCCCACACTGAGTATCCCACATGTTAAAAGGTCATGAATTGGGAACGTGAGGCCAGGAAGACAAGGTGTCCTCCTTGTGCTTTCCAAGAGAGAAGAGGGAGCTATCTGAGCTCCCGACCCTGCCCAGAGATTTGGGCTCTGCTGGCTGGCTCTGGGAACCCATACTCTAGCTCTGAAGTTAGTGGGAATCAAGCAGGACCCCCTAAGGAACCCTGTCATTATTTTCCTTCCCCCTTCAAGGCTGTTCCTTGACCTCGTGACACTCACATACCTCTTTCTTCTCATTCCCCTCTCCTCCTACCCCCTCAGGTTTCTCTCCATCATTCTACCAGTTTCCCCTCCACCACATCAACCCATCACATCTTTCACCACATAAAGGAGAGAGAAAGAGAGAAATCTTCCTTTTCGATCTTGTGCTATGGGCTTAGGATTCCCTCTATTTGGAGTGCTCACTGAAGTCTGGTTCTCAAACAAGATTAACCAACTCTAAAGGCCTCGAAGGGGCGGCCGAATGATTTCCCTCTGCAGTTCTAGCACACCACTCAGTCCTGCTCTCCTGCTGTGCTCTCCAGGGCCTGACTGGAGTGTTGCGAGGTGACCCGGAGCTCCCTGTCTGATGAGGGAGGCAGAGTTTGGTCTCTGGGAACTCCCAGTCTGGTGGAGGAACTTGGACCAAAACAGTGAGAGACTATTTTTCAGTGCAGTATGTTCCCAACTGCAAAGCCTCCAAAGTGCTGAAGTTCAGAGTGAAGGGGCCTGCGCGAGCTTCCTTCAAAAGCCCGTGTGGGAGACGGCACATGTCTATGTCACAATTGTTCACACTCCCTTAAACAAAGCCAGGCAGAGAGTGGGTCAGCTGTCCAGGGAAGTTAATACTGGGCTGAATTAGGGAGAGCCGCCCCTGGCTTAGGTGTCTTGAAAAACCCTCAAATCCAGTGGTCTACCCACTACCCCAAGCCACCTCCACTGTCTTCTGATAACATGAGCAACACTGGGAGTAGGTGTGGTGGGGAATGGGCTGTGCCATCTAGTGAGAAAGCTGCAAGATGTGAGACCTGCTCTGTCTAACAAGGGAAGTGGGATGAAGGAGCAAACCCAGTTTCTCGAAATAGTGTTTTCTTTTCTGTGGGAGTAGCCACGTGCAACTGGAGGAGACAAAGAGAACTTCCTATTCTGGGGGGAGATCGGCCACTTATACAGGTTGGGACACCATCCCATAGCCAATAATGACACCTGTGTGGTCATTTTTCCCAGCTACACAAGCACTTGGACCAACTCACCACTCACAACATTCCATAAGGCGCGTCGCTGTTATCGCCTCCATTTTCTAAGCGAGGTTCTGAGAAGTGAAATCACTGGCAGCTGGCTCACTGCAGATTTGGGCCCTGAGCCCAGGTCTTCTGCCTGTAAGTCTGGTGGTTGTTCTACTATGCTGCGTTGTCACCCCATGAGGCTGGTGTCTAGGGTCATTACTGATTCCCAGCTCCCCACTGTAGGCCCCTATCCTTGACCCAGGCAACTGCCCCGATCAGCGTTTTGGGGGAAGTTGGAAAGGCTCATGCTCAGGGCTCGGAGACCCCTGGCCCCTTTCCCAGGCGCATGAAGCTGCTCTTAGGCTCGGTTTTGCACCCCTCCCACACCCACCCACACCCTCCTAGCCCCAGCTGACTTGGAAGCAGGGAGAAGGAGGTAAGGCCAGAAGGCTTTTGTTTTCCAACGATGGAGAAATGGCTGAAATCCCGGCATCTCCCCCAGAAGACAGAGGCAGCTCTGGATTTCCTGTTGCTCCCAACACGGGCCAGATAATTGGAGACAGATTTTTGGGCTTGGGTTGGGAGGTGAAGCTTAAAGTACAGTCATTGGGCCTCCTGTGAGTGTGTGTGTGTGTGTGCACGCATGCACACACGCGCTGCTCTGTTGGGGTTTGTTAGTGCTGAATGTGTGTAGATGATTGTGTTTGAGACGGTGTGTGTATATCTGAGTGTGTGTTCCTTGTACTCCTTTGTTAGTGTGTAGCACTCTGTACACATATGTGTAAGGAAGTGTGTCAGCGCGTGTCTGGCGCTCTGTGAGTGGCTCCCTTGTTTTGTTTTGTTTTTTCCTTTGTGAGAGTCAGCCCAGCCTGAGGAGACCTCTCTCGTTCTTTTAGGATCTTATTACTCAAGACTTAGTGATTAAATATAAAACAATAATTAAGATTTTTTTTAAAAAAGGCAGGAAGGCAGATGGCCTTCAAGGAGAGGATATGAGGGATAGAAAGAGCCAGAGTACAGTCAGAGGGAAGAGCAAAGGGGGACCTTCTTGCGGGGTAGAGAGTCTCTTTTAGGGGATACAGATAAAGCCCCAGTTCCTCCACCTCGCTAATGGAGAAAGGCACCAGACGCTTCCAGAGTGCTTCAGCTTTCTTCACACTTGCAAGGCTGGGCAGGGGAGGGAGCCCCTGTTGCCTTCAGGCCTGAATCACCGCTCTGCAACGGGAATCAAGCCCCTTTCTTCTAAGCCCCTCTGCACACATTCACAAATGTAGGTTCTTTTTGTTACAAATGAGATACAGATCAGTTGGGAAGTAGCCTAAATCATAACAACACGTAGAGCCAGCCATTGTGTATCTGCTGCCTGTTGGACCCAGGCTGGGCACTTTTCATATATCTTGTACCAGCATATGTGTGCGTGTATGTGTGTATGTATGTATATAAAATCACTCATGAGCTGGGTATTGCCTTTTTGCAGAGGAAACTGAGGCTTATGATGGAGCGAAGACTTGAACCCCCTGCGATTCCCCCAAGTGGTAATTCATTTGTTTAGTCAGTAAACATGTACTGAAACCTTATCTTCATCAGACACTATGCCAGATATCATGGGGGTCACAAGACACTGTTGCTGCCCTCACAGAGGCTACTCTCTAGGAAGGGAATAGAGGATGCGCCAAGGACTGAACTTCTCAGGCTGTATTTGGGGCTGACCACTGTCAGTGCCAGAGCAAGGTGGCTGTTATGGGGCCAACGAGTTTTCAGATGCGGGAAGATTTATTCCTAGAATTAGTTGTTCCTTATAAAGACATTTGAAAGAAGGATTGGCTGGGGAGGAAGAAGACGTAGTGGAAGTGGAGGGCACTGGATGTGTGCTCTGGGGGCTTGAGGCGGGAGAGGCGGGGAGGACACAGCCTGACTGCGCCCCCATCCGCTGCATAGCCCCGCATTGGCTGGGAGGACATGGTGTCCTTAGATGCTCCTGCCCCTTTGGCGGGAGGGAGGAGGGAAGCAGGGGAGATGCACACATTCTTGCCTTTCTGGACTGCTCTCTGAGGTCCAGGGTGGCTGGCTATGGGGCGGGGAGGGCAGAGTCCCCTACTAGCTCCTGGCGGCCTGACTCAATTCCCCAGTGAAGCCGCCTCAGCGCCGCTGCCAGCATTCTCCGGCCTAAATCGCTTCCAGTTTGTTTAGTCAAAACACTTGGCCCCAACATCAAAGCCCCTTTGGAGTTTCTGGGGGTTGTTGTTCTTATATGGTGTTTATTTCAGAGATGGTTCTGCTGTCACTGGCTGTGCAGGGTGGGGCAGGAGGGGCTGCTAGGGTCCTTGGGTTTCAGAGACATCAGGGTGGCCTGAGGGGAAGGTGACTGGGTAGTTTCCATGGCAACTGCCCCAAGATACTATCTCCTCCATGCCTGCCTCTGCCTGGTGCATAGGGGCACAAAAAGGGAGGCTGCCTTCTCCCCGACCCAGGACCCCACAGAGGAGCCTCCATTCCCTTCAAATTTATGCTAGACATTTTAGCCTGGGCTTCCAGGGGTCAAGACTATGCCCCAGGCCCCTCCCCAATACCAGCCCTTGAACCCATGGGCTCACTTCAAGCAAACAGCTCTCCACTCTCCAGCTCAGCATCTTCACCCCTCTGCTCCTGGGCCTGGACCCCAGCTCCCTCTCCACCTCCATGTCTCATCTTCAGAAGAGCCTTTCCCACTTCCCTTTTAACCTGATTGGCTGAACGTGTACTCAGCCATTTAAACTTACATTTGGCTCCATTTGGCTCTGGAATCTGCACCTTTCTTACTTCCGAGTACCTGCAGGCTCTACCAGGACCCCTCCTTGCTGTTATTCGTTCCCCAGTGCCCAGCACAGTGTGTGCACACAGAGAAGAAGGCACGATCCACCCAGGTGAGGCGGACAGAGGAGCTGCTTTCACTGGGCGCGCCGGGGGGTGGGGGGGTGGGGGGGTGGGGGGGTGGGGGGGTCGGGGGGGCGGGGCTGACGGCAAGGAGGCGGAGCTGGTGGCCCGGCGGAGATAGAGCTCCTTGGAGTCTCCCTGGGAAAACAATCTGTACTGGGCGAAAGGAAGCCAACTCCAGACCTTAGCCATTAGCTAGAGCAGGAGCAAAGGAAGGAAAGAGACAGAGAAGGAGAGAAAGCGCAAGAAACAGAACAAGAGAGAGAGCAAGAGAGAGAGCAAGAGAGAGAGGGGACATGTAACACAGCCAGGTCTTTGGTAACCAGTTGTGGAATACAAATTTTCCAACCATGATCTACAAGGACAGGGTCCTCTCTGGATGTAGGTGCCATGGCTCAATGGGAAAGGCTCTGAGTCAGACTCTTTTGCACTTTTGCACACACTTGTGAATCAGGAGCTAGATCTTTACAGGGGGCTCCAGTCTAGGGACTTGGCCAGGCACAGGTGAGCTCCCGGCTCTGAGGACTCTCCTTCAGGGAGCCTGACTGGGGGGTTCCTCCAAGATGTGGTAATTCAGAATGTCTGGACACAGGCTCCTCAGCCTCAGACCATTGTCTTCAATGCCCTAGGGAGCTGGTCTCCTGATTAGGGGGGCTGCTGAGCCACTCTCTCTCAGGGTGGCCCCTTGGCTCAGTCATATAGCAGGTGCCTCTCTCTCCACCCCCACCTCTCACTTTATGCCTACCCCGCCTTAGCAGATTGCTCATTAGTTGGTAATGTTAATGTGGCTGCAGCTAGTGATTAAAACCATTGGTTGGACTGAGGGCTAGCGATCAACATCCCTGGCATAGTTGCTAATCCCTTGGAAATATGTTTTCAATAATCATAGAGGAGGAGGTCAAGGTGGGTGGTCCTGGGAGCCGGGATCCAGTGTCTCCTGATCTCCCAGCCCTCGGTTCCCGTGATTTCTCCTAGACAGGCACTCTGGGGAACGCTGGGGCAGGGGAACCACTTGGGAAGACCGGGCAACTCCACAGCAGATGGAGATGGTGCCTGGTGCACAGCTGCCTCTGCAAGCAGGGCAGGGACAGGGTTGTGCCAAGGGCTTGGCTGGTGCGGCTAAATGAAGGGCCCAGGGTCAAGAGGCTTGAACCACATGGAAGGATTAATGCTGAGCCCTGTATTGCTCACTCCTATGCCAAATGCCCAGAGAGGAAACATGGGTTCCAAGGATCCCCTTACCAAACCAGCCCAGTTCCAGGCTTCCTCTGTCTTCCCAGTTAGAAGAGCCTCAAATCAGAAGGGCTCCATTTCCATTCCCTTGGGTTTCTCAGGCCTCCTATCCCACTCAAATGTTTAATTTCGTAATACCTTTAATAATATATAATTATAATTGTTATATGAACAATATAAAAGCAGGCACATAATGCAAACTATATATTAATATATTATGTGTAATAATATAATTAGTATGGTTAACATTTTACTGACTGTCTACTTTGTCAGGCCCTTTATATATACTGCCTCTTATGTTCATAACACCCTGCCAAATAGGCTTTATTATCCTGTTTTATATATGAGAAATCTGAGACTCAGAGAGCTTAACTTGCTCAAGGTCATATAGCTAATAGGGGGCAGGGCCAGCATCCACCCAAGGTCTCTGGCTCACTTCAAACCCCTTCTTTTCCAAGCCTAACAGTGTAGGGAACTTGAAGAGTAAAACAGATTGTCAGTGCCAGTAAAACCCCGATAATCCAGCTCCCCGGATGCAGCACACACACACTACAAGTTAGATGACGGTGCAAAATAGCTTTCGGTGGACTGATACCAGGCAGGGTGGGTGAGGGCCCAGGGAGTGGTGCTGGCAGTGAATGTCACAGTTTGGAGGAGGGAGAGGCCCAAGGGCAGCAGGGATCACTGAAGACTTTACAGAGGGATGAGTGGGACTTACAGGACGGGTAGGAGTTGGCAGTGGGGATTTAGTGGCAGTGAGAAGATCAGACTGGTCTTCTCCCTCCTGATAACTTCTGTCTCCTCCACTCACCATCCCTGGGATCAGGCCTGCCCTTAACATTTGTGGGGCCTCGGGGAAGAGTTCAAATAAAAGGCCACACCCAACATTTCTAAATATTTAAAACTTATAAACCAAGTGAACAAATGTTAAATAAGATATATCCCATCCCCTTACCTTGACAAATCTGCTTTCATAATGACTCTGGAGTTTTGCACTGGAACGTGGCGGTGCTGCCCCATCCTCTCACCTACCCACCTTGTCTTCCCACCGACAGCTCCTCTCTGCTCTGCTCAGGTGAGGACACTTCCTCAGGCCATGTGTGCAAGCCCCGCCCACCCCCATAGCCAGCCATCGCTGACCACCCCTCAGCCCTGAGGGTATGCACACTTGCACTTGGCTTGCCCTCATCGGATGGTTGGGGGAAGAGCTCCGCAGGCCTTGGAAACAGCCTGGGGTCACTTAGAGAGGAAATTCTGGGAATCAGTGAGACCCTCAGATCAGGTGCAAAATTTAAGGGATGCCAAAAAACTCAGTAATAAAGATAAATAATATATATATTTTTCACTGAGGAAGATTTGCCCTGAGCTAACATCTGTGGCCAATCTTCCTATTTTTGCTTGAGAAAGATTTGCCCTGAACCAACATCTGTGCCAATCTTCCTCTATTTTGTATGTGGGTCGCCACTACAGCATGGCCGCCCACAAGTGATGCAGGTCTGTGTCCAGGGAACCAAACCCAGGCCGCTGAAGCTGAGTGCATCGAACTTAACCACTAGGCTACAGGGCCGGCCCTGATAAATAATATTTTAATGCAATATTTTTAAAATCAAAATGAATGCAAGAGATTCATAATAAACAAAATATCAAAATTTTTAATAAAGACATTATCAGTATTACTGATTTTTTTTTTGCCTCAGACTCTAATTTGATTCCACATGGCGCTAGGCCATGAACCCAGAGCAGAGTCTAAAAGGGAGAGTGGAGGGGGCCAGGTAGTCTCTGGGCAGGCACATCCCGTGGTCTCTACTCGATGGAGTGGGGAGCGACTGGAGGCTCCCAGGACAGGGAACCCTCTTGCCTAGAGCCCGGGGGTGATACACACTGACTGTGAGCTGCACGAGGGTGTCCAGCATCCAGCAGAGGATCTGGCATTTAGTAGGCCCTCAATAAACACTTCTTGAATAAGCAAATGAATAGCAGCAACTTTTCGAAAACCATCAGTCATATTCATGACCAGGTTACTGGGACAGTGACTCTCAGCGCAGCCCAGCATCCCCGTTACCACCACATTGGCTGGGTCAGGGCTGTGAGTCGGGGAACAGAGACAGGGAAGCTGTCAAGACTTAGGGGAGACTGAGCTAGGATCCTGGACTGGTTTGGGACAGAAGGAGGCAAAGATGGGGTTGAAGAGAGAGTGAGCTCCAGGAGGAGACACAGGGAGCTGGAGGCCAGGGGTCTCAGAGACTCAATCAGAGCAGAGTGTGGAAGATGGAGGAAGGAGGAGGGGATCCCGGCTGATGGGGGGGGCGGGGGAGTGAAGTGCTCCAGGAGGACTAAGGGGCAGGTCAGCGAATGATGCAGGGACGGGAACTATGGAGCCTAGCAGGAAGAACACAGGGTCTGGAAGGAGTGACGGGTGTGTGTGTTTCTGCACAGTGAATAGGGCCTGGAGAGGGGGAGTCAAAGCCTCCGACTGGGGATCCCAGAAGCTGAGAACAGGTCAGTTCCCCCAGAAAAGCTCTGGGCAGCCCCCTCCCCATCGCCTTGGGTTACACACTGGTGTTTCCTATTTCAGCCCCTAAGCCCTTGCCGATTGCCCAGCCTCCACACCCTCCTCCCTCCCTTTTGCCCCACCTTCCCCAGGGAGGGACAAACACACTTGATATATGAAGTGTTTCCACCTCAACGCTTGGGAATCCCACAAAGGCTTCAGTGTGTGGCGGCCCCTCCTCCCTTCCCCCAGCCCCTCCCCTTCCTCCCTCTGTCTGGGAGTCTGGGAGGGCCTCCTTTTCCCGGGGGATGTCAGAGAGGAGGACAAGCCGAGGGTGGGATGTTCCTTGTTCTTTCCAGCTGCACCCCCACAGCGGGTGGGCGAGTGAGCCTTGGGGTGCCAGATGATGAGCACTGGTTTCTTGGGCTTCTACGTTTGCCTCTTTGCCTACCCTGCCACCTCACTCCTTGCTGCGGGAGCCCCCGCCCAGTGGTCAGGGCAGTGTGGCATGCCCTCCTTTTCTCCACTCAGGAACCCTATATGCCAGGCATTGTGCTAGGTCATTTTACAAAAATCATCTCAATTCCTTCCAGAGAGCTTTTGAGGTCGGGATTCTTACAGCTGAAGACACAATGAGGCAAGTGAACTTGCAAGTAGTACGGCGCAGTGTTCAAGACCGACGTGGGACAAATCCCAGCTCTTGACCTCATTAACTCTATGAATGGGGAAAGTTTCTTTACTCTCCAAAGCCTCAGTTTCCCCATCTCTAAAGGAAGGGTATAAGGCTCTTCACAGGCTCATCAGAAGTATTAAATAAGATATTGTGCATGAAATACCTGGCAAGGGGTATGTAGTAGATGCTGAGGTTATTATTATTGCACAGTCCCATAACTGGCGGGGGGGCAGAGCAGCCCCTCAGCTTCTCACTCCCCAACAAGGCTCGTCTCAGAGGGCAGGAGCTCTGGGCCCCATGGAGCCACTTGGACCCTGGCTAATGAGGCTAGGCAGAGGAAGCGTGTGTAGGAGAGAACGCCCTTCCAGTTCCCAGGAGCCCTCTCTGGAAGTACAGATGGCGCCTGACTCCAAAAGAGCCCGAAGTCAGGGAGCCTGAGGACACAGACAGCCCACCTCCCCACCCCACCCCCCCCCAACAGGCAGAGGGGAATACCCACTCCAACACAGTGGGTGGTCTCTCTGGTTGGCTCCTCCTCTGACTCAGGGAGAAGCTGCAGCTGGCCCTGGGCCACACCAGCCACTCACACCGCCAGTCACACCACGTGTTTCCATCACTCTAACTCTTCTCATCACCAACTGTACAGTAAAGAGTGGAAATGGGCACAGCTGGGTGTTTGGAATAATGTCGTATGTGTGAACCAGGGAGCTTACGTGCCGAGCCTGCAAGCACAGGTACCAGGCACCCACCTGGGGGACAGGCTTCGGCTGTCTGTGTATTACCTCTTATCTACATGTGAGGGGGCGCCTATGTGCATACATTTGTGGTCACACAACTCCCAGATTCACCCTGGGGTCCCTGAGTGCATGTGTGTGCCATGTGCCAGGATATATGCCTGTGTCCACGTGTGTGACTGCATGTCAGACGAACTCCCTGGAGCTGGGGCTCTGCAGGAAGGGTCAGACGGCAGTCTGAGACACTTTTCATGTGTCAGGAAAACCAGGCTCCCCTTTCAGGAAGCCTTCCCAAGGAAAATAAACTAGCCCAGCTCCTGGGGCAGAGGAGGGGGGAGCTGGGATGGAGAAACGGAGAAGGGGGATGAGCGCGGTGGAGGAGGTCACAAAGCAAGGCAGTCAAATGACACCCCTCTGATCCCACCCTATGACCCCACCTGATCTCTGGAAATTCTCTTCCTTTCACTTTTTCCGAAGACGGCTTTGTCCTCTTTCTCCCCTTCAGGTCCTTTTTTCTCTTCTCCCTCTCTCTTCTCTCTCCCTGCTTTCTTCTCTCCCTTCTTTTTCATCTGCCTTTCTCCCTCCAATTTTCTCTTTTCCTCCTCACTCCTAAGACTCTAGCTGCCTGCCAGTCAC
This sequence comes from Equus asinus, assembly GCF_041296235.1. Lineage (NCBI taxonomy): Eukaryota > Metazoa > Chordata > Mammalia > Perissodactyla > Equidae > Equus > Equus asinus. Next base: position 43,324,628 of record NC_091802.1, on the reverse strand, counting down.
CTCTGCTTCTCTCTCACCTCCTCTGCAGGAGCCACAGCCATGGTCTGCCTACCAGAACAGGTAGTCAGAAAATCCTGGTAAGCAGTGGTACTGATGTACCTGTTGATTTTAACTTTTGCCCTTTGGGGCCAGATTGGCTGCAAGCCCCTGCTGTTGCCTCCAGCTATGGAGGGGATCTTTTATTTGTTGATTGGCTAATTGACTGCATCATTAAGCATATGTTTATTAAGCACCTGGTTTGTGCCAGGCACTGGTTGGCTCTAGAGCTACAATGGTGGACGATAAGTGGGAAAAACAAATGGGCTCTGCCCCACAGAGATTTCAGACTGATAGCGGAGTCAGAAATTAATTGAACCCATACACATAATGTAAAATTAAAACACCGTTGAGGGCTGCCATAGAGGAATACATATATGCATTGTGAGAGTCTCTATTGGGGAATTAACATAGTCAAGGGGATGGGAAAGATTTGCTAAGGAAGTGATTAGCCTAGGTTTGAGGGGAAAGTAAGAGTTAACCTGCCAAGGACTGGAGGGGGTGGGTGTGAAGTGAGACAGATTATTGGATTGTTGTAGCCAGAGGAAACAGCACGTGCAAAGGCCCTGAGGCCAGAGGGAGTGAATTCCATTTGTGTAATTGAAATGAGGCTTTGTAATGAGGAGAGAGAGGGAGCTTAGAAGAGTCTGGAACAGTAGCCAGGGCCAAGCCATGCACGCTGTCATAGGCTATGTTAAGGATCACTCATCTTCTAAAATGCCAATATGCTTTGTAAGTGTGATATATTTTATAATTTCTAAGTTAAGAAAGTATAAATTCATTAAGATGTTAAATGATCTTATGTTTTTTTCACCACGACAGCATCCACACATATTTGAAGAACAACAGCACAGAGATGGAAGACAACGGGAAATTTGCAATCTACAGATGATGCTTGGTCCACTTACCAATTCCCAGGGCCCCACAGGTTGAAGGTCACTGCGCCGGGGAAGAGAGGAAAGGAGGGGGTACAGGATCACCCCAGTGTGTTGCCAGGGCCTGGGTCAGGAGGAAGAAGGTAGGCTGAGCCCGGCTCCACAGCCTTTCTTCCAGGAGGGTCTGACCTTGGCCTTCTGCCACCCCAGCCATGCGCTTAGCCCCTAACAGCTGGGGTGGCTTGTGCTTGGAGGGGGCAGGCAGGGCCTGGGAGAGGGATGAGACAGTTAAGCAAGAAGGGGAGAAAGAAGGAGCAGAGTACTACTCAAAGTGTGGCCTGTGGACCAGAAGCATCAGCATCACCTGGGAACTTGTTGGAAATTCACATTCTCAGGCCCCACCCTAGACCCGCTGAGTCAAAATCTCTGAAGCGAGGTGGCCTTTATGGCGTTATGTTTTAACAAGCCCACCAGGTGACTCTTAGGCACCGCTAAAGTTTAAGAACCAGTGGTGTAGAGGGCAAACAGTTAGTGGGAAGTGCTCTAGGCTGAACCAATGAAAACAGGAGTTGAGTCCGCCATTCATCCATCCAGTCAGCCAGCCAGCCATCGCCTATTGCTGGTACTTCACCTGAGCCAAGTGCTTTCATGTAAGCCTTTCTGATGGAAAGGCACAGAGATGGAAATGGCGTGGCTCCCTAAGGCCCAACCTCCTCTCTAATCTCTCCCCAGTCTCTGTCTGGCCCCTTGTTCTGGGTGGGTGGAAAGTACCCCCCATCCTAGCCCATGTGTGGGGGGTGGGGGAGGGGAAGTGTCTCAGGAGGGGTGTCAGGCGAGGCTTCCTGGCAGACCCAGCTGTCCTTTCCAATCCACAGCGCTCCCAACAGCTCCCTCAAAACAAGCACACCCAGCAGCTGCAGGAACCACCCAGCCTGGCCCAACTCTAGCCCAGTGTCCCTCAGCTCAGGGGAAGTGGAGTTCAACCTGTTCTTCCCTGACGGTCCCTCCCAGACCTCCTCAAGGGACCCAGACCCACCACAGCCTGAACCCATGACATGCCCTGAACCCTTCTCTCCTTCCCCACAAATCTCCCCTTCTTGAGGGTACTTGGAAAAGCTGCCGCAAGCCATGTCCTCACCCCAGTGCCCCCCGCCTGAACCCCAAACCCAGCTGTCAGCTCCTCAGGTCACAGCCCACCCCCACCGAACACCATCCCACACTGTGGGTGGGATCTCATCTCCACACAGGCCAAGCAGCTGGCTGGACCACCTGCCCCAGGAGGGACCAAATGGAAGGCCAAGAGGAAGGGCAGGGATGGGGGAGGCTCTGAGGGAGAGGACGTGGGGGTGAGAGGGCTGGGGCCAGGAAGTCTAGGCTGTTAGAGCTGGAAGGGATCTTAGGGACCAGCTAGTGCAGTCTGGGCATTTTCCAGCCCTCTTCCAGAGGGGGAGAAATCGTTGGGGCATCTGTGCCGAGAAAAGTTCTCTCCCCCAACACACTGTGGTCCACATCGTTACACGAGGTCTTCCTCCGGGAGCTTCCTTTAGTGAACTCCACGTTTCTTCTCCCCTATCACTCATTCTACTACTCCTGCCTGCCCATAACCGACACTCAGTTCACTAGATCATCTCGTGTTCACTCCATGTTTATAACTTTTTGTGTCTCAGGAGTGTGTATGTCTGTGCATACATGTGTGTGTACAAGTGTGTGTGTGTGTGTGTGTCCTTCCTCCACCATCAGACTAGGGGTTTCCTAAGGATAAAGACTATGTCTCTACCATCAGACTAAGTGTTCCTAGAGGACAGGTGCTATCTCCATTCTGTTAGAATAGGAGCTCCCTGAGGGCAGGGGCTGTCTCCCCTAGTAGACTGGGCTCCCTAGAAGCAGGAACTGAGCCTCCAGAATTTTGTGGGCCTCCTTTTCACCTCCATGATTCTCTTCAACAGAGACAGGCTTGGTGTTAGTCCCTTAGCCACGTGGCCTGGGACCTAAGAGAAGTGAGTCCCTTGGACAAGGAGTACTCAGTTCAGACACTATCTATGCCTGAAATGGCTGGTGGCATTTGGAGTCATTGGGACCAACACTTTGGGACATGACTTGGGAATTCTCAGACAGCTATTTCCACTCCCATTCCAAGACAGCTTGCCCTTCCCAAGATTCCAAATTTTTGGAATCTCAGTAATTACTAGCCTTGGTGTTCTGTGGTTCCTGTCCCACTAGTCTTCTTGGGAAATTCTCTGAACTCCTGAAGGGAGCTCATGCTACCTAAGCTGGAGGCCCTGTGAACCAAGAGAGTCTTGTGAGCAATGAGGATGAGAGGAGAGGCCCTTCCTCCTCCCCTTGGCCAAGGCCTCTGGGGATGGCTGAGGCAGACGGACCCTCTCCAAAGGTGCCCAGGCCCCTTCCCTCTCTCATTTGCCGCAGCCCCTCCTCCCCATCTCCCATGACGAGTTGGGACCATAGTTCAGCAAAGGCCTCAAAGCTAACTCTCTCTCTAAGGAATTGGTCATGGAGCCTTTCTCCCTGCTCCCCAAAGAGGATACTGAGACTTTTGTCACCACTCCCAACTTGCCAAAGTCCTCGTAGAGTTCATTCTGGAACCTTTCTGGTATTATCACCCTGAGCATCCAGCAGCCCCAGCCCCCAGCGGGAGATGAGGCAGGGTCTGAGTGAGTACAGTAAGAACAAGGGGACCTCACCTCTGTCCCAGAGGATCCTGCCACAGCCTCCTCCCACACTGCGCTAGGCCTCAGTGCACAGGGCACCTTCATAGACGTCATCCTAAGAGCACATATGTACCAGGCTGGCCAGCAGTGCCTCCTCTGCTCTCCATAGCACCGGGTTAGAGCACTTTCCACATTTACACGGTATTTGTGTGTGTGACTAACCCTGCCCCACCCCATACTATTAAGGATGAACTCCTAATGGTCAGGGTCCTTAGTCACTTTTGTGGCCTTGGTAAGCAGCAGAGTATGTGTCATGCAGTAGCCATCAAGTTTGTGCGACAGTTGGATGGGTGGATACACAGGCAGAAAAGGAACAAGATCTGTATAAGAACTCTATAAGCTACATGAGGACAGACCCTATCCCAATTTGTGGATGAAGGAAATAAGGCTCAGAGAGGTTAAGAAATGTATCCAAGGCCCCACAGCTAGATGGTAGAGCTGGAACACCATGCCAGGCCTTTTCTGTGTTTCAGCGCACCACCCTTTATATCCTATAGCAGTGCCAGCTTGGAACCAAAGCCAGGCCCCCAGACTCCCTACACCCCGGAGCACTGTGTGTGGTTGAGCAGGTCACACATTGCACAACTCCAGTAAGAGCTCCTCACATTGGCATCTTGGTAAATGGTGTCCCCTGGAGTTGTTGCAGGATGTGACCCATGTGGCTGCCTTCACACTCATTCTTTGGCCCTCTTTTGCACATGTTCCAACACTTGGGGAAACAGGAATTCATCCCCTCTTGTCTTCTTCTCCTGCTAGCCAGGGTGCTGGCCAGAAGGAGCTCCTGAGGGCAGGTAAGGATCCCTAAAGACTACACGGCACCCCCTCCCAGGACCACTGTGTGCCTCCTGCCTCCCCAGGCAGGAGGGCTTCTGTCAAACTTCACCATGCCTCCAACTGGCCCCTTACATGTGCCCGTGCCCAGACCCCCACCTCCACACTCACCTCCCCACACACTGTCCACACACACATGTGTACCACGCAAGCAAGCAAGCAAGATGCCGGGCCCCAGATCTCCAAGCTCCTGTCTGAGACTCAACCAAGCAGGGGGCTGAGGGCTGGGGGCTGGCCTCCCTAGCAGAGCCCCGTCCCCCTCCACTCCTGTGCAGAGCCCCGGCCCCTCCCGGGGAACAAGGCTGGGATTAATAAGCGGCCCGGCTCCCTCCCCTAATGGGCTCCAGCTGCACAAACATTCCCAGAATTCAGAGCCGGCTCTGTCTGGGGCAGCCCAGGCCTCAGCCCCAGCATTCCTGGCCCCCTCCCCCCCAAGCCTGGGACAGCTGCTCCGGAACTCAGGCAACTGGCTAGGGATCGAATCCCAATTCAGCTTTTCCAGAGGTGGGAGGAATTGGAATGGCTGGGGCTGGGGGTAGGGTGAGGAGGAGAAGGGAAGGGGTGAACAAACCCTGAAGGGATGTCTCAGTTCCTGCCTCCTGCCCCTCCCGCTCCCGCTCTGTCGCCCAGCCTTCCCCCAGCACTGCTTACACTCAGCAGTAGGACCAGGGGCCCAGCTCAGAATTACCTAATTGTCTCACCAGGCAGCGCCCTTAGCTGGCAATGCCCAGGAGGAGGTGACAGGACAGAGCTGGGAGGAAAGACAAACATCTCTGCATGTGTTTTAAGAGATCCAGCTGTGTCTCAGATGGAATCTATGGCCTGGCAGGAGCTTCATTCAAACAGATTCTTATCAAGACGGGGAAGGGGGCAGCAAGAAGAAGGAAAGTAGGGTCCTCACCCTCCCATTATCCACTCAGGGAGGGACATTTAGGGACCCAGTGGCAGGAGTCCTAAGTAGACAAAGGTGTGCTGGGTTGACGACAGCTCTGAACCTGCCTTCTCTTTCTCACCTCTGGACCAAGGGCCAGAACAGGTCATTCAGCTGTCCCTCTCCAGCTGCCACCAGTTAGGCTAGTTTGTGGGACACCAAGGGCTGAGGCCAGGTGAGGAGTCCTGTGACTGGTGTTTGTGCCACGGTCCATCTGAGTGGGGGAACTGGTGGAGAGCATAGGCGCCACTAACTGACAAGCGTGTGACTGTGTGTGTGTGCATGTGTCTCAGTGCCCAAGCATGAGCAGCTATGGTAAGTGGCACATCTCGATGGTATTTAGAAGGGGACGAGTGTGTGCACACACACACATCAGGCTCTGGGTGTTCAGAAATGCCGTAAGTTCCACACTCATTAGGAAAGGGTGCCTGCTGGCCACCCCCTCCCCGAGTTGGAAGTGCCCCTACCACGGGACATGTGCTGGAGAGAAGCTGAGAAGAGAAAGAATGGTAAAAAGAAACAGGAGGTGAGCTCGGGGAGAGCCCTGCAGGAGGCGGTGAAGGCAGCAGAGGGCACCTACTTGGAGTTCGGAAATGTGTGTCCTGGCCTCGGCTCTGCCATGCGCCAGCTGGGACTTGGGACGAGTCCCTGACCTGGCTCTTGGTTTCCTTATCTTGAGTATGAGAAGGTTGAACTCGAGTCTCTCCTGAGTCCCTTCTTAGATTCCACCGTGACTAGGGCTGGGTTTGGGGGCCCAGGGAAGAGCTCCATCCCCTCAGAGCTGGGGAGAAATGGGCTCTGGGCAGGCCACCAAGAACAGTCAACAGGGACTGGCTGGAGGGTCCCCAGCTCTCCCCGGAGGGGCAATCCAGAGGAATCGGGGTGGTCGCTGACCTGGAGAACCCCAGTCTGTGGGAAGGCCAAGTACACTAGACATGGAGGCAGATAACAGCAGATTCTCCCAACTGCCTGAGCTCTTGGTGGCAGTCCTGTGGTAGGGGCGAAGACGGTTGTTGAGACAGAAAGCATGGGGTCGGTCACACTCTCTCCTTCGTGTACATGCAGAAAACACACACTCCCCCGCTCCTCAGGCCCCTGCTGAGGAATGCACACAGACCTCTCAGGTCTTTGTCCCCATCAATCACCTGCCCATGTCACATCACTGCTTCTCGTGGGCCCAGCCATTTCTCCATGGAAACACGGAGGGGAGGGCTCTCTGATGGTGTTTGAGCCCTTTAACTCATCATTACTATACATCTCCACTCCCTACGCCACCCCCAGCTACGGGATGAGCTCCTGAGTTGGAGGGAAAGAGTGACGTGAGAGCTTCTCCTTGCATAAATGGAGAAACTGAAGGCCTTTGGTTCGGGACAGGAACTCAGGAACTGGACCCCATTTAGGACTCCCTCCAAATGAGCCTCACTAGCCATTCATCTAGCATGTAGTAAACAGCTACTTTATATTTAGCCCTGCATTAGAAACTGAGGAATACAAAGAAATAACATTTCCTCCAGGGGTATGATGTCAGAAAAAAAATGCCTTCCCCAAAACCGAAGGTGGAATTGGAACCAACCCTAGGCTGACCCAAGGAAACAGTAATCAACATGCAGTCGGATTTCGGAGCTGTTGTTGTGGACACTGAGAAACAATAGACAAGGACACCTGAACGTCCTAGACGGAAGCTCGAGATTATAAAGTCACAGGTGTTTAGCAGAGATACCGGGGATTTTAAAAATGAAAAAGAAGGGGGCCGGCCTGCTGGCTGAGCGGTTAAGTTTGCACGCTTCGCTTCAGCGGCCCAGGGTTTTGCTGGTTTGGATCCTGGGGATCATGGGCACGGATCCTGGGCATGCTGAGGCGGTGTCCCACAGAGCACAACCAGAAGGACCCACAACTAGAATATACTACTATGTACTGAGGGGTTTTGGGGAAAAGAAGAAGAAGGAAAGGAAAAAAAGATTGGCAACAGATGTTCGCTCAGGTGCCAATCTTTGAAAAAGAACGAAAAGAAGCAAAGCAGTGGACCATGGTTATGGTCTGAGGTAAAGCTGGGCAAGAAACTGAAGTTATATCCTCTCCCTCCCCTCCCCCTCTTTGCCTCCTTCAGTTGTCTATTGAGTAACAGTCCACCCCCAAACTGAGTGGCTTAAAACAAGAGCAATCTTTTTTTTTTTTCTTTTGAGGAAGATTAGCCCTGAGCTAACATCTGCCACCAATCCTCCTCTTTTTGCTGAGGAAGACTGGCCCTGAGCTAACATCCGTGCCCATCTTCCTCTGCTTTATATGTGGGACGCCTACCACAGCATGGCTTGCCAAGCGGTGCCATGTCCACACCCGGGATCCGAACCGGCAAACCCCAGGCCGCTGAAGCGGAACGTGCGAACTTAACCACTGCGCCACTCGGTTGGCCCCAAGATCAATCTTTTATTTACTCATGATTCTGCAATTTGGGCAGAGTTTGGTGTGGACAGCTCAACTTGGCTCCATGCAGTATTGGCTGAATCCTGGGCAGCTCCCCTGGTCCTGGAGCATCCGAGACAGCTTTACTACTACGTCTGGTGCCTCGCTGGCGTGGCTGGAAGAGATAGAGGCTGGCTGGGCCTCTCTCTTTCCCTTCAGAGTCTCTCATCCTCCAGAGTGTGTCTCTCTCCCTTTCTCTGTAGCCTCTCTCTCCCCTGAAGGGTGGTTGGACTTCTTTACGTGGTGGCGGGCTTCCAAGAGGACAAAAGCAGAAGCTGTGCCAGGCCTCTTAGGCCCTAGACCTGAACTGTCAGGGCATCAATTTGCTGCATCCTGTTGTTTGCTGCATCAATCTCCCATCCTGGTGAGAGCAAGTCACAAGGCCACACAGATTCAAAGAGAGAGAAAAATAGATGAAAGTGTGAGGAAGGCATCGCCGGTGGCCATCTTGCAGAACTTCCACCACATTTCCCTTACTGTTCTCCCTGTTGGTTTCCCCTTGGCTCACTGAAGGGCACTATCCTCCTCCCTGGGGTGTCATCCTTAACCCCTGCCTCTCTCATACCCATGTCTAATCAGTGCCCAAGTTCTATTGTTTCTGCTTCTTCAATGTCTCTCAAATCATTCCCACGGTCACCACCATCCTCTCTTACCTGGAATGCTCAAGAGCTTCCTAAAAGGTCTCCTATTTCCACTCTTGCTTCATTACCATGTTGCTTTCCACTCTGCAGCCAGCACGATCATTCTAAAAGCCACACTGTGCAGAGCTGGGAGGAGGGGACAGGAGCCAGGGAGACCTGTGTTCCACTATGTGCCCTTTTGTACCATGTGCGTACCTTTCTAAAAACTAAAATGCCTTTTAAAAATTGACTCAAAATCAAATTTAGACATAGATAAAATTAACCAAATCCTCATTGTGTCACTCTTCTACTGAAAACCCCTCAATGACCGCTCCTGGCACCCGGGCTAAAGCTTGGACGCCTTAATGGAGCTTACAAAGCCCTCCTGATCTGCCCGCCCGGCCCTGCAGCCTCGTCTCTTCCCGCTTTGCACTCTATGCGCCAGCTGAACGGAACTTCTTTGAACTTCTCGAAGTTCCTTGAAAGCACCGTTTTCTCTCTTGCCTTGCAGTTTTTGCACGGGTGACTGCTCAGAGCACCCTATTCATCCTTCAGGTCTCGGCTTGGATGTTTCCTCAGGAAGTCTTCCGTGGTCCACGAAGTTGGGGTTTGCCGCCTCTTCTATGAATTCCTATAGCGCCCTGGGCTTGACTAGCACGCTGCTCATCACACTCTTGTAATCGCCCTGTGCTTCACCTTGTCCCTCCCACTAGAGCACACACTTCCAAGAGGGAGGGAACCAAGCCCGCACCGCTCACTGCTGTTTCCCCAGCACCTGTGCAAAGGGACTTACCACATGCTGGTGGAGGGACGACAGGGAGGAAGGGAGGAAGAGAGAAAAGGAGGAGAGAGAAAGAGAAGGAAGGTAAGCTGGTTTAAAAGCTAGAGCGGCTCAGGATGGGTCCAGGATTCAACCATGTGGATGGATCTCATAGACATTAGATACAAAACAGAGCGTATTATGTGACTCCATTTCTAGAAGGTCTAGAACAGGCAAGATTAATCAAATGTGATAGAAGTCAGAATAGCGGTTACCTCTAGAGCAGTACTCACTGGAAAGTGGCCGGTAGGAAATGTCCTATATCTTGATTTAAGTAGTGTTTACATGAGTGTAGACACATATAAACATTCATTCATCTGTACTTAAAATTAAAATTCACTTTACGCATTTTACTCTATATTATATCTCAATAAGAAAGTAGGGAAGAAAGGAAGGGAAGGAGGGAGGGAAGAAGGAAAAGGAGAAAAGAAGGAATTACGTGGCCAGGTAAATTGCCTAGTTAGTAACAGTGATAAAGTACTTCTTTTTTTTTTAAAGATTTTATTTTTTTCCTTTTTCTCCCCAAAGCCCCCCAGTACATAGCTGTATATTCTTCGTTGTGGGTCCTTCTAGTTGTGGCATGTGGGACACCGCCTCAGTGTGGTTTGATGAGCAGTGCCATGTCCGCGCCCAGGATTTGAACCAATGAAACACTGGGCCGCCTGCAGCGGAGCGCGCGAACTTAACCACTCGGCCACGGGGCCAGCCCCGTGATAAAGTACTTCTTAATCTAGGACTGAGGTACAGAACTGGGATCTGGGCAGAAAAAGTTGTGGATACATGTGTGTGTGTACACACGTGTGTATGCAAATGAGTGAGGAAGCTGGTTTCTATTGAAAAGAGGAAAGTAGTGCAAAACATTTGCACATCCATTCTTCACACACCTACCTGTCCCCTCCCTAAAGCCTCCACTGGATCTCCATAACGACAGCGGAAAGCCTGGGCTCCTTGACCCGGCATTAAAACACTCCACCACGTCCCCCTGCCTGCCTGCCCATCTCGACTTATCTCCTTTGCCTTGTGCCCTCTTTCTCCAAATCCACATACAATGCTGCCTCCACGTCCTCCTTACCTGTGTAGGTGTACCAGTCCACTGAGAGGTCAGCTATCATGGCTCTTTGCTTATGGGACTCCTCACTGTCATGGGATTCGCTGCTCCCTCCATCTTTCTTTCCATGGCACTTTGCTCACAGCAAAATAGCATGAAACCTGACTTCTTGTAGATCATAGCTATTTGTGTATGTTTCTCTCCCTGTTTAGAATGTATGCCCTCCAGAAGGCAGGGACAAGGTCAGTGCTCAAACCTACGGGTCAAGCTCCCAACTCTAGTCTGAACATCATAACCACATTTCCAACTGCCTACTGGATATCTCACCTCAAATAAACATGTTCACAACTGAGTTCCTACCTCCTGTGGTAGAGACAATCACGCTCACCAAGTATTCCATGTGCTCCCCTACACTTTCCAACTCTCTGTAGTTAGGAGAGGCCAAAAGAGATTTGTTCTGGCCAATGAAATGTGAGTGGAAGTGAAATGCATCATTTTTGGGCGGGGGTGGTAAAAAGCCCATACACAATTCTCTAGTATCTCTCTCTTGTCCTGCCATGTAACTAAAGAGGTGACTGAAGAAGCCATGTGTTCCAGATGGTGCAACTACAAGATGGTGGAGTGTCTGTCAGCTTGGATCCCTGAGCGACTGCATGGAGTAGAGACCCTGCTGAACACATGGGACCTGTAGTATGAGCAAAAAAACAAAACACATCTTTGTTTTGTTAAGCCAATGAATTTTGAGGTTATTTGTTACTGCAGCATAATCTACCTGATCCTGACTATTAGATTCTCCACTCCCAAATCTGCATGTTACCTTTATTCCTTGCATTGGTAAATGGCTTACCATCTACCCAGTCATCCCAGCTAGAAACTACCTCAAGCTCCTTTCTCCTTTACCTTTCTCTTGATTTGACAGACAATGCTTGGTCCAGGTCTTATCACCCCTCCCTTGGATCAGAAACAGCATCCTTCCTGACTTCTCTGACTTCAGCCTTGTCTCTCCAGCTATCTTCCATACTGCCTCCAGAGTTCTCTATTTAAAGCACAGATCTGATCACAACACACATTGACTTAAAAATGTCTACCTGCTCTTCAGTTTCTGTAGGGTAGAAGCCAAAAACCTGAGGCTGGCACCAAGCACTTTGGCTACCTGGCCAACCTACCTTCCTCTGCTGCCACCTAGCTCTCTAAGATCTATCTACATGGGATGACATGTGAGTCCCCAAACATACTGGTCATTCTTGGCCTCTCCGTCTATGTACAAGCAGCTCTAACTATTGGAATGCCCTTCCTCCCATTGTCTGCTTGGCAAACTCCTACTCATTCTTCAAAACCCAAATTGAATGTCCTCTCTATGAAATTTTAGTCAAATCTCCAGATAGAATTATTTTCTCCCTCTTTTGTGTTGCCAAGGAAACTTGAACCTTCCTCTACTAGCATTTTTTACTAAAATGTTAATAATCCATGTACAAGTTTGCCTCTCTCACTAGAATGGAAGCTCCTCGGTGGCAGAAACGGTATAGAATGGAAGTTCCTCAGGGCCGGCCCCAGGGCTGAGCGGTTAAGTTTGCCTGCTCTGCTTCGGTGGCCCAGGGTTTCACTGGTTCAAATCCTGGGCGCAGACATGGCACCACTCGTCAAGCCAGGCTGAGGCGGCGTCCCACATGCCACAACTAGAAGGACCCACAACTAAAAATACACAACTATGTACCGAGGGGTTTTGGGGAGAAAAAGGAAAAATAAAATCTTTAAAAAGAAAAAAAAAAGAATGGAAGCTCCTCAGTGGCATCTTTGTATCCCCAGGGGCAAAGCATGTAAAAGTGTGTTAAAAGAATGAGTGAATGGCTCAAGGAGAGAATTCTCTTCTGTCTGTCTCTTACTTAATGTATACAGCATTTGTACTCCAAAATTTCCTCAATATGCAGTGTATTTGTTTTCTATTGCTGTGTAAAAAATTACCCCAAACTTAGTTGTTGTTGTTGTTTCTGCTGAAGAAGATTCATCCTGAGCTAACTACTGCGCCAATCTTCCTCTCCTTTGTAGGTGGGACGCCACCACAGCATGGGCACCGCCAAGTAGTCTAGGTCCACGCCTGGGAACTGAACCTGGGTTGCTGAAGCAGAGTGTGTCAAACTTAATCACTAGGCCACAGGACCAGCCCCCAAACTGAGTATTTTTAAACAACAAATGTTTATTATCTTGCTGTTTCTGTGGGTCATGAAGTTGGGCACAGTTTAGGTGGGTGCCTTTGGCCCAATATATCTCATGAGGTTGCAGTTCAGCTGCCAGCTGGGGTTGGGGTCTCATCCAAAGACTTGACTAGGATGGGGAGGGTTTGGGTGGGGTAGGGGGAATCCGCCTCCCAGCTCACTGGCACAGGGGTTGGCCAGCCTCCACCCCTCACCACACAGGGAGGAGATTACACAAGGACATGACACGAGGAAGCAGGCATCACCGAGGCCAACTCAGAAGCTGCCTGCCAAATGTGGTATAGTTTTTCCATTTTAAATGACATGAGGAAAGAATGGAAAAGGACAAGAAGAATTCCCAGTGCAGGATCTTGGGTCAGGCTAATACTTTTGAAAGCAAAAATCTTGATCCCTGAGAGGGTAGCAATGGAAATTTTACCTAGCTCTGATGAAAATGGCTGTGTGTATAGGTATGCATTTGTACACCCAGAAGTCCTGAGAAAACCAGTCATTTTTGCTTATTTACAGTAAATGGCAGAGACTGAAACCCAGAATTTTGTACGGTGACCCTGGGACAGGAGGCAGGGATGGTGGTCCAGAAGGAAGAGGGTGTTGAGAGAGAAGAATGTTCTGCTCTGTTTTTGCCCCTAGACTGAGAGTCAGCAAACTTGGGATCTGGTCCTGACTCAGCACAGAGAGACTGTGGAGTCTTGGGGTTATTCATTCAGTGCTCCCAGTTCTCCATTTCTTTATCTGTAAAATAAAGGAGTTCAGTCGTGTGACCTTTAAGATCTCTTCAATCTGTATTATTCTGTAGTCTAAGGTGGGGGTTAAGAGCATGGGCTCCGGTGTCAGACTGCCTGGGTTCAAGTCCAAGTGATCACACTTACAAGCTGTTACCTTGAAAAAGTTATGTAACTGCTCTAATATCTGCATCTTCTTCTCAGGAATAAATGAGTTAATACATGTCAAATACTTAGAACGGTGTCAGATACATAGTAAGTACTTAATAAATTTGATTATTATTAGTTCCACTTGTTTCATTTATCTATTGCTGCATAACAAAGTACCCTAAAACTCATCAGCTTAAAACAACAGCTGTTTTATTATATCCCACAATTTCGTGGGTCAGGAATCTGGGGAGGCTCGGTTGGGTGATTCTTCTGTTCCACAGGCGTCATTGAGGACACTTGATGATACTCAGCTGGTGGCTGGGCTGGTCTGGAGGATTCAAGATGGTCTCACCCACATGTCTGGTGTGTTAGTGGGGATGGCCGAAAGGCTGGGCTCAGAGAGAACTATTAACCAGAGCACCTACATGTAGCCTATTGAGCTTGGTGGCCTCAGGATAGTCTCACGTCTTATATGGCAGCTCAGGCAGCTCGAAAGGCGAGGGTTCCAACGAACAAGGTTGAAGCTGCAGGGCTTTCACACTGTGTCACCTAGCATCAGTTCCACCATATTCAACTGGTCAAAGTAGCCCAGATTTGAGGCGAGGAGACATAGAATCCACCTCTCGATAGAAGGACTGTCAAAGAATTTGGACTTATGTATTAAAGCCACCTCATGTTTTGACCCCCAAGGAAGTTTCCCATATGAATCCCAGAGGGGCATCAGTGGAACAGCCTAGCCCTCTCTCTGCCAAGGAATTGGGATTATATCTCTTGAGACTGCAAGGCCTGCCCAACGTGTGTATGCGTACACTCACACATATACATCCACAGGCACACACAGTCACACAGTCAGATATGGTACATACACGTAGTCAAGCTTGCCCCACCTCTAGCCACGCCTCAGGTCAAGGAGACCCAAAGTCCTGCCCCAGAGTTCTTTCCCAGGAAGTTAAAATTCACTGGCCATTCCTGCTCCTGTTGGTGTGAAAAGGAGGTATTGGCAGGGATGGAATCCAGTCAGTCATTGATTGGAGAGAGGGCACAGATCCAAAACCCGCTAACGTTTGGCTTTGACATGTCCTCTGGGGTGTGTGTGTGTAAATGTCTCCTAATTCTGACTGGCTCGAGTTAGTAAAGAAATGAGATCTGGTGTTGAGAGCAGGCAGGGGTGGCTCAGACAGGCGCTGCAGGGCCAAGCCAGCGTGAGATTTAAATTTTGCTGGGGATCAGACCAAATCCTCACTTAGATCAGCCCTGCCACCCTCCTCCCCACTCATCCTACGTCCCAGGCACAATCTCCTTCTCACTCTTTCCTGATCATGCCATGTTCTTCCATGGCTTTGCCCATGCTGTTCCCACTGCATAGAAAGCCCTTGTCTATTTCCTGACAACCTCAGTGTCTGCCTTTTGTATCACATGATACTGCAATTATCTGCTTACACGTCCACTTTCTTCAAAAGCAGCGACTGTGCTCTGTTCGTTGCTGTATCCTCAGGGCCTGGCACAGAACAGTTCTCAACAACAAGGGCTGGGAACCAATGGCTGAATGAGCAGCTATTGCTCCCAGATTCAGCAACTATTTCTTCCCCATCTCCCTGTGCTGACCAGCTCCATCCCAACTCCCCGGACCCTTGTGAGAAGGGGCAACAGTCTCAAAGGCTAAGGTGGAAGGTTGGGGCTGGATTCTTGAGACCCCAGGGAGACTGTGAGTCTCAGAAAACAGGAAAGGACGGGGTGCTGAGCTGCAGGGGTGTGGCCAGCAGACCCAGAGGCACTCATACTCCTAGTGGGAAAAGCCAGAGAATCCCGCAAGCTCTTCCCGGTGTCGGGGAGGATGACTTACAGCCTTCACGCCTCAACTGAAATAGTCCGCAAACGCACCTGGCTCTGCTGGGTTAAGTGTGAGGGTCTGTCGGGAATACTCAGACCTGGGCCTGAGCCAGCAGCCTCCTGGAAGAAGATGGTTCTGGCTGCTGAGGTGTGAGCAGGTGCGGCTGAGAAAAGAAGTCCCCTGGACCGGTGCTCCTCACGCTTGACTGGGCAAACAAACTCCTGGGAATCTTGTTAAAATGCAGCTTCTGATTCGGTAGGCATGAGGTCAGACCCAAGATTCCGCTTTTCTAACAAGCTCCCAGGTGATGGCACTGCTGAGAGGGAGGGAAGGGCAGGGCAGAAAGTAGATGGAATCACACTTTGATAGCAAAGACCTAGAAAACTGGCATTAAGATCCAGACACTCAAGGCTCAGGGCTTAGGCCTGAATGGGAGAGAGTGGCATCAGCAATGTAAAAACAAAAAATTCAGGAGATGATGCAGGAGACAATAGAATATAAAGCCAGACTGACAAATATCTGGCATGCTTGTCAATGCTCACATTCTTTGATTCCGTGACCATGACAGACATCACTAGAGGATCCCAGCACTATCCCCCACTAAACCAAGAGGATGCCTCAGAATCCATCTCAACACCGTATTCCAGGTAGCCACTGCTAATTAATTACAGTTGGCATGAGAAATGACCCCATTTGCTATTTCTGGTATTGTAGTTAAAAGTCTGACTGCCTTTGCTCTGCTCTGATCAGTTCGACGCCCTTGGAACTGCTGTTTCCATGAACTTCAGTTAAATATGCTATCATCTGAGGTAAAGAGAGCACTCATTTCACAGTTCTTTTGAACATTAAATGCTATTATGAATGTATAGCGCTTAGTACAGTGTCTAGCACATAGAAAGTATTCAATAACCGATAGCCACCATATAGAGGGATGAATAGGTTGGCTGCACAACTGGAGGAGATGTGAGAGGTGGGGTGGGAAAGAGGAAGGCAAGGGAAAGAGAGCAGCCAGAAAGCTGACGGTGAGGAAGAATGGGTGGACAAAGGCCGTGCCAGCCTGGGGACAGCTGCAAGATTCCCAGCTCTCTCTGGATGGAACTGGGCTCCTTACTGGCACTAATGATCTTTGACTGGAAGGGCTGCATGACACTGTCATCATGAGGCATCTGGGTTCAGAACTTCTTGTCAAGGAAAATTGTGAACCACTTTGAAATGGTCAAATGCCTTTGGTTATTTTATAACTCAGGCAACTGATAATAACAGAAATGATTTTTGTCCATAAAAATATAAATTGTCACTGGTGGAGATCAATTGATCATTGTCCCACGGATATTGCCCAGTTTTACATTAAGCAAATTTATTTCAGCACGCTTGATGGGCTAGATATGTTCTGTTCTTTGGATTCTCCTTTGAACATCTTACTGGTTCCTTCGTTAATTAATGAGTAGAATGAAAATTTTGATGAGTTCATTGTATATTTGTATGAAAGTAATTATTCTGTCTTGTAGAAAAAATATTGTTTTAACATTCTCATTAGCAGTGAAGATTGATCAGAAGGCTTCCAGGACCCTCTGTCCTGGACAAGCTTTCCCATATGCTCCAAACACCAGACTACATATGTCAAATTTATAAAGGATTGTCCCCAATTGCACTGCTTGTTCTACACTATCCAAATAGATACATCACGATCTCATATGTGAGCCTGGACACATTCTCAAACACTTACATAGTGAGCTTGTTTAACAAAATATATAACAAAGAAATCACAAGTATCACACCAAATACTTCTCCATTCATTCATTCAACAAGCTAGATGGTAGGCCGCATGCAGGCAGGGACTGAATTTATGCATCTCTAGGGCTTAGCAAGTGCCTGACTCATGATAAGCACTGAATATATATCTACTGAGCCAACCCACGAATGAAGAAGCATAACTAGCATTTATTAAGCACTTACTATGTGCCAGGCACTGTTTTAAACATTTTGCTTGAATTAGTTTGTTTAATCCTCAAACCAGTCTTGCAAGGTAAGTATAATTACCTTTCCCATTTACAGATAAGGCACAGAGAGGTTAATTTGCTCAAGGTCAACAGCTAGCAAGGGGCTGAGGCAGGATTCAAGCCCAGAGCCTGTGATCTTGGGCACCCACCATGTGCCAGGCATATTGTTTGTTCAGGAAGAGAGAGAAAAGACCAAACCCAGACTCTCCCCTCAAGGAGGCCACAGTCAAGAAAAGAGATGAATAACCAGCAATAATGTGATGTGCTGTGACAGGTGAGAACACAGCGTGGGGACAGGACTGGCCAGGGATATGGCTGTCCTGTAGAGAGGCCACCTGACCTCAGGTAAGTTCTGAGGCTCTAGTAGTCAACACCCAGGCTAGGGGAAGGGAACAGCATTCAGACCACAGAAGCAGTATGTGCAAAGTCAAGGAGCATGGTTAGTCTGAGAACACAAGTTTGGAGGCTGGCATGTAAGAGCGTAGGGAAGAGCGGCAAGAAACGAGACTGGAGACATAGGAGCCAGATCCAGATCTCAGAAAGTTCTAGTGCTAAGTGAGGAAGGGAGCTGGGACACTCCTTGGAGGCCTTGCAGGATTTTTAGCAAGGGAGTTAATGGCTCAGACCCCACACTCTGCCCCCTCCCCACCCACAGGACACTAAACCCAGCACACATTATTCCCTACAAGCTGCATCCCACCCCAGAGTTCCCTGGGAGGCCCTGACCTGGAGGGAAATGCTAACTGAGTCTGGGACACACCCAGTGCCACTTGGGAGCAGTGGCTAGGAATCTTCTCTCTCTCTCCCTCTCGCTCATGATTCCTGCTGTTGCCCTCTCCCCCACCACCACCAGTGTGGCCACCTCAGGCACACTCCCTCCTGTCACATTCTGAGATGAGAATTAAGCATCCTCCCTTCCTACATCCCTTCCCTGCCCACCCTCTGACTCCAACATCCTAAGCAGCTGCAGGGCCTGGCACACCCCGGGCCCCAGTCAGAGGAAGGAGAACAGGGAGACTGGAGCTTCCTAGGAGAGCCGTGGCTCTGGGCTGTACCCTCCCCTCCCACTGGGCTGAGGCTGGTGATTAGCTGGGTTAATTATATCCAAGCCATTTCCGATTGGCACAAGCCCACCCACCCACAGAGCCTACCCAGAAGGCGTGTAGGCCTGGCTCAGGGTCAGGATGCCAGGGCGCCAGCTACCCTGGGAGGGGTCCTGACCCCTGCAATGGCCAAATGGAGGCTGGTTGTTCTCCCCTCTCCAGGACCTCTCCCCTTCTCCCACGTTTCCTTCTCATCACTTCCCACCCCATTCTCCTTTTTCCTTGTCCCCACACAAATCTGTTTCCCTCCCCCTCCTCCCTCCAGGTTTGGAATGAAATCACGGGGCTCTGAGTTCCGCACGAGGCCCCGACATAAACACTCTGATTGGGGCTAATTATAAGGGCCAGGTTGGGAGGCTGGAGCCTTCAGAAAGCTTGGCTTTCAAACAAAGGGCCCAGGGCTCAGCCCCCAGCCCAGGCCGGCTCCTCTCCAGGCCTCATTAGGAATAAGGAGGGGTCCTGGGCCATAGGCAGTCCTCTCTAAACCCAAGCTATGGTCTATGAGCTTGTTGCATGTCTCAAGTCTCGTCTTGTCCTTTCTCAGCTCCTTTCTCCTTCGCCCTTCCAGGCCTCAAATCCTAGGGCCTTCCCGGATGGCAGTCTGCAGAGGAGGGCAAGGCAGCTGGGGAGGGGCTTTCAGGCTGTGAGGCTGGGGATGGGGCAGAACGGGGGAGGGGGAGGGCCAGGGGAAGCCAGCTGTGACAGCCCTAACCCTAATTAGCCAGCTTCAAAGCCGGCTGGAGCAAGAGCCCGCCCGCGTGTGCGCCCTGCTCACTCAGGCGGGCAAGACATTTCTGTCCCAATCAGAGGAGCGAGCGAGGGAGAAAAACACTGCCCCCACCCCCACGCAGGAGCCTCTAGACTGGGAGCTGGCACTCCAAGTCAGGTAGAAAAACTGGGAACCCAAGAAATCATTCTATTCTGTTCAAACTACCAGTAAGAATAGGTCAAAAAGTCAAGAGATGTACCTCCTTTGATCCAGTGATTTTATTTTTAGGAATTTGATAGAGTGCTACCATTTATCGAACTTCTACTATGTGCTGGCTCTGTACACACACCACCTGAGCTAATCTTCACAACAACCTTGCCAGACAGGCACTATCGCCTTTTCCCAGATGAGGATGGGGGCTCAGAGGTTCGGGGACTCCCGCAAGGACGCATAGCTGGCACGGTCTCATGCCAAAGCCTGTGCTCTCTGCACATGGTCGTCTCTTTCTCCTTCCTTTTTCCCTTGACTATAAAATTATTACACATTCATTCCAATCAGCTGCACCTCGATAACTTGTTACCCACGAGAGACAGGACGCAGTGAATAATCTGATTTGGTGGTGTTCCTGGTTTTCTTGGCCCGATGGGTTCCCCTCCTGACCCCCCTTTCCATAGTGGAGAGGTGATTAGAGACTGCGGGACACTGGAGTCTGAGAAGGTAAAGGCTGCCCCTTGGAGAAGTGCAGATACCCAGTGATCAGGACTAGAAAATGTCTAAACCAGGGATTGGAAAACTGGCAGGGGGGTGTGCACAGACAGACAGTCCAAAAACCTGCTAAAGTTACATGCAAAATTGTGTGTTCACGAGGGTCTGGCCACTTTTTCCCAGGAGGAGGTCCAAAGATTTTTCAGGTTCTCAGAGGGATCAGCGGCCCCCAGAAGTTTAAGGTCCATTTAGAGGTAAGAAGGAAGTGGCCCGACTACAGTGCGCAGCGAGATTATCAAAGGGATGAGGCCTCAGAAGGGGCAGGAGCGTGGGCTCTGCTCCCCTAGACATGTGCCCCATGGGACCCTGGACAGCATCTCCCCACTTCCAGAATCCAGCCCAGATCTGGGGCTCCAACACCCTCTTAGCTTTTTGGAATAATCCAGAAGTCAGCAGCTCTGGATCCCACTGATCCTCCCTCTTTGGGGATGTTCAGGAGAATTTTGTCTTCGAAAACTTTAGTGTCCTTTTCTGGGGCAGGCTCTTAGAGGACAAAGAGTTTGTAAGTAACGGAACCATCTTCAGGAGGGGAACCTGGAGAGGAAAAGCCAAAGTCTGATGATGAAAGAGGGGCGAGTCTGGAGGAGAGATGCCCCGAACCCGGAGAACCAGCAGCCGTGCTCCTTTGTGGGATGGGGTGATGGTGGGAGAGCAGGTAGAAAGCAGCTGTGAGACCTGCCCCAGGCCTGGAGGCCTCCGGGGAAGGGATTTCATTCTGGGCCCTTGACCCTCCACCAGACAGAGCCTCACTCTTCCAGAGGGAGGCAACAATCCGCTTACAAGGGGTAAACCTTTTCCTGCCCGTGCGGCAACCTAGAAATCTGCAAAAGCAGACCTCCAAGGCCCTGCGTTTAACTGTTTTTTTTTTTTCTTTTTTTTTTTTTTTGAGGAAGATTAGCCCTGAGCTAATCTGCCACCAATCTCCCTGTTTTTTGCTGAGGAAGACTGGCCCTGAGCTAACATCTGTGCCCATCTTGCTCTACTTTATATGTGGGACGCCTGCCACAGCATGGCTTGATAAGCAGTGGGTAAGTCTGTCTGGGATCCGAACTGGCAGACCCTAGGCTGCCAAAGCAGAGAGCATGAACTTAACCACTGTGCCACCGGGCCACCCCTAACTGGGTTTTCTAAACAAAGGAGTGGGGACCCCTCTCCAGTGAGCTCAGGTGTTTACCTTTGGGTCTTGCTCAGGACACTTCCTCCCCTAAACTCCCTACACCTCCAGCTAACACTGCCTTTCCTCCAAGAGTTGTTTCCTTAGAGCAATGAGAGCAGCCAAGGAGGTTTCCCACTGCTCTAGGTAAGGGCATTTAGATCTACCCTTTCCAAAGGAGGCAATTATCTTATTATCTATCCTCCTCCTCCCATCGTAAAACCTATCTTTTCAGTTTTCTAGGGCCCTCTTCCCCTCTGTTGGCAGACTTTGAGGGTGGGGGGTTGAGAAGGAACACCAATCTTTACCAGAATTTTCCCCACTTAGGAAAAGAAAGGTACTTGGTGCTGGTCCACCATGTTTTCTGCGAGGGTCCACGGACTGACGTACCCAAAGCAGAGCTGGGATCCTGGGGGCTCAGAGGTGGGGGATGTTCTTCCCCATATCTTCAACAAGGGCCAGCACTCCTCTTCCCACTGGGCTCCATCCCAGCCACTAGAAACCGCCCCCACCCCCACCCCCATTCACAGGCTTTCACCGTTCCTTCCAGGAGAGGCACAATTTGTTTGTAATTTAACTCTTTCCTGCAGCCCTTGTGGGGGTCCTTTAGAATCTTGCAACAAATGGAGCCACAGGGCAGCTCCCTGCCTGCATCTTTGGTAGTTGAGGGAATCTCATGTTGGGAACTCACACACATCATCATGTGAGAAAAAGCGAGTTTTAATTATGTTGGCCATCGGCACAAAAGATCTGGGGGAAGGTTATATATTTTGGGAAAGGGGCTCTGCTGAAATCCCCAGGCTTCATACAATTCCAAACAAAGCCCCACATACGACTTCAATTACCACCAAACATTTCCAGATCCCCTCCCCCAACATAAACCAACACACGCAAACACTTCCAAGTAGGGGTTCTAACTTACTTTCTCTCTTGTCCCAAAGACTGCCAACAAAGGGTGGTAAGGCACCACTTCCTCCATCACCATTGAGCTAAAAAAGCAACCTCTGGGCCAGGGAACATCTCCTTCAGCCCACCCCCAACCAAGTAGGTCTGAGGAGAGGGAAGGAGGAGGTGTGGTTTGGTTAAACTAATAAAATGTTACAACCCTGTTAAATACAATTAAAGGGCTAGATCTCTAGAAGATAATTAAATACACTTTATTATTATGATTATTAGCTTTTAATTTGCACTATTATCAAGAAACAGGAGATGGGGAAAAATTGAGTTATGTGGCATACTTGTTCCACCCCTACCTTTGGTCTTCAAAATCAACCCTCTGGAAATAAAATTCTAAAATATTCCAAATAGTTGAGGGAAATGTCGTGTATTGGAAACTGCAATTCTCATACCAGCGTCAAAGACACTTTAAGAAAAGTCTTGACTTTTATTTGTGGGGGGTAGGGGGAAGATAAGAAACATCTGTTATAAACATTCTATCGATCTTGCGATATAGAATGTCTGTAAACACTCAACCCCACCCCCACAGTCACAAAGAGCCTGTCCAGAGCCTTCTTCCAAAGCAAAGATACCCACCTTTTTTTTCCCTTTCTGGATAAGTTTGAAAAGAAACCAGTCTTTTGTCAAAGGAAACTTAAAGCCCCACCAGCCCATTCGTCCCCTCCCTCCAACCCAACCCATTTTTATTACTTTTTGAAAAAAAATAAAGCCCAAACAACAACAAAAACCCATACATAACACACAAACCAACCCGCAAACTGCTAACCTGAAATGCAAGAGAAGACATTCGGTTGGGGGACGCGAGGCGCGGACTGCAGGGGAAGGAAGGGGAGAGATTCAAGGGCATCTCCGAACCCCACCGTTTGCGAGCTAAGGCTCCCCCTAAAAATGGAGGCAGTCACGATCGGTACTCAAGGTAGGGGCGGGGGGGGGGGGGGGGGGGGAGAGATGTTTTGTTTAAAACACACTTCACAACGCACTTTCTGCCCACTCCAGGCGCTTGGGGCAGCGAGTTAAGAAGAAAAGTCAAAGAGAAAGATCTTCCTGCCTGCAGGGGAGTGGGGGCCGCTCCACACCCGGTCTCCGCCCTCTCCCCACCACCCGACCCGTGGGTGTGGGGTTTTTTCCCCACGTCTTCATCTCCGTTGGGAAGGTTCCAAAGACGGAGTGAAGGAGACAGGACAAGTGAGAGAAAGGGAGAAAATGAAATAAGACAAAACAAGAAGAATCCAAGACCTGTTCAAAAATACCCAACAGCTCCCACAGGCCCAGCGGCAGTGAGAAGGCTCACAATTTGGCTTTAGAAGTTGAATGAAAGGAACTCCCAACTTCTCGCAGCCAACAGCTCTTCCAGCAGGCCCAGCCCTGCCAAATCACCAAAACTTCGAACCAAAGTAGGGGGTGGCGTTTGAAAACGGGCACTGAAGAAAGGAAAGACCTCCCTCAGCGCCTCCTCTACCCATTCCTCAGCCCTGGCGCCCCTCGCTGCTCCTTTTTTTTCTTTTTTCTTTTAAATAGAAAATATATAATTAAATTTACAAAGACTATTTACAGTTTTAATTACAAACCTGGCGGGGTGTTGGGCAGAGTTCTCTTTAAAAAGCGACCTAAAAAAGAAATGGTTTCGATTGTTCTTTATTTAAAAAAATAAAATAAGGAGTCTGTAGGAGCCCCCCCTCGCGCGGAGGAAAGCTCCGGGCGGCCCCGGCCTGGGGACGCGGCGCAGGGGCGCCCGCTCACACGGTGGTCTCGCCGTGCCGGCTGTTGGTGAGACGGGTGTAGAACTTCCTCCAAGAGTGCAGCGTCTTGCCAGACCAGATCCAGAAGCCCGACGTGATGCCCACGATGAGCGTCATGAGGTATTTGATCATGTAGACGGTGAAGTCGGGCGACATGCGCGGCGTGTAGTGCGCCGGGCACGGGATGGCCAGGCTCTTGCAGTGCTGGCTCACCCACGAGCGCTCCCAGTGCTCTCGGAAGGCCTGCTCGTAGAAGTAGCAGGCGATGACGATGGTGGCGGGCACCGTGTAGAGCACCGAGAACACGCCGATGCGCACCATGAGCCGCTCCAGCTTCTCCGTCTTGGTGCCGTCGTGCTTCATGATGGTACGGATGCGGAAGAGAGACACGAAACCAGCCAGGAGAAAGGACGTGCCTATGAACAGGTAGACGAAGAGCGGCGCCAGCACGAAGCCCCGCAGCGGGTCCAGGCTGTTGAGGCCCACGAAGCACACGCCGCTCAGCAGGTCGCCGTCAATCTGGCCCATGGCCAAGATAGTGATGGTCTTGACGGCCGGCACGGCCCACGCCGCTAGGTGAAAGTACTGCGAGTTGGCCTCGATGGCCTCGTGGCCCCACTTCATGCCCGCCGCCAGGAACCAGGTAAGCGACAGAATGACCCACCAGATGGAACTGGCCATGCTGAAGAAGTACAGCATCATGAAGAGGATGGTGCAGCCCTCCTTCTTGGTGCCCTGCACCACCGTGCGGTAGCCGTCCTCAGAGAAGCGCTCGTTGCACACCACGCGCTCCTGGAGCACGAAGCCCGCGATGTAGGCCACCGAAACCATAGTGTAGCAGCCGGACAGAAAGATGATGGGCCGCTCGGGGTAGCGGAAGCGCTGCATGTCCACCAGGTACGTGGTGACCGTGAAGAAGGTGGAGGCGCAGCACAGCACCGACCAGGTGAGGATCCAGAGGCGCGCGAAACGCGTCTCCTCCTGCGAGAAGAACATGGAGCCGTCCGGCCGCGCCGGCTCGCAGGGCGCCGCGCAGTCGCGCTCGCCCAGGAACTTGTAGCTGAGATAAGACGGCACCTTGAGGACCCGCGGGCAGTGGAACGGGTGCTCCAGCGTGGCGTAGCGCGGGGGCGAGCCGCCGCCGCCCGGGCCGCCCGGGGTGCCACCAGCACCCGGCTGCAGGCCTGGCGGCGGCGCGGTAGTAAGCAGCGCGGGAGCGCCGTCCTCGGAGTGGTTCTGGCCCACGCAGATCTGCTCCGCGCCGTGGCGCGGGAAGTGCTCGCAGCGCAGGCGCTCGGGCCACTGGAAACCGAACTTGTTCATGAGCGCCTCGCAGCCCTGGCGCGCGCGCTCGCAGATGGAGCGGCACGGCGGGATGGCCTGCTCCAGCACGGTGCATACGGGTGCGTACATGGAACACAGGAAGAAGCGCAGTTCGGGCGAGCACTGCACCTTCACCAATGGGTAGAACTGGTGCACCTCCAGGCCCGCGTCCTCCTGGTTCGTATGGCCCAGAAGATTGGGCATGATGGTCTGGTTGTAGGCGATGTCCGTGCACAGCGGGATGGAGATGGGCTGGCAGAAGCCGTGGTCTGGGATGGAGATGCCCTTCTCTCCGTGGAACTGGGCCGGCCCGGCGGCGGGCAGCAGCAGCAGCGGCAGCAGCAGGCGGGGCAGGGCGCTGCGGGGCCGCATGCTGGCCGCCGCCCCCCACCCGGCTCCCGGGAGCCCCCCGCCCCCGCCCCCAGCCCCGAGACCGCGCGCCTTCCCTGCCGCCGCCTCGCCGCGGCCGCCGCCTCCCGCGCCTCTTTGCAAACTTTGCTCGCGGCCGCAGAGTTGGGGAGGCCGGGCGGGGGAGGGGGCGGCGCGCCCGCCCGCTAGCTCGCCGCGGTCGGACTGAGCGGCCGGAGACACCGCGCGCTGCTTGCCCTCTCCTCTTCTTCCTCCTCTTCTCGCCTCTCCCCTCCCTTCTCCGCCCAGCGACTCCTTTGTGCCTTCCTCCAGCCCTCACCTCGGCCTCTCCGATCCCAATTAGTCGGTTTCAAGGGGGCCCCCGCCGGCGGCCCCGCCCTCTCCTCTGCCCCCCAAAAAAGGGATCCTTGAAACCGCCCCGTCGAGCTCTAAGCACCATCCCAAAATGTGCTCTTGGCCAATCAGATTTAAACCCAAGGGCCAGCCCCGAGGGCTGGATTGGTCGACCACAACATAATGAGATCAGAAACCAGATGCCAACAAAACTTTCCCCCCCCTTTTGCTTTTTAAAGAGACAAGCTATTATTATATTAAGGGCTGTTTGCCCAGCACGGGATTTCTCCGGAGTCGTGGCGGCGAGATCCGGAGACACACATTCCCCAGAACTGCGGCGGACCCAAGCCACTAAAACCTGGATTTCTCTTCTTCCGGGGGCCAAGGCGCTCTCCGGGGTAGGGCCTCTTTAAATCCTTGCCTCCGCCCCTGCTTCTCGAACCCCACCTATTCCAGTCCAGTTTTTCAGATCAAGTGAAAAAAATCTCAAGTTTGAAAATTTTAAAAAAGAGGGGAGAGACTTAAAAAATTAACAGTTGACAAAGACTTTTCTCTCAGTCCTTTCTCTTGGAGTCCAGACAAAAGTTTCACTTCAGCCTATATGTAGACCCCTAGGAGTTTGCCTCGCCCCTCCCCCTACATACACCCTTTAAATAACCCTCTGAAAAATGAGAGCCTGTCTCTTTAAGAGGCTCTTAAAGGGGCCTGGGCTCCGGGGCGTAATTGCCCCGTAGCGAGCACAAAGGAGCCCATTATGGTTCTTTGTGTTCGGTGGCACCTCAAAGTGAGAAAACTCAGGAACTCAGAGGCCCAGAGCTGGAGGGTTGGGGCGGGGGTGCGAGGGGGTGAGGTGAAGGAGAATGGCCCAGTGCTGCGGCTTCTCCCTCCCCCTTCTTCCGAGGCAAATCTTAATTATGCAAAGTAAAGTTTAGTTGCCATAACGAGGAGGTCTTAATCGAAGGTTAATAGTGGGGGGTGGGGGGTGACGGGCAGTTTTGAGTGAAGAGATGACTCTCTTAGGCCGTTTGGGAGAATTTTCCTCCTCCCTGCCCACCTCTGCCTCCGCCCCCTAAAAGCTTCCACAGATCGTCTCCAGGGAGAGAGGGAGTTTTACCCAAACCTTAAGTGATTCCACACCAGAAGGGGGTGGTGTGCGTGGCAAGGGAGGAGACTGGGGGGTTGTGGTGCCTCATCCCCCTCATCTCTCACCTGGTTGGGAGTGGGTGGCGGTGGCCAGCAGGGTTCCTGCTAGTTTAGAAAGGTTTTCTTCTTTTTTCCCCTTTCTAGGATTTTAAATTCGAGAGGGGGGAGTCTGGGGAGGAGATGGGGGAATTTGCATGTAAATCTCCTGGGCCTGGTACTGGATGATGGATCAATTATTTCTATTGTCTCTCCCGAGGGAAGGGGGGCCACTTAAAAAGAAGAAAGAAAATTGAGTTTAGAAAGCCCCTTTGCTTCTCAGTAAGGGCCAAATCCTCCCAGCCTGGCGAGCTGCTTTCTGCTCCAATCTGGAAAAGGGTTGCTTTAAAAACAAAAAACAAAACAAACAACAACAAAGAAATGTAAGAGAAAGAAAGGAGTAGGGAGAAGGAAGGAAAATTCTAAGTAGATACATACAATGGAACCAGGTTTGACAGGGTTTGAAATTTTTTTTCTTGATTGAATGGCACACAGATTTTCAGCGTCTTTACAATGTGAAAATGCTCCCTTTCATATCCTTCTCCTTATTGTAGGAAGAAGTTGCCTTTTCACTGCTTCAGGAAGAAAGTTGTGCTTCAGAATCGGGGGGCTGTGCCTTTCCTCTCCATTCCGTGTCCGTTCCGCCTTCGTCCCAGAGCAGTCTGGGGATGGGCAAGTTGTGCTCTCCTGCTCTGTGCTCTAACTAAGCCAGAGGTGCTGCTCCTTTAGATCTCCCCACCTACTCTACCTCCAAAGCACCTCTAGAGCTGGTAGGTACCAAGACCCTGAGCTGAGCAGTGAAGACAAAAATGAGTAAGACCTGCTCCTACAGTTAGGAAGCTCACAGTCTGAAAGGGAATTGACAGCAAATCTCCAGTGGAAATGCAGCATCTGCAGTGTCCTTCAATGACAAGCCCGTTTTCCTGCCCTAGGGCCAGGCTTGAGTGACAGTTATCCCTTCCCCAGCCACCCCCAAGGCAGAGAGGGAGCTGCAAAAAAGAAATAAAAGACTTTCATTCATTCAGTCAACCTTTCATTCCTTCAACACACTTTTATTGAGTCTTCTGATTTCAAACCACCGTGGAAGGTGCTGGGGCAATATAGAGAAAAATGACGGCATCTCTGCCCTTCAAGAGTTTACAGCAGGGGCCAGCCCCGGTGACCTAGTCCTTAAATTCAGTGCGTTCCGCTTCAGTCGCTGGGATTCAGTTCCCAGGCGTGGACCCACATCACTGTCTGTAAGTGGCCATGCTGTGGCAGCAGCTCACATACAAAAAGAGGAAGATTGGCAGTGGATATTAGCTCAGGGTGAATCTTACTCAGCAAAAAAAAAAAAAAAAAAAAAGGAGTTTACAGTATCCTAGAAGTAAAGTGATTCTGTGAGGATGTTACATTTATCTAGCATTTTTACATGAAATCAGAAATCACATTATTTCATGATTACTCTTGCCCTTCATGTGAGGGACTTGAGTGTGAACAGGACCAGAAGGTGCATCTTCAGACTGCAGGCTTGCCCACTGCGCCATCTACTCCACCAACCTACCTTTTGACTACAGGAGACCTGTAACTAAAGGAAGTGAACAGACTCTCAGTTTAAATGCTTCATGATGTGCTTGGATAGACATAGCACTTACTTCTTTTTTTTTTAAATTAGCTTGAGCGTTGACCTGAACCTGATCTCTAATTCTACCACTGACTATGTGGCCTTGGAACAGTCACTTCACTTCTTTGAACCTGTTTCCCCATCTGCAAAGTGGAAATAAGCCAGATTTTTAAAATATGAGACTACACCTCCAAAATAATTTCAGAATGACAAAAATAAATTTCATAATCATAAAGCACCTTTCAAACAAGAGGTTACAAGAATTAAACATTTATTCAGCAAGTATCCTTGGATACCTAGGGTAATTGCTACCATTTAGTAAGCTCCTATGAAGCACTGCACACACACTGTGTGTGCCTGCAAAGTAGGCGTTGTGCTGTGTCTATGGATGAAGAATCTGACCTTAGGTGAGATGTGGCAATTTTCTCAAGGTCACATAGGAAGTGGCAGAGCTGAGATTTAAACCCAGGCCTGCTTGGTTCTTAAAGTTGTGCTCTGTCTGCAGTGCCACACAGCCCCTAATGTCTATAAGAACTGTGTGCTTTATGCACTTAACAAATATTCACTGACCACCAGATCCATCCCCTGTTTCTGTGGAGCTTATATTCTAGTAGGAGAGACTCACATTCATTACATAGTCACTTAAATATGTAAAATTGCCCCAGGATTCATGGGAATGAATATGCTGTGAAGGGATGTGCTATGAAGGGAAAATGTATGGTGGGGTGAGAGTATATGGGGGAGGGAATCTGACTGAGTTGGGGAGGGCAGCAGAGCCCTGTGTGGTTGGAGTGAGGAGTAAAATAGGACCAGGTAAAGAGAGGCCAGCAGGTGTCAGATCATGTGTGAGGTGCTAGGTGTAGAAATGTGAACCTACAATCTCAAGGCAGGGATAGGCATTCCACAGAAGGAAGGGCGTGTGCAAGGGCGTGGTAGGGTGAAATAGAGGGAATGGGCAAGGAGCACAAGTATACAAGTATTTTGGCACTGTTAGAGCCTCATGTACACCTGGCAGAGGGAGGACAGAGGAGGTTTTAAATAAGCAGGGACTAAGGACTGTGCAGACAACCTGGACTCCTGGAGATGGAGACACACTGGAGTGTTTAGGGAAGGAAAATGGTCATACTTGTTTTACACAGGGCATCTGGGCAACCATGAGGAGCATGACTTGGCTGAGTCAGAGATACCAGTTAGGAATAGATTACAAGAGACCAGGCAAAAGGTGCTGAGGGCATCAACTGAGCCTTGGCGGTCTTGATGAAGAGGAGAGAGAATAAGAGAGGAGGCCAACCAAGTTTCTGAGCTACATGCCCTGATGTCATTAACCAAGCTAGGACATGCAGGGACAGGGTGGGTAATGAGCACAGTCAAGCCAGGCCAAGCCTATGGCAGGTCCAGGGGAAAGTGTCCAGAAAACAGGTGGATAATCTAACTCAGTGCCCGGGAGGGAGCACTGGACTAGCTTTAGATCTGGTACCGTTAGCCTAGGGTTGGAGCTATCTGCATGACTAAGATCACCTGGGGAAGGTGGATTGGGAGAGAAGAGCAAAGCTTTAGGGATGCTAACATTTAAGGACCATGGGGCTGAGGAGGAGCAAGACTGAAAAGGGGTGGCGGGACCAGGAGAGAAGGTCACACGGCTTGTTTTTCCTGGTCTCGGAGCCTAAAGTCAGAATTTTTATTGACTGGGTTTCAGTTGTGAGAATTAAATGAGATAGCATATGGCACTCACTTGACCTGATGCTAGGCTAAAACTGGTACATAATAGCTATTACTTTTATCCAATAAATTATTGAGTACCTACTACACGCAAAGCAAAGTCAGCAGAGACCCAGGCTCCAGTTTCAGGAAGCTTATAGTCTAGTGGGTAACAATCTGCCAGCGAACCGGACTGCTATTTCTCATTGGGAAAAATTTCTGGCTGGTCTTGGGCTCCTGCTGTGGCCTGGAGGTGTAGGTATCCCCAGTGCACCGTGCCAATGCCACTTCTCCCCCAAATCCTGGGGCATGTTAATCATCTCTCGGCTTACAAATCTGATATCTGGGATAATTGTTGATTGCCCACTGTCTTGAGACGCTACACACTCCATTCTGTGGCATGGTCTGCTGGAGCAAAAATCTCAGCCTGACAGGAGGGCTATTTGCTGGTGGAGAAGACAGAAACCTGGCCTGGGGCACAGAATGTCTGGGCTGCAGGCCTGGCTCCCCCCCACACCTGCTGAGTGGCCTTAGGCACGTCATTTTTCCTTCCTCAGCTCCAGCTCTCTCATCTATATAAAGCGATTGTAAAAACATTTATTGATTTTACCTTTGGGCCAGATGTAGGGAGCTGTG
The DNA here is from genome assembly GCF_041296235.1 of Equus asinus. Lineage (NCBI taxonomy): Eukaryota > Metazoa > Chordata > Mammalia > Perissodactyla > Equidae > Equus > Equus asinus. The sequence goes on along the minus strand of NC_091802.1, from coordinate 43,293,798 downwards.
AGACTAATAGGTCAGGATCATTGAAGCTTGCTTGATGCCACCTGGACAAGGTGAAAGGCTTGTGTGTTACAGATATGTAAAATGACAGCCAGCCAGCAATATCCAAGACACCACAGGCATGCTCAGAGAAAGCACAGGGAAGTTCTCCCAGCTAAGGAAACCTGGGGGACTCAGCCCAGGGCTCCCCACTCATGCAGAAATCCTCTTGTCTCTGGTCTTTCACTTTGCCAAGGGGAAGAGTCCGCTCATTGCATGTGTCCCTGTCTCCTTGCTTCTTTGCTGTTAGAATCTCTTTCTTCCAGAACAATTATTCTAGCAGAGTTATGAGTCCCCTCTTTGTTTCCTCAGTCCTGGGTCAGTATTCTTTCCTTCTCGAAGCACAGAGCTCCCTCCATCCTAAAGGAGAATTGGTGTGTGTATTTGTTTAGGAGGGGGAGGAGTGAGGAAGAGAACATAATTTCAGATACTTTGAGATCCTTAAAGGCTTTATTCTTTGAGTAGTAAAAATACTGTCAATGGAGTAGGTCCTAGACACTCTGTAGAAAACAGGTTTGAGCCTTCAGAGAATCTAGTTGGTTCTGCCCTCCCCAAACCCACGAAGTTCTCCTTCTGCTGTGTGAGAGTCTCCCTTTTCCTCCTCTCTCCCCGAGCCTGGCCACCAAGACCTGGAATCCAGCTTCAGGAGAGATACTAAATTCCCTCTCCCTGAACTCCAGCTTCCACTTGGCTCTCAGGGAACCAGCCCTTAGAAATCAGCCACAGAATAATCAGGAGGTCTAGGACTCCCGGAGCCACGTGCTCTGCCCTCTCGTAGGTCCCCTTCAGTACAGTCCACCCACCCCCTGCGGAGTTCCAAGGCTGCCCCTGGCTCTGGGGACCGAGGGAGAGGGGACTTGGCACAGTATAGCTGTTATCCCCTTTATCTCTCTAGCATCCTTCCCCAAGGTCTCTGGATGGCAAAATGGGCCATAAAAGGATTAAACAGATATAACAGATGATCTATTAATTAAAGACTTTAATTAGCCCAGGCCTAGGCTGAACCAGAGCAAGGTGTGGGCTGCTCAGAGCAGACTAGGGAAAACAAAGCTGGAAAGTCAGTGCTGAGTTTGGTTAGTGAGGCTCTTGGGGCTGACTGCCTTCTTGGCCCAGGAAATAGGAGTCCCTGGGAAGGAATGAGTCAGATATTTTGTCTTCTGGAAGCTTCTAGAACCTAGTGCACAGAGGAGAGGAATGAGAGAGCCTGAATCACAGACTTGTAGGTGTGGAGGGGTCTTCAGGGGAGATGGGGGTGAGGGTGCTCACTGGGGAAGGAGGACCAAGACAGGTTTGCTTCCGACTGGGGCTCCCCTCCTGCTCCAGCAGAACACACGCTTGCATTCCTGGCTGCACCCCATTTCCTAGCCTGTTTTTTCTTTTCCCTCTTTCCTTCTTTCTACTCTCCCTTCTCCCCTTTTCCTCCAGGCTGGGTCACCTCACCCCCTCCCTTTTCTCTTTCCTGTAACTTAAGCTGTTGTTGGGAGTTGGAGGAGCCGGGCTGGTTTGAAAGGAGGCCCCACTGCTTTTCAGGGAGGAATTGAAACCATGGAGCTGGGGGTGAGGGGAGGCAGAGGGGGAGGGGGCGACTTGAGAAATCAAAGCGGCTGCAGCTCCATCTGGGAAACCAACTTTGATTTACTAGCAAGGACCTGGCTCTCCACCACCCCCCCAACCCAGCCCTGCCCACTCCCCCTCCTTCCCTGGACTTTGCTTTGTGGTGATAACTGGGGGGTGGGGGGGCTGACTCCCTCTCCCAGCCTGAAAGCCTGTTCTTGTTCTGGGAGAACCAGCCTGGAGGAGCAAGGCCGGGGGGACCCTGGCTAAATGGGGCTGCAGATGCTTCTAAAGGGGGCCCCGAGTGTCAGGAGCTGAGTGTGGGAGGGGACCCCGGGGAAGGAGGAGAGCCCCTCAGCCCAGGCAGCCTGGCTCTGCAGGCTTGGCACAAATCCTCCCCAGAGACGTGGGGCTGGGGAGGAGGCGAGTGCTCTTCATGTCTATGGCCTTTCCCTCAGAACCGGGCGTAGGAGCCAAAGAAAGAAAATGACTGAGAAAGAAAAGGAAAATCTATTGTAGTAGACGATTTCGTGTGGAAATTCAGTGTGGGCTGAATTCTCTTCTCTATCAAATCCTTAAACTCCTCAAGGTCTAAGGTGTTGTGTAAGGGAACCTCTGCAATCAAAATAGGGTCCCCAGAGTCCTGAACGTTGGTGCCAGGGTCAGAACAGACAACAAAGTGAGTCACAACTGAAGGAAATGGTCTCGAATGCTGTTGACTGACCACCTAGTCCTTCTCACTGGGGGGCGTAAACCCCTGGACTCTGGGGTTCCAGGCAGAGCCCCCTTCCCCTGCACCCCTACCTTACTGGTATTTTTCAGGGTTCAAGCATCCAACCTTCAGGACTAGCTCTCAGGAAGGAGAGGAAGAGGCTATTCAGCATGTGCCCCCCACAAATTGAGCCTTTTGGAGCTCACAGCACTATGTGGGGCTGCCCCATCACAGCTCCTGCCCCCAGAACAATGTTCTTCAAAGCCTAGAGTCCACACACATCAGAATGATGGGAGAACGGGCACTGGGGCAGGAGTTGCCTATTAGAAATACAGATTCCTGGGCCCTCCCAATGAGAGGAATTTATAATCCCCAAGTGATTCTTATGCACTCTCTAGAGCTATCTGCTTTCCAGACCACTTAATTAGCTTTCAGAGCCCTGGTTAATCTTGGCAGCTGCCTCGTCCTGCTCTGTCCCCTACTCCAAACTCATTCAACTGCCCTTCAAAATCTAACCCCAATGTATCTTTCCAGCATTAACTTCTAGTGCACTTGCCCCATTGTGGTGGACAAGATGGCCTGCATCCATTCCTACCTCCTTCCAAGTACCTTCCTGTACTGCAGAGGCTGAAGAGCCAAAACCCTCATCTCTCAACCTCCCTTGCAGCTAGAGTTCTGGATGCACACAGCATTCATTTGAGACTTGGTAGAGGGAAGGGAGATAAGGTTCTTGCTGCTCTGGCCATTTCTGTTGGCAGACAAAGTCCTGGAATGGGGTTTTTCCTGCAGCAGCACCCAGTGTTCAGTCTCTGTGACAGCAGTAACAGCTTGGCGCTGACTCCAACGGGGCTATGGGGTTGCATCCTTGACCTTAGTTCCAGTGGCAGCCTCCTGATTCTCCCTACCTGATTGTGGCAGAGGTGGCAGCTCCTACTGGAGGATCATTTCCGTGGCGTCATTATAAAGTCTGCTCCTCCAGTTCACGCAACAATTTTGCAAGCACCTAATTCCCTGTTGTCTTAGTCAGCTTGGGCAACCATAACAAAATACCATAGACTGAGTGACTTAAACAACAGAAATTTCTTTATCTCAGTTCTGGAGGCTGGAAGTCCAAGATCAGGGTGCCAGCATGGTTGGGTACTGGTGGACTCTCTTCCTGGCTTGTAGATGATGGCCTTCTCACTGTGTGCTCACAAGACCTTTCCTTGGTGTGTGTGTTGTAGAAAGAGAAATCTTTCTCTCTTCCTCTTCTTACAAAGCCATCAGGCCTACTGAATTCGGACTCCACCCTTATGACTTCAGTTAACCCTGATTATTTCCTAAAAGCCCTATCACCAAGTACATTTACATTGAGGGTTAAGGCTTCAACATATGAATCTGGGGGATACACAATTCAGTCCATAGCCCCTGTATTAAATATCCTTCTGCAAAAAGTAGCCAGAATGGTTTCTGTTTCTTGCACCAAATCCTGACTTTACCCACGAACTAGACAGAGCAGAACCCTTAGTACTTTCACACACTATGTCCTTGTCCCAGTGGGGCTTTTTTAGAATGCCCTTCTACCTTTGTAAATCCTGTAAGGCCCCTTCTCTGTGATGCTTCCCTGATGCCATTCCCACCCTCCTTTCTCTGGATCTATGCTTAACTTATGGTATTTGGTATGTGTTATTTATATATGTCTAATTATCCCCCACATGCACACACACACTCTCAACAAGATAGCCTTTTGAGGGCAGAGGCTGTGTGTGAATTTTTGCGCACACTCTAGTGTGCACCTATAATAGGTGGTATATAGTAGGTCTCGGTAAACATTTAAGTGAATCAATGTCCTCTATAAGTAGGACGGGGCCTGAAGAACTCCCTAGGCTGGGTAGTCTAGGACTCAAGCATCCTGCCCTGGACACCCAGCCCAACCCCCTTACCCTGACCACCTTGCCCATTTCTGGAACCCACACTTAAGGGGGCGAGAAGCTAAGCTCTGAGGAAGAGAAATGAGCAAGCCAGGTTCCTAGGGTCCAGGTTTCCAGCCTCCAATTTTGACAAGATTATCCATATTTAACTGCAAATATGTTCTGGTCCCCATTCTGAGAAGGAGAGAAGGGGAAAACAAGTTTAACATCATGGAGAGAACCCATGAAGTGGATCCGGGAGACGTAAGTGCTGGGGTTCTAGCCTTGGTACTTACTAATTCTCTGACCTTCAGTGAGTCATTTTGCTTCTCTATCAGTTTCTCCATCTGCAGAATGGGTACAATAAATCTGTCTTGTTCCCTTTGAAGGGAGGATTGAATGAGAAAATGGATTTGTAGGGACAATTGCTTTGGGAGAGGAAGCTTAGGGTGGTCACGCTGCTGCTCTGTAACCTGGAAGCAGAATGTCAACCAGAGGTCACCCAGAGGCCTGAACACAGGCACATGAGGAAGACCTCCTAATGAGGCGGTGTGCTGGGGCGGAGCACTGGCCTCCACAGGCAGAAGAGGTTTGAATCTCAGCTCTCTACTTCCTCACTACATTCCCCCGGACAGGTCACTCAAGCACGCGGAAGCTCAGGCTCTTTATCTATAAGTTGGGGATATTAATCTCTCTCAAGGGTTGGGAGGATCAGATGAAGTGGTAAGTGAGCAGTAACTTCACTTAATGGACGCTCAATACAAGTCTTTCATATTGCTTTTCCTCCTCTCCCTAGAGCAGGGAGAGGGAGCTGCAGAGGAGGTTTTTCAGGGAAATTGGGGCAGGTGTCAGACCTCTAAGACCCGAGGGGTTCAGGATGCCCACCGCTGCACCCTCACCCCCCCCCCCACCCCTGTTCCTCCCCTCCCCGGCCCTCATGGCTGGGTCACTCTGATTAACCCTTGAGGAAGTCTGTGGCCTGAGAGCTGGCAGTATAGAGGGACAAATATACCAATGCTGGGTTAAAGTCAAAATCTAGAGAGGACTTCAGTTGTTGGGACAGTGACAAGGCCTCGCTGCAACTGGGGCTGACCCAGTCACTCTCCAGGCATCCCTCTTTTGACACCCTCCCCAACTCTACTAAACCTCTCTAAGCATCCCAAAAGGAGAGAAACGACTCATTAGGAAGCAAAGAAAGAGATCAGGGCCTCAGCTGAGCCCTCTGAATACCTCCTTTTGTTGGGAAGGACCTTAATGTTGAGCAGCTTCTGGCAGGACCCAAGGGAGGACTTGGGAGAGGCAGGTCCTGCCTTGTGGACGGGGGTCACTGGGAGGAGAAGAAAACACACTTCCCTCCTCTCTCCAGGAAGCTTTCCTTCCCTGCAGCTGGTGCCCCAAGGATCCCCCCACCCCGCTCCATCCAGGCCCTTCCCTTAGAGAGAGCCTGCTGAGCTTGGAATGAGAAGAATCTGAACTACAAACAGACCTCCCAGAGGCACCCCCAACTCTCCTCTAACCACTCCAGGCCAGCAAAAGGCTGGCTTCCTGGAGTGGAGACTGACGAAGAGGCAGGGCTGGGGTTGGGCTATGGAGAAGGGGCCCGGTGGGGGGACTTTTTTCCTGGAGAGGGAGGGGAGGGAAGGATTGAGGGCAGGGTAGGGACTAGGCCATACAAGGACCATATTTTCCAAACCAAAAATCCGAACCGGTAAGAGTATCCCTGCAGAGGCCATGGGCCTGAGGGGTTGAAGCCAAGCCTGGCCTAGAATCTAAGCTGTGAGGTCCCTAACCCAGGAGTGACAAACAGTCACCCAAATACAGCCCAGGAGGAGAGAAAGAACCCCGTCAGCCCCTCCCCCTCCCCGGCTCTTCCCCTCTCCTCCTCTCTCTCTGCCTATCTGAAACACTCAGGGGTGGTAGGCCAGGGAGGGTGTTCTAGCCCCTCCAGGAGACAGGCTCTCCCAGTCCTCAGTCTCAGACTGAGTCTGAGAAGACTATGAATGAGCCATGAGGAGTTGCAGGCAGGGGCTGGAATCAGGAAAGATGGAGAGACCAGCCAGAAGGACCAAAGGCACAGAGCCAGAGGGGTCCTCCCTCCTGCCTGCCACACTTCCCCAGACCCTGGCCTCCTGCCCACTGTCCCCCTAGCCTCCCTACCCCAACCTGGACTCAGCCTGGGGCTTTGATGTGAGTTAGCCAGGGCTGTCAGTGCCCACGGATGCCCAGGCAGTGTATTAGAGGGGGCGACCCTGGGGAGGTGACCAGGACAGAGGCCGCTGGAGCTGGAAGCTGCCTTAGGCACGATGACCTCTTTGCGGGGGCCGCTCTCTCCAGCTTGTATAACACAGCTCCTGCCAAGGGTGGTATAGAAAGGCATAGAGCCCACAGCGGCTGGGGAAGGCTGCTGAAAAGGCAGCTTAAGGGCTTCCTGCTGGGTGAGATGGATTAGGGGCCTGTAGGGAGGGAGCCAGGCAGTGAGAAAGGCACTGGCCCAAAGCCAGAACCCCTTGGCCAAAGGCCCTCTGGGATCAGGAGGCCCTGGGTGTCCAGCAGGCGGGTGTCAGCATTCTCCACTTGGCCTAGAGACTGGCAGAATGGGGGCCCAGCCAGGGCGACACACTGGAATGAGGAGATACCATGGGTTCTCCAAAATAGCAGGGGGGGGGGGGTGGGTGGGAAGGAAGGGGAGGAGACATTCCTGGATGAACTAGCAAACTTCTAGTAGGAAAAGGGAGGTGGGAAAGAACTGACTTACCCAGCTATTTCACCTGTGTCTCCCTGTGGCCTCCCAGAGGGAAGGTTTCATCTCAGAGGTTCCCAGAGTGGGAAGGGAGCAGACAACACCTCCTACCCTCCAGCCAGCTCTCTGCTTCTCAGGGGCCCCAGCGTAGAACAAAATGAAGGGGACTCACATGGTCCTTAAGTTTCCGTGCAAGCATCAATATAGGGGAAGAGCCCAGGTGGCCACCAAGACAAGCTGTGTGACTGAGAAGCCCTGGGTGGTGCCTGGATTGTGACAGCCAGGCTGGTTCACTCTGACCCTGGGCTCCATTGTCTAATCTGTGAGATGGGATCGCTGAGGCCACACTGTGGAGTGGTATGAGCACTGGAGGAGGAGTCAGGGGATCTGACTTTCCCTCTCTGAATTCTGGTTTCATCATCAGTCAAAGGTGGAGAAAAAATCTGTTCTACATAGCATATTGTCAAGAGCTGACATGTATTCTGGAAATTGTAAAGTGCTAGATGGATATGGGATACCAAGACATCATTATCCCTGGAGTGTGAGAATAAAAGGATGGATGTTCCCAGGAAGGGGAGGGAACACATTGAGAACCAGGGACTGCCATGTGGGGGGCTTTGCATCTCTTTCTATCTTCACAAGGACTTTAAGAACATAGTATTGTTGCCCCCATTTTATAGATGACAAAACGGTGGCTCATAAGGTTATGTAATTTCTTGTCCAAGTTTATAAAAGCTCATAAAATGGGGCATCCAAATTAGAAGGCAAGATTCTCCGGTCTTTGAAAGGTTACGTGGCCCCAGGATCTGGAAGCATTATTCTGATGCTCCGAGGTTTAGAGGATTTCTCCAGAGATTTGATTCCTTCTCCTCCCTGGTTGGGTCAGGCAGGAAGGCGGCTTAGATCCTCAAGACCCTACCCACTCTCCAGAGGACAAAAGGCTCAGAGGGTTGGCAGAGTGGATGAGGAAGTCTGAAAGGGGCCCAGCTGACCAGATAAGGCACACGTGGCCACTGGGGCCATTCTCTGGGGAGAAGGAACTCCAGCAATGGTACTTCAAGCTCAGGGCATCCCTGGATCAGAGCTGTCCTGTCTCCCAACTCAGCCGGGCCAGCCCCCTTCTTTGTGCTCGGTTTTTTCCCACAGCCCAGCAAGGCGGGTGCTGGGATCCCAGGCCCACCCCCTCCTGCTGGGCAGCACCCCATCAAGCCCCCACCATACAAAGCTTGAGAGTGGAGGAGGAGGGGGTGTCCTCCGAGGAGGCCTCGGCACCCTTCTCCCATTCTGGGGAACAAGAAGCTTGCTAATGGCTTGGGCCCCTTCCCCAGCCCCTGGCCCCAGCCCTGGCTCCCCCAGACAAAAAGCTGCTTTACATGAGAAGAGCAGGCTGGCCTGGCCTTACCCGGGCACTCAAAGAGGCGGTAGCCCCTGACAGCCGAGAGGCTGCCCCTTCCCCCACACCGAGGCCTCGTTTAGTTGCAATTAGCAATTCTTTGCAACCCACGGGGCTGAGGGGGACGAGCGCCCTCACCTCCCAACCCGGCCTCCTTTCTCCCTCCTCTCTCCTCCCTCCCCCCAACCCCCTCCTCACTGTCCCACCCCCAGCTCTCCGCTAGTCCATCGGCTTCCTAGGAGTTCTCCAAAGAAGGAAGCACCCAGAGGGGCCAAACTAAGGGCGCTTTGGGGCGGGGTTGGGAGTGGGGGTGGGGGTGAAGCTGGGGTTGCCCAGGCTAGAGGACCCCACCTCAGCGCACACTGCCCCTTCTCTCCACTCTTCCCACTTGCCACCCCGTCTCCAAATCAGGCTTAGCTTTTGGGTCCGTAGGGAGGGGAGAGATGGAAGGAAGAGAGGATTTTAGAAAGAGGTCTGAGGACGGGAAGAGAGGGTGAGCTCGTGGTCTAGGGCTCGGGGTGATGAGGGAGGGGAGGGGGCTCTGTCTCCGATAAAGTCTCCCCTGGCTGGCCTGACCCTTGATACTGCAATTTGGGCTCCCCCTTCATTCAGGGGGCCTCAGTGTAGGGCTGGGGGCCTAGAGCCCGGACTCAACTCCCGCCAGGCAGTGGTAGAGTGGCGCAGCTTGTTAAACGGAAGAGGAGAAAGAATCCCACGGCCCCTTTTAGGCTCACACAAATCCACTCCTTGGTGTCTAGTCCCCGCGGAGGGTGGGGTGGGAGTATGAGAGAGGGAGGGGTTGGGGAGAGGTCTCCAAGCCGTTTAACGCCATTAGCGGTTTCCTCCAGGGTCCTCTGCTCGCTTCTGTCCAAGACTCTTATAGGCTTCTTCTGTCGCCACTAGGGGGAGCCCTAGGCGCAGTGGGGGCTCCGGAGCCGGCCTCGGGTGGGAATATCCTGCTAGATCTGTGCTTGTCCCTCCCTACGCTCACCGGGCCTTCCTTTCCCCATCCTCTAAGGGAATTCTGCCCTGGCTTTAAAGGGTATGTGGCGGGTGGGACGAGATGTCCAACACTGTGGGTCAGCTGGCCCCCAAGGAACAAGGCAAGGTTAAGGGACTATGGCTCCCCTGGGCTCATCTCTGCCCCTGCCCGCCCAGGGCAGCTTTTTGGGAGGAGTCAGGGATTCCTGGCTGGTGTGTGTCTTGGGGGGGGGGGGGACAGGGCATCTCCTAGGGGTCTTCAGGATTTATGAAAGGAATAGGACAGGGGTGATGCAGAGGCAGAGCAGGAGGTTCATGAGTGAGCTGAGATGAGCTGGGTTCTTTGGGGTCATCCTCTCCCCATTTTAAACACTGATATTACGCTACTCATGCAAATGTTTGGGCCATGGTTTAGGCTTGGGAAGAAAGAAAGAAAGATCTGGCCCCTTTTACCAACCTTCAATGGGTTCTCAAAACTCACATCTTTGGAGCCTTACATCAGAACCAGGGAGGAAACCAGATCACACGGAGGCCCCAGGTGGTTGGAGGGAAGGAATCGCTTAGGCCTATTTCCCGTGGAATTTGTACATAGCCCCCCTTTGCCTTAAGAAGCCCCTCAACCTGTGTTTGAGAAGAAAAAGTGTCCCATAAATGAAGAAGGGATGTGAGTTCCCACCAGAGTTGAGGAGCCCAAGAGGGTAAATAGGCCAAAAGGAAGGAAAGGCAGGTCCTTGCCCCAGGGGAGAGAAGCATGGTCAGTCCCTCTGGCCTCCAAAATCTGTCCCGCGGGGAGTTGGACTGTAAGGCCTGGATTCTAGGTCCTCAGAAGGGCCTGGCGAGGCTGGGCATCTGGACACCTGGGATCCTCCTTCTTTTGCTGCTGAGGTGCTTGGGTCTCTGGACCTGCAAAGGCCCTCACAGCCACCCACCTCCCTTGGGAGGAAGGAATTTAATGGGGGTCAAGTGTTTGGAGCTCTAGGCAGGAAGCAGTTGTGAACCAAAGTCAGGAAATGCTCCTCAAGAGCCATCCTCCCACAGCCAACCTCCTCTGAGGAGCTTGTTCACTGCACTCCCCTCCAGGAGCAGCGAGGAGGGAGGATCTGGGGAAGGTGGGGCAGAGGAAGGAGGAGGAAGGGCCTACCTCTCACTGCCACGCCCCCTCTCCCATCCCTGCCAGAGCTGGCAATTTCCCCAGTCCTTCCAGCCCTCCCCAGCCTTCGGTGTCTGGAGCTCCATCCTGCCAAGAGCCTTTGGCCCCACAGTCAGAGCCCCCACAGTCTGAGGTCTACGGGCCTTGGCTCCCTCTACTTATCCCGGGAGCACTAGATGCCCCAGCCTCCTGGCTTGACCTGGTTTCCTCTGCTTTCCCGCTCTGACCTTTGCTGTCCCCACTGCTCTTTTCTCCAGGATGGAATCCTGCAGACCTTTGAAAGTGACTCGCAGCTGCCTCCGTGCTCAAAGTCTCCCCCCGGCTCCTACACCACTGTGTTCTCGCTTCTCAGAACACAAAACACATTTTCCCTTGTTTTAGAGTTGAGATCCTGTCTCTCTTTCCTCTGGGCTGAGAGCTCCAAGAACTCCGCCCCACAGAAATAGAAGGTGAGCCACCTATGCTGTTAAAACTATTCTAGTAGCCACATTTAAAAAAGTAAAAAGAAACAGGTGAAATTAATTTTAATAATATATTTTATTTAAATCAGTATGTTCAAAATGTCATCATTTCCATATGTAATCAATATAAGAATTATTAACACTATACTATATTTATACATATTTTTTCAAACTAAGTCTTTAGAATTCAGCACATATTTTACACTTACAGCACAACTCAATTTGGATTGGCCATGTGCTCAATGGTTGTGCGGCCAGTGGTCACCATACTGGACAACACAGTTCTAGAGATGAGGGATGGAGCCCCACTTCTATACTAAAAGTCCAGACAGCATCGTGGTTAAGAAGCTCAGTTGTTGGAACCAGACTGCTTGGGTTTGAATAGTAGCTCAACCACTAGCTGTGTGACATCAGACATGTCCCTTAACTATCCTGTGCCTTCCTGTCTCATCTGTAAAATGGGTCTAACAAGCCTCATCGAGTTGTTGTCGGGATTATGGGAAGTGCTTAGAACATCTGGCACACAGTAGGTGCTCAATAAAGGTCGGCTGTCTTCATCTCTGCATGATGCTAACCTTGGCCCCAAACAATTGTTAGCTAAAAGATTGAATGAAAGAAATAGTCCTTGCCCAGCAGCAGATTGAGGCGGAAGTAAGCTGGGTGGGGTGAGTGAGTTTTGTCTGGAGAAGTTGGAACAGGACTGAAGAAGAGAAGGCTGTGGGTGGCTGGCAGAAGGCTCCACAGAGGGCCAGACGGAGGTTTACAGCTGTGCTGCCATGGAATTTGGAAACAGTAACAGAGCAGCATAAGGCAGGATGATTCATTGCTGAAATGAAGCTTCTGAGGTTCAAAGAAGGGAGGTTTGGAGCGCTGGAGCGTTCAGAAAATGCTTTCCGCAGCAGGGTGAGGTTTCGAAAACCAGCCGGCCGCGGGTGATCGGAGTTTGCTGAGTGCGGGAGAAAGGGACTAGTTGGAACAATGGGTCTATTTGGAGGCAGGCTCTCCCTCCTTGCAGGTACCCTCCCTCCTAGCGGCGGGCCTCGGACGAGAGAGGAGCATCTGCAGCTGCATTTTGAGGCCACAGCGCCCTCTGCTGGATGTGGGGACCTGGGGCGGCAGCAAGAGTGAGTGGCGCTGGAGCTCTGACAAAATTCTGTACAGGGAAAGTTCTGTGCCAGATCCGGTCCTTCCCATTCCCCAGACATTCCTGAGGAGATCACACAATCGGAATCCCTTGACAAGAATGTAGGAAGCTTATGCAAAATGAGCAACCCCGGAAGTGCAGTTGCCTATCAGATCATCTTTATTTGCTCAGTTGATGTGGATAAATGTATACTATATTAATTTCACCTCGTAATCCTTGAGAGTTATAGGGCTATGAGTTAGAGGCAAACAATAATAATAATAGTAGCTGACACTTATGTAGCCCTACTGTGTGTGGGGTGCTATTCTTTTATTATTTTACAGATGAGGAAACTGAGACAGAGACATTTAAGTCACCTGCCTAATGTGACACAGCTGACAGATGGCAGAGCCAGACTGAACTGGGCAGTCTGGCTGCAGTGTGTGTCCACTGAACCTCCAGGCTAACTACCGCTTCGCTTCTCGAAATAAGACCATTTCCCCCGCTCCGTGAGACAGGGCGAGTCCAAGTGCTCCCTGAACCTGGACCTTCCTAGTTCTGTTTCTGATTCTCTGACCAATGCTGAATAATTTTTTAAAATCAGGGCTAATATTTATTGATTTCTTTGTGCCCTAAATCCATGCCAGCCACTGTGCTAAGCACACTGTTGGATTATCTCATTGAAGCCCCATAGTGGCCCTTCGAGGTGACTGCTATTATTTTCCCCCTTTTACAGATGGGGAGGTGTATTCATTTTCTGTTGCCTCATAATAAGTCACCACAAACTTAATGGCTTTAAAAACACACACATTTCTCATTTCATAGTTTCTATGGGTTAGATGTCCAGGCACGGCTTAGTGGGGTCACTGTGCAAGGTCTTGCAAGGCTGCAACCAAGGTGTCAGCTGTGACAGGCTCAGGTGTGTGCTCGCTCACCGAGTGCGCCCAGGTGGCAGCCGAGGTCCAGGGCGGCGGCAGAAGGGTGAGAGGTGGCGCCTTCCGAGGGAGCCGCCCCCTGCAGGGTCCCACAGTGCCACCGAGAGGATGGAGAAACAGGAAGGGGAGCCGCCCCCAAGGGCGCCATCCCTCACTGGCCAGCCTTCTCTAGCTGCTAGGCCTTGTCTCCCAAGTGGCATTGTGGTTCGAAAGAAATGGAAAAGGAGTGATGTGACCGAGTCCATTCGGTCCTCTTGCCTTGAGGCCTGGTTGTCATTTGCAGGGAGGAAACTACAGCAAGAAAACTGTGTTTTGGGGGAGGGGAGAAGGTAAATAAGGTCTTAGGTTTTATATGACTTTTTAAAATTCTGCAATTTGACAGTGGTGGCCAAATACACTAGTCCAAAAGTTATTTTTCTATTGAGAAGAACAAAGAGGTGGATTTTTTCCCCTTTTGGTTCCAGTCTTTTCTCCCCGTGACAAAGCGTAAATCATGGACAGAAGAAAATAAGGTGGACCTCGGGAATCCTGAAAAGACTGAGAAGCTTATAGTCTTCCTCAGGAGGGGGGGGGGGGGTGTTTTTAGCTCTCTCTGGAACTAAAATGAAAAACATGAGTTGCAGGCCATGAAAAGGAGACAAGGCCAAACCTGAACTGTTGGAGCTGCCCCAGGCAGCCCCCCAAATCTACCATGAGAAACAGCACAGGGAAACTTTGTGCCCCACGTGCCCTCAGTAACATCTTCCAGGACAATGCCTTCACCCGGGAAACGCTCCAAGAGATTTGCCAGAGGTTGTCACCAAACACCGCGGTGAGCCCCCCACAACAAGAGCATGCTGGGAGATGGGAACTACGATGTGAACATCATCATGGCAGCGCTTCAGACCAAAGGCTATGAAGCTGTGTGGTGGGACAAACGCAGGGATGTCAGTGCCATTGCTCTGGCTAATGTCGTGGGCTTCGTCATGAATCTGCCCTCCAGCCCGTGCTGGGCTCCCCGGAAGTTGCCTCTCCAAAGGCAGCACTGGATCTGTGCTCAAGAGGTGGGAGGTGCCTACTACAACCTCAACTCCAAACGGAAGGTGCCCAAGTGGACCGGAGGCGAGAGCGAGCCCAGGAAATTTCTAGAACACCATTTGCAAGGAAAGAACTATGAATTGCTGCTGGTGGTAACAGAAGAGGTGGAAGCCCATCAGAGTTGGAGGACTGATGTGTAACGCGGTTCTACCCTCCCAGCCTCCCTCCCGTCAGCCCCTAGACCCCCCGTGATATGCTGTGGCCTGTACAGTGCGTCTGTCCTTGCCACTTCCCCAAACATCTCATCAAATTTCCCCCTCAGATTTGACAGTGCAATAGGATAGATGTGTGACTGTTAGAAGAACCAAGCAGAATTGCTCATTCCTGGGAAAGGAAAGTAGGAGCTCTGTGCACTTAGGGCAAACAATGGAAGACCCTTGTTTACTTAAGAGAGGAGAAAGAAAGGTGGGTCCTAGCATATTTTCCCCTTTCCCAGGAAGACTTGACTGAGGCTCTGCGGAAGTTCGTTGCTGCTCTGACTCACCTGGAGATGCTGCCTCCACTTCCCCTTTCCTGGCAACCAGCGGGTCTGAAGACATAGTACATGGAAAGCGGTGTGACTGCCTTGAAAGACCCAGAGCAAAAGGGCCTCTCAGGAAGCCATCTCTAAAACCCCAGCAGCGGTACAGTGTGCCATCTCCAACCCTTAATGCCACCCTTTACTCCCCCCCCACCTTTTTTTTGTGAGGAAGATTGGCCCTCAGCTAACATCTGTGCCAATCTTCCTCTATTTTATATGTGGGACACCACCACAGCATGGCTTGATGAGCGGTGTGTAGGTCCACGCCTGGGATCCGAACCCATGAACTCTGGGCTGCTGAAGTGGAGTGCTCTAACTTAATCACTATGCCACTGGGCTAGCCCCCCAACCCCATTTTTAAGGGTGGTTTATGGCCATCCTTGGAGTTTTTTAATGAAAAGTTATCTAATATTCCACACCCAGTGGTTGAACCCTGCAATATTCTAGTGTGACAAGGTAAGCTAGATACTTAAGAGGACTTGGCCAAAGCCAGACTGGGGCAGGCATGGGCAGCCTGTCTGCCTTACGCCAGCATTGTCCCTGCCACTTCACTGCGTTGATTTCGGAGGCTCTGGGGCATAAGACAGGCAAAAGGGCAGTTTTCCAAGTTGACCGCCTCTGGCAAAATCAGGAAAAAATAAGTCTGCCTTCGACATCAAATTCCACTAGTTTGAGACGGAGTTGGGTGAGGAAAGTATTGTGAGGATAAGCTTCTCAGAGATTAAGAACAGTCTGAACTGGTAGAAGTCCTAGGCTCAGAGTCACTATAGTGACAAGAAGCAGAGCCCTCCAGTTGGGTGGTTATGTGCATTATGTTATAGGACCTGGGTTTGTCATCTTTCTGTAGATTCCTTTACAAATGGACTGAGAATTGACCCACCCCTACCTCTTTAAATAGTTGTAGGCCACTTTTCTCCCATAACTTTGGAAAATGAGAGAAGGAAGGGGAATAAGTGTCACACCACACTGTGTGTCACCAAAGTGGTTGTGGTTGCCTCCAGGCGAGTGGGCAGGTAGGGATGGCCTATCTAGCGCTTACACATCAATGGCCTTGGCAGGTCTGAGAGCTGCCCCACTGGCCAGTCTTCTCTCCAGCAGCAGGGCCAGCCTGGGGCTTGCATGTCAACCTGAGCAAGCTTGCCGGCATGCAGCTGAGGCTTCCTCCCCACTGTGACAGGAGTGCGCGTTCACACCAGCACTTCTGCACACGTATCTTCAATCCAACAAGGCCGGTTTTTTGTGCTGAGTAACAGGCCACCAAACAGCTACTGCATTACACCCTCTCAGCAGCTGGCCGCAGTCTCTTCTGCACCATTTTCTACACCAGACCTGCTCGGCACCACAGGGAGCTCTTTACCTCTACACAGGGACATTCCAGCCACCACCAGCCAGAAGTCACAGCCAACGTTGCTGACTGTCACAAGCAGGACCTTGGGGCCGTTGGCACTGTCAGTGATAGGAAGCCATTTCCCAGTAAGAGGAGGAAACTCCTGTCCACCAATTGGCTTGGGCCCGTGCAAATGGCACTTCAGGGGAGTCCCCATGCCCCGGGAGTCTATGAGCCAGTGGGATATGCAAAGACGCTTAAACATTTCAGGGCTGGTTTCTCCATTCATATCCAATTCTGGGGCTTAGGAACAGGGACCCACGCTGATGCCCAAGGGCAGAAAGCCCCACTTCCTTTGAGGAAGGGGCAGGCCTGACCCTGATGCCCAGGAAGGGGTGACCCTAGGCTTTTTGCTTTTCTTGCTTATATTCCCTTTTTTGTTGGCCTTTTGCTGGGTTTGTTTACCAAAGATGTATTTTGTTTAACCAAATATTAAAAATGGAAAACTCCATACATTGAAGTTTTTTTTTTTTTAAAGATTGGCACCTGAGCTAACATCTATTGCCAATCTTCCTTTTTTTCTTCTTTTCCACAAAGCCCTCAAGTACATAGTTGTGTATTCTAGTTGTGGGTCCTTCTGGTTGTGGGACACTGCCTCAGCATGGCCTGATGAGTGGTGCCATGTCCACACCCGGGATCCGAACGGGCGAAACCCTGGGCCACCGAAGGAGAGCGCGTGAGCTCAATGACTCGGCCACGGGGCTGGCCCCACCATACATTAAAAACAACAACAACAAGGTGTCAACTGGACTGTGTTCTCGTCTGAAGGTCTAATTGGAGAAGAATCTGTTTCCGAATTCGATCAGATTGTTGGCAGAATTCATTTCCTTGAGGGTAGAGGCTTCTCACTGACTGTTGGCTAAAGGCCATTCCTTTCCACATAGCTTTCCCAGTGTTTCAGGTGGAGTCCTCCAGAGAAACAGCAGCAGTACGATGTGTGTGTGGGTGTTTGTGTGTGTATAAAGATGCTTATTCCAAAGAACTGGCTTACACAGTTGTGGGGGCCGACAAGTCTGAAGTCCATAGGGCAGACGGGTGGGCTGGAAACTCTCAGGCAGGAGCTGAAGCTGCAGTCTTGAAGCAGAATTTCTTCTTTCTTCCTCAGGGAAGATTTGGTTTTGTTCTTAAGGCCTTTCAAGTGTTGGAAGAGGCCCACTCATGTTACCAAGAATACAAACAAACCTCATTTTATTGTCTGTGACTTTATTGTGCTTTGCAGATATTGTGTTTTTTTACAAGACGCTCCACCAGCAAAAAGATTACGACTTGCTGCAGGCTCAGATAATAGTTAGCATTTTTCAGCAATAAAGTTTTTTTTGAAGAAGATTAGCCCTGAGCTAGTATTTATTGCCAATCCGTCTCTTTTTGCTGAGGAAGATTGGCCCTGAGCTAACATCCATGCCCATCTTCCTCTGTTTTATATATGGGACACCTGCCACAGGATGGCTTGATAAGCAGTCCACACCTGGGATCCGAACCAGCAAACCCTGGGCCACCAAAGTGGAGCACACAAACTTAACCACTACGCCACGGGGCCAGCCCCAAGTTTTGTTTTGCTTTGTTTTGTTTTTTGAGGAAGATTAGCCCTGAGCTAACTGCTGCCAATCCTCCTCTTTTTGCTGAGGAAGACTGGCCCTGAGCTAACATCCATGCCCATCTTCCTCTACTTTATATGTGGGACGCCTACCACAGCATGGCGTGCCAAGCGGTCCCATGTCTGCACCTGGGATGTGAACCAGTGAACCCCAGGCTGCCGAAGCGGAACGTGCGCACTTAACCGCTGCGCCACCGGGTCGGCCCCCCAAATATTTTTTAATTAAAGTATATACATTGTTTTTTCAGACATAATACTATTGCACACTTAATAGACCACAGTATAGTGCAAACATAACTTTTATATGCACTGGGAAACCAAAAAATTCGTGATTCCCTTTATTGCAATATTCACTTTACTGCGGTGGTCTGGAACTGAACCCGCAACGTCTCCAAAGTATGTAGGTAACCTCCTTTACTTCACGTCAACGGTTTGCAGATATTAACATGTCGACAAAATCCCTCCACAGCAACACCTAGACAAGCGTGTTATTGAATAACTGGGCACTCTAGTCTAGCCACATTAACACGTAACACTCACCATCACACCTAACGTAGCTGCTAGCTTTACTAAGCCAACAAGGAGCATCTCCAGAACGAGCTGGCTAGCAAGAAGGAGTCATATAATATAATGCAATCATGGAGGTGACATCCCATCATCCCCTCTGCCATCTTCTGCTGATTAGAAACAAGTCATGGGGGGGCTGGCCCGGTGGCGCACTGGTTAAGTGCACACATTCCTCTTTGGCGGCCCGGGGTTCGCCGGTTCAGATCCCGGGTGCAGACATGGCACCGCTTGGCAAGCCATGCTGTAGTAGGCATCCCACACATATAAAGTAGAGGAAGATGGGCACGGATGTAAGCTCAGGGCCAGTCTTCCTCAGCAAAAACAGGAGGATTGGCAGCAGATGTTAGCTCAGGGCTAATCTTCCTCAAAAAAAAATGAAAGAAAGAAAGAAACAAGTCATGGGTCCTCCTTGCAATCAAGGGAAGGGGATCACACAATTGTGTGAACACCAGGAGATAGGGACATCTTAGAGTCTGTCCACCACAGAAGCTAAGGCCCAGAGAGGTTAGGGAGAGGCCCAGGATCACGCAGTGGTAAAGCTGGTGGCAGTTAACAGCTCTGCTGGAAGTCCTGTGCTCCGCTCCTTGCTGTTTCCACTTCCACGTGCTAGCTCAGGTGTGTGCTAAGGTTCCCATCTTTTCCTCACATTCTTTCTCCAGAGAAGTTGGGCTCTCGTAGCTTCCTCCGTCACATGCAGGCTGAGGATGCCAAATCCAGGCCTCCTGGCTCCAGACTGTCTGGTTCTCATCTGCCTGTATTTCCACTTGAGTGTCAGCATGTCTCAAACACAATGTGGTGAAAAGACCCTCGTCTGGTCTCAGCCTTGGCTCAGCCATCAGCTCTCTGAGGACCCTGGCAAATCTCTGGACCTCTGCCTCTCTGTTTCGTGGACTCCAGTCTTCTCCATTCACTCTCACATCTGCCCACCACGCTCCATCCTCACTGTCTTTCAGTGAGATCTCTGCAGTAGCTCTCTGCTTCCACTCCTGTCTCCTTCCAATCCATTCTGCACAGCAGCTGGAATCATCACATCAATTGCTCCTGAAAACTTTTCACTGACTTTGCACAGCTCTCGGCATGAACGGCGAGCTCCTTGGTCTGACTTACCGGTCCCTGTGTGTCTGGGCTCTGCTTCACGTCTCCAATCTCCTCTTCTGGATATGCAGTTCCACGAAAGCAGCGATTATGCTCACTGTGGCTCCAGTACCTAGCACCAAGCCTGGCACCTAGGAGGAAACAACACATACCTGAAAATGACAGAAATGGACGTGTGAAAAGAGTGGGCTGAATCAGACAACACTTAAGGTCCTGGTTGTGATTCCTCCAATCTCTGTCTGCTTCATCCGGTAACACGAGTCCTTAGTCAGCCAGGTGTTATTGTGAATACAGCCATGTGTCACTTAGCGACAGGGATGCATTCTGAGAAATGCATTGTTAGGTGATTTCATCATTGTGCGAACATCAGAGTGCACTTACCCAAACCTAGATGGTGGAGCCTACTACATACCTAGGCTACGTGGTACTCATCTTATGGGACCTCCGTCGTATATGTGGTCTGTCATTGACTGAGACGTTGTTATGTGGCACGTGACTATAGATTTGACTGGACTGCCCTACAAATTATATCCTGTATTTGCATACAGGGCATATTGTTTGGGCCCGCACCCTAAAAGCTACAGTGTGCATCAAAGTCTAAAGTTAATCAATACCTTTACGTACCTTCCTCCTGGACCATAAGATACTTTAACTTCATTTATCCTTTATGTTGGACATTTGAATTCTCTTTTTTAACCTCGCTGGACATTATTATTTTTGTCTATATAATCAATGCTTGTTTAGATTTATGTACATAACTTTACTCTTCATTTCTTTTTAGAATTATTTTACTTTTTTTATTGAGATATAATTCACCATTTTAAGTGTACAATTCAGTGGTTTTTGGTGTATTCACAGGGTTGTACAACCATCACCACTATATAATCCCATAGCATTTTCATCACCCCCAAAAGAAATCCTGTACTCATCAGCAGGCACTCCCCAGTCCTTTCTCCCTCTGGCCCCTGGCAACCACTAATCTACCTCCTGTTTCTATGGATTTGCCTATTCTGGACATTTCATATAAACAGAATCACACAATATGTTGCCTTTTGTGTCTGGTTTCTTTCATTTAACGTGCTGTTTTCAAGGTTCATCCATGTTGTAACATGTGTCAGTACTTCATTCCTTTTTATGACTGAATAATATTCCATTGTATGGATACACCAGATGTTGTTTATCCATTCATCTGTTGATGGACATTTGGGTTACTTCCACTTTTTGGTAATATGATTAATGCTGCTATGAACATTTGTGTACAAGTCTTCATTTCTTCTTGCATCTCAGACATTCCATCTGGGATCGCTTTCCTTCTGCCTGAATTGCATCCTTTAGAATTTCCTTCAGTGAGACTGCTAATGGCAAACATTTTTAGTTTCTACATGTTTGAAAATTCACTCTTGAACTGTAGGTCAGAAGTTATTTTCTTTTAGCAGCTTCAAGATATCATTCTACTGTCTTCTGGCTTCCATTATTGCTGTTGAGAAGGCTTCTTTTAAGATTTTCCTTCTATATGTGGCATTCTGAAGTTTCATTGTGATGTACAGTAGTCCCCTCTTATCTGTGGTTTCTCTTTCCGCGGTTTCAGTTGCCCGCGGTCAACTGGGTCTGAAAATAACACTGTGTCGCAATGCCTACATCATTCACTTCACTTCATCTCATCACATAGGCGTTGTATCACCTCACATCATCACAGGAAGAAGGGTGAGTACAGCACAATAGGATATTTTGAGAGAGTGAGAGAGAGAGAGAACACATTTGCATAACTTTTATTACAGTGTATGGTAATAATTGTTCTATTTTCTTATTAGTTATTGTTAATCTCTTACTGTGCCTAATTGAGAAGTTAAACCTTATCATAGGTATGTGTATATAAGAAAAAAAAAGTTTATATAGAGTTTGGTACTATCTACGTTTTTAAGCATCCACTGGGGGTCTTGGAATGTATTCCCCGTGAATAAGGGAGGACTACTGTATCTACATGTGGATTCTATTTTATTTATCCTGCTTGGGATTCTTTGGGCTTCCAAACTTGTGGATTGATGCCTCATCAGTACTGGAAAATTCTCAGCCATTATCTTTCAAATCTTGCCCTTGCCACATACTCTTGTCTTTTCCTTTTAGAACTCTGATTAAACTGTTAGACTTTTCATGTATTCTCCGTGTCTCTCATCCTCTTTTCTCTTTTTGCCCCTCTCTTTTGCACTCTGGGTCATTTCTTCTGCTCCATCTTCCAGTGCCTTTCTGGGATCTCACTTTCCCTTTTTGCCCTGGAAATTCCTAACTCCTGTCAAATATCTGTGATATTGTTAAGGAGATTTAACGAAATCTTCTCTACAACATTTGCAGTTGTTTTCAGGGCATGGGTTGGTCTGAATAACTTAACCCATCACTGCTGGAAGTGGACATCCTACCGTCTTCTCCTTCCCTCTGCTTGGTATATAGTCTCCCTTCCCTGCGGCCTCAAGGTGGAGCCATTCTCCAAGGACTGCCTCCAATTCCACCTTCTCCAGCCCCTCCCTTTCCTGCCCCTTTTGAGCTTTCCAACTCAAGAACTGGAACTGATTATCTCCTATTCAGTGGCAGCACCTTGGGACTTCTCTTGCAGTGTTTACTTGTCAGATAATTTACAAGTTGAGTTATTGTCTCCCACACGAGGTGATCAGCTCAGGGAAGGCAGGTATAGCCTCCACCATGGCTCCACATCCTGGCATATCAGGGGCTGTGGTGGGGATGGGGGATATTTGGGTTCAGAAGATTTGAAGCAGTTTCTGGCGTCTGACCAGGCATTTGGGGGTGTAGGTTAAGACCCCTTCCCCCAACACTGCTGCATTAAACTCCTATTGGCCCCAACGGACCTCCTCCCCAGAGCTGGAGGCTGCTGGGAGAGGGAGATTCTGGAAATCCCGGGGTTTGAGACCTGCCTGTGGCGGGCGAGGAGGCACGAAGGCGCCTGCATTGCCTAAGCACGACGGTAGGTGGCAGCACACACATTCCCATTGCAGCCCTGGGAGCTGTTCGCACACTTCCCGGTTGGGCCGGGACCTAAAAGGGAATGAAAGAATGCCCCAAGTTGGACTTTCTTTTAGTCCCTAAGACCCAAAACAGAATACGGTAAACAACCTCCCCTCCAACCCTCTCCCTGTCCCCTTTTCCCTTGGGCCCCATGCTAGGCAGTCCCATCAATTCCAGTTTCCGGTCCAGTGTTGTTTCTTGTCTGCTTAATCTTTGACCCTGCTGTCCGGCCATCTGAAATGAGCTCCCTTTCAACCTACTCTCCACCCATTCTTAGCTCAAAAAATTTTATTTTTTATTTTTTGAATTGATTGCAGTGATCTTAAACTTTATATGTGATAATAAGTGCCCCAAAAGGTATGAAAAAGAAGGAAGTGAGCATTAAACCAAGAGTGGAGCCCATCCGAGTACAGAGCCCTGTGGGACGCGCCCTGCCTCCTGTGCTGCCTGTGCCTCTGCCTGGAGCGTCTGCCCCAGTTTATAACACCCAGCTCTCAGCTCAAATGTCACCTCATCCAGAGGTGTCACCTGATTGCCTCTGAATTTAAAGTAGCCTCACCCTCTCTCACGTCACTGTCACCGTCCCTGGGTGTTATCTTCCCTGCACCTGGCCATAGCTGAAATGACCTCATTTGTTTACTTGCATATTGTCTGTCCCCTCCATTCCAAAAAGACGTAAACTCGATGAAGGGCCTTTCCTCATGCTCACTTCGGTATCTCCAGCACCCAGAGCAGGGCTGCTTCAGACTGGACACATGATAAATGTTTGATGAGTAAAGGAATATGCTGAAGAACGCACTCCGAGAAGCTGGGTTAGCATATTTGCCACCTACCATAGGGGAGTCCTGTGGCCAGCAGCGTTTTCTTTTTTCCTTTGAATTTCATTTGAATGCTTTTGCGCATTGCGAATACTGTGGGCGCCTTTTCTCCCACTGCCTCAATTCTATCCCGATCCACACACTCAAGTTCCCATCTTTCCTCTGGCTGAGCAGAGATGGACAGACCACGTCTGAATCTTTTAGCTATGTGACCATGAACAAATTATGTGACCTCTCTGAGCCTTGCCTCTTCATTGGCCCACTAAGGATAATTATGCTACCAGCTATTTGGGTTATTTTCAGATTAAATGAAATGATACCTACAAATTGCATGTAAATACTAAAATGTTTAATAAGTGCCACTGTTACTAGTTTAAGAGAAGCAGTGATGAGATGGGAAGGACACGGGGTTCTGGTTCCAGCTGGTTACTTACTATTTCTGTGACCTTGGCCAAGTGACTACCTGCTTGAGCCTCTGTGTCCTCTTCCACAGAATGGTTGTGATAACAGTGGCGGCTATTTAACAGTATTCTTGGGATTATCAGAGAAAGTTCCAGATGAAGGTATGAAGTGGTCTTACCTTTCCCTGCAGGAGCAGTGGGAGGGGGCCGTAGGAGGGGCCCAGGGACAGCCCCTCATGTAGCATGCAGCCACCAGGAATCTGCTCTTCCTCGAATTATACCCAAGAATCCCCAAGAGACACAGCTGGGCCCACAGGGCCCAGAGACAGCTCTTGGGGGCTGGCCCTGTGGCGCAGTGGTTAAGTTCACACATTCTGCTTCAGTGGTCCTGGGTTTGCAGGTTCGGATTCTGGGTGTGGACCTATGCACTGCTTGTCAAGCCATGTTGTAGCAGGTGTCTCACATATAAAGTAGAGGAAGATGGGCATGGATGTTAGCTCAGGGCCAGTCTTCCTTGGGGAAAGAAAAAAAGAGGAGGATTGGCACAGATGTTAGCTCAGGACTAATCTTCCTCAAAAAAATAAATTAATTAATTATTTTTAAAAAAAGAGACAGCTCTTGGTTTCACCATCCCAATTGCCCCTCTCCATGATGAGAAAGAAACAAAAGCCTGATTTTACAGATAAGCAAGAACACCCCCAACCATGCAAAAAAAAAAAAAAAGATGGTACTTGACACATTGAATATTTCAAGCTGAAGGAATTTGAGAAATGGCATGTGCAAGAAGGGCTTTCTGACATTCCCCTGAAGCAGGTCATAAAATCTTCATGTGAGAGGTGCCCTCCCTATACTAGGAGGAAAGGAGCATCCTCATCTCTGAAGACTAAGGGGACATAGAGAGGAATCTGAATGAACAGGCCTTGACAGGTTCTCCCCATCTACCGCATCTTTCCACAACTTTCCACTCTTCATCAAACTTAGCATAAAACCACTCAGATTTCACCATTTCTTTGGGGCTTCATTTCCTTATGAAGCCTTCCATGTCACTTAAAACTTATGTTAAATAAATTTGCATGCTTTTCTCTTGTTAATTTGTCCTTTGTTGCAGGGGTCCCAGTCAAGTATTTAAAAGAGTAGAGGAAAAAGACATTTTTCTTCTCCTGCATAGCCCTCTAGCCATACTTACTGACCCGAAACTTCTACAGGCTGGGGGTTCACAGAGTCAGTCTCACTTTTGCCATTTGAACATGTATGTGAATATTCACTGCTCTGTTCTTTAACTTTTCTATAGGTATGAAATTTTTCAGAATAGATTAGGGAAAAATGTTAATGATAACAGAAAGACTGAAGAACCAGCCGGCCTGGCACTCCCCTCCGGGGGAACTGACCCGGGGGAGCTTTGTCCAGGAGGCCCTTTGCTCTGCTAGGAGTTTACCCCTTCGTTGCCCAAGGAGGTCCTGGGAGTTGAGTAGTCGTCTGCCACAACTGGGGAAATACTCAGGGAGTACTTTTGGTAAACAGGCAGTACTTTTGACCAAAGGTTGGAAGCTTGTCAACATTTTAATAACTGGTACAGCTTTACTTATAAATACCGGCTTTAAATCAGCTCTGATTCTAGAACGTGCTCACTCCCCGTCCAAAAACCTACAATGCCTCCCCATGGCCTAAAACACAATATCAAAACTCTTTAGTCCTACTGTCATATTAATAATAATGATAATAGTGTTAACAATAGCTATTGTTTATCAGGAGATTATGACAGCCAGGGACAGTCGGGAACTTCATGTGAGAAGAGCTACCATCATCCTTCTACAAACTCTCTGAGGTGGGTGATATTCTCCCAGAGATACTGAGAAGGAAACAAACTGGGTGCTAAGGGACTTACCAGGGTCATACAACCTGGCTCTACTTTTCATGGCTCCAGGAGCCAGGGCAAGTTTCTTCTCTCTAAACCTCAGTTTTCCCTTTTGTAAAATGGAGATAATCATATTTCCTGCCTCTCAGGGCAATGACAATTAATTTGATAATCCATGTAAAGTGTTTAGCATGGTGCCTGGTGTAGAGTCAGCTCTCGGTCCTTCAGTTCTGGAACATATTATTATTTCCTGTACTTTATATTCATGTATTATATTATCTCCTGTATTGTTATATTCATGTATTATTGATAGGGACCATTTTTAGTGACAGAGCTGAGTCTGATATCCAAGTTTCAGTTCTCAAACCTTAAAAGAAATGCTAAGGTCCCAGTTTTTTGTTTTTTGTTTTTATTTTTTTTTCCTTTTTCTCCCCAAAGCCCCCCGGTACATAGTTGTATATTCTTCGTTGTGGGTCCTTCTAGTTGTGGCATGTGGGATGCCGCCTCAGCGTGGCTCAATGAGCGGTGCCATGTCCGCGCCCAGGATTTGAACCAATGAAACGCTGGGCCACCTGCAGCGGAGTGCGTGAACTTAACCACTCGGCCATGGGGCCAGCCCCTAGGTCCCAGTTTTTAAAACTTAAAAGAAATCTTGTCCTGTTCACCTGTGTCCCCTATGGTGCCTTGAGCATGATATGCAATAGATGTTTCTTTAATTGAAAACACACTACCTCTCTGGGAAAATTTTTGAGGAAAATTAGCCCTGAGCTAACTACTGCCAATTCTCCTCTTTTCGCTGAGAAAGACTGGCCCTGAGCTAACATCCGTGCCCATCTTCCTCTACTTTGTACGTGGGACACCTACCACAGCATGGCTGGCCAAGCGGTGCCACGTCCACGCCTGGGATCCAAACCAGCGAACCCCGGGCCACCGAGAAGTAGAACATGGGCACTTAACTGCTGGCCCCTAATTAAAAATATTTTTTATTGAAACATAATTGACATGCAATATTATATTAGTTTCAGGTATACAACATAGTAATTCAATATTTTAATACATTACAAAAAGATCACCACAATAAGTCTAGTTACCATCTGCCACCATACAAAGTTATTACAATATTATTGATTATATTCCCCATGCCTACAATATATCCCTTTAATTAAAAAAATTTTTTATTGAAGTATAATTGAAATACAATATTCAGTTTTTATATTATTGTGATTGTAAATACTTTTCACAGTCAAGCCATGTTATATAGTAGGATTACTACAATTACATTTTTACCCCCTGAAGATAATTCCTTTTTTAAAAAAATTTGCTTAGTTTTCTATATTCTTATCACTGACTTTCCCTTCCAAACACTTTAGGGAAGTGTAAATCTCTTCTTCAGACTCACTAGATATTCCATTAGATTTCTTTTTGTCTTGCCAACAGTCTTCCTGGGGGCCTCTGTCCTCCTGTGTCCTCCTGTTCTCATCTGGGTTGGGTGTTTTTAGGCCTACTGCACAGTTGTCACCCTAGAATGTCTCCACACTGTCACCTGGGAATTCTCTTTGCTTCTTTCTCCGGTTGGAGCTCTGCTTTCTGGATCTCAAGTCTCCCTTTTTCTTGTTTTATTCCTCTGTTTTGCCGTAGAACATCCTTTAGTGGCTTCCAGAGAAGGAGGACATGGGAAATAAATTTTTTTGAGTGCTTGCAGGTCGGAAATATCATTTTTTCACTCTCACAGTTGATTAATGGTTTGGCTAGATATAGATTTCCAGGTTGGAAACCATCCCCCCTTAGAATTTCCAGGGCATTACTCCCTACTCTCCTCCCCTCTGGTATTCCAATGTCCAATCCTTCACATGTGACCTATTTAAGAGGAAACCTTTAGGAGCTTCTCTTTGTCCTAAGTGTCCTGAAATTTCACAGTGCTGTACCTGGCACCAAGTTATTTTTCATCCATTGTGCTGAGCCCTCTCAATTTTGAAACTCAGGCCTTTTGTACCAGAAAATGTTTACTTTCTTTAATATGCTCTTCCTTCCATTTTTTCCCCCGTTCTTTCTGGAAATCTTAGTATTTAGGTGTTGGATTGATCTTCACACTTTCTTATCTGCTCTTTCCTCTTTTCCATCTCATCCATTCGACAGATCTTTAGTGTCTACTATGTGCCATTCATTATTCTAGGTGCTGCGGATATAGAAGGGAACAAAACTGAGAAAAATTCCTGCTCCCGTTGAGTTTATATTACATATTAAAAGTGATAAGTACTATGAAGAAAAATAAAATTAAGGAAAGAGGCTAGGGAGTTCAGGACACAGGACTCTGTGATTTTAAATAGGGTGATCTTACTGAAACTAACGTTTGAATAAAGACCGGAAGATGAGGAGGCAAGCCATGTGGATATCTGGGAAAGAATACTCTTTCTTTTCTTTATTTTTAGGAAGATTAGCCCTGAGCTAACATCTGCCGCCAATCCTCCTCTTTTTTTTTTTTTTTTTTTTGCTGAGGAAGACTGACCCTTAGCTAACATCCATGCCCATCTTCTTCCACTTTATATGTAGGATGCCTGCCACAACATGGCTTGACAAGCAGTGCGTAGGTCTGCACCCTGGATCTGAACTGGCGAACCCTGGGCCACTGAAGTGGAGTGTGCAAACTTAATGGCTGCGCCACCAGGCCAGCCCCTCTGGGAAAGAATAACAGGTAGAAAGAACAGCACATGCATTCGTTCCTCAGTGGGGCAGGCTGAAGCAGGAACACGCCTGTGGGGTCAAGGTATAGCCAGGAGATCAGTGTGTCCAGAGACGAGGGAAGCAGCCGGCAGAGAGGAAAATGAGGTCTGAGAGGTGAGATGATGGTAGGTGGGCTTTATACTGTGAATGACAGAGAAAGCCACTGGAGTGTTGGAGCAGGGGAGCAATGTGATCTGACTGACTTTTTAACAGGATTGAAGCCAGGTATCTGAGGGTTACTGTAAATATTCAATAGGAACACGATTACCCTTTGTTCTTGTTCCCGACACAGACACAGATGAAAAGAAGTTAATCTTACTAATTTGCTGTTTTCTTGTTTAACCTGAGGGGTGATTCAAAGGTCACAAGGATTTATGAGCTTGTTTTGCAGAAGAAGAAGAAGGCCATTAAGGAAGTCACGATTAACAGATAACCAGCCCCTAGCTGGGGTTGATGCCCAGAAGTCTGATTGCTCAAGGGCTTATCTGGAGTGAAAGAAACACAGACTTCCCCTTTGTTCCTCTGAATCTCTTCCTCCCAAGCCCCTTAGCTCTGTAAAGACCCCCTGCTTTCTTCTTTAAGGAGGATTTGAGAGAACCTATCCTTCAGCCTTCTTGTTTTGGCCCATTCAAATAAAACTATCTCCACCTCCAAGCAGGATGTCTCAGTGGTTGGCTTACTGTGCATTGGGCATACGAACGTGAGATTAAGAGGTTCAGTATTAGGATCACCATAGCTCCTTTGAAGAGTTTAGGGCGGCAGGGTGGAAGCAGAACACTTAGTAGCTATTGCAATAGTTAAGGAGAAAGCAAAGGTGGTTTGGACCAGGGTATCTTTTTATACCGTTTTCTGGGATTCTGGGAGATTTCTACAGTTTTATTTTCTAATTCTCCTACTGAATTTTTCATTTCTGCTTAAGAAATTTTAACTTCTAGGGGCTGGCCCCGTGGCCGAGTGGTTAAGTTCACGCGCTCCGCTGCAGTGGTCCAGGGTTTCGCTGGTTCAGATCCTGGGTGCGGACATGGCACTGCTCATCAGGCTACGCTGAGGCGGTATCCCACATGCCACAAGTAGAAGGACCCACAGCTAAAGTATACAACTATGTACTGGGGGGATTTGGGGAGAAAAAGCAGAAAGAAAAAAAAAAGAAATTTTAACTTCCAAAAATTATTCCTTAATCTCTGTTCTTTTTTTTTCGAATTCTGTGCTCCCTGATGGTCCCTTGTTCCCTGAGGTAATCTTATATCTCCGTGTATATTGATTCTAATTCTTTTGATGGTTTCTTTCGCTACTTCTATTATCTCTGGTTCCTTTGAATTCCTTTTTCTGTTTTTTTTTGTTTTTTTGTTCTGTTTTTGGGTGGGTTTGTCTCTGTCTTTTCTGTTACAGGTTTCCTTCAGTGTCTGGTAATCCTTAGCTATCCATTCATACACAACAGCTGAGTGGAAGCTCTTGTGGATGGGACTTCCTGGATGATTGGGATATTTGAGTGGGAACATGACATTTATGTCGGGGAGACTCCACCCCTTCTTTCATTTTTGGTATCTGTAAGTTTTTTTTCACTAAGTCAGTCAATTTCCTAGAGAGGGATCCTGTAGTCTCTTGCTAGGAGAACCCCGACTCTCTGACCAGAATGTTGGCTTTTACTAAATCTTCCCATTTTCAGCATGGTATTTCCTTCCTTAGCTGTGCCAGATATATTAAAGTCTCTCTGGTTCAGCCTTTGCAGAGGAGAACTCTCCAGTTTGTTGCCTGGGTGGGAAAAAGCCTTAGAGTCTAACTGCTTCCTAAACTGCCTTATAATGAGTTCTCTTATTTTCAGCCCTATCCACACCTCACCTTCAGTGATACCTGGTGATTCCAATTCCTGAGCCTTTCTGAGACACCTCAGAGTTCATCAATTTGTTTCTGGGCTTCCCCATTCCAGGACTTGGCTTTCTCCATTCTACTATGGCCATTTCCATTTATCTGTGCTCTCCAGCTTCCCAAATGTTGTTGACATCTCTTGTCTGCTATTGTCCCTTCTTCAGGTCTCTCTGTCCATCTGAGTTTATGCCTTTCTCGTTCTTTTTACCATCATTTTAGTGGGTTTGGGAGAGGGAGAAGAGGTAAATACGTCATGTGGATACATGTGATTCAATGTGCCACATTTACCTTTGAGTCTCTTTACAATGTTTAAATTCTGTGTCCTGCTTCTCCTTAGATAGGGAGCTCTTTTCACTGCTTAGAATTGTATTCTGCTTGGACTAGAGGTTGGGTGAGGCAGAGGATAACAAAGGAGTAGAAAATACACACCATTTCTCCAAAAAATTACATTCCATTTGACTCTCTCAGGGTAGGGTAAGGGCCATTTTTCCATTGTGTGATTTCTGTCAACTACTCTTTTCAAAAGTAAGGAAGTCCAGCTTCCCCTCCTATGTATTTTATGTATTTTGGCTAAGGGAGTTGGAGGGCTGGGTGGGGTCCTCAGGAAGGTCATAGGATGGAAAAATCTGATTCATAATCCACATAAAGTCAGTGCTGGGCAGGGACAGTAGAGATTATCAAGTCCAATTTCCTTATTTTACAAAAAGGAAAGTGAAGCCCAGAGTTGATTTGGATCAACTTTGCTGTCTTGAGAAATACTTCTCGCAAAAGATCGCTTGAAAATGCCAAGTTCTTAGCAGTCATTGAGCCTTTGGGTCTCCTGTTCCCTCCATGCCAAGGCTGCGGTCCCTTGCTCTTCCTCGGGTCAAAGGTCGTTTCAGAGATAGTCCCTCTCCCCACTGTACCTAGTTTTATTTTTTGTAGCACTTGTTAATACCTAAAGCCAGGTAATTATTTTATTATTTATCTCATTTTCCCCGCTGGAATGTAAGCCCTGTGACAGAATGGACCTGTCCTATCTCGTTCACCGTTTAATCCTCAGGGCGAACCGAGATTTTAAACTAAGTAGTCTGGCTCCATAATCTGCGTTTTCAGCCACTACATTATACTGCTATTTGCTGAATAAAGCAGAAGATGGTCCTGCAAACAGAAGGAGTCAATAGAATTAAAAAGATACCGCACTCGGGTACACCAGCAGGTGGAAAACATCCGGACGCAAGCCCACTATGCCCGCTGTGCCCTTTCTCTCCGGAAGCGCTTGCAGCTCTCCGGCGCAAGTGCGCACGCGCGGCCGCCGGGGTCGCTCTGGGGCGCGCGCGAAGCGGGGACGCCAGGGAAGGTTCCGCCTCTGGGGCTGAAGGGCGCCTGCGCCGGCGGGGCTCCGGCCAGGACGCGCAGTCTCGCTGGCTCCCTCCCTCGCCTGCGCGCGACGGGTGGGCGTGGGAGGAGGCGGGGAACAGGGAGGGGAGGGAGGGGGCGGGTGTGACGGGAGGGAAAGAGCGAACTGGAGAGCGTCGTCCTGAGAGGAGTGAAGGCGGCAAAATGGCGGACCGCTTCTCCCGCTTCAACGAGGACCGAGACTTTCAGGTAAACACGGGCGTCGCCGAGGATCCGGGGAAGGCGCTGGCCGGGCCGGAACCTCCTCCTCCCCCGCTGCCCGCTCTCCTTCCTTCCAGGCTCTGCTCCGGCTTACGAGACTGCTCGCTCTCCTCCCGCCTCGGATTCCTCCGGGGGCCTCCCAGCTTGAGGCGAGGCCGCGTCTCCTATCGCCCCGTATTTTCTTCCCTCTTACGCTCAGGCCGCCGGGGTTGCGGCTTCGGCCGGTTAGGGCTTCGGGACCCCCGCCTGGCCGCTGGGCGAGGGCTGTGCCCCCGCGGCCCCGCCGGGCCTGGGGAGGCGCAGGGCTGGCGCCCAGGGAAGGAGGGCTGGGCGGCGAGGGCTCGGGGCGAGTGTTGCGGAGACCCGGCTTCGGAACCCCGGATTTTGCTTGCACGGCTCTTCTTGGAGCCCTCCTTTCTCTCTCCCCACTATAATAAATAAACCCCTTTCATTGTCTGTTTTCCCATCTCCTCGCCGGCGAAAAGGGTGCCTTAGTTGTCAGACGCCTTCTTGGTTCGTCAACCATTGAGATTTCCCCGGGCGTAAATGCTGTTGTCATTAGGCCGTTAATTGGGTTTGGAAAACAGTGAGTTATAGGACTGTGGTCGATGTAAGCTTAGCCCCGAATCCTGCCTCGAAAGAAGCTTTGTAAGGAGCATCATGATAATGGACTTTCCAAGCGTGTGCTAACTAGTGCCAAAAACTGGATTTTTCTGTCTTCAGTTGCAAATGTTGTATGGAAAAATGTCCTTGTGATGGCAAGCCGCATGGAGGAAGAAATAAAGGCCAAATTAGAATAACTCGTCTTTTGGCTGTTTAAAATATCTTCCTGTTGAGCATTGTTTCCGCAGAAATCTCCGCGACTAAAAGGGATTTGGTAGAGATTGGCTAGTTCTAGGGTAAAATGCAACCTCAGAGTGTCAGAGACACCACCGCATTACTACCGCATATCCTGGCAACAGCAATTTGGGTCAGGGGATGAACATCAGAACTGAAGTTTTTATCCCTCTGCAAAGCTTCCTCAGAGTAACACGGGAATACTCGGGGTGTGTTTCAGAAGGCAGTTTGAATTCCCTGAGATGACTGGGTTGGTAAATAAACAGGTAAAGCAGTTAAACCAACACTGTTAACAGTCTAGTGCATAGAACGCTTATGAGAAGTTTTGCAGCAGTAAGGGATCTGAGGGCTGTAGAAAAGCCTGGTGGTCATGCGCCTGCTGTGTAGCCGCAGCACAATCCAGGATCTCAAGGTGTTTAAGAAATAATGCAGGTAGGGAAGTTTGAAGCAGTTCCTATTAGCCGTTTGATCCCTGAGAAAGGTGGTTTTTTTAGTGAGCAACCATAAAACATGAGTAGGCTGCAAGATGTGTGGGTTTTATTGGTAATTTTTAAAGAGACATGTTGATAACTAAAACCCCCAAGTGCTTTTCCAAGAGGGGGGAATTTCAAGGTGACCTCATAAAACTGGAAGTAGATAATATGACCAATTAAGTTTTGAGGGAAAATGGCAGGCGACCACAGAAATTCAGCAGGCTTAAGCAAACAGGATTTGCAGGGCCTTGAAAGAAGATTTTGAAGACTGGGTAGCAGAGTATGAATGCTGTCACTTGAAAACATTGAGAAAGCCTCTACCTTTTCAAATAAGGTGACTTTCTCTTCAGATGCTGTAGTTTAGTTTAGTCTGATGCTTTAGTTGGGTTTATGTAAAACCTGCTTTTGGTTGCTTGGTAGTCTGTTGAAGATAACTACATATATTTTAAGTTTATTTCCTGCTTTTATGTTGGAGTAACCAACTCCTGCTGTATTGGATCAACCAGAAAAATGTTTTTTTTTTTAAAATTCAGATGTCCTAGCATTATGAGTAAATAGGGTATTGGGAATGAAAATCTTTTAGACAATAATAAGCTGTTAAAGCCTTTGTAAATTATTGTGCTAACATTTCTAAAAAGCATTTAAAAATATTTAAAGGGATATTTTTTCTGGATGTCTTAATAAAGGGGAAAATAATAGATTGATTTTCATGAATGATGTCCTTCGATTTAAAGTTAGTGGAGAGAAAATGTAATAGGATGCTCCTGTGTGTAGTATATCTGGAGCATTTTTCAAGGTTGTTATTGAAAATTAAATGTGGCCTCCTTAAGGTTTTCAGTGATAAATGAGGTGAAGCCACTGAGTACTCTTGTAAACAAATCCAGAGTAAGTTTCCACACACTGCATGGATCCTGTTGCTTTAAATGGATCTTCTTATAGCACTGGAAATTTTTCTGTGTATCTTCTCTGGTGAGTTCTAGATGATTGTCATTTTCTTTGCCTTTAATTTGGCTAGCTAATTTAGAATTTGTAGAATTTCCCTCTTTGCTGGTTTACCATCAAGTGCAAATTTTGGAGAGTTTGAATGTTGTCTCTTGAACTTAGTATGGAGTCACAGGTGGGCTCACTGTTAGATTTTGTGAACACCTAGAGTTTCAAAGGTATTTTGTATAATAGAGTGAGGAGCTTAACTGTGGTACCCCACTTGAAGCACTTATGAAATAAAGAGTAATCGTTATCAGGGGCATATATTTTAAAACATACATTTGATAACTTCATTATAATAATAAACAGGTACTATTCTATAGGCTTTATGTGTATTATCTCATAATCTTCACAATAACCTTAGGAGGTAGGTACATTACTCCTGTTTTCAAATATGGCAGCTGAGGCACAGCAAGTTAAATAACTTGTCAAATATACACAGCTGGTAAATCGCAGAGCCTGGATTCAGACTCTGGCTTATTGACTCTTGAAGCTGTGCTCATGACTATTATCTCTACTGGCAATTATATATTTTATATAGCTGTAATTGAGTCATCAAATGGAGGATAAACTTAGACTTCAGAAAGAATAAATGGGCTTTTGAGTGAAGTGATACAGTTACGGTTTTTTACTCTGTTCTGTTTTGTCCAGATCTGTTTCTTGTTGGTCTCCCAAGGGCTTCTGGGGAGGCTTCTGACAGTGATAAATTACTCTGTGTCATAGAGGATATATTGTTAACTGTTGTTTTAGTTTAGATATTCTTTTGTGTAGCCTTCTTAAGTGGTATTTTATTTTTGGAAATCTTTGTGATCTACGGTGATGTATTTACTTTAAAAAATATTTTGAGAGTTTTGCCTACTCCTTTAAGAATCTGACCTCAATTTCTGAATGAGACATGACTTCTGCCTACGTGTACCAGATTAAGGCATATTTATTCACAGATTGAAATGTTACACAAACTAATGGAAAGTACATAACATAATTTACGCTAAAGATGTCTTCAGCACTTTGAATTACAGGTTTACCAAAGAAAGTTTTATTTGTACAGTGACGTACAGCTGGAAGGTGTTAAGATAGACACTGCTTAGCACTTTGTGTTGCGCAGCTATTAATGGGGATATAGTTGCGTGCTAGTGAGGAAATGTTCTTCAGTTTGTGTACCTGCAGAGGGCTGGGATTTAGAGTAGCCTCTCTTTCCTTCTTGTTCTGAATGTATTCTGCATTAGAATTCTAATGCAAAGGAACTGCAATAATAGATCAGTGAGTGATAGAAAAATGAGAGACACACATATTTTAAAGGTCATAATAAAAATATAAAAATTACCCAAGAACTTTTTGTAATCTGTTTAAGTAGTGATAATGGTAAATGGCAGTAAGCAAGTCATGTATTACTTTTATGTAGTATGTTTGTAGGATTCTTCTTTGTGTTTCATATATGATACCAGGATGTGACCTTCAGTTAATTCTTAGTTCAGACCATTAAGTCAGGAGGTTTACAGTTTTAAAATACTTAGCTCACAGAAAATATACTAATATATATAAAATATACTAATACAATACTAACACACTAATATTTTCTGTGAGGTCCTATGTAAGAGAGTTGGCATTCTAACGCAAGGATGCCAGAGATGACACAAGGGCAAGTGTTCTAATCTGTTTCCTGAGTCTCTCTCCCATCATCTGGAAGAGATGCCACTAGCTATGAAAATAAGTGTCAGCTTTACCTGGGATACTGAAACATTACTATTCCCTTTCTCATACACATTATGATAAGTGGAAAGGATTGGAACCAAGGCTGTACAGATTTCAAAACAGTGATGATGAACAGGCATTGTTAGCAAATGCAGAATTATTGGTTAGGATATTATCGGGATCAAGGGTGACAAAAGTAAGGTTAACATAAGGGAAGGCTCCCTGGTGGTGATTTGAAGGGTAAAGGGTATATATTTAAGGCAAAAGGCCCTTGAAAACATAACAAGGAATAAAATCAGAGAAAGACATTTATAAAAAAAGTTGCATTGGAGGGAGAATGAGATTGGCAACAGCTATCATCATAGGGCTTCATGTGATGGTATGCTTATTTATTTCTTTTCAAAGCAGGCATGGGAGACGAAGAAGAAACAGGTCTAGACAAATATACTATTAGGTTGATTATTACAGGACGGTTCTAGTGCTGTCAAAATTATAGAAAAATAGGTGTCCCTGTTGTATTCTCTCATTTTATTCTATACGTGTCACACAGTTCTCATTAAAGTTCTGCAGAGGGATTCTTGTATCACATTTTTTCAGGTCTTTATAGGTTATATGACCAGAACTAAAATTCATGACTTAAAATTTTTTTAAGCACATGTATAATTACCTATCCTGTTTGTGCTGCTTCCTAGCTGAGATACATTTTCATATAATTTCTATCTATTTGGGTACTTGATAAAATGAAAAAAGGACAGTCTGTTTTCTTGATGTGGTCAAGATTACCATTTTGTGAAAAAAAGTAGCAGAAGTTCATGAGATCTTGAATTACGGATTTGAAACCCGAAAGGGGTTTCGTCTTTGTTCTTATGACTTAATAAGTTTCTAATATTTTATTAATGAAAATTGATTTCAGCTTGAATTAGACATCCAGTTCTTGAATTCTGTTAAAATTCCTTCCCTGAAACAACTTGGTACTTTTGCTTGTATGTCTGGCATTAATTCTCTTTTCATATTAGCATTGCCATTTAGTATTAAGTGAAAGCTGACTCAGAGTAATTACCAAAGGAATTACAAATGACCACCACAAATACTGAAAGAAGTCATTGATTTGATATTGCAGTGAATACCAGAAGATGTTGTAATGATTTTCCATTTATAAAAAGTGAATTGTCCATTTAACTAAATGTGCTTAGTGCATATTGTATTAATCAGTGCAAAAATTTAAATATGCCCAGGCTGAAAGACACAATATACTGTATTATCATGTTTGTACTAAATGATATCTTTGGGATTTAACAAATATATTTAGTATTTTATACTTAATTTAGGATTGTATGGAAGAAAAAATAGCTGAAGTTGCTTTGGCATTGTACATAGGTTAATAGCACATAGTGTTTTAGTAAGTGCTATAGATAGTAAGAAATTAGAGTTAAGGCCTAAAATAGGAGTTTCCTGTTATTTGCCTTAATTCTTTTTACCAGCAATGTTGAGATAAGGTAAATTTTGCGTTGTGTGTCACTTAAGAGACCAGAAAATATCTTTGTAATATTACATTTGGTCTCATCTCACAAGGTGCCAATTATTTGTCATCCTTGCCACTCTTTGACATGACATGACATGGATTTCAAAGAGGGATTTTGATTTGTCTCTGTGTTTTATAGAATAGACATACAAAGCAACTCTCCAGGTTTAAAGTTGTAATAGAAAGTCACTGATGATGTTTCGTGACTAACATTTTTTTTTGAAGATTGGCACCTGAGCCAACAACTGTTGCCAATCTTTTTTTTTTTTTCTGCTTTTTCTCCCCAGATCCCTCCAGTACATAGTTGTATATTTTACTTGTGGGTCCTTCTAGTTGTGGCATGTGAGGTGCCGCCTCACTGTGGCCTGACAAGCAGTGCCATGTCCATGCCCAAGATCTGAACCAGCGAAACCCTGGGCTGCCGAAGCAGAGTGTGTGAACTTCACCACTCGGCCACGGGGCCCGCTCCAGTGACTAACATTTTAAATAATGATTGTTGGAAAAGTTAGTCCTCATGTCTTATGGCTCATTAACATAATTTTTCCAGAGTTGATGAGGGAAGAGCAACTTAATTTTTCACTCTTTGTAGACAGTACTGATCAAGAAATTAATTTGACACTCTAGGCCTTGACAGTAGAAGGTAAAACTGATGCTTGTGGATTATATGCTGTAGTGTCAGTAATTTCTCTTGTTGCTGTGAGTAAAGCTGTGAGTAAAATTATGAGGTACCTTAAGAGAAAGGGCGAAAGTGGTTGAAAATTTAATTGGTGTAATACTGCTTTAGGGTAACATCTGCACAAGACTTAACAAGGAGTATGATTGCCTTGAATATTTTTCTAGAATATAAACTAATTTTTGAGAAGATTGTTAAAACAGTGTTTGAATAGTACTTGTATTGAGAAGTAAATATGAGTATGTCTGTGGTAGACGTTGGTTAAGAAGTGGTATTTTTTCCCAAAGAGCTTTTGTTTTAGATTGAGAGATAACAAAAGTAACAGTAATTTTTAGTTTATTACTTATAAGACCATCAATAAATGCAAAACTCTAAGAAATGGAGAGAACTCTTAAAGTGGGATGATTGGGTATGCCTTTATGAAGAAATTAGCATTTAAGCTGGGTCTTGAAAGATGGAATTGCATCCTTGCAAAGGAAAAGAATGGGAGGCATTCAGTTGGAGAAAATAGCCAGGCCAAAAGTATAGAAGTGGAACAAAAGTACAGAAGTATATGTACAAAAGTATAGAAGGAGAACTGGGTTTTGATTTTTTTTAATGACAATGAATAAACCATTGGGCATAGGGAAAAAGTGAAAGCTAGGGCTGCAAAAGTAAGTTTTATTTTAATGCTTTAAGCAGGAAGGTAGTAGCTATTTAAGATGTTTAAGAGGGATAGACATCAAAGCAGTTTTTCTTATGGGAAGATTAATTAAGATATAATTGTGTTGTATGTGCTATACATACAGTTAAAGCTGTGATAACCAGTCTCCGTAAACCAGAGTTAATGTGAGTGAGGGCAAGGGAGTGATTATAATAATGGACTGTGTGATTTTAAGGTTGATAGGGAGATAAGTGAGGACTTTTCAGGTGGAGAGGTGGGGGACTGGAGTGAAAAGTTGGGTCAGTGGATTATATGTTCTGATGGGGTTTAGGAATTGTTGGAGTGGAGATACTAGAGGGAATGAGCTGGAAAGATAGAAGATTGTGGTTGGAGAGCACAATGTTTGAAATAGATTATGGAAGGTTGAGATTATTGGTAATGATCATGAAAATGAGATGGCTAATGTAGGATGGAAGACAAGGTTATTATAGGAAAGGAAATTAAGGAACTGTGGCACCAGGATGTTGTAAAATTATCCAACTTGGATATTAGTATGGTAATATAATATAGTTGTATACTGTCGTGGTTTAGTAAGTGCCCTTATATACCTTCTTGTCTTCCAGCAACTCAGTGAGGTAAATAAAATAGATAGTGTCTCAGTTTTACAGATGAAGAAACTGAGGCCCAGATAAATTACCTGTTTTGCCTAGTACAGAGCTGAGTTTTGAACTTTAATCTTCTGATTTGTAGTGTTTTTTCTTCTGTGGTGTATAGATTGGCCTCTTTTCAAGGAGATGAGTGTTGGTGTTGTGTACTGTATATAAAGCATTGTTTAATACATGGCAGCATTTTCTACCAGTTAACTAATTGGTGGGAAATAGTTGGTATGCTTATCATTATATATTTTTTCAGTGTTATAAGCTTAATTGATTGGTTATGGCTTCTTGCTTTCCTTTTCGCTGTGTATAGATCTACTAGACAATTTTATTCCATTTCCCAAACATTTATTAAGTGCCCATTTGTTAGCATGGCATCATAAAAGGATAAGAAAAGAAGGTAAAATCAATCCAGTTTGTTCCAGTAAAAGAGTAAGTGGGAGGGGAGAATGGTACTTCTACTGGATACTGTCAAATTAGGCTACTGTCCTAGTATCCTTGACCATTACAACATCAAAAATTGACTGCTGTGATATCTAGTGAAGATACTATCAGCTACTGTTTTCTGAGTATGTGTTACGTGCCAGCCCTGTGCCAAGGCATTTTGGAGATAGTTATCTAATCTAAGTAACTATCCAAACCAGGGGGTGGTATCCCTCATTTTAAAGATGAGAAAACTGAGGCTCGGAGAAATTCAGGCCACGTAGTTAGGAAACTCAGATTTGAATCTTGATCTCTCCTAAAATGGGACTTTTCCTGTGGTTCCTGATTGTTTCAAGTATAAGATCCAAACTCAGTAACTTGGCCTATAAGATTCTTAAGCATGTGGTGCCACCATAACAGGTGTATCTCTTTTCTTTTCCCCTCATTGTCCTGCCATCCTGCAGTTCCTGTTATCTGGAAATGTTTGGCTCTTTCATTATTGTTGTTTTTACCTATCTGGAATTCCTACTACTCATTCTTCAAGACTCAATTTGATGTCGTCTCTGATATCTTCCCTAGGCAAAGTTAGTTGCTTTATTTTCTGTGCTCCCATAGCACTTTGGTTATATTTCAGTAATAGCGCTTTTACTAATAATAGTAGTAGCTAATAGTACGGCGTGCTTACTGTATTAGACACTATGTTATGCGCTATTATCTCATGTAATCTCCCAGTAAGGTAAATTCTGTTATTATCTCTATTGTACAAATGAAAAACTTACCCAGTTTGCACTGGGAGCAAGTCGAAGAGGTCACTTTCAGGTAGTTTGGACCAGTCTAGGCCTTTAGCCACTGTACTGTTCTACCTCTCCTACTGTATACTTACTTACTTCTTATAATTTATCTTATCTCACTGGACTTAGAACTCCCTGAATGCAGAGACTTTTTTGTTTTATTCATTTTTCTAGTGTTGAGTCAAGATTTGGCACCTAGAAATTGCTCAGATATTTCAATTAATGATTAACTAAGGCAAGTATGTAGGAAGGAGAGGCTTAGGAGAATCTGAGAAGAATGTCCAG
This sequence comes from Equus asinus, assembly GCF_041296235.1. Taxonomy (NCBI): domain Eukaryota; kingdom Metazoa; phylum Chordata; class Mammalia; order Perissodactyla; family Equidae; genus Equus; species Equus asinus. The sequence continues at coordinate 43,253,330 of NC_091802.1, read as the reverse complement.
GCTTGGGGACTCAGCTTCCTGCAGTGCTGTAGATTATCTAGGTTGAATTATTAGTTTCTGTGATATCCTGTAAAGCCAGTTGAGGGATATTTCAAGTATGGAAGTTGGCAGTCATTTTTTAGCTGTGAGTTTCCTTCTGTGTGACACACTGTACATACACTTCTTTTCCTGTGGACTAGTGCAGAATTTTTGTCAAACGTCTGAATAGATAGACATTTGTCATACAAGCCATTGGTACAAGAAATAATATGCATTACTGTGGGTCCCAGAGGAATTTTTAACTGTTTCCTTTCTTTTTTGAATGCCTCAAGAATTGTTTGCTCTATCTTGCATGCATTTCTGAAAAAGGTTGATCTCTTCCGTAGGATTTTTAAAAGTTAGTAATTTTTCAGTGTAGTGCTTTTTTGGAAGCCAGTTCTTTCTTGTTCTAGTAAAATTATCCAGTAAATTGGATGTGCCAAACAGGTGTACATGTATTTTTAGATGAGTGTGTGATATACTCATACCTTTGACCCAGTGTACTGTTTTCAAGTTCTTAGTTATTTGCTAAGATTGCTAGCCAATTATCTTTCCTACCAATTTACATAGAATTAAATTTAATAAGTGAATTTATTCTTCTGGGTTATTGACTGGCCTCGACAGTACTTTAAAATAATAATTCATTACTTTTTACTTCTTTAAACCTCACAACCTATGCAGTAATACTATAGTGTAATCATCTGGATTTTACAGCTGGGGAAACAGGCCTATGCCTAGAGAGAGGTTTGGTAATTTGCCCTAGGTTATACAGCTAGCAGATGGTAATGATTTGATTTTTGCTGTCTCTGACTTCAGAGGTCTTTGGTTTCATAATAATACACTGGAAGTTGTTGTGAATCAGACTATATGATTATGAAGACAATAGTGAAGAATTGAGGTTTTTGAGGAATTGCCCACAATGGTGTTTTTGTCCACTTTCCAAATTGAAATAAATTTTAAGTATACTAATAAAATGACACCACTAATCCTTCAGAATGGGTTTTTTTGGGGGGGGTAGTTTTTTTCATCCTGAGACATTTTCTTTCTGAATTGTTTGGGATAATACTAGAGTTACTTTATTTGGAATGAGTAGGGGAGAGGGAGACAGAGGAAGTCTCTCATTTATTTTATGACAGAAGAGGATTGGTTTTTTTTCATAGATGGAATATGACACTATCCTGTATGGTTCTATCTGCTAAAATACCATTTTTTGTCCATGGCAGGTGAAATCAGCATGATTCTGTATTTTGAATTTAGAAAGTCCAAGTTATATACAAGTATGTTACTTGAGTTGTGAGGTAGGGCTACGCTTAATATATCCACTTAGTAACATTAGACAGTCTCTAAGGGAATAATGGTAAATCCGATACAAAAGATATATTTTTGTTGGGGAGATTTGGAGCGGAGAGAAACAGGAACATTTACAGTATGCAGCTTAATAGCCGGAGCGAGGTGCTAGCAGATAGGGCTGGCATGAGTGGTACAATATACTGCTAAAGATAAAACTGTTTTAAACTTGGCCCAAGCCTAGTCTAGATGGGAAAAGTCAGACAGGACTTAAAACTTTAGTCTATATAATCCTCGTGTTAATAATTAATTTGACTATTCGTTAGAAACTCTGGATCCACTGACTTTGACTATGAGTAATATTTTTTCCTTAAATTTTTTTTTTAGAAATTGTATTAGGTTTTAATAGTTGTGGAAAGACGGAAGAGAATATCCCTTCTTTAGGGTCTTAAATATTGTGTTCTGCTATTTGAGATTATGGGCTGTTGGTTGTGATCTTTAAAGTATTGTCCCGATAATTGCGTCTTCTCTAGCTCTAATTTTCCCTATTAATTACCATATAGTTAATCACTGGAAAGGGTACAGCTGTGGGATTATGTGATTCCAAAATCAGCAATGGTTACCAAATAACAAGATTCCACTTATATGGGTAAATTTAGGACAATCTCTATCTCTATTTATATTTAAATGATCAGCACAGCTAAATTTGTAATAGAGAAGTTTCCGCATTTGTCCTGTGCTTGGAAGCAGAATCCTTGACCTGTAAGGAACTAGAGCTACTGTGTATTTTAATAACGTGCAGGTCAGCCAGGTTCTTCTATTCATTTGTAATTAGACCGGCCACAAGTTGAAGCTTTTTTTGAGAGAAGAGGCAGTTGAAGGAAAGTCAGCTGGGTGTGTGTATACACGTCTGTGCATTTTAAAATATTTAACATTAACACTTTTTTTTTAGAAAAGTGAATTTGCTCCTAGTCTGATTCTTTTGAAGTTAAATTTCTGATCAGCATAAATGAAAATCTGTATTTCAATTCTGAAAGCAGGTAGTATTTGAAAAGGAAGAGTTGATTTAGACAATGAAATAAGTGTTCCAAGCAATCATCATTAAAATTGAATTTTAGGAATGCTCTAACATAGGATCTGTGAATTTTCACTAGGATGACCACATGTTCCCGTGTATGCCTTTTGTCCTGGCATAATTACTGTTAGCACTCCTTTTTACTCTCAAAGTGCCCTGGTTTGTGTGATTTATTATATGATCATCCTAGCTCTAACGGGATTTGAGAAATCTAAATGAGGTTTTAAAAGCAGGGTAAAGCAGAAAAAAATACTTTTCAAATCCCTGTTGAGGCCTTCAGATAATCAGATGTCATACTGACTATTTTTGGAAAGAATGATTTTAATTAGTCTTAAGTTCATCAGAATGACTTAAAAAATTTTTTGGGGGGAGGAGAGAGGCAAGAAATAAAATACTTATCATCATCATCACTGCTGCTACTATTTCTACTATAGTTTGTGCCCTGGGGGTTTGAAATCACGTTTTATATTCCTTCCGTCCTCTTCTTTTTGCTTTGCCAGTAACATTCAAAAGGAACAAATGGATTCAGAGTGAAAAAAAGTAAACCCCTTAACCTTCTTAAAGACTACCACTATTTTCAGTTATATGATGGCTCTTTCAGAGATATATAATACATTTACAAGCATTTTCTACTCTACCTTTCCAAAGGGTAGCATGCAAGCACATTTTTCAGCACTTTGATTTTTTCTCTTAATAATACGCTTGGAGATTATTCCATAATCAAAAGACTTTTTGTTTGTTTTTATTTTAAACTAATTTTAGATTTGTAGAATGGTTGCAAAAGTAGTACAGAGAGTTTTAGTACACCACTCACCTAACTTCCCCTCTACAATATCCATACAGTGATCATAATATGGTTACCAAAACTAGGAAATTCACGTAGGTACAGTAATCTTAACTAAGCAATAGGCCTTATTTGAATTTTACCACTTTTTCCACTAATGTTCTTTTTCTGTTCCAGGATCCCATCTAGGATTCCACACTGAATGCATTTAGTTATTTCTTCTTTCTCTCCTCTAGTCTGTAACAGTTCTGCAGTTTTTCCATGTCTTTTGTGATAACCAGAAGGTTTTGACTAATAACTCTGCTTTATATGGAGACTATTGTTTCAGAATTATGGAGACAAGGTATTGTTTTTTTTAAATCTTTGAGTTTTGTATAGTGTAATACAGTGCTGGGAATATGGAACTAAGAATCAAGCCTTTATGAGTTGGTGACAGTCTATATCAGTTTTCTTATTTGTAAAATAGGGATGATTTAAAAATCCCCTAACCTCAACTAATTGCCAAATCCTGTGTTGAGTATCTCACAGTTTTGTTAGGGTAAGCTTTCTGAAGGTATTTTATAAAGCTAAAAGAAGCCGTACATGTTTATATATATGAAGTGGTATGACCCTTCCCAAAACTTGCTTTTCAATAAATCTTTTATTTTAGGACAGTTTTAGATTTACAGAAAGATTGCTAAGATAGAACAGAGTTCTCATATATATACCTCATAAACTCTGCACCCAGTTTCCCTGATTATTATCTTATATTAGTATGGCACATTTGTTACCATACTAATGAACCAACATTAATATATTATTATTAACTAAAGTCCATACCTTCATTCAGATCTCCTTAGTATTCCCCTAATGTCCTTTTTCTGTTCCAGGACCCCATAAAGGATACCACATTACATTTAGTTGTCATGTCTCTTTAAACTCTTGTTGGCTGTAATAGTTTCTAAAAACTTTTTTTTTTTTGTTTGAGAAAGATTAGCCCTGAGCTAACATCTGCTGCCAGTCCTCCTCTTTCTGCTGAGGAAGACTGGCCCTGAGCTAACATCCGTGCCCATCTTCCTCTACTTTTTATATGTGGGATGCCTGCCACAGCATGGCTTGCCAAGCGGTGCTATGTCCGCACCTGGGATCCGAACCAGCGAATCCCTGGCTGCCAAAGTGGAACTGTACACACTTAGCCGCTGCGCCACCGGGCCGGCCCCATCTAAAAACTTTTAAAGGGCAAAAATTTAATGTTATAATTGTCATTAATTTTGGGTCTAATTTAATAAATATTTCAATTTATCCTAAGTACCTCTGTATACTCTATAGCACAGTAGAACCCTGTGTCTAATTTTTATTGTATATTTGTTTAATCTTTTAGAGCAAACGCTTTGACTTGTATATTTGTGTTTGTGACATTGTTAGGAACACATGACTTATTTGATATAAAAGCCTTCATTAGGAGCATGGATCTGAAATTTATCATTGTCCTAAGGAAAAAAAGATTTGCTTTAAATGATCTGGTTTAGGGAAAACCAGGGACTGCTTGCTTCTTTTAGTTAAAGAAAGAGGGAGTGTTTCATATATCTTCTTTGATCCCCTTAATGGCCAAGACATGAAGTTCTTAACTCCTCTTTGAGAAAGGAGCTATCTAATCTTTAAGGCAGTTCCCTCCAAATCACCACTGTCTTTGATCTTCTCCAACAATTTTCCCCTTGGGTTTCTCTATATTGGCCCCTCCCCCTTAAAATCCTAATAAACGGTTTTAAAAAGCAAACTTTATTATACCACTCTCTTTCTTAAAGACCTTTACTAGCTGCACAGAGTAAATCATAGATCAGAGAATAAATCCTGTGACCTACAATGCTGTCCTTGTACCCTTCCGCTTCCTCAATGAGAGAGTCCCTGCACTTCTCCCCTGTGCTTGGCTCAGATCCAGCTCCTTCCACTTTGAAGTCTTGCTTGATACTCCTGGTCAGTGCTCGCCCAGCTTTTAGTTCACCTCTGTTATGGCATTCATCAAATTGTAATTCACTGTTTACCTGTCTCCTCCATAAGGCATGTTGCTTAAATCCAGTTACTCTTTCTTCATTTATATGTCCTGTGCCAGCACAGTTCCTAGTAAGCGGCAGAAAATTAGTGAATATTACGTATTGAATTGGAATAACATGTTCTTTTATGTAAATAAAAAGGGAAGAGACTGGTTCATAAGGACGGTTTTTTTTTTAGCAACTGTAAAGACTCAGTACTTCCACATCCTTGCTCTTGCCCCCTAATTTTTTCAGTCTTTTTAAGGTGATTTGCACTGTTCAAGTTAGACCCATTAAGGATTTTTTGGTAAAATACTTTTCTCCAGACATTTGCTTTGACTGAACTTGTAGGTAGAACTTTAATCTTATACCTAGATATATTACCTAGTCCAATAGCCTCTTGTCACAGGTGAGGAAAATTTGTGCTAACAGTGTCTTTAATTTTTTAGAACATTGTGCCCCCCCTTATTAAAATTCATTATTAAAAACAAGTAGTACAAATGTTAACGTGGATATTGTTAAAAGCTCACACTACCTTGTTAACAAAGTAAAAAGTGAAAGCCCTACTTTCTCCATGTCATTTCTTAGAGGTAATCATTGTTATCAGTTTTACCATTTTGTAGTAAAGTTTTAAAATGGACATACTGTTTGGAAGAAATGCCTTAGAAATAGTTACTATGGGTTTACTCAAATTATTAACTTTCTCTCTTTTTTATTTACTTTTTAAAAATATATAGACTTTATTTTTATTTGTTTTTTTGAGGAAGATTAGCCAGTCCTCTTTTTTGCTGAGGAAGACTGGCCCTGAGCTAACATTCATACCCATCTTCCTCTACTTTTTATATGTGGGACGCCTGCCACAGCATGACTTGACAAGTGTTGCATAGGTCTGCACCTGGGATCCAAACCAGTGAACCCCGGGCCACTGAAAGTGGAACATGCAAAGTTAACTGCTGTGCCACCAGGCAGGCCCCTAGACTTTATTTTTTAGAGCAGCTTTAGATCCACAGCAAAGGTGAGTTGAAAGTCCAGGGTTCCCATATTATCCATTTCCCACTTCACCTGCATAGCTGCCTCTACCATCAGCGTCTCACAACAGAGTGATACATTTGTTACAAGAGATGAGCCAACATTGAGGCTCATTATCAGCCAAGGTCCTAGTTTACATTAGGGTTCTCTCTTGGTGTAGTTCTGTGGGTTTTGACAAATGTAGTATAATGACGTGTATCCATCATTATAGTATCATGCAGCATAGTTTCAGTGCCCTAAACATCCATGCTCTACCTGTTCCTCCCTTCTCACCTAAGCCCCTGACAACCACTGATTTTTTTTTTTTTAATGTTTTCATAGTTTTGCCGTTTCTAGAACATTATATATTTGGAATCATACAGTATGTAACCTTTTCAGATTGGCTTCTTTCACTTAGTAATAATGTATTCAGGGTTCCTCCATGTCTTTTTGTGGCTTGATAGCTCATTTCTTTTTAGTGCTGAATAATAGTCCATTGTATGAATGTACCACAGTTAATCAATCTGTTCATCTGTTGAAGGATGTCTTGGTTGCTTCCAAGTTTTAGCAATTATGAGTAAAGCTGCTATAAACATCGTGTGCAGGATTTTGTGTAGATAACAAGTTTTTTACTCATTTGGGTAAATACCAAGCAATGTAGTTGCTGGATCATATGGTAAGATATGTTTGGTTTTGTAAGAAACTGCCAAACTGTCTTCCAAAGTGGCTGTACTATTTTGCCTTCCCACCAGCAATGAATGAGAGTTCCTGTTACTCCCATATCCTCCTCAGCATTTGGTGTTGTCAGTGTTTTGGATTTTAGCTTTTCTACTGTGTAGTGGTATTTCATTTTAATTTGCACTTCCTTAATGATATATGATGTTGAGTATCTTTTCATATTCTAATTTGCCACCTGTATATCATCTTTGGTGAGGTGTCGGTTCAGATCTTTTGCTCAGTTTTTTTTTTTTCTGGCCCTGAGCTAACGTCTGTTGCCAGTCTTCCTCTTTTTGCTTGAGGAAGATTGTCACTGAGCTAACATCTATGCCAGTCTTCCTCTATTTTGTATGTGGGATGCCACCACAGCATGGCTTGAGCAGTGTGTATGTCTGTGTCTGTGCCCAGGATCCGAACCTGCAAACCCTAGGCCGCTGAAGTGGAATACGCGAACTTAACCACTATGCCACCCGGCTGGCCCTGCTCAGTTTTTGATCGAGTTGTTTGTTTTTCTTATTGTTTAATGTTAAGAGTTCTTGTAAATTTTGGATAACTCTCCTTTATCAGGTGGGCCTTTTGCAAATATTTTCTCCCAGTCTGTGGCTTGTCTTCTTATTCCCCTGATAGTGCCTTTCACAGAGCACAAGTTTTAAATTTTAATAAACTCCAATTTATCAGCTATTTGTTATATCGATCACGCCTTTGGTGTTGTATCTAAAATGTCATCACCAAACTCAAGATTACCTAATTTTTTGTTTGCTTTTACTTGGTTTTTGTGTCATTGGTTGAGGCTGCATTTATTTTGGTGGTAAGTGAAAAATGTTATATGCTTCACCACCAAGGATTATTGTCATTGTGGTTAACCTTTTGCTTTGGTGGGAATTGATAGTGTTAATGTTTTTGTATGAACACATTTTAAATGAGTCAAATAGCCTTTTTCTATAGGGTAACTTTAATTCAGTTTAAATCTGCAGATTCATGAAATTTTAGGCCAAGAAATGGCATAAAAGAGTGTCCAGTTCAAGTTCTTCATTTTATGTGTGAGTACACAATGGATGAGAAATATAATATGATTTGTATGAAGTCATACAGCAAGTTAGCAATAAAAACAGCACTTAAAATTGGTAGTAGCCATTTAAAGAACTAAGATGGAAGATGTATTGATAATTTTTCTTGTATGAAAAGTACTTTTTTTTGTTGGTAGTATTTCTCATTCTCTGTGACTTAGTGTTATGATTTCTTACCCTTTAAAAGGGTAAGTTTTAAAACATTGAAAAATTTCAGCAGTTTTTATGCTTTTCAAATGTTGCAGCTGATTGGTTGGTTGGTTTGTTATGGCAAGTCAGATACTCCTGAATGTTGAGAAGTAATCTCTGTCAAATCACTAGATTAGTTATGGGTATTTGTGGAATATTTTTTTTCAGGCTATTTAAAGTGAATTGCTATTACTAATATCAGGAGATACTTAAATTTTAAAAAAACTAAACGTTAGATGTTTTTCTTCAGATAGATTTATCAGCTGCTGTCACATTTGCAGAACATTGCTTGCTTATTAGTTTTTGTCCACATAAATAGTCTGCACAGTTGTAATCAATGAACTACCACTTTAATTTTTCCCCTTCTATTTAACTTAACAGATTTCTGTATAGTTTTAAAATGTTTATGATGGCTCCCAAATTGTTATATTAATAAAACAGTATTAAACTCTTCCCCTGTTGGACATTTGTTTCTACTTTATAAAATATATTAGAGAAATGCCAAAATGAATATATTCTGCATTTTGAATTTGTGATAGCTATGGAAAATGTGATATTCTTCTCTCAGTGTTCCCTCCTCTTGTCTTTTCCTCCTGGAAAAAGAAAGTCACAGAGTAGCATAACAGAAAGAAAGAGCATGAACTTTGAAGTTATAGAGGCTTGAGTTTGGAATTTGGGCTTCTTTACTTACTATGTAAGTAACTTTGAGCATATTTCTTACACCCTCCGAATTCTATATCTGAAAATGGAAATAATGATGCTTACCTTGTTGGGTCATTGAAGGGATTAACTGAGATAATGCCTGTGAAGTACACAGTGCATGATACCTATTAATAGGTATTCAAAAGATAGCTGTTACAAATGTACTGTTTAGCAAGACCACAGGAGTAAATTGTTAAAATTGAGTTCCTCTCTTGAGCTTTCGTTTCTAACAATGTTTAATTTAGACTGTGAGTTAGTAAAAAATATCAGCAGGATACTTTTACTTTTTAATGTGTAAATTTGTTGGTTTCATTGAAAAGATCATTTGGTTAAAAATTTTTAAGTTTCTGAATCCATCTGTTTCGGTGTCTTTCACTATTATTAATTTTTCCCATCTAAACCGATCAGTTTTTTAAGTTGGAATTTACTATAGTTGGGATTACATTGTGGATGATTGGTAGATGCCTTTTTTTTAATAGCCAACTTCTCAGTGGCAAAGGAGTGATTCTGGTGTCAATTATTGAGAAGACTGGCAAAAAAATGAGCTGAGCTTGTGGCCTGTTAGGTCTAATATATAAGCTTTTAAAAAATATTTCAGGGGCCGCCCGGTGGCGCAGCAGTTAAGTTCGCATGTTCCACTTTAGCTGCCCGGGGTTCGCCAGTTCGGATCCCGGGTGCAGACGTGGCACAGCTTGGCAAGCCATGCTGTGTTGGGTGTACCACATATAAAGTAGAGGAAGATGGGCATGGATGTTAACTCAGGACCAGTCTTCCTCAGCAAAAAGAGGAGGATTGGCAGCAGTTAGCTCAGGGCTAATCTTCCTCAAAAAAAAAAAAAAATTCAAATACCCAAGTAAGTTTATTGTAAATGGTGTTGATTCAAAAATACATATGGTTTTCAATTTAAATCTTCAAAGATAAACAAAATGATTATGATTTCTGTTAGGGTATTTGAGTATTAGGTATTTAAGTATAAAATTTAAAAGGAAAAAAAACTTGCAGTTAAAAACAGGGCCTCCCTCTCATCTTTTCTCTGTTGGGTACTCAGTTGTCTTCGAGTTAACTCTGGCATCTGCTTCTTATGCATTCTAGAACTGTATATGCATGTTTTTTAGTTTGTTTTGTTTTTGTTTAATTAAAAAATCAGACAGTAATATTGACTTTTATTGTGATATGCCGTTCTGTGAATTTTAACATATGTATGGATTCATGTAACCACCACCATTATATGTTTACAGGACAGGATTTAAACTTTTTTAATGCTTAAAAAATATTTTTTAAGGAGGGAGATGTAGAAATACTGGCTTTCCCTTCATATTTCATTTAAAGAAATTATTAAGATACAGTGAAACTCATCCATTTTAGTGTAGAGTTCTTCAAGTTTTAACAAAATGTGTCATGGTATAGCCGCCACCTCAGTTAGTATATAGTCCCAAGCAACCACTGATTAGTTTTTTTCTCTAGTTGCCTTTTCCAGAATGTCATATAAATGGAATCATACAATAACTTTTTGAGTATGGATTCTTTCATTTAGCATAATACATTTGAGATTCATCTATGTTATTGCTTATATGATTAGTTTGTACCTTTTTATTACTGAGTAATAAGTCTGTTGTATGAGTGTGCCACGGTTTTTTAATCCATTTCCCAGTTGAGGGACATTTGAGTAGTTTCCAAACATTCACAGACAGATTTTTGTATGAACATAGGTTTTTCTTTTCGCTTGGGTAAATACCTAGGGACAGTATTGATGGGTTGTTTGGTAAGGGTGTGTTTAACTTTATAAGAAACTGCCAAACTGTTTTCTAAAGTGGCTGTACCATTTTACATTCCCACCAGCAATCTATGAGACTTTCCCATTCATGGTGCAATTTCATCAGTGCTTGGAATTGTTAGGTTTTTTTAAAGCCATTTTAATTAAAGTGTGTAGTGGTATCACCTAGTGATTTTAGTTTGTATTCCCCTAATGATTAATGATGATGAGTGCTTATTTGCCATCTGCATATCTTCTTTGGTGAAAGATCTGTTTAATCTTTTGCCCACTTTTAAAATTGGGTTTTCTTACTGTTGTGCTTTGAGAGTTCTTTATATATATTTGGATATAAGTCCTTTATCAGATATGAGATTTGTAAATATTTTCTGCCAATCCAGTTTTTCAATTTTTTTCTTTTATAAATTGTGTTTTGGCATTATGTCTTAAGAAATCTTTGTCTCAGGGGCCAGCACCATGGCCTAGTGGTTAAGTTCACATGCTCTGCTTCGGTGGCACAGGGTTTTGCCGGTTCAGATCTTGGACGCAGACCTAGCACTGCTCATCAAGTCATACTGAGGCGGTGTCCCACATAGCAGAACTAGAAGGACCTGCAACTAGAATATACAACTATGTACTGGGGTGCTTTGGAGAGAAGCAGCAGCAGCAAAAAAAGAAAAAAAAAAAAAGATTGGCAACAGATCTTAGCTCAGGGCCAATCTAAAAAAAAAAAATGGAAAGAAAAAATCTTTGTCTTGCCTGAGGTTACAGATATTTCCCCTATATATTTTCTTCTAGAAACTTTATAACTTTAGGTTTTACATTTAGGTGTGCGATACATTTTGAGTTTTTTAAAATTATGGTGTACAGTATGGACTGAGGCTTTTTTTTCCTTAAGGATACCTAGTTCCAGCACCATTTATTTACATTACTGTTATTTCTCTATGGAATTGCCTTTTACCTTTGTTGAAGATCAGTTAATCATAAATGTATGGGTCTTTTTCTGGACTCAAACCATATCATTAATCCTGTTTTATATTGTGTGTGATAGATCCAGAATGATTTGAAAACAGCTAGCTCTGTTTAGAAATTTCTTAACCATCTCATTTAGAACCTGGTGTTTATTGACAGTGGTTTGTCAATACAGGAGGATTTTCTAAAATGATTTTGTCTACAGATTAAAAGATTTTCCTAATGATTCATTATCTATTTAGAAAAACTTGAGTGATTTCTTGTGCAGTAAGGATGAACTAGAATGTCTTTTCCCAGATGTCCATTTTCTTTTTTTAGAATTACTTAGTAGTTCTCTAATAATATCTATGTTTGTGCTTTTATTGTATCATCTTTGGTAGTGATCAGTTTGGGGGCACTTCTCTTTTGATTTAAAACATAGTTCTCCTAAAAATAAAATCTTTAAAAAAAAGGGGGGGCTGGCCAAGTGGTTAAGTTCACTTGCTCTGCTTCAGTGGCCCAGGGTTTTGCCGGTTCGGATCCTGGGCGCAGACATGGCACTGTTCATCAAGCCATGCTGAGGCGGCGTCCCACATGCCACAACTAGAAGGACCAACAACTAAAAATATGCAACTATGTACTGGGGGGCTTTGGGGAGAAAAGGGAAAAATAAAATCTTTAAAACATGGTTGTCCTAAGTTAAATAAAGTTTTAATTACTTTAAAAATAGTACCAATTATTGTTGGTAGGATGAGATTATTCTTTTATCATTAAATCTAGAGCTGTAGAGTGAAAGAGAATTACGAGGTTTGGCTGGATATTGGTGTTCAATAACATTGTGAGGTTTGAGTTAATCTAGGTAGTTGAATGTTTATTATTTAGGAGTGGAGATGCACTTTGCAATTAACACCTTTTAAGTAACTGTTAAACTTTTAAATGTTGCAGTAGAAGTTAAAAGGCCAAGAGGCAGGTGTTATTTTAAAGGGATCATTTGACAAAATATTGGAGATTAATTTAAGACAGACTTACATGATTCATAGCTATTTTTTCACTTTTAGTATTTGTTGGTGATTGCTCTTTCTCATTTTTGGAATACCTGCTTTTAAATCTTGTTCCATTTTAAAAATTTGCTTTTTGTCTTTGGCTAACCCACTCCTGTCCTGTTATTCCTTTCTTCTTTTGAGTAGACTCTACTACACAATATTATTTTTATTTTTATCATTTTTATTGTGGTAAAATACACATAACATAAACTTGACCACTTTTATTATTTTAAAGTGTACATTTAGTGGCATTAAGTACATTAACAATGTTGTACAACCATTATCACCACTACTGTCTAGTTCAGAACTTGTTCCTCACTACCACACAATTTTAGCACCTAATTGTTCTCTAATGTTTAGCCACTATATTAAGTTTTAGGGTTGTGAGAAATAAATAGGACTCAGTTCTTCTCCTTAAGGACTTGAAGGAAGCAAGTGACTTAATATTTCTAACACAGTGCGGCACGTTGTATGTTAGAGCCCTCTATTGATGTTTCGTCTTTTCAACTAAATTTTTACCTTTAAAAAGCAAAGAAACTTTTTGTTAGGTTAACATTCAAGTTGTTGTACCACTCCAGTCACCGAATTAATTTAGGATAGATTGAAGTCTTTAGTCTTTTGATTTAGGTCCATTTAGGACTCACAAATCCTCATGCCCTCTACTTTGTAACAAGAAGGGAACCTGAAAACATTTTTTACCTGAAGATTAGCCTTGGGCTGACATTTCTTGCAAATCTTCCTCATTTTTTTGCTTGAGGAAGGTTAGCCCTGAGCTAACATCTGTGCCAGTCTTCCTCTGTTTTATATGTGGGTCGCTGCCACGGCCATGGCTGAGGAGTGGTGCTGGTTGGCACTCGGGATCTGAATCTGCAAACCCGGGCCTCTGAAGTGGAACTTAACCACCAGGCAATGGGGCCAGCCCAGAAAACTGATACTCTGATTTAAAGCTCTTCCTTTCTAATGGATCAGGAAGATCAGAGAAAACCATGATTAGAGAGAATGCCCTAGTTGTCTGCAGCTGTCCTCGATTGAACTGTTTTGACTTACTATAGTTACACTGACAGCTTGCTTGATAATGGTCAAATGCGGTATTATACAGGCGTGTTTATCTCTCTTGGCAGATCATTTTAGGAATAAGCTGCATTTGAGATGCTGTGTCAAGAGATTGTCTTTTTGAATTTCTTGAAACTTGGAAGTTAGCACGTGATTTTAAAGTTGAATGTTTTAGGAGTTTTAGTTCAAAGCAGTGTTATCAACATTGAACAGTATTATGATAGATTTTACTTGCATTCTTCTATTACTATGAGTTATTTTCTTTAGTATAGTATTGTTTATGGAAAGTAAAACACAGTATAGCCCTTGGGTTTTTTTGGTTTGTTTTTGTCTTTTTCCTACTTCTCTCCAAATCCCCCCAGTACATAGTTGTGTATTCTAGTTGTGGGTCCTTCCAGTTGTGCCATCTGGGACACCGCCTCAGCATGGCATGACGAGCGGTGTCATGTCCATGCCCAGGATCGGAACCAGGGAAACCCTGGGCCGCCGAAGCGGAGCACGCGAACTTAACCACTGAGCCATGGCGCCGGCCACGGCCCTTTGTTTTTTAAGATTCTGCAGTCTTCCTAATATAGTCAGTCTAAGAAAGAGTTGATATCCCAAATGATAGATAGTGTTTTAGTTATCAATTTCAATGCCTGTCATAGGAAGAAGAGTTCGTGTTTGCTAGACCTAGACTTCTAATAAATTGTTTTTATAGATCTTGAAACGTCTGAATTTGTGGCACAGTTTTGGTTGTCTATTGAAAGAATGAAAAGTTAGAAATAACCCCAAGTTTAATTAGGGTATTAATAATTTTGGCCTTGGGGCCGGCCCCGTGGCCAAGTGGTTAAAAGTTCACATGCTCCGCTTCGGCGGCGCAGGGTTTTGCTGGTTCAGATCCTGGGCGCAGGCATGGCACCGCTTGTCAGGCCATGCTGGGGCGGCGTCCCGCATGCCACAACTGGAAGGACCCACAACTAAAAATACACAACTATGTACCAGGGGGCTTTGGGGAGAAAAAGTAAAAAAAATAAAATCTTAAAATAATAATAATAATAATAATTTTGGCCTTTATTGCTTTTGAAAAGTAACTGTTGTCTTGTTTTTGCAGGGTAATCACTTTGATCAGTATGAAGAAGGACATTTGGAAATTGAACAAGCATCACTTGACAAGCCTATAGAATCGGTAAGATGATCAGTACTTAATTTTGGATCATAACTAGTTAGGTAGTGTTCGTGTGATACTTGATGTGAATGAAGTTAAGCTTATTAATAACTTATAGTACAGTTTAGAGCTGTTTTCTTGCATGCCCTATGGTAATCAAATAGAGTTTGGGATGTAATCTAATATTTAATATATCGGGAAATTAGTTTGAAAAATGTAGAAACAATTTAGAATTTTGATGGAAAAATATCATTTTGGCCCATACTGATATTCTGTTAAAGATAGCAAGTTAAAGTTTAGTGTTTTTGTAAATTGAATAAAGGAGTAAAATGTATTTTGATCCTTTAAAAGCTTCACCTTTTCTGGGCAACACATCATGTGTGAAATGTTCCATTAAGGACAGTTAAGAACTAATATGTTTTACTTACCAGACCCTTGTGAAACATGGTAAATTTGGTTTCTGTAGCTTAAGAGGTATCTGGTTTTTGTCAAAAGTTGATTTTTTCTCCCTCTTCACACAGCTTAGTTTTGGATATAGATGCAAAGCAATAGAACAAGATTTATTTTCCTGACTCTTAATTTTTAAAAAACCTTTAGTTTTTGAATACTATTTTAATTTTGAAAGCCCTTTATTTTCAAATTATACATTCCTTTGTTAGAATGTCTCAACTTGTTAAATACTTGTCAGTATTTGATGTTTGTGCTTAAGTATTTAGTAAGGATTTCAGTGATTATTGGTAAACTTGAGTGAAAAATGATCAAGAGAGAATCTTTATCTTTATAGCAGTTAAGACAATTCCCCTTTTCCTTTAAGAAACACCAGCTTCTCTACCCTTAGGAAAATCAGGCAATTTAGAGAGCACAGATATTTGAACTTTAGCTTTTATTTTCATAACTGTAACATAGTAAAGGATCAACATATATTTATGTTCCTAATTAGGTTGGTGTTGTGTGTGTTTGTGTGTATGTTTAGATGTTTACAGAAATTTACACAACTTGGGGTGTTCGACATTTTTCTTCCACAGCAGTTGGCCCATATTAGCTAAGCAGCCATGATCTGGTTTGTATTGCACGGTCTGCCTTTTTTTAATTTCTTCTCTAGGGTTTCTTTCTCCCCCACCTCCCTTTCTTATTTCTGTTCTTCTGGTCCAGTGAACACTGCATATAGTACCTTCTGTCTTAATGTGCTGGCATGATGCTAGACTTAGGCATGGCAGTAATTGATGACGCATGTGATAATGCTGCAGAGGGAGAATTCACATCTGATGTTGTGCTGAAGCCCAGTCTTGTGTTTTGACTTAAGGATAAAATGCCAAGCCCAGTTTGCTAAGTTAAAAATCACTGAAGTTTTTGCCTTAGTTCCGTGTCATCTTGGTAATTATCATGAGGCAGAATTTTACAATGAACTGTGTAGGCCAGCTAGATCAGTATCTTGTACTTGAAAAATAATTTATTTTTTCCCTTTTAATTTAAATGTCTCTCTGGGTCAAAGTTTAAGAACAGATAGCTGTCAGAAGCAAGGCCCAAGTACCATATTCTACAAGGTACATGGTTGATTAATATTCTTATACAAGCTATTATTCTGTGGGTACTCTGACTCAACAGTAGCAGGAAGTTTAACTAACTAGATTTGCAGACCAGTATTCATTATTACTATACTCAACAAAGATTTTTAAAAAGCACTAAATTAAATGATACTTAAAATTATGTAAGCCTTTTTTTTAGGGCTACATTTTAAGGTTTTTGGAAAATTCATTCCTTTGGCATGTGAGACTAATGCTCTTTTTCCTCTCACACTGTCCAGGATTTTTTCCAGCACATGTCATAGGGAGAACACTATCAGAAGACAGTCTGAGTAATCATTGTTGAGTAATCTCAATGAGTAGGAGTGGAATTGATACATGCCTTTTGTTAAATAGTTTTCTCTTCACTGAAAATAGCAAATGGTAAAATACTGGTACTGGATATTTAATTTTTTTAATAAATAAGTGTATGTTTAGAGATGTATATTAATTGTATTTCTAATGAAAATTTACTTCTGAAACACATAAATATATGCATTATTTGTGATGTGGTAGTTTAGGTAGTAGGAGGGGCTCCATACCCTGCACTGTGGTATAAAGAAGTGGGACATACAAGTTAGGAGGGATTTTATTTCTGTTATCAAATCATTTGGGGATAAATTTAAAGTTTTTAAAGATCTCCTAAAATGATTGGCAACAAAGTAGGTAGTGTTGTGCTGACCCCCCTACCCCCCCAAAAGAAGAGAAGTGCCCACCAAATAAGTATATGTTAGTTATATGGCTGGCTATATTGAACTATCTTGTTTTTAGGGGGAAATGGCGTTGCTTCTAACAGAGAGAGTCTCTGCTGAATTAAAATCTTTCTCTGCAGCAATATCTATTGAGAGGTGCTGACTGTTTTGCTACAGCATGCAACTCAAAAGTGGCTGGAAATAATGCAGCTTTGGGAGTCTACAGATCATTGCAGGAGCTAAAGGTCTAGTCATTTTTTTTTTAACAAAGGTAATCTGCAGCAGCTGGTAACCATGGAAGTTTCTGCACAGGTTTGTGCCAAGAATATGCCTGTGTGAAGGGTTATTGTGAGTATAGGATTAAGGTCTTTTGTAATAGGGTAAGTTTGTTGCAAACCGGCAGGATGGGAAATGAGATACAGAGATGCAATAATGCATTATTCTTTTAGTAAACTTCTGAAGCCTAGATTTGTTAGTGAGCTGTTACAGATACTCAGTTTCGATCAGGAAATGTTGAAAACACATCAAAATCCAGCATTTGTAAAGTATTTCATAATCTTTGTTTTAAAGTTTTATTTCCTCTGCTTTATTTCAACCAACCAGATATCTTTCAATGAAATTTCTGGTCAAGAATAAAGCACTATTCTAAGAAAATTATGAAAGAATTGCCTGACAGCTTGATTATCTGAATTAAAGAGAAGGTGGAAAGTACTAACATTTTACCCTTAATTGCAAAAAACTTCTTAGAACTGAATTTTAATTTATTGTTTTGTGAGATTCTTAGGTGCCAGCCATTATATTTTTGACCTCTACATACTTAAAATATTTAGAAAACAGATAAAATTGTAATCTAAAGCCATAGCCCAGAATAGGAGTCCACCATAGTTCCAAGAATTGGTTGATATGATTTAGGATATATGATCCTTTATGAGCTTTACCATAGAAGGAGGAAGAGAAATCAGATGAGAGAGAGATTATAAGCTATACAAAAGGCAAAATGCCTGCACCATAGATTTAAAATATCTTGTCATTGTTGCAGTTGGACGTAAAACTACCCATTAGTTGGTCTTTGTTCTACCTGACTGATTAAAATCCTGTCTTTAGAGTTGTCAGGTTGACTGAAGAGGTTGTAAAAATTAATATGAGTTTTCAAACTCCATTTGCTGATGTTTACTTTGCTCACCTAGGGATTTAGAAGTATATGTATAATTGGGTTTTGTCATGTTGCCTGTCTGTTTAGATCTGTGGACTCCACTAGTTTCCAACTGTAACTCTCTAAGACTGCTGATCTGACAGTTGGCAGTGACCATCCATGGACTGCACTACAGATAACGTGCTTCTTGGAGCTGAATGGTGTAGCATTACTATATGGCTTTTCTCTCTAGTCTTCATTGTGTCATCTGTAGTGAGCTATATAGATTTTTTGTTTTGGGAATTTTTACAACTTGTTGTTTGCATGGGTTCACCTAGTAGCATTTGGTTTTTGCTTATAGAGTCTTTAATACACAATCGGCAAAGCTTACAATCCACTCAAGAGACTTAACCATTTTTGTCATTGTTGAAAGTGGGCTAAATGGTGTAAATTAAATGTGGCTGTCTACTAAAAGAAAATTCAGCATGGAATTAATATTCATATAGTCACTGACATAATTGTAGTATAGTTTTCTCTTGAGACATGATATTCTATTTTCTGCTATAAAAACTTGGAATCAACCCCATACAATAAAGTAAATTTTTATCTGTGTTTTGGCAGCCTCCCAGTATACAAATTGGTGGTGCTATTGCCAAAATGATCGTTGTTCTGTGATGCTGTACAGCTTTATGGAGCAGAGAAAAGTTCCTGGGGAAGTTTTCTAGTTTCTTTTTAATTAATACATAAAGATATTGAGGAATGGCTGAAACAATTAATAATCATTTTTTCCCCTAGTATTGTTTTTTCAGCATATTGTTAGTTGTTTATAATACACGTTTCTTGCTTTCAAATATCTTTGCTTTTAAAAATTATACCCTCCTTTCTCACACATATAATAGAGGGGAACAAAGGATAAAAATGTAGCATTTTAATTATACATTTAAGTTTAGAAATAGAAAAAAAAAAAGTAAAGGCCAGCTGAGGTAAATCTAGGTGAAAAAAGTTGGGGTTTTCAGCTTAGCTTTGTGATTTAACCAGAACTAAGAAGAACTTCATGCCCAACCACAGAAAATGCTGCACAGCCACCATTTTGGAGTCTTGGGCACAGAGAGTTACAAATAGGTTGTGGGAACTCTCTATGAAGTGTGTGGAAAACCAGCTGTTTGACTGCTTCCCTTGGGCAAAGTTCAGTTGTTTTATTAATTAGTTTAAAATTAGTATTTCCCTGCACTTCTTCCACGTGCGTTTAAATTATAAACACCCTACCACTGTCATGCCTCTTTGTTAGTCTTAAACCAGACTGTGTTAAAAAAATTTTCTACAGTTTATTTTTGGTTCTGTGAGATTATAATTAAACCCCAAATTATGTATTTTATTTAAAAGTTAAAAAAACTGAAGGACATTTTAGTCACTATTATAGTGATAGAAATAGTAAATTGTCACTGTTTTAGAAGTAAATTTAGTGCTCATTGCCCTTGTTATGCCTAGATTACCTGTTTGGGCTATAAATTACTTACTCCAATTTACTGTTATTAATAGCATCCATGGGAATAATTGGCAAAATCACAACCCTAAACAGAGTAGATGAATTATTTTCACAGGCTAGTGACTGAGTCCCTTATTTATCAGTGGAAGTTTAGTCGACATTTTGATCATTTCAGAAGTAGACAAGTCTGCTTTGTTCTACTTTGTTATAAGATATTTTGGTGTGCCCTCCTTGCTTTAATCATCATCCTTAAGCCTGTTGGATTTTTGATGAGTGTTTATAAAACTTTTTTCTTTTTTTGGTAGGAAAAGGGACCATACTGAATACTAGCCCTTTCTGCAGAGTCACAGAGCTGCCTTTTTTCCTCCAAAAGTAGGTAGTCTGGAATGATAGGAAAGGTCTAGATTTTCTGTTAGTCATTCACTTAATCTAGGAGGTTGGTGAGTGGAAGAGGTTCCGGGAGACATGTCTGTTGTTTCTGTTGCATTTGTTGTAATCACAAGGACATAGAGTGGCATGTTACTTTTAATATAGCCCCTGACATTTCATTCCATATTCATACTTAGGAAGGTAGATTTAATTAAAGAACACTTTTCACCTATAGTTTTAGAAAAGAAATGCCGCTGCCATTTTGTATTAATAGCTTTTTTTGAGAAGGTGACAGCCATCTTGAGTGGTTTTGTAAAAGTGGTGCTAATGTGTATAACCCCAAATTTTTCTTTTTTCTCCCTCTCCCTTTAACATTTGCTTTTCCTTTCACTGTTGTCAGTCACAACACGCTGCTCTTGAATCTCTCAGCTGGTCTTGACTCGTGAATTTACTTATGCTTTCACCCTTCTTTAATAAATACATTAATTGCAAGCAGTGAATTGAAAACAAGACAAAAAAAAAAAAAACGACCATTAGTGATTGGACAGTTTCTTACTTTGTGTTACATTTAACTGTTCTTTTGACAGCCCAGTTTTTAAAGCCAGGTTCGTATGGAAATGCTTTCACTCCACTTGCACTGCTTTTGGAAATAGCATACTGCTTCATCTGTCTGTTTATTTTAGTGCATTCATGATATAACACAGTCAGCATAATGTCTCATCTCCACTTAGCCAAAGATTGAGTTTTGTTAAATAAAGGGGGCAACAATTTTTGTCAGCATGGTTTAATACCCTAAATCTCTGTGCCAAGTATAGTTGTAAAATTTGTCTATTAAAAGATTAAATAACCATTTAATCAACTACATAATCTTAGAGTCATTCTGCTATCCTTGTCCTTTCCATAGTTGTTCAGTTGTAGAAGTTATGATATAAAATAAGGATTTTATGTACAGGTAAGTTTATTTTCGTAGTAATATAATAAAAGCCTCCTTACCTTTTCATTTTCTGCTAACATTACTTGTATTAAGACTTAATTTTTTTTTTTTTTTTTTACAGTCAAGTTATTTATAAATAGCCAGTCAGTCCTGGTTAAGGGGATGCTTTTCTTGACAGTTCAGTTGGGAAGAGAGAAGGGAAGAAAAAGAGGCAAAAGTGTTGGATTAAGTTTTTGTGATAATAATGTGGAAGTCATACCTGGGATTACCCGTAATCACAGCATTTTCTGGTTCTTTCAGTTCCTAGCAAAAAATAATTTCTAGTGACATTTTGTGCACCACAATGATTTTGTATATATATGTGTCAAACAACGGTATCTTTAGAAACAAGTTTTTCATTATCCTTTGCCTCATTTTTGTTTTTAAAAAGGTGTCCTGATCTTTTTTCCCCTCCGATCAATGAAATAATTGGCTGCTCAGCACAGTTTCCAGTTTGCAGGCTGTCATAAAGTTGTAGAAGGAAATTGTCTTTTTAAAAAATTTTTTAAAACAGAGCATTGGGAAGGCTTAATGTTTCTCTTTTAACTTACTGTCAGAGAAGATAACAGTAAAATAATAATTTTTCATTCCTCTGTAACTCCAAAGAGCATTTTGCCATTGAGTATTGAGCCAGAGATAAAAAGCAGTTTAATATGAGATTCTTTATTTTAATTCAGAGATTTATGGTTTTAACTTTATAAATTGGTTTCAGGAAATGGGTTGTTTTCCAATGGTGATACCAAATTAATACTATAAATTACATTTTAATGCATATAGGACACTTTGTGTTTATAATTTTTAAATGTTTTCCTTTGGATGAGTAGCATCTTTTTATCTGATGCAGTTAATGGTTACTTTAGCTTTGTGTCCATACTTCACAGTATTTGTAAAAAGCAAAGAATTGGACAAAGGTCTGCAGAGGTTTCTAAGATCTTGAACTCTTACGCAGAAGCTGACATTTAATTGTTGTTTCTGGTGTCATTTCATAGAATTTACATTGAAATACCTTTTCCAGTGTGCTCCTAGGAAGATGAGACATTATGTATATTGGTTTTTTCCCCCTACATGCACTAATGGTTCTTTACTGTTAACTTACTGCTAGGCCTGTTTCATTCTAACATTTTAGCATTTTTGTTAGATTACATGTTGAAATGCATCACTCAGTCTGTGCTTGAGCTCATTTTATTTTTCTGTTTAATCAATTTAATTTCTTGTTTTACTAACTTCACTGTTTTTTCAGTTTAATATTGGCTGCATGCTAGTTAAATATTTATATTTTTTATATATATATATTAAAAAACCAATCAAGTCTAGCCTGGATTTTGCTCTGATTGTGTTTTCATTTCTAGTGGTGGGGCAGTCTTACACTTACAACTTACTTTGTATCATGAAAGCCTGACACATAAACAAAGTAACTAAACACAATGTAGATTTTCTTTAAAAAAAAAACTCTTAAAGTGGTGCTGTCTAGGTGGTGGATATGATTGTATAAGTACCTTGATTTTATGCTTTTTAATGTTAGTTTTAAACTTCATAAATGTATTCTTCCCCATTTTCCCCTTCCCTTTTTTCTCCTTTTTAAAGTGTTATGTGCAAAAGTTGCCCAGCACACCATCAGAAAGGACCCTTTATCCCCTATGTTCTTCCCATATAAAATACTAGCCAGCATTTCTTTTTACATTAATGTCCCTTTTATTGGGCACATTTACCCTATTATTAGCACTTTTTTGCATGCATATATGTAGAATTATCTCTTGCTCATCACCTGTTTAAATGTCACTAGGAAGGGAAGAATATATTATTGGAATATTTTTGGTTTGTCTCTCTGTTCTGTCTGTCAGGATAATATTGGACATCGCTTACTCCAGAAACATGGGTGGAAGCTGGGCCAGGGATTGGGAAAATCTCTTCAGGGTAAGTTTTTTAAGTGTACAGAAATTTAAAAAAAGAAAGAAAACAATGTTTCTGATGCAGATCTTGTGCCTGAATATATTTGTTGTCTTTTTTAAAAAAGTGTTTGGTTTTTTCCTCCTGCCTTTCCCCCTTAGAATAGTCTGTTTTTCCTGTAACTGTATTGTACGTCACTTTTAAGCTAATATTTGCAAGAGTAAGCTGCTATGTCATGAATACTTTCAGACCAAACATATTGTGTATGGCTCACCAGTTTTAAATTGTTTTGGTGGGGATGATGGGTGGGTGGAGTAAAAGACGTTCATAGTATCCGAGTGTGCTTTATTTGTGTCATTTAGTGATGTCGTATTGTGGCTTCAGTATTATAAAGAGAACCATTCAATAGCCGAATTTAATTTTTGCCTTCCTAAATTCTCCCTGGAGATTTTTTTCTCTGTACTCAGAATCCATGTAGTAGTAGAAAAGTTAACCCACATGAAGTATAAAATGGAAGCAGAGGTTTTCTAGGGCTTTCTGAGCTGAGAGGCCATTTCTCAGGTTCAGATCAGGCTCTGGAAAATGTATGGCTTAGTGTTTCCATTATATTTATTTTTTCTTTTACCTGTACTAATTATTTGGATAAAAACAAGATACTAATATGTCTGCTTCCGAGTTCTTGCTAGTTGGAAACTAACCAGTTACATTCACTTTTTAGCTCCTTCTACTCAAGAGCTACTGTTTATTCTTTGCAGATGTAAACACTACCTCAGAAAATGATGGGAATCACTGCACTTCTGCATCTGGTCATGGAGGGTCTCATTGTGTAAAGGGATCTTTGGGGAGAGGTGTGCTACTGTTGACTAATTCTTTAAATTTTGGAAGTAGATTTCTCCACTTTGGAGGGGAAGTCTAATCAGTTCAAGTGTGTGTGTGCTAAGGGGCACAAGAGGACAGGGCATGAAGCAGGGCATTTCAGTCTTTAAAACTTTGGCTTTTTAAATTACATTTCTACATATTCTATTCAGTGATGACACAAAGGAGATGCTCAATAAATATATTTCAAATTAATATTTATTACTAAGCATTAACCTATTCTTTTGGGGAGATTGAAAGATTTGATTACCATTAAACTTGTTTTCCCAGTGGTGCAAGTATTCATTGCTAACAGTAAAAGAACGCTCTATAATTAAGAGCAATTTGTATGCCATAGACCCTAGATTTTGTAACAAAACAGAAGAGAGGTAGGGTAATCAGGACTGAAATAGAAATGACTTCTTGATAGAATTTGTCCCAGTGGTTTGCATAGTTATAAGTGCTGGGTTGAGTTGAATGGAGGTGATTGCTCAGAAGAAGATCTGAAGACTGGATTTGATCTTTCCTTAGTATTTGAAACATCTCTTCCTATCAGAGATGCCCAGGAGCACTGTTGATTGTTAGTCTCTTTGTTCAGGCACACAAGGGAGTAGAATTTGGGACATTTCATAGGGACTGGGGCTAGCAGATCTGTTTGAATCCCCAAAGTTTCCATTGTAAGCATCAGAGACCTTTTAAAGTACAACTGGAACATGCAGAAAGAATGAGAGACAGAGAGTGAGTTTAAGAAAGGAGAGGTACATGAGGATTTTCCCCTATTTTTGAGTGATAGAAAATTATTATTATTTTATTTTAAGAATACTTTAGAATTTTGGTTCTCTTTAAACTTTGAACTCCTTGAAAAGAAGAATTAGGTTTTATCCATTATCTACGTCCATTTCCATGGTAACAGGCGTATAATAAGCACTCAGTAACTCATAAATCCATTATTCATTTAAAAGACAAGGGAAATTTGAGGCTCTTCTTTTTTTTTTTTTTCAGTTGTGGTAAGAAACATAACATAAAATTAGCATCTTAACTTTTTTTGTTGTTGTTGTGGAAGATTAGCTCTGAGCTAACCCATCTTAACTATTTTTAAGTGTACAGTTCAGTAGTGTTAACTAAATTCACATTGTGGTGCAAAGCCGATCTGTTTTGAGTGGCTGGTACAGTGTCTTTACCCTTCAAAAAGAATGGAACCTTATTCTATTACCAACATTAGAGGGGGAGTTTGTCTTGTAAATGGCTCTTTATTTTTCAGTGTCAGATTCAGCAGTGTGCAGGCATTGTGCTGGTTTCTATTACATAGCTCTTTCTGTAATACCAACATGGTCTGACCTAGAATATAGCCACATTTTGGCATATTGAGGTAATTCATGACAGATTTTTTTTTTGAGGAAGATTAGCCCTGAGCTACCATCTGCCACCAATCTTCCTCTTTTTGCTGAGGGAGACTGGCTCTGAGCTAACATCCATGCCCATCTTCCTCTACTTTATATGTGAGACACCTGCCGCAGCATGGCTTGCCAAGTGGTGCCTAGGTCTGCACCCAGGATCCAAACTGGTGAACCCCAGACCACAGAAGCGGAATGTGCAAGCTTAACCGCTGCGCCACCAGGCTGGCCCTCAGGTTTTTTCATTGTACCAGACCTTTGCTATAAATAACCACTGAAGAAAGCCCTATTGCTTAGTGAAAATAATAATACCTCCTTAGTATTGCATAAACTAGTTACTGCATGTAATTTCTAGGCTCACAGCTTTGTAAGTTTTTTGTATTTACTAGTTTATTGTCAACTTTCACTTTTCCTTTTTATTTGATTTTAAGGCTGTAACGTCTTTAGCACATAACCATCCACTAAAATTTAAACCTGATCTCTTTGGGATTTCTTGTTAATGTTTAAAAATTATTTTGGCCCATGCGAGCTTTTTACAAAGACTGCCAGTCCTTGGGGTTCCGGTGCAGATATCTTGTTACTGGGTAGGTGGGGGAATAGGGCATGCTGACTCTGGAATGAAACTGTCCGTGGCAGGATAGAAACTTGTACTTTGTAAGGTGGGTTTATTTGTATATTTGAATTTCTCTTATTTGCCTTTTGTTCTCTCTTAGTATTTATTAAAATATTTCAAAAGTTAAAATAAGAGCTTTTATTGTGTGTAGCAGATAAATGATTATTAGTATTTAAAAAAAAAAAGACCTGTAGAAAAGATGTTGACAGGGTATCTGAAGGAAACAACACAAAGAAAGGCCTGTTGATGAGAAATATTATGGACAATTGCTTACTGTGGAGGCAGAGGATATGTTTAATTTGGAATAAAGCAACAGTGAATGATAGTTGTATTTTGTGGCAGTTGGACTGCATTTGGTTCTTGAATTGTTTTATACCCTTCTAACAGCTTTGAAATGGAATGAAATGTAGCTCCGAATCTTTATTTTGCTGTAAAATATGTTTAGTCAGTAGATGTAACCCAGAAATGGCGCCTGAACTTCCTTCGTTACATTGTCTAAGAGCTATTTGATGATTTGGCTGGGTTTTTGGTAACAAACAAAAGTTCAGCCCCTGAGAAAAATGAATGGGGTTTGATGTTATTTCACATCTCATCCTGGTTAGAAGGTTCAGTCAGTAATAGAAACCAACAAATATTTAGTAAGCTAATAATCTATTCTAGTTATACTGGCTGGAAATAGCATAAGCCATGGGCAAAGTAGATAAGACACCATTCCTGCACTTCAGGTTTATTTTCCAATCCCCCAAGTCTTGGTTTTTTAACTACTGTAGACCTTTGAAGCTTTCTTGAGGCCAAGGACCATTTTTTATACTTTTGTATATTCCTTCCATGCTTAAAATTAAGTATGTGATCAATCTGAATATTTAACTGACAAATGGCTTCACGTTCCTTGAGAGTAGGTATTCTCATTTATTTTTTTAAAGCTAATTTTTATTGAGTTTGATAGTTTACAATCTTGTGAAATTTCAGTTATACATTACTGTTTGTCAGCTGTGTTGTCGGTGTACCCCTTCACCCTTTGTGCCCACCCCCCTTTCCCGTGGTAGCCACTATTCTGTTCACTTTGTCCCCATGTTTAAATTCCTCATATGAGTGGAGTCATACAGAGATTGTCCTTCTGTATCTGGCTTACTTCACTTAACATAATTCCCTCAAGGTCCATCCATTTTGTTGTGAATGGGACGATTTTATTCTTTTTTATGGCTGAGTAGTATTCCATTGTGTATATATACCATATCTTCTTTATCCAGCCATCAGTTGCTGGGCACTTAGGTTGTTTCTACGTCTTGGCTATTGTAAATAATTCTGCAGTGAACATAGGGGTACATGGGACTTTTGGAATTGGTGACTTCAAGCTCTTTGGATAGATACCCAGTAGTGGGATGGCTGGGTCTTATGGTATTTCTATTTTTAATTTTTTGAGAAATCTCCATACTGTTTTCCATAGTGACTGCACCAGTTTGCATTCCCACCAGCAGTGTATGAGGGATCCTTTTTCTCCACAACCTCTCCAACACTTGTTACTTTTTGTTTTGGTTATTTTTGCCATTCTAATAGGTGTAAGGTGGTACCTTAGTGTAGTTTTGATGTGCATTTCCCTGATGATCAGTGATGATGAACATGTTTTCATGTGCCTATTGGCCATCCATATATCTTCTTTGGAGAAATGTCTGTTTATGTCTCCTGCCCATTTTTTGATTGGGTGGTTTGAGTTTTTGTTGTTGAGTTGTGTGAGTTCTTTATATATTATGGAGATTAACTCTTTGTCAGATATATGACTTGCAAATATTTTTTCCCAGTTAGTGGGTTGTCTTTTTGTTTCAATCCTGTTTTCTCTTGCCTTGAAGAAGCTCTTTAGTCTGATGAAATCCCATTTGTTTATTCTTTCTATTGTTTCCCTTGTCTGAGAAGACATGGTGTCTGAAAAGATCCTTTTAATACTGATGTCAAAGAGTGTACTGCCTATGTTTTCTTCTAGAAGCCTTATGGTTTCAGGTCTTACCTTTAGGTCTTTGATCCATTTTGAGTTTATTTTGGTGAATGGTGAAAAAGAATGGTCAATTTTCATTCTTTTACATGTGGCTTTCCAGTTTTCCCAGCACCACTTACTGAAAACGCTTTCTTTTCTCCATTGTATGCCCTCAGCTCCTTTGTCGAAGATTGGCTGTCCATAGATGTGTGGTTTTATTTCTGGGCTTTCAATTCTGTTCCATTGATCTGTGCACCTCTTTTTGTACCAGTAGCATGCTGTTTTGATTACTGTAGCTTTGTAGTATGTTTTAAAGTCAGGGATTATGATGCCTCCAGCTTTGTTCTTTTTTCTCAGGATTGCTTTAGCAATTCAGGGTCTTTTGTTGCCCCATATGAATTTTAGGATTCTGTGTTCTAATTCTGTAAAGAATGTCATTGGGATTCTGATTGGGATTGCGTTGAATCTGTAGATTGCTTTAGGTAGTATGGACATTTTAAATATGTTTATTCTTCCAATACATGTGCATGGAATGTCTTTCCATCTCTTTATGTCATCATCCATTTCTTTCGGGAAAGCCTTGTAGTTTTCATTGTATAGGTCTTTCACTTCCTTAGTTAAATTCACCCCAAGGTATTTTATTCTTTTTGTTGGAATTGTGAATGGTATTGTGTTCTTGAGTTCTTTTCCTGTTCGTTTGTTATTAGAGTATAGAAATGCTACTGATTTATGTAAGTTGATTTTATACCCTGCAACTTTGCTGTAGTTGTTGATTATTTCTAAAAGTTTTCCAATGGATTCTTTGGGGTTTTCTATGTATAAGATCATGTCGTCTGCAAACAGTGAGAGTTTCACTTCTTCCCTCCCTGTTTGGATTCCTTTTATTCCTTTCTCTTGCCTGATTGCTCTGGCCAGGACCTCCTCCAGTACCATGTTAAATAAGAGTGGTGATAGAGGGCATCCTTGCCTCGTTTCTGTTCTCAGGGGGATGGCGCTCAGTTTTTGCCCATTGAGTATGATGTTGGCTGTGGGTTTGTCATATATGGCCTTTATTATGTTGAGATAATTTCCTTCTATGCCCATTTTGTTCAGAGTTTTTATCATAAATGGCTGTTGGATCTTGTCAAATGCTTTCTCTGCATCTATTGAGATGATCATGTGGTTTTTATTCCTCGGTTTGTTGATGTGGTGTATCATGTTGATTGATTTGCAGATGTTGAACCATCCCTGTGTCCCTGGTATGAATCCCACTTGGTCATGACGTATGATCCTTTTGATGTATTGCTGAATTCAAGTTGCCAAAATCTTGTTGAGAATTTTTACATCTATGTTCATCAGCAGTATTGGCCTGTAGTTCTTTTTCGTGCTGTCCTTGTCAGGCTTTGGTGTCAGCATGATGTTGGCCTCGTAGAATGTGTTAGGAAGTGTTCCATCCTCCCTAATTTTTTGGAATAGCTTGAAAAGTATGGGTGTTAAATCCTCTTTGAAAGTTTGGTAGAATTCCCCAGGAAAGCCGTCTGGTCCTGTGGTTTTATTCTTTGGGATGCTTTTGATTGCTGTTTCAATCTCCTTCCTTGTGATTGGTCTGTTCAGACTCTTTGCTTCTTCTTGACTTAGCTTTAAGAGATTGTAAGAGTCTAAGAATTTATCCATTTCCTCTAGGTTATCCATTTTGTTGGCATATAGTTTTTTGTAGTATTCTCTTATAATCCGTTGTATTTCTGTGGAGTCTGTTGTTATTTCTCCTCTTTCATTTCTGATTTTGTTTATTTGAGGTTTCTCTCTCTTTTTCTTTGTAAGACTGGCTAGGGGTTTGTCAATTGTATTTATCTTCTCAAAGAACCAGCTCTTTGTTTCACTGATCCTTTCTATTGTCCTCATTTATTTTTATATAAAAGTACTGGGTGTAGGGTATGAAGGCAGTGTAAGCATCATTTAGAAACATAGGATCTAGGTTTGAGTTTGGCTCTGCCACTTACTTTAAGCAAAAGGACAAGTTACCATCACTGAATTATTTTTCTCAGCAATAAATGAGAATTAAAATCTCTTGTCTGGGGGATGGCCCGGTGGCACAGCAGTTAAGTGCACATGTTCTGCTTCACCAGCCCAGGGTTTGCTGGTTTGGATACCAGGTGTGGACATGGCACCGCTCAGTAAGCCATGCTGTGGTGGGTGTCCCATGTCTAAAGTAGAGGAAGATAGGCATGGATGTTAGCTCAGGGCCAGTCTTCCTCAGCAAAAAGAGGAGGATTGGCAGCAGATGTTACCTCAGGGTTAATCTTACTCAACAAAAGAAAAACAGAAAGAAAAATCTCTTGTCTGTCTTCCCACTGAGTGGTTATGAGGATGAAATAAATTAAGTGAAGTCGCTTTATGAAAACTGTAAAACATTATATAAATGCTTATTGCTATTAACACCTCTATTGTATAGTGTATATTTAGGTATTTTAAATGAATTGGAGATAATCCATCTTTAGATCTTCATCCGAAACCTAAATGTCATAAAAATCATAAAGAAGCTCCTGTCTTACTACTTTTTCTTGCCCAGAATTTATAGCAGTAGAAGTTAATATGTACTAGATATCTGACCTCCGGATCCGTGCTTTTACTGCTGTGTACATTTTAGGGTCCCTAAACCCCTAATTTTGGTGTTTGTTTCACTAATTCTGAGCACATTAATTATTGCCACTTCTGAGCCTAACTCACAGCATCTAAAAAGAGCCTCCATCACTGAACGGTGATGTTGGAACAACTGGATAGCAACTTAGAAAAAAGTTGGATCCTCACTGTCATACCTTACCCCAAAATGTATTCCGGATGAATAAAATATTGAAAATGTAAGAAAATGAAATCATAAAATCATTTGGATGAACAATGAGATAGAATGAGGAAGACTTGTCTAAGTTTAACCTGAAAGCCAGAAACCATTGAAAAGATAAATTTGCCTGTATTTCATCATAATTAAATAAACAAACAAAAAACAAATAACACACTGGGGGAAATATTTGCAATATCTCGTTACAGGCAAAGGACAAATTTCCTTCATGTTATTTATCAGTGTCTAAAAGATGCACAACCTAAATAGAAAAGGGGAAATGATATGAACACTGTTTACAGAAAAATAATGGAAATGACCTTTAAGCATATGAAAATATTCTTAATCCTTCTCGTAATAGAGAGATGCATATTAAACAGTGAGATACTATTTTTCACTTGTTGGATTGGAAGAGGTTAAAAACAAAATTAGTTTGGTCAGATTTTGGGAAAATAGGTACATACATAATAGCTAGTGAGAAGATAAATTGGTAAACCACTACGGAGAACAATATGGATTACTTGAAGATTAAAATGTATGTGTCCTTGGATCCAACAATTCTGTTTCTAATTATCCTTAACTTATTCTTGAAATGCACAAAATAATGTATGATTGAGGTTATTTGTTATATCACTGTGATAACAAAAGATTGGAAACAGTTCACCATATTTCACTGATTCTAAGACATTTTTCATATTTTAGTAAAGGTAAAATCAGATGTATCTTATTAATGGCATTATAGTTATAATTGGCAACTTTTTAATTTATTTCTTTTTGTTTGTTTTGTTTTTTTTTAAAGATTGGCACCTGAGCTAACAATTGTTGCAAATCTTTTTTTTTTCCTGCTTTTTCTCCCCAAAGCCCCCCAGAACATAGTTGTATATTTTAGTTGTGGGTCCTTCCAGTTGTGGCATGTGGGATGCCGCCTCAGCATGGCCTAACGATCGGTGCCATGTCCTCGCCCAGGATCTGGACCAGCGAAATCCTGGGCCACCGAAGCCGAGCACAAGAACTTAACCATTCGGCCACAGGGCCAGCCCCTTTAATTTTTTTCTTAGTGGCACCTAAAATAATCTGTTTTATGGTTAATGGCATTTTAGATTAGAAGAAATAGAATACTAAAATGGTATAAAGGAAAACCATACAGCTTTGAAAGGATTGAGATAGTTTAGTATGTACTCAGTATTTATAGAACAATTTCCATGATTCATTGAGTAAGAAAGCAAGGTGCAGAACAGTGTGTAGTAAACTACTATTTGTGTTAAATTATTATTATTTTTTTTTTTTTGAGGAAGATCAGCCCTGAGCTAACATCTACTGCCAATCCTCCTCTTTTTGCCGAGGAAGACTGGCCCTGAGCTAACATCCATGCCCATCTTCCTCTACCTTATATGTGGGATGCCTGCCACAGCATGGCTTGCGCAGGTGCCATGTCCGCATCTGGGATCTGAACCAGTGAACCACAGGGCGGCCGAAGCTGAATGTGGGAACTTAACCGCTATGTGTCACCAGGCCGGCCCCTAGTGTTAAATTATATAGATATACATATATAAAGACAGATAAATAGATATACATCTCTTGGTTAAAAGTAGTATTTTGTTTCTGAAAATCAGACCTTCTGTGTGAAAACCCTACTTGGGAACCTATTTACCATTATTTTAAATGTTATACGTCATTCCCAACCCCTAGCCCATTTCTGAAACATAGCTATTTATGAATTTAAAAAATATTATTAGGATATAAAATACTTCAATACTTCTTGATTACCAAATAATTAATATTGTTAACAAACAGTTGCTTTCTATGTAGTAACGTGCCCTTTCCCTTTTGTTGATACTTAAGTAGCTTTCCCAGAGTTCTAGTTTTATGTGAAATGTATCTCCAGATTTCTCACATATTTTTTTCTTAAAAATATTGAATTAGATTTTTGAGATTGAAACATAAGCATTTTATTATATAAAATCATTGGCTGAAAAATGATGTGTTGAGAGAGATGAACTGAGGCATTCCACTGTGAAGCCTTATATGGGTATGTTCTCTGGGATATGCTTGTATATTTATATTTATATTTGCTTGACTATGCAGAGAGAAATCTTTTTAAAGGCAAACTCTGAAGGGAAACTTGAGTTGCTTTTTACTCTAATTTTTTTTTTTTTTAAGAAAGATTAGACCTGAGCTAACTTCTGCTGCCAATCCTCCTCTTTTTTTGCTGAGGAAGAGTGGCCCTGAGCTAACATCTGTGCCCATCTTCCTCTACTTACTATGTGGAACGCCTACCACAGCATGGCTTGCCAAGCAGTGCTGTGTCTGCACCCGGGATCTGAACCAGCAATCCCTGGGCTGCTGAAGTGGAACGTGTGCACTTAACCACTGTGCCAACGAGCTGGCCCCCTTACTGTACTTTAATTTGATATGATATACTTGGATTACTATTAAAAAATATAAAGGGCTAGCCCTGGTGGTCTAGTGGTTAAGCTTGGCATGCTCTGCTTTGGCAGCCTGGGTTCAGTTCCCTAGCGCAGACTGTACCAATCATCTGTCAGTGTGGCCATGCTGTGGCAGCAGCTCACATAACAAAAAGAGGAAGGTTGGCAATGGGTGTTAGTTCAGGGTGAATCTTCCTCAGCAAAAAAAAAAAAAAATATATATATATATATATATATATGTTTGTATAAAAATAATTATTTTGAAAAAGACTTTAGTCAGAATCAAAGCAGAGTAGAGTTCGGTGTTTATTTTGTTTTATGTATCTGTCCCTCCTCCCACTCTAGTTTCAGTTAGCAAATAAGTGGTGAATCTAGTTGGATAAGGCCTGCATTAGCTAAGCCCCAACAGTGTTTATACTACATTTTATGACTGAAGGAAAACTAGACTTGAATTCAGTGCAATAGAATAGAAATATTTAATGTTACAATTTAGACTTTATTGTTAAATTAGAATGTTGATCTTTAAAACTTCACTAACATCCTAGGAAAAATCATTATTTGGTTGAGGAAAAAATAGCTTTCCTTTAATATTATAATAATAGAAAAAATTTTTCTGAATAGGATCTTTGCAAAAGCTAAGTTGTTGTCCTTCTACCTTAATTTCCCTTTGAAATTTGTTTTCCTTTGGGAAAAGGAAATAACACTTCTCAGTAGGTATTATGTGCCAAACAGTGATCTAGAATGTAACTGTTTTGCATGTCCCGCTTAATAAAATAGGTATTCGTATGCTCATTTTATAAATGAAAAAACGGTTTTGGAAAGGTTATACAGCTACTGAGTCTACCATTCAAACATAAGACTGACTTTGAAATCAGTGTTTCTTCATTTGTACCTCTTCCATTCTTAGAAAAAGCTGATAACTGAAATTAAGAGTAGGTTGGGGGAGCACAGCAGACATGTAGCTCCCCCAAATCGTGAAGGTATGAATCATCAGAAAGGCTTAGTTATACTTGGAGCTAGTCTAGCTGAAGGAGCCTGTAGCTGTAATGGCTTCTCTTCCTTGCTAATTAAATGAGCCATGCAGTCTTTATACAGTTGCTAAAGGCAAGCATAATTTTAGTAATCCATGTATCAAATTCTCTAGAACCTCTGTCCTTCTTAATGGAATTTAGTTAATATAAACAAAAGAGATGAAGCCCAGTTAGTAAAGAAAATTAGTCAGAATGGGCAGTCTGTAGTAAAAGCTCCAGGTTTTAGGGCTAGACTAGAAAGGGAAAGGGATTGGGAGAGAGTAGAAGGGGAAATGGTGAATTCAGAGGCTCTTTAAACTACTTGTTGCTCAGTATAGAGATCATCACATTTAAAGGATACATCAGAAGGCATTAAATATTTGTTAAGGTCAAGGCAAAATAACCAGAAAAGAAAATGACAAATTTTTCACATGGAGATTTAGAACAGAGAAGTATAGAAGGTGATTTTTATCATTCTACTACCTTTTTTTTTTTTTAAACATTGGCGCCTGAGCTAACAACTGTTGCCAATCTTCTTTTTTTTTTTTCTGCTTTTTCTCCCCAAATCCCCCCAGTACATAGTTGTATATTTTAGTTGTGGGTCCTTTTAGTTGTGGCATGTGGGATGTTGCCTCAGCGTGGCCTGATGAGCAGTGCCATGTCCCCCAGGATCCGAACCAGTGAAACCCTGGGCCACTGAAGCGGAGCACACGAACTTAACCACTCGGCCACAGGGCCGGCCCTCTAGTACCTTTTTTACTAAGAAAAGATAGAGGGGGAAAAAACACAGTTGGTTTGGTTGAAGCAGAGTTCTAGGTCTCCAGGAGCAGTTTAGAAACTGTAACTAGAAGGCAGTAATGGGTAATTGGTTCGAGTAGGCACAAATCTAATTCTTACTGAGTGTTTATTATGTGCTAAGTACTTAACAAATATCTCATTTAATTCTTAGAGCAAATCTGTGAGTTAATTACTGTTATTCCCATTTTGCAGAAGGAACTGAGGCTTAGAGAAGTTTAAGCTCAAGTTTAAGAGAAGTTTAGGCTCAAGAATAAGCAACGTGTAAACGACAATATCAGCATTTAAACCTTTGTCTTTCTGACTCCAAAATTTGTGCTCTTAACTACCACATTAGATATAAAAGGCTTTAATGCTGCTTCACTTTGGAACTTTATTTTGTAAGTCAAAGGCAGGGGAGATTTGTTTTATTTTGTTTTTGCTGAGGAAGATTCACACTGAGCTAACATCTGTTGCCATCTTCCTCTATTTTGTATGTGGGTCACCACCACGGCATGGCCACTGACGAGTGGTGTAAGTCTGCCACCTGGGAACTGAACCCAAACCCTGGCCACCAAAGCAGAGTGTGCCAAACTTAACTACTAGGCTATGAGGCTGGCCCCCAAAAGCAGTTTCTGGTCAGAGGAGAGGTACAGACTTTTATAGCAAAAAGGGATATTAAGATACTCTAATCTAAAATTCATTTTACAGGTGAAGAAATTTAGGTATAGAGTTCCCAAATGTCTTAGTGATAGTGCTGAAACCCAATCTCAAATTCTGATTTGTGGTCTATTGTTCTTTCCATTATACCATCCAGGACATTTGTGGTGGAAGTTAAATACTAGTCTGATCAAAGATATCTGGAGATGAATTTGGAAAACCATGTAGGAAGTTGTCTGGGTCTGAGTTGATAAGGGCTTAGAACAGAGCAATGGAAATGGAAAGGAAGATATAGATATGAAGGATGATAAACTGTGAGGCAAAGTGTATAGTCACTTCACGCACCTGTCTGACTAGCAAGGCTTTTGTTCACTGGGTTTATGTTAATCCTTTATAATAGCTAGCATTTAAGTGTCTACTGAATGCTTGCACATGTATTTTCTAATTTAAATCCTCTTTGAGGTAGGTATTCCTATTTTACAGATGAGGAAACTGACTATCTGAGCAATAGTTTGCCCAAGATCTTATAGTATGTAAGTGGTAGAATCATGGTTCCAAAACCTATGCTTTTTTAAATTTTTTTAAAAGAGTGGCACCTGAGCTAACAACTGTTGCCAATCTTATTTTTTTCTTTTTCTCCCCAAATCCCCCCAGTACATAGTTGTATATTTTAGTTGTGGGTCCTTCTAGTTGTGGCATCTGGGACGCCACCTCAACATGGCCTAACGAGCAGTGCCATGTCTGCGCCCAGGATCCAAACCTTGGGCCACTGAAGCGGAGTGTGCAAACATAACCAAGTGGCCACGGGGCTGACCCCCCTGCCTTTTTTTTTTTTTGAGGAAAATTAGCTCTGAGCTAACATCTGCTGCCAATCCTCCTCTTTTTACTGAGCAAGATTGGCCCTGAGCTAACATCCGTGCTTGTCTTCCTCTACTTTATATTCGGGATGCCTACCACAGCGTGGCTTGCCAAGTGGTGCCATGTCCGTACCCGGGATCTGAACCAGCGACCCCCGGGCCGCTGAAGCAGAATGTGTGCACTTAACCGCTGCGCCACTGGGCTGGCCCCCAAAACCTATGCTTTTAATCAGTATGCTGTAATAGACCTAAACTCTATGTGGTGTCTCACTTCTGTCTTCTGTAGAGATATGGTGGTGAGAAATACATGTACTACAGAATTGAGATATATGGTAGTTATTCTGGCCAAAAAAATCGGAGATAGCTTTGAATGCAATATATTTTCTTAGGGCACTTGAGGTTGTCATGTGTATTCTTCATCATTAATATAAATTTACTAGAAGCTTGAGGCTAGACTGAATGGTTAAGACCCTTGACCACATTTTAGGGATGATTGGTAATTGATCTCTAGGGAAAAAGAGCATAGTGTAACTTCTGTCTCCTAATTTCCTCCCTTTTCTTATACTTTATATTTCTCCCTTATGCCATTTTTAATATTCCACCTTGTATGACTTGTGTTTATTTGTCTCTTAACCTTCATTAGACTATAGACTCTTAAATGATAATAATTGCTACGCCTTTGTGTGTTCTTTTGGTTTCCTTTCATATGTTTTTTTGTTCTGCATATGTTTATTGAATCCTTAAGTCTTAAGAGTTCAAGGACGGATAAGATACAGTCTCTGCCCTCCAATATTCGTGTCTAATGGGGAGACATGTAACAAATAACTGTAATGCAGTGTAATGATGCCATAATTGTGAAGTTAAAGGTACAGTGGGGGCTTAATAGAGAATTGAACAACTTAGAATTTCACCTTATTTCTTGAATGATTTAACAAGTGACAAATCTCAGGTTGTGAGAATAAGGAAGCAAGCAACTGCATCACATCTACCTAACTATACTTGTTGCAGTTATATGGCATCTCCTCATTCTTCCATAAGAAACATTTGTATTTTTTTTAAATTTTTTTTTAAATCTTTTTTTTTTTTCCCTGCCTTATCTCCCCAAACCCCCCCTGTGTGCAGTTGTATATCTTAGTTGCAGGTCCTTCTAGTTGTGGGATGTGGGACGCCACCTCAACGTGGCCTGACGAGCGGTGCCATGTCCGTGCCCAGGATCCGAACCCTGGGCCGCCGCAGTGGAGCGCACAAACTTAACCACTCAGCCACGGAGCCGGCCCCAAACATTTGTATTTTAAAGTGGGACCAAATGTGAACATGATAAAAACACAAAGTAAAAAGTGTGTTTTATAAGAAATATTTTATTAAAGAAAAAAGCTAAAAAAGGAAATACTAATTTAAAATGGCTACCAAAATTTGAAATAATGGGATTATACATTTAGAAAAGAGAACAAACAAAATAATGTTATCTTTTGTGTATAAATGTGGCTTATTAGTTTTAAATTCAGTCTGCTCTCACTGAGTCTTTCCAAACCTGTGAAGTAGACAGCTACCAAATAAGAGTTAGAAAGAAAATCCAGTGGGAGCTCAGGAGGAGGGAGCAAAGAACATAGGCTCTGGAGTAGCAGGCGCAAGCTCAGGTGCCCGTTGGGGCCAGGCGGTAACATACACAATTGAAGCCCACCGAGTGTGAGACTGTAGGAAGTCGTGTGAGCTGGGCCATGTCTAGAGAGGAGTAACCACCACTCAGGCAGCTCCTGCTCATTGTTGCCGTGTAGGAATATAGTCTCACATGTTGCCAGAGCTTCTGAATTTTTAAAAAGAAACCAGAAATCCAGATATTTTGATGAAATTTCCTAATTGATAAATGTTGGCTTGAAGTTTAAAATAATCTGGGATAAACAAGCATATGCAAGGCCTGTATTTGACCCACAGGTTACCACGTTTGAAATTTGACCTGGGTTTAGATTTGAGCTTTGAAACTAGTAAGCAGTGTGACCTTGCCTATACCCTCAGTATACTCATATTTTAAAAAAATTTGGGGATTGTTTTGGGAATTAAACACGATGGAGTATAAGTTTTATACTTGTATAGTGTCTCATTTTCCTCTCCAGTATGTAGAGTGGGAGATAATGCTGCTTAATAGATTGAGAAACTTAAGCGTTTGTCCATGGTCACGTCATTAAGGATAGGAGCTATGTTTATAGCACTAGTTTTCTGACCTCTACTCCAGTGCTTTTTCCACTAGACTTATGGTTCTCAAAGTTTAGTTAGCAGCAGACTCACCCTGGGTGCTTGTTAAAAATGTAGATTCCCAGCCAGCACAACTCAGCAGGTTTGGAGTGGGGTTCAGGAAGTTACTTTTTTTTTTGCTGAGGAAGATTTGCCCTGAGCTAACATCTGTTGCCAATCTTCCTCTTTTTTTGGGTATGTGAGCTGCTGTGACAGCATGGCCACTGACAAGTGGTGTAGGTCCGTGCCCAGGAGCTGAACCCAGGCCACTCAAGCAGGGCATGCTGAACTTAGCCACTAGGACACTGGGTCTGGCTCAGGAAATTATATTTTAAACAAACTCCCCAAGTAATTTGTTCTGGACAATACGAATAAAATAGGCTTCTAAGAAAATTACCTTCATTATAGCAAATAGGGTAGACAGTTGGTTCTTTTACTCATCCAAAATGTGTTATTAGTGATTTTTGGTCTGAACTGGTATAATGCTATTTATTTTTCTTCATAGCGTTAGCCTGGTTTACATTGTTTTCTACCTTATTACTTATGGCCTTCTTTCCCCAGGGTAATTTGCATGACTAAAATGAAACTGGTTTATGTAGAAACTAGTTTGTTTCTTAATAAAGTAGAGTGTCCAAGAAACTTTTTAAGTGAGCAATGTAGCATATATAGTGATAGTGATTTCTTTGTAAGTAGAGTGGTCCAATCAGGTGGAAATAGTAGTTGAAAAGATAAAAATTCACTGGTTAACCAGTATTCAATAAATAAGAACTAAGAGGAGACAAAAATGCTTTCAAAGCTATGTGGAATCATAGACTTTAGAACTAGAAAATTTCTAGAGCCCTGAGATCTCTGGGCTCTTAGCAGAGACTCCAAAGGAAATAAAAGGGATTTTGAGTAGTTTCAGTCTTCTTGACTTTTTTTTTTTTTTGAGGAAGATTAGCCCTGAGCTAACTACTGCCAATCCTTCTCATTTTTCTGAGGAAGACTGCGCTGAGCTAACATCCGTGCCCATCTTCCTCTATTTTATATGTGGGACACCTACCACAGCACAGCTTTTGCCAAGCGGTGCCATGTCCACACCCGGGATCCGAACTGGCGAACCCCGGGCCACTGAGAAGTGGAACATGCGCACTTAAGCGCTGCACCACTGGGCCGGCCCTTTCTTGACTTTCTGAATTTACTCTCACCTTCTGCATGGACTTCATCTGTTAGAAATTTGACACACCATGGATTAATATCTTGCTATTCAGTACACAGACATAGGTGCTAGTGTCTTCTTTCAGGTGATGGCAATAGTGAAATAGTAAGCATTTTGACAGTGTTTAATTCTGTTTTGCTAGGCTAAATTTATTTTCTCAGGTGATTTGTACTATGTGTTTAATTTGAAGAAGGTCTTGCTACATTATACTTGATTCTTTTGGCTTGGATTTAATATTTGTGTAACGTTGCTTTTCAAACACAATAGTCACTCATTTTGTTAATGGAATGATAGATGGGTATGATTTTTGGATAATACTTCGGTTATTGGTCTGGATAATAATTTTCTCCGTATGTAAATAGGGTTGTTTCACTATCACCAAACTGTATGTAAAACATTAGAATTTATCACAGCTTCTGTTTTAGAGTTTCATTTTAAGATATTTAGTTTTGGAAGTGCCAATTTGGGAATGAAAGGAAAGATGAATTGATTTTTTTATTTGCTGAAGCCTTAAGGAGATGACTGGGTTAGAGTTTAACAGTGTCCCATCTATAGTTAAAATTTATGGTTTACAAAGCATCTTCTGTTTGTTATCTCTTTTGATCTGCATGCCAGTCCTGAAAGTGAGGATAATATCTCCATTTTGCAGGGGAGGCTGCTGAGACTCAGGCTCTGATTGTCAAAAGTGACACAAATGTTTAGAAATTATCTCTTATTGGAGAACTGAGATTTGTAGCCAACTCTTTTAGGGACTACCTAGAAAAGTATAGAAAGAAAATAATTAAAGATGACTTGGGTAAGGGGTTAATGTGGAGTGTAAATGAGGAGCAGTTTAAATGAGGCTGGAAAGTCTTTTTGGGTTGTAGAGTGATCCTGGAATAGTAA
This sequence comes from Equus asinus, assembly GCF_041296235.1. Taxonomy (NCBI): domain Eukaryota; kingdom Metazoa; phylum Chordata; class Mammalia; order Perissodactyla; family Equidae; genus Equus; species Equus asinus. Next base: position 43,212,744 of record NC_091802.1, on the reverse strand, counting down.
AAAATTCTCAGTGTAGTTGTGGAAAACTTAACCAATAAATAGTAAGAGTATACAACTCTAATTAAAGATATTGGATTGTTGGGTTTTTTTTTTAAGATTTTATTTTTTTCCTTTTTCTCCCCAAAGCCGCCGGAACATAGTTGTATGTTTTTTAGTTGTGGGTCCTTCTAGTTGTGGCATGTGGGACGCCGCCTCAGCATGGCTTGATGAGTCATGCCATGTCTGCGCCCAGGATCCAAACCAGCAAAACCCTGGGCCGCCGATGCTGAGTGCACAAACCCAACCACTCGGCCACGGGGCTGGCCCCAGGATTGTTGGATTATTACAATAGCATAGGACTGGCTACTATCTACATAACTCCCCAAACATTTTCTACTCACATAGTTTCTACTCTTCAAACTTAAGAATTGAAGTAAAGCTTAGAGATCATTAAGTCTATCTAATACCGTTAAATATTTGATGCTTGCTTCCTTTTGACTGCTAATAAGTGATGATAGATAAAACAAATTGAACAAACCTCTAATGAACAGTAATGCAAAATTCAAATATATCTTTATAATAGCTTACATACTTTTTGATTTGGAGACTTGTATAATATAGCCATATGTTCTATTGATAAAATAATTCCTTGATTAGAAGACAGTTAAACCATCAGTATCTTGTGGCGTTAAGCAGAAAGCACCATGATGACTAAACATTTACACTTGAGCAAGTTTGAGATCCACTATGAACATGTTCATTCTCTTGAGTCAACAAATGCTTTCTAATTAAATGCCACTCTTTCCCAGATACCATGTCAGTTATTCAGGATACAAACATAAGTAAAACTAGGCACGAACGTATTCCCCAACTGTGTTTTTTAACTCTTTTGTTTTTTCCCTCTCCTCCTAAGCCTCATAGTTTAGATTATTTTACCCTGATGCTGTATTTATTAAATTGGTTTTCCCATTTAAAAAATAAATTGATCTTATCGTAGCATCATGGTTAGCATGAGACAGCCTTCAGTGAGTTGTTATTATTTTAGCTAAACAGTCTTATCTGGAGTAAAAGTGTGATTTCCTTTGGGTGACTTTTTTCTGTTTAATTGAAAGTACCTCCTGAATTCCCTTTATTACCTCTCCTGAGGACTTGTGTATCTCATGTTATCCCTGGATGAGATATTCTTTCCAGGCTTAACGTTCTGATTCTCTAACACTTTTACTAAAGCCTTTTTAAAAAAGCCCCATCTCTGTCCCTGTTTATTAGTATACTTGTTATATGATTAAAATTGAACAATTTTGTCCTAGAAAACCAGTTCTGGTACTTTGGAAAGATGGAGATATGGAGATTCCTTTAGGTCACAGTTAAACTTCTGTGCCCTTAGAAGACACTTGTATTTGAAAATCAAATTAATCTGGTTGTTATGTAGATCACTAAACAGGCTATAACAAAAATATAGTTAGTTTTTGTTGTACTGAAGAACTTGAATTCTGTTTTGAGTAGCAAGTCTTTTTTTTTAAGCTTTTGAAACTCTATATAGAGAATAATTAATGGGCTTAATGTTTCCAGACAAGTAACATATGTCATGTTACAGTTAGAAAGAAAAAATATCTAAATGATGCTGAAAGTAATCATTGTTTTTATGCTACTGTGAGAAATTTGCAAAAGTGAAGCTTTGATTTGGAAGTAAATGTACCATTTTTTTACTCAATAAGTGATTCTGAAAGTTGTATGTAATCACTGTTTTAATTGTATTTAAACACACTAACATAGCTAACTATAGAGTCCTGTTTTGAATGGTTTAGAAAATCAGAGAATAGTCACCATGCTAATTTTGTATTATTCTTGATTTTCACATATGCGTTTGAGTTCTTAAATAAGAAATAGATTTAAAGATGTTAGGTCAGGTTCTTAGCCTTTATCAGTTTAGTGGCCTTTTGGACGTAGATTTGTGACTTTTTAATGGCTCTAATATTTACTTATGCTTTATCAGGATCAGTCTTTAAAAACTATTTTAAATGTTTTTAAAAGACAGCTTCAGACGTTTTTAAGCTTTTTGAACCATATATACATTGGCTCCATCAATGTTCTGTGTGGGCCCCCCCCGCCTCCGCCCATGCCAGAAGTTTAAATTGGTAAGATTATTTTGCCTAGTTATAGGTAATTCATGGGGTGTAGGACTTTGTTTTGAACAGTGCCATATGCCCAGTGCCTTCAGCAGTGCCTGGTATGTAGTAACAACTCAATAAATATTTGTTGCTGAATGAATCTCAATAAGGGGAGAGACAGCAGGCATAAATTGTGTGTTCTTACATCTGTTGACTGTCCAACCAGAGTTTTAATCACTTCAGAAGCTTCATCATTTCTAACTTATTTGTACAGGAAAGGCATGTGTCTTCTGTTTCTGGGGTGTGGCTGATACCAAATTATGGTTGTCCTTTAATAGCTTCCTCTCAATTGTTCTGCTCCCGTAGTTTGTGTCTTTAAAAATAGTGTTTCTCAAAAAAAAAAAAAAAGGAATATTTCTCTACAGTCCAATTCTTTGGGCCAGTTTTATGGATTGATGTATCCTTAACTGTTTTAAAATCAAAACTGACTCATGAGGGATTGTTCTCAGAAACAGAGCTGTAGGCAGTCAATGGATTTTTGTATTTGGCCTCCTTCTCTCTTCACTTATAGTAAGTCATAATACCTTAACATCTTACAAGAGATGTATATGTGAACATTTTAGCACTTTTGTCACTATACAAGTAAAACTACCTTTTAAAATATAGAAAGTACAATTCTTTTGGTTAATATTAGAAATATCATTTACCATTTTTTTCTCTCATTTTAAAAAATTTTTATTGAAGTGTAATTGACATACAACTTAGATTAGTTTTAGTTGTACAACATAATGATTTGATATTTGTATGTATATTTAAAGTTTTGACTTAGAAAATATGAGTATCAGTTTTTTTTCCATTACGTAAATACACTGGTATTGGCACATTTTCAATTTGGTATTGTTTCTTTCCCTTCTCCAGTTGGCCAGATCACAGTCGTAGTATCTATAGATCTTTGGCTGAGGAGGGCAATTTCTTCTAAGGAAAGTATTTAGTGTTCTGGTTGAAGTTACCTCCTTTGAGTGAAATAAACAACAAAATGTTCTTAATTTAATAGATTTTAAGAAATATTTGCCCCGTTTAAAAGAAAGCAAGAAATAGGGAACCTGGGTTTAGTTCAATTTATTTTTTAAAAAGTTGAATGTTCTAGAGACTATCATATTAGCAAACATTCTGTTGCTACCTGTCTTTTAAAAATTCATCACTACGTGTTGTTATTCACGTATTCCACAGTAATGTTCTTTATAATAGGATTTATCAGTGATCACAAATGAATAAATTGAGGGGTTTTGTTTTGCTTTTTTTGAAATACTGCAACCCCCTCCTGTGTGTATTGTTCAGTGTCTTTTCCTACTGGGATTTTTCCTCGGTCTGGAGCCTCTTTAAAAATGGAAAGAAATTACTGTTTGACCTGGGCAGTAATATCACCTTCCGATTGTTTTTAAAACCAGATTCATTGTTTTCTATGAGTTACCTCTGAGGGGACTAAATGTAAATGTGACAGCCCTTTTGATGCCTCTTTCTCTGGAGTTTCTGGTCTCCTTCAAAGCTTGACTTTGTTGTGTGCAGAAAGAACGATGTTTTTGGTCCAGGGGAGACTTCATTAAAAGGAAACAAAATTCTAGGAAAAGCTACTTCAAGAGTTTTATTTATTCGTAACAAATCTCAGTTGCACATAAGTTTTCCAAGCGCTGAAGATCTAAAGTTACTTTCCAGACCTTTTACTTATTATATTTTTTTAGCAAGGTCTTGATGATCCTCTCCCATCTCCCCAAATCCTCTTAGGGTTCTTTTAGTAAAGCAAATGACTTCATCACTGTCCATTTGATCTGACTGTCTTTGATATTATTTCTTTAAGGAAAAGTCCCACCTTGGGTCCTCAATACTGATTTCCCAGAATGAAAAGTTAAATGAGAGTTTGGAAGCTAGAGCTAGTTCTTTCTCTAAACTAACACCTGCCCCCACCCACTGCGTTATTTTAGAAGAGATTGTTCATGTTCTCAAGTAGCAGTACAGAAATCTCACAGCCAGTATGAAAACAACTGCTGTAGCACAAAGTGTCCTTCCTCTGTCCCCAGCTGAAATTGGGGGAGGGACAAAGCCCAATTGTTACTTTACCCATCCCGCCTGCCTGCTAGAAGGCCTATTTCCTATCCTAATGGTTTCTGCCTAACAAATGGTGTTTCTTTTTTACAGCGTTATGATCCTGGACTTGTTGTGGTGATGGTAAACTTAGCAGTGGTAATTTTTTATTTTCAGACTGAATTACTCCTTTTGTCATCAGTGCACCAATATGTTAGGCTTACTTTCTCTGTTGTAGCCTTCATCCTTCTGCTTGGTCTTTTTCATTTTCCTTTCCTTTCCTTATGCAACTTGTCTGATCCTTGTTCATTAAAGGGTAATGTTAAGAAGGGATGTATCTGTTTGTGTTAGAACTGCCAAAAAAAAAAAAAATCAGATAAAACACTAAATTTTAATACTGTCAAAAACTTGATTTCCCCACAATGTAATGGGCACTAGCACTTGCTACTGCAATTTATAAATAAATTAAAACAAACTTTGACTGCCTTAGAAGGCAAAAGTACTAATGCAGAGTTTGTAAACAGGGGTTTACAGAGGTAATGAATTTGTACCAAAACTTTCTTGATTCTTTCAAAACCAATTTTGACAGACCAAAAAAGATACCAAAAACAAACAAAAAAGTGAATTTCTTTGACATTTCAATTCTTTCATTGGACCATTTGTTTTTACCAGTAAATCCCTGATTGAGACGTTATGAAAGTGATATTGCACCTAGGAAGTCATTTTTATAACCTGTCTTTAATTTGGTCCTTTTGCTAAAGATTGCAGTCACTGCTTATTTATTATACCATTGGGCATAAGGTAGTAATGCATTTTCATTTTGTTGAACTGGCAGTCTTTGATAGTATGTAAAAGAAGGCTGTATTTTTGAACTTTTTTCCCTTTTTTTCTGGCATGAGATGTTCTTTATGTACTTAAACATTTTTTTCGCTATGATAATTATTCCTAATTATCTCCTTATTTATTGTTTAAAAATGATAGTGGAATATTGATGATAAGTAGTTAAACGTCTGAATTTGCTTTTCATTACTTTTTAAAGACAAAAATTAATCCCACAAATATAGAGCAAATGGATACAAGTGGTTGCTGATCACTTTGAAAACAGTTTCCTTTTTTTCCCTCCAGGACCAAACGTAGTCATGATCATGGCATTTTATTTTTTTTTAAATTTGGTTTTGGTAATACTTCAGATTTAGTCTGACAAAACTCAACTTTTAGCCCAAAGGTATAATATATATGTGTGTATAATAAAACAAAACAAAAAACAATTGTTTACACCAGCCTGAGTGAAGTGATGAGGGAAGTAAACATTGTGTTTTTTCACTAAAGGTGTACAGCGGATAAGGTAAGTCCTCTTTCAGTGGGCTTACATCACAATAAACAGCGCAAGTTGTGATGTAAAACAGCTGTGGTAGTAAAGTGCTTGTCTGCCCCATTTTGCTTTGTTTGGCTGGTTATGAGTGGATTAAAATACATTTAAAAAAATCTCCAGCATAGATCAATTAGTTTAAAGTCAATTTTCTTCGCAACCAGTCCTTTTCACAGCTTACCAGTTGCCACAGCCAGTGTTAAATCCACTCTGGAAAACGAGACCCCAGAGCACCAGTTTAAAAATGAAACGATTCTTTGTCCCCTAAGGGCAACTAACTGTTGCTTTTTACTTAATTTTTCTCAGCCCTATTTAGCCTCTTTTGAAAACAAAGTATTAAGCATACTGAGTTGCAATTATACAGTTTTTCTGTATCATAATTTTGAAACTGTGCTTTCTCAATTTAAGCATGTCAGTTGAGATAATTATTACCAATTTTAAAAGTGTGTGTGGGAGGATGTCAGTGGACAGTAAGAGTTAAGTGATTCTTGATGGAAAGTTATTTGGGGGTCTTTTTAAGAAGTCATTTCTAAAGTTTTTGATTTTAAACTTCCTGGTGCCATTGCTTAGAAGTGCTTTGCATTACTTATTTATTTAGTTTTGCCATAGTAATCTGGAATTATTCCCAACTGGAAGTTCAACCAAGGTAGTTAGTGGGCTTAAACTGGGAGAGGTAGGTTTGGTTGTAAGCTGTGAGAATGGCTTGTGTTTGGTTCACTGTAGCTTTCTGGTCTCTGCACTCCAAGGCAAGATCTCTAACCACCCAAACCCAGTGTGTAAAGTGAGCTGTTGGCTTAGCTTTGCATCTTACCTTGATTATGTGTTCCTGTTACAGGAAGAACAGATCCCATTCCGATTGTTGTCAAGTATGATGTCATGGGCATGGGTCGCATGGAAATGGAGGTAAATTGATCTCATTAGCTCATTTATTTTATGAAATACTTAAATTGATATTAATTCCCAATTCAGATGCAAAGGCAAAATACACTTTATTAGATAGAATGTAGTTTTAATATTTTTCTTTGGAAATTTAAAAATATATTTTACAATCTCATTTAGTGCTCCCTTTGAGGCAGGTAGGTAGGCAAATAATGCCCCTCTCTTTTTTTTTTTTTTTTGTGAGGAAAATTAGCCCTGAGCTAACATCTGCCACCAATCCTCCTCTTTTTTTGCTGAGGGAGACTGGCCCTGAGCTAACGTCCATGCCCATCTTCCTCCACTTTATATGTGGGATGCCTACCACAGCATGGCTTGCCAAACAGTGCCATGTCCGCACCCGGGATCCGAACCGGCAAACCCTGGGCCACCGAATCAGAACGTGCGCACTTAACCGCTGTGCCACTGGGCCGGCCCCAATAATGCCCCTCTTTTAACAGGGGCATAAAGAAGGTGAGTGGTTTCCCCAGGGTTATGCCACAAGGCAAGATCAGACTGGAGTCCAGACCCAGGTGCTCATTTCAGTAGGCAGTGTTGCTCAATTCTTAAAATATTTACTGTGGTAGAAGCTTTGTCCCTGTAGAGATGTGTACAGCTGTCATCTGTGATACTTTCTTTTCATTGCTTAAAATATTTTCTCCATTTACTCTTAATTCTTTGGCATTGAACATTGAAGTGAATTCTGTTATCATCAACAAATGTGCCTGTTGGGAACCACCACCATGAAAGGATTAATGAACCATTTTGCATGCTGTTTTCTCTATGGGGTGACAATAAAGCAAGAGGTAGCTGAGCAAATTGCGAAGTTTTTTATTTTCATACAATACTGTGGTTATGCAAATAACTGTTTATAGCTAATTGGGGGTACTTTAGGAATTAAGCCTAATTATATCTATTTTTTATTAAGCTTGATTATGCTGAAGATGCTACCGAACGGCGCCGTGTCCTAGAAGTGGAAAAAGAAGACACAGAAGAATTGAGACAGAAGTACAAGGTACTTGAATGAAACTGTTCTTCTGTGTGGGGTGCTCACACTGAAAGAGATACTCAGTTTTGGTGAAAAGGATCTCTGTTGATGACAGCATTCGTTTTACATTTGGTGGTGATTAGTAGCAGACCTCAGATTTCTGTTACCTTCCTGTTTATTGCCTCTGTAAAAACTATAGAGATAATAATACCAACTTCATAAATCTCTTGAATGGTTGAAAACACAGTGCCTGGTACACAGTAAGTAGTAGTAGCAGTAAAAATTGTTGAGAGTCCTTTGAGAGCTTGATACCTGTTAATAACCCTTTTCTTTTTTAATGGATGAAGTATTTTAAGAATAACAAACAATTGATAACTTCAGTATTTTCCTTTTTAAGGGACTAGTTTTACAAAACTGCAACTTAGAACATAAGTTAGCTTTCAGAAAGACTGACCAAGGAACATGCCTTTCAAGATATTGTAGTTTTTGTAATCTTTACCATAAAATAAGTAAATTTGAAGATAAGAAACAAACTTAGTTATCATAAGATTATCATACAGAAACTGATTCTGGTCATGATACTTAAGGTGGAAAGAGAGAAAATGAATTTATTTTTAAAAATCTCTTTTACCATAAAAAATATATAAAGGAAAAACTGACAGATCTACAAGGAGACATGTTCTATCCACCACAACAGTGGGAGATTTTAATACACCTCTCTCAGTAATAGAAGAAGTGAAGGAAAAAGTTGGTAGGGATATTTAGAAGATTTGAACAACACAATTCACAAATTTCACTAATGGTTATATAAAGCTGCACACCCAATCACTTTGAAAATAAAAAAATCCAAACATAAATGGAACATTTATTTAAACAAAATTTTTTACAATATCCTGTGTCATAATATATCAACAAATTTCAAAGAACTGAAATCAAGTTATCAAGCCACAAAGCAATCAATTTATTAAAAATGATAATAGAAAAACCCCTCTGTTTGGAAATTAAGAAATACATTTTTACATAACTTATCAGTAAAAGAAGAAATCACAGTGGTAATTAGAAAATATTTTGGACTGAAAGGTAAAAATACTACATATCAAAACTTGTAGGATAAGCTAAAGTAATATGATATTTGATAGCAAATACATATCCTTAAATGCTTATGTTAGGAAAAAAGAAAGGCAGGAAATAAACAAAGTAAACAGTCCTCTCAGGAAATTAGAAAAAGACTAGCAAAATAAATCCAAAGAATGCAAAAGGAAAGAAGTAATGAGGATAGGATAATAAAGATAGGAACAGAAACGAACAAAACAAAACATACAACAAAGCCTAAAGGTACTTCTTTGATGTACTTGTGGTGATGTTAAGAACATGGAAAACCAATATCAATCATGAAAAAAGAGGACATTATTGCAGATGCAGCAGGCTCCAAAGATAGACATATTATGAATAACTTTATACCATTGAATGCAAAAATTAGGTTTAAGTGGACAAATTCCTAAAAACTATAACTTGCTAAAATAGACTAAAAAAAAAAAGTAGAAAACTTCAGTAATCCTATAACTATTATATAAATTGAATCTGTAGTAAAAAACCTTTCCTTAAGCCTGAATAAGTTCATTAGTGAGTTCTAATAAAATTCATAAAAGAAATAACTTCAGTCTTAACCAGCAATTTCTAATCCTCCAGAGAATTAAAAATGAAGAAAAGCTCCCAGCTCATTTAATGAAAGACTGGTACCACCTTGATGCTAAATCCTGACAGGGACAGTATGAGAAGAATAATTATATGAAACTCAGATTTATAACACAAATGCAAATCTTAAAACACTATCAAACACCAGAACCAATTTGGGGTATATCATGACCAAGTTATCCCAGGAATGCAGGCTTGATTTAATGTCGGAAATAAATTTTTGTAGTCCACAACATTAAAAGAGTAAAGGGAAAAAAAAATAGCATCTAAATAGATGTAAAAAAAAAAAAGAAAAAAAAGCATTATATAAAATTCAGGGGGCTGGCCCAGTGGCACAGCGGTTAAGTTCGCATGTTCTGATTCTCGGCAGCCCCGGGTTTGCCGGTTTGGATCGCGGGTACAGACATGGCACCGCTTGGCAAAAGCCATGCTGTGGTAGGTGTCCCACATATAAAGTAGAGGAAGATGGGCATAGATGTCAGCTCAGGGCCAGTCTTCCTCAGCAAAAAGAGGAATATTGGCAGTAGTTAGCTCAGGGCTAATCATTCTAAAAAAAAAAAAAAAAAATTGGGTAGTTGTTCATGATGAAAAGCCTTGTCCAGCTTGGTAAAGAAAAGATCTTCCTTAACCAGATAGACTGCCTACAAAAACCATATAGGAGACATCATACTTAACATTGAAAAGTTGAACACTCTCCTTTTGAGATGGGGAGACGTAACAAGGATGCCTGCCGTCATTGTTTATATTAAATATTGTGCAGGAGGTCCTAAGCACAGTGAGGTAGACAGGCAGAAACAAATAAGTAAATAGATATGAGAGATGAAAGGAAGAGACAAAACTGTTTTTGTTTGCAAGTAGATTATGTGCATAGAAATCCAAAAGAATTTACAGAAAAGTTACACAGATTAACAACAGAGTTTAGCAGGATGCCAGATACAATATCATAAATTAAAATTTGTCTATCTGTATATCAAAAACAGAGTTAGAAAATGAAGATTACAGAAATGTCACCATTGTTAAAAGAAAAAAAATTTATGAAACACCTAGGAATAAATCTAATGAGATATGAAAGACTTATGGCAAAAACTCTAAAACATTATTGAGAGTCATTAAAGGACAATGAATAAAAAGTGAGATTTTAAAAAATGTTTTGTTCATGAATTACAAGACTCAATATTGTAAAGTTATTGGTTTTTCTCAAATTTTTCTATATATTCAAAGCAATCAAGTCAAAATGTCAATGGGATTTTGTATGGAATTTGATAAGCTGTTTCCAAAATTTATGTGGAAGTGTAAGGGGCCAAAAATAAGTATTAGATAGAAAGACTTGCTCTACCAGCTATCAACACTTATTATGAAGCTATGGTAATTAAGACAGTGTGATATGGGCACAAGGATAGACTGATGGAACAGAAAAGAGAGCCCAGTCACAGACCCTTAAATATTTGGCCACTTGCTAAAACAAAGATGGTATTGCAGATAAGGAGGGAAAAGAATGAACTTTTCAGTAAAAGGTTCTGAGACAATTGGTTATCCATGTGGGAAATAATGGATTTGGACCACCTACCTTATACGATACAATAATCAGCTGCAGGAATATTAAAGATTTAGATGTAAAAGGAAAAAATCCTAAAGCTTTTAGAAGGTAGTATAGAGGATTCTCTCTTCCAGCTGTACCTAACTTACCATTTACTTATTTTCCATTTCAGTGGTATTTCCCCCAATATTTTAGAACAAAAATTGTTGAGCATATGGAAAACTTGAAAGAACTGTACAGTGAATAGCCATATACCTACCACCTATATTCCACAATTAACATTTATAAATACTGTTCTATTACATATCAATGACTTTTTAAAAAACAGCTGTATTGAGAATCAGTGCCTTTTTTAAATTCTTAAAATATGATTCTTTTTCCAATTTGCCTTTTTTTGTTTTTTAATAATGCCCTGCTTTTGCCTTTTGGTTATTATTTCTACCTTTTTTCTTTATAAACATTCTAAATGTTCTTACTTTATAATTTCTTTCAAATCTTATGTTATCTGTAGTATTTGATATGTGCTTTTATAGTTTGTTGCTTCTCTTGACTTTCACAGTGGTTTGTCTCCTTGTGGTTTGCAGTTTTGATTGTCATCTCATCCTCTTTTAGAAGTTTCTTATATCCTGGATTTTAGAGGGAGTCCTTATGGGGCAGTTCCATTTGTGCCTTTACTAGAGCCTTGGGTCTTTAACTGAAGATCTGTGAACTTCATAAGGACTGGTTCTAAAATGTTAATACCTAAGCTAAGGGTTCCTGCTGTCAGTGGAAAGTGTAAATTCTTTAGGTTCACCAATGACTCTGGTCTGAAATTCCAACCCCTTAAACATAACCCTTTCCATTTACACCCTGATAGAGGTGAGTTTCTTGATGCTTTCAAGGGGCAGCAGTAACGACAGAGTGCAGCTTTTATAATCCCTATTTCAAGGGTGGAGACAACCTTTCATATCTCAGAGCTTTTTGCAGGGAGATTTTAGTTACCTTCAAGGTCCTGAGGCTTCATCTTCAGGCACCTAGGGATTGCCCCATCTTGTTGATCTCAGCTGTATGTTAATTTTTTTGTCTTGTTTTATCCAGAATTATAATACGGTGAAATCTCCCTCTTCCTTCCTTTCCTTTTTTCCTTTCTTATTCTCTTTCTTTCTTTCCCTTTTTTTGGTGAGGAAGATTGGCCCTGAGCTAACGTCTGTTGCCAGTCTTCCTCTTCTGGCTTGAGGAAGATTGGCCCTGAGCTAACAGCTGTGCCAGTCTTCCTCTATTTTAGGTGGGATGCCACCACAGCTTGGCTTGATGAGAGGTGCTAGGTCCATGCCTGGGATTTGAACCTGCGAACCATGGACCACCAAAGCAGAGTGAACGAACTTAACCACTACACCACCAGGCCAGCCCCTTATTGTCTCTCTTTATGCACTCTTCAGCCTATTCAGATTGGCTTTAGGACTTTTCACAGAACCACTTTATTCAAGGCCACAAAGCACTTCTATTTGGTAAATCCAATAGACCTTTTAGAATTCTTATTTTGGGGCTGGCCCTGTGGCACAGCTGTTAAGTTTGCATGTTCTGCTTCTCAGCAGCCCAGGGTTCGCTGGTTTGGATCCCAGGTGCAGACATAGCACCACTTGGCAAAAGCCATGCTGTGGCAGGCATCCCATGTATAAAACAGAGGAAGATGGGCATGGATGTTAGCTCAGGGCCAGTCTTCCTCAGCAAAGAGAGGAAGATTGGCAGTAGTTAGCTCAGGGCTAATCTTCCCCCCCAAAAAATAAATAAAATAAAATAAAATTCTTATTTTATTCCATATTCTGTTTCTCACCAGCGTTCAATACAATTGACCACTCTTTTTCTCTTTAAAACGTTTTCTCTTGCTTTTGAAGTTTTTTTTTTTTTAAAGATTGGCACCTGAGCTAACATCTGTTGCCAATCTTCTTTTTTTTGTTTTTCCCTTCGTCTCCTCAAAGCCCCCCACGACATAGTTGTATATTCTAGTTCTAGGTCCTTGTGGTTGTGCTATGTGGGATGCCACCTCAGCATGGCTTGATGAGTGGTGCCAAGTCCGTGCCTGGGATCTGAACTGGCGAAACCTTGGACCACTGAAGTGGAGCTCACGAACTTAACCACTCGGCCATGGGGCTGGCCCCATGAAGATTTTATACTTTCCTATATTCCTCCTTTCTGTCTCTCTTCCTGCTTCTATATGGATTCCTTTTTTGCCTCCTTCTCTTCTGCCTGAACTTTAGAGGTTAAGAGTTCTTCAGGTTCAGACCTCGGCCCTGTTTTTCTGTCTAAACACTGTCCTTAGGCACGGAATGATCATGCTACTGTATTTCATCATCTTTCGCATGGTTGGTTTTTATCCTTTAGGTCTTAGCTTACACATTACCTCGTTAGAAACCTTCGCTGGGGCCAGCCCCGTGGCTGAGTGGTTACGTTTGCACACTCTGCTCTGGCAGCCCAGGGTTTCGTAGGTTCAGATCCTGGGCGTGGACCTAGCACTGCTCATCAAGCCATGTTGAGGTGGCATCCCACATGCCACAACTAGAAGGACCCACAACTAAGAATAGACACAACTATGTACTGGAGGGCTTTGGGGAGAGGAAGGAAAAATAAAATCTTTAAGAAAAAAAAGAAAGAAACCTTCTCTAACTACCCAGTTTAAATAAATCCTCCACTCTGCCTTATTCTCTTGCAGTACTCTTTTATAATTTATAATTATAAGTTTTTGTTTACTTGTTTATAACTGAAAGGGTCTTGAGGAAAGAGACACTGTATCTATTTGTCTGCCAATACATATACTGCATCTAGCATAAGCCTGGCACGTATGTATTCAATAGATGTGAGTTAAATAAATAAATAATAGGAAATAATAGGAAAAGCCAGATTTATTTGTCAGAGATACAAATACTGTTGGAAATAACATTTTGAAAAATACGTTCTTATTGTTTTTCAAGTAGAAGCTACACTATTGAATAAATAATAAATAAATGAAGTAGCTGAGTAATTCACAGCCTCATAAGATTATCGTTGTATTTTGAGGCCCTTTCTCCTCCCCTTCTTCTCTCCCAAGAAATTATTTTTCACTTGAACCCTTTGTGGTAGGTAGAGCAAGAATTACTTATCCCCATTTTATTGATCAGAGTGTTTACTCAGAAATCTTGCCATCTCTGTACTATTTGTGAAGCCCTTTCCCTTCTTGCTGTCACTCCTTTATTTCACTGCAGTTTTTCTTCACCTTCACATGACCCTGGAACCTTGACTTTAGTAACTTAGATCCCCCCTTAATTTGTCCTCCTCAGGCACCATGGATTGTTTTTCATTTCTCTCAACACTTTGATTCCAACTTCTATTCTTCCTAATTCTTTTGTCGTACCTATTCACCAAAAGCCGATCCCCAGTCAGTACAAATACTTGCATTCTTCATTTCTACATCTTTACTGTGGTGCAGTGTGGGACTGGTGCCAACTCACTGGGCCCTCAGAACTTCAAGTAATCCTTTCATATGTCATCTCCCTCTTAGTCCCCTCAGCTGTCATTCTCAAACATTGGTTCTCAGGCCCTCATCTTCCCTCAACCATGCTGTCCTCCACCTTTCCTTACTCCTAGTAGAAAACTTAAAGAAAATTTGGACCATCAGGTGGGAGTGCCTTCATCTACCTATAATATACTCCATCAAACTTGGGTTCATCAGCTCCTGTCCTTAAATATTTCTCTGTTGTTTCACCATCTGTCAAATGATAATTCTTACCTATATCTGGATTTTGGATCCTAGCTTGTCTTGTCCAGGACCTTATACCTTTTTCCTATATTGGTAATCTTGCTCTTTACTCATTCTTTTCCTATCACCAGTAAACATACCTACACATTATGGGGAAAAGAAACACTAAAACTAAAAAAGAAAACTTTACTCTGTTGACTCTTACTCTCCATAGCTACCATCTACTCTTTTTACTTGTCTTTAGAACCAAAATTTTTTTTAATTCAGAATTTTTTTAGTTGAGGTCATAATAGTTTATAACATTGTGAAATTTCAGTTGTACGTTATTATTTGTCAGTCACCAGATATATGTGACCCTTTACCCCTTATGCCCACCCCTCACCCACTTTCCCATCTCGTAACCACTTACCTGTTCTCTGTGTCCCTGTGTTTATCTTCCACATGAGTGAAATCATATGGTGTTTGTCTTTCTCTGTCTGGCTTATTTCACTTAACATCATACCCTCAAGGTCCATCCATGTTGTTGTAAATAGAACGATTTTATCTTTTTCTTATGGCTGAGTAGTGTTCCATTGTCTGTGTACCACATCTCTATCCATTCATCAGTGGATGGGCACTTGGGTTGCTTCCACGTCTTGGCTGTTGTGAATAATGCTGCAATGAATGTAGGGGTGTATAGTCTCTTTGTATTGTTGATTTCAAGTTCTTTGGATAAATACCCAGTAGTGGGATAGCTGGGTTGTGTGGTATTTCTATTTTTAATTTTTTGAGAAATCTCCCTACTCTTTTTCATAGTGGCTGCACCAGTTTGCGTTCCTACCAGCAGTGTATGAGAGTTGCCTCTTCTCTACATCCTCTCCAACATTCATTGTTTTTTTGTCTTGGTAATTATAACCATTCTAATAGGTGTAAGGTAATGTCTCATCATAGTTTTTTTGGGTTTTTTCCTTTCTTTCTTTTTCTCCCCAAATCCCCCCAGTACGTAGTTGTGTATTCTTTTAGTTGTGGGTCCTTCTAGTTGTGGCATGTGGGATGCCACCTCAACGTGACGTGATGAGCGGTACCATGTCTGCACCCAGGATCCAAACTGGCAAAACCCTGGGCCGCCAAAGCGGAGCATGCGAACTTAACCACTCAGCCATGGGGCCAGCACCTCATCATAGTTTTGATTTGTGATAATAATAATAATAATTAGTGATGTTGGACACTTTTACATGTGCCTGTTGGCCATCTGTATATCTTCTTTGGAAAAATGTTCATATCTTCTGCCCATCTTTTGATTGGGTGGTTTGTTTTTTTGTTGTTGAGTTGTATGAGTTTTTTATATATTTTGGAGATTAACCCCTTGTTGGATATATGATTTGCAAATATTTTCTCCCGTTTGGTGGGTTGTCTTTTTTATTTGCTCATGGTTTTCTTTGCCTTGCAGAAGCTCTTTAGTCTGATGAAGTCCCATTTGTTTTTCTTTTGTATCCCTTGCCTGAGTAGACATGGTATTCAAAAAGATACTTCTAAGACCGATAGAGAGTGTACTGCCTATATTTTCTTCTAAGAGTTTTATGGTTTCACCTCTTACCTTCAGGTTTTTAATCCATTTTGAGTTAATTTTTGTGTATGGTGAAAGATAACAGTCAACTTTCATTCTTTTGCATGTGACTGTTCAGTTTTCCCAACACCGTTTATTGAAGAGACTTTCCTTTCTCCGTTGTATGTTCCTGGCTCCTTTGTCGAAGATTAGCTGTCCATAGATGTGTGGTTTTATTTCTGGGCTTTCAGTTCTATTCTCTTGATCTGTATGTCTCTTTTTGTACTAGGACCATGCTGTTTTGATGACTATAGCTTTGTAGTATATTTTGAAGCCCGGGATTGTGATGCTTCCAGCTTTGTTCTTTTTTCTCAGGATTGCTTTAGCTATTCATGGTCTTTTGTTGCCCCATATGAATCAGGATTCTTTTAGAACCAAAATTCTTTTTTTTCTTTTTAAAGATTGGCACCTGAGCTAACATCTGTTGCCAGTTTTATTTTTTTCTTCTTCTCCCTGCAGCCCCCCAGTACATAGTTGTATATTGTAGTTGTGGGTCCTTCTGGTTGTGGCATGTCGGACGCTGCCTCAGCATGGCCTGATGGGTGGTACCATGTCCACATCCAGCATCTGAACCTGCGAAACCCGGGGCCACCGAAGCGGAGTGCATGAGCTTAACCCCACAGTCATGGGGCCAGCCCCAGAACCAAAATTCTTTTTTTTTTCCCTCCTGCTTTTTTTTTTTCTCCCCAAATCCCCCCAGTACATAGTTGTATATTCTAGTTGTGAGTTCTAGTTGTGGCATGTGTGAGGCCGCCTCAACATGGCCTAATGAGGGGTGCCATGTCCGCACCCAGGATCTGAACCCTGGGCCGCCGAAGCGGAGGTGCGCCCACTTCACCACTCGGCCCCAGGGCCAGCTCCTAGAACCAAAATTCTTAGAGTAGTCACCACACTCACTGCCTCCTTTTCATCACCTTCCATTCTTTTATTTTTTTAATTTTCACTTTTATGAAAGTTATACTTGTACATAGTTTTAAAGCCAAATAGCTCTACTAGGCTTTTAACAGAAAAAACTAAAACTCCAGTCCCATTTTGTCACCTTTAGTATTTTCTTAAATGTTGATACACTATTTAAAAAATATGTGTAAAATATAAAGAATAACTCCAAACACTTGCGTGTCTTCTCAGTTTAAGAAAAAGAACATTATCAGTAACTTTATGATCCCATTCCAGTTTTTCCTGCTTCAGAGATAAAGCACTATCCTGAATTTTGTGTTTATCATTCCTTTGCGTTTTTTCCGGTAGAGTTTTGATGTTATTGAGATAGACGTCACATAGCATAAAATTCCCCATTTTACAGTATACAGTTCAGTGACTTAGCATATTCACAGTGTTGTGCAGCCATCACCACTAATTCCAGAACATTTACATCACCCCACAAAGAAACTCTGTATCCTTTAGCACTCATCTTCATTCCCCCCCTTCCCCTGGCAACCACTTTCTGTATCTCTACTTTCTGTCTTTACAGATTTGCCTATTCTGGTCATTTCATATAAATTGAATCATTCAATGTGTGGCTGTTTGTATCTGACTTCTTTACTTAGCATAATGAACAAGGTTCATCCATGTTAATAACATGTATCAGTACTTCGTTCCCTTTTATGGCCGAGTAATACTACATTGTATGAATATACTGCAGTTTGTTTAATCATTCATCAATTAATGGACATTTAGGTTATTTCCACTCTGTGGCTATTATGAATAATGCTACTATGAACATCTTGTAGAAGTTTTTGTGTGAATGTATTTTTCAGTTCTCTTGGGTATATGCCTAGGAATGGAATTGTTGGTCATGTGGTAACTGTATGTTTAACTTTTTGGGGAACTGCCAGACTCTTACAAAGCGGCTGCACCATTTTACATTCCCACCAGCAATGTATGAGAGTTTCAATTTCTCTACAAGGTCACCAACACTTGTTGTTTTCTATCTTTTTTATTATGGCCATCCTAATGGGTATAAAGTGGTATCTTACTGTGATTTTGATTTGCTTTTCCCTAATGACTAATGGTGTTGAGCATCTTTTCTTGTGTTTATTGGCCATTTGGATATGATCTTTGGAGAGATGTCTGTTCAGATCTTTTCCTCATTCTTTAATTGGGCTGTCCTTTTGTTGAGTTATGAAAATTCTTTATGAATTCTGGACATGAGACCCTTGTTAGACGTTATTTGTAAATATTTTCTCCCATTTTTTGATTGTCTTTTCACTTGACAATGTCCTTTGGTGCACAAAGTTTTAAAATTTATTGAAGTTTGTTTTATCATTGTTTCTTTTGGTGCTTGTGCTTTTTTTTTTTTTTTTTTTTAAGATTGGCACCTGGGCCAACAACTGTTGCCAATCTTTTTTTTTTTTTTTCTGCTTTATCTCCCCAAACCCCCCCCGTACACAGTTGTATATCTTAGTTGCACGTCCTTCTAGTTGTGGGATGTGGGACGCCGCCTCAACGTGGCCTCATGAGCGGTGCCATGTCCACACCCAGGATCCGAACCCTGGGCCACCGCAGCGGAGCGCACGAGCTTAACCACTCGGCCACAGAGCGGCCCCGGTGCTTGTGCTTTTGATGTCATATTTAAGAATCTGTTGCCTAGTCCAAGGCCATGAAAATTTAGACATACGTTTTCTTTTAAGAGTTTTGTAGTTTTAGCTGTTACATTTAGGTCTTTGATCTATTTTGAATGAATTTTTGTATATCATGTTTGATAGGGGTCCAAATTCATTCTTTTGCTTTTGATTACCCAGTTTGTCCCAGCACTATTTGTTGAAAACAGTTATTTTACCCATTGAATGGTCTTGGTACCTCATCAGAAGTCAGTTGGCTAAGGATGTATGGGTTTTTTTTCTCTCAGTTGTATTCTATTGATCTGTATGTCTCTCCTGCCAGTATCACACCATCTTGATTACTGTTGCTTTGTAGTAAGTTTTGCAGTTGGAAACTGTGAGCCCTCCTACTTTATTCTTTTTCAGGATTGTTTTGGCTTTCTTAGTCCCTTGCAATTCTATATGAATTTTTGAATCAGCTTGTCAATTTCTAGAAAGAAATCAGCTGAGATTCTGATAAGGATTATGTTAATCTGTAGATCAGTTTGGGGAGTATTGCTATCTTAGCGATGTTAAATCTTTCAATCTATGAACATAGGATGTTTTTCCATTTCTTTAGATCTTCTTTAATTTTTTCAATTTTTTTTAAGTTTTGTACAATTTAATCCTAAGTATTCTATTTTTTTATGCTGTTGTGATTTTTGTATATTGATTCTGTATCCTGCAACTTTGCCAAACTCACTTATTAACTCTAATCATTTTTTTGTGACTTAAGGATTTATTATATATAATATCTTATCATCTGTGAATAGTTTTACTTCTTCCTTTTCCATCTGAGTACCTTTTTTTTCCTCTCCTGTCTAATTGCCCTGCCTTAGAACTTCCAGTATAATGTTGAGTAGAAGTGGCAACAACAGACATCTATTTCTTAGGGGCAGAAGCAGACATCTGTGTGCTGATCTTAGCAGGGCATGCTTCAGTCTTTAGCCTTTTAAGTTTGATGTTAGCTGGGGTTTTTCATAGATGAGCAAGTTCCCTTCTATTCGTAGTTTGTTGGGTGTTTTTTTTTTTATCATAAAAGTGTGTTAGATTTTGTTAAATGCTTTTGTGCGTGTCTATTGAAAGTATCATGTGAGATCCTCCCTCCCTTTTCTAGCAATATTTTGTATTACATTGATTCATTTTTATATGTTAAACCAACCTTGTTGTATTCCTGGGATAAATCCTGCTTAGTCACAGTCATGTTGTGTAATTCTTTTAATATGCTGCTGGATTCAGTTTGCCAGCTTTTTGTTGAAGACTTTTGCACCTATATTCATAAGAGATATTAGTCTGTAGTTTTCTTGTGATATCTTTGTATCAGGGTAATACTGGTCTCACAGAATGAGTTAGAAAGTATTATCTCCTCTTTTATTTTCCCTTGCTTTTTAAAATGATTTTACAATGTGTTTTGTACCCCTAAAAATAGATTGTTTAATTTTATATGTCTTGGAACTTTATGTAAATGGGATCGTGTATTTCTTGGTATACATGTGTAAATTTCTCCAAAGTGTGGGGCTTGTTGTTATTATTTAATTGCTCTATGTAGTTAAACCTGTGTTTTGCCTGAGCAGTGCTTCAGCTGTAGCCTGTATATGTTGATATATAATGTTGTCGTTATCTTTTTTTTCCGAGAAATTCTGCAGTTTTAGATTTGTAGAAAGGCCTTTTTAAAAATGTTGTTAATTCCTAGTTTCGTTATACTGTGTTCATATATGTTGCTTATATTATTTCTTCTTTTTGGAATTTATCATCGTTTCTTCTGTAGCCTAATAGTCTTTTTTGGTGAATGTTCTAAGAGTACTTTTTTAAGAGATGTGTGCCCTTTATTTAGGCACATAAGTTTTCGTATATTATTAATAAGGTGTTCTAGATCTTTGTTTATTTTTATCTCTTTGATAAAATCTGTCATGAAATGAGAGATGATTTGAATCTCGTTACTTTAGTATGTTCATCTGTTTTCCTTGAATCTCCTCTAATTTCTGCTTTATGAATGTTGCTAGATTATGATAGTTAGATATTAAAATTTTTAGATACTGTGGGTTATCCTCATTGACATTATAAAGTGCCTTTGTCTTGTTTAAAGCTTTAATGTGTTAATTCTACCTTGATTGAAAGTAAGACTCTGCCTCCTGCTTTCCTTTTATATATATTGCCTCGTATATCTTTGTCCTTTTTATGTTCCGTCTTTCTGAATCACTTTGTTTTGGATGTGCCTCTTATAATCATCATGGAGTTGAGTTTTGTTTTGTGTTACAATATGAAAAAAACCTAACTCATTAATTTTTTATGTTTTATGCGACAGGTTCAATTTATTTTATATTATACTATATTTTTTTTAGGTCACTGACTCTGGTCTATTTTTTTCTCTGAATGTGAGGTAGATATAATTGTAGATATAGAAATAGATAGAGATGGATTATATTTTTCTTGTAGTTACCTTTATAACTTAATAAAATTATCTTTGTTCTCTATTTCTTTTAGAAAGTATCCATTATTTTTGTGCTATAAGCTATGAAAAGTTAACTTGTTTCCTCTTCTACTCCCTCCCTTTCATTTCATCCATCACCTAATATAAATTAATAAACTTAGTGAGTATATAGCATATAGTTAAATATGATTGTATAATACTTACGTTACTTGATTTTCAGTTTTGATTAAAGTTCTTTTTACTTCTATTATAGATGCAGGGGTAGGCAACTCTTACTCCCATTTACCTAACTCTACCTACCCTGTTTTATACGACTAGTCGTATCTTCTGTTTTCTGAGAGCACCTCAATTCTGTGTGTAAATATATTCAAAGCAGCCTGCCACTCATTCTGCTGAGTTTTCCTCATCATTTCTGCAGTTTATATCCTGGTAACTTACTTAAAAAGGGTTGTGCAAACAATATTTACTGAATGATTTTTATAGGTTAAAAATATATATAATATATTGAGATTATATAGGATATAATTATATTACATCATATGTATTTATATATAATTTTGAACCTATAAAAATGGCTCAAGAAATTACATATATAAACATGTATATGTACATAAATCTCCATGTGTATGTGTATCCTTTGTATTTGAAAGATATGTATAAAATCCTTGCTTAATAATACTTTCTTTCCTTAGAAATGTTGTGGTATTGTACCACTGGCCTCTGGAATTGGGTATAATACTGAAGAAATCAAAGGCTAGGCCTGATTTCTTCCCTTGATTGTTTTTCCTGGCGGTTCCAAGGAGTCTTTCTTTACCTTTAAGATTCAGTAACTTTACTATGGTATTGATTATTACTACCTTTTTGGGGATCATTTTCGTTGGCACACAGTGTGCCCCTTCAGCATGTCGGTCAAGGAATGGGGTGTATTTTCTTGTATGTATTCCTTGTACTACACATACATTTCCCCATTGCTGCAACCTGAGTTGTTCCTTCTGCTCTTCCTACATCTCAAAAGGACCTACAACTATGTACTGGGGGGGCTTTGGGGAGAAGAAGAAGAAAAAAGACTGGCAACAGATGTTAGCTCAAGTGCCAATCTTTAAAAAACAAAACACAACCAAAGAACTGTGGGACTGATCCAAAGAGGTAGTCCAATTTGCCTCATCAGTTTCACTTAAAAACTAGGCGCCGCTTTGGGTGCCCAGAATCTGAACCAGCAAAACCCTGGGCAGCCGAAGCAGAGCGCTGGAACTTAACCACTCGGCCACGGGGCCAGCCCCTGCTTATGTATTTCAAAGCTACATACAGCTTTACAATTGTCAGTGGATCAAACCTACTATTATGAAGTGAGTTTTTTGCCTTGAAGTTTCATTTGGGGGCTGGCCCCATGGCCGAGTGGTTAAGTTCACGCACTCTGCTTTGGTGGCTCAGGGTTTTGCCAGTTCGGATCCTGGGCACAGACATGTACTGCTCATCAAGCCATGCTGAGGCAGCATCCCACATGCCACAACTGGAAGGGCCCACAACTAAAAATACACAACTATGTACTAGAGGGCTTTGAGAAGAGAAAGGAAAAATAAAATCTTTAAAAAAAAAAGTTTCTTTTGTCTGATACTCAATTTTGATAGCTTTATTTTGCTTGGTGTATTTTCTCACTCATCTTTTTCCATTCCTTTTCTTTTAGCTATTCTGGCTGTTTGTTTTAGAAAGCTATTATATAATCAACATGTAATTGGATTGTTTATAGGTGTTTTATCTAGCCTCCTGATCTCTTTTTTCCCCCAGTTTTCTTAATTAGAGCATTTACTCTAAGTATAGTTAATGTCATTTCTGATATATTTGGATTTAAATCTGACATATTTTGTTCTCTCTTTGTCTTTTTTTATCCCCCTGCTTCTTTTCCTCTTTGTCCTGCGTTCACTTGTATTGATTATTTTTATTGTTCTTTTTCCTTCTCCATTAAACTAGGAGTAATATACTCTATTCTTTTAGTAGTTACCCTAGAATTTACAGTGTACACACTTAACCATGTTTTACCTTTCTCGTTAACAGTATAACATCTTGGAATGTTTTAATTCCATTTTAACTCTCTTCTGTCTTGCATTAATGATAGATCAGTCAAAAAAATGATTATTCGGGGCTGCCCCAGTCGCCTAGTGGTTAAGCTCACGTACTCCACTTCAGTGGCCCAGGGTTCACAGGTTTGGCTCCTGAGTATGGACCTATACACTGCTTCTCAAGCCATGCTGTGGCAGTGTCCCACATACAAAATAGAGGAAGATTGGCACAGATGTTAGCTCAGAGCCAATCTTCCTCACCAAAAAAAACAAACAAAAAAACCCCCACACAATTATTCCCATTGTCTTCCACATATAATCAATAGAGAAGAAAGAACAGATGGTATGGATGGAATGAGTTCACTTTGGCGCATCTGGAGTTTGCAGTGCTTAATATACATCCAATAAAGATAACCACCAAAATATTCAGATAGGGAGTATAAGGGGGGAATTGGTCTCAGCATGACTTAGACATTTGGGTATCTAGCATATTGATGATTTTAAAGTCACAAGAATGGGGCCAGCCCCGTGGCCAAGTGGTTAAGTTCACGTGCTCTGCTTTGGTGGCCCAGGGTTTCACCGGTTCAAATCCTGGGTGCAGACATGGCACTGCTCATCAAGCCATGCTGAGGCAGCATCCCACATGCCACAACTAGAAGGACCCACAACTAAGAATAAACAACTATGTACCAGGGGGCTTTGGGGAGAAAAAGGAAAAAAATAAAAATCTTTAAAGTCAGAAGAATGGATTAAATTACACAAGAGAAAAGAAAAATATAATATTAGAGATGAAGAGTTCTTTCAGTGAGCTTATCAGCAGACTAGACACAGCAGAAGATAGCATCAGTAAATTTGAAGACAAGTCTATATAAACTGTCAAATTGAAATTGAAAGGAAAAGTGAAAAACCAGAGTAGAGTATCCAAGATCCATGAGAGGGTGTCAGACAGTTTAATGTTATTAAAGTCCCAATAGAAGGAGAGAGAAATGGGATGGATTCCAAGAAGTGATGGCTGAGAACTTTCTAAAATTAATTAAAATTTAATTGTCAGCGTTTTATTTCTTTTTTCTTTTTTTCAGTAGGACATAAAATAATCAGTTCCATTTGAAGAGTAAGTAAAATACATGGTTTAAAGTGTTCACAGACAGTGCACTTAGGGAGAAACAAATTCTAACTTCTCTAGAGCAACTTAGAGCAAAGAACTCCTAGATAAAACCCCCCAAAATGGGAGATCATGGTAGTATCACACACCCAACTGAGAAAGTAGGCACTATGGGCTAGAGTTAGCAGGGGAGGAAAAAAAAGAATAGAAGCAGACCTCTTAAGACTTAGGATATTGGGAGCCAGCCCTGATGGCCTCATAGTTAAAGTTTGGCACATTCCACTTCGGCAGCCCAGGTTCACTTCCTGGGCGTGGAATCACACCACTGGGCTGTCAGTAGCTGTGCTATGGCAGCAGCTCATATAGAAGAGCTAGAAGGACTTCCCACTAGAATATACAACTATGTACTGGGGCTTTGGGGAGGAAAAAGAAATGTAGACTTTATTTAAAAAATAAAAAATAATAAAGACTTAAGATATTGGAATTGTCAGCTTGGATACAGCTTATAAAAGAAGCATATTTAAGATGTTTTAAAGAAAGAAAAGGGATTGAGATTCTAAGGACAAGAGACTGTCTAAAAACTCAGTGAGAGGATTTAATAGCTAATTACACAAAACTGAATATTAAATTATAACACATCTGAAGAACCATCCAAAATGCAGCAAAATGTGGAGAGAGGGAGAGCAAGCAAGAAAGAAACAAGTGGAAAATATGGGAGAGAGGTTAAGAGTTGATAAAGAATGAGAAACTCTAATATATGTCTACACAGAGTTCCAAAAGAAAAGAAAAAGAATGGGACAGAGGCATCGTTCAAAGAGAAGATTCCAGAACCAACAAAAGACACAACTCACAGATGCAGGAAGCCTAATGAATCTTAAGCAAGATAAAAAAGAAATCTATACATAGACACATCCTGGTAAAACTGTACAATACTGAAGAAAAAAGCATAATCTTCAAAGAACTGTTGGAGTAACAAGGAAGTTAGAATATGTTGTTGATTCTATTAGAACAAAAGACTCTCCTAAAAGAAATTTCAAAGAAAGTACTTTAAGAAGAAGGAATGTGATTCCCATTGAAAGGCCTGAGATGCAATAAGCAGTCTCTTATAATCAATATTTAATTGGGTCATATGTGTTTTTTTTTTTTTTATCCTAGTCTTCTCATCTCTTTTTTGGAAGAGTAAATATTCCAAATTTATATAAACTATATAAAACAGTATCTTACAGAATTAAATAAAAATCAAGATAGAGTTAAAATATGCTTCTGCAGCCACCACTGCTAGAAGATGGATTCTACTTGGCACCTACTTCTTCGTGCTGCTCATTTTGGAATCAAAGTCTCATGCAGATGCATCTGACAGAAAGAGGGTAGATAACTTGTCTGTACCCTAGTTTTAAGGGAGGTTGGGAAAGGAAGCTTTCTGACTTCTCTATGTTGGATAAGCCAGACTGATAAGGAAGACCGTCAAGTTGCTTAACATCCAGACAACATGAAACTGCCCAAGGTGCTTTGAGAAAATTATTGTGGCAAAAATCATAATAGGCTATATGTTCACTTTTCCGTTGTAATAAGTTTATCCAAACTAGTTCAATACTAGCATTCCACAAAGTACAGCAATCTTTTCTTGCTTACTGATTAGCTCATATGAGAAATGGTAGAGAGATGGTAGATGATACAGCTGCTTTGAAAGTATATCCAAAAGATACAAAACTGAATAGAAGAAAGACCAACTTCAGAAGCCTTCAAAATGAGACTCATCTTTAGGTCTGTTAACAGAAGGAGCTACTTTTTGCGAGAGTAATGCATCTACCCAGCTGTAAAAAGCTAGCACGTAGTCATTTATCATTCCTTTCCCCTTCTCGTTCTTCTGTGCTACCTTATAGCAAATGAATATACCTACTCACCCTGCTTTGAGATGTCTTTTGGTGCCTAGTTTTTAAGTGAAACTGATGAGGCAAATTGGACTACCTCTTTGGATCAGTCCCACAGTTCTTTGGTTTTGTTTTGTTTTTTAAAGATTGGCACTTGAGCTGACATTTGTTGCCAGTCTTTATTTTTTCTTCTCCTCCCCAAAGACCCCCCCAGTACATAGTTGTAGGTCCTTCTAGTTGTGCTATATGGGCCGCCACCTCAGCATGGTTTGGTGAGTGGTGCCAGGTCTGCACCAAGGATCCAAACTAGCGAGACCCTGGGCGGCCTAAGCTGGAGCGTGCAAACTTAATAACTCAGCTATGGGACCGGCCCCTCAGTCCCACAGTTTTGAGCCAAAACCTCATTTAAGACCAATGGATAACCAACATATCTGTCTTGGCTTTTCAAAATTAGGAGTGTAGCTTATTCAGAGAATAACCGTGTAATACTTAACACCATAATTGGCCACAATTCAAGTAATGTTTTTTGCATTAAAGTCTAGAAAGTTGAATATTAATGTAGTTAAATCCAGCTTTCTTTTGGTTGGTGTTCGCCCAACACACGTTTTTCTACCCTTTAACTTTCAGCTTTCTAAGTCTGTGTGTTTTAGGGATATCTCTTGTGATCAGCAGGTAGTTGGATTTTGTTTTTCTGGCAGTTTTTTAGTACATTTACATTTCTTGTAATTACTTACAAATCTGTTTCTACTATCTTTTTACCTTCTATTTCCTGTGTCTTACTGGCCTGTCTTACCTTTATAAAATTGAAGTTTTGCGGGGCCGGCCTCATGGCCGAGTGGTTAAGTTCTCACTCTGCTTCAGCAGCCCAGGGTTTTGCCAGTTTGAATCCTGGGCGCAGACATGGCATCGCTCATCAGGCCGTGTTGAGGCAGCATCCCATATGCCACAACTAGAGGGATCCACAACTAAAAATACACAGCTATGTGCGGGGGGCGCTTTGGGGAGAAAAAGGAAAAATAAAATCTTAAAAAAAAAATTTGAAGTTTTGTTATTCTTTCCCCCTTTACTACTTCTGTTCTTCTAGTAATTACCCTTGGAATTTTAATACAAATTCTGCTCAATTTAACAAAACCTAAAGTTAACTCCATCACCATCACTAGAAGAATTCTAAAACACTTCAACACTCTCTCCCCTTAGCCTTGGCTATGCTAGCTAGCATTTTGCTTTTGTCCCTTTTCTATTCTTTAAACTAGGTGACGGTGGTGGTGTTAATCTAGATATTTATTTATTTCATTGCTTACCATATAATTATAGTATTTCAGACCTTTTTCTGGCATTATTTTCCTTCTTCCCTAGAATAAATCCTTAAAACAGTGACTTTCAAGTCCACAGTAAGAAATATGTTTAATATTGCCACCGCACACACCCGACTGAAGCATTTTTTATTTACCCTTATTATTTGAAATAGGCTTTATATTTTTTTTTCTTTTTCCTTTCTTATGCCTATTAAATCTACTAAATCAGTGTCATGACTCATAGTGGGTCGCAGTCTATGATTTCAAAAATAACTACTTTAGGAAGTTCCTTTTTATTGAATCTGTTGATGATAAACTTTTTTTTATCAGAAATGCCTTCATCATTTTTGAAAAATATTTTCATTTGGTATACAAGTGAAAATGTATTTTCTGTCAGCACACTGAAGCACATTATCTTCTACCTTCTGTTGTTGCTTTTGAATCTGCTGTCAGTCTGATTGTGGGTGATCTTTAATTTTTTTCTGGACCTTTTTTTTTTTTTTTAAAGATTGGCACCTGAGCTAACAGCTGTTGCCATTGGTTTTTTTTTCTTTTTCTGCTTTGTCTCCCCAAATCCCCCCGATACATAGTTGTATATCTTAGTTACAGGTCCTTCTACTTGTGTCACATGGGACGCCACCTCAATGTGGCCTGACGAGTGGTGCCGTGTCCCCGCCCAGGATCCAAACCCGCAAAACCCTGGGCCACCGCAGCAGAGCGCGAGAACTCAACCAATTGGCCACAAGGCCAGCCCTGGGTAGTTTAATGATTTTGTCTTCTTTGGTCCCTTATAGTTTCACTGAAATGTGTCTAGGTGCATATTTTGATTTAGCGTTTGTGGTATACTTTGTGCTTCCTGCATCTTGGACTCATGTCTTTCATCAGTTCATAAAAATTCTCAGCCATTGTACCTTCAAATATTTTGTTCTTATCTATACTCTCTATTCTCTTTTTCTGGGATTCCAGTTATACAATACAAGTGTTATTCTTACTCTATTCTATATGACTCCTAACTTATTTTTCATATTATCTGTTTCTTTATCTCTGTGCAACATTCTAAGTAAGTTCAGTCTCTTTTCCGGTTATCTTTTTTTTAGTTGATGCATAGTTCACACACCATAAAATTCACCCTTTTAAAAGTTTACAGTTCAGTGGTTCTTAGTATAGTCCACAAGGTTGTGCAACCGTTGCTATGATCTAATTCCAGAACATTTTTACCACTCTGCTACATCTTTTTTGAATTGTATCTAGGCTTTTTTTTAGCCCATTTCCTAAGTAGTTGATGAATTTTTCTGTTTATTTTTTACACTTATGTTTTTCAATTGTAAAAGTCTCATTTGGTTCTTTCTGCAGTCTGCATAAGTTTTTTCTTTTTTCTCCCAAAGCCCCCCAGTACATAGTTGTATATTTTTAGTTGTGGATCCTTCTAGTTGTGGCATGTAGGATGCCGCCTCAGCATGGCTTGATGAGTGGTGCCATGTCCGCGCCCAGGATTCAAACTGGCGAAACCCTGGGCCACCGAAGCAGAGTGCTGGAACTTAACCACTCGGCCATGGGGCCGGCCCCCAGGTTTTTTTTTTTTTTTTATATATATATAGTGTTTTATGTTTGCTCATTTTTGTAATTCCATTTTATATTTTAAATGTTTTATAGTTACTTTATATTCTGTAGCATAGTATTTCAGTATTTGAGATCTTGGGGGCCTAAATCTATTGCTTATTTCCTGTGACTCTCGCTTGTGATAGATTTATTTCCTTCTGTGTGTGTAGTAATCTTTGATTGTAACACATATTTTGTTGATGTTAATCTAGGAAAAATTTTAGAGTCAAAATTGATCATGTCTTCTGAGAGTATTTTTGATTTCTTCTGCTAATTTAAGACTTAGAGGGGCTGGCCCCGTGGCCAAGTGGTTAAGTTTGAGCGCTCCACTGCAGGCAACCCAGTGTTTCATCGGTTCAAATCCTGGTCGTGGACATGGCACCACTGATCGAGCCACGTTGAGGCTGCGTCCCACATGCCGCAACTAGAAGGACCCACAGCTAAGAATATACAGCTATATACCGGGAGGCTTTGGGGAGAAAAAGGAAAAAAATAAAATCTTAAAAAAAAGACATAGAGATCCTGGGATTTTCCAGCCCACTTTAAGGTTCTTTTGCTTATTAGTGAGGCTTCTCAGGTTTAGCTCCCTCACCTTACTCAATCCCCAAGCTCCAGTGACATCCACATGTCCTAAGGAGAGCCCTTGCCCATCACAGCTCTGATTTCAGTTTCAGATCATAGTTGTATTTTTTGGTTTGGTTTGGTTTGGTTTTATCTTTTCCTGTTGTCCTTCTTGGGGATTTACTTTTCTTTCTGTGGTTCCTGCAATGCAGTAAAAATTGTATTTTATGTGTGTGGTTGGTTGGGGATTTTTTTTGGCCAGGGATAGGAGTAGGGGGTGACACAGTATCTAGTTCATCATACCGCCAAAAGGGAAAGTAAAGTTAAACTCTTTTTGAACATTTATTATTTGAAGACAGCTGATAATACAACCACACATAAATTACCCCACCAAATTGCCACTTGTGTTTCATCCAGCTTTTACTGGTACCACTAAATGTTACGAGAAACCCTTTTTTTCTCTCTTCAGGTAAGACTACTTCTTTATAACATTCACTTAAAATTATACCAAGATCATTTTTTGTTTGTATTTTGTGGTTCTCACAGGATTATGTTGACAAAGAGAAGGCAATTGCCAAAGCGTTGGAAGACCTCAGAGCCAACTTTTACTGTGAACTCTGTGATAAGCAATATCAGAAACATCAGGAATTTGATAACCATATCAACTCCTATGATCATGCACACAAACAGGTGAGGAATAGTTACTTGCTAACAAAGAAAAAGATACTTTATTTGTTGTTGTAACTATGGAATTTTATGAGTGTATCCAAAAAACTTGGTGTCTGTGGTTTCTTGTATCTCCCAGTCTTTATCTGAGGTCATCTGACTGCCTTATTTTTTTGCAGTGACGGAAGTCCTGACATAGACCTACCCCTTCCAATATTTTATGTAGAGTGAAGAAATTGTAAGCTTCATAAATCTTACATAAAGTTTTTGGCTTTGAGTGGTTTCTTAATTTGTATTTAATTTGGTGATTCAACTGAGGATCACTGCGAGCTTTGTTTCCCTTTCTCCCTCTTCCTGAAAATTTTAGACTTTAACAGTTGTCCCAGACTGTGGTCGTTTCATCTTCTGTGTAGAAGATCATGCTTTATTGGCTGCTATTTCCTGTTAGTAAGGCATTTTGTTATTCGGTATACCTTGGAAGGTAGATAAATCTTGAGAAGGAAAAGAAAAGTAGAAGCTGTCTTAACTTTAACAAAAAACTCTGATGCTGTATTTGAAGAGCTTGCTGAAAAATGAATTCTGCTTTCTTTGCAGTCTTTTTTTCCTTCATTATTTAGAGAAGAAACTTGTACCTAACTAGTTACTGGTGTAAAGAAGGCGGCAATAATTCCCCTCGGGGATTTTAGAAGGAAATGAATCTTTAAATCTATACAACAGTTCTGGCTTATTAAGGAATTTTGAGCCATTTGATCTTCTGTGACTTTAGCAGAATTTGCTAGGTTTTTGGCGGTACAATAATTGCTTTGTTAAACTGATAAGATGTATGAGCATTGCTGGATTGTTCACCTAAGATGGACCTGTTGAACCAACTTTTTTTGGCTTTGTCTTCCAACCAACCATAAGAATTTCAGTGCACAGGGGCTGGCCCGGTAGCGCAGCGGTTAAGTGTGCACGTTCCCACTCTGGCGGCCCCGGGTTCGCCAGTTCGGATCCCAGTTCTGGACGTGGCACCACTTGGCAAAGCCATGCTGTGGTAGGCGTCCCACATATAAAGTAGAGGAGGATTGGCAGCAGTTAGCTCAGGGCTGATCTTCCTCACAAAAGAGAATTTCAGTGCCCAGGTAAAAGGCAAGCTTTGACTAAGTTTTACTAGCCCAGGGGTAGTTTGTAAGCTGGCTGTGGTGTTATACTTTTTGCAATAGTCTCTTCCATATTTAACAACATCTAACCAATTTAAGATTCTTCCACTGATAGAATTGTATTCAAGACAGCTTTTCAACTTTTTATACACCTTTGGACATTGTTTTAATATATTGTCAGCTCTGCTTGATTTGAAGAAGAGAAATTTAGAGAGCATATATATGGACAAGATATATTGGCAGTTACTTCTTCAAAGAATCATCTGTGAAGAAAGAAGAATGCAGCAGCAAATATTGCTTATCCAGTAACTTTTTTCAGCTTTTAAGTATATATATAATTCAGATTTGGGGGTTATTTTTTATGGAATTAACAAAAACATTTAGCATCTAAATACATAGCCGCCTTTTTGGGCTCTTAAGAATTTTTTCAGTTAACAATTGTCTGTGATATGGGGCTGGCCAGTGGCGCAGTGGTTAAGTTTGCACCTTCTGCTTTGGCGGCCTGGGGTTTGCCAGTTTGGATCCCGGTTGTGGACATGGCACCACTTGGCAAAGCCATGCTGTGGTAGGCATCCCACATATAAAGTAGAGGAAGATGGGCACAGATGTTAGCTCAGGGCCAGTCTTCCTCAGCAAAAAAAAAAAAAAAAAAAGAGGATTGGCAGCAGTTAGCTCAGGGCTAATCTTCCTCAAAAAAAAAAAAAAAGAATTGTCTGTGATAAATTAAAAGACTCTGGAAGAAATGTTAGGCACCAGAAGAGCATTTAGAAAGGTTACATTTTTAATTGATGAGAAATCTCTTGAGTAAAGTTTCAATTAGAAAAAAATAAACCAGGAAAAGTGTGATTCAAACTTGAATAATATATAGGCTTGCTTTTTAAGGGGAATAAATAAGATTTACAAATTAAATGAGGAAAAATACAGAACTAATAAAATTCACATTGACAACATTAATGTGATGGATGATAATATTTTAATGTTGCTTTCAACTTGAGAGTAGTAGAAATTGTTACAGTTACGGTTCATTTGAATTTGACATGTTTATTCTCCTGTGCACCTTGTGTTGACTCAGTTCTCTCACCACTTTTCTCTATTGCAGTGGTTCTCCACTAGGGGAGATTTTTGTCTCCCAGGCGACACTTGGCAGTGTATGGAGACATTTTTAATTATCAGAACTAGGTGAATGATGCTACTGGCATCTAGTGGGTAGAAGCCAAGGGTGCTGCTAAATAAACATCCTACAATGCTCAAGAAAGCTCCTTGCAACAAAAAATTACCTGGCCCCAAATGTCAGTCAGTAATGCTGAGGTTAAGAAACCCTCTTCTGTTAGAACTACTGAAAAGTTTTCGAATACATATGGTATTGTGACACCATTTGGCCTTTGTTTGGTTACCAAGAAATCACTATCATTCAAGTCCTTAGTTATGTTGTAAACATTTATAAAGTGCTGATCTAGATGATTCCACATATTCGTTTATTACTCTTTTTTAGATTATCATCAAAATGAAAGTACAGAATTAAGGATTTCTTATAGAAAACACATGGATTACCTTATCCGTTAATATAGAAAGTATCTGTGATCCCTAGTCTGGGGATCCCTAGTCTCAGCTGGTATGATTAATGAATGCTTGCGAACTTACTCTTCACCTTCATCAAAAGCCCGTGTTAGGTGTTGAAAAAAGAACAGATATAGTATGAATTTTTATTTTGTTTGTTTTTGGTTGAGTGCTCTTTATTTTGTTGAAATGTAGCCTTTTTCATCTTTCTTTATACAACTCTCATAATGCAAATAGTAGAATCTTGAGACAGAATGCTATAAATATATAAACAAAAAAGTGCACAGTACTAAATTTTTTATAGTTTTACTCTTCCCTACACTTAGAATTTATAAGAAGCCTTTAATTGACCTTGGTACAACACAGCTAAATAATCCCTAAGAAGAGGTAGGTCCTATTTTTCATTCCTCTTTGATGGACATGAACGTACCATACAAGTGGACCTACCATTTTCCAAATTTATGCTCTAAAATCATAAAGACACCCTGTCTTGTCTTCCAGGAAGGCACACAGGATTATTATGAATCTGAGATAATAGGTAAGTACATTCAACCATGTATTAGTAATCCCTGGTTTGCATCTTCCATCAAATTTTCACCATTTAAATTTTTCAGAGAAATAATCTATTATGTTAGTAGTAAGCTACTAGTATAGGCAGGATCCTGAACATGCCCTTATCTTTATTAAGTGCAAATAACCTCTCAAAAAGAAGCTACGTGGTCACCCTCATTTGTGGCGATTGGTGGGGGGCGGGGGGCTGTTATGTGCCTTTTACTATTCACTAGTTTTTCTCAAATTTTCTAAGATATTTTGTGAAGAAAGTTACTAATACACAGATATTAACAGATACCGTTAACTCACAGGTTGATCTTCAAAGATTAAAAAGCTAATTAGACATTTTAGCTCTTTTCAGCAATTTAACCTTTGTTTTTTGAAGTAATAATTTCAATACATTTTGAGATCTCCAAGGATAGGCTTTCATTCCTCAAGACATAACCCAGTCTATGATTCTTCTTTATGTGTTAGGTCTTATATGCCTGAGTGCTCAGTAAACATTAGTGTCCATCTTCTCCTACCTTTGTTGGCTTAGTTATAAGTTAAACTTGACTTTGAAACTAAACATTTTTCCATCTCTCCCTCCTTGCCTCTAATTATTTTGTGTATCTTTTTTTAAAAAAACATGTCCACTAATAGATATGACAATGGAAATCATTTTCTTTGGCTTTTCACAAGGCCTAAAATTCAAACTGCAAGACATTCTCTTTCCCAGAGGTAAATTTGTAGCAGCACAATAATAGTGCCATATTTTAACACTTGTGGGTTTTTTTTTTTTCTTTCTCAGTTCCTTGTTACCCACTCAGGATTCTTCCAGTCTTACTTTCTTTTATTTGTGCCACTAAACGTCCCTCCTCACTAGCCTCCAGAATATAAACCAGAGACCACAAGTTGTCACACAGATGTATTTTGTCTGACCTTTGTGGTGTTAGTTTTTTTCCCTTTTCATTTCAGTTTGTTCTCAATTTTTAAAAATGGGATTTTATATAACTTAGGCTTTGTCTTACCTTCAAAAATTGAAATATCTAAGAACATTGGGCCTACATTTCAACATAACAGTTAGCTAAAGCTGAATAGTTGCTCACTCTTTAGAAAGGCATGCTCGCTCTCCAATTAGCTGTGGTTGCCACTTCATCTTTTCTCTTACATCAACCTGTGTGATTTGTTACCTACCAAATACCTCTAAACATTTGAGCCTATATATACCTTTCCCTCTTCTCAACACAGGCTCCCACTGGTTCCCATTGACACTGGGGAAGTAGCATATTATAAAACTGCCTTCTTATTCCTCCTTAGTGCTGGGTCCAACTTCCTTGCCATTTCAGAACCATCTGTGGTAGTCTGATCCAATTATCAAAATCTAATACTGTAAAGCAGCTTTGAGAAATTCCTATAACTTGTAGAAAGAATAAATATGTTGGGCAGAGGAAAGAATGCTTTCAGTCTTTCTCTTCTTTCTGCTAAAATAGCTTCAGTATGAAAACCTCTGTACTTCTTTACATTTTTTGAAAAGACTGGTCTCATTTAATACTAATGTCTGTTTCAGGTGTAAAAGTATGGTTTCCTGAGCTTTAAATAGCTGAGCTAAAACAGATTAAGCCTGTAGCAGCCATTAGTGACCTCTCTATTCTAAATTGTACGGAATAGAATCTGTTACTACATAATTTAGTTAGTTTTGTCTAAACTGTTAGAATTGGTTTTTGACAGCGTTGCTTACTCTTAGTTGACTGTTTCAGTACCCAGTAATGTATGTTATCAAGGAATAGAAATTTACAGTTTTCCTCATTACTCAAAAATGAAATAGGTTCTGAATCGAAGTATTTTCTGAGAAATTCCTTGGTGTTGGAAGGAATGATCATTTTTGCACTTCACATGGACTTCATTCAAGTTTGAAGTGGTTGCTTTTCACTTGAAGTTTCACTGTTTTACTGATTGGATTTTTGCCTCTCAAGATATTTTACTGCATTTGACCCTCTGTATGCTTGGCACATATGGCATCAGTACAGTAAGCACATCAAAACCAATTGGACCTCTGGCAAACCACTTCAGATTTGAAGAAATGGAGACTGGGTTCCTTTTTTGGTGCTACTTGGATAATCATTCAGGGTCGGAGGAATGCAGGAACTAAATAAAAGAGGTAAGATGAGAGAAGATAATTCTAGAGTTAAATAAAAAGAAAATGATACTTCTAAGAAGTGAAACCAGTAAGATCAGACACTAGTGAAGATATTCCATAGGTACTCCGTATTTTGGGTGTTTATGTTTATCCTTAGAAAACTATAAATTGATTATTGTAAAGATGTGAAATAGGTTAGGAAAATCATAAAGTACTTATGAATCCCAAAGCTTCATAAATGTTGACTTAAACAGCACAATTCAC
Source organism: Equus asinus (assembly GCF_041296235.1). NCBI lineage: Eukaryota > Metazoa > Chordata > Mammalia > Perissodactyla > Equidae > Equus > Equus asinus. The sequence goes on along the minus strand of NC_091802.1, from coordinate 43,176,988 downwards.
TTCACAGTTCACAATTCACTTCTGAAGAGATCATACTTTGAGAAGCAAAGCAAGTGTAAAGAAAGAAATGTGTCTCAGAACTTGAGCATATTGTAGTTTTATTTTAATAACTTGTAGCAGATGAAAATTTTAGATTCAGTGGTACTTTGTACCACTATGGGTGCTATGTCTTTGGAACCATTTTGCTTAATAAGAGAATTGACATCATTTGGCCAGTCTTCCGAAAATTGAGCATGTTTTGAGCGTTTTTACCTGTTAAATCTTAGGAACTCACCACCTCTGCTTTCGTTGGGAGTAGACTTCTTCTTACACCCAGCTATTACAACCTTGTTAACCTTGGGAAACTGCATCTGATTAGAGACGCTGTCTGCCTTTGTGAGCAGAGGTCACCCTAAACAGGCTCTTTGGGAGCTAAGGTTGCTGGTAAACCCTGTATTATCTTATTATGTATTTCTAACCCTGTTCTTCATTTTGGCACACAATTGCAATATGAATAAAAATGATTCTACCTTACTTACGTTCTGTAGTTTTCAACTTTTTTTCCTGCCACTGTACACTTAAATTCATCACAGTGGGATGTGCTGTGGTGGAGATTCTGGGATGAGGCTCTATGTTCTATTGTAGTCTGAAAAGTTAAAGCAGCCTGAGGAATAATGATAAGGTTGCAAGTGACAGTGCTGAAAAGAGAGCTCTGAACTGGGATGTTGCTCTTCCGTTCATTTTGGGCCTAATCAGCTCTTTAGAATTACGCTTCTTCAGATTTTACATAGAGGACAAATCTTTGCCTCCAGATATGATCTGGAGGCCTATGTAGATATGCTTAAAACTCGTTGTCCACAAAACCACAATGGCATACCATTTCACACCCACTCAGATGGCTAAAATAAAAAAGACACAATAATGAGTGTTGGAGAGGATATGGAGAAATTGGAACTCTCCTACATTGCTAATGGGATTGGAAAATGGTGCAACACCTCTGGAAAATACTTTGACAGTTCCTCAAAATGTTAAATAGAGAGTTAACATATGACTTGTATATACCCAATGAATATATGAATAAATGAATATATATGTCCACACAAAAACTTGTGTAAGATTGTTCATAGCAACATTATTCACAGTAGCCAAAAAGTGGAAACAACCCAAATATCTATTAACTGATGAATGGATAACAAATGTGGTATATCCATATAATGGGAGTATTATTCAGCAATAAAAAGGAATGACTTACTGGTGAATACAACATGCAGACCTTGAATATGTTATACTAAGTGAAAGAGACCAGTCACGAAAGAGCCTCATATTGTTTGGTTTTATTTATATGAAAAGTCTAGAATAAGCAAATCTATAGAGAATATGGATTAGATTTCCAGGGACTGAGTGGAAAGGGAGAGTGGGGAGTGACTGCAAAGGGGTATGGGGTTTCTTTGGGGGGGTAATGGAAATGTTCTAAAATTAGATAGTGGTGATGGTTGCACAACTCTGAGAATGTACCAAACCCACTAAATTTTACACTTTAAATGTGTGAATTTTATGGTATGTGAATTATATATCAATAAAATTCTGTTAAAAACCTCATTGTCCATCTTAAATTTTGGTGGTGGCGATGGTGACCTTATACACACATGTACGTGTGTGTTTGTGTGTTTGTGTGTGTGAAAAATACCTTAAAGCAGGCACACTGGTGCCGTAGAGAAGATACCATACTTGTAAGGCTTTTTGGTGAGTTCCTGAACATGACAAAGCAAGTGTTACATAGTGATTTTTATGACAAGTTAATTTGATATTCGTCACATAATATTAATAGTCATTGTATTGCGAAATAATTGGGCATAAATTCTAAGTGTTGTCATAAATGACTAATTAGTACTTCACTAACCCAGCAAAGAGAATGTATACTTTTCCTTTTTCCTGGTTTTTTCAGTATCTGTAATCAGCATTAGTATTTGGTTTTCTGTTACCAAACATTTGGTTTTCTCTGTTAGTAAATAAAACTCATTTTTATCACTTGCTGATATGCATGTGCTAAAAGAAAGAATTTACGTCTAATGTCCAGTAACTTGGATTTCCTTAACCATTCAACTATGATCTTCCTTCCCTGAATAGTTTAATGCTGAGGCTTTCTGTGTTCTCTCCTGGTCTTTTCCCTCTCTCACCAAATGGTGATGTCCTGGATAGTCTGATCCAGAAGCATCAAGCACTGAGACTTGACTTGGGGTAGCCTGGCCAAGCAACAACTATGGCATGATTATTCCAGTTTGAGAGGGAAGGGGAGATCCACATCAGTGTTGTGTCATGAGAGAGAGACAGGAAACAGTGGGGAGAAGAGGCCATGGACTGGGGGTATGCAGGGTTGTTGACATAGAGGAAAAGGGACTTTTCCTCTCTCTCTATATATATTAAGGTTGAGGTTCGAGAAAGGACGTGTTATGCTTAGCCAGAAAGAGAGATTGAGGGGCAAGCAACCACCCGTTCTTTACTGTTTCCCATTTCTGTTTGTAACCAACAGATAACACACAAAAGTGTGTGTATGTGTTTCCTGTCCCAACAATTCATTTGAAAACTGAAACCAGTTTGATGAATGTTTATTGAGCATCTCTTTTGTACCATAGACAACGAAGTTCGCATTGCAGGGTTACAAAGGAAGACTAAGCTTCAGTCCCTGTTCTGGGGAGTGGGGTTGCTATCTGATGAGAGAAAGAAACCATGGATAATCTTTTCACCCTAAAGAGACAAAAACACGTTTTCTCTTTAGAGTTGAGTAAACATTAGAACGTAGGATTTTTGGTGGCAATAGGAAATATTCTCTGCCTTAAACTCTGCTGACCTTCTCACGCCTGAAATTCCCTTCACATGGGAACAGTGGTTTTTATTAAGTTGAGATAATAGATTCAAAATACTTAGAGAGTGTTAAAATACTTAGAAAGATAATAATCAGATTTATTCCTGGTATAGTATACTCAAATATAAACTTCTAGCATCAAATTTTGGTTTTTTGTTTTGATAGAAAGGAGTAAAAGATACAAAAAATATTTTATTAGACTCAGACCCTTGTTTTTTGTTGTTAGGGAAAACTATGTGCAGAAATATCTTTGTCTCATTTATTCCCAGCTTAAACAGTTCAGCAGGAATGAGGCCACTCCTTGTTATTGACACTCCACATTATTGATAATGTGGGCAAATTTATCACCCACATTAAAAACTTCGTAAGATTTACCACATTCTCATCTCCCTGGTTTAATTTGTTCTGAGGATAGTGGAGCAGGAGTTTGTGTCTGGAGTAGACATTTTTCTGCCAACTCAGTGCTGTTTAGCTGTGTTTTAAGAACTAGAATGTCATTTACATTTGAAATGGTCTTTAGGCCAAAGAGCATAATTATGTGGATAGGTATTTCAAGCACTGGATTCTTTGTTAAGGTCTTCCCTCTACTGCTCTTTTGGGAGACTTTGATGGAAACCTCAGCTACCATGTGATTGAGAGTCAATGAGAAATGTTCATTCTGTTGTGTTCTGTGCCACAAATGTATACTTTTTTCGAAACATGCTATTGGTTTTTCAGGCAAACAGGATCTTCAAACCTTTTCATTTTGAATTGGATTCAATAGTGAATCAAATATTTTCCAGCTAAAAATATGTTATGTGGCTTAAATTTTTATTAATAAGCATTAATAGTTCAACAGATAAGCAAATTTATTAGCAACTCTTCAGAAAGGATACTTTATAATTTTTGGAAATAAGGACATAGGGGCTGGCCTGGTGGCTCAGCAGTTAAGTAGGCACGTTCAGCTTCGGCTGCCCGGGGTTCACCGGTTCGGATACCGGATAAGGACATGGCACCACTTGGCAAGCCATGCTGTGATAGGCGTCCTACATATAAAGTAGAGGAAGATGGGCATGGATGTTAGCTCAGGACCAGTCCTCCTTGGCAAAAAGAGGAGGATTGGCAGCAGTTAGCTCAGGGCTAATCTTCCTCAAAAAAAAAAAAAATAGAAATAAGGACATAGCAGCTTTGGAGTCAGCCTAAATGATTATGTATCCATTCGGATTAGATTGTGTGTCCCAGTTTGCAGTCTAATTTGAATTTTTGTGTATGATATGGGATTTGCTCAGGCTTGGAAACGAGTTTTTGGACTGGTGACACATCTCTAATTTTTGGTCTCCTTACATGAGCTGATAGGCAGGTATGTTGCTCCTCTAGTCTCACCTTGAAGTTGTCTAAAGTTGTGTTCCTCTTTAGAGTTTAAAAGGAAAGTAAAAGTATGGGTCACAGAGAGAATTTCACATGGCCATTCAATGGTAAATGAGCCAGGGTTGTAGCCTTTAGGAGTAAAATAGGCAACTTTAGAAAACCTGACTCTGAAATAGGGCCTTGTACCTTTATAAAAATTACTTTTAGATAGGAAATTCAGAACTTTCTGGTCTGTATCTTTTTTGCCGTTTGGCCCAATTGTGTCTAGAAGTAAGGGGCTTGCGTAAAATTTTAGTTCTTTTGATTTGCTAAAGAATGAGACTTCCTTACTATATGAGAGTAATAGGTAGGAAAACCATATTCTGTAACTTGAATATGTATCTAGTAGAGATAAGAAAATATTTCATGTCAAACTTTCCTACAAATGGTAAAAAACTTATTTGGGGAAAAATCAAGGATCCAGTGTTTAAGCCAAATTATTCACCAGTCATTTACCAGGTACCTTCTTCAGACTTAGTACTGCTCCATGGGCTGCGAGGTTGATTATAAAGATAAGCCATAGTCCCTGCCCCAAATAAAGGGGAGGGCAGTACTGAACAGTTTTGACATACTCAGTGCTTTATATTTATTTTGACGCTTAGCCTCATAAATCTGTTGCTTGGTTACGCTCTTTTTCTGATGAGGAAACTGGAGCTTAAACAAGTGAAACCATTTGGCTAGTAATTAACGGATTCAAACCCAAGTCTTTCTTACTCTGAAACGTTACACATACTGCCTTTCTGAAAGACAGGAACAGGTACAGTCAGAGGAAAATATGGTGTTTAGTAGATGAGTGCTATGATGAAGTGCAACACAGTTCAGAAAGAGGAAAAATCCTGTCTTATGAGGGATCAGTAGAGACTTTGTGAGGGGAATTTAGTTTGACCTTGAGTAGAAAGGAGAGACTTGGAGTTAAAAATTCATTTTTATCATCAGAATGCCTTCCTTTGAGACCTAAGGTATACATTTTGGGTTTGGGAAAGTTGTCAAGCCCTGTTCTCTAATGTTTGTTTTAGAATTCTGGGGTTCCCAAATCAGGTTTTGGGACCCCTAGACGTGACTATAGAGTTTATAAAGGTGATACAGGCGTGTGTGCTACACCCTATATAGTACTGGGATAGCTTTGCCTAGAAGGGGCTGCGATTTTGATTTGTTTGATTGACGTCAGCCCATTTTCTTCCCTCTCTACCTTTGATTACATTTGGAATTAAATTAGGAATTTAAGATAGAGTGTCTTCAGGACGATGTGGACATAGTCCTAGCCCTTCAACTTCAAGGTTGCACCGAGTGGCTGCAGAGTGATTGGAAAGCCTAGTCTCTGACTTAGCCGGAAGACTCCAGACTTCGATAAAACGCTCATTCTTTTGACAATGTCCTGTTGTTTGGGAAGTAACCCCTAACAGTGATGAAATATTTGTAAGATTGAAGGAAATGACAGGGCACAGGGAGATTCTCCAGGGTTATGGGGTAGCTAGAAAGAAGACACAGGTATGAGAAAAACATGTTCTATAAATCTTGGATAGAGAGCCTGGTGTTTGGGGTAGGAAAAAACTAGGTTTGTGGCCTAAAATAATTATATAATAGGCCTGACAGGCTCTTTCTCTCTGCTCCATTCTCGGAAGGAGTAAATTGGAATTCATATTTATTTAAAATAATTGATCCTCCATCTTGCAGTGGTTTTTACAAAATCTTAATTCTGGGCAGCCAGCCTCAGTAAAACAATTTTGCCAGCTGTTGGTTACTTGAACGTCCCCAAAATAAAGGTAACTCAAAATAAGACTTGACTGCTTTTAGACTACAGTGGTCTTTCCTAAACTTCTCTAAGCAGTTTTCCTGAAGAAATGCAGATAGTTCCATTTGCCTGGGAGGGCTTATTACCATGTCAGTCTGTGTGTATGTACACATATGTGTGTTGTACAGATGCTTCCCTTTTCCCCAACCCTTTTAGAGTTGATGGCTTTGTCCCTGATTGTTCAGTATAATAGTTTGCAGATTCACTAAGAGAGCTTGTGTAGTAATGCTTGCTTTATTTTTTTTTTCTCTTTCACTCTTGTTTTATTTTTACTTTTTTTTCTTTGTGATGTGACATTTTCAGCTGATGTATTGAAAGCAAATCCTTCTAATTTGGGAGCCCAGATCACAAGAGTGAGTTTTTCTACTAGTGTCTTTAGCTGTATATCTTTTTTTGTGTGTGTCTTTCCACCCTTTTCCCCTCCCAATTCAAAAATATTTAAAACACATTTCATAAATACTAGATAAGAAAATTCCTCTGTCTGTTGAACATCATGCCTTTCCACAAAGCAATGTCCACTTTATATTGGGTCAAATCTCTTTTCCCAAAGCTGTTGTAAAAGCATAGGTTAATGTATATGTTTTGTTTTGTTTGTTTTTTATGTTATCTAGTGTGTTGAAAATAATTTTAATTCTCTCTTCATTGCAGATAGCTATTGTCTGGACTCTGTCACCAGTGTGTCATAGCACTGTTCTTTTTTGGTTGTTATTTTGTTGTTTTAAGGGAAATTATATAGTAACTTCTGAGAATAAAATACTTGTTCTTTTATCAGGATTTAAAGTAATAAATTCTTTGACTTATCTCTATTCTCCCTCCTCATCCCCTGGATGTTCCTAATCAGGGCCATGAAAGATGAAAAGCTACACATATTACTCTCTAATTTCAGCAGACTGACCAGATGAAAGTGGTCAGACTGGTAAGCTCTGAACATTCTGGCATTTGAAGACGGTTTGTTTGATAGTTACAGGAAAACTGTTCATGCTGAAAAGAAATAATAGCACCTATTTATGGTGAAATAAAAGTATGCTTTCTATTTGTTAGTTCTGATTCAAATAACCCCCCCATGTAAGCTGTACATTGCTTTTTAAGATCTTAAACCTGGGTAATTTTCTGTACTAGCTTAACCCCTTTCTGTTTCTTTGGCTTATGTTATTACAATTTATCTCATGTTCTGTTTGTCTAGTTTTGCATCCTGGAAGAGCAGGTGATTAAATAGTCCCTTTTCTTTCCTCCTAATGTTCTAAAATTTGCTTGTTGCTTCTGAAATAATTTAATTTTGCCCGATAAAGCAAATGGTATGCTGTCCTAATTAGAAATGCAGATACTCCAAGTGTTTTACCCAGAGTAATCAGCCACTGTGTTTTCAGTTACCATAAGAGTATAACGATGTATTCTGCACTAGTACTATATAACCATTGATTGAGCATAAATATTCTAAAAGCCTTGCTTTCAGGATCCCCAAGTTATTCTAAATCACCCACCCTTTCTTTCCTTCTTTTGTTACCCCAGCGATTGAAAGATCTCAAGCAGAGAGAGTTTGCTCGAAATGTCTCTTCAAGATCTCGCAAGGATGAGAAGAAACAGGAAAAAGCCCTTCGACGGCTCCATGAATTGGCAGAGCAAAGAAAACAAGCCGAATGGTGAGGATATTTTCTCTCAGAGGGTTCTACAGATAATTATAATCCTTAAGATTTAAGATTTGGGCCAGCCCAGTGGCACAGCAGTTAAGATCACACGTTCTGCTTCAGTGGCCCAGGGTTCGCCAGTCAGATCCTGGGTACAGACCTTTGCACCGCTTGTCAAACCATGCTGTGGCAGGCATCCTACATATGAAGTAGAGGAAGATTGGCATAGAGGTTAGCTCAGGGCCAATCTTCCTCAGCAAAAAGAGGAGGATTGGCAGTGGATGTTAGCTCAGGGCTAATCTTCCTCAAAAAAAAAAAATTTAAGAGTATAATTTAAGATTTAAATTAAGATTTAAGAACGATGGTCCTTAAGTTTTTAGTAGAGCCTTCCTTCTTTCAGACTAAAGCATATCTGTACTTAGAGTATAATATACTGATTAAGAATGTGCACTCTGGGGGCCAGCCCCATGGTGTAATGGTTAAATTTGGTGCACTCTGCTTTGGTGACCCAGGCTCACAGATTTGGATCCCAGGCATGGACCCATACCACTTGTCAGCCATGCTGTGGTGGCAACCCACGTAGAAAGTAGAGGAAAATTTTTGGCACAGATGTTAGCTCAGGGCTAATCTTCCTCAGCAAAAAACAAAAATGTATCCTACTATCTGTATCACCTTAGTTATGTAAGCTCTGTGCCTCAGTTTCCTTATCTGTAAGATGGAGATGATAATTTACTTCTTACAGTTGTTGTGAGGAATGATTATTATATCAAAAGTGCTTATAAAAGTGCCTAGCACATAGAAGATTAGAAGATGCTTAATAGAGCAATAAATTATGCAAGTACTATTATTGTTCCCATTCTCCAACATTCTTCTTATGTAGAAAAGCACATTTTACAATATTCTATTTTATAGCTCAAGAATTAATAGGGCACAGATTCACATGTTTTAACTGCCTTTTAAGTAGTAAACACTAAAATCTAGAGAATTCTATCCATTTATTTCTCTGCAGGTTCCTGCCTTCTTATGTTTCTTCATGGTTCTTGATTATCAATTTGGGGTGGGTATTTAGCCTTAGGTGGAATTTACCCCACCTAGGACAGCTAGACTTTGGGGACCCAGTCTTCGAGCATCTGAGGATTCATGAAGTATGTGCCTCAGTCAGAAACACCTAGGCCTCCATGTTTGTTTCTAACGGCTGGCCAGGACCAAAGGAAGAAACTGGTTACGGTAGAAAGAGAAACTATAGTTGTGGCTTTTAAAAGTTTACAGCCAAGTTGGGGCCAATTTTCAAGTTCCTGGACTTACTAGGTTTATTTTTGTCTCTGGTTCCTTTTTTGCTAATTTACTTCTCTTGTATTTTGGAGGAAGAAGGAAGGGAGAGAACACATAATACCGTTAAAGTTTTGAAACAGAACTAACCTACAAGCTCTAATATTGAGTTCAACTGCCTATAAACTGGTTTTGATTCCTTTGGCAGCTCTTTATGTAGTAAAGACATTCTTCTTGGGCATGTTGCAAGGGTACCTCCTTAAAAAGTATATACCAGGCCAATTTCTAGCTTAGGACATATTCTAATACATGTTTTTCTTCAGAGGTAATTTTCAGTTCTCACTTTTATAAATAAACAGTTAAAAGATAACCAAGTAATCTCTTGGGAGAATAAAAGAGGCTTTTGATCCATCATCAAGTATTTCATTGTCTTAGGAGTAATGCATGACCCTGTAGTAAGTATTATTGAAGTAACATGACGTAAGACTAAGCCAAAGATCAAAATAAATCCCCTTTTTATTCAATTTGAGAGTTTCTTTGCCACGTGGTAGGTTTCGTGACACAGCGTAAGCATCTCTTGCTATTGGAATCTGTTGGATTTTCGTCTTCCACTGGTAAGAGTTCAGATAGCAAAGGAGACCACATTTTCCAAATATATTTGGTCCCTGAGTTTTGGACAGCTAGTAGCTAGAGTTCAGATAACAAGGGCTTCATTCAAAAAGGTGTCTACTTCTCTTCAGTTCTTGAGTTTCTCTTGAGAGATACCTGTATAGTCCACACATGGTAAAACTTTCACACATGACAGGAGTTTAAAACACTGGCTTTGAGGTTCCTCAAAAGGTTCCAGTTTTCAAAGCTGAGAACGTGCTTGGTGGCATCACGATCATTATATGGAAGGCAAGAAAGTGTCACAAAACCAAAGCAAATGCTTGAGTGTGGCGCACAGGACATAGGCACAAACTCTGAGTTTCTACACAGACAGACTAACCACGGACTGCGCAGAGTCGTGCAGTAGAGAGGCATGTTTAACTCAGAGAATATGTACATTTTAAAAAAGGAAATTTGAAAGCACAGAGGGAATTAGGTTGGTTTTTTTAGCTGAATGAAATACCACCTTTGTAAATAGATACTCAGCCGTACATTTGATAGCATACCGAGTGAGTAGGATGATACAATAAGAAATGAGAGTGGATATAGGTCTGGTAGACTGTACCAGATGGTAATGGTAGAGTATTTGAATTGTGAGATAAGCTTTACTTTTCATATTTTAGACAGCTTCAGAAGCAGCAGCAGTAACTGACTAGCCCTAGGATTGTAGCTCGGTAGATTAACAATGTGAGACTGCTTAACGTCACTGAGGAAGTTCCCTTCGTTTGCACAGGGCTAGGGTATTACTACCACCCAGCATCTTTGAGACCTACATGCAATGAGTAGTAGAACATAAGAGATAAGTACTTTATAAGAAGTATGAAATACACCCCTAAACCTGTTTTTTTGTTTGTTTTTCATTTTTCTAAACCACTGTGTAGTGCACCTGGAAGTGGTCCCATGTTCAGACCAACCACAGTGGCTGTAGATGAAGAAGGTGGAGATGATGATAAAGATGAATCAGCTACAAACAGTGGCACAAGTGCCACTGCCACTTGTGGCCTGGGATCTGACTTCTCCACAGATAAAGGAGGCCCTTTCACTGCAATACAAATCACTAATACCACTGGACTGGCACAGGCTCCTGGGTTAGCCTCCCAAGGCATCAGCTTTGGCATTAAGAATAATCTGGGGACCCCATTACAAAAATTGGGAGTGTCGTTTTCCTTTGCCAAGAAGGCTCCTGTCAAACTAGAATCAATAGCATCAGTTTTCAAGGACCATGCAGAGGAAGGGACCTCTGAAGATGGAACAAAAGCTGATGAGAAGGGTTCTGACCAAGGACTGCAGAAGGTGGGAGACTCTGATGGTAGCAGTAATCTTGATGGTAAAAAAGAGGATGAAGACCCCCAGGATGGAGGGTCCCTTGCCTCAACCTTATCTAAGTTAAAAAGAATGAAGCGAGAAGAAGGAGCTGGGGCTACGGAGCCAGAGTATTATCACTACATCCCCCCAGCACACTGCAAAGTAAAACCTCATTTTCCCTTCCTACTGTTTATGAGAGCCAGTGAACAGATGGAAGGTGACAATAGTACACACCCAAAGAGTGCCCTGGAGAGCAAAAAGAGCATTTCACCCAAGCCTAAAGGCTGCATCAAGGTGGCAGCAAGCCAAGGAGCAGAAAAGACAGTTAGTGAAGTCTCCGAGCAGCAGACAGAAACCAGTGTGGCTGAGCCCTCAGAGCCTGGAAGCAAAGGTGAGACAAAGAAGCCCTCAAGAGATGTAAGTGAGCAGAGTTTAGAGAGTCAGAGTGCTTCAGAGGTCCAAATGTGTGAGTCTAACTCTTCTAAAGAAACTTCTCAGGCCACCCCAGCAGGGAAAGAAAGCCATGAGGGACCCAAACATCCTACTGGTCCCTTCTTTCCAGTTTTGAGCAAAGATGAAAGCACTGCCCTCCAGTGGCCATCAGAACTATTAATTTTCACCAAGGCAGAACCCTCCATTTCGTACAGTTGTAACCCTTTATACTTTGACTTTAAACTTTCAAGAAACAAAGATGCCAGAGCTAAAGGGACAGAAAAACCAAAGGACATAGGAGGCTCCTCAAAGGACCATCTCCAAGACCTTGATCCAGGCGAGCCAAATAAAAGCAAGGAGGGGGAAGAGAATGTAGAACATTCCTCAGGAGGCAGAACAGATGCCCCTGCTTCAGGGTCTGCCTGTAGCAGCCTGAATAAGCAGGAGCCTGGAGGCAGCCATGGGTCAGAGACAGAAGACACAGGGAGAAGCCTTCCTAGCAAGAAAGAACGATCTGGAAAGTCCCACCGACACAAAAAGAAAAAGAAACACAAAAAATCCAGCAAACACAAACGGAAACACAAGGTTGACCCAGAAGAGAAAAGCTCTAAGGCAGAGTCTGGGGAGAAGTCTAAGAAGCGCAAGAAACGAAAACGAAAGAAGAATAAGGTATCAGCCCCGGCAGATTCTGAACGGGGACCCAAACCAGAACCCCCTGGGAGTGGTAGCCCTGCACCACCAAGAAGACGGCGGCGAGCTCAAGAAGACTCCCAGCGGAGATCCCTCCCGGCTGAAGAAGGGAGCAGTGGCAAGAAGGATGAAGGTGGAGGTGGTGGCAGCTCACAGGATCACAGCGGGAGAAAACACAAAGGTGAGCCTCCAGCTTCATCCTGCCAGCGAAGAGCTAGCACCAAACGGAGCAGCCGGTCCAGCCATCGCAGTCGACCCAGTAGTGGAGATGAGGATAGTGATGATGCTTCATCACGCCGGCTGCACCAGAAGTCTCCATCCCAGTACAGTGAGGAGGATGAGGAGGAAGACTCAGGCAGTGAGCATTCCCGTAGCCGTTCACGGTCTGGCCGGCACCATTCTTCACACCGTTCCTCCCGGCGTTCTTACTCAAGTAGCTCAGATGCTTCTTCAGACCAGAGCTGCTATAGTAGACAACGCAGTTACTCTGATGATAGCTATAGTGACTATAGTGACCGATCACGAAGGCACTCCAAGCGCTCCCATGACTCTGATGACTCAGACTATGCCAGCTCCAAGCACCGGTCCAAACGGCACAAATATTCATCTTCTGATGATGACTATAGCCTCAGCTGCAGCCAGTCCCGAAGCCGGTCTCGGAGTCATACTAGGGAGCGCTCAAGATCCCGGGGCCACAGTCGCAGCAGCAGTTGTAGTCGCAGCCGAAGCAAACGGAGAAGCCGCAGCACCACGGCCCACAGCTGGCAGCGGAGCCGGAGCTATAGCCGAGACCGCAGCCGAAGCACCAGGAGCCCTTCCCAGAGATCAGGCTCCAGGAAGGGATCATGGGGTCATGAGAGCCCTGAGGAGAGGCGTTCTGGTCGTCGAGACTTCATTCGCTCTAAAATCTACCGCTCCCAGTCTCCCCAGTATTTCCGATCAGGCCGGGGAGAAGGTCCTGGGAAGAAAGAAGATGGCAGAGGAGATGATGGTAAAGGGACAGGCCCACCCTCCCAGAACAGCAACAGTGGTGCAGGAAGGGGGTCAGAAGGTGACTGCAGCCCTGAAGACAAGAACTCTGTCACTGCCAGACTGCTACTGGAGAAGATTCAGTCAAGGAAAGTGGAGAGGAAACCGAGTGTGAGTGAGGAGGTGCTGGCCACCCCTAATAAAGCCGGGCTTAAGCTCAAAGACCCACCTCAAGGTTACTTTGGGCCCAAGCTCCCCCCTTCTCTTGGCAGTAAGCCTGTCCTTCCACTGATAGGGAAGCTCCCAGCTACCCGAAAGCCCAACACCAAGAAATGTGAAGAGTCTGGCTTAGAAAGGGGGGAAGAGCAAGAACAGTCAGAGACAGAAGAAGGGCCTCCAGGGAATAGTGATGCCCCATTTGGACATCAGTTCCCCTCAGAGGAAACAGCTGGCCTCTTATCGGACCTACCCCAAGAAGAGCCAAAGTCTGAAGAAGCGACTGCTGATCACCCTGTGGCTCCACTAAGCACCCCAGTGCACTCTGACTGCTATCCTGGGGACCCAACCATCTCCCATAACTACCTCCCTGACCCCAGCGATGGGGACACCCTAGAGTCCTTGGATAGTGGCAGTCAGCCAGGCCCCGTGGAATCCAGCTTGCTGCCTATAGCACCAGACCTTGAGCACTTCCCCAGTTACGCACCTCCCAGTGGGGAGCCTAGTATTGAGTCAGCTGATGGGGCTGAGGATGCTTCCCTGGCCCCACTAGAGAGCCAGCCCATCACCTTCACCCCCGAGGAGATGGAGAAGTACAGCAAGCTCCAGCAGGCTGCGCAGCAACACATCCAGCAGCAGCTTCTGGCCAAGCAAGTGAAGGCCTTTCCAGCCTCTGCTGCCCTGGCCCCAGCCACTCCAGCCTTGCAGCCCATCCACATTCAGCAGCCGGCCACAGCCTCTGCCACTTCCATCACAACTGTTCAGCATGCCATCCTACAACATCATGCTGCAGCAGCTGCTGCTGCCATTGGCATTCACCCCCACCCCCACCCCCAGCCACTTGCCCAAGTACATCATATTCCCCAGCCCCACCTGACCCCCATTTCTTTGTCCCACCTCACTCACTCAATCATCCCTGGACACCCTGCCACCTTTCTCGCTAGCCATCCCATCCACATCATTCCTGCCTCAGCCATCCATCCTGGGCCCTTCACCTTTCACCCTGTCCCACATGCTGCCCTCTACCCTACCCTGCTTGCCCCACGGCCTGCTGCAGCAGCTGCCACTGCCCTCCACCTTCACCCACTACTTCACCCCATCTTCTCAGGTCAGGACCTGCAGCACCCCCCAAGCCATGGTACATGAGTTGGGGGATGGGAGCCCAGGTAGGGCCAGGGAAGGTGACCCATAAATCTTCCCTTGGGGGGTGTTGAGCCATTAATACCAGCAAGTAGAAGCTGGGATGGGCAGTGTCTGACAGCCAAAGAATTGATTTTTGGCTTGCAGGGGTGGTTTTAGATTTGAGGTTTGCTTTAGGTTTACTATCAGGGATTTTTTCCCCCTTCTCCCTTTCTGTTTGTCCCTTCCTCTCCTGTGTTTCTAAGCTAGGGAACACCAGTAAGTGCTACCCACCCCTCTGCGGCAACATCTCCAAATTGTTGAGTTGAGATACTTCCCTCCTCCCTCTACTTTTTATCCTCTGCCCCTCCCTTCTATAAATTTTAAAACATTTTCCTCCTCTCTGGCCGGCGGGTTGTCCATCTGGTCCTGCCTTCTCAGTGTCTTTGACCATCCCTTGGTGACCTTATATTATCCCGGGTGAGGTAGAAAAGGATTCTGACCTGGAACCAGATGCTACTCAGGCTGTTATTCAGTCCACTTCCCACGCAAATGGAGAGCCAAACATTTGGCACTGTTGTCCTCGTGTCCCTCATCCCAGAAGAGACATCTGCATATCCCAGAAAAGAAGATCCTATCATGAATAGAAGCTGTGCGGAACATAGAGTCGCCCATGTTCTTCCCCAGAGAGGAGCTCTTGTGTCTGAAGGGTGTATTTTCTTCTGTCATGTTGATGTTTCTTAATTTATAGGATTTTTTTTTAATGTAAAAAATTGCACTGAACTCTACAAACGTAAATGCTGCTTTTTGTAGCTCATATAAAAAAGGTTCCATATTTGTAGTATACTGCAATAATATTTTTTACATCCAGCTCTTTAAGTGATCCTTGTTCTGGTGGCTTTGTGTAAATATGTTTGCCCTAGTTGAATTAAGAAACTTTAAAGGTTATAAAATGAAAGCAAAATAAAGTATTTGTTTTCTGCTAGATGCAAAAATGACTAAGCATGTATATTTTATCAAGCTCATGTATTTTTTGAAGTTATGAACTATAAAAATGTTAAAACAAAAAAAGGAACATTGTTTAACATTTTTTGCTGGGACAAAATGTTTAGTAATTTGCAGTAAGTGGTGCCCCCAGCATTGGGGTTTTTTAACTAATGGGTAGCAATCTGCTGGGGGCATCAGAGGGATACTCACTTAGGACAGTCTCCCTTGTCCTTGGCTCTTTTATACAGAGAAACAGGTGGGCCCCGCAGACGAGGAGAGAGATTCGAGAGCTTTGTTCTCCGGCAGCAGTGAGATTCAGAGTGATTGTCTGGGGGATTCCTGGGTTTCCTGGGTGCCTTGTTCCAGGCAGTCCATTTGCCTTCCTAGTACTTAGCCCCTCTCTGACAATTTTTTTTTTAATGTGCCTTTTGGGTTGGCTAGAAATTGAAGAAGTAGACTGGAGGATGATAGAGTTGGGACAGTTTTCTTCTTCCTTTTGTTGGGAGGTGAGCACATTTATAGACACTGCAAAATTTTTTTTGCTTCATAGTTTCTATGCCTCCTAGCCCATTACAGTTTAAGCAGTAAAGATTCCTTTTTTCATTTCTCTCATGACACCTACCAGAGGAAGTACCACCTGAATTCATCTTCATCCTCCTCTTTTCTTTCACCTGGGCTCTTAGACCTAATTAACGCACCGACCCAAAGGTGTTTCTATTGCCGGTCTCATCTGTGGTGTAGTTAGCAGTTCCCTGTTCAGCATTTCCCTGCCTATTCCTGTGGCTAGAATTGGTTGGGTGGTCACCTGACAGGACAAACAAACCCTGTTTATCTGGGCCAAGGCTCTGTGTCTGCTTTCTTCTCAAATTCCCAAAAGAAAAGCTTTTGAGTTTATGAGAAGCAAGTGCTGGGCAAACAGGGCTCTTGACTGGGCCTCCTACCTGTTCACTGCTCCTCGTCTGATCCAGAAGCTTCACTTTTTTGATAACTAGCACTGGAAAAATGAAATCATCTGTTTGAAGTGAAGGGACTCATTTTTATTTGCCTTCAGCCCATGTAAATATTTAAATATTACAGTATTAACATTTTTGTGCTGCTTCCCATTAGCTTGTAGATTGAGCCATATTCTGGCTGCCTCTCTGCCTTCCTGGGGGCAGTTTTCTTTAACTTCCAGAATAGTGATTTTAAAACTTAAAAAAAAGAAAAACAAAATAACCTATCTTACGAGCATAACAGATTGTATTTAACTTTATCACATATGATAGAGATATATATGCTGTAAAATTAGGGAAAGGAACTTTCTAATAAACCGATGATTTGTGGAAACTTAGCAGAGTCTGTCGTGATTGTTGCCCCATCCACAGAAGAGGGGACGGGATGGAGTTACGGTTACAAATAGCATCTTGTTTGAAGTGATTGAGGAATAGATTCTTATGAACCAGTTGTTTATATTGTTTGGAATTATGCTTCGCAAAGCTCAGGCTGCCAAATAGAGGGAAAAGATTATGGCAATGGGAGGAAGTAATAGTAAAGTTTCTGTCAGTCGTAGGTGAATGTCTTGGAATGTGCACCACCTGTCTGCTCTCCCATAAGGGTTTTCTTCTCTACCCTTTTTCTCCTCTTAAAATATATTCTGTGTAGAATGTATGGCATGTAGGTGCTCACTAAATGGGTGTGGGATTTCTGGCTTTGATTTTTAGGATTTTGGATGAACTTCAGGGCAATGGGATTACAAGAGTCATCTGCCTGCCCTTTTGCCCTCCAGATGGAGTTCTGTACACTGGAACGAGTCTTGCATTATTCTCCTCAACCCTTTAATACCGCTACAGTGCTTGAGAGCTACGTGGTAAAAGGAAATATGCCCCAATTGTTAGCAGATAAAAGTTTCTGTCTTCTGTATCAAAAAATCACAAAAGGCAAAGGAAAGTTTAGTATCAAAAGCTAACCATAGATTTGTAGTGATAAATTAATTTCCTCCCTCTTCCTCAGCCTTACATCTGTTTCTTTCCTACTCTCCCATACAGCTGTTCTCCCTTTGACTAGAGAGAAACTATTCAATTTGAACCTTGGGTTGGATGCTCAGATCTGCCCATTTTCCTAAAATAGCAAAATTCCTGCCCAGAAAGAAAGGATGTTAGAAAATAGTGATTTCCTCAGCAGACAAGGTGTCAGTGAAAGTGGCAGACTGGCCCGTAGAGAGTAAGCTACGTGAAGTGTGCAGCGACCTGATTCCAGTAAGGGTTCTTCCACCTGCTTCAGCCACTTGAGCTTGCAACATGGAAGTACTCCCTCTTCTGCACCCGCAGTGACTAATTCAGGCCTTGTTAACCATTTCCATTCTTATTTGCCAGAGATACTTTCACTTCTCCCTTATCAACTCATGTCTGGATTAGTGCAGCATTTTCCTGGCTGGCCTCCCTGACTCTAATTCCCTGTCCCATGTAAGCTTACTGGCTTTTCAAAATCTGAGTGCAGTTCATTTTGTATTCAGTGCTTCCCAGTAAAATTATAAGCTCTGAGAGGACAGGGACTGACTCTTATATTTGTTTTTTTCTTAACCCCTTATGTTCTAACCTAGAATTGAACACACAGTAAAATTTTGATTATATGTTCAAGAAAGATATGGGCAAAGTAAAATGCCATTAGCTGATGATTGTGCATCAGAATTTAGCAAGGAAACATCAAAGATGATAAACGATTTTTTCTGTGTATCCTCCACATTACCTAGCTCAGTGCCAGGCATGTAGAAGTTCAATAATTGCTGACTTATTGAAGCCTTAACAGAAGTTTGAATTCATTGAGGGATTCTAGGATTCAGGCTGATGGGACGGGAAAGTGGGAGCAGTGTGTCAGCACTCCTCTGCCTGCTGTCTCAGAACAGAGATCAACTCAGCTCTGACCCCACAGGAACAGCCATGAGGAACAGAATCCTTGCTGAATACCAAACTCCTCTCCCTTCCCAAATCTGATCCTCCAGCCTGTTTCCAACTTTACTTAATGTTACCACTGTCCTACCGGCCAACCATGCAGCAAAGTTTTGAATTACTTTTGACACCTCTCGACCACATCCAGTTACTGACTGTGAATCTCTGCTCTCTCTTTTGTTCCTGCCATTAGTACACTGGTTCAGGCTTCATCACCTTTATTTTCTTTTTTCTTAAAGAAGATCTACAACTTTATTTTTTTTTTTCTAGTTTCATGGAGCAGTTCAACATCAACATTTACCTCATTTCAAGCACACACACACACTCACAGCTTGGCATTATACAGATGTACTGAAACTTGATTTGGTTTTGTGTATGTGTGGTTGGTTTTTTTTGGTGAGGAAGATTGGCCCTGAGCTAACACCCCTGCCAATCTTCCTCTGTTTGTATGTGGGATGCCACCACAGCATGGCTTGATGAGTAGTGTATAGGTCCACACCCTGGATCCAAACCCATGAACCCTGGGCTGTCCAAGCGGAGCCTGTGAACTTAACCACTATGCCCCCAGGCAGGCCTAGGCCTCATCACCTTTAATCAAGATTACTGTTACTACATATTTCTCTAAGTCTTGCCTTATCCAGTTCCTTCTATCCACAGGCAGCCAGTGTAATCATCCAAATTGGAGCACAATTGATCAATGTATCTCTTATTCTCTGACTTAAAAATATTTATGATTCTCCATCTCCTACAGGTTAAAGTTCAAATTCCTTAATATGGCATTCAAGGACGTCCAGTGATTTGACCCCAGGCTTCCACTCCACCCTCATGCCCTGGTCCACCCCTTAAACACCCTATGCTGAGTCAACTACTTGCCCTTCCATATAATTGACCTCTGTGTTCTTCTGCCACTCTCTTTGCTTCTGTTATTTCCTGTGCCTAAAAACCACTTCATTCTCTGACAAAAAGCAACATACTGTAATGGTTAAGAACATGAATTCGAGCACAAATGTGTTTGAATCCTAGTTTTGCCACCCACTGGCGGTGTAAGCTTGGGCAATTTACCTAAAATTCTCTGTGCCGCACTGTTTGTGTTTATAAAATAAGCATAACACCAATTTCATAGGGTTGTTATGAGGAGCAAATGATTATAAATGACTTCAGCTAGGTATAATCTCTACCCTTTCCAAGGCATGCTTTCCTATCCCTCTGCCACACTTCTTTGTATTCAGGTCTTAACTCCCTCTGGACTAAGTTCTTTAAGGATCTTTGACAACTATCTTTGTATCCCTTATCACTCAGGGCCTTGAACAGAATAACTACTTAAGAAAACGTTAGGGAAATGTGAGTTACTATTGGGCTACACAGTATACACCAGTAATACAATACCAGTCAGTTGAGGAGAGTAGGAGGGTGGAAGGTAAGTATTCATTCTAACGAATGCTTTACCTGCCTGCCATGAGCTTGGCACTGGGAATTCAGCAGTGAAGAAGGCCCAAACTAAAGTTAGAGGAGTTTCTAAACTAGTAAGGGATAGGATTTTGAGCTGGGCGCTGAGGTGGTGAATTATGATGGAAGGAGCTGGAGGGATTCCAGAATGGCAGAGGGTAACTGGGCAGGATAAGATGATGGTTAAATTTGATCAGAAATTATAGGTCAAAAGGAGGATGTGGCTATGTTCTTTTACCCCTAGCAGGGCTCTTGAATTTCCTAGCTGAGAACCTGGTTTTTTGGGAAGACATGCAGTGCCAATTAAGATTTGTCACTCCTCTTCCTCTCGTCCATAGAAAATGACCTTGCCTTTCTGCTCAAAACTATGCCTTCTCTTTCCACTCTGTGACTCCATGTTTACATCTTCCATCCTCAGTACATGTTTCCATCAGTCTGTCTCAGCAATACCTTCTACGTGTTGGGCTCTTGGCTAGACCCTGGGGCTACAGGAAGGAACCTTGCTTTCAAGGGACTCATGAACACAATCCAGTGAACAGACCATGACTAAACAGTGTGATTGGTGCTGTGCCCATGTGTGTTAACCCCAGGGTGCCAACCTGAGGAGTAGAGAGAGGCTTCCCCTAGGCAATGACCCCACTAGAACTGTCTTGATGGCTGGACCAGAGCTCTGTCACCCAAGAAAGAGTGAGGGCCTACCTTCAGAAACTGAACAGCTAGTGTATAATCTTGGAGCCTCTGAGCCAGAATACACTGGAATGACTCCACTTTATCCCTATCTCCTTTCCCCTCAGGCCAGGATCCATTCACCACCCCTTTCCCAGCACTGGCTGAACTGCTCTTTGGCCGCATTAAAACTTGGCCTGAGATGGAGGAAGAGTGAGGAAGCTACTGCACCAATATGGCTGACTGAAGCTGCCCAAGGCCCTGGAAGGAGGAAGTGGATAAGTGCCTTATCCAAAAGGATACAGCAGCCTCGGGTCTTATCAGGGGGCAGAAGCTTCCTTACTCCTTCCCCCACCTCTGACCAAGTCACAGGGTGCCAGAGCAGTGCAGGCAGCTGCAGAGGGGGTAGGGTGGGGAACTGTAGAAGTGTGGGCTAGTGTCGAGGTGTATGGACAAGTTAGTTCATGGTTGCACTAGCCTAAGCAGACGGCAATGGTGGCTTTAGACCAGCATGGTGGTAGTGGAAATGGGGTGAAGATTCAAGAGATGCACTTAAGAGTCAGAATCAACAGAACTTGGTGATAAACTACTCTCAGGATAAGGGAGGAGTCATGGCTTTCAGCCATGAGCATCCACCCCCAGGGTGGCCTCACCCACTTCCTGGCAATCCTAGAAACCAAATAGGTCCAGCTCCTATAGCCCTTTGCTCTGCCTACCGCTCAGCAAATGGGTTCCAGTTTGATAAGAAAAGACTTCCTGTGGTGGAAACCGAAAAGAAGAGGAAGAAGCCAGCCCATTCCTACCTAGGAGGTTGTGGAAGAAGGAATATGGCCAGAGCTTTGCGTCCACTTCATGCCCTCTGGCTTCTGGAGTGGATGCAGCTGCTCTTGGGACCCGGTACAGCCCCTCCAGCCTGGGCCTTGAACCTGGACCCGGTGCGGCTCACCTTCTACACAGGCCCCAATGGCAGCCACTTTGGGTTTTCACTGGACTTCTACAAAGACAGCCGTGGGAGGTGAGCCTTGGGGGAGGTTTGGGTGCGGGGAGAGAGAACGATTCCCCCACATCACTGCTTCTGTGGGCCTCGAGTTCCCCACTTATGATAGAGGTTGAGCAGTGACTTCTGGAGTCTACGCGTTCTTATTAGGAATACTGGGGAGGGAGCGCCTCAGGTGAGAGTGTGAGGGAGGGGCACCAAGGGGGAGATGGGCACAAGAACAAGGGAAAACCAAAGTTGATGCCCTTATTTTTTTCTCCAAGGGTCGGTTGTACATATCCACTCTCATCCCCTCGAAATACAGAGAGGAACACATGTTTTAAATTGACTTGCAAAACTATAAAATTGTCTACCCACCCTAACCTTGCTTCTCTACTCCCTTCCCTCATCCCCATCAAAATATAGATAGCTGAAAAGAAGCAATAGACCATTAATGGTTGGGATTAATCAGGCTGCAAAATCAGACTGCCAAGATTGGAGTCCTGGCTCCTCCTCTTTATAGTAACTACCCTGAGCTATTAGTTATTGTTGACACTCTGATGCCCAACTTCAGGGAGGGGCTATGGCAGACAGACTTCAAGTATCAGCCCCTTGGGGAATTGCCTCTGCTGAAGAGAGTCAGCTCCCCCAAAGTCAAGTCCCCTTCCCAATGTGGCCTACAGCCAATGACTGATCAATGAGGAGTGTGGAGGGAGAATGGGGTGTAAGCGTCTGACTCTCTCACCTTAGCTTGAGGCAGCTCTGAAGGGTCCTTCACCTCCAGAGCTCTCAGGGTGTTGACCCATGATTGTCATTGGGCCTGAATCTCAACTCCACTCCATCCTCTGCCCACTCCTGCTTCTTCCCCCTCCTTTCCACAGATATTGATTCATGGGCACTACTTAATAACATCCTGCCTGCTAAAAAACATACACACACACACACATATATACATTATAACATGTTTTGAGCACTTGTTACGTGTTATTTGGCGGGCACCGTGCTGACTCTCCCTCATACATGATTTCATTTACTTCTGACGGCACTGATCGGTTGCTATGGTTCCCATTTTATATATAGCAGAGCTGTGATTTGAACCTATATCTACTAGACTCCTCAGCGATATCAGCATGCCACCCCACACTTTAGAGGTGCCCACTAGCTTCCTAATTCTTCACCCATTAAAACTAGCTCTCAAGAAGGAATCTGGTAACAATCTTATAAGTCTACAGAAAGACCTTCTAGGAAGCATGTAAACCCCTGGCTTTTGGTGGGGGGGGGGGGGGGATGGGGAGTGTAGATGGTATACAGAGATTAGGAGGTCTTTTTCAGCAAGGATAAGAAACCCCACGTGTTCAAATCAAACCAAATGATTATAGTCCCAGCTTTACCCTTGATTCGCTCGGTTATTTCGGGCATGTGATTTCCTCTCACTGGGAGTCAGGTTCATTGGCCATAAAATGAAGACGTTGGCTTAGATAGTCTAGGAAGTCTCATTGAGGAAAGATGATCCAATGCTCCCCAAAGTACACCGCCCATCCGCTTAGTGCTCCCAGCGCAGGCACTGGGCATAGGGTACCCCGGAATCCGCACAGCCCTCACCCAGCTTTCTTCCGCAGCGTGTCCATCGTGGTGGGCGCCCCGCGGACCCTAGGCCGCAGCCAGGAGGAAATGGGCGGCGCTTTCCTGTGCCCCTGGAAGGCCGAGGGCGGCCAGTGCACCTCGCTGTCCTTCGACCTCAGTGAGTCCCGCGCAAGGAAGGAAAGGGAGGAGCTAGAGGGAGCGTGCCGGCCGAGCTTCAGCGCCCCATCCCTCTTGTGTCCTCCAGATGATGAGACGCGAAACACAAGCTCCCAAATTTTCCAAACCTTTAAGGCCCAGCAAGGACTGGGGGCGTCGGTCGTCAGCTGGAGCGACTACGTTGTGGTGGGCGCCGCGGGACAGGGCACAGGGAGCAGACGGGGCAGGGACTTGTGGAGTGGGGGGAACCCGAGTCCCGTCCCTTCCCCACTCTCCTGTGGCCCCGCCCCAGGCCTGCGCCCCCTGGCAGCACTGGAACGCCCTGGAAAAGACCGACGAGGCTGAGAAGACGCCGGTAGGTGGCTGCTTCGTGGCTCAGCTCGAGAACGGCCGCCGCGCGGAGTACTCGCCCTGTCGGGACAACATCATGAGCCATGTTTACAGCAAAACCTACTTGGGTGAGCGCAGCAAACTGTTTTGGCTCCGCCCACTCGCGGCCACTGAGCCCCGCCCTTAATCTGATCGTCCTAGCGCCCCAAGGCCCTGCTTTCCGTCCGGCATTGCCCAGTGGCCCAGCTCCTGGCCCCGCCCCGCCCCGCCCCCGCGCCGTTTCAAGGCCACGCCTCTATATTACCCGAGGACCCCCGCCCCTATATGACTCCGCCCGCGCCCCAGGCTCCAGCGGAAGCTTCTTGACCTGCCCCTTAACTGACGCCTCCTCTTTGCCTCCTCCAGGAGACAAGCGCTACTGCGAAGCCGGCTTCAGCTCGGCGGTCACTCAGGCAAGTAGGGAGCATAACCGGCACGGGGGCGGCTCCCGCGCAGGGTCCCCTCTTACCTCCAGGACTTCCCTTTCAGGCTGGGGAGCTGGTGCTTGGGGCCCCTGGCGGCTATTATTTCTTAGGTACGTGACCATCCATACACCTCCTCCCTTTCTCTCCGCCTGGGGTCTCTGGATCCCCACACCCGTTTTCCCTCGCCCCCTAGGTCTCCTGGCGCGGGCTCCAATTGCCAATATCGTCTCGAGTTACCGCCCGGGCACCCTCTTATGGAGCGTGCCCACCCAGCGCTTCACATTCGATTCCATGAAACCAGAGTACTTCGACGGCTACCGGGGTAACCCTGGCACCTCCCTGCTAGTCTTCCCAGCCCTCTAAGTGTCACCGCCCTCCCCTGCCGGTCAGGTCCTGCCCCAGCGGGAGTGCCAGTCCCAGCTGGACAGCCCTAGCTCCTCGCTGTCTGTTCCTGCATCTTCCCCAGCAGGCCGGCGGACTCCCCTACGCCCCACCTCACTCCTCGCGTCCTGCATTCGCTGAGCGGCTTAGGGCAGCTCTTGGCCTGTCGCGGGGGGACGGGAGGGGGGGGGGGCTCATTTTTCCCGTCTACAGTTTGGGGTTTAGACTGGATCGTCTCTGAGTCTCCTGTTTCCTCGCCCTCAGCCCCCTCCCTGCTTCACTCTCCCGCAAGGACTAATTCGCGTTCTGTCTTCAGGGTACTCAGTGGCCGTGGGCGAGTTCGATGAAGATCTCAGCACTACAGGCAGGAAATCCACTTTGTCAGGGACGGGGGTTGGGGAAGATTCCCAGCCGGGGAAGGGGCACCTCGAAGCCCCACACCGAAATCAACCCTGGGGGCGGAATGGCGGGCGGAAGGTGGGTAGTTCGAAGGACCTCATTCTCTGGGCCCTGCTTTCCCCAGAGTATGTCTTCGGTGCCCCCACCTGGAGCTGGACCCTGGGAGCGGTGAGTGGCCCCTGCCCCGATACTTGGCATCCTGAATCCCTGACTCCACTCCTCAGACTGACAACCCCTCCAAACTTCCTGCCTTTTCTCACCTGGAGCGGGAGACTGTCGTGGGGGCAAGTCTGATGCGCTCCTGTGCCGTTTCCCCACAGGTGGAAATTTTAGACTCGAACTTCCAGATGCTGCACCGGCTACATGGAGAGCAGGTGGGGGCCAGGTGCTGGTGGGGGTGGCCGAGGCTGGGGATTGGGGCCCTAGAATATTCTGCGAGGTGTTGGGGGCAATGTCTAAAAGAGGGTCCCATGTCCAGGATCGGGAATTAAGATGCGCCTCCTCTTCCTGCAGATGGCTTCGTATTTCGGGCATTCGGTGGCTGTCACTGACGTTAACGGGGACAGGTGAGGAGGGGGATGCCCCACACCTACCCAATTGGGTCCCCAATTACCGGAGGCATTGACTGCCCTCAGTCTCCTTTCGTAGCCCTCACTCCCACATGACCACCAAGGGGAGCGGGAGAGTGAAGATGGACCAGCAGATTCGGCCCTGGCCCACAGCATCCCCCTAACCCACCCCACCTAACCCACCCTTCTGGCCTGCAGGAGGCACGACCTGCTGGTGGGCGCACCACTGTACATGGAAAGACGTGCTGACCACAAGCTGGCGGAGGTGGGGCGTGTGTACTTGTTCCTTCAGCCTCGAAGCCCCCAACCGCTGGGCCCCGCCAGCCTCCTGCTGACCGGCACACGGATCTATGGACGATTTGGCTCGGCCATCGCTCCTCTGGGCGACCTCAACCGAGATGGCTACAATGGTAAGGGAAGAGAGGAACCTCACTTGCTTCAGAGGGATTAACAGCCACAACAAAGACCGTGGATTTGACCTGGGGGCAGCGGGAGCCAGGAAGGGCTTTAAGCAGGAGAGAGTTAAGGGAGACCAATTAGGATTTGTTTTCTTTCGTCCAGGCAAGAGATGATGACGACCTGGATGTGGATTTTGGCAGTGGAGTTAGAAATGAAGGTGGTTTCACAGATATTTAGTACTTAGATTATTAGGACTTGATGAGTGATTGGATGTGGGGCTAAGGGAAAGAGGAGTTAAGTAGGTGGTGGTGCCTTTCACTGCCTGGAATTCAGGTCATGCAGCAGGTCTGCGGAAGATAGATGGGCAGAAGATCAGCAGTCCAGTTCTGGACTTGTTAGAGCTTGAAGGACTTGGGAGCATTAGGCAGAAATGACCAGAGAACAGTTGGATGTGGCTTCCCCCACTTCACCAGAGAAGTCTGAGTGGGAGATAGGGGCCTGGGGTGAGTGGACGAGGTCCTGGGAGCCTGTGAAGTGAGAAGAGGCCCAGGACAGAGCCCTGGGGAGCAAGAGCATTTAGGGGACTCCCAGAGGAAGTGAGTCTGGAAAGGGGACAGAAGAGCATCCAGAGAGGTAGGAGGGAAACCAGGAGATCTGATGGCCCAGAACTCAAAGGCAGAGAGTGCTTTAAGCAGGAGGAAGAGGGTTCAGTGGCTCCGGATGCTGCTGAAAGGTACAGTTAGATGGGGCTGGAGAAGCATCCATGGGCTTAAGCAAGTACGAGGTCATTGGCGACAGTGACAAGAATCCCTTCAGGATGGGTGGGGGCAGAAGCCAGAATGCCATGGGGCAGTGTATGAATGAAGATGAAGAATTGGAGGCAGCCAGGGTAGTCAGCTCTTTCAACCAGTGTGACTGTAAAAGGAAGAAGAGAAACGATGATCACCCGGAGACAAGGGTCAAGAGGTTATTTTCATTTGGAAGAAGATGGAGTAGGTTGAATATAGGGGAGGATGATCTTGTGGCGAAATGGGGGGGGGGGGGGCGGGGGGAATGAGCCCTGGGAGGGTCCCTGCGATGCCTGGAGAATGTGGGGTTGGGATGCTCAGACCAGTGCCAGGAGGGACACCTATTCCAGGGTCAAATGGGAAAAGGGAAAAAAAGTGGGTGTGGATTTCTAGCACAACAGTTGAGCTGCTTCTCTTTGAGAAGGAAGTGGGAGGCTGGGAGCTGAATGGAGAAGGTTTGAAATAGGTGCTGAGTAGCCTGAGAGAGGGAGCTGAGCAGAAAGCCCTGCAGGACGGCTGGGCAGCCCGGAGGTCCCTAGTGAAGTCTGGAGTCAGGAATTCATGGTGCCCAATCTGGTGGTGTCTAGCCAGGCTTGCCCAGGACTAGCAATGGGACAAGAAGGCTAAGGATATGGCAAGGGTGATAGAATGGTCAGGAAATAAGTGAAGAGACGAGAGAGCCAAAGACGAGGAGAGTGGAGGCCCAGGGCCTGGGGACCGAACTGTGGTCAGGGTGGTCTATTCGGATGAACTTTGTGTAACTTGATCAGAAAAATAAAAGTATATTTTTCAAAGAAAAAACTGCACAGAAAACATACCATAAACAAAGTCAGAAGACAAAAGAAAGGCAGTTGCCATATATACATCAAAGATCTTAATTCCTATCATGTGCAAAGAACTCTTACAAATGAATAAGATTATTAACAAATACCTTTTCAAGAGTGACCTTAAAAGTTTTTAGTGATGACAAGTCCATGGTGTGGCTCTGGGTTTGTGTGAGGAAAGCAGAAGGGGGTGAAGGTCCCTAGGGGATGAGAGGGCCAGTATTTAGTAGGTCTTGGTTACTTAATCTTCTGGGACTCAGCTTTCTCTCTAATATGGCAATAATAATGCCTAATTTTCAGGATTAAATGAAATCTTGTCAGTATATTTTTCTCTAGATTGTGAAAGCTGTTACTGTTTTTATAATAATCCCACTTGATGGGTCTCTCTCCTACCCGATCGTAAACTCTTGGAGGGCAGGGCAGCCCCCTCCTTGACGCAGAGAAGGAGCTCCGGGAAGTTTCACAGGACCACCTGGAGAGATTGGGTAACAAACAGCCACTCCATTTCTGTTGCTCCTTCCAGATGTTGCAGTGGCCGCCCCCTATGGTGGTCCCGATGGTCGGGGCCAAGTGCTGGTGTTCCTGGGTCAGAGTGAGGGGCTTAGCTCACACCCCTCCCAGGTCCTGGACAGCCCCTTCTCCACAGGCTCTGCCTTCGGCTTCTCCCTTCGAGGTGCCACAGACATCGATGACAATGGATATCCAGGTGCCCCTGGACTGCCTCCAGCTAGACAAGAAGGGCCTTTGGACATTAGCTGGAGATACTGAGAGACAGCCAGGGGCCCATGCCTAACTTGGTGCCCCACTGAGAGCTCTGACCTGTCTGTGGCTGGGATGCTGGGGGGCGGGGGGATCAGATCAAACCTTCAATGGAGGAAGTAGTGGGAGGAAGTAGTGTGAGGAACTCCTGGGAAGATGAGATGAGGACCCCATGCCCTCACTAATTGCCAATTCTGACCCCCCCCCCCCCGTCCAATATCTATAGACCTTTTGGTGGGAGCTTACGGGGCCAACAAGGTGGCTGTGTACAGGTGAGCTCTGGCTCCAGGGGCAGGGGAGGGGAGGGCCCACACTATCAGAGGAGATGGGGCCAGGGGAAGCCACAATGGCAAGCCTTCCCCCATTCCCACCAGAGCTCAGCCGGTGGTGATGGTCACTGTCCAGCTGCTAGTGAACGATTCGCTGAATCCTGCTGTGAAGAATTGTGTGCTGCCCCAGAAAAAGACATCAGTGAGCTGGTGAGGAGATGGAGGGCATGGGCCAGGCAGGATCTGGGACCAAGAGGGGCCCTAGCCCCTGAGCCCCACTCATGTCTTTGCAGCTTTGACATCCAGATGTGTGTGGGAGTCACTGGGCACAACATTCCTGAGAAGCTGCGTGAGTGGCACTGTGGGGACAGGAGGGAAGAGGGCCTGGCCTCCCCTGAGGCTGGTCAGGGAGATCCTGACCCTCCCTGCTTGCCCTGCCAGGCCTAAATGCCGAACTGCAGCTGGACCGTCAGAAGCCCCGCCAGGGCCGGCGGGTGCTACTGCTGAGCTCTCAACAGGCAGGCACCACGCTGCACCTGGACCTGGGCGGGAGGACCAGCCCCAACTGCCGCACCATCGAGGCCTTCCTCCGAGTATGCCCAGGCTGCGCATGGGGCATGGGCTGGGTGCTGCGGGTCCAGGGGTGGTCAGTGGGAACACGCATGGTAAGGTGCACTATAGCAAGGTATCCTGACTCTTGCCTCCTCTCTAGGATGAGACTGACTTCCGGGACAAGCTGAGCCCCATCGTGCTCAGCCTCAATGTGTCCCTGCAGCCCGAGAAGGATGGAATAGCCCCTGCTCTCGTGCTGCATGGAGACACCCACGTCCAGGAGCAGGTGGGGGTGGGTGGGGGCAGGCAAGGGAGGTGCAGGGCCCCTGCCAGAAAGTCAGGGTTAGGGTTAGTATAGAAGTCGTAATGTGAATTCCCAAGCCTTGATGTCACCTCTAATCTCTGATGCCATTCTAAACCCTTATGAAACCCCCCAAAATCCCAATATCTCCTAAATCCTGATGTAAACCACAAGTGTTGATGTCACCTCTAAACTCTGATATAAACCTACAAATCCTGATGTCAACACCAAAACCCTGACATCGTCCCAAACCCTGATGCAAACCCCAAAGACCTGGTGTCATCTCCAAACTCCTTTTCATTCTCAGACCTTCTAATTCCCTAAGCCCTGAGGTGACCCCAAACTTCACATGCCCCCAATTTACCCTCCCACCCTGATGTGCCCCTCCAGACCCGCATCATCCTGGACTGTGGGGAAGACGACCTGTGTGTGCCTCAGCTTCACCTCACTGCCAACGTGTGAGGAGACCTCCTACCCTGCCCGGGCCCTGTCTGCCCCAATGACACCTCCTCTCTACCTGGGGTGTCATACGCCCCCTATGTTGTCCTTAGCCCCTCTCTTCATCTCAGACCCTGGGCCTGGACTCGGCCTCCTCAGCTTTACTTCTTTCTTCCCACAGGACGGGCTCCCCACTCCTAATTGGAGCCGATAATGTACTGAAGCTGCAGATGGATGCCACCAACGAGGGTGAGGGGGCCTATGAGGCTGAACTGGCCGTGCAGCTGCCCCCAGGTGCCCACTACATGCAGGCCCTCAGCAACATAGAGGTGAGGCCTCTGCCCAGGGGCATTACCCGGCACCTGGGAGGCACAGGAGCCTTGACTCTCATCTCCCGCCCTGAGAACCCCCACTTCTCTTACACTTCGCTGTGAAAGCTGCGATTTCTTCCTCTTTTTTTTTTCTTAATTTGGAGGAGGAGTAATTGCTAATAGCACAAAATTTAAGAACTCTATTATAAAATCCAAACCAAAAATGGTTCCTTCCAGTCTTTTTTCTCAACATCAACAGACACTGACATAGGTATACATTGATTTTTTATATTGTTAATATTGTTTATAAGAATGGGATCACAGTTGATGTAATGTTTTGTGTTTTTATTTCTAAAAAGTTCATTAAAAAAATAGAGTGCTACAGTAATATAAACAGTAGAACGTGACAGTACCTTGAACTCCCACCCCAAGAAACCCCCTACCCACCCTAGCACACAAGTCTTTTCCAGACTTTCCAAGGAGTTTAAATAGATATGGGCTGCTCTGTAACTGCCTTCTTTCTTGGAACTGCCTCCCACAGGGCTTTGAGAGGCTCATCTGTGACCAGAAGAAGGAGAACGAGACCAAGGTGGTGCTGTGTGAGCTGGGCAACCCCATGAAGAGGAATGCCCAGGTGGGGGCGCCGAGTCCTGGATGCTGGGTCTGCTCCACCAGGGCCTCGTAGACAATTAGGTTTTAGGGGCTGGGTTTGGAGTCAGCTCTGGGATGGAATCCTGGTCCTCACACTCCCTAGCTGTGTGTTCTTGGGTGAGTGACCTTCCCTCTCTGAGTAGGCTTCTGAAGAAAATGGAGATAATAATGGTGACCTTGGAGGATGAGGACTGGAGGCCATATTCAGGACAGGGCTGCCCAGAGCAGGCATTTGGGCAGTGACTTTGGCACCCGCTGTCTCTCAGATAGAAATCACGATGTTGGTGAGTGTGGAGAACCTGGAAGAAGCTGGGGAGACTGTGTCCTTCCAGTTGCAGATAAGGAGGTACTGGACTGGAGAGCACTGCTACCCACCACCCTTCCCCTTATCTGATCCTGCTAAAGAGACCCTCAGACGCCCTCCATACAGAACCGTCTTCTGGGATGCCTGCTCTTCAAAATTCCCTGTTCCCCTTCCTCAGAGACTTGTTTCTGAGTCTTGGAGTCCTATAGGAAGTTCTTTCTCAGGTCTTACTTTAGGATGGCATGCTGTTTGTGGAGGTAGCTCTTCCTGAGCCCTCTGAAATTCTGGCCCCACCCCAGAGGGTCCTGATGTTCCGTGGGCTGGTGTCCCTGACCTGATTCTCCTGTCTCCTCCCCTCCAGCAAGAACAGCAAGAATCCGAACAGCGAGACTCTGCGGCTGCATGTACCTGTCCGGGCGGAGGCCCGCGTGGAGCTGCGAGGGTGAGAGGCCGGGGATGGATAAGGGAGATGGCAGCAGAGCCCTACGGTTCAGGGGGCCCTGGCGGAACCCCCACAGGCAAATCAGGGGATCAAGCTCACTGTGAGGGTGCGGGCCCCTGCAGGAACTCCCTTCCAGCCTCCCTAGTGGTGGCAGCAGAAGAAGATGACAGGAAGAACAGCTCAGACAGCTGGGGTCCCAAAGTGGAGCACACCTATGAGGTAGGGAGGAGCCTCCGGGCCCCGTGCTGGGGTGGGACAGTCCCAGGAGCTATGGGCTAGTTGCTGAGCTACCTAACATCCTGCCGCCACCACCCCGCTAGCTCCACAACAATGGCCCTGGTGCTGTACGTGGCCTGCGCCTCAGCCTCCACCTCCCGAGCCAGTCCCAGCCCTCTGACCTGCTCTACATCCTGGATATTCAGCCCCAGGGGGGGCTTCAGTGCTCCCCACAGCCGTCTCCTAACCCCCTCAAGGTGAGAGCCTGGATGGAAGTCAGAGCTGTAGGTGAGACCTAGCCCATCGACCAGGGCCCCTCTGGGAGGATGGGGACATGGGCAGAGTGCAGGATTTGACTGCTTCTTTGCCTCCCCAGCTGGACTGGGGGCTGCCCACCCCCAGCCCTTCCCCTGTTTACCACCCCCGTCACCAACGGGAGCGCAGAGAGGCATTCCTGCCAGGGCCAATGCAGCCCTCGAGGCTTCAGGACCCAGTTCTCGTGGTGAGCAGACTCTGTGGTCTCCAGCGGGCCTCCCTGGACCTCGGGGGGCAGAGGGCATGGGAGGCAGGGAAAGGGGCCAGAAGTGTGATCTGGGCCACCGGTGGGCCACCTTGGGACCACGGAGTACTCCAAGTGAATACGAAGGATTGTGCTGGTCTTCTGTCTGGGGTGGGGTGAGAGGCACTTGCTTTTTTTAAGGTTCTCAGTGCATTAAAGAAAATGAATAAATGCCAAAGAGGGTTACAAAAATCCTGGGTATCGAACGCTGGATGATGACCCACTTCTTCCTGCCCTCTCCCTGCATCTCTGGGATGGTGTGAGCAAATCCCACTTAAAGATAACGTCCAAAGCTTGAATCTGAGGCCCTTCTCGAGAGAGTGGACTGAGCTCCCTGACTCCTTGGTCCCCTCTGTTTTGGATCCTTGGGGTGAGGGGTGATGGGTCCAGAGGGTCTGCGGACTAATGGCGCATCCCCTCAGAACTGCGACTCGGCGCCCTGTACTGTGGTGCAGTGTGAGCTGGAGGAGATGGCGCGTGGGCAGCGGGCCATGGTCACCGTGCGGGCCTTTGTGTGGCTGCCCAGCCTTCGCCAGGTGGGGCTTGACAGGGGTGGGCGGGGCCCAGGGGCGGAGACCGCTGGAGGCGGGGACTGATTATGCTCTGGGGAGAGGCGGGGTTGGGGGGCGGGAAGAGAGTGAGGGCAAGGTTTACTTTGGAAGGGATGGGATTAGGCCAGGGGCAGGGCTCCTCCAAGGGGCAGTCCGCCTGGGACTCCTGCAACCAATAGGCCTCATATAAATTGCTTTCACCTCAACCGCATCCAGAAGCTACTGGATCAGTTTGTGCTACAGTCACGCGCTTGGTTCAACGTCTCCTCCCTTCCGTATGCCGTGCCCACCCTCAGCCTGCCCAGCGGGGAAGCTCTGGTGAGTACACAATGGTGGCAGAGGAGATGAGTCCTGCAGGCCCCATTGGTCTTCCCTAGAGTCTGTGCCCAGCAGGTTGGGGGCAGGGCCTCCCTGGGTCGGAGGGGTGGGACAGGTAGGTGGCTTGGCTGGGGATTACCAACCCGCACGTCTGAGTCATTGGGAAAGGCAAGTGTCGTGGTGACTGAGGAGATGCACCCTGGTTTGCCTTCAGGTGCAGACGCAGCTGCTTCGGGTCTTGGAGGACAGGGCCATTCCAATCTGGTGGGTGCTGGTAGGCGTGCTGGGTGGCCTGCTGTTGCTCACCCTCCTGGTCGTGGCCATGTGGAAGGTGAGGCATGAGGGTGGGCACAGGCTCCGCCCAACCTCACAGGGAGGCAGAGAGAGATGGTGGCCCAACTGGGTGACCCCGGCCCATCTGATCGACATCTGCACTGTTAGAATGTCATTCTCCAGAGGACTTCTTCCAGGGCACAGACCCCTGGGAGAGGTGACACCTGAAATTCTAAGGCCTTTACACCCCTTCTTCCTTGAGAGGAAGAGTCCCAGGGGAGGAGTCTTGCCTTCAGGAATTCCCTGACTGCTAAGGAGGACAGGGTCCGCTTCCTCCCTGCTTGTCCTTCCCTCCTCTGAGGTGGGAGACCCAGGTCTGATCCAAACCCTGCTCCCTAATGAGGCCCTGGCGGGGCACCCCCTCCTCTAAGCCTGGAGAACAAGCAGGCTGTTCTCAAACTCGCTCACACGTCTGAGTCCTGGGAAGCCATGGTTTTCCCAGAGGGAAAACCACACCTTAGACTTATAATAATGAAATACATATCATCGTGAGCTTGAGCTGTATAGAGACATAAGCATCAGTATATAAGAAAAATTCAGGGAAGAAAAAACGAAACCTTTAAAAAAAATTTGTTACATGCATTATCTCTAAGTGGGGAAAGGCTTCCATTTGTGCATACAGTGGAGTCTGTGTTCTGCGCTGGTCCAGGGAGAGGACCTCGTGGCTGGCTGGTTTCTAGCATACTTCCTCCACGGCTGCTCTGGGGCCTAAGGATCATCTTTACACCCTGTCTCTGGTCCCTGTGCACCCCCAGGTCGGCTTCTTCAAGCGGAATCGGCCACCGCTGGAAGAAGATGAAGAAGATGAGTGATGGTGCAGCCCATACTCTGTCCCAGCAGGAGGACTGGGTGTGGGGCCTGCTCTGCCCCATCTTCTCCAAGTGCCCCCCAGCTCTGGTCAGACACAGGTCAGAGCTGTTCCATGGAGGCCTCCTGAGCCACCCCCTTTCCTGCTGCCTAATAAAGAGGCTGAGCCCCAACCCCCAGCATGCTGTGTCTTCTTGGGGTCCGAGAAGGAGAGGGGGTGATGTTTGGAGTGGGGATCTGTGACTGGTAGAAGTGTGAGCGGAGAGGCTCTCGGCCAGGACAAGGGTTGCAAATTACTGTCTTTGGGGAGTGTCAGAGAGTAGAGAGTGAGGGTGGCAAAGAGGGAAAGAGGAGTCGGCCCCATGGCGGAGT
Organism: Equus asinus; assembly: GCF_041296235.1. Lineage (NCBI taxonomy): Eukaryota > Metazoa > Chordata > Mammalia > Perissodactyla > Equidae > Equus > Equus asinus. The sequence goes on along the minus strand of NC_091802.1, from coordinate 43,142,619 downwards.
GGTTAAGTTAGTGTGCTCTGCTTCAGTGGCCCAGGGTTTCACCAGTTCGAATCCTGAGCGTGGACATGGCATCGCTCATCAAGCCATGCTCAGGTGGCGTCCCACATGCCACAACTAGAGGGACCCACAACTAGAGGGACCCACAACTAAAAATACATGGCTATGTGCCCGGGGGGCTTTGGGAGAAAAAGGAAAAATTTAAAAATCTTTAGAAAAAAGAGGGAAAGGGTGGCAGAGCCTTCAGGTGAGATTGGAGGGGGTGTGAGTGTAGCTGGGTGGGATGGGGGTTGGGAGCATTAGAGAAGGCAGGCTGGTTCCCAGGTGGGCAGCTTTAAACAATAGTTTTTCAAGGTTTTTGGAGGGGTAAACTTCAAGATGACCTGATCTGGGGAGATAACATGCTCTCCCTACTCTCATAAAAAAAAAGCCTTTCAAGCTGTGTTCAGGGTGGGGCGGAGCAGAGGGCAGCTAGCTAAGCTAGCCTGAGGAAAGCAGTGCCACTCTAGGGAGAGAAGAGCAGGCACTGCTATCCGGCCACCCTGCTGCTGTCCCTTCTTCCCGTCAAGGAGAAGGGGCTTTAGTCAGGAAAGAGGGCACCGGGCAGGGAGCCCCCAGGAGGGCTAGGAGTGGAAGACAACTGTCTCCCTGCTGAGACTGGAGTCAGGGGCTAGAGGTGGGCGGTCTACCTGGAGTCCTGAGAGATCTGTTGATTCATGTGTTCAATAAATATTGAGCACCTACCATGTGCCTAGTACCATTCCCGTGCTGAGATGGAGCAGCAAACAGCACAAAGTCCCTGCCCTTAAGGAACTTACATTCATTCAACCAACGGTAAAGAGCAAACACATAAATGTGTGCTCATGGTGGTCGGTGCTGGGAGTAAAAATAAAGATAAGGGGATAGTGATAGAATTATGTGGGTGTTGGGAGAGGGCTGACATTTGAGGCAGAGTGGTCAGGGAAGTCCTCTCTGATGAAGTGAGCAGAGAAAGGAATGAACGAGCCCGGCGGCTGCATGGGAATAAAGTAGACGGAAAGAGCAGCCGGTGAGTGGGCCTGAAGTGGAAGCAGGCTTGATGTGTTGAAGTAAAAGCAAGGAGGCCCATGGGCTGGAGGTGAGTGAGGGGTCCAGAAGAGGTCAGCAGTGGGGGCAGGCAGGCAGCTCCTTGTGGCCGTGGGGAGGACTTTGGACTTGATGCTAAGTGTAGGGGGAAGCCATTGATAGACTTGCCTCAAAAGGGCTGCTAGCATTTGGTTTTACCCAAAGGAGTAAAAAGGTAAATTCTGAAAAGAACAGAACAATTTGACATCTATGCATGGCAAGTTCCAGAACAGGCTTCTAGTTAAGTGACTGTGAACATTTAGGAAAAGATTAAGCTGTGATCCTTGAACACCAGCCAAACTCCCTCCCCCCTCTGCCATTGCACTTGAGTGGCCCCAGACAATTTATCTTGATCCAGAAAAGCATTTGGCATTTGTCCTTATAGACAAGACAGAAATGTGAGCTGGATGATAGAGACTCAGATTTAAACCCGAATAACTTTGATAAAGCTAAGGAGATCTCTATGGGGATGTCCCAAAGCTCCATCCCGGCCCTGGGCTGCCTAGTGTTGTCATGAGTCTCTTGAGTGGAGCCAGGGAAGATGCTCTTCACTCTGCAGATGGCTGCTGGCTGAGAGGAAGCTCCGATACAATGGGTGACTGAAGCAGATTCAAGGCAGCCTCGACAGATTGTAAAGTTGGGTTGAAACCAACGAGATGAAAGTCAGCAGGGATGAGTGCTAAATCCTGTGTTGAGGTTCCCAAAAATTGGTTACATAAGAACAGGACTGGGAAATCTGGTCAGATGGAAATTTATGAAAAAGAAGGAAAGGGTGGGGGAGAGAGGGGGAGGAAAGAAAGAAAGAGAAAGAAAGAAAAAGAATGAAAGGAAAAAGGCAGGAAGGAAGGCAAGAAAGAAAGAGCAAGAAGGAAAGAAAGAGAAAGAGAGAGAGAAAGGAAAGAAAGAAAAAAAGAAAAAGAAATAATCTGATGGTTTTGTCTACAAGCTCGTAACAAAGACCCCTGAGGTCAGAAGACCCAACCAGGGTACCCAACCAGGAGAGGAGCACCAGGAGAGAAGCCTGCTGTCCTTAGGTCCTCACCCTAGGCATCCAGTCCCCTTGAGGGTGCCACATTGTGGGAAGGAGAAGCTGACACAAACCAGAGAGAACCTGGAGAGGGATAGCAGATTAGATGAGGATTTGGCCACCCGGAAGCTGAGTGACGATGCCAACCAGAAACTGGAAGGAAAGAGAGCTTAGCTGGGGTAAGGGCAGGCCAATAGCTGTCTTCAAATGTGGGGTTTAATGGCTGAGGAAGAAGGAAAAGGCTCAGTTTGTCATCCAGGAACCAGAACCAGTGGGACCAACCAGTGATTCTCAGTGGCAAAGAAAGGCTGCTTCCATCTCTAGAAGAACTTCCTAAGCATTATGACTGCCCAGCAGCGGATCTTATTACCTGGACCAACAATAGCACCTGTCACCTGTGCCAGACCCTGTCCGTCATCTCATTTAACCGTTACAACAACCCTACGGAGGTAGAGATTACAACAATTTTCACTTTAAAAGAAGACTGAGGACCAGAAAGCTAAGCAACTTGCTCATGGCTCAGTAAGAGGCAGAAACTAGACAGGAACCGGAACTGACTGATTCCCAAGGGGGCTGCACGCTACCTCCCCGACACTGTGCAGAGAGAATGGAGCAGTTCTTCACACTTTTTGGAGACACACATGATCGTGCCTACCACTTTGAGTATGTTGCAGCCATCTTCTCTCCCAAAATTTTGCACCAAATCTCGGGGGCTCTAGAACTCAAAGACCCTGGTGACTGGACCCTATTTGCTACTCCTGGTCTCAACTGGGGGTCTGGGAGCGCGGGGTGGGGGCTGCCCGGTGGACCGAGGATTGGCAGTGCCGCTGGGCGGCGGGCGGAGCGGGCGGCGAGGGGGCGGTGCCCGGAGGCCCGCGGGGTGGGGCGCCGCCTGCAGGGGGCGCTGGCGGCGGCTCCGCGCTGAGACAATCGCGGCGAGCGGCCGCCGCAGCCGGAGCAGGAGTCCGAGCGGCGCGGCGCGGCGCAAAGCTGGGGCTGAGCGGGGCCGGCAGAGTGGGGCCGGGCGGGAGCCATGGGCCGCTAGGGCCAGGCCGAGCCCCGCGATGCCGCCGCCGAGTGGCCCCAACGTCCTCGCGCGGCTCCTGCCGCTGCTGGGGCTGCTACTCGGCGGCGCCTCCCGGGCTCCCGGCAAGTCGCCGCCGGAGCCCCCCAGCCCGCAGGGTGAGTCTCGGCCAGGAGGGGTAGCGATCGCGGGCCTGCGCCCCACCCCAGCCCCGATCTAGCCCCCGCCCGCCAGCCCCCCTCTTCGCGGCGCTTGTGCATTTGGGGGGGTATTCTATTCCCTGGATTTGGGTGGGGGCAGCTGGGCGACCTGGGGTCGGAGCTTACAGGGGAGAGCACGGACGGAGAGGGAGACCGCTGGGGCGGGGGTCTCCAGGAGACACAATGAGGAGGGCTGGGGTCCCCAGGCTCCGCGCCGCCGCACCCTCCCGCCTTGTTTTTCTCCCTCCTGGTCCGCGAGGCGCTGCTGCCTGAGCCATTGTCTGCCGAAGACACCCGCCCAGGGGCGGGCTGGGGCGGGCGCCCGCTCCGCAGCCCCCTACGGGTTCCTCGCTCTCGACCCCGGCTGGGTGGGGGCGCAGGCATCGGCTGCTACCCTGGGCCCGGACGGGGGCTGGGCGCTTAGAGCTGGGTTTGAAGGGGGGAGGGGAGAAGGGGGAGTGAGTGAGGCGGTGGGCGGATTGCCTGCTTGAATGGGGTTCTTTGCCTTGGAGCCTGACAGCCCCCAGCCGGCTCCCCAGGTTCAGAACTTGGGGTACACCAAAGAACACTGCTCAGCCCATGACGAAGGAGGGGCTGCATTTGGGGGTGTCTGGGAAAAGGGGTAAATTGTGATTCCCAGCTCAAGGCGCATGGCAGGGCTGTGGTGGTGGAGCCATGCTGAGCTGGGTAGCTGGCTGTGGGCTGTGCCGGCTGGGAGGGCAGGTGCCGGGGTCCCCGTCCAGCAGGTCTCCGGCCACTCCTGTCCCCAGCCCACTCCCAGGTCACCCCCTTCTCATCTCACCTCTCCATCGCAGTGGAGGAGACCCTCCCAGCGCCTCACCGGGCCCAGGTGGGTGTGTGAGGTGGGGGTGGGGTCGGTTCCTGCAGCGGGAGAGGGTGGGAGAGCTGGACCATGACTCCCTAAAGACGCCTGGGCTCTCAGGGGCCTCCACCCACTCCAGCCCTTACCCACCTTCCAGCCTCCTGCCCTACCTCCCAGCTACTGCTCTCCCCTCTCCCACTTCTGGGCCCCATCCCTGCCTGAAACTGCGCTTTCCACACCTCACCTCCCCACCAAGGAGCTGGCAGGAAAAGCAGGGGGTGGGGGGGGCTCTGGATGAGGGAAGTGGGGTCCGGATGAAGGGAGGGGGTCGGATTTCCTCCTGGAATGAGGCAGGGCTGAAGCCAGGAGAGGCAGACACTGTGTGGAATGTCAGTCTTAGAGGAATGGGGAAGGTTCTCCTAGGGCCTCGGTCTTTCCTGCTCTCCGGGGGAGGAGAGGAGGCTGTGATGGGTCCTTTCTCAGGAAGCCTCTCCCTCAAGTCCTGCACCCCAGGGGAGGGGGCCCAGGGAATTGACTGGAATAGAGCCAGGATAGGGGGCTCTCCCAGGCCTCTGGCTGGGAGCCCAGGTTGAGGGAAAGGGGGAAGAGAATCTGCTAGGCACCTGCTGCCCCCACCGCCCACCCCCACCCCACCCCCGCTTGGCACTGATGCCTCCTTCGCCTTACCTGCCCACCCCTGTTTTGTTCCCTGGGGCCCCTCCCCTTTTCTGAGGCTCTGGCCCTTGAACACAAGGCATTCCTCAAATGACCATATTCCATACTCCTGAGTCCCCTCTTCCCAGCTGCTCCATCCAGCTGCTCCTAGCCTGAAGTAGGGGTGGGGAGTAGCCAGGCCCCTCTAGCTTCTCAGAATTCCTACTGTTGGGGGTGGGGGGAGGCTGCCAGTTTCTGGGAGAACCAGAGAGCAGGAAAGGGTGGAGTGTGTGCTCTGGAGAGGAGAGGGTGGCTGTGGCCTGGGAGGAGAGAGGGAGGTGGGCTCAGGCAAACAGCTGGATGGGATGCCAGGGGCAGGCGTGGCAATGGTCCTGGGGTTGGAAGCCTGAGATAAGACACCTGTCACTGTTGTGTGTCAGGCTCCACCCATGAGGCCCCCTGACCTCCCTGTGCCCTCCTGCCCTCAGCTCCGGGCTCTTTCTTCTGTACCTGGACTCTCCTAGGTTTGTGTCCAGCACCAAGCCCACTTCCCTCCTGCCTCCTGGGCCCCACACTGAGGCCTCTGTACCTTTCCAGGCATGACACCTACTCCCATTATTAGCAGCAAGACAGGGGTGAGGCATGTTCTTGAAGAGAGGCTGTGCTGAGTGGGGAGGGCTAGGGGGTGTTCTGGATCAGAGAGGCTGCCCTGAGAATCCATGAGAACAACTCAAGGCTCGGGCCCTCCCCTGTCACTCTGTCTGAGCTCAGAACACACCTGCAGGATCATTCTGGCTGCACCATCCATGGGCTAAGGGCAGAGGCAGCTGGAAAGCAAAAGACTTGCACTTCCCTTCCCAGCCCCCTCCACACCAGCTTCTCTTGGGCCTGGGTCAGCCCCCCCAGATCTCCTTCCCCTTGCCAGGGCCCCAGCTCCCTGCCCATCTCTTGGGAGGAATGAGGGCGTTGCCATGGTGACTAACTGTAGCTGACCAGCTGAGAAGGGACAGGCAGTACATGTGAGGGGGAGGGGTCAGGAGGAACTAGGTACTTCTTTGGGCTTAGGGGTTGGTGTGAGTCCCTAAATCTTAAGGAAAACAGACTTGTGCAAAGGATTCTTGGAAAAGGATGGATGATGGGAATGACCAGTTCCCTAATGTCCCCTTCTCGGTTTCTTCCTGACCCAAACTCTGACCCAGTCCCCTACCCTCCCTTCCAAATGGCTGAATCCTGATCTCTCTCCTCTTCACTTGCAGACCCCTGGCTCTCTATCCATCCTTCCACAGGCCTCCCTTCCCTCTCCTCTCCCTGACATCAGCCCCACAGGGTCCAGTGGTTAAGAATTTGGGTCTAGAGGCAGAACCCCAGGTTTGGATCCCCCATCTCCCACTTAGCTCCAGTGCAAGTATCTAAACTCTTTGAGTCTCAGTTTCTTTATCTGTAAAATGGGCTGAGAACATACTTTATCGAATCTAATACATCATTGACTGTAAGATGCATCCTTATTTCATGTACCAGTAAGAAAGGAAAAAAATGCTGCCGATTATGACATCATCAATCATAGGCATAGCGTGAGTTCAGAAATGTTAAAATGTGGAAAAGTGTATGTGTTAGACTCGATGAAACATGGTAAGAGTCCCACCCACCTCACAGGCTGACATGAGGATTAAATGAGGGCTCTATAAATGCTGACTCTTATAATACCTCATCTAGTCTTGGCCCAAAGCCGCTCCCAACTCACAGCCCCCTCCTCTGATCTCGGGGCTCCCCCAGTTCTCTCTTCCCCACTCTCCCCTCCTCACTGTCCTCACCCCATCTTGCCCGCAGAGATCCTGATCCAGGTGCAGGTGTATGTGAGCGGGGAGCTGCTGCCCTTGGCCCGGGCCTCAGTGGATGTGTTTGGGAACCGGATGCTGCTGGCCGCTGGCACCACGGACTCAGAAGGCGTGGCCACACTGCCCCTCAGTTACCGCTTGGGCACCTGGGTGCTGGTCACTGCTGCCCGCCCTGGCTTCCTCACCAACTCCGTGCCCTGGCGTGTTGACAAGCTGCCCTGTGAGTGCAGGAGCAGGTGGGGAGGGGGGGCAGCAGCTGACCCCATCAACCCCTTCCCAAAATAGTCCTTGGGGGCGGAGGGGGCAGGCTTTCCAGCAGCTGCTGCCTGGGCTGGGGTACTCCAAGGGGGCTGAGGGAGAATGATGTCACTGGGATTCAGATGGAGGGAGTGCCCAGCAGTGGAGTGGGGGAGGCGTTCTCTGGAGCTGACAGGCCGCCCCTCCCACAGTGTATGCATCAGTCAGCCTCTACCTGCTCCCAGAGCGGCCGGCCACCCTCATCCTCTATGAGGACCTGGTGCACATCCTCTTGGGCTCTCCTGGTAAGGCTCCCCCCTCACCCCCATGCCAGCTCCTCTTCCAGATTATTAGCTGTATGCCCTTGGGCAAGCCATTTAACCTCTGAGCCTTAGTTTATTCATCTGTAAGATGTGGATGTTGATAGTATCTACATCATCAACTTGAGGTAAGGATTAAACATCATCAAGCATGCAAAAAACAGCACAGAAAGTAGTCAATAAATGTTTATTGCTATTGGGGCTTCTTGTAGTTTCTATTCTCCCTCTACTACCATTAGAATCTCACTCCCTGCCACTTTTATCGTCAGTGGCTCTCCACTTGCTGTGCACCTGCTGGGTGCCTGGCTATGTTAGAAGGCTGTGAGAGAGGGTCATCCTACTCGTACTGAACCTATTGAGTGCAAGGCCTGGAGCCATCCTGCAGTGGTCCTTGTCTGCCCACTGGCCTTCAGGCCCGTTCAGCCAATACTTAGCACAGCCCCTGTGCTGTGCCAGGCGTGGTGTCTGGTGCTGGGAAACAATGGTAAGAACACACCCACTCCCTGCGCTGTGGAGCTCACAAACAAGTAGGAAGACATGCAAACAGATCATTGCAAACCTGAAATAATTACAAAGCATCAGGGCAGTGGAGCAGAGGGTGACTGCATTCAATATTGAGAAAGCCCTAACCTGGGAGTGCAGCAGGGCGAGAGAATTCAGTGAAGGGGCTGTGGGACCTCGTGGGCTTAAGATTGAAGGGGGAGCAAAGGCACCTTCCCTGGAGAGGAAGGCCTGAGGGAGTCACTGAGATGCAGGGACAGAAGGGGACAGTGAGGCTGCAGAGAATGCTCTGGTCTGGCTATGAAGGAGGAGCACCTGGTGCAGACTGGTTGATGAAACCAGGCAGGGGGAGCCTCCATCTGGCTGGTACTAGGCAGCCACAGTGGGTTTTGGAGTGGGAGGACCCCTCCCCAATTTATATTCTTAAAGGCTTGAGCCCTTGTCCCCAAATTACTCATTTGCTCATCTCCATCTCTCTCATCCTGACCCAGAGGCTTCCAAAATGTCTTTGGAGGTTTCTAAAATGCCCTATGAACCCTTTGTTGCCCCCTAGTTTAAAGCACTCCCATGGCTCCCACTGCTTCAGTACAAAGCCTAGGCTTCTTCACAAAGCCGATGGCGCCTCCGGGGCCTGGCCTGCCGCTGGCCTGCCGCTGCCCCGCACGCCTCCCGCTCCAGCCCCTGGAGTCCCCTGGCCAGTACGCTGCCTCGTGCCTCTGGGCCTTTCTCATGGCAGTCCTCCTGGAAGTCCCTTTCCACTTTCTTTCCTGGCTGAGTCTTCCTCATGCTCCAAGGCCACAGGGCCTTCCCAAGCTGGGTGAGCCACACTCGCCTTGCACCCTGCATCATTGGAATAGCGAGGCAGGATAGACTGGTGGGTGAGAGCGTGGGTCCTGGCACCAGGTTGCCTGGGCTTCAGTCCAGCTCCGGGATTGAGACCTTGGGCAAGTTAGTGAACTTCTCCCACCTCCATTTCTGCATCTATAGCATGGGCTTGATAATAAAGGCACTACCTCAGGGGCTGTTGTGCTAATCACAGGGGTTAATACAGGTAGCCTGCTTATAACAGTGCCCAGCATATTGTACATAGTGTGCTGGAACTCTGTTGGACATCCCCTCCACTCCAAGACACACATACGTGCACACACGACTTAAGCTGTCTAATGCAGTAGCTGCTAGCCACACGTGGCTATTCAAATAAATTTAAAATTCATTAAATTTTTAAAAACAAATCCAGTTCCTCAGTCACACTCGCCACATTTCAAATGCTTAATAGCCATGTGTGTCTGGCAGGTACCATAATGGGCAGCACAGATATAGAACATTTCCATCCACCATAGCAGAAAGTTCTAAGGGGTGCCGTAATGGACAGCACTACACTAGACTGTGAACTTGAAGGCAGGGAATTGTGAATTGTGCCTCATCCATCTTTGTATCCCCAACACCTAACACAGTGCCTGCCACACAACAGACAATAATAATTGTTTGAGGACCTGAACCTTATCTTTTTATAGGTCAATAAGGAAACTGTTTCAGAGAAAGCAAGTAACTTGCTCAGGGTCACACAGCCACGACTAGATTTCCAGTCCATGTCCCTTGCAAGTTAACATTCTATGACTGCTTAGTTCTCTCCCCAAGTCACCACCCTCCCTGGCCTTCCCAGGTGGCCTGACCCAATGGCTCCCCTTCTCCTTAGATCCTTCCTTTCTGCTCTGGTCGCTGGGCAACCTCGTGCCCGGCCAGGCCACTGCAGCCCCTCTCTCTATCCAGGTGCCCGCTCCCAGCCCTGGGTACAGTTCCAGCGCCGGGCTGCCCGCCTGCCTGTCAGCTCCACCTATAGCCAGCTGTGGGCCTCGCTCACACCTGCCAGCACCCAGCAGGAAATGCGGGCTTTCCCTGCCTTCCTGGGCACTGAGGCCTCCAGCTCAGGTATGCTGGGTGCCAGACTTGGAAGGGGTGTCCCCCCCTACCTAGGATTTAGCCCCCAGCCCTTGTGTCCCCTTCCCACAGGCAATGGCTCCTGGCTGGAGTTGATGCCCCTGGCTGCTGTGAGCGTGCACCTGCTGACAGGCAATGGGACAGAGGTGCCACTCTCAGGCCCCATTCACCTGTCCCTGCCTGTACCCTCGGAGCCTCGTGCCCTCACTGTGGGCACCAGCATTCCAGCCTGGAGGTTTGACCCCAAGAGTGGTAAGTGCCTCAAGGGGCTGCAGGTGCTGGAGTTTGGGGAAAGCAAATGGGACTTAGATGGGGGGACATTAAGTGTGCTGAAACCCCTGCCTCTCCAGGGCTGTGGGTACGCAATGGCACTGGTGTGATCCGGAAGGAAGGCCGGCAGCTCTACTGGACTTTCGTCTCCCCTCAGCTGGGGTACTGGGCGGCTGCCATGGCCTCCCCCACGGCTGGTGAGAGGAGAGGGGGCAGCGGGGCCAGAGGGCAATGATGGAAGGGGAGGCTGGGAGAGTGGACTCCTTCTGAAAGTCAGGAAGGGCATCCACACCTGATGCTAAGCCCTTGTCTGGCACAGGGCTGGTCACCATCACTTCGGGCATCCAGGACATCGGCACCTACCATACCATCTTCCTGCTCACCATCCTGGCAGCCCTGGCCCTGCTGGTGCTTATTCTGCTGTGTCTGCTCATCTACTACTGCCGGTGAGTGCCTCCCAATCCCCCAGCCTTCGTGAAGCCCACCCTCCGCCCCCACCTCCTCTCAGCCCATGCAGATTGAGGCTTCCTCTCTGCCTCGTCTTGTGCTGGACACTCGGGCCCCAAGGATGCATAAAACACAATTCCAATCCTCAAGATGCTGACAGGAGAGCACTGCATGTGCACATGCAAAGACCTGGAAGACTGGGGGCTTAAGAGAATTTGGGGGAGAGGAGGCAAGACCTGCAGGCCAGGCCCCTCCAGAGACAATCTGCAGCTGTTCCTACCAGCCCAGCTCTCACTTCCAGTGGACCTTGGGCCAGACATGTCCCTAGCTGGCTTAGGTGCTCCTCCCAGGTTCTCACTGCACCTTCTTCATGCGAAGGAGTGCAGTTTACCCCGAGGCGGACACAACTGGGCACAGCTGCTGGCTGGACCTCCCACAGGCATCAAGCTCTTCGCACAAACCTCTCCCAGCACCCATCTGGGCTCCCCAACATCTCTCCTGAGTCCCAGGCACTGTCCTGACTCCTCCACCTATACCAGTCCCTCATCTTGCAAATGAAAGGGTTAGGGAACTGCTCTGGGCCCCAGCCTTTCCTCACAGCCCCGTCTGCCCCCTACTCCTCAGGAGGCGCTGCCTGAAGCCGAGGCAACAGCACCGCAAGCTGCAGCTCTCCGGACCCTCTGACGGTAACAAGCGAGACCAGGCCACTTCGATGTCCCAGCTCCACCTCATCTGTGGGGGACCCCTGGAGCCTGCCCCATCTGGGGACCCCGAGGCTCCGCCTCCAGGCCCCCTCCACTCAGCCTTCTCCAGCTCCCGAGACTTGGCCGCCTCCCGGGACGACTTCTTCCGCGCCAAGCCGCGCTCTGCCAGCCGTCCGGCCGCCGAGCCTGCGGGTGCCCGCGGGGGCGAGGGCCCCGGGCTCAAGGGCGCCCGTTCCGTCGAGGGTCCCGGCGGGCTGGAGTCAGGCCTAGAGGAGTACCGGCGGGGGCCCTCGGGGGCCACCGCCTTCCTGCACGAGCCACCCTCGCCGCCGCCGCCCTTCGAGCACTACCTGGGCCACAAGGGGGCGGCCGAGAGCAAGACCCCCGACTTCCTGCTGTCGCAGTCGGTGGACCAGCTGGCGCGGCCGCCGTCGCTTAGCCAGGCCGGGCAGCTCATCTTTTGCGGCTCCATCGACCACCTCAAGGACAGTGTCTACCGCAACGTCATGCCCACCCTGGTGATACCCGCGCACTACGTGCGCCTCGGCGGCGAGGCGGGCGCCGCAGGGGCGGGTGACGAGCCTGTCCCGCCCGAGGGCACGGCCCCCGGCCCGGCGCGCCCTTTTCCCCAGCCCGACCCCCAGCGCCCGCTGATGCCGGGCCACTCGGGCGCGGGAGGCGAGGGCGGCGGGGGTGGCGGCGGCGAGGGCTGGGGGGCAGGGCGCTCGGCGCCGGTCAGCGGCTCGGTCACCATCCCGGTGCTGTTCAACGAGTCCACCATGGCGCAGCTCAACGGGGAGCTGCAGGCGCTGACCGAGAAGAAGCTGCTCGAACTGGGCGTGAAGCCCCACCCGCGCGCCTGGTTTGTGTCCCTCGACGGGCGCTCCAACTCGCAGGTGCGCCACTCCTACATCGACCTGCAGGCGGGGGGCGGCAGCCGCAGCACCGACGCCAGCCTGGACTCGGGCGTCGACGTGCACGAGGCGCGGCCCGCGCGCCGGAGGCCCCTGCGCGAGGAGCGGGAGCGCGCCTCGCCCGCTGCCCCGCCGCCGCCGCCGCCCCCGCCGCCCGCGCCCCCGCGCCTGGCGCTCAGCGAGGACACGGAGCCGAGCAGCAGCGAGAGCCGCACGGGCCTCTGCTCCCCGGAGGACAACTCCCTGACACCGCTGCTGGACGAAGTGGTGGCGCCCGAGGGCCGGGCGGCCACGGTGCCCCGGGGTCGGGGCCGCAGCCGCGGGGACAGTTCCCGCAGCAGCGCCAGCGAGTTGCGGCGCGACTCGCTCACCAGCCCGGAGGACGAGCTGGGGGCAGAGGTGGGCGACGAGGCGGGCGACAAGAAGAGCCCGTGGCAGCGGCGGGAGGAGCGGCCGCTTATGGTGTTCAACGTCAAGTAGCGCCGCCGCCCCGTTTGCCGCCGTCGCCGGCTCACCTCCCGCCCCTTCCGCCCCGGCCGGCCCCCAGGGTGCGCGCCCCGGGGAGCGGCAGCGGCGCCCACCCTTAACCCCACCCCCGTCCCGCCCCGCGCCTGGAAAGGTGCCCGGGGGCCTGCGGAGCTGTCCAGTGGAACGTGCTGGGTAATGTCTTGGGAGGGACTCCATGTCTGCCTCCAAGAGGGAGGTGGGAGGGGGTCAGACTCATTGGGAGGAGCTGGGGAGGAGGACTGGGTGGGGGGGAAGCAGTGCCTGTATAAACGTGGCTGTACATAGAAAGATCTATTGTGGGAAAGCAGGAGGGGCAACTGGGCCTCGGCTGCCAGCGCGAGGGCTGGGAAGGGAGGGGGCATTCTCTGTGGACCCCTGGGAGGGGAGGGGGTGCTGCTTGCTGACTAGCCCACCTCTGGGCTACGATGTCACAGGGTTGGTGGCTGGGGTGGCTCTGGGGACTAGGGGACAATGTGATGGGATCTCTGTGGGCAACAGCAGATATAAAACTGGTGAGATTAGCTCGTGTGTGTCTTTCTGTGAAATAGGGGGAGTGTGGGCACTGGATGGGGGCCCTTGCTCAGGGGTCCCCTGGGGAGGACAGGCAGGGTGGCCAAATCAGACACTGTTAAGAAAGTGTACAAACTTTATTGCAGCACATACATACACACACACACACACTCCTGTGGATAGGGGAGAGCACCTGGCCACAGGGTCCACAGAAATTGGGGGAGGTGATGGCAGCTTGTTACGTGGCTTTCACCACAGCCCCCCTTCTGATAGGGAAGGCCTTAGATTGAGGCCGCACCTCCCACAGTGAAGGGGAGACTCAGAATGGAGGGGTCCAGGAGAATCTGGTAGGGGAGAGGTGCTGGGGAGGCCTGAGCAGTGGGCACCCTCTGAGCAGAGTCCCGAGGGCTGCAGTATCTTCAGTCCTCAGTCCCCCCTCACAGCAGCTGTCTCGGGGCTGGAGCCCTCACAGGAGTGTCCCAGCGCAGGGCTGCCCTGCGCAGACACTTGGTGCCCTTGGCCGCGCAGCGGAAGCCAACAGGACAGCAGTGACGCTGATCCGCACAACACACGCCCTGGACGGTCAGAGAGGGGTGTGAGAGTTGGACAAAGCAGGACCTGGCCCATGCCCACACCCAGCCCCAGGTTGGGGGGCGGCACTGACCTGGCTGTAGGGACAGCAGGCCCAGCCCCCTTGGCTAGCTCGGCAGCAGGTCTGGTTGTCGTGGCAGAAGTGCCCTTCCCCACACTGCACGTCCCCTACACCCACGTGAGGGCCAACAGGCAGGCGGGCAGCAGGCTGGGCAGAGTCCACCTCCTTCTCACAGGATCTGGCCTTCACATTGCAGGTGTACCCAGCTGGGCAGCAGTGCTGGTGGTCCTCACAGCAAACGGCCTGGGAGGGAGAGAGCAGCATTACACTGTCGTCCTCCCTCCCCCCGGGACTCAGCTTCCCTGTCCAGGGGCACTCACATGGGGCAACTGGCAGCAGGCCCAGCGCCCACTCAGGCTTGGGCAGCAGGTCTGCCCCACCGGGCAGCCGGTGAACTGGTCACAGCCCATGTCCCTGGGGTGGGACAGGGAAGCTCGGCGGGCAGGTGTCTTCTCCAGTCCGGTCACCATCTTGTTCCCCCTCTGACACTGCCCCCCAGCCACACACGTGTAGCCCTGGGGGCAGCAGTGCTGGTGGTCAGAGCAGCAGACAGCCTTTGGGGTGGCAGAGAAGGGTGTTCTAAGAAGCTCCTATGAGGGATGGAGTGCTGAGCCCCTGCCCCCCAGCCCACCTCTCCTGCTCACAGCTCCTCCAGCTGGGGGTGAATCTGATAGAGCTGGTGTGCCACTCACAGGCTAGGCAGAGAGCAGAAGAGCAAGATAACAGGAGTTTGGCTACCTGCCCAGGCAAAGACACTGCCCCCCAACTGCTATCCCCCTACCCATGCACCTCTGGGACAGGACAGCAGCCCCACTCCCCAGATATGAGTCGACAGCAGGTATTGGAGGAGGGACAGCTGGTGACATTATCACAGGGGACATCACTCTCCATGGCTTGGGGGTCCAGCAAGCTGAGGTGGGCTGGGGCCTGCTCCATCCAGGGCACCTGGAGGGTGCCCTGTTCACAGGTACCCTTCTCTGTGTCACACCTAAACCCGGCCGGGCAGCAGTGTATGTGGTCCTCACAGCACACAGCCTAGGGTAGATGGAGAGGGGACAGTGGGTACAGGGGCCCAGTTGGCTGCCACCCTCTGCTCAGCCCAGCCCACCCACCACTCCTGGGTACCTGAGCAAAAGGGCAGCAGCCCCAGGCCCCTGACTGTAGGCGGCAGCAGGTGTAACCGTCTGGACAGCTCATCTCCATATCACACTTCACCTCTTGCACTGTGAGGGAGGCAAGGAGGACAGGTCAGCAGTGGCAGTGGGGACCTTCGGGGTGCCCACGCTTGGCCAGCTCCACAGCTAGAACCATATGTTGAGGACGAGGGCACCACTTAGGCCAACCCTGGGCAGTGGTCCTAAGGCTAGGCCCAGTGTGGAGGAAAGGGGGCTGTACCTGCCTGGCCCCTCCATGTGGCCAGTCCCCAACCCCTATATCTGTTCCCGGAACAGCCTGGTGGAGAGCTCATCCTCACGGTGCAGGTGGAATGGGGTCGGTGGCCTGCCTCTGGTACCTGTGTGTGCCGGCAACTTGGTGAGGAGGTCTGTAGCATTCTCCTTGGAGAGGCACTTATTGTGGATCAGGTCGCACACAGTGTCCTGGGGGCAGCAGTGCAGGTGGTCGGAGCAGCAGATGGCCTGGGTAGGGGCGGGGGTGGGTCTATATGACTTCAGTCTCAGCTGGGCCCAGAGAGCAGCCAGGCGGACAGCTGGTACTGCCCCAATCCCCCACTAGGGGGTGGCATGAGTCCTGAGCCGCCAGGCTCTTGCAGCAACTAGCCAGACAGCCCCACTCCCTGGAGTCCCTGCAAGGTAGACGTCCAGGCCAGGTGGCCGTGGGCACATAGCCAGACTGGCTACAGCCCCTCACTCACATTGGGCATTGGGCAGCAGCCATAATTCCCACTGGGCAGCTCGCAGCAGGTAGAACCATCAGGGCACCGGGACCGGGCATCAGGGCACATGACCACTGGAAGGGAAGAGAGGCGTGAGTGGCAGCGGGGGGTCAGGGATGGGATGGGACACGGGATGGGATGGGGGGTGGGAGGGCATGACTTCTTCTCCCCAGCTGGGAGCCAGATGAGGCCTCTGCTCACTCCTAACCCCCGACGCGATGCTCTCCCACCTCCTCACCTTCCCTATTAGTCCTTTGTGCTGGGATCTTCTTTGCCAGGGGGTGGGTGCCCATGGCTGCGAGGCAGCGGGCATGAGCCAGGTCACAGGAGGTACCATGGGGGCAGCAATGCACCTTGTCTTCACAGCAAGAAGCCTGATGAGACATGGTCCTGACTCCGTCTTTGCCTGTTCCAGCCCTTCACTTTGCCCCTGCTGCCCTCTCCCCTCCTCCCATCTTCCCAAACCTGTACCTGGGGCATGGGACAGCATCCCCAGGAGCCATCGAGCATAGGGCAGCACGTGGAGGAGTTGGGGCATTCAAACTGGCTACCGGGGCACTGGACAGCACCCAAGGAACTGGTATCTGTGGACAGGATGACCCAGGATTCAGCCGACCCAGTCAGTGAAGGTCATTTCCCCCATCACTCAAGGAGCTGCTGGCGCCAGGGCCTGAAGGCCCAGCTACAGGGCGACTGGGGGACTCAGTGTTCTGCCAGGCACTCCTAACCCACTCTCCCCACTAGCCAGTCCTTGCCTCCACACTACAGCACAGGGCAGGGGCATATACTACTGACCGGGTTGGCACTAAACTAGCCCGACAGCTTGGCCTCTCCCCACTCCCACAACGCCTGGCCCCAGGCCTGGAGTCTCACATTCTCTCCTGCCCCCTCCTGGCCCTCGTACTGCTCCTCTGCCCAGAGCAAGGAGGTTGCTCAGTACAGATGCCACATGAATGAGGGCATGAGAGCAGGAATCAGGGGCGCCCAGCTGGCTGGGCTCCTGGGCACTCCAGGCTCCACATGCTGCCCATCTGCCTGCCCTCCACTTCTACCCCCGCCACACCTGATCTTCGGAAGCAGGACCGCCCATCAGCACTGCAGTGGAAGCCATGTGGGCAGCAGTGGCGGCCATCTCCACATGACACGGCCTGTGGGATACAGAGATGCCTGTGTTGGGTAGGCCCTCTTACCTGGGGGTGGGAGAGTGCAAGAAAAGTGTAAATGAGCCCCTCCACTGAGCTAATAGCACCCTCACCTCTGGGAATGGGCAGCAGCTGGAGGTCCCCGAGATGGTGCTGAGGCAGGAGTAGCCATGAGAGCAATGGGCATCTGTCTGGCAGGGTCTGCCCAGACGCCTGCTCAGCACTGCAGGCCATTTGTCCTGGGAAGTGAGAGGAGAGGATAAACCACAGGACCCAAGCCTGCCCCCTCCTCTGGCCAATCCAAGATGACCCTTTGGGAAATCTCATGCTACCGGCTCTTGCCTGGGCTGAAGGGCACTCACCAGAAGGGGATTGCAGCAGCTATAGCTGGCTCCTCCTGGGCCCAGGCAGCAGGCCACAGGGCAGAGCTGACCATCTGGGCACTGTGTTCCAGCCACCAGCCCTGCCACTAAGGCCACCCAGCTCACCAGGGTCCACATGGTCTGCCTGCAAAGTAACAAGAGGCATTTGGCAACCAGCTTAAGCCCATGCCATACTTGGTTCTGGGGCCAGTCACTCCCCCAGCCCCAGGCCCAGGCCTACTTGAGCTCTCCCAGCAACTCCTGGTCCACGCAGGGAGAGTGTGGGACCTCAGACTCAGCTCCCTACATGTGTCCTGTGTGTGTATCACACATGCAGCAGCATATATACTCCCATGAGCATGAATGCTGACATGCGTACGTGTATGAATCTCTGTCCCCAACACGTGGCTTAACACCTGAGTCCCTGTGGGTGAGTGAATAGAGATGTGGGCATGTGAGAGTCAAGAAGATTTACGAGTTTTGTGGGTCTGATCTGTGGGGATTTGGGTCACCTCTAGGGGGCAGGGGAGGCATGAGTAGCCATGGGAGGACAGGACTGGGGTGCAGGGAGGGAGTCTCCCCCTGAAGAAAAGCCAAGGTTCCACTTCCCCAGCTAGCCCCTCCAGATGCCTCCTGTACCAATACTGTGCTCACACCTGCACTCTGCTGGCAGGGGAGGGGAGGTCACATGATGACATGGGAAACCACAGGGTTGAGAAAGTTGTGAAAAGGGAAGTGCAGTGGCCAGTGAAGTCTTAGCTGCCTTTCCCAGAGGCCAGCCACAGCCCGCCCACTGACTGTCCCCACCCACCCCCCCAGGGAAGGAGATACACAGGCTGGGTCAGACTTTGAGACAACTGTGTTCCAAGGGCCCCCAGTACCACCAGGCCCTTTCAGACTCCCCAAACATACCACCCACCCTATCCCTGCCTCTCCCTGTACCCTGGAGCCAAAACTCAGCCCCAGGTGGAGAGAAACTACATGTGCCCACCCAACTGATCAAAGTCAGCAGAAGGAACCGAGCCTCAGTCTCCTGGTGGGGAGCAGCCTCTCACTTCCTACAACTCTTCCCGCAAGCTCTGCCAGCCCTGCTAGTTCAATAGGGTGGGTCCAGGGGATGTTACCCTGCCTAGAGGGGCAAAAATAATCATGTTTATTGAGCCTTCTGGGAGCCGGTTACAACACTCTATTTTCTTTCTTCTTTGCAATAACCATCCAAAGTAGTAATTATTACCTTTACTTTTCAAAGAAGGAAACAGGCTCAGAGTAACATGCTCATGTCACATATCAAGTCGTGGAGATGACAAGCTTTGATGGCTCCAGAGCACACTGAACCCAGGTTCATCTCATAAGCAGCACTACAGACAGTGCCCAGGAATGGACCCCAAACCCCAGGAGGGAAGAGCCCTGGGGTCCAAGCAGAGGAAGGGGACAGAGGGTTTCCAGGGTGGGTGTGCCAGGCCGGACAAAAACGGGGAGTGCAGAGGCTGCCTGGATACTGCACTTGGGTCCTCATCCTAGAATTGCCACCACTGACTGTGAGAGCCTCAAAAGTTCCTCCCTGTCTCTGGGCCTCAGTTCCCCGTGAGTCTGTGTGTGGACACCACATAGCGTGTGGCAGGGAACTGCACCCACCCAGTCACTCACATCCTCTCTCCCTCACCTGGCTTTCCTCATGGTTCCCTTCCCAGCTCAAAGACCATCCCCAGGAAGCCATCTCCTGGCCAGGAAAGGATGAAGAAGACTGGTCCTGGGCCACAGCCCCTTTCACGCTCTCCTCCACACCCACAGCTCACCCCACCTGCTTCTTGGGAGTCCAACCTCGACCCTCTACAGGCTGTCTCACTGCCCTGGCTTAGGCAAGAAGGGGTGCATATCTGCATAGATCTCGGACTATTTGGCACTCTACTGATTTATTTATGTATATTTCCCTTCCTGGGTATCCTGAGGTTAGGGAGCATAGTGTATGTACCTACTGAATACGCATGCACGCACACGCACACACACTCAGGACCAGGGATGGAGGAGGAGGGGGCTCAATTCCTCTCAGTAAGGTTCTGAGTGGTGGCCTCTCTTACCCCCACCCCACCCTACCACAGTAGAAAGGGAGGACAGGAACCTCTTCAAGCCCCCAGCTCTGTCATCTTCCACTAGGTGGCATCCACCAACTCCGAGTGCCAGGAGGAGAGATTCCCAAAAAGTGAGCCAACCCAACAGCGAGTGAGCAGGATAAACTGGCAGGGAGAGGCGGAAGTTAGCTTGTCCCACCCCGCCCCACGAGAGGAAGTAAGGAAGGACCAGACACAACCCAGGGGTCAGTCACGACTCCCAAGTCCCTACTATCTTTGAGGAAACCAGGGTCTCAAGTTCCACTCCTAGCCCTCTGAGCTCCGGGACCAGAGGCGGGCGTCTCTCTCACTCCCAGCTGCCGCGGGGACTACCCACCACCACCAGCATCTGCCGACGGCGGGCGGAACCAGCTCAAGAATGGCGTGGTCTCTGCTTTGGGGAAGGGGCTGCAGCTTCCGAGGATGCTGGAGAGGGAGAGAGCTCCCTTCTAATGGGGGTCACTGCAATTACTACTTACTCCCACTCCCCGTAGAACTCCCTTCAGTGCATCGCAAATCCCCAAAGGAGTTTCTCTAAACGACTCTCCCCTTGTCTCTCGGCTGAAACGCAGGAAGAACCTCAAGGCCCCACGTCCCCCTGGCCAGCCCCCGGGAAGGAGCAAGCGCCAGGTCCGCGCGGCCGCCGCCTTACCTGCGTCAGGGTCCGCGCCCCCAGGATAGCAGCGGCCGGGCAGCTCACGGACTTGGGCCGCTCAGCGCGATGGCCCTCCCACCTCGTTTCCATTGGTCACATGTCCGGGGTGTCGCGCCCCCATTGGCTAATCGTCGGCGTAGAGGCGGGGCTTTCCTGGAAGGCAGTGCTTCTTTTCTACTCAATTCACTCTCCTCCCTCCCTTCCTCTCTTTCCTCACCCCCTATTTCCAGGGATCATGTGATAGAAGAATCATGTGATGCCCTGGACTGCTCCGCCAGGATGCAGGTGCCCGTTTCCCCGCCTCCTGAGGGCGCCTGGTAGAGTTTGTCCGAGATAGGGTAGCGCCTGTCTGGGGACATTGACAGCTAGGGGAGCTGCCCTTCAGAGGGGGCGTTCAAGGGCGTTTACAGGACGTCCGCTTCTGGATTTGGGACATTTGTGCATCCTGTTTCTATTCTATTCAACAAACGGAGATTAAATGCTGGGCAGCCAGGCCCCAAAGAGGGTTAAAGGAGAGTTGAGAGGGCAACCCTCGGGCGATTTCCTCGAGGTGCTCGCAGCGGGGCTGGGTGGATGGGAAGGGGAGACAGGCTCAGATTAAATCTAATTTAAGGCACAGGGTCGTGTGCCAAGTGCTGTGGATGTTTATAGGGAAGAGATGGCAGGTTGGCTTAAGTGGGAGGAAGAGGTTTAATTCCACCTCGGAGGCAACGTTTTGAACTGAGTCTGGGAGGATTTTAACTGGCAAGAGGGGAGAGGCTGGAGAAGCGGCTGCACAGGGGGGTACTGGGAAGAGCGTTAGGAAACCAGACGGGAAGGGCAGCCTTGGGCAGGGACCGAATGCCAAGTTCAATGTAGTGGACTTGAGCTGCTGGGTGCCTGGCATAAGGTGGGGTGGGGTCGTTGCATAGTGGAAGTGGCTTCCTAGTTTCCGTCGGCCCTGCCTTCCAGGAATTGACACTGCGAGTGAGGAGAGAAAATGCACCACTCAGAACAGACTAGCCAGCAAGAGGAACCAGACTGCGCAGTGCCAAAGAGCCTAGCCCAGGCTGAGATGATGGGAGATGCACTGGGAGGGGGGAGAGGCCCAGAGAAAGCCTGGTGCTGGACCTTGGAGGAAGAGCAGTGTTGGTTATGCAGGGTAGATGAGAGCACTGCAAGCTAAGCAGAGAACCTGAGCTGAGGGTCAGGCTCGGATAGGGAGCAACCGCCAACCTCGGGGGTGGTGGGAGTCTGGGTAGGGAAGAAGTGGCAGGGCTGAGCAATTGTGTGACAGCGATGCTCAGCCTGGGGTTCGAGAGGGTCCAGAGAGTGGATAAGCCTCCTGTTGAGAATCAGCACTATTCTGCCTGCCGGCGGCGTTTGGACATATTTTCTTTCCTGTGTATCCTGAAGCAAGGGGATATAGTTTACGCTTCTCCTGACAAAGTGCACGTGCGCGTGCACACACACACACACGATTTTCATAAAATGTTAGTCAGATCAATGAATGAACCCATTAATCACAACTACACAGAACCAAGAAAAATACACACAGAAAAAGAAAAAAAACTAGAGTGACTGAAACAAGCATCACGAAATCCTTAAAGGGGTGATTTGCCCCTCAGAGGCATTCGGCAGTGTGTGGAGACATTCTGGGTTGTCACAACTCAGGGGAGGTGCATCTAATGGGCAGAGGCCAGGGATGCTGCTAAACATCCTACAGTGCACAGGACAGGCCCCACCACAAAGATTATTCTGCCCAAAATGTCAGTGGTGCTGAGGTTGAGAAACCCTCTCTAAAGGATCAGAAACTTCCTCCATGAAAGAACTCAAAGTTTAAATAAATATTGTCATCTGATTTCCCAGTAACAATAGATTATAGAAAAGTCAGGAGATGTATGTGTTGAGGTTTCTAGAAGAAGTCACTTTGAGTTTAGCAAGGATTAAAACATTTAATAGGAAAAATTGCAAAAAGCAGACTGAAGAGCTTAGAATCCCAACATCCTGGGGACTTTGAGTGTAGGGGCCACAGTTCTGGATGACTAGATGGGCCTCACTGGCTTCACTCTTAGAGGACAGTAGTTAATAGTCAAGGTATGAGCCTGAGCATTCAGAAACATTTGAATCATGTGCAGTTACTCTGACTACCATGGCAAGGAAATGGGAAATACATTTACTAAACAGCTTGTCACAATGGATGCAGTGAATCTCCTCTTCAATGGAGAGGGTCCAGCTCCCCTGAGGGCTGCAGAACATCCCCCACATTCCTCAAGAGACACTCCTTGAGGAGTGTTGTCCTTAAAGCCTCCAATTCAGGAATCTCTCGCTCTCTGCTTTTTCCTTTTAAGGAGGGAGTACCATTTTGTGAATAGGAAAAACTGAAACGAAGCAAATTTCCAGAGTCACAGAGAGATTTGATAGCAAAGAGTTCATCCACATATTTCCCATTCCCTGAACACCCCCCAGCCCGCTTCGGCCAGGCCTTGTGGTTTTTAATTTTGGTCAAATCAATTGACTGTAAATGTGAGGATTTATTTCTGGACTCTCAGTTCTATTCCATTGATCTGTATGTCTGCCCTAATGCCAGTACCACGCTATCTTGATTGCTATAGCTGTGTAGCATGTTTTGAAATTGGGAGAAGTGGGAGTCCTCCAACTTCTTTTTCAAGATCATTTTGGCTATTCTGAGTCTCTCGAATTTCTGTGTGAATTTTAGGATGAGTTTCTGCAAAGAAGACAGCTGACATTTTGATAGGGAATGCCCTGAATCTGTAGATCAATTTGGGGTGTATTGCCATCTTAACAATAGTCAGTCTTCCTATCCATGAACATGGGATCTCTTTTCATTTATTTATCCATTTCTTCTTGACCGTTGCCAAGCATTCCACGCTATAGATGTTACACAGTTTACTTAACCAGTCTCATTTAAAGGACTTTGATGTGTTTCCAATTTTTTGCAGTTACAAATAATTATACAATGAATATTTGTGAACATGTCTCTGAGTGTACTTGTGGGAGTTAAATTCCTAAAAGTAACATTGCTGGGTAAAGGGTATGCACATTTGAAATGTTAACGCTGAATTGCCTTAAAATTTTCCTAGTTTACACGCCCAGTCACAGTATTTGGGAAACTTATTTCCCATACACTCACCAACATTGGATATGCCAATTAAAAATTTTTTTGCCTATCTAATGACAGAAGATATTTCATGGCTGTTTCATCTGCATTTCCTTGATCTCTAGGAAAGCTGAGCATTTTTGCCTATGCTTATTTTGCATGTGTATCTCTTCTGTGAATTGCCTATTTTATCCGTCTTAATCAGGGTTCTTCAGAGAAACAGGACCAATTGATGTGTATATAGAAAGAGATTATTAAAAAGAATTGAGTCACGGGATTATTTAAGCTGGCAAATTCAAAATCTACAGTGTGGGCCAGCAGGCTGGAGACTCAGGAGAGCTGGTGGTGCAGATAAAGTCTAAAGGTGGTTGCTGGAGAATTGGCTCTTGCTTGGAGAGGCAAGTCTGTTTATTCTATTCAGGCGTTCAACTGATTGAATAAGGCCCACCCACATTATGGAGAGCAATTTGCTTTAGCCAAAATTCACTGATTTAAATGTTAATCTCATCCAAAAACACCCACCAAGTTGACACATAAAACTAGCCATCACATTATCCTTTGTTCATTTTTCTACAGTGTTTGTCTTTTTCTTGTTGAATGGTAAGAGCTTTCTGTATATTCTGGATATTACATATGGTGCCGACATCTCCTCCCAATCTGTCACTTGTCTTTTATCTTCATGTATGGTATCTTTTGTGGTCAGAAGCTGTGTTGTTATGTCATCGGAAATCTAGCAATCAATTTTTTCCTTTGTGGCTTCTGCCTTTCCCCTGCCCCCCTCCTTGCTTAAGAAGTTATCAATATGTTCTTCCTGCTTAATTTCTATTCCTGCTGCAGCTCCAGCTGGACTGGGCCTCAGATACAGGCTTGTGCTGGATTGAGGCACCACAAGTGACAGGAGGTCCCACTGGGGAGTCTGGCATGGAGAGGCCCCTGGATATGTCCCTCTGGCTGACAGGTTTCTCCATGTCGGCCCCAGGGCTGCTTTCAGAGGTGATGGTCTGGATAAAGGGATGGGCAGCTCCCTTCTCGCTCCCTCCTTCCACTTGTCTCAGCCTCTCCCTGTTTCTTCCAATCCCCCCATCAGGGTTTTCTTCATTCAGAGTTACTGTTCTGCCCGGCAGAAGAGTCACAGCTGCCCCAGGGCAGAGGCCTTCTCCCCACAGGATCTTGCATTGCCAGGTGAAACATAGGATGTCCGGTTAAATTTGAATTTCAGATTAAAAATGAATTTTTTTTTTTAGTATAAGTATGTCCCATGCAATGTCTGAGACATACTTATACTTGGAAGTTTTTCATTGTTTATCTGAAATTCAAATTTAACTGAGAATATTGTATTTTTATTTGCTAAATCTGGCTGCCCTGAAGACTGAGGTTGGAGCGAGGGCACAGAAGCAGCCTCCGCCTCACGCATACCTACTCCTTCCGCTTCCTGCCTGAGTCACCTTGGAGTGAGCCAAGTTCCTTCAATTGTTGCCCCAGTTCCTGAAGCGCCTGCCCTCTCATCAGGCACCTGACCCTGAGCCTGTGTCTCGTGGGGCTCCAGGCCGGCTGGGTGGCTGTGGGGGAGGGGAGTGGGGAATAGGCCGGTGCCCAGGCCAGAGGCTGTGGCAGGATATCCTGCAACAGAGGTACTGGACCAAGTCAGGAGACCTGGGTTCCTGTGCCAGTTGAGGCCAGGAACTTGCCCAGTGTCGGTGGGCAGGTTACTTCCCCTGCTGTTGCTTTTCAATCAATTTCTATTTTTAACAAAGTGTAACATGCAAATAAGTTTTAGTCAAATTATAACACAAAGCAACACCCTTGTCCTCTCTTTTCCTACCCCAGATGTCCATTTTCAGACCCTTTCACAGTTTCTTCTGTGAGCTTCCTTGCATTTCTACATTAATGTGCATATGTGAGTTCTCCATTCGCCTTTGGCCTTGATGTGCTCATCTGGGCAGCAGGAGAGCAGCGCCCTGCTCCCTGGCAGTGGGGAGCCCCAGAGTGTACAGTGAGCTGCCGCTGCTCCACCTGGCCACAGAACCACTTCTCTGTGCAGGTAGAGTGATGCTGAATGGTGTCTTTACATCAGCTGTGGGGTGCAGGACGCAGGGTGGTGGTGGAGGAGAGAGGGGGGGAGAATGGGAAAGGGGGAGTGAGGTAGTAGAAGCTTAGGAGGGGAGCCGAGGGCTTGGCTGTGCAGAGGCCCTGGCTGGAGTGGCCTTCAGGGATCCTCTGGCCTGGAGTTCTCGGCCCCAGCTGCCCTGTTGGAATCACCCAGGGAGATTTTGCAGCTGCAGACGGCCTGACGTGCAGGTCTGAGAACCCCTCATCTAGCTCAACCCCCTTTTTTTTTTTTTGCTGGTAAAGATTCACCCTGGGCTAATATCTGTTGCCAATCTTCCTCTCTCTCTCTTTTTTTTTCTCTCCCCTAAGTCTCAGTACATAGTTGTGTATTCTAGTTGTAAGTCCTTCTAGTTCTTCTGTGTGAGCCCCTGCCACAGCATGGCTACTGGCAGACGGGTGGTGTGGTTCCGTGCCTGGGAACCAAACCTGGCTGCCAAAGCGGAGCATGCTGAACTTAACCGCTAGGCCGTCAGGGCTGGCTCTCGGCCTGCTTTTTATGCAGTGAGGAACCTGGCGCTCAGCAAGGACCTCCTCTCCGGTCACTTTTCCTCTTACAAAGGAGCTGTGCAACTTGACTTAACCTCTCTGCCTCTGCATCCTGGTCTGTCTGTTGGGGAAACAATGAGCCTCTTACCTCCATGGAATGAGGTCATGCCTGAGCAGCCCTCAGCACAGGGGCTGAGCCAGGTACAGGCTCAGTTAAGAAAGCTGCCACCGTTGTGGCGAGTCCTCCCCTTGGGCCCTCCCAGTGCCCCCCAACCACCATCCTTCGCTTGAGAGATTGCCCACCTGGCTGTTGGCCCACCTCACCCTCTCCTCCCTAGTGCTGGCCCACAGGTCTCTCCTCCCAGAAACCCAGCTGGATCCCCCAAGTGGCTGCACCCCATCCTGTCCTGCTGGCCCAGTGTCCAGAACTCTGTCCACCTGGGGCAGTTTGCACCCAGTCCATTTCAGACTCCTGTGCAGGGCACCCCTCCGACTGAAACCATCAGCTTCCCTCGGCCAGACAAGGGCAGCGGTGGCAGAAGACTCAATCCCTGAGCGATGCTGTAGGGGTAGGGGAGACGCCAGGAGGGGTGGCCCTGCTTGACTTCTCTCCCTCCATCCAGATGTGGGAGGAGCCAGGATCTGCCTCCTACAGGAGAAGCAGGAAACATTCACAGTTAAGTTTCAGTTTCTTATATTCTGAGAGCAGTGAGGTGATCTGGAGAAGAACTTCCTGGTGGGGGCAAGGACTGACCCCAGCGAGTCTCCAGGAAGCCAGAGTGGCCTCTGGGACAGGCAGGTGGCAGCTACCAGAGGATAGAAGTCAGCTTTTCCCAGAGACCTGGGCAATGGGCTGGGATCCGGGCAGCGGGACCTCATCGTTGCCTGCTGACCTCAAATGCCAACTCTGCCAAGCTGGGTGACTTGGGCTTATTTCTTTGACCCTAAATGCCTTCATCTGTGAAACGGAGTAATTGTAATTACCCACCAGGGCATTTGGGAGGATTGAATGTGCTAACAACTGTAAAGTGCCAGGCCGGACGGAGTTGTTCCTCAAGAAACTGTCCTTTTCTTCTCCATCGCTCCTATGTTTGAAAGAATTTTGAGAACCAAAAACTAAGGAATTCATCTTCCTATTAAACTTTGAAAAATCAATGATATAAAATCTGACCCTATTATAGTGAAAAAAAATCCAGCCAAACCCAAGACAGGGGCTCGGGCCCTGAAACCCTTGCCAAGCTCCTCTGGGCTGTGGGCCCTATGCTCACATCTGAGGACACCCTGTCCATTCCCCGGAAGGCTTGGGGGGTGCTGGACGCCGTTGGTGGTCCGCCCTGTGTCACGCCTCCCCATGGGGACAGGAAATACCCTCCCCCACCCTGTGCCTTTTTCTGCTTGAGAATCCCCTGGGGGCAGCTGTGCCCTGAGTCGTTGCTGCCCTGCTGATGGACCCCAGGAGTCAGGGCCCAGCTTTTGTCACGGCCAGCACGTGGACAGGTTGCGTTGTGGAAATGAAACGACAGCTTCGGTTGTGGGCACTGTTGATTCTGGGAGGATGATGAGCTTAGAGAGCTGGGGGTGGGGGGAGTGGAGAGAAGAACCAGGAGGCGTTTGGCATGCCTGCTCCTCCCGCATCCCTGAGTTCTTATAGCAACGCTGCAGAGTGTTATCTCCACTCCCAGAGGTGAGACAGTAAGGAGCTTAGCCAGGGTCACCCGGCTACTAAGTGGTGGTGCCAGTGTCTGAGCCCACATCGGTCAGACCCCAGAGCTTTTGCCCGCAACACCAGGCTCCACTGGATGCTGAGAGCAGCTCAGCCCGATCCTCCCTCCCAGCCCTTCCAGCCCGCCTGAGCTCCCCTGGCCCTTCTCCAGGGAGGCCCCCTGGGGGTCAGGAGATGCCTGCCCCAAGTCACTTGGACAGGTCACCTAACTCCTCTGAGATTCAGTTTCCTCCTCTGTAAAATGGGTTCACAGTAACCCCCATGTGCCCTCTACACAGTCACATGAGGTTCAAATGGGGTGATGGATGTGAAGAGACCTTGTAAACTGGCACATTAAAAATGGGAGGGACCTCAGAGGGGCTCCTCTTGTTAATCTGATGATCTGTCTCTGAAGCACTGGGCCAGGGCCTAGGTGAGGAAACCACCCTCCCCAGACAGCTCAGAAAGGTCAGGCCCGAGTCATCTCCAGGAGCCGGAGGAAGAGCAGAGAGGAGGCAGCTGCAAGGAGGGCGGCAAGAAGGGAAGGACCTGCCCCCGGGGCACCCTCTCCTGTCACAGGCTTCCTTCACCCAGTTCATCTGTTTTAGTTTAAACCTCTCCACAGTCCCACGACGGAAGCAGGGCCAGGACGATTAATCTTTCCATTTTAAAGATGAAGAAACTGAGGCCCAGAAAAGAGACAAGTTCCCTCAACAAGTTAGCGGAGAAATCCGTACTCAGATGCACTTCAGGGGACTTTAATTCAATCTCCTATGTTAGGATGGTCGCTGGTAGAGTTGATTTTGGTGTTTTAAAAGGTGAGTCCTGTTAATGATTATTGAGATTTGAATTGGGCCAGGTTCTGTACTAAGCTCTCCTTTAATCTTTAACACAACCTTGAGAGGTAGGTACAATTATTCTCCCGTCTCACAATGAAAGAAGTAAGACGCAGAGAGGTTAAGCAACTTCACTGAGGTCATGCAGTGGGGAAAGGCTGAAGTCGGAAAGTGAATCCGGGTCTGGCCAGAGGGTGTGTTTGTAACCATCACAATATTCCTTCCGTGTAAGTTACTGTGACATCCTGGCCCCCCATCTCAGCACTTCCTGTCATCCCAGCCTGCTCTGCCCTCCCTTGGCCATCATCATGGGTTAATCTGCATCAACGTTCCCTGACCCCCAGGTTGTCCCTTTTTCTAGGACATCTCAGGCCCTCTCTACCACATGACCTGTTTTAATGCCCTCACAGATGTCCTCGCTGTCTGCAATCGTCTTAGTTATTTCCTTGCTTGTTTGTATCTCCTGAACTAGAACACATGAGCAGGGACCTTACGTGGCTTGTCCCCTGCTGTATCCCAGGACCTACAACAGTATTTCGGGCACAACGAACACTCAAAAATTTTAAAAAAGAGAGAGAGAAAGGCTCAATAAATCCCCCCAAAAAAAGAAAAAAAAGAAAGAAAGAGCGAGACACACACACAAGCCAGGCCTTCCGTCCAGGCCCGGCTAGGACAGCTCCTCCGCCGTTTGGGTCACTGAGACCCGGGCTCAGCCCTGGCGTGGCCATGCTGGTCTGGTGGCCGACATACTCCAAGCACCCTTGGTCACACCAAAAAGCAGAACTTGCAGCCCCCGGAAGGCAATGACACCACTTGGGACCAGACGGTGCTTGGTGAGCTCGTGGGCCTTTCTGAGGTTCTCAACAGAAACAGATCCAAAGTCTGCTTTTGGTGACTTTGTATCTTTTGTAACTCTCCTTTAATAAATTTTCAGAAACGAAATTCATAGATAATATAATTTTCCTATGCACAATGTTTTTAGAAATTTGTATAAAGTTCAAACTATAATATAGAGGAAAATAAGAGGAAAGTAATTTATAATAAAAATAGTACATGTTTCCGTATGTGAGAGCTCAGGCTCGACTCCACGACAGAGCAGAAGGGCGCGGATGCACGCGAATCACTGGTGACGGAGAACCGTAAATGCAGACGCCACCCACGCTAAGTGTGGTGTCAGCAACTCAGCTTGCACCAGCCAGGCGGCCACCAAGAGGAGATTTTCTGAAACGGTGAATGATCCCTGGTAAAGTTCTAACGGAGACAAAGCCAAATTTTCCTAGGATTACATGGTAGTTTTATTCCTGGAAAATACCATATATTTTAAAACCATTCAAAAAAAATGTGGGTGAAATAGAGCTGGCTTCCAGGTCAGATAGTTATGAACAGGTTTCTTATGTATGTGGTTATCCAGAAAGACAGAGGAAAGTTGATAGACATACAGGACAATTCCTTGTTGTGTCAGACTGTCCTACACTTTGAGCATCAAATGCCAGGGCCCCAATCTCGTGACAACCACAAATGGCCTCATAAATTTCCAAAATGTCCCCTAGAGAGCGCTAGCGCTCCGGTCGAGAACAGCTGCCCCGCACATTCTCCATCGACCGGCTTTTTAACTGAACTCTGTCTTTGAGATTGTTCTACAGCGCGATGTGGCTCTGCATCCCTTTCAGGCTGCGTGGTGCTCGTCATATGGAGTTCGTCATATGGAGGGACTGTCATGCAATTCCCTTTTGATGGCATTCTGAAGGCCAAGTTAGTGTGTCATTTTGCAGGTGCAAACCGATCAGAGGAGGATTTCTTAGAAGTAGGCTGGTTGGGTCACAGGGTTTCAGCATTCAGAATTTTGATAGTTATGGCCCCAAACTGCCTTCCACGGAGGTAGATTAATCCACATGCCCCCAGCAGAGCAGGAGAAAGCCTGTCCCCAGAGCTCTGCGAATCAGGCTGGAGGGGCGTGAGGAGGCAATTCTGGAAGGTCTTAGCCAGGATCCTTCCCCTCTGGGGGCCACCTCTTCAGACCACACCCAGGTTGCCCCCAGGAAGCCTTGGGTGTCCAGAAACTCACCAACCCACCTTCTCAGGCCCTGGGGAGGGTCCAGAGGCTTTTGCCCAGGTGGGCTGATCCTGGCTATTACATTTATTTTTTAACCTTCACAAAAAGACAGCTTCATTGCTTTCTGATTCTGTAAGTAACGCATACGTATTTCAGAGAACAAAATCCCTTTCCCCACCAACTTTTTATTTTGAAAACTTTAAAAACTTTAGAAAAAATGGCAAGAAGAGTACAGTGAGCACCCATGTAACTTCCTTTGAGTCAGCAGTTGCTCACATTTCACTACATTGACTTTATCTATTTCTACTGAACCATTTGAGACTAAGTTACAGACATTCACCCCTAAACACTTCAGCGTGCATTTCCTAAGAACAAGAACATTCTCCTACAAAACCACAGCATGGTTATCACACTCAAGAAATTAACATGGATAAAGTAATAACTAATTACGGGCAGCCCTAATTCGGTTTTCTCCAGTTGTCCCAGTAAAATCCTCTATAGCCCCCCTCCCCTCCCCGCCCTCGGGGTCCAATCAAAGACCTGACTTGGCCTTTAGCTTTGGGCCAGCAGTTTGGGTTTCTTCTCTGCGCTCAGTGGTCTTGCACCCCTGGGTCCTACCTCCAGGAAGGCAGCTCTAGGTGGGGACAGTGCTGGCCCTGAACTCACAGGTGCTGGTGGGGTGCACAGGAGGGACCTGAGCCCTACTTCAGCCCCATAAATGTCTTCCTAGGCCCTGAGGGTGCAGGCTGGAGGGGACATTGCCCCCGTCCCAGGGCTTGCCCTGGAAGAATTCAGCCTCATAATAAACTACCTTCTGTTTATGCCGCTCCCCCGGTGCCAGGCAAGGACTTGTCCGTCAGTCTCCATGACACCCCTGGTGGCTGGTACTATTTTCTCCACTTTTACAGTTGAAAGGAGGAGTTTCTGTCTTTCCATCTGATGAGGACGGAAACATGAGGCCACAGGGGGCCACATGCTGCCTCTGGAGTGACCAGTGGGTCTGTGGTCCGTGTGAACTTCAGCTGAGTCAGCCAGGACAGTGGCCGCCTCCTCCTCAGGCCTCCAGGCAGCTCCTCTGGGCAGGCGCATCCAGCCGGGGCTCCAGAGCTTCATGGGCATCTCAGGGTCTGGCTCCACCTGCAGCCGCCATGATCATCCTTGCGAGCTGCCCCTGCCAGCTTCGCAGTGCCTCGTTGCTGCAGATCACCCCTCTCGTCCACCCAGACAGCTGCCACTACACTGGGCTGTGGTCATGCCAGAGAGGCCCCCAGGGTTTTAAGCCTCAAAGCATTCACATGTGCAGGAAGGCCCATGATCCACTCAGTTCCGGGTCCCTGACAGGGGCCACATAACCATTTGTCAACTCTTCACGTGGCTTTCACAGATGCGACTTTTGCTAAGAGTCTGTAAGCAAGGCAGGACAGGTGACATCGTCCTTATTTTCAGATAAGGAAATGGAGGTGTAGCGACAAATCTGCAAGGCATCTTATTGCAAGAAGAAAACCAGAAATAGAGTGCAAGCCCCTCATTCTACTGTGGGGGAAACTGAGGCTCAGAGGTCCCCAGGTTTGATTCCTGGCTGTGCTGCTTTGTAGCTGTGTGATCTTGGGTCTGGGGAGGAAGGGGTAAGGAGTTATTACTATCTATGTCTGCAGCAAGAGACAGAGGTAGGACTAGAATCTGGTTGCTCAAAAGGCCCTTTCCAGAACGTTCTGTGCCACAGGTCCTGGGGGGCAATCAATAATAGTAATAATAGTAATAGTCATTGAGTGCTTGCCGCATGTCAGACAGGGTCTAAGCACTTTGCAGCTGTTAAGTCATTACACCCTCACACAATTGCTGTGAGTAGGTGCATTATTATTACCATCAGCTCATTTCATAAATGGGGAAACTAAGGCTTAGAGGCATGAAGATCCTTGCTAGAGGTCCCACAGCTGCTGCTGGAGGCAGCCGGATGGAGCCAGGGCCCTACCTCCCAGGCCTCTGATCTCCAGGCCGGTAAGAGTGCTGCCCCGCACGCTGTGTTTCTTGGAGTTGTTGGGGCCTGAGGCCTGAAGAGAGGAAACCTTGGCAGCTGAGCGGGTCACCCCAGGGAGCAGAACACCCGGTTGAGAACAGGGTGGGGTGGGAGCTTCTCTGGACTCAGGCAGGTCGGGGGTTGAATTCTGGCTCTTCCGTTTGAGTGATCTTGGTGCAACTTGACCTCTGGGGCCTCCGTTTTCTCACTTGTAAAATGGGAGATTGCGTGGGAGAAGTGTGGGTTCTACTCCGCGCTAGGAGTCATTACACACAAGGAACTCAGTTTCCTCCTCTGTAAAATGGGGAGGGTAATCTCTTGGCTGTTGGCTGTGAAGTCGTTCGGCAAACCATAACTTTGAGGCTTTAAAGAACCTTAATAGAGGCTGGGTTCTCTCCTTAACTTATAAAAACCAGTTTATAAAATGACTTTGTGTCATTTCAGACTTCAGCTTGGTATGGGAAGGGAATGCAAAGGGCGCCTTCTCTCGGGCCCTTAAACCAAGGGGTCAAAGATTGCACTCCCTCCGCCCCCAAATTCGGGCTTTTCCAGCGGTGGCGAGCCGCAAAGCCCTTTCTCAGGGAAAGCTGATGGTTGGCCCCTTGGCATCCACGTGCTAACCCGGCGTGCGCCGGCTGGCGGGGCGGCTCCCAGCCCGGCCGCGACCATTCCGGGCGTGAGGGGCGGGGAGGCTGGTGATGTTAAAGCCACGGCCTACCCTTCTTAAAGGCGCAGGCTCGCACCCTGTGGTCCTTTTTTCCGTGTTAGGACAAAAAGTCAAGACAGCACGAAAGTTTTAAAGGCGAGGTAGGTGGTGTGGTCTGGGTACGAGACTGGCCCGGGAAGAGCTGTGTCTCCTTGAGAAGCGGGATCAGAGACGTCAGCGCAGGATTTAAGCCCACCTGTACCGGGGAGGCAGCCCGGTGCAGGCGAGAAGTACCTGGCCGGTTCGAATTCTGGGTTCTTAACTTCGAGCCTCAGTTTCATTTTCTGTAAAATGGGGTCAATAATAATCTACTTCTAAAAGCTTTGAGACTAAGAAGAAATAACAATGTGAGCATAACCAACACGAAAATGTCGGTCCCCTTCTCCCCTACTCAGTCCTCCCACTGAGCGAAGGAGGAATCCGAGGGCTAGAGCGGTATAGTAAGTCGCCCAAGGTCACGCAGCAGCGGTGGGACGGAGCCCACGTGGAGCCCGATTGGACCTGGGTCTCCCGACTCCCGGGCCAGCCTTTTCTCTCCATCCAGCCTGCCTAGCCGGGTTACCGCTCATCTAACTCCACTGCCCACACCCGCACGGTACCCTGCAATTTGTCACGTGGTTTTGGAGCTGCGCGTCAAGCTGACTATCCGCAAAATGGGGGTGATGCTAATTCCTGTTTGATACGGTCGCCACGAACGAAGTTGTGAAACCTGAACAAGGAGCCCGGCGGGTTAGTGTTTGCCATCACTATCTGATCGTCCCGCGGCCCAGGAAGAGCTGATCCAAACCCCCGCCGCCACGCAGACGAGGACACTGAGGAAGAGGTCGAGACTGCGTTACCCGCGCTGGTCTGCAAAGTTAGTGGGAGCGCCGGGACGCCGGGGAGCTGGGGGGGGGGCGTTGTGACAGCACGCTGTCAAATGCGGTGCTGTCGCTAGCTCACGCGCCACGCGGAGACCAGCGACCTCGGCGCACAAGCCCGGCGGGGCACCGGCAGCGCGAGTTCGGGGCGGACGGCCGGTTGAGGCGCGGGGCGGTCCGGAAGGAGGCGGTGAGTGGGCGGGGCCGGCGTCACTCCGGGCTTGCGGCCGGTCGGCCCGCGGGGGGCGGGGCCTCGCGGCGCGGTCCCGGGGGCGGGGCGGCCTCGGCAGCCTGCGGAGTCGGCCTCGCTGCGAGGCGGGCGCGCGCGGACCCTGCACCGGCCGCGGAGCCGCTATGGGCCCGCCCGGCCCCGGGCACCGGGCTGCGCCAGCGCCGGCCTAGAGCCAGGTGGGCGGGGCGGGGCCGCGGCTGGGCGCCCGGCTGGGGGCGGAGGCCGGAGTCGGGTCTCTGGGGCTCCCGGGCCGGGGCTGGGCTAGGGGCCCCGGGTCACGGGCCGTCGGGCCCACCTAGTCGGCCTCACCGGGCGCCCGGTGCGCGCGGGGCGGAGCAGGGAGGGTCGCCGAACGGCGAGGGGAGATCCTGCCTCACCGTCCCTTCTTCCCGCCCTCTCGGCCGAGCCCTCGGCCTGTATTTTGGTGAGAGAGCAGGGAGACGGTCCTTCCCGTCCAGGCCCGGGGCCTGGGGCCTGGCGCCTCCGGCCTCGGGAGGAGGGATGCGGGGCGGGCCGGGACCCCAGCCTGCCGTCCCGAGAACGCCGACCGACCCTTTGCCGCCATCTGCTTTCTTTACGCGTCTCCCTCCCTGCCCGGCCCCCTCTCTCCCCGCCCGGTGAGTGGGGCTCGTTGTGCCCTCCTCGGGGCTGCTGCCGGAGTGGGGGGCGCAGGCGGCGGCTTAGACGTTTGATCTTTGGGCCCCCGGGGCCAAACCGGGCGCCTGCCCTGAGGAGGTTCCTAGTGAGCCTGTGTGGCGCGGGTGAGGGGAGGCAGCGGGCCGTTACTGCCCGTTCATCGATGGGCGACCACCCCAGCTTCCCTCCTAACTGCTCCCGGGGTGGTCTCGGGAGGGCACCGCCCCTCTCTGAGCCTCCGTTTCCCCGTTGGCAAAGCGGAGCCGACAGTAGCCGCTTTGAAAGGTTGTGAGGATCGCTTAGCTCAGACTCGGTGAGTGGATGGGGTGAGGGTCGGTCAAGTCCCAGAGTGTCCCCGCCCCATTTGTCGCCGGCCCGCCGACTCCCGTTGTGTGAGTTGTCGTTCCAGTTGACTGAGGTTTGTTTTTCAGAATTGAAGCTACAAAATGGCTGACCAGGACCCGGGGGGCATTAGCCCCCTCCAGCAAATGGTGGCCTCAGGCGCTGGGGCTGTGGTCACCTCTCTCTTCAGTAAGAACTGGGGAGGTGGGGCGGGGGCAGCTGGGGACTGGGGCAGACCAGAGATCGAAGGTGACTTGGTTCTGGAGGAGGGGTTGGCTGGGGTCCTGGAAGGAGCCATCAGACCTGCCCTCCTCCCCCAGTGACACCCCTGGATGTGGTGAAGGTCCGCCTGCAGTCCCAGCGCCCCTCGGTGGCCAGCGGTAAGTGCCGGACCCTGGAGCCAGTAGGGGGTGGTTCCTGGGCAAAACAACGGTCTCCCAGAGGTGGGGTCCCTGGGGCAGGGGGGGGCTTTCCTGACCTGAGGGGCTGCCTTGTATTTTAGAGCTGATTCCTCCCTCCAGACTCTGGAGCCTCTCCTTCGCCAAATGTGAGTGCCCCAAGCCCCAGGGACCCTGGGAGGGTCCGGGGAAGGGAGTGTCCCAGTCTTGCCAGAGCACCTGTGGGCCCCACAGCCACCGACTAGCACACACCTTCAGGTCATAGCAGCTGGCTCTTTGTCCTGCACAAGAATGTCTACCCAGGGACCCCAGCCTCTGCTGGCCCTCCAGGGATGGGAGCTCACCTGTTCCCTGCAAAGTTCCGGGGCCTTGTCATACTAACGCTCCTCCCCTTTCCCAGTGCCCTCCTCTCTCCAATCTACAGGGAAGTGTCTCCTGTACTGCAATGGTGTTCTGGAGCCCCTGTACCTGTGCCCAAATGGTACCCGCTGTACCACCTGGTTTCAGGACCCCACTCGCTTCACTGGCACCATGGTGAGCAGCAGCTGTGCCTTCAGCTGAGTCTGTAGGCACTCCTGAGGGATTCAGATTAGCTGGGCAGCCGACCCAGGGAAGAATGGGTGGTAACAAACCTGTAAGGGTGGTCATTTCTGTTTGCGAAGGGTTTCCCTGAGGAGGTGGTGCTTTTATGAGGTTCTGAAGGGTGAATAGGAGTCCACCTGAAGCAAAATGTAGAATTGCTTTTGTGGAGGCTTCAGGGGCTGCTGCTTCTCGGCAGGACCCAGGGCTGTGGGCAGAGGTGATGGCATCAGCCTAGGGTCCAGCCTTGTTCACGTTCATCTTTTCTCCCCCTGGGCCCGTATCTGTTTGGCCAGGATGCTTTTGTGAAGATTGTGAGACACGAGGGCATCAGGACCCTGTGGAGCGGCCTCCCAGCCACTCTGTGAGTACCCCAGTCTTGCATATTGTCTTCCCCCAGTACCCCGCTGATCCCTTGCTGCCCTGTTGGCTGGCTGGGAGGGGGGGATGTGGAGGCCTGGGAGGTTCGGCAATCTTTGGGAGTCCTAGCTAACCTCTGTTCATACTCTCAGGGTGATGACTGTCCCAGCCACTGCAATCTACTTCACTGCCTATGACCAACTCAAGGCCTTCCTTTGTGGTCAAGCCCTGACCTCTGACCTCTACGCACCCATGGTGGCTGGCGCACTGGCCCGCTGTGAGCATGGCATTCGGCCCTTGATCTCTCTCTGACCCCACCTGTGCCTGAGCCCAGCTGGGAGCTGGCTGCCAGCTCCAACCTCTGCCAGCTTAGGGGTGGGGGGAGTCTTGGGCCCCCATACCCTGGGGTGGGTTGCCATTGGGACCTGTGAGCTGACCCCTCCCCACTGTTCCCCTCAGTGGGCACCGTAACTATCATCAGTCCCCTGGAGCTGGTACGAACAAAGTTGCAGGCTCAGCATGTCTCATACCGGGAGCTGGGTGCCTGTGTCCAAGCTGCTGTGGCTCAGGGCGGCTGGCGCTCACTGTGGCTTGGCTGGGGTCCCACTGCCCTTCGTGATGTGCCCTTCTCAGGTAAGCACCAGAGGTGCAGGGAGTGGGGTAAGGGAGCCCTTGGATGACACACAAGAGGTCTGTAGCCAAGTCCCACCCTTGCTACTGGTGATGTTAAAGTCAGTTAACTTCTCTGAGCCTTGACTATCTCGTCAGTGAAACGGGTCCAGCCGGCAGGGTATTCACCTAGGTTTTCAGGAGATAAGTCCTGCAGAGGACCTGTTAGAGAAACTGTTAGAGAGCAGGCAGGCCTCATTACTGGAAGGAAGTGGTTGTGCTGTAGGTCAGTGGAAGATGGGAGGTCTGGGGACCACCCACTGCCCTCTCCATCTCTAATGAGTGTACTCCTGTGCCCCCAAGCCCTGTACTGGTTCAACTATGAGCTGGTGAAGAGCTGGCTGAGTGGATCCAGGTCAAAAGATCAGACATCTGTGGGCGTCAGCTTTGTGGCTGGCGGCATCTCAGGGACGGTGAGTTGACCAGGTTGAGGGTGAGGCTAGCAGAGGTGTCCTTGGGGGCCTGAGGGTTGTTGGAAATGCTCCAGAGAAGAGTCCTCGCATTGTGTTGCACGGGCTGACTGTCAAGGAGCACCCCCCCACCAAGTGAAGCTGTAGCTGAGGCTGGCAGACTCTAGCTGGACCTGAGGGACGGGGGTCGTGGAGTGGAGACAGCCCTCTCCCCACCCTACCAGGTGGCCGCTATCCTGACTCTGCCCTTTGACGTGGTGAAGACTCAGCGCCAGGTTGCACTGGGAGCGGTGGAGGCTGTGAGAGGTGAGGGGCCTGGCTGGTGGGGGGGCGGGCAGGGGTCCAAGTGGGATCTTACGGGGGGCCATGTCTTGCCTTTGCAGTGACACCCCCTCACGCAGACTCCACCTGGCTGCTGCTGCGGAAGATCTGTGCGGAGTCAGGCACCAGGGGACTCTTTGCAGGTGAGTGTCTGTGTGTGTCCGTGCCCTGGCGGGCTTGGGGCCTCCTGGAACCCTGACCCCTGACCCCAGCCTCCCCCTCCCACTGCAGGCTTCCTCCCGAGGATCATCAAGGCCGCTCCTTCCTGTGCTATCATGATCAGCACTTACGAGTTTGGCAAAAGCTTCTGCCAGAGGCTCAACCGGGACCAGCCTCTGGGCTCTTGAAAAGGACGGGGTGGCCCTCATCTCTTCCATGGGTGGGGGCGGGGCAGGAGACTGAGTCAAGTGCCTTGTCCTCAGCACTGAGGAGAGGGGCCTCATTTCCCTTCCCCAGGGGTAGGAGGCTGCCCCTCTGGGCCCACCCAGGCCCCCCTCATTCCTGCTGCTCCTCATTCACAAGCCCCAAGAATCATCACTTTTCCACCCCCCTAAATTCAAGACCAAATCTGCTAACTGCCCCTCCCCATGTCCCTTTGTATTTGCTGTAGCTGGGCCTGCCCCCAGGAGCCACAAAACCCTGGGCCTGGCATAGTCTGCATCCGCCCCTGTTAATTCCTTGAGTCTAAAAATGATGAACTTCTCTCCAGTGCCTGTGACTGCGGGGGTGCAGGGGTGGCTGGGAAAAGCAAGACTTGGTGAGTGAGTTGCAGAGGAGGCCTGGGAGGGGCCTTGATGTTGGCTTTGGCTGCCCAGGTGGCACCCATGTGGAGGACCCCCTCCAACTTAGAGCCGGGTCAGCGTGAGGACAGAGTTGAGGGGGCGACAGGCAGCATCCCAGTAGTGCTGGGACCAGGGCGGAGGATGGTGAGGCCTCTCCCCAAGGGCACACTTGAGGGACAGCAGAGGGAGGGAGGGTTGCCTCACTGCTAGGCCTTGGCGTAACGGAGGGCTTTCCAACTTTATGCCAAAGCTGAATTGCCCAGGACGATGGAAGGAAAACAGGGCCCTGCCCAGGCTTGCCTCCATCCTGCCCCCAACATGTCCAGGGTCTTCTCTGCCTGAACTTAAGCAAGTTATTAAAGAGTATCAGGTGGAAGGGACACTTAGGTGTCTTGGTCCTGGGCAGACCTAATATTTAGGAGACTTCACGTAAAAGCTGCCCACTCCCTGGTTCTGATCCATTTGCCTCCCCCGGGTGCACACAGGTTCTGTCTGGTCCAGCATCACTTGGTTATGATCCTGGCACTGGCTCCACCGCATTTTGCCAGCCTCAGGACAGGGCCCTGTCCCAGCCCCCCACAGACAAGGCTGCCCTCAGTCCTCTGGTTTTTATTTGCCTGGTCCCCTCAGAGCCCCCACCCTGGGGGCTGAGGAAGGAGTGACTCCAGGGGACACACGGGGACAGACAAGAGAGGAATGGGAGGTGAGGGTGCCAAGGCTGGGCCACCAGCTCCTGAGGACAGTGGGGGAGATGAGCGAAGGAGAGTCCAGTACAAAGCCAGTAGGTGTCAGGGTGACCAGAAGAGTGGAACAGGCTTCCCCATGTGCTCCCCGAGACCTCGGTGCCCTGCTTCCTGGACCAGGTGGCTTCCTTTTGCAGCCCCAGCCTCCTTGGGCAGGAAGCTACCATAGGAAGAAGCAACGGGGGTCTTTCCCGAGAGAACCCTGGCTGGGTGGGCAGCGTTCTCTGGAAGGGTGGCCTGGGTTGAGGGACTCTGAGGAAAGGCAACAGGTGTCTGTGCCCCAGCAGGTGGGGCTGGCACTGCCCACGCTGCTCCTCAACTGGGGCTCAGTGCCGGGCTGCCTTCGGGACTGTCGCTCACCAGGCACTCGTTGGATTTGAAGCTCGCCAGGGACTTGCAGCTGGGGATGGAGGCCAGAGAGCCGCAGAGGCCCAGCATGGAGGGCGTGGGGTCCTTCCCTGGGGAGAGAGGGCGGGTGAGGCCAGGCCAACCTGCCTGCATGTGTGTGAGTTGGGGGGGTGGTGCACAGGCGCAGGCAGGGAAGGGGCACCCTCAGGTCACCCCCAGGTGACTTTCCTCATTTCTGGAGCATTTGCCATTTTCAGTTTAACCTTGATAAGCATCTGCCCCTATCATGCACGGTGCTGGGGACACTGTATTGTAATCGTCAGCTTATGTCTCTGTCTCCCCTGAGGTTCATCCTCTCTCTTTGTCCATTTATTAAACACACGGTGAGCACTTGTTCCGTTCCAGGAACTGGGGATACAGAGAACGGACGAGACACGGTCCCTGCCCTCACGGAGCTCACAGTCTGGTGGGGAGACAGACACACGGACAGTCACAAACACAGTGTGGTGGGGTTACACGTCCATAGCCTGCCTCGTCTCAAAGAAGATCTAGGGTCATCCAGGACTGGATTTTAGAAAGAAAAGACAGGAAGGCCAAGCACTGGGAAAACTAGGGTGGGAAGCCCCAGCGAAGCCAGGGGGAGGGCAACACAAAATGCATGCGGTGAAGTCCTGGACATTCGCTTGAAGGGAGCCTCTAATTTGGCTCTGAGCTTCCTGGCAGCCAAAGAAAAGGGGGAAACAAAGGTCAGGCGAGCGGTTAATAGAGTGCATGAGAAAAAAGCAAATTAGTTAGGCGAAGAACTCCCCAAGAATTCATGAGCCCCTTAAGGATGTCATGATACCAAAAAGCCATTAGCCCTCACCATATGCCACACCTGTGATTATTTTAATCAACATCCCCATCTGCAGATGAGAAGGGCTCAGCAAGGCCAAGTGATTGACCGAGCTCGCGTAACCAGAGGGGGCGCAGCTGGGATTCTCACAGGGTCTGCCCGACACCCCAAACCAAGCTCTTAATTGCTGTGCTAAGCTCTCTGAAGGGCTGAGACAATGAGGGGATTGGTCAGGGCCTGACTAGAGGCCCCAAGGCCTGGCCTCAGCCCTTCCTAGTGGGGTGCTGGGTGCTGGATTGGAGGGCTCACCGATAGGGCCCCAGGGCTCCTCATCCCGCTTGCCCTCTCCCAGGCGCTGGGAATCCGAGCTCAGACTGGCTTCAGCTGACAGGGGCTCCGTACTCATGAAACTGTGTCTGTGGCAGAGCAGAGAGCTGGTGTAGGGGTGGAGGTCCCCCCCAGTGCCCCTCTTCCCCTGCTGAGCCTAGCTTGGGCTTACCTCCGGTAAAGCTTGGGGTTGTTGGCACCCTCGGCCCCACTGAGCGTTCCCAGTGATGGCCATTGGTTGACCAGGGCCGTGGTGAGCTCCTTCGAACCATGGGCCAGGGGAGCGTGGTCACCGGGGATCAGACCTGTCCTGGGATGGGGAGGGGGGGTCAGGCCTGGCTGGGAGAGGAAGCAGAAGTGGGGAAGAGGGGCACAGCAAGGGGTTGAGGGAGGGGTTAGGAATGAAACCTGAGTAGCAGAAATGGGGACAGAATGTGGAGGATCAGTGGGGCAGACCCTGGGAGTCAGTGGAGGGTACTGGGGGTCAGAGGGGTGATGGGTTGGTGCACTCATGTTGAGGGTTAGATGCAATAATGGGGTGTTGTAGGAGTCAGGGTGTTGGAGTCGGGGGAGAATACGCAGGAAACTTGCAGGGTAATGGGGTGTCTTGGGGGATCATGCTGGGAGGTCATAGGATGATGGAGTTTAGGGGGAGCTTTTGGAGGGATGGGTAGGGGTGAGGTCAGGGGTCATCATGAGTGATGACAGTCAGTGGGCCTATGTTGCAGATCAGAAGGATGTTGAACAGATGGAATAATGCACTCATGTTGAAGGTCATTGAGTAACATTACAGGTCTTTGCGAGTAATGTTGGGGTCTCTTGGATAATGTCCGATGGCCATTCTAGCTGATGTCGGGTGATTGAGGGTGAAGTGGGGAGCTGGTGGGGGGGTCACTGGATCTTAGCTGAGAATAATGTTAGAAGGTCACTGGGGCATATTGGGGTGGAAGTGACCGGATCAGTGGTTTGATGCTGGCTGCTGCTTGAGACGGATGCCAGTATCATGAAAGGTGATGTTACAGTCAGTGGGGGCGATGGTGGGGGTCCCCTGGGGTGCTGTGGTCGGAGTGGCCGGGGTCAGGGGTCAGGGCGGCGGCGGCGCTCACAGCTGCTCCTGCAGCTCCAGGATCACGCCTTCCAGCTCCCGCTTCTCGCGCTGGTTCTGCGCCGCCGCCTCCTCCAGCTGCAGCTGCAGCCGCCGGTTCTCCGCCTCCAGGTCCTTCAGTTGCGACTCGCGCAGACGCACCAGCTCCTCCAGGTAGCCCTGCGGGGCGCCGGCTCAGACCGGGCGGCGGGAGGAGGGGGCCCGGCGGCCGCCCCACCCCGCGCCCGCGCCCCGCCACCCTCGCCGCGCACCTTCTGCGCGTAGACGATACGGAACTTCTGTTCCATCTTGTGCCACTTGCTGTACCAGCTGTCCTCGTCGGTGACGAGCGGCAGGTACGGGTGCTCAGGAGAGTTGTCCTCGCTTGTGCTGCTCTCGGCGCTGTGCCGCTCCTCTTCGTCCGTCAGGTAGTCGTAGCTGGGGGAGAGAGAGCAGTGGGCACCGCCGGGCCTGCCCCCCGGCGGGCCCCACACCAACCCCCTTGGGCAGGGGGACCAGGAGGCCCGGCCAGCCTGCCTCCCTCCCGCCATCCCCGCCCCACAGGGCGGTGGTCTGTCCGCACCCACCGCAACAATGGGCTGCTCACCTCTGGGTGAACTTTAGGTAGGGCGTGTAGTCGATGACCACGGGGGTCTTCCCGTCCAGCACTTCGCCCTTTAGGCAGAAGCTGGCGGCAGAGGAACCACAGGGTTAAGGCCGGTCTAAGAATTGTGGACATTAGCGGAGAAACAGCCCTCCCCGCACCGCGCCACCACCACCCAGATGTCACCTGAAGTCTATGGCGCTCAGTCCGATCAGCATCCCTGTAAGGACCGTGGCTTCCTCCCGCAGCATGATGGCTCCCGAGTCGTAGAAACGCCTGTGGGGAGCGGGCGACGGATGGTACAGCCTCTTCCCAGGGAGCCCCCAGGAGCCAGGACCTCTCTGGTTGGCTTACAACAAACCTTTCCTAGAGGGAGGAGGGAACTCTTTCCTGGTCACCCCTCAGCTGTGGAGCTTGTCTCCCCCTCAGACTGGGGCCCAGTGGGGACCCCGCCTGTATCCCCCACCTATTAGAACACATGCCCCTGAGAACAGACTCTTTTCCATCCTCTGAACTACCCCTGCCTGCCAAGTACTGGGTCACCCAGATCCTTAAAATCAGGAAACGAGTTCTAATCATTAGTGCTTGGCATACAGTAGGTGCTCAAAAATATGGTGATGTGAACTCTGCAATGTGAGGACAGACTAGAGATGGGATGCAGGAGAACATCAGGTGGGTGTGACCCCTGGTGGGGGAGGCACAGTGTACTTAGCTTCAAACACGCCGTCCCCCTCTGGCACGTCCTGTCTGTGACCTGCTGCCAGGACCCAATCTGTCTGCAAACCCTGAGTACAGGGACTGAAGCTCTGCATGCTAAGACTCTAGTCGTGGGTAGCAAGTGCAGACTGCCACCATTGTTGGGGGAGGAGATAGGGCAGT
Organism: Equus asinus; assembly: GCF_041296235.1. Lineage (NCBI taxonomy): Eukaryota > Metazoa > Chordata > Mammalia > Perissodactyla > Equidae > Equus > Equus asinus. The sequence continues at coordinate 43,099,376 of NC_091802.1, read as the reverse complement.
GTGTTGTAGGTCATGGAACAAGGCCAACAAGAAAAACGATACATAGTTGAGGCTTGTCCAGAGGTGTGTCTAAGGATAGAATTGTGTATGAGACCAGTGCTGGGGAGTGACGGGGGATAATGACTTTGACTTGGAAGAGATAGTTGTGGTGCTAAAGGTATGTTCCAGGACTGCAGGTCAGGCTGACTGGTGGACAGTCTAGGGAGGGAAACTAGCCATGCATGCTGGGAGTTGTAGTCCAGGTACTGAAGGTTGCTAGGGGAACCTAAGGATGAAGTGTGTTTAGGCAATGAACATTCTCACTGGGACCTGTGGTCCAAGCTAATTGAGAGGGTCTGACCTGGTGGTCCGGGTGTCCCGCAGGGCTGTGGTGATGTATTCCGACATGCGCTTCTCCATCAGTGCCACCCGGATCCATGCCCGGCCCTGGAAAGTACACTCACTTTTACTTGCTGCCTTGAAGGGACCATGTGTGCACCATTGGGTCTGGACCTCCCGCGGCCTTTCTCCCCAGTGCCTGTGAGCAGGGGTGAGGACCAAGGAGCATGCAGTATCCAGAGCAGGGAGAAGCTGCCCTGGCCCTGCCCGTTGCAGGCCCCTCACCTTGGCTCGGGCTGTGCTGATGTTCTCCATGTTCTCGATGCTGCTCACGCAGTTGTTGGGCACTTTGCTGCAGGCCAGCCGGATATAGTCCCAGAAGCCCCGCTGCCCGTCTGAGCTGAACCAGCTCACCGGACCTGCTGGGGCACAGGCTGAGCCAGGGCAGGGAGGGGGCTCAGCAAGACCAGGGAGTTTGGAGAGGGTCCGTGTAACGGGGCACACACACGCGTAAGTATATGCAGCCATGCATGCACACAGTGCCTACCCCGAATGCGTGTACACACACATGTATGTACCCAAAGGGCACGCCAGCATGTAACTGCAGGACCATTGATAGGGCTTGTGGCCACCCACTATGTTATACTCAGAAGACCTCCTCCCCCTTCCCATCTCTGTGTGTCAGCTTCTGTGCATGGCCCAGAACTGAGGCCAGAGTCAATGACGGGATTCAGAACCCCATCAGAGAGGGGTGGCTGGAAGCTAAAGGCTGGGAGTTGGTGGAGCTGGGCCCTAGGGGACAGGAACCTGGGCCCACCTTTGAAACGGTGGCTGAGGATCTGCTCTAAGATGGCTGCAAAATTTACAAACTCCTCAGATGAGTCATCGATGGGCTCTGCTGTGTACTTCTCCAGCAGTGTTTTCACCGAGAACCTGGGGGTGGGGAGGGAAAAGGGGCAGTAGGGTGTCAGGTGAGAAGCCAGGGTGATGGTGGAGGAGGAAGGCATCAGGCAAAGAGAGGGAGCGAAGGGCAGAGAGGAGGTCATGACGAGCACGATGTGGTGGGGAGGCAGAAGGAGAGAGGGTGGGAGACAGGTGAGAACGTAGTGACTGTGGAGGTGCTGTGACACGGGAGTGATAGGGTGGCAGGTGGGAGACTGATTGACAAAGTGGGTGACAGGAGAAGTGATAGCCAGAGAAAAGAAGCTTCAGGAACAAGGTATGAGAGGGGATAAAACAATAGGTAGAAAGATGAAGCACTTAGAGCTGGGGGCTGTCCCAGAGCCCCTTCCTCTTTGCCCACCCTTCCAAGTTGCATTCTCTGTGTGTGTGGGTTGGGGGTCAGGAAGGAGTTAGAAGCCAGTTTATGCCCCTGTCCTGAGCTGTCTTCTGTTCTTGCTGGAACAACTTTCAGTCCCTTCTGGGGGGGGGTCACCTGTGCCAGGGCATGTGAATTGGCACCGAGCACATGGAACGTGGGCATGCATGGGTGGCCAGGTGGGCTCTCAGCACCCGGATGCCCCCTTCCCCCTTTCCCTTCCTAGCTTGGCTACCCACACACCAGCTGCCCAGAACCAGGCACTGCGGAGCTGGGCGGGGGGAGGCGCAGGATGTGGGGCTGACACACACACTGGGTGGGAGGGGGCATTGGCAGCAGATCTCTGGGAGGGGGCTTGGAGCCCAGACACCTGGCTTCTCAGAAGCAGCCGAGGGAAGCCAATGGGGCTGAGACGAGCCCAGCAGCTCCCGTCCCTCTCTCTAGTCCTGCTGGAAGCTTGGCTCCCTCTGCAGTCCCTACCCTTGCAATCTCCACCTGCCATTGCTGCAGTGGGGTGAGGCAGGGGTGAGGACACAGCTCCCAACATCCCATTATTGCCCTATTGTCAGCAGGGGTGGAGTGTCTAGGGATAGGGGACTACTTGGAACTGTCCCTTTTTCCCTAAGTTTATCAAGCCCTGTAATGTGCTGAGCACACTACTTTGCGTGCATCATCTATTGCATCTTACAATAGCCCTGGGAGGTAGGTCCTCTTATTGTCACCATCATCCCCATCTTACAGGTAAGGTAACTGAGGGTCCAAGAGTCATTGACTGATCTCTTCAGAGTCACACAGCTTGTGAGGAGTCAAGTAGGTATGTCTGACTCCAAAGTTCTTGCTTTTTCTGCTACATCTAGTGGCCTCCTGGTGGCTGTCACGATTACCAAGGCCCCGAGGAGCCTCTGCCTCCTCTGTCCTCTGTCCTCCACTCTGCAGGCTCCAGCCCTCCAGCACTGGCCTCTGAGGCTCTCAGGCCAGGGGCACAGCTGAGCCCCTGGAGCTCCCTCCCTTCCCTTTGGGCTTAGAGTTGGTCTGGGCTGAGATCAGAGCCAGGTCAGCATTGGGGTTGCCCTGGGAGGAGGAAGCCTGGTGGACTCAAATCCTGCTTCCTTGTGGCGCCCGCTTGGCCTTGGACATATTTAATCTCTCTGAGGCCCATTTCCAGGTGCAAACAGGAATACTAGTACCTGCCTCATTAAATTTTGGTCCAGAGCCCAGGAAGGACTGAGAGAAGGTGAGTGTGTATGGGCCACCAGGCAGCGGTGCTGAGGGGCTGGGCATTAATGGGAAGGTCGGCCCTGCCAGAAGGAGCCTGTGTTTAGGGCATCATCTGGGCTTCATTAAGAAGCCTGCCCGCCACCCCCATGATTTCTTCTGGTCATCTGGGTCAGACCTCAGTGGGGGCCTGGGGCTGGTTTCAGGATGGCCGCCATCTGCCATCAGTCCTCAGGGATGCTGCAGAGCTGGTCATCGCCCCCGGGAGCCCCATGGCGTGCTCCCTGTTAGGAGGTACACTGGCTGCTGCAGGTTACCATGGAGACAGGGAGGCCAGGGCCCAGGGGAGCCCTCAGCCTGCTAAAGGAAAGTGTTCTGGGAGCTGAAGGCAAACCACGTGACAGTGATGAGGCGCAGGGGCCTGAGGGGCTTCAAAGCTCTCGTCACGCCCCCATCACCCGCTAAAGCTCTATCCTCGAACCCCAGTTCTAAGCCCACCTCCAACCCACCAGAACCTCTGTTCTCCAGCCTAGGCCAAGGGGGGATCGCCCCTTCCCCACACACTCAAGAGGCCCAGCTGTCCTGGCAGGCAAGAGAAAGAAGAGGAACCCAGGAGGTCAAGAGAGAGGAGAAGGACAGGAAGGGTGTCATCAGGACGGGGCCATTTTCATGTGCCGGGCACTGGACTAGGCTCCTACATGGATTATGTCATTACCATTCCTGGTGTGGCTGTTACATACCCCATCTACAATGGGGATGATGAGGCACCCAAGGCCCAGAGTGGTTAGGAGACTTCCCCAAGGCTGCACAGCTAATAACTGATGAAGTAATAGCTTGAACCTACGACTATCTGGCCCCAAAGGCAGAAATCTTTGTTTTACACCACACTAGCAGGGTTGGGGGGTGAGGGTGGAGTTTGGGCTGGGCCATTGCTGCATTCATTTCTTCTATAACATTCCAGGCTTTTTTTTTTTCTTTTTTCTTTTTACAGAGATTCGATGTGCACAGCACTGTGGTGGGCACTCAGATCATAATGGTGTGAGACAGACAGACTATGGTTGGGAGTGCCCCCAGGAACCTGGGAGGGGCTAGAGGAGCCAGGAGCCAGGGTGTCAGGTGGGCCCTGATTCCTGGGGGAAGCAGCAGGGCCAAGGCCTGTGTGCAGGCAGGTGGGACTGGCAGGGGAAGCCAGTCGAGCCCTGCACTGGGGACACCAGCCCTCAGAGGTGGTATGCAGGGCTGGGGAGGTTGCAGGTGGAGAAGGCAGCTGGCATGGGGATCCCAGAGGGAGAGATGAGTGCAGGTGGGGGCTGAGGGAGAATGAGCAACGGGCCATTCCTGGCTTCGGGGCGGGGCAGGGAGGGTGAGTCACTGCAGGACTGAAGTGGGAAAGTTCACTTCCTGGGCCCCAAGAAAGCAGGTGAATCCTCCCAACACTGCGACAGCCCCACCCTCAGGGACCGATGGCCCTGTCCTCCCAATCTCCTCCCCTTGAGTCCAGGAGACCCAGGCTTCTGCGGTCAAGTCCTCAGTCCTTCCCACGCGGGGTCAGCGCCCCTCATCCTTCACTGGATGGATTCAGGGGCTTTGCCCACATGCCCAGTTGACCCTGCCACAGGCTGCGGCTGCCCAGAGATGGAGGAGGACACCATCCCTGCGCCAGGATTTGAGCATTGGAAAATCTCCCAGGAAAGCCCCACCTCAGAGAGGCCAGGCTGACAGGAGTGGGAGTGAGGGTATGCTTTGGAGGGCGTTCATTCCCCTCCTTCATCAGTTCTCCTCTGCCCGCCCGCCTCTGCCCACCCTGCCCCCAGCAAGGGAGCCAGCCGTCTCCACCCCCTCCCCCTCAGGCCCAATGTCACTTCCTGGTTCTCACAGGAAGCTGCAGTGCCAATTAAACACCCCTCACCCCCCAGGCCCCAGGCTGGGCATAGGCCTGGCTTGGCCTAGAAGGATAGGGACGAAATCTCCAAACTCTCTCCCGGTCTGGGCCTGAGAGGGACAGTGGATGCGCTCCTCTTAACCCTGTGCTTCCTCCCTTTTCTCCGCGGCTGCCGGGCATCCTCCCGCCGGCACGCTCAGTCCAGGTTTCCGCAACCCTGCCTGACGCCTCTCCGACCACCCCGCCCCCGCCCGCCAGCGGAGCCCACCTGCACACGGTGATCAGGTTCCGACGCTCCACAGCCACATTGCGGGAAGACGCTTTCTTGGAGGACAGCCCCAGAGCCATGGTGGTCTGGACAAAGCTCGCTTCCATCCAGATGCGCGGACACTGCTGCCGCCGCCAGCTGCCCCCGACCCCGACCGGCGCTCCGGCCCCCGCGCCGGATCACGGCTGAGCCCTCTGACCGCCGGGGCCCCTGGATCCCTCCACGGCCATCCCCCTGCCGCTGCACCCGATGCCCGGCCCCCTGGCTCCCTCCCCCGGCTGCGATTCCGGAGCAAAACAAGGCCGGGGAGGGAGCTCTCCAAGGTGCTGAGCCGGGGCCCGTCACCCCCCTCCCCCAGTCGCCCGCCCCCCTCGACCGGTGACGTCAGGGCCCTCGGGCCCCGCCCCCCTGCAGGCCGGGGACCAATCCGCAGAGGGTGCAGGATTTTAGGGGGATGGGGAGAGGGCCGAGGCCCCAGGGAGGGCAGAGGGGGTCCCTGGAAGAGGCATCGATTGGAAGGAGGAAGAGGGGGCATCTGGTCTGTCCACCCCACACTCAAGGCCCGGAGCCCTCGCCTCGCGTCTCTGATCTCCGACGCCTCTCCTCCCTTGTTTCTGACCTGTGATCCATGGTGTCTCTCCGATTTCTCCCGCGCTGCTTGGGGAATGGAGGTCCTCACCTCCTGTGCCCTCATCCCAGCTCCCCTACCCTAACGCATTTTGTATCGGTCTTGCCAGCGAGGCCAAGGCCAGGTCTGCGTTCAGAAAGCGCAGGTGGCTCTACGCTGCTGACCCAGGAGGCCAAGGAGCAGTCGGAGACACTGCGTATTTGTCTGCACTCCGGGCTTGATTTGTCTGCACCAGCCGGCGGAGTCAACGGCGCCTCGGGTGGGGGATGGGAAACCAGAACAAGCCTTAGAAGCTCGGCGCCTGGAACCACTCAGGACAGTGAATGGAGAGTAGACTGGCAGCTACGGGCCTGGGCGCTGTGGAAGTTCCCAGCGGTAGAGCTGGTGCCCATGAAACTGGAGGGGATGGAGCCAAGGCACTGCTTCCCCGCCCCCCCTCTCCGCCCCCCCCTCCAGTCCTACCTCACATCAGCCCAGGGGCAGCTGGCCTGAGGGTTAACCCCTTGGCTGCCAGCATTGTTACATGGTGCCATCAACCCTCTGCAATCCCAGCAGGGCCCTGCAAAGTTGGTTGCATCTTTTACAGGAAGGTGGGGGAAATGGAGGCACAGTCTGTCTTCCCTGCTGCCCATCCGTAGCAACCCTCAGCCAATAACTGATTGGGATTGGGGGATAAATATCCCAGCTCTCTCATCCCTCAGGTGGGGTGGTCCTGAGTCTCACATTATTCCTCGCTCCCTGAGTTCCCCAGCAGGATTAAGTTCCAGTTGTCCACCCTCCTAACTTGCTTGATAGCACATCCTTTATTGGCCTCCTCTTCTTCCCTGTGTCACTTTCCCATTTGCTTGCTGGTGATTCCCAGCATCATTTCTCAAGTAAATACTTGCCTTTGAATCCTTGACTCAGGTTCTACTTCTAGGGGGAACCCCCAAAAATACGGTTAGTATCTGAAGTGGTCGTAGGAAGCAGATCCCCAGGAATTGGAATTGGATCACTTACCGTCCAGATGGCAATAAGGATTCCGTTGCTGAGGTACGTGGGGTGCTAATACCCAAGGGAGTGCTGCACCTTCATGCTCACTAACACTCTCACCATGGTGGATACAAGGATGCACCGCCTGTGCAGATCCTAGCATTTGAGATGTAAGAGAGAAACAGCAATTATAAGGATTGAGGAGTCGGTCCGTTGTTGTTAAACGCCATCAAAGTGCTAAAAGAAGAAAATGACAGACTCACATCAGCCAACTCTCAACTCAAGGCAAAAGCCAGGAGGCCTCTATGGCAGCTCTCACCTGCAGTCTGCGCAGGGCAGACTATGCTGAAAATCAATTCCATAATCTGACCGTGAGAGTAGCAGGATTATATATTTAAAGCCCAGCAAGTGAGGGCCCTGATAGGGAAGGAGTAGGACCCTGAGACCTGGTATGGGAACATCTGTTCTGGAACCCCCAGATCTTCCTGAACCCTTTGGGCCAGCAGAAGTGACCTCTCCCCCTTGGTGGAAGAGAGCAGATTCTCCTTGCCTGGAGAACATGTGAAGTCCTCGCCTGAGGCAGACGCCTCCCAAGATGGTACTTGCTCTCTTTGAGATCTGACCTTGACCCCCTCCCTGATTCTAGACTAATAATTGTGGTTGTCTCATCCTGGACCACGTGGGGAAGTAGTACCCCAGCTACAGAAAGAAAGGGATCGTTGACCAAGAGAGCTCCAGGACCCTGCTAACATGTACCAGCAGATATTGGGAGAACACGCTGGGGAACAGATCTCGAGATGCTGGACAGGGGTCAGGGAGTGGACTACAAGGCTGGTCAATGGCTGGGGTACTCTGCCATGGCTAAGGACTTAACATTTTAAAGGCTTGGCGAGGACATCTGAAGGCTGTTGCAGTATGCTACTGGGATGGCTCTTCAAAGTTCAGGAAAAACTGCATTACAGCAAATGGGGTGGAGATGCTGGGACTTCCTTGGCAGAGTACTGGGGAACGGGTCAAAGAGCTCAGAGGGGTGGGCTCACCAGGATGAAATTATTCTTATACAAGACCAGAGAACCCTCTAGCCTACTGTGTTCCTCCTGAGGGCCCAGAGATACTTCCTTCAGTAAAGTGATAAGAAATGTGCTTGCTGTTCGAGGGCCACTGGCATCATCTGCAGCTCAGTAGCGGCCATCTTCTGCAGGACAGAGTTGATAGTAGTGGAAGTTGCTGTGGAGCTGGGCTTCCTAGAATTGATGGGCACGACAGGAGCCCAGAACAGAGGCTGAGTGATGACACTTAGTCATCAGAGTCAAGATGGACATAATTACCAGAATGGGCAGAAAGACCAAGATAGCAAACTGGGATCTATGGTGATGGCCAATAGACCATGGTCTTCCCAGGTAGGTGGCCAGCCAAAGATGGTATTTCTTGACTTAGATAGCCAAAAGGAGCAAGAATGAGTGAGCAGAAGACTGATGTCAGTCACCGTAAAGAAAAATCACGGTCCCTCACCTGTTTCCGGACATAAACCATTTTCCAGCTGCAGAGCCCATCGACTGAAGGGGAGGCCAGTTCCCTTCAGGAAGCATCTTGCAATGCCACAGCAAGTTATATCACAGTAATTATCTCACTCCTCCCCCAAGGTACTTATAGCCGTTTATCCGAGCAATTGTACACTGGGAAAGGGGAATCCCCAGATCTTTTAAGGCTTTTAGATACAGGATCTAAGCTGACACTGATACTAGAGGACCAAAATGCCGTCAAGGACATGTGTTAGAATGGGGCTACAGAGGCCAGGTGATAAAGGAGACCTGGGCAAGTCCATCCCACAGTGGGTCCAACAGGTTCACAGACTCGCTTGGTGGTGATTCCCTGGTCTCTGAATCCACAATTGGAATAGAGGTGCTCAACAGCCAGCAGAACCCTCGCATTGGTTTCTCAACTGAGAGCCTTCAGAGTAAGAAAGGCCAAGTGGAAACTGCCCCCTGCCTCTGCCAGGACAGTAAATCAGAAGCAACACCCCATTCCAGGTGGGACGACAGCAAAAGTCACCCACAAAGGATGCAGGAGTCGTCCTCATTATATCGCCATTTAAGTCATCAGTCTGGCCCTTGGAAAAACCAGGGGACTCATCGTAGATGATGGAGAACGTAACCACGTGGTTCCAGGTGACGGGATAGCTTTCCTAGAACAGATCAGCACGCCCCTGACGTTTAGTGTGTGACTATTAATTTGGTGAAAGAAAAAGGATTAGAACCTTACGAAAGTACACTTCCACTTCCTCTCTCCCTGATTTTGGACATTGTTGTTACACGTTTTATTTTAGTTGGCATTTCCATGCTTGTGAATGAGATCAAGCATTTTTTCACATGCTTATTGGTCATTTGGATTTTCTCTGCTGTGAAGTTCCTGTTCAGAGCATTTTGCTCATTTTCTCTTGGATTGTCTCTTAATTGCTTTGTAGTAGTTCTTTAGATATTCTAAATACGACTCTTTTGTCACCTATATGTACCAGAAATATCTTCTCACATTTTGTGGCTTGCCATTTAGTCCTCTTTATGGTGTCTTTTCATGAACAAGAATTCTTAATTTTAATATAAACAAAGGCATCAATGTTTTTTTTCTTTACGATAGATGTTTTTTGTCTCTTGTTTAAGAAATCTTCCCTATCTTGAAATTATGATGTATTTTCTTATCTGACCCTACAGGAGTTTTAGAGTGTGATTTTACCTGAAAGTCTCTAATTCACCTGGAGTGAATTTTGTTTATGGTGTGAGGTGGGGATCCAATCTCTTTTTGCTCCAGCACCATTTTTTTAAATTTTTATTTTTTTAAGATTTTACTTTTTCTTTTTCCTTGTTCTCCCCAAAGCCCCCTGGTACATAGTTGCATATTTTTAGTTGTGAGTCCTTCTAGCTGTGGCATATGGGATGCCGCCTCAGCATGGCTTGATGAGCGGTGCCATGTCTGAGCCCTGGATCCGAACCAGTGAAACCCCAGGCTGCCGAAGTGATTTAACCACTCTGCCATGGGGCCGGCCCCCATTTATTATTATTTTTTAAAGTCCTTTCCCCACGGTTTTGCAGTGACCTCTCTCTCAAAGCAGGTATCCATACACGTGTGGGTCTGCTCCCAGGCTCTGTGTTCTGCTCAGTGCTCTCTGTCTATCCTTGCACCAAATCATAATGTCTTAACTATGGAAACTTCACAGTTGGTCTTAAGATTTTTTTTCCTTTTTTCTCCCAAAGCCCTCTGGTACATTGTTGTGTATTTTTTAGTTGTGGGTCCTTCTAGTTGCAGCATGTGGGATGCCGCCTCAGCATGGCTTGGTGAGCAGTGCCATGTCCGCACCCAGGACTCGAACTGGCAAAACCCTGGGCCGCCGAAGCGGAGGGCGTGAATTAACCACTCGGCCACGGGCCGGCCCCCAAAGTAAGTCTTGATGACTGGTAGGGCAAGTCCTCCTATCTTATTCTTCTTCAAGAGTGTCTTGTTTTTTCTTGGCCCCTTGCACTTCCATAATAATTTCAGAATTAGCTTGACAAGCACAACGAAAGCAAACTCACCTTAGGATTTATATTGGAATTGTGATTGCACTGAATCTATAGTTTATTTGGATAGAATTGGCATCTTTATAATCCTGAGTCTTCCAATCTTTGGATAGAGTATAGCTCTCTTTTTATTTAGCTTGTCTTTAAAATTTGTGAAGAAAATTTTTATCATTTTCTCCAAAGAAGTCTTATACATATTTTGTTAGATTTATCCTATGTTATTCATATGATTTGTGCTATTTTAAAAAGTCCCCTTTTTTTTTTTTGGTGAGGAAGATTGTCCCTGAGCTAACATCGGTGCCAATCTTCCTCTATTTTGTATGTAGGATGCCTCCACAGCACAGCTTGATGAGCAGTGTGTAGGTCCGCACCCAGGATCCAAACTGGTGAACCCCTAGCCGCCAAAGCAGGGTGTGAGAACTTAACCACTATACTGCCCGGCCGGCCCCAAAAGGTACCTTCTTAAAATTCTATTTTATAATCATTGCTGATATAAATAAGCAATTGACTTCTTTATTGTGTTAAAATATGCTAAAAGGGCACATAAAATTTGCCCTTTTAACCATTGTTAAGTGTACAATTCAGTGGCATTAATTACGTTCACAATGTTGTGCAACCATCACCACTATTTATTTTCAAAACATTTTCATGACCCTTCGTCATACTGCTATGAATATTTGTGTACAAGTATCTGTTTGGGTCCGTGTTTTCAATTCGTTTGAATTGCTGTATCATGTGGTAATTCCGTTTAACTTTTTGAGGAACAGCTAAACTGTTTCCACAGTGGCTGAACCATTTTATATTCCCACCAGTAACGTACGAGGGTTCCAATTTCTCCACAGCCTCACCAACACTTGCTATTTTCCATTTTCTGTAATAGCCATCCCACTAGGCATGAAGTGGCATCTCATTGTGGTTTTGATTTGCATTTCCCTAATGACTAATGGTGTTGAGTATTTTTTCATATGTTTATTGGCCATTTGTACATCTTTGGAGAAATATTTATTGGAGTCCTTTGACCATTTTTTAACTGGGTTGTTTGTATAATTAATTTTTAAGCTGGGGCCGGCCCCGTGGCTGAGTGGTTAAGTTCGCGCACTCCGCTTTAGTGGCCCAGGGTTTTGCTGGTTTGGATCCTAAGTGCGGACCTAGCACCACTCATCAAGCCATGCTGAGGCGGTGTCCCACATAGCAGAGCCAGAAGGATCTACAACCAGAATATAGAACTATGTACTGGGGGGCTTTGGGGAGAAGAAGAAAAAAACAGAAGATTGGCAACAGATGTTAGCTCAGGTGCCAATCTTTAAAGAAAAATTTTTTTAAGCTGATTCTACTAATTTATTAAACATTTCCATAAATTGAAATAATTTACCGGTAGCTTCTTTTGGATTTTCTTGCTGCACAATTAGATCATTTGCAAATAACAGGTTTGTTTCTTCCCCAAATAACAAGCATCCTTGTCCTGTTTCTGAGCTCAGAAGGAAAGATTGCAACATTAAGTGTGATGTTTGCTATAGGTTTTTTACAGTAGATATCCCTTATTGGGTTATAGAAGTTCCCTTCTATTCTTAGTTTGCTCAAACTGTTAGTCGTTAACGGATGGCAAATATTTTCAAGTGCTTTTTCTGTTTTGTCATGAGTATATGGTTTTTATTCTTTATTCATGTTCATGTGGAGGATTACATTCGTTGATTTTTCTGTTATCAAACTCCCTTTCTGGGATAACCCAGTTTGGTCATGATGTATTATTTTTTTTTATATATTATAGTTTCCATTTGTTAGTGTTTTATTTGTTTAGGATGTTTGAATTTATGTGCATGAGTGAGATGGACCTGCTACTTTCCTTCTTTGTACTGTGCGTGCCAGGTTTTGGCGTTCAGATGATGCTGTGAGACGGGCTAAGAAGGGCCCCCTCTTGTTCTACAGCCTGGAATCCCTCGTGACTGTCCGGAAGGATTTCCTTCTGGAATATGTGATTGAATTGAATGACAATGCTGTCTGGCCATGGGAATTGCTTTGTGGGAATATCTTTAACTGCTGATTCAGTTTATTTTATAATTGTAGACTCTTCAGGTATGCTATTTATTCTTTTTTCATTCCTTTGTTTTTCTTTTGATTTTGTCAATTGGCTTCTCCATTTTCAAGAATTAACATTATTGAAGTAGAATCTACATACAGTAAATGTGCCAACGTTAATTGTACCGGCCGAGTTTTGACAAATGTATACACCTGCGATCAAGACAGGAAATATTTCCGTCACCAGAAGTGTTCCGTTGAGCCCCTTCCCAGTCAGTCCTCTGTCCTATCTCTACTCCCAGGCAACCATTTATCTACCTTCTGTCACTGTAGACTCATCTTTTTTCAAGTTTCATCCAGATGGAATCATATAGGAGGTACCAGCTTCTCTCACTCAGCATAACATTTTGGAAATTCATTCCAGTTGTTACAAGGATTGTTAACTCATTACTTACTATTGCTGTGTAATATTCCATTGTATGGATGAACCACAGTTTATTTACCCATTCACTTGTTGATGAACATTAGGATTTGAAAATTCTTTTTATTATTATGACTAAAGCTGCTATAAATGGTATTGTATAAATTTTTATGTAATCAAATGTTTTCATTTCTTGAGGGTAAATACCTAGAAGTGGAATTGCTGGATCATATGAGAAGTATGTGTTTAACTGTACAAGAAACTTCCAAAGCAATTGTACCATTTCACATCCCCATCATCAACGCGTGAGAGGTCCAGCTGCCTCACATACTCGCCAACATTCGGTATTCCTAGTCTCTTTAATTTAACCATTCCAATGGTTAAATTCCAGTGGTGGTACCTCACTGTGGTTCTTCTCTATTGAGGTGTAATCTGCATACAACAAAATGTTTAGATTTTAAACACGTCATTCAGTAATTTAATAGGTACCTGCACTCATGTATCTCACACACCAATTAAGACACAGAACATTTCCGTTGCCACCAGGAAGTTCTCCTTTGCCTCTTCCCGGTTAATCCTCATCACCACCAGAAGCAAACACTGATCTGATTTCTAGAAGCACAGATTAGTTTTGCCTGTTCTAGAACTTTGTATAAGTGGAATCTTACAGTACTCCTTGGCACTGGCTTTTTTCATTCAGCATAGTGTTTTTGAGATCCACTGATGTTGTAGCACGTATAAGTAATTTTTAAATTTTTATTGATGAGAAGTATACTACAGTTTGTCTATTCACTCTCCTGTTGATAGCCATTTGAGCTGTTTCCAGTTTTTGGCTATTATGAAGAAAAATTCCATGACCATTCTCATTCACGGTTTTTGTAGACATATATTTCATTTCTCTTGGATAAATATCTAGGAGTAAATGAATCATAAGTATATGATTAACTTTTTAAGAAATTGCCAAACTATTTTCCAAAGTGGATGTACCATTTGTACAACGTGCAAATGTATAAGATTTCCAACGCTCCATCTCCTTTCCAACACTGGGTGTCGTCAGTCTTTTTGCATTTTAGCCATTTAGCAGGTATGCAGTGGTATCTCGTTATGGACTTAATTTGCACGTCTCTGATGGCTAATGACGTTGAGCTTCTTAATAAGCTTATTAGCCATTTGTACATTTTCTTTTGTAAAATGTCTATTCAAGTCTTTTGCCAAATTTTTTCAGTTGTTCGCTGTCGTCATTATTGAGTTGTGGGCATTCTTTGTACATTCTAGATACAAATCTTTTGTCAGATATACGTGTTGCAAACATTTTCTCCCAGACAGACCGTGACTTGCTGTAGGATCAAGGTGCTGGATTTTGTTGTTTCCCAAAATGCTGGACTTTGTTCTAACAGGAATTAGTTAACTTATTCATGATAAACTTAATTCATCTGAGGCTTATTTTTAAGAGGTTAGGGGAGGTCTAAATTTGCCTTTAAGACTAAAATATCCCTACTATGAAAGTGTCACCTTTCTGGTATCTCTACTGAATGCCTGGTGTTCTCCCAAGGACTCCCCTCTCTAGCGCTCCAAACTGGACTAGATCCCAGCGTGTGTGAGCTCTGGGAATTCTGTAGTTCACAGCACACCACTGACTCCCTTGGATGGATGGAGTTTCGCCTTCATGTGCATCGCTCAGGATTCAACAACAGTCTCAAGGACACTCTCTGTATATTTCTGGAGCTCCTGACACAGCTCCCTTTTCTTTAGTATTCCACTTTGCAAATTCCAAGTATAACAGCCTCCCCAAATTCTGATCTCTTGTCTCAACCCACAAACCTACTGCTTTTGGACCCTGTCCCAGCCCCGTGGTCTAGAGAGGACCTCCAGGCAGGAGCTGGGCCGGTCAACTGGAGGGCTCACTTCGCTCCCCTTTGCTTAGAGACCGCAGCCCTGCACTGCCCGTCATCCAATGCCTAAAACAGTTAGTTCATACATTTTGTTCAGTTTCCCAGTTGTTTACAGCAAAACAGCAAGTCCAGTCCCCGTAACTCCATTAGAATGAGATAATATTCCCTTATTTCTTCTTGAGTTGATTTGTGAAGTCAAAATTTTCTAGGACTTCATCCATCTTACTGAAATTTTAAAATCTTTTGGCATAAAACAGGGGCCGGCCAGTGGCGCAGCAGTTAAGTTCGCATGTTCTGCTTCTTGGCATCCTGGGGTTCGCCAGTTAGGATCCCGAGTGGGGACATGGTACCGCTTGGCATGCCATGCTGTGGTAGGCGTCTCCCATGTAAAGTGGAGGAAGATGGGCACGGATGTTAGCTCAGGGCCAGTTTTCCTCAGCAAAAAGAGGAGGATTGGCAGCAGTTAGCTCAGGGCTAATCTTCCTCAAAATAAATAAATAAATAAATAAAATCCTTTGGCATAAAACAAGTTTATCCACAATATCCTCTTATTTTTTTAATGTCCTTAAAATCTATAGTGAATTTCACCTTTTCATTTCTCATATTTGCAGCAAATGATCTTTTTTCATGATAAATTAGACTACAGATTTTAAAATTTTATTAATCTTCCTTTTTTTGAGGAAGATTAGCCCTGAGCTAGCATCTGCTGCCAATCCTCCTCTTTTTGCTGAGGAAGACTGGCCCTGAGCTAACATCCGTGCCCATCTTCCTCCACTTTATATGTGGGATGCCTACCACAGCATGGCGTGCCGCACGGTGCCACATCCACACCAGGGATCCAAACCTGCGAACCCTGGGCCACTGAGAAGCAGAACGTGCGAACTTAACTGCTGTGCCACCAGGCTGGCCCCTGTTAATCTTCTTAAAGAACTAACATTGTCTATATTGATTCTGTCTATTGATCTTTTTTTTTTTTAAAGATTTTATTTTTCCTTTTTCTCCCCAAAGCCCCCCAGTACATAGTTGTATATTCCTCGTTGTGGGTCCTTCTAGTTGTGGCATGTGGGACGCTGCCTCAGCGTGGTCTGATGAGCAGTGCCATGTCCACGCCCAGGATTCGAACCAACGAAACACTGGGCCGCCTGCAGCGAGCGTGCGAACTTAACCACTCGGCCACGGGGCCAGCCCCTATTGATCTTTTTTTTAAAAAAAAGATTTTATTTTTCCTTTTTCTCCTCAAAGCCCCCTGGTACACAGC
The DNA here is from genome assembly GCF_041296235.1 of Equus asinus. Lineage (NCBI taxonomy): Eukaryota > Metazoa > Chordata > Mammalia > Perissodactyla > Equidae > Equus > Equus asinus. The sequence continues at coordinate 43,083,637 of NC_091802.1, read as the reverse complement.
TGTATATTGTTAGTTGTGGGTCCTTCTAGTTGTGGCATGTGGGACGCCACCTCAGCATGGCTTGATGAGCAGTGCCATGTCAGCGCCTAGGATTTGAACCGGCGAAACCCTGGGCTGCCGAAGCAGAGCATGCGAACTTAACTACTTGGCCACAGGGCTGGACCCAGCTATCTATCTTTTATCTTTTTATCTATTTATATTTTATCTTTTAAAGGAAAGCCCTTAGCTGTATCCCACAAATATTTTTTCATTCAGTTCAAAACATTTTGTAATTTCCATTATTATTTCTTCTTCAACCTATGAGAACGAGTAGGACAGATAAACAGACAGAGACATGTAGATATAGGTATATGAGCATCTCTCTCTTTTGCTCTCTCTCTCTCTCTATATACACACATATATAACTATGGATAGATAGAAATCTATAAATCTATAAATCTATTTATATATATACTAATATATCTACATATTTGTAAATATATTTATATAAATATATAAATGTATTTATAGATAAATATATATATTAGAGATAAAAAGATTGATTTACCGCTTTATTGCCAAGGAATTGGCTTATCAATTGTGGGGGCTGGTTATGCAAGTCCAAAGTCTGCAGGGAGGCGCTGGCACTGCCATCCGTAGGTAGACTTTCTTCTTCCTTGGGGAACCTTTGGTTTTGTTCTTAAGGCCATTCAACTCATTGGATGAGGACCAACCAGAGTATCGAGATCGTCTCCTTTGCTTAGAGTCAACAGATCGGAGATGTTCATCCCATGTACAAAGTACCTTCACAGCAGTACCTAGATGAGTGTTTGATTGAATAACCGGGTGCTGAGGACTAGCTGAGTTGTCACAGAGAACTAACCATCACACTGCTCTACTGAAATCTGTCTGGTGCTTCTGTCACAATTACAAGCTCATGAGTTTGGGGGAGGAGACCACAGACTCCCATTCTCCTGCCGTGATGTCAAGTGTCCACAGTCTCCACACAATTGGTGACTGATGACGCTGACCTTGCTCACTGGCTGAGGCAGCGTTTGTCAGGTTCCTCTCCTGTGAAGTCACTCCCTCCTCCACTGCCATCCAAACTGCGCTCTTCTGAAGGGAGTCACCGTGTGGGCACACCCTGACGGAGCGGGGGCCACGCTCCCCTCCCTGCGCGGGGAGTAGCGATATCCATTACTTGGAATTCTTCGGCATGGGAAATTTATCTCTTCTCCATTTATTAATTTATTCAATCATTTAAATATATCCATATGGACTCATGGATATTTATTTTATACTGTGAGTTATAATCCAAGACTACCTTATTTTGTTGCTCAAATTCTTCGAGATTTTTGTTTTTAAAAACAATTTTATTTTTCCTTTTTCTCCCCAAAGCCCCCCGATACCTAGTTGTATATTTTAATTGTGGGTCCTTCTAGTTGTGGCATGTGGGATGCCACCTCAGCGTGGCCTGATGAGCGGTGCTAGGACTGCACCCAGGATTCAAAATGGTGAAACCCTGGGCTGCCAAGTGGAGCTTGAGAACTTAACCACTTGGCCACGGGGCCGGCCCCTCTTCTAGATTTAACCATTGGAAACCGCATGCTATATGTTTTCCCAACTTCTTGCCTTTACCTTTCAGCATGCACGTTCAACAAGCATTTATTGAGCACCTACTGTGTGCCACGCCCTGTGCTAATCATGCAGGACCGACATGTAGTTTGGTATGTAAGTGGTGGGACTGTAGAGGAAGAATGAAAGTCGAGCTTGGACAGAGCTACAGGGGTTGGAGACCAGCAAGGAGCTGCAGTTTCTTATTTGGGCTTCAGAAAGGTCATCAGTTACAGGGAAGCCAGTGGGCGACTCGTTGGCGATCGGCCAGATAAAGCAGAAGTTTTTGCAGTCCCCTGCAGGTTTCTGGCTTGAGCGATGGATGGACTGGGGTGTCATTGGCCGAGATGGGGCAACTTGGAAGAGGGCCAAGTTACAAGAGTGTGCAGAGTAGGAGAAGATAGAGCAGGAAAGATGAACTTGGGGGAGCACCAAAATGGAGGGAGGTGATAGGAGGAAGATGAGCCAGCCAAGTAGAGAAGGACCGTCAAAGAGATATGAGGGGAACTGAGAGCAGACATTTCCAAGAAGGGAGAGGCTGCACGTGTCACATGCTACAGAGAAATCCAGCTGGGGAGCTGGGGAGTGTCATTACATTTGGCAACTAATAGGTTATTAGTGAAAAGAGAAGATGGGGAGAAGCTGGGCTGTCTTGGGCAAGGGAGGGAAGGAGAGGAGAGGAAGAGGAGAGAGTGCTATTCACTGAGGAGTGGACCTGCGAAGGGGAGGAGAGCAAAAGCGCAATCGCAATCGCTATAGGGTCGGGGGAAGACTGTCGGGTTATTTCAGTGGGATAGGCTTGAGCTCAGATCCGGCTGTGGAGAAGCCAGTAGAGGAAGAGGGAGGTGGGGGAGACTAAGGGAGGAAGACCAGAAGTGATGTGTGCCTGTTGGGGAGGAGGCCAAGTGCTCCAGAGAGGTAGGGAGGCCCACTGAACAGCCTGAGCCCCCTGGAAGACAGGTGGTGTCACTACACACCAATTTACAGGAGTAGGGGGGAGGAGAGACTATTACTAAATTCTTCAAAGCCCAGGAGTCTTTACCGATGGAGAGAAATCCCCACTGCTACCTGAACTTGGTTTCATGTCCGGTTTATTAACCTTCAGAATCTATTGAATAATTGATGTTACTTTAAAACACCAACATCTCTCTAATATTCACCCAAGTAAAAGTTAACACAGCAATTTGACAAATTCAATTTCTCCAAACATTTTAAACATGAATGACCAAAACAATGACAATAAAAATAGGTAACACTTAATGTTGCGTTTACTATGTGCCAGGCACCGTCTTACACGCGTTACTTCGTTAATCCTCACAACCATCCCCAGAGGAAGGTACTGTTATTATCACCAGGTTCCTCTTTTGCATTTTGAGACTGAAGCTCAGAGAGGTGAAGTAACTTGCCCAAAGTCACACAGGTGGTAAGTGTCAGGGTTGGGATCTGAACTCAGTCACCTGGGCCATGGAGACCCTACCACAATTACACCCTATAATGAAAACAGGGCTGAATTTTCTGAACAATTTAAACACCTTAAACAACCAGCAAAACGTACACAAATAAGTGTATTTCGAAATGGGTTATGTCTGGTTACCAGGCAAACTGAAGTTTCTTTGCAATGGTTATTTTCCAGTGATTTAAACTCTGTCTTTAAAGTACCAAATGAGGAGAGGAAACTTAGAGCCACCATGGAGAGGCATCTGTCATGTCTTTGCTCATCTTTTGCCTCCATTTTCTGTCCCTTGGGCACAAGGATGGCCACTTCTCCTGCAGAGGCCCGTCCATGGTGGGAAGCAGGTTCTGACCCTCTGGCCCTCCTGTCCGTGTTGCCCTGCTGCTGTTCACACCCGCCTTATTTCGGGTTCGCCCAATTATCCTTCTCCTTCTGATGCTCAAGTGCGCCTGCCCGATACCGCCCCCTGACATCTTTGAAAGTTTTCTCGCTACCCCAGGACAGGGAAGCCACTATTGTGTGGGAATCTTATTTCCTTTGAGTGGAGAACTTATTAGAGAGCAAAATCTGTGTGTTGGGCCACGTTTGGCCTGGGCCATGTCCTCCAGCAGAGTCCCTGATGTGAGAAGATGCGCCCATGGTGGTGTCATGTGAGGTCTGGGGTCTGCTGGGCAGACGAGGCAGAAGGATGAGGGTGCCTCTGCGGTGCAGGTGCTGGCAGTCCTCGGCAGCTGCTCTCCAGGCCTTCCTGTCTGAGATGGAGAAGGGATGGCAGGATCCGCCTTGCTGCCGCTCATCCCTGCTGCAGCGCTCTGAGCACATCTGTTTACCTCTGCTGAATGGTGGGAGGGAATCCCTGCTCACCCCTGGGGTTTACCAGCCAAAATGAGCTGTGACTTGGTGCACAGCGGGCCCCCAATGGCTCTGGGCCGCTGCCTCCCTCTGCACAGTCCCAGAACTTCGGTGTCTACTCTCCCCCAGACTCGGAGCCCCCCAGGCCCCTCAGCCTGCATTCCAGGCTTCTGTCTCCCAGAGAACCTAGCGTGGTGACTGACACATGAGTAGGTGCAAAATAAATGTTGTGGACCTACTCCTTGGATGAATAAATGAACGAATTCCCCCATCTTCTCAAAGCTGAGGCTTAGGAAACCCCATTTCCCCCAGTTACCCAAAAAATAAACTGAGGCACAAACTGGAAACCCCTCCCCCATCCTCCTCTCCCAGCCCATATCAGACCCAGTATTTTTTCTTCAAGACAAGATGGGCTAATGTTGTCCCCTCCCAGGTCTCCCAGCTGACAGTGCTGGAGCCTGAGATAGGAGCCTGGGCGCTTCAGACCCGCTCCCTACTCCCCACCCTACTCCTCTGGCCAGGCGCCACTTAACCAGTGCAGGGGCCGGGCTAGGCTCTGGGTGCTGATTGGCTGCTCCAAGGTCTATTTGAAAAGAAACAAGGACCTGGAGGGAGGGAGAGCTTGGACCTGGGGCCTCCCGGCCCTCCTCCAGGCTCTGGAGGGACGTTTGAGTTAGTGAGCACATTTGAGCTATCGAGCTGTCTGCCGGAGTCTGGGTGGCCTCCTCCCACAGGGAGAGGAGGCACATGGGAGGAATAGAGGTTTCTGAGCTTTCCCCCAGGAGGTCTCCCCAGAGCTCAGCCTTCCTGCTGGGTTTGGGGGTGGGCAGCTCAAGGTCCCCTGATTGGGACAGTTCACAAAGGAGGAGAAGCTAGGGTCAGGGATTTGGGGACCTAAAGGCCTTGCTCCTCCCTTTCACCATCAGCCAGGCCTTTGGGCATCTACCCCCACCTGCTGGGAGCATCAGACCTCAGGGTCCAGCATAGGGAGGGCTCCCTCAAGAGACCCCGTGCTGACTGGGGTTTTCTTCTAACAGTGGCAACAGCTACTATTTATCAGACTTCACTATGTGCTGCGGCTGTGCTGAGCACCTCCTGTACAATATCTCATTCCACCTGCACAACCGCTCTGGGAGGCTGGATGTTATGGATGAAGAATCTGAGCCTTTAAAGACATCTAGGAACTTACTCAAGGTCACACAGCCAGTAAGAGGCCAGACTCGGTTGGTTTGACTCCAAAGCCACTGTCTTAACCCCTCCTCTCACCCCCAACACATACACACAGACACAGTGTGGGACACACCCATAGGCGGAGGCCCTGAGACAGACCCTGCCATCAGCTGTCAGGCAGAGGCCCCAGACATCTGGCTCAGCAGATAAGAGGGACGAAGAAGGGATGGAGCTGTTCCCCAAGGGAGGGGCTGTCCCTCAAGTCAGGCCTGACCCTTTTCTGGAGGAGCCAGAGAAGGGGCCCTCCTAGGCTGAGAGGGGAGGCCCAGACTGACAGGGAGACCCACCTGCCCTGAGGAGGGATGGGTCAGCCACAGAGAGAGATCCCAGGGGATGCCTGTGAGAGACAAGGCAGAAGCAGGACAGAGGGACAACGGAAGCAGATCACCCCCGACTCCTTCCTCCCCCTCAGGTGCACCAGCTGCTGTCTTGTGGCACAGACGTTCTCACGAGGGAACACAGACCAAGTCCCACCAGGCTCCCTTAACCCCCACCCCTCCATCCTTCTGTGGCTCCCACCAGGGAGTGTGGTGCCCCAGTCCATTGTTACAGTTGAGGCTCGATGTGGACTCAGCTGCAGAGATACATATTTCATCAGCGCTTGATTGTTTTTAAAGGAAGCCCACGGGAGAGGGTGGCTGGGGAGACCCCTCCTTAATGCTGGGGTTCCTCTCACACACTGCACATGGCCTGGGGCGGCCAGGGTGCACCCTTCTAAACACAGCACTCCCTTACCCTGGCTTATGGAGTCAGGGGTCCTCTGAGCCCAGAGGGGTGCTACCCAGGGCTGACCCCTGCCCCACCCATCCTCGAAAGAGGCTGCTCCCTGGTTCCCAGTATTTCAAAGGGTCAGGCAGGGAAGGTGGGTAGGGGAGGGGTAGCTTCCCCTGCCACACCTGGTTCTGAGCTCCTACTGGGTACAGGCCTGACTTGAAAGCAGAGGGTGACTGAGTCACAGGGGGGCCTCAGGAAGGGGAGGAATACCGTGGTGGAGGTCCTCGAAGGAGGACCCAGATCAGAGTGGCTGAAATCTGCACCTGGTGGCAAGTCAACAGAAGGGGAGGTGGCTGGACTGGAAAAGAGGCTGAGCTCATTTTTTTTTTTTTTTGAGGAAGATTAGCCCTGAGCTAACTGCAACCAATCCTCTTCTTTTTGCTGAGGAAGACTGGCCCTGAGCTAACATCCACGCCCATCTTCCTCTGCTTTATATGTGGGATGTCTACCACAGCATGGCTTGCCAAGCGGCGCCATGTCTGCACCCGGGATCCAAACCAGTGAAGCCCGGGCCACGGAAGCAGAACGTGTGCACTTAACCGCTGCGCCACCGGCCAGCCCCTGAGCTCAATTTTAAACATTTAACCAGGTGAAGGGAGAGCCCGGAGACTAGGACCAGTAGGGCAGGGCCTGGGATCAAGAGCAAGTTCACTGCCAGGAGGACAGGCCGGGAGGTCGGCAGAAACTGGGTCAGAAGGAGGAAATTGCACTTCGTCCTGAGGCTGCAGGCAGCCGCTGGGGCAGGAGCAGGGTGGGGAGCAGGGTTGGTGGACCCCTGGCGCACGTGTGTGGCCCCCTATGTGCCCTACCGGCCGTGGGAAGGAAGAGGGGACCGCTCCTCACAGGTCCTCCACGGCTCAGGGCTCCCCACCAGGGATCCCCCCACACACAGAGGCCCCCAGGTGGGGGTTTTCTCCCCGCGGCTCCTGGCTCAGGCCTGCAGCACGGGCCCCCTGGGCCATAAGTGGGCAGAGCTGGGGTCTTCAGCCTCGGACTCCAGGGTGGTGGATGCGGGTTGGGAACCAAGGGGCCTCCGTCCACCTGGTGGGCTGTGGTTTCGGGTCTGCTGCAGCGCAGTCGGGAGTGGAGCAGAGAGTCTCACGTGTGCCTAGGTCCCTCGGCTGGCTGGTTTGACCTTGAACTCTCACTGACCGAGAAGAACCATTTCTTGAGGGTTTTCCCTCCCTGTCGCCATCTCAAGCTTTGTACCCTGGCTGCCTGAGTCTGAATCCTGTTCCAACTCGCTGCTTAGGAGCTGCGTGACCTCTGAGAAGTTACGTCACCTCTCTGTGGCCCACTTTCCTCAGGTATTGTGAGGATTAACTGAGCACAGCCTGTAAGTTAAGACAGCTTGCCTTCTTGAGGGTGGTCTTTTGTGACTGAGTCTTTCTGTATGCGTGAGGAAGCAGACGGTCAGAGGTTGGTAGTTAATGGGGAGGATATGAAGCTGAGAGGGCCTAGATTTCAGCCTCCTGCCCTGGGCTGGGGCTTGTTCCAAGATGAAACTCTTCCTAAGTTCGAAGCCCTGCAGTCTCTGGGGACTGGCGAGCCATCCTGGAGCTTCTGTGGGCTGTGCTTCAGCCCCTGGGGACGGAGGCTAGACGGGGGATCAGTGATGGATGAAACAGTACCGAAAATGGGGGTAAGATGCTGGCCGGGCAGGACAGGCCCAGTGGGAGAATGGAAGTGACCTCAGGAGCCAGCACCGCAGGGGACAGGAATAATACTGTCAAATGTTCTACACCAGAGGGTCCCACCTGTCCTTCAAGATGCCTCCTCCTGGAAGCCCTCCCTGCCCACTTCGCTCTCTTATCAGAGAATTCCGGAGGCCTGAGAAGCTGCAGCTTAGCCTTGGTGAGCTGACTGCTCCCCGTTACTGCCTATGATCAGGACCGACCGTCTCTTCATCGTCTCTTCATCGTCGAGTCATTTCGAGAGAGCCCTCCCGTGTGTTAGCTCATGTAATCCTCCCGACGGCCCTGGGAAGGCGGGATCATACATTTACAACCTTGGGTCTAAGGTTCAGGGAAGCTGAAATGTCTTGCTCGCAGAGCGCTGGCTGAGACCCAAGTCCCGGCTTCCTGGCTCCAAATCTCACGCATTCCAGTCCACTATGGCGCTTCTCCTCAGCTGGGGCTCCCTCTGGGCGCTCAATTCAAACTTGAAGTTTCCTGGCCGCCGAGGTAAGAAGGAAAAGCTGATCACTTAGGTAGAAACAGAGAAACCTATCAGTTCATCTGAAGTTCCAGACGTCATCCTAGTACTTCATTCCAGGAGGAATCTATTCCGTGGATTCTGTGTAACATCCTCACCTAGAGATATGCAGAAAGGTTACAGAAACTTGTCCCAAATAACCGCTTCTTAGGTTGATCCCATTAGAGGCTAAAGGCGTGACATTAGTGAGAACTTGAGCCGGAACTTCCCAGAGAACTAGCACTAACAGCCTCCAGGTGACAGCTCCCTGGCTCCCAGCTTGATCCAGGGTGGAGCTGAGAGAGCAGAGAAGCCAGCCTGTGAGGGAGAAAGAGGTGAAAGAGCCCTGGAGCCACAGAAAGCAAGTTCAAATCTTGGCTCTATTGCCTACTGTGTGACCATAGACATGTAACTTAATCTCTCTGAGCTTCGTTTTCCCCTTCTGTAAAATGGGAATGAGAATGCATCCCTCAAACAATTATTGTGAGAAATCATTCAGTCACTCGCTCAGTAAAAATTCAGAGCCTGCCTTGTGTGGGTCACTGCGCTGGGCTCTGGAGTCACGGTGGTGGACGACCCAGCAAGGGACTTGCCCTCATGGAGCTCATGTTCTAGTGGAGAGAGATAATAACACACAAATAAACAGGAATCTATCAGCTGGTAAGACAAAGAAGAGAATTTAGCAGGTGATATGATTCTGGCTGAGATGACTGGGGGGCCGCTCATTTCCAGTCTCCTCTTCTTCCTGTGGAACCGAACTCTGGACACATGACTTCCCAGAATAAAGACTACATTTCCCAGACTCCCTTGAAGCTAAGTGTAGCCACATGACTAAGTCCTGACTAATGGGATGTAAGCAGAAGCAACCTCCGGGAAAAGTCCTTAAAGGGAGGGGACACGTCTTTCTTTATCCCTTCCTCCCGCCTGCTGGCTGGAATGCAGAGGTGATGGCAGAAGCTCAAGCAGCCATATTGGACCTTGAAGAGAAAGCCACCTGCTGAGGATGCCACAAGATACAAGATACCTGGGTGGGGTCCCTGACGCTGTGGAGTACCATACCAGCCTGGGACCGCCTACATCCAGACTTTTACATCAAAAAGAAATAAATTTCTGTCTTGGTTAAGCCACTAAGATTTTGAGTTTTCTCTCACACACTGCCCACCCTGATTTTCCTTGACCCAGTGATAGAGTGGCTGGGGCTTATCTCTAAATGGGTGGTCAAGAGGGCTTTTTGCAGGCATAACATTTGATCTGAGACCTGAATCATGAAAAGGAGCCAGCCAGGGGGAGATCCGGGAGGAGCCTCCAGGCAGGGTGGGGAGAGAGAGGCAGGATGGCGCTGGAGCCCTGGTGGAACAGAAAAGCAGGTGAGCAGAGGGCAGGAGTAGCCCAGGGTGGGGAGTGGGTGTTACCCACATGTGGGAAAGTCATTTAGGGTTTCACACAGGAGAGTGATATCTTCTGACTTATGTTTCTAAAAGGTCACCCTGAGTCCTGGGTGGCACCTGCAATTGTAGGGCCCCGAGTGGAGCTAGGAGGCCAAGCGGGAGGCCCCTGGGGTGATAGAGGAGCCAGATGGTGGGGCTAGGGAGGGACAGTGGAAGTGGAGAGCAGAGGCTGGAAAGGTGGAGGTAGAGCCGATAGGAGATTAAATAAGACTGTCACTGTGTGTCATTCAGTTGCCTTTCTCAAATATTAGTTGTCTCATCGTGCTTTCAGCAGTGGGGTGGGGGATCGATCTTTGCAAGGATTCCATTCAAAGTCAACAAACACATATGAGCCATCAACTAGGGCGGGCTCCGGGCCAGGTTTGAGGGACTGGGCGATGGTCCCTGTCCTCGGGGTTCACGGTCTGTCGGGGAGAAAGACAGGGCCGTGGACTCTCTAGCAGAGCACAGGGGATGACACAGGTGGGCTTGGGCTGAGCCGTCTCCATCTGCCAGGGGCAGGGGCATGGCGGGAGGGAGGCTTCACAGAGTCAGGGATGCAAACGCTGAGCCCTGAAGGTCGAAGCTTCAGTCTAGTAGGTAGGAAAAGGAAGGGTGTCTCAAGACAGGGAACAGCATGTGTAAAGACCCAGAAGCCCAGACAACACAGAACCTTCTGAGAAGGGCAAGTGTCAAAATTCTGAGAGCTCACAGCCCTGCCTGGAGGCTGCTGGGCAGAACCTATCTCCCAGGACACCCCCTCACTGGGCTCTCTGGAGAGCCAGGCTGACTTCATAGTGCTCCAAAGCTGCCCTTTGACCCCCACACATCCTTCAAGGCCCTGCTGGAACCCCTCTTTCCCTCTTCCCTGACCACCCAGCTCTCAAGGGATCCTGTTGAACTCCCAGTTTGTATCTCTGGAAGGAGGCTCAGAGAGTTATGTTTACACAGATCTGACCTGGCTGCCTCTGGATGGGCAGAAACCTCCTTGCTCTCAGGATGCCCCCAGGCACAGCCGGGGTACAGGGTTCCAGGGGAGGAGAGTTGGACTGGCTCCTCCCTGAGCGCCTTTCCGGTCCTGGCCCCATCCTCCTGCTCCCCTATTCTCCAACCCCCAAACCCCCTCACCTCTGCCAGAATGATGACCAGTCCATTCCCAATGTGTGGGATTACTGCCCCCTTCCATTAAACCCCAGGCCGCTCTGCATCCCCACCTCAGCCGTACCTCACACCTGCGGTCCCTGCACCTGGGAGGCCTTGCTCCCTCTTCTCCTGATGAACTTTTCTAAGACTCAGCTCAGAGGGCTCCCTGAAGACGTCTTCTTCACTTCCCAAATGGCGCATCCCTCCGGCCCCCCGCTCACTGTTTGCACCCCTCGTCATCACACTCTGGTTATTATGTGCTGCCACTTGTTCTCCTCACTGGATGTGAACTCCTTGAGGATGCGTGCTATGTGGCCCTGGCCACCTGATACACAGGTGACATTCCGTCCCCATGGCTCCTTCTCCCCATTCACAACTCAGTCCCTTACCGGCATCCAGAGCAGATTCTGTTGTCAAATTCCTTCCCATGTGTCATCCATTTGGTCTTCCCAACAGCCTGGAGAGGAAAATCAAGACCAGAGGGAAGATGTGGCCAGCTCAAGGCCACATATCCCAGTGGCAGATCCTCCTGCCCCAGCAGTGCCTAAACCCATGTCCCAGCCATGGAGCACTTCCCTTTAGCGCAAAATCCCAGTAGTCTGAGTCCCCAGACGACGAGGGCCAAGAAGTCACATCTTCACCAGGGAATACCCATGGGTCCCTCCAGGTCACCTGGCCGGACCCTGTCCCCTCTGCCAGCCCCCTGGCTCCCCTTAGTGGGTCTCATTCGCTGCCACTGCAGACCATGGCCCGCTTTGCCCTGACCGTGGCCCTAGACCCACCCTTCAGGTCCCACAGGGGAACTGTCCAGCAGAGCTTTGTTGGGGATTTGGGAAGAGCAGCCGAGACTCACCCACTGGGTACCGGAGAGCAGGAGTGAAGTTACGCGACAGGTCTGCCCTCAGTGGTTGCAGGCTCACAGGCTCCACCTAACACCTCTTTGCCAAGCCCATTGCAAAGGACAGCTCACCTGATCACCATGAGACCCCCTCTCCGACCTGGAGTCTCAGCCTCTGCTCCCTCAGACCAGGAGAGAGCAAGCAGACCCCCGCTCCAAGGCCCCCTGCCAACTCCTGGCTCCCACTGAGCGCAGACTGCACCTCAGGATGACTGGAAATGAGAAAGGCTTGTCCCCTCAGGAGAACTCCATGCCCTGCCCACAGGGTCTCCCTCTGGGACAACCCATCCTGACCCGTGGTCTGGGCTGTCCGCTCTGGAATAATATCTACAGAGGTGCAGCCAAATCCCTGTTGGGGGCACTTCTGCAGGCCCAGCCTGGGGCTCCACCCTCGGCTCACTTCATGCTGCCAACGTCTGGCCTGGGCTCCCAACCTTCTGTGAGCACAAACTTGGACAAGGATACCCACGGACCTTGGGGAGGGGAACCTGGTAGGCTCCTCCCTTAGTGCTCTGGGAATGGAGGGGGAGGGGTGGCAAGAGGGACTCCAAGGGAAGAGGATGATGGGGTACAGGGTGTGTGGCCCTGGAGGCCAATCGGGCCAATCCTCTGAAGGCATCCTGGGGCTCTGGACAATACCCCAAATGCCAGGCTTTCTGACCATCTCGTCCAGCCCAGGGGCAGGGCTAAGGGGAGGCAAGCCTCTCTCTTGTCCTGTTTCTCCAACGCTCAGGCACATGGGGCCTTCAGACAGACTGAACTGACCCAAGTCCAAACTGGAGTAAAACGAGTGAAAGGAGCCATTGCTTCTTCCCGGAAAATAAATAAGCAAAACGTGATGTTGGCCAGATTTGGGAAAGCATCCACATTCAGTCAGGGCAACAAGAATGACCTAGAACACGTGGTGTGAGCAGAAAGGACCAGATGCCAGTCTACTCTGATGCTTGGGTGTCTAGTGGGCTGCCAGGGGGTAGTACCTGCAGAATAGCCAAACAGCTGGGCAGATTCTCCTCCTAAGCCAGATGTTCCCGTTTGTCTTCCCCCGCCGACACCCAGGCAGCTGCTTGTCCCTTCTGGGCCTGGGAGAGGCGCTCTATTGCTGCCTTGCACTCAGCTGCCTCTGGCCCCGGTGGCAGGCAGAGGGGCAAGGTGACAGGGCCCTCTGGGCTGTGGCGAGAAGGCAGGACCTTCACCTGGCACTCTCTGCCATGGGCCACAGGCAGCAGCCCTGCCGGGCCAGGGCTTGAGACAGACCCACCAGCAGGGAGAGTGAGCACCAACGTGGCAGGAGGAGGCATCCCCCAGTCCGCTTTGGCCAGGGCCCGGCTGTGCCCCACTGGTGTGAAGGCTGAGGGGGGCGGGAGGGAGCACAGGGCTTAGCATCAGGTGGGCCAGTCGCCCACCTCTCTGCCTGTAGCTTCCTCACCTGTCGGAGGGAAACAACAGTAACAAACAGCGCCTTTCTCAGAGGGGCTTGGAGAGCTCACAGAGAACATGGGCGAAGAGCTGAGCACAGTGCCCTGTGTTAGTTTCCTCCTCTGCAAAATGGGGAGGCTGGAGGATTAAGTGAGACCACCGGTGAAGCCCCCAGCACAGAGCCTGGAACAGAGGTCCTCCATACAGGAGGATCCAGGCTCCAGGTGGGAGTCACTGTCCGTTTCTCTCTCTGACCAGGCTCTGCACAGTGCGGGCTTGTGGTTGAGACCCAGGAGGTGGTTGTGGAATCGTTGGATATGCCCATCTCTCTGTCCTTGTCTCTGAGTTTCTATTGTTTGAGTCTGAAGCAGGGAATCCCCAAGCTGGCAGCCACCGAACTGGCCACTCTCACTTTATAGGTGAGGACACTGAAGCCCAGAGAGGGGCAGGCACTTGCCCAGGTCCCACAGCAGGCAGTGTCAGAGCTGGGCTAGGACAGTTCCTTTCTCCATGCCCAGAACAGGATCCACAAAACCTCCTTTCTGTCTGCTTTAAAACCTCTCCTCATTCTTGCCATCTGAACTCATCTTTCATTCTCTGCCTCTTTAGCAGCCAGAGCCCGAGAATATGTGACTGGCCCAGCACCTCCAGGAGCAGAGGCTGCCCCGCTCAGGGGTGTGGGGAGAGGCATGGCGGGGGCCGAGAATGCAGGCTGCTCTGGCCCAGGGGCCTGGGCCGGGCTCCTGACAGAGGAGCCAGTGTGCCCAGACATTGGGGCTTTGTGAGCTTGGAGCTCCATGTGGGGACGGTTGTTTTTGTTGACCTGACATTGTTTCAGGTTGACTGAGTGGCAGCATCTTAGTGCCCAGGGGCCAGCTCTTTGGAGCCAGCAAGGGTCTGGAGGAGACGGTGGCTTGCCCCCTAATCTAGGGCAAAAAGGGAGGAGGCTGCCTGGACCTGTGAGCACTGAGCAAGCCTGCAGAAGAGCAAGTCCTGAGAGAGGACACCAAGAGAGGAGAGAGGAGAAGGCACCCATGCATCTCTGGGCCAGAGCAGAGGGGCCTGGCCAGGGTGAAGATGGACAGAGGCAGGACGGGGGCATCCAGAGGCTGGGCCAGACCTGCCGGGAAGCTGGGAGCTCCGAGAACCCAGCCACCAAACCTTAGTCCGTGAAGGAAGACCCAAGAGAATCCTAGGGGCCAGGAGGGCCGCGAGAGGCCCTGAGGACTGGCCAGCTGGGGTAGGGTGGGCCAGACTCACAGCTGTCCAGATGCGCGTGAAAGATAACTCTGTTTACTGGGCACCCAGCGGGAGCAGGGCAGGGGGGTGGGAAGGGGCTCCCAGGGCCCATGGGGCGGGCAGATTAGGAGGCGGGGGCATGAGTCAGGGGTTTGCAAGCTGCCCCCGGGGTGTGGGAGCGAGGACCTGGTGCTGTTAGAGCTGTGCGAGCTCAGCTGGTCGCAGAGGGCACCGGCGGCTGCAGGAGGCTGCCCAGGGAACCCGAGGCTGGTGAACAGGTGAGTAGGGCCAGGAGGGGCTGGAGGTGGTCCTGTAGCACCTGTGCTAGGGTTCCTGCAGGTGCCCAGTCTGAATCTGTGCCCAAGCAGGCACGGACGCCCAACTTCCAAGGGGGATGCTGGTGGGTGGCGGGAGAACATTACCATGTGTGTTGTTACCCCTAAGGGCACAGGCCCATTGTCACCTGCAGCTGGGGAGAGCTGGGCAGCTGTGTTAGAAAAAAGAGGTGTGCATGTGGCTGCAGAGGTGCGCGTGGCTGGTGTATGAGTGTGTGTGCGTCGGGGACAAATCTGATCCCCCTCCTGGTGTGGGGTCCTTGTCAGGCTGCCATTTACCAGCCCCTCGGATCCCACAGACTCAGGTCTCACCCTCCCAGCCCCCTCCTTCCTCCATGTATGGGGATCTCCAGGCCACCCTATTTTCCTCCTAGGAGGAAAGTTGTCAGCTGACACTGGTTGCCACTTGGGACACGTCCAGGGAGTCTACCAGGGAGACCTGGCACTGTCCCCAACCTTGGGAGTGTTTGGAGGGAAAGGGGGCGTCCCCTACCACCCGAGGATCTCAAAGCACTTAGACGAACTCCATAGGAATTGAAGGAAAATCAGAGGGGGATGCAGACAGCAAGTCCGACCTTGATCCCCAGCAGCAGGGATGATGACAGCAAGCATTTCCATAGAGCTCGAGGTGTGCCAGGTGCTATTCTAAGGGCTTTACATGTATGAGCTTACTCAGTACCACAACACGTCTAGTCTATGAGGTGGGTGTCCTGATTATTACCCCATTTTACAGATGAGAAAACTGAGGCACAGAGGGGTTGAGTCACTTGCCTGAGGTCACACAGGTCACACAGTTAGTAAGTGGCGGGCTTTGGATTTGAACCCAGGCAGTCTGACTGCAGAGTCCATGCTCTTAATCACTAACACTAAACTGGCTCAGAGCTGTTCTCTGGGAGGCCACTCAGCATGCTGGTTAGAGAAGTAGCCAGCGTCAGGCAGGCCAGGGTTTAACCCGGCCTCTGATCCCCTCCCTACAAGGGGACCAAAGCAGGTAAACCACTCCCAACTTCAGCTTTCTCGTCTGTAAAACAGAGCTAATGTCGATACCCACTTCACAGAGTGGTTTGGGGCTCATGAGAGAGAAGGCAGGAGAACCCTGTGCGCTGTGGGGATGATTTCACGTAGGTGGTGCTATGCCACCAGGGAGCCCTCCCCATCATCTGATCACCCCCAGCCTCTTCCAGCTGTGCCCCACCTCCTGGGCTCCAGATGCCCCGCTCACCCTTATCTGGCCCTGCCCTGGCTGGCTGGCTGGCCAGGTGTTTGGTGCGCTTCCAGGCGCAGGGCAGCGATCAAGGACCTGGCTCTTATCAGTGCCAGGCAGAGCAAGGCCTGCAGCTGGGGCGGGCTGGGCCTGGGCGGCAGCAATCTGGGTCATGGGTGCACCCTCTAAGGCCCCAGCTGAGCTCAAGGTGCCTCCGTTCTCCCCTCCTCTCTCACTGATGTCCCAGAACCCCGGTGGGAAGGCCCTCCTTTTGTACAGACGGGGGGACTGAGGCCTAGAGAGAGCTTGGGAGCTGCCCAAGGTCATTTGGCCAATCAGTGGCAGAGAGGCAGCCTGGATCTCTGGATGCTCTGGCTCTGGAGGGCCCCTGTGACCACCTCACCTTTCAGATGGGAACTAAGGCCACAGTCCCAGCCTATGGGTGGGACATTCAGCATCTCAGGCTTGACACCCTTGAAGCTGCTAGGGATCTGAGGCCTGGGGGGGATAAGGCCAAAGAAGGAAGAGAGAGAATAAAGATGGGAGAAGAGGAAGGCAGGGGAACGTGAGGAGAAGGGACAGGGAAGGACAGAAAGGGAGAGTAAAAATGTGTGTGACCAGAGCCTCAGGGCCAAGTCCGCTGCGAGAGAGACAGCTGCATCCTCAGGCTCTGGGACCCTGCCATGGCCATCACCTGCCCCACCACCACCCTGACGGGGGGACCCTTGCCGTTCTGTTTGGTGTGATTCGATGCTGCCCCTCCCCCATCCTTAATGGACCATCCACTCCTCAGAAAGAAAGTTCTTTCTGTCTGCGCTCCCCGCTCTATTCCCTCACACAACACCCAGGCCTGTCCTGCACTGTCCTACCTCCCACCTTCACCGGCCATTCCTCACCCGTGGGCCATCCTTCCCCACCTGCCAGCCCTTCGAAATCTGCTGTGTTTCTAGGCCCATCGCCAGTGTCCCCTCCTCCAGAGATGTCCCACCCCCAACCCCACCAACTCATCCTCCTCTTCCTCCTGCCATCCAGCTCCTGGCACCCAGCACATTCCGCTCACTGCTTGTGTTTGTCTGGCGGACATGTTATCTCCTGAATGTTTAGCGTGTCCCATGTTCCTGGCTCGTCTCCCCAGTCAGGGCTGGGAGCTTCTCGAGAGTAGGGACCTGTCCTGTTCCTCTCAGGCCCCACTGCACGGCACCATGTGGGCACACAGCGGGCAGGTTTGTCAACCTGACCCAAATCCCTGCCACCACAATGCCCTGTGGTGCAGGGGGTGAGAGGAGGAAGAGAAGTCCCTCCACCCCCAGTCTGGGGTCACCCTAGGGGCCCTCTGCGTTCACATTCCTAGGGTAGGCATACCTTTCTCTCCGCTAGGGACATAACTGAGAAAACTTAGGGGCAGGGCCCAGCGGTCTCCTGGTTGGGTCCTCATCATCCGGACTCCCCAGTCCCAGAGCCCCAGGCCTGCAAGGGGGAGCCATTCTTACATTCAGTCAACACACATTTACTGGGCATCTGCTATGTGCCAACCATTCTGCTAGGAGTGGGGGCTCAGTGCGGATTGAGACATGCAGGGTCTTGGCACTCATATGGCTCCTTCTAGAGGTATCATCAGACAATACACACACAAATGAATCAAGAAACCAGAAAATGACAGATTAGTGAAGGTTAGGGTAGTCAGGGAAGGAATCTGAAGAGGTGACAGATGAGCTGAGATGTGAGAAGAGCTGAGGTGTGGGGGCAGGGCTGTCCAGGACATATACAGCTGTATGTGCAAAGGCCCTGGGACGGGAAAAGGCTTGGTACGGAGGCCAATGGGATAGGTGAGGAGAGAGCAGGAGAGGGAGTTCGAGATGAGGTGAGGGTGGAAAGGAGGGCCACAGCGCCCAGGACCAGTGAGCCACTCCCAAGGATGCTGCAGCCCCATGCCCAGCAGGAAGCAGCCGTTTCTGAGAGAAGAGGGTGTGTTGTAGAGACACTCAGGGGGGCTAAGCTCCCTAGAGAGGACAGGCCCTGCCTCTGGAGTTGGCCGAGCCCTGGGGATGGGCAGGAAGAGCAGCCAGGTGAGGACTGGTGGATGGAGGAAGGAGTTGGATTTGAAGGACCCCCCATCCTCCCAAACCCCCTGAGCCTGATGCCAGCCGAGCTCCCCCCTCTCTGCACTGCCCCCTCTCTCCCGGCCCCTGTGCACCTGCCCTCACACCTAAAATCCAGCTCCTCCCCTCGAGCCCCGCCACACTTTCTTCCTCTGACCCCGCCATCTCCCAACACCTGCTATCGCCCTTCACTCAAAAGCAGCCACCTGGGGGAGGACCAGGAGACCCCAGGGTGCCCTGTGCCTCCTCAGCCTGTGCCCCTCCCCTGCAGGGACCCGCAGTGCGGGTTATGCTGAGGGCTCGGATCACCAGGGACAAAGGGACTATCAGGACAGCACCATGGAGAATTCCCAGGTGAGTCTGTGGGGCTCCTACCTGGGGCTCTGGGAACCCAGCCCTGAGCTCATACCTCCGTGGGGGCTTGAGGAGCCCCTCACAGCCCAGCCCTGATGGCCACTTCCCACAGGAGAATCCTGAAGAGATAGAAGTGATTGTGGAGGAGGATTATGAAGGCCCAGGTATCATTACATCCCCGCCGGAGGTGATTATGGAGGAGGATTATGAGAGCCCAGGTGTCTCTATGTCTCAGCCGGAGGAGCCAGTAGGTGAGCCCCATCTCTCTCTCTCTCTGCTGGGATGAGCTGCTGAGCCCCAGAGAGGGACAGTTGGGGAACCTGTCCTCCCCCTGCTCTGCACTCCCCCCGGCCCAGCCCCAAGGCCAGTTCTCCCACAATCCTGGCTGATTGAAGGATAAACAGAGTTTTGTTTGAAATGATCACAGGAGGTGACCGGGGCGTGAGGGCAGGACCAGTCACCCAGCGCCATGCCCCTTAGATTTGCAAGAGGGCAGCCAGGCCTGTCTGGGACAAGGACATGAGCCACACGTTACCTGTGTCCATCCAATGCCGGCTTCTAGGCCAGGCACTGGGCCTGTTCTGGGAACATCGTTCTGTTTGGGGGGTCCAGAGGTCCTGAGCAATGGCAGGCTGTGGGGACCCCCAGGGCAGAGAGACATCAGGAAACCCTCCTGGGCTTGGCCAAGGTCTCAGCTGGGGAGCCCCAGGTGGGGACCTGTTTACTGTCAACAGGACTTAAGTGTTGGCAATTTGTATTGAAGATAAGAGGCCCCTCTGGGAAATGAGGGCTGGGGCACAGCATAAGGGCAGACCCCACGAGGCTCCCAGAGCTCCACTTGGAGGCCGTGAGAAGCCACTGGGCTGGTGCGGCTGCTGCAGCAGGTGGGAATAAGGAAGGACTCGGTCCCAGAAGGTGGCAGGAGAGGGAGGGGACCCGGGGAGAATCCTGAGAACTGCCATTCAGGACTCTCCAGTCACCTTGGAGATGACCCTCCCTGTCATCACTGAGGATGAGACCCCGGGCTCCTCCACTGTGCTCAGATGCGGAGTGACAGAGCGAGGCTGGGCCAAGAACAGGCGTGGGGAGCCACAGCCCATGGAGCAGCAAGAGCGGGTGGTAGCACCAGGGTCCCAGCCAGGCGCAGGGGGAGGAGTAGGGGTCAGCCGGGGCTGGTCTCTGAGGCTTATGGTAGGGGGTGCAGGAAGCCCTGGGGGGGGTTGTCTGAGTGCAACACTAACGGGCCTCCGGGGTTTCAGCTCACCCCACCGAGCGGACAGCTGCAGACCACCACACCATCACGCACCCAGGCACCGGTGAGGTGAGGTCCCCCAGCTGCCCCCAATTCTCTGTCCTGCGCTGCCCTTGGGACCCGCCATTCTACCAGGGGAAGGGAGTAGCAGAGGGAGAGGCAAAGCTTTGGGGTGGAGGACCCCACAAACAGACAAAGAAGTGGGCACCCTGGGAAATAGGTAGACAAAAAGAGGACAGCCCCCTGAGAGAGAGTCCTGGGCCCCCTTCCACTGATGGGGAGCTCCTTGGGCAGAGATAAACTGCCTGCGGGAGGTCTGAGCCCCCAGGCCCTCTGGCCCTGGCTGGGCTGTCAGGTGCTCCCTGGGGAAGCACAGAATCAAATACTTGCTCCCCTCTGCCCAGGCTTGCCAGGCCCGCATGTCCCTGCTGGGGCGCCAGACTGTCGAGCTGGTTGGGAAATTGGGTCTGCCCTCAGGTAGGCCCCTGGGAACAGCCACCCAGCCCCAAGGAAACCCAAGGGCATGCTGAGCCACATGCCCACCCAACAATCTCAGAGGCAGGAGACCGACCTCTGACTGCAAAGCCTTCCCTCTCCTTTCCCTCCCAAGGGGCCGCTCTAGCACCCCTTTTGGTCTGGAGCTTCTCCAGATGCCTCTGAAATGGGCTGAGGGGCCTGGTCAGGAAGTTGAGGAATAGAGCCAGAGGTGTGGGCCGTACAGATGGGACCCTCGAGCATCTCCCCACACTTCCCACCTCACTCAACACTCATGTCGGGGGCTGCAGCTCCCAACCGTCCCCTCTGAGCTAGGGGTCTGCCCCCGAGTGCTCCAGGACCCTAGGCCTCCTACAAACATGTCGCAGAGCCTGCCGAGTGCCCACCATGCCCTGGGCTCCCAGTCTCCCCACGGCCCTGCCCTGGGCCTGATGGACTAATTCAGGCCTATGGGGCCGCAGGTCTACGTGGAGCTGCAGGAACTGGTGATGGACGGGAAGAACCGGGAGCTGCAGTGGATGGAGGCAGCGCGCTGGGTGCGACTGGAGGAGAACCTGGGGGAGGACGGGGCCTGGGGCCGCCCACACCTGTCTTACCTCAACTTCTGGAGCCTCCTGGACCTGCAGAGAGCCTTTGCCAAGGGTGAGCCCCGCTGGGCCCCTCTGCAACCCCTGCACGTGAGGCTTGGTGGGGAGGAGGTGGGTCCCGGTCCAGCCATGTAGTCACTCCCTCACTGTTTGCAGGTTCTGTCCTCCTGGACCTGTCAGAGACCTCCCTGGCCGGGGTGGCCGAGAACCTGCTGGACCGCTTTATCTATGATGGGCTGATTCGGCCTCAGTATCGAGAAGACCTGCTCCGGGTCCTGTTGCTCAAACACAGGTGCCGCTGCCTGCTGGGACCCAGACTCCACACCCAAAGGGCCCACATCCCCAGCCCACCTGCCCCAAGCTCTCCCTGGGGGTCCAGATGGCCCCTCCCCCACCAGGCCAAGGCCCACTTTTCTTCCACGATGGCTCCTACCTGTGACACCTCTTAAGCAGTGGCCACGCCTTCATGCTCAGATTTGGGGGCCGCTCATCCTGAGGAGGACAGGCTCTCAAGGCCCTTCCCTCCACCCATTCTTCTGGCTCCATCTTGTCTTTCCAGACAGAGGCCACCCGCTTACATCCACAACATCCTTCAGAGGAGGCTGGTTCTCCCTCCGCCCCAGGGTTTCTCTCATCTGGTCACTAGGAAGGCCCACTTGATCCGTCCTACCACCAGTCTCCACTCTGCTGATAGCCCAGCCTGAACCGCCCCCTCAGTCCGTGTCCTCTGTGTGTCCTGCAGCCATGCCAGAGACCTAAAGGAGCTAGACGGTGTGAAGCCCACGGTCCTGACACCTTCTGGGGGCACTTTACAGCCTCTGCTTCCCGAACACCCTTCGCTGGAGACACAGCTCTTCTGTGCACAGGTGAGGCTGTACCAGGGGTGTGTGGGGAGAGCTGGAAAGCCCCCAAACTGAACGTGGTTAGAAATGAGAGTGGGTCAGGGCCGGCCCCGTGGCCAAGTGGTTAAGTTTGCGCTCTCCGCTTCGGTGGCCCAGGGTTTCACTGGTTTGAATCCTGGGCGCGCACACGGCACCGCTCATTAGGCCATGCTGAGGTGGCGTCCCACATACCACAACTAGAAGGACCCACAACTAAAATATACAACTGCGTACTGGGGGGATTTGGGGAGAAAAAGCAGAAAAAAAAAAAAAAGAAGATTGGCGACAGTTGTTAGCTCAGGTGCCAATCTTTAAAATAAAGAAAAGAAAGAAAAAGAAATGAGAGTGGGTAGAGGAGAGGGGGCTGGCCGCTCAGGTCTCCTGGGTCTAGAGTGGCTGGAGGACTCCCCTCAACACCCTCCTTCCAACAGGGAGAGGGGGACACAGAAGAGAGCTCGCCATCTGGAATTCTAGAAAAGATATCCCTGGATTCAGAGGCCGCCCTGGTGTTAGTGGGTAAGCGGCTGGTATCTGCACCCTTACCCCTCCACACTCGCTGCTTCTGCCTCCTGTCCTGGCCCTGCCTGCTCCTCCCTAAGCCTGGACCTCGGCAGCCCCCTGGGCCTGGCCTGACCACCTCACCGACCCCTTCCCCCACAGGCCGCATCTCCTTCCTGGAGAAGCCGGTGCTGGGCTTTGTGCGGCTGCGGGAAGCTGTGGAGCTGGAGGCCACCGTGGAGCCCTCCGTGCCTGTGCGCTTCCTCCTTGTGTTGCTGGGACCCGAGGCGCCCCACACGGACTACACTCAGCTCGGTCGGGCTGCTGCCACCCTCATGTCGGAGAGAGTGAGGAGGGGCCGGCGAGGGCTGGGGGCGCCTGGGGGGCAGGTGGCAGCTGAGGCCCTGCTCCTGGCCTGGGTTTCTTTAGCTTCGCTCGTTGGCCCATTCAGTCTAACTTAGCTGCTTCTGTCCTGTCTGGCCAGGGGTCGGCTGGCCTAGCCCTGCCTGATCTGGCCTGGGCTACTCTGGCCCACTCTGACCCGGATCTCCCTGGTTATGTCTGGCCTGGTCCGGCTCTAGTTCCATCTTGTCTGCCATAAACCACTGGGTTTGCTGTATTCTTTCTCCTTCCCCCACTCAGGGCCCTGTCTGCCCCCTCAAAGCCCTTTTGTAGTGGGAGGTAGGAGTGAAGGGGGCCGGAAACTCAGTTCTTAGCAAGAAGAGCTGGACAAGAGGGTTCTGGTCCCCGGGGGCCCTGGCTGTGGACTCCTGGGCCCTTTCATCCCGCAGGTCCAGGCAGCCCTGACCTTCTCTCTGGCCCCCAGGTGTTCCTCAATGAGGCAAACACGGCCCAGAGCAAGGAGGAGCTGGTGCGCTCCCTAGAGGGCTTCCTGGACTGCAGCCTGGTGCTGCCTCCCTTGGATGCCCCCTCGAAGCAGGCGCTGCTGAGTCTGGTGCCTGTGCAGAGGGAGTTGCTGCGGAGACGCTACCTGCCCAGCCCTGCGAAGCCGGACCCCAGCTTCTACAAGAGCCTAGGTACCCGTCCTGCCCAGCCCAAGGTTCTCTGAGTCCCCACACACCCTCGGACACCCAAGCACAGCCCTGTGAGCCCCTGCCTCCCCTCTTCCCATCAGATACCCCAGCGTCCCCCTCCCTTTCCTCATGCCTCCCAGCCTTCTTGGCCACCCCATTCCCATCAGACGATACCCCCAATTCCCCTCTCCCCACACCTCTCCCTGCCACCCCCTGTGACCATGGTCCTGTCCTTCACTACAGATTTGGGTGGGGGTCCAGGGGTCCCTGGTGGCCCAGAGGACCCTCTGCAGCGGACAGGCTATCTCTTCGGGGGCCTGGTGCATGACATCAAGCGCCGCTACCCCCACTACTTGAGTGACATCACAGACGCGCTCAGCCCCTCCGTCCTGGCTGTCGTCTTCTTCATCTACTTTGCCGCCCTGTCACCTGCTATCACCTTTGGCGGCCTCCTGGGTCAGTGCCTCTGCATGCCCCCTAACTCTGACCTCTGACCTTCTGGCTTCTTCTTCTGCCCTGCCTTCTGACCCGATCTGACACTCTGGACCCTGCATCAGCTGCCCGTGAAACGCTCTATCAGCTCCTGGAAATGATCTCCTGACCTTGACTCCACTGTACCTCTACCCGCAGGAGAAAAGACATACAACCAGATAGGAGTGTCAGAGCTGCTCTTGTCCACTGCACTGCAGGGCATCATCTTCTGCCTGCTGGGGGCTCAGCCCCTGCTTGTGATTGGCTTCTCAGGACCCCTGCTCGTATTTGAGGAAGCCTTCTTCTCGGTAGCGCTGATCTGGCCCCGTGACCTTTAACCCATCCCCGGCCCCACTGCCTGGTGCATGGCGCCTGGGCCCATTTGTCTGACCTCAGCTCCCTCTGACCGCCCTCCAGTTCTGCAACAGGCAAGGCCTGGAGTACATTGTGGGCCGTGTGTGGATCGGCTTCTGGCTCATCCTGCTGGTGGTGCTCGTGGTGGCCTTTGAGGGCAGTGTCCTGGTCCGCTTCATCTCCCGCTACACCCAGGAGATCTTCTCCTTCCTCATCTCCCTCATCTTCATCTATGAGACCTTCAGCAAGCTGGTCAAGGTAGGGGCCCACAGGAGTATGAACAGGCACGTGTGTGTGCGTGTGGGAGCCTGTGCATAAACTATGTGACTGTGTGTGTCATTGCACATGTCTGTATGGCATTTGTGTAGCCATGTCCTCACAGTATGTGACTGTGACCACATGCATGTTGACACTTTACTGCCTGTGGGCCAGCATTCTTGCCGTGACTATGCACGAGGGGACACCTCTGTGTGCACATGCCCGTGTTTACGACCACAGACGGAGTGACTAATGGGCGAGAGGGTGTGTGGGACTGCACGTGGGAAACTGCACGCATGGCAGGGGCAGCGGGACTTCTCGAGGCTCTGAAGTCCGCCACTCTCTCTCTTGCGCTTGCCCTTTTAAAACTGCAGGGCCTATGGACAGAGTGCCCTGCCTCCTCAGCTCTGTCCCCTCAAACCATGCCTGCCTCTGTATCTGCATTTTATTTGGAGGAAAGGTGGACGCTGTAGGCCTGTCCCTGATTTGGTTGGTCAGTGGATCTATTTCCAAGTCTTTGAAGCCCTTTTTAGGAAGCTCCTTGGCATGTTTCCTGCCCTCCAGCCTTCTCATGTCTCCCAGGCCCTGGGTGCTCACATGCACACACACACATATATTGATTGCCTCCTTGGCCTGCCCCACCCAAGCCTAGCCTGGTCCTACTCCTGAAAACCAAGCTGTAAAATCCTATTGCCCTCTATTACCATGTCAGTTGAGGAAGAAGATAGGTGGGTGGATGGATGGATGGATAGATGATGGATGAATGGATGGATGGATGGATGGATGGACAGATAGATGATGGATGGATGGATGGATGGATAGATGATGGATGGACAGATAGATGATGGATGGATGGATGGACAGATAGATGATGGATGGATGGATGGACAGATAGATGATGGATGGATGGATGGATGGATAGATGATGGATGAATGGATGGATGGATGGATGGATGGATGGACAGATAGATGATGGATGGATGGATGGATGGAGGGAGGGAGGGATGGGAGGGAATAGGATGCCTTGGTTTTCTGCTGCAGATCTTCCAGGAGCACCCACTACAGAGGAATTATGACCAGAATGTGACCACAGAGCCCAAACCTCAGGCCCCCATGCCTAACACAGCCCTCCTCTCCCTTGTTCTCATGGCCGGCACCTTCTCCATTGCCATGATGCTGCGCAAGTTCAAGAACAGCACCTACCTCCCCGGCAAGGTCAGCACATCCTCCCCACCTGCCCTTGCCTACACTACCCCAGGCCAAAGCACCTCCCCCAGCTTCCCCAACGCCATTAGCTCCTCTTCTCACCCTAGATTCCCATTCCCAATTCTTAGCCTGCCTGGCTCCCTCCTCACCCAGGATCTTACTCTTCAGGCAAGCCTGCCTCCCTTTCTCAGCATTCCCAGGCTGAAAGCCCAGGGGAGAGCCAGGGATAATTCTTAGAAGGGGGTAGAGAAGCTGTCAGGCCAGGGGTGGGGCTGGGCCAAGGGAAGAAGAAGGGAGGCAGGTACTTTGAGGTGCAGGATAGGACATCAGATGTTGATGGATTCCCTGGGAAGAGCAGGGCCTCCTGGGTGAAGATGGGCAGAAATAGGGGCCAGTGGGCGGTAGGAGGTGGGGAGCAACTCGGCACTGACACTGGTCCCTGTGCCTGCCCTCAGCTGCGACGGATAATCGGGGACTTTGGGATTCCTATTTCTGCCCTGATCATGATCATGGTGGATTTCCTCATCCAGGATACCTACACCCAGGTAACCCCCTCCCCCACCCTCATTTAATTCCCCCAACATGCCCCCTCCCCAGAACAGCTTTCTCAAACCTGAAGCCACTTAGAACTACCCCTATCCCACCCGCCTACCCTGGCAGCCCCATGTCCTTCCCACAGCCCTCCAGGACCCCTCTGGCTGAAACAAGGGCCTGGGTCAGGTTGCCCCCTTTACTTCTTAACTCAGGGCAGGAGGAAAGAATCTGCTGTGGAGCCAGGCAGATCTGAGCATGAATCTCAGTTCTGCCACCAAATGGCTTTGTGATGCAGGGCAAGCTACATAACCTCTCTGATCCTGTTTCCTCATCTATAAAGTTGGGAATGAGATGGTGATGCAAAGAGCTTAGTGTAGTGACTGGGTATAAAGTAGGTGCTCAATATAAGTAAGTTCCAAGTGCCCAGGACCCTGGCTCCCCTGTCCCCACCTTTCCCCGGCCTCCTGCCCAGGGTGTTCTCACCAGAATCCCCCTCCCACAGAAACTCAATGTGCCTGAAGGTTTCTCGGTGTCCAACACCTCGTTCCGGGGCTGGCTCATCCACCCACTGGGCTTGTATACCCGTTTCCCGATGTGGATGATGTTTGCCTCGGTCCTGCCTGCCATGCTGGTCTTCATCCTCATCTTCCTTGAGTCCCAGATCACCACGTAAGAGCCAGGGTGGGGCAGGGCTGGGCGGGTCCAAGGTGGGGAAAGGGAGAGGCTCCAGGCAGGGAGGACACCAAGGACTGGGCACCAGCCTCAGCCAAACGTGTGGTCGTCCTGACCAGCAGGAATGATGGACAGGCAGGAGCAGGGGCAGGTTTTGTGGGACCTGACATGGTATAATTTGGGGATCCCTTTTAAAGAAAAGGAATACAAAATGAGAACCACAAAATTAGGTGCTGGATCTCAGAAGGGGCCAGGACCAGTGATGCCCCCTGAAGCTTAGGCTTCACTAGCTTCAGAGTAAATCTGCCTGTGGGTGTTCCAGGTGTCTGAAGACACTTCTGCTCCTAGAGTCTGGTTTCTCAAGATGGGGCGGGAGGGGGGGAGCGAGGAACACTAAGGGAGATGGGCACAGAAGGATAAACTGAGGTACAGAGGGGCCCAAGTACGGGAAAGGAGGGAGGGGCAAAAGGGAGGGGGAGAGGGCAAGCCCTGCTGACCCCTGACCTTCCACCCCCCCAGGTTGATTATCAGCAAACCAGAGCGCAGGATGGTCAAGGGCTCCGGCTTCCACCTGGACCTGCTACTGATTATGGGCATGGGCGGGCTGGCCCCCCTCTTTGGGATGCCCTGGCTCAGTGCCACCACTGTGCGTACTATCACCCACGCCAATGCCCTCACCGATGTGGCTAAGGCCAGCACCCCAGGGGCTGAAGCCCAGATCCAGGTCAGGGAGCAGCGGATCAGTGGGCTCCTGGTCGCTGTGCTTTTGGGTGAGTGAGGGCTGGCCACACTCTCCGCCACCCTCTGTTCCTGCCCCTTAGGATACAGTGCCCACTCCAGCCCTGCCCACCCCACAGCCAGGTCTCCCCACACACCCTCTGCCCACATCTCCCTGGTGTCAGTTATTCATAGGAGGGAATTCTGGAGGAAATGCCCAAGGCCCTGAGATGGGCATCTGAGAAGGGGAGGAAGGCGGGCCTCCCTTACCAAGGCTTCTCTAGACAGGATCCAACAGAGGTTCAGAGAACTGTGGGCCCCAGCCCTGCCCTGCTGCTAACTCGGTCTCCCTCCTTGTCTCTGGGCCTCAGTTTCCTTGTCTGCATGATCACAGGGTTCATTGGATGCCCCTGAGGTCCCACTAGCTCTGCTGCCCTATGACTGATACAAAGGCCAGTGTGCCAGGCATAATCTGGGGCTAGGGCAGAGAAGACAGAGGGCCACTGCATTGATCCGAGTTCTGGAGCAGCTGAGAACCCAGCTGGGCTTGGTGTGGGCAACGCCTCGGTCACAGATGCAGAGGCCAGGGAAGTTTCTTAAAGAGGACAAAGTTGATGATAGCTGGAGGAGGGTTAGGATTTGGATAGGTGGAGGGTGATGGAGGCATTCTGGACTGCGGTGAAGGGAAGAGTGGGCCTCTCTGACCTCTGTGACTGTCCCCCTAGGTTAAAGGAGAAGGCTCTGAAGTCAGGCAGGCAGGAGTTTGACTCCCTGCTCTACCACTTACTAGCTGTGTGACTTTAGGCAAGTTGCTTCAGCTCTCTGAGTCTGTTTCCTCATCTGTAAAATGGGAGTAATACCTATCAAAAGGAGCCACAGAAACGGCTCCATATGGTACCTGTGGCTTCATTCCCCAGGCCCTGCTGGTGCTGGTCCTCCGGGGCACCTGGGGCTGAGAGTGCATGGCTCTCCCTGCAGGCTTGTCCATCCTCATGGGACCCGTCCTGCGTCGCATCCCCCTGGCTGTGCTGTTTGGCATCTTCCTCTACATGGGGGTCACATCCCTCAGCGGCATCCAGTTCTTTGACCGCATCTTGCTTCTGTTCAAGCCGCAGCAGTACCACCCGGATGTGCCCTACGTCACGCGGGTACAGGGCCCTCCTGGCTGCCCAGACCAGGCAGGGTTGGGGGTGCTGGGTACCGGGTCAGGGCAGGCAATGACCCCTGCCTCCACTTGCAGGTAAAGACCTGGCGCATGCACTTGTTCACGATTACCCAGATCATCTGTGTGGTGGTGCTGTGGGTGGTGAAGACCTTCCCGGACAGCTCACTGGCCCTGCCCTTCGTCCTCATCCTCACAGTGCCCCTGCGCCACTTCCTGCTGCCAATCATCTTCAGGAATCTGGAGCTCCAGTGTGTGAGTGGCTGATCCCCACTCTCCCCGACAGGCCTGGGGCAGGAAGGAGGGCGCAGAGGGGGCAGAGGCTGGAGGGCAGGACAACAGAGCTGGGGACAGGGAGAGGTCATCAGAGGGGCTGGGAGAATGTGAGCAGTGGGTCTTGGGACTAGGGAAGGAGAAGAGAGCCATGGTTACAATCTGGGTCTGGGGCCCGCATCCCAATCCTGGCACTGCCATGTCCTAGTGTATGACCTGGAGCAAGTGGCCTCATTTCTCTGTGCCTTGGGTTTGCTCACCTGTAAGGGAGGAATGATGACAGGGCTGGTGAGAGGGTTAGGAGCCACATGGGGTGTGTTCCACGTGAGCTGTCCCGACCACTGAGCAGCTAGTCCTGTGGTCTTCAAAATAATTTTGGACAGGGTCACTCCTCCGATAGAATTCTTCCACGATGACATAACACAGGTCACTGGGGGGCTACCCCGGTGAAGGGGTCCCCTGCCCACCCTCTGGAATCCTTGCCCCACTGGGACACCAGATTCCTAGGGGCTCCCCACCCTTTGGAAACCTCAAATCTAGAGCAACCCCAGGGGCAGCAGGGACTGGACAGGGCTCATCCGAGGTTCAAGGAGAGCCAGGCCCTCTCCTGACTCCAAAGGTGCCTCTCAAGGCTGGGGGAGGGCTCCTCAGCTCCCTCAGCCTCTCACCCTCTGCCTTCCTACCCCACCCTCCAGCTGGATGCTGACGATGCCAAGGCGATCTTTGATGAGGAGGAAGGTCAGGATGAATACGACGAGGCGACCATGGCCGTGTAAGGGGAGGGCCTGGGCCTCAGAGCCTCCTCCACCGTTCCTCTTCCCCACTCTCCCGGGAAAAGCAGAAGTTCCTGGGCACCTCATGCTCTGCAGGCCCCTCCTGGGACAGCAGTTGAGGCCCTGGGGCTGTGTGCAAGGGAAGGAAGGGGTGTCTGGGAAACTTTCCACTAAGGGTAGATCAGCTTTACTGCCTGGAAATGGCCAGTGGAGCCCATACTGGGGATGCGATGTACAGTCTCTCCTGCTGCCACACTGCCATATGGGGACTCTGGCTGAAAGACTCAGGTCTGAGCCCCCCCTCCTCACAGCACAGACAGGGGCAGTCGCGAGAGCAGGAGTTGGTGGGTGGTTCAAGTTCCTGCCTGCTGTGTGACCTTGGGCAAGTCCCTCGACCTCTCCAGCCTCTGCTTCCTCTTCTGTAAAATGGGTATATTGATAATAATACCCACATTACAGGATGGTTACTGAGGGCCAAAGATAAATGTGAGAAAAAGGCTTTGTAAACTCTGACAGGACTATTATACCAGCCTGCCCAAGGTCACACAGCTCCTGAGCCATAGCGCTGGTGTTTGAACCTGGGCTCCCGCCTCTGAGGCTAGAGCTCTGGGCTCTATTTCAGTCGCCCACCTTCCCATGCTCAGAGATGCCCCTGCTGACTCCTCCCCTCCCCGTCTCTGCTCCCACCCCTGACCCAGGGCCCTCCTCTCTGGGGCAGAGGGAGGTGTCCTGGTAAGGATAAGATGCAGGTGAGAGTACAACTGGGGCTGGGACTCAGGGCTCCTAGGTGCTTGCTCCCTCCCCTCATGCTCTCATTCATTCACTCATTCATTCATTGCACAAACATTTGCTGAGAGCCCTGGACCCTGGGGATGACAGAGGTGACTCACACAAGATCTGGCCCTGGGGTGGGGGTGGGGGCCAGTGCACAGTCTGTTCTAGATTTGGATGGGGGGTGGGGGGAGGGTAGGAAGGTAGGGAGAAGATGGAGTGGGGAGGGGAGGGAGGTTTGTAATTTATTGACTGTGTATCTTCTCAGAGATTTCATTGTACTTTGGCTTCACACACGTATCCACGTCCCCCATTACAGACCCACTGTCCCCAACCCAACCCAAACCATATCTTGGGGAGAACCCAGAATTTGACCAATCGGGGTATGAGACAGTGGACTTTGCAGAATATGGGTAAAATCTATGTTTTTAAAAAACAAAAAAATATAAAGAGTTGAAAGAACTGAAAGTGGTGAGAGATGGCTGAAACGAAGAATCAGGGGGTGACAGAAAAGAAAGGAGGCTGTGGGCTCCTGACGGAAGGCTCTGGGGTGCATCCCTGAAGGCTGACAGCTGCCTCCCACCACTTCACTGTTCTGTGCCTCAGTTTCCTCATCTGTAAAATGGGGAGGGTAATGGTACCTACCTTGTAGGATTGTCATAAGGATTAAATGAGACAGAGCTTGTAAAGCGCTTGCTTAGCACAGAGCTTGGCCTCAGGCCTCAGAAGAAGAGCTCAATAAACGTTAGCTGCTGAGATTGTCGTTGTGATTGGGATGTCCCTGTCCCCTCCCTCCCTCTGCTCCTGGAACACTGCTAAGGAAAGTGGAAACAAAGTAGCCCACTCTGGCAGCACCCTTCTCCTCACCTTTCTCCTAGATGCTTGGGAATAGGTTTTGCCAATAAACGTGTCTGTGGTGGATTGACTGTCTTGCTGGAATGCCTTCCCAGAGCCAGAGCCAGGGCTCCAAGGGGTCTTGGCTGGACGGGAGGGAGGTCGGGGGAGGATGGGGATGGACAGACATTGACGTGGTATGTAGGGTAAGGAGCTGGTGCAGGGCTGTGGGTGGGGAAGGGGGGGTGGGGGGGAGGGGGGAGGAGAGCCAGGCTAGGGGTGGCACTGGAGCTGAGGGAGGGCGCGGGCTGGTGGCCGTGAGCCCTAGAGTGGAGAGGGCCGGCACCCAGTGAGGGGCTGGGAGAGCAAGGGAAGACAAGTTTACACCCTGGACATCCTTCCTTCCAAAATAAGCAAGATCCATGAGGGTGGGGAGAAGGGCTGTAAGGCGGCCTCGCCCTCTGCCCCTTGTACTGTCAGAGGACCAGTCAGCCCCTTAGCCTGGACTCTCAAGCTGGGCAGCACCTCTGAGAGGAATTACCAGAGAGGGAATGCCGTTTGCCGTTGGTCACACTGGAACAGCATCTCTTGACCAGCTTTCCACTAGGCCCCACTCTGATCCCCTTGGAGGCTCTGCCTCCCACTCCCAGCAATTCTAGGGGGCTGCTGGGCCAGGTGTCACCCACCCATGGAGAAGAAGGTGCCGGGACCTCATCCCTCCCCAGCCTTCCAGCAAGAGATCGGCGCAGGGCTGGGCCGCCTGGCTTCCTTCCCTGGGTCTATATTTACTTGCTGCCTATCCCCAGCTGACCCCTCCCAGGCTGGCCAGGGCAGTCACCAAAGAGGCTGAGAGCCACTGTGGCCCCAGGGAGAGCAGTCCCAGCTGGTCCCAGCCGCCCACCTCCCACACACAGCAGCTTCAGGTCCCTTGTCCCCAAGGCTTGCCAGTACCCCATTTCCCACGCTGAGCCTGAAGGCATTAGGGAAATGTGAAGGCCGTAGAAATCCACTGGAATCCGACTTCCTCGCCTGGCGCCTCAGTCCCCCTGCATTTCCTGCCCCCCCCCAGAGACGCTCTGCCACTCCCACCCCTGCATTTCCTCTCCTGAAAACTACCTCAGTGTGAATTAACTGCCATAATGAGGTCCACATTTTCTTGTGGACACAAAGCACCCCACTCCTGGTAAGGGAATAAGTCAACAGAATCAGAAAGCTCGAGACCTGAAGATAGTCTTTGCAGGACTATCTATGAAAGCAAAAACCTAGAGAGAGCCCACATATTCAGAAATGGGAGAGCAGTTAGTAAGTACGTCAATATCACAGGCCACTAGGCAGCCTTAAAAATAATGACAATGAAGAAGCTGTTGGATCAGCTCGGTGGGCTCGCTTGATCCCAGGCGTCAGCGGCCGAGGTGTTTGAAATTCCAGCTTTCTGATTTCGTGGGAGTTGGACAAAAGGCCTCATCCCTGAGCTGGGTTTTCCACCTGTGTAAAATGAAGATAATGACACTTACCTCGCAGTGCTGCTGAGAGGATAAATTGAGAGCACGCACCTAGAGGTCCCAGCCCAGGGCTGGGTTCAGTAAGCAAAAGTCCCTTCCTGTGTCTTCAGCAAGGCTGGAAGTGATGTAACTGTCCTGGGGACAGCCGCCCAGAAAGGACAACCTGCATAGGCAAGAAGCTGAGAGGCTTAGAACAAATTTAAATGCCCCGCTGCCCGAGTTATAGGGGAGATCAATTTCTTTCCTCTTTTTTTTGGAGTTTAGATGCAGAGGGTTAAGTTAATCACCCTCTTCAGTTCAGGGCAGATCATCACCGATGATTCTTTTTTCCTTCTTTCCTCCCTCCCTCCAACCCTTCCTTCCGTTTTGTCCTCACTCCTGCTCCTATTTTCTTCCCCTCCTGTAGGCAACCACTCTAACATGTTTAATATGTATCTTTCTGTGTGAACATGTTCTTGAAAATATGTATCATTGATATTGTTTTTAAGTTTATTATGTAATTTTTAATACATACACAAAAGTAGAGACCATAGTACAACAACCCCCCATAGACTCATCTCCCAGACTCAAAAATTATCAAGATTCTGCCATGAAATCTTGCTTAAGTCTTTGCCTAAAATATTTCTGTTTCATCTTTCTCCTTTTTCCCTTTGCAGCACTAAATACTTGAAAGTAAATCCCAGACATCATGATGTTTCACCCCCAGATTTTTCAGCTCTGCATCCCCCCCAATACTGAACATTTTCTTACCTAACTGCAGTGTCAGCATCACACCCAACAAAATTTGCAGTAATACCCAACATCCAATCCACAATCAAATCTCTCAAAATGTCTCTTTGCAGTTGGTTTGTCGTGCATGTGTGTGTGTGTGTGTGTGCGTGTGTGTGTGTATTTCTATACCTTATTGGCATTGTGTTCCAGGCCTCGCTCTGCTGGGCCTCTCTTCACCCAGCGCTATGGTTTTAAGGCCCAGCCAGGTTGCTCTGTGAACAGTGCATAGCTTTCACTGCTGCGTGGGGCTCCGTGGGCATCTCCTCCCAACTTTGGCCTCTCCTTTCTCCCCGCTCCCAGGGAGGGACACCCAGTGGAACTCAACTCCCCTCCCACAATCCCACAAACAATGCCGCAGTGTGTGTCCTCAGCCTTGTCCTCTTATGGATCTGGTGAGAATTTCTTTGGGTTATATACTAAGAGCCAGGAGCAGATTTGCTAGGTCATAGGGTATAAATATATCTGTCTCAACTTGACCAAATACAGCCATATTTTCCTCCACAACGTCTGCCCCAGTCCGCACTCCTGCAGGCAATGCAGGAGGTTCCTATATTCCCATATGATTGAATTATCCAGCTGGGTGGTTTTTGCTAGTCTGACAGAGACATTATCTCATTGTTTTATTTGCATTTCTGATCACTCAAGAGTTTGAGCACCTCTGCATTTGCTGATTAGTTTTTAAGATTTTCTCTTGTACAAATTGTCTTTTCATATCATTTAGCCATATTTCTATTGAGGTTGATGCCTTTTTGGATGTTGATTTGCAAGAGGTCCTGAAGATTCTATCCTTTGTTGGTTTTAGACCTTGCAAAATGTTCTCCATTTTGTCATCTCTCTATTAACTCTGTTCATCTCATTGAGCAGAAATCTTTTTTTTTTTAAGGTTTTTTTCAAAGATTTTTATTTTTCCTTTTTCCCCCAAAAACTCCCTGGTGCATACTTGTGTATTTTTAGTTGTGGGTCCTTCTAGTTGTGGCATATGGGATGCCACCTCAGCATGGCTTGATGAGCGGTGCTATGTCTGCGCCCAGGATTCAAACCGACGAAACCCTGGGCGGCCAAAGCAGGGTGCGCGAACTTAACCAACTCAGCCACAGGGCCGATGCCAGAAATCTTTAATTTTGATGTAATTAAACATACCCAAGAGGAAGAGTTCAGACTTGATTCGGTAGGCACTAGGGAGTCAGCGCAGGTTCTTGAACTGGGGAGTGACATGATTAAAGCGACTCACCTGGGAGCTATATGCAGGAGGGCTTGGCTGCAAGGAGGCAAATTGGGAATCTCTGCAGGTAAGTGAGTCAACAGCAGAGGCAGGTGGACAGAGCCCCCACCCTCAGAGGACCTCCAGTCAGCATGGGAGCCAGGCGCTCAACACGAGTGATGAGGATTTGCAGGGCGTGGTGGGAGCAGAGGGGCCAGGGTTAGGCAAGGCTTCCTGAAGGCAGAGACATTAGCTCTGACTCCTGAGGGCAAAATAACAGGGGGCCCAGAGAGGAGAGACAGGAATGTCTTGAGGGAATAAGGGTCTAGAAAATGGAATACATCCAAGAACTATCCTGAAGATAAGGGGGTAAAATTTGCTCGGCAAAGTCAAGTGACATGGTGGAAAGTCTGCTGGGTTGGCAGGCCGCAGGGTGACCTCAGAAAGTTGTTTCTTTCCCAGGCACCCGGGCCCAAAGCCAGATGACAGGAGGTGAGGAAGGAAGGGCTGGTAAGGAAGCAGGAGCGGGAGGCGGGGCCGTGGGCCGGGAGGTTGGCAGGACGGGGACAGGCCGAGTGCAGCCAGCTGACTTTTTTCCAAGATGGACTAGAGAATGCTTCTCGGGCTTAGAGGACACATTCACAGGCACACAACCATCTCTCTCTTTCCTTTAAAACGTACCTTTATATTTTCAAATTTCAAAAATTTGTACATTACAAAACACTTAAAATTATACAACCATTTAATATAGAGAATAAAAGTCTCCGATAACCTCCCCATAACCACTGTTAATAATTTAGAGTCTATTCCTCCAGATTGATTTCTATGTGAACACTAATTTACATAGTATTTTAAATAGAGCATGTGTAATTTTTTAACCGAGGTTCAAATACATGAAGCAAAAACTGACGGAACTGAAAGGAAAAACAGCTACAGCCACAATCATAGTAGGAAACGACAACCACTCCCCCAATATTCCATGGAACAAGTAGACGGAACATGAGGCAGGATATAGAACACCTGCAAGCACTATCAGCCTACGGGACCAAGCTTACGTCTGTAGAACGTTCCAACCAACAACAGCAAAACACACATCCTCTTTACTGTACCTGGAGCATTCCAAATAGACCCTACTCGGGGCCATAAAACCAACCCTAACAAATGCAAAAGCACTGAAACCGTAGAAAGGTAATATATGTCCATAACAGAGTTAAATCAGAAATTAACGACCCAAAGACATCCGGAAAACTCCTAAATACTTGGAAACTAAGCAAGGCACTTCTAAATAACCCACACATCAAAGATGAAGTCATAAGGGAAATTAGAAAATATTTTGAACTTAATGAAGATGAAAATATGTCAAAACTTGTGAGATGCAATTAAGCAGTGCTTAGAGAGAAACATAGTATTAAAACTTAGATTAGGAAATAAGAAAGATCTTGGGCAGACCCGGTAGTGTAGTGGTTAAATTTGCACATCTGCTTCGGTGGCCCAGAGTTCACAGGTTCAGATCCTGGGTGTGGACCTACAAACTGTTCATCAAGCCATGCTGTGGTGGTGTCCTATATACAAAGTAGAGGAAGATGGGCACAGATGTTAGCTCAGGGACTGTCCTCCTCAGTCAAAAAGAGGAAGACTGGCAACAGATGTTACCTCAGGGCCAATCTTCCTCACTAAAAAAACAAAAGAAAGAAAAGAAGAAAGATCTCAAATCAGTAATTCAAGCTTCCACCTTAGAAAACTAGAAGAGAAGAGCAAATCAGACCCAAAGGCGGCAGAAAGAAGGAAATCATATAGAACAGAAATCAATGAAATTGAGAAGAAACAATAGAGAAAATCAATAAGCCAAAAGCTAGTTCTTTGGGGAAAAGTATATAAAATTGATAAACTTCTAGCCAGACTGACTAAGAATAAAAAAGAGACATAAATTATAAATCCTAGAAATGAGAGAGGACATCACTATAGACCCTAAGACATTAAAAAGATAACAAAAGAATACTACAAATATAAATATCCACAAATTTGACAATTGAGAGGAAATTAAAAAATTCCTTGAAAAACATAAACTCTCAAAGCTCACTCAAAAGGAAATAGAGACTCAACAATAACGACAAAACAACCCAATTCAAAAATGAGCGAAGGGCTTGAATAGACGTTTCTCCAAAGAAGATATACAAATAGCCGATAAGTACATGCAAAGATGCTCAACATCACTAATCATTGAGGAAATGCAAATCAAAACTACAATGAGATACCACCTCACACCCACTAGAATGGCTACTATAAAAAAAAAAAGATAAATGTTGGCAAAGATGTGGAGAAACTGGAACGCTTGTGCACTGTTGGTAGGAATGTAAAATGGTGCAAACACTATGGAAAACAGTGTGGTGATTCTTCAAAAAATTAAAAATAGAATTACCATATGATCCAGCAATTTCCCTTCTGGGTATACACCCAAAAGAATTGAAAGCAAGATCTCAAAGAAATGTTTGTACATTTGCATTCACAGCAGCATTATTCACAATAGCTAAAACATGGAAACAACCCAAGTGTCCATTGATGGATGAATGGATAAGCAAAATGTGGTATATACATACAATGAAATTTTATTTAGCCTTAAAAAGGAAAGAAATTCTGACATACGCTACAACATGGATGAAACTTAAAGACATTATGCTAAGTGAAATAATGCAGTCACAAAAAGACGATATATGATCCCTTAGATAAGGTACTTAGAGCAGTCAAAAATCACAGAGAAAGTGGGGTGATGATTGCCCAGGGCTGGGGGAAGGAGGAATGAGAAGTTATTGTTTAATGGGTACAGAGTTTCAGTTTTACAAGATGAAGAGTTATGGAGGTGGACAGTGGTGACGGCAGCACAATATTACGTATGTGCTTAATAACCACTGACTGTACACTTAAAAGTAGTTAAGATGAGGGGCCAGCCCAGTGGTGTAGTAGTTAAGTTCACGTGCTCCACTTTGGCATCCTGGGGTTCGTGGGATCAGATCTCGGGCGCAGACCTACACACCACTCATCAAGCCATGCTGTGGCAGCATCCCACATACAAAACAGAGGAAGACTGGCACAGATGTTAGCTCAGGGCTAATCTTCCTCAAGCAAAAAGAGGAAGATTGGCAACAGATGTTAGCTCAGGGCCAGACTTCCTCACCAAAAATAAATAAATAAGATGGTAAATTTTATGTTATGTATATTTTACTACAGTAAAACAAAAAATTGGGAGAATAATAAATTAAATAAAATAGTATAGCAAAGAGGAAAAAACCAAAAACAAAAAGGACAGCAATGACAAAAAAAGTAGAGGACTTCTGGTTTCTAGTCCAGCATGTAAGAAGCCTAGAAGTCTTCACTCCATCCTTACAATGGGTAAAAAGCTGAACAAACTGAAAAATCAACTCTTCTTAGATTCATCAGAGAGGTGAGGTCATAGGGCAAATCACTGCCCCCAAGTTGGAGACACTGACAGGCAGCTGCAGAGAATCACAACTCACCTGAGTAGAAACTCCACAGACGCGTTGCCGGAGTAAGAAACCTGAACTAGAATTGATGGAGTGCTGGAGGCTTAGCGTGGACATGTCTGAGAGTTAAAAACGCCAGGAGGACCCAGTCACAGGGGGCCCCAAACTTTGTGAATTTTATCTCCAGGAGCTCTACCAGGCCCTTGCAGTGAATGTCAGAGAGAAGTCCCCTCGTGCTTCTGGCAGGAGGAGAGGAAAAGCAAGCATTACAAAACACAGCAGAGCATTCTATTCTTCTTAACGAGCCTCGCCCTCAGGAGAAAGTATTTTACCAGAGCCTGACCTGCTGGGGTTTTATCAGAGCCTAATCTAACCAGGAAGGAAATAGTCAGCTTCAGCCACCCGTAGCCATCCTGTCCCACCTAAGCAGGGAGAAAGTTCAGTGTCTGGGGCACAGGTGCATCAAAAGACAGGGCCATAATGCAGGCCTATAGAATGCTTCCCCGCCCCCCACTTCTTACTACCATGTTACTGAAGACCTACCTACCACAGTTTTTTTACCCAGTACTTCCTGCCTGCCTTTCAACAAATAATTACAAGGCAGACTAAAAGACAAAAAACACAGTCTGAAGAGGTGGGACAAGCATCAGAACCAGAGTCAGATATGGCATGAATGTTGGAATTATCAGACAAAGAATTTTTTTTTATGGGTCTCTTTATTCTTTTTTTTTTAGGAAGATTAGCTCTGAGCTAAGATCTGCGCCAATCCTCCTCTTTTTGCTGAGGAAGACTAGCCCTGAGCTAATATCCGTACCCATCTTCCTCTATTTTATATGTGGTACACCCACCACAGCATGGCTTGCCGAGTGGTGCCATGTCCGCACCTGGGATCCGAACTGGCGAACCCTGGGCTGCCGGAGCAGAACATGCAGACTTAACCACTGTGCCACTGGGCCGGCCCCAGGAAGTTTTTAAAATTATGATTAATATGCTAAGGGATTTAATGGAAAAAGTAGGTAACATGCAAGAACAGATGGATGATGCAAGCAGAGAGATGGAAATTCTAAGAAAGAATCAAAAAGAAATGCTAGAGGTCAAAAACACCTTAATGGAAATGAAAAATGCCTTTGATGGCCTTGTTAGTAGACTGAACATGGCTGAGGAAAAATCTCTGGGCTTGAGGATATGACAATAGAACTTTCCAAAAGTGAAAAGCAAAGAGAATAATGACTGAAAGAGAGAGAGAGAGAAAAAAAAACAGAATAGAATATCCCAGAACTGTGTGATAACTAGAAAAGGTGTAACATACAAATAATGGGAATACCAGAAGGGGAAGAAAGAGAGACAGGAATAGAAGCAATATTTGAAGCAACAATGATTGAGAGTTTCCTCAAATTAATTTAATTTCCCCAGATGTCAAATCACAGATCCAGGAAACTCAGAGAACACCAAGCAGGATAAATGAAAAAAACTAAACAAAACAAAACCCTCCCTTAGGTATATCATATTCAAACTTTAGAAAATGAAAAATAAAGAAAAAAATATATTTTTTTAAAGATTTTATTTTTCCTTTTTCTCCCAAAAGCCCCTCAGTACATAGTTGTGTATTTTTAGTTGTGGGTCCTTCCAGTTGTGGCACGTGGGATGCCACCTCAGCATGGCCTGATGAGCAGTGCTATGTCCACGCCCAGAATTCGAACTGGCGAAACCCTGGGCTGCTGAAACAGAGCACGCAAACTTAACCACTAGACAATGTGGCCAGCCCTAAGAAAAAGTCTTGAAAGAAGCCAGAGGGAAAAAATTCCTCATCTAGAGAGAAGCATATGTAAGAATTACATCCAACCTCTCAGGACCCCTGTAAGCAAGAAGAGAGGAAGTGAAATATTTAGAGTGTTGAGAGGGAAAAAAAATCACCAACCTAGAATTCTGTATCCTGTGAAATTATCCTTTAAAAGTAAAGGAGATGGGGCTGGCCCAGTGGCATAGTGGTTAAGTTCACATGCTCCGTTTCAGCAGCTCGGGTCTGCGGGTTCAGACCCCAGGTGCAGACCTACCCACCACTTGTCAAGCCATGCTGTGGAGCGTCCCACATACAAAATGGAGGAAGACTGGCATAGATGTTAACTCAGGGACAGTCTTCCTCACCAAAAAAGAAAAAAAAAGTAAAGGAGAAACAAAGACTTTCTCAGATATGCAAAAATTGAGGGAGTTTGTTGTCATTGGACCTGCCTTGCAAGAAATGTTAAAAGAAGTTCTACAGAAAGAAGGAAAACAATAGATCAGAAACTCAGATCTACGTAAAGAATGGAGGAGTATTGGAGAAGGAATATTGGTGAAGGTAAAATAAAAACTTTTATTTTTCTTATTCTCAATTGCTGGCACAGAAAACCGTTTGTTCAACAAAATAATAGCAACAATGTATTTGACTGTGTGTGTGTGTATATATATGTATATATATATATATATATACGCACGCTTATGCATGCCTATGTATAAGTGAAATGAATGACAGCAATGATACAAGGCACAGAAAGGACAGGAGGGAGGAATGAGCAATATTTTGTCATTATAAAGTACTTGTACTACCCACAAAGTGGTATAGTGTTATTTGAAAGTGGACTTGGATTAGTTGTAAATATGTATTGCAAACTCTAGGGAAACTACTAAAAAGAAGTGAAAAAAAAAGTGTAACGATATGCTAATAAATGAGAGAAAATGAATTTATATAAAATACTCAATTAAAAACCACAAAAGGGGGGCCAGCCCTGTGGCCGAGCTGTTAAGTTCATGCACTCCGCTTCGGCAGCCAGGGGTTTCGCCAGTTCGGATCCCAGGCACAGACATGGCACCGCTTGTTAGGCCATGCTGAGGCAGCCTCCCACACAGCACAACCAGAGGCACTCACAATTACAATATACAACTATATACTGGGGGGCTTTGAGGAGAAGAATAAAAAAAAAGACGATTGGCAACAGTTGTTAGCTCAGGTGCCAATCTTTAAGGAAAAAAAAAAACACAAAAGGCAGAAAAAGTGTGGAAGACAAAAATAGGAACAAAGAACAAGGGCAACAAATAGAAAAAAGTAACAAATATGGTAAATATTAATCCAACTATGTCAATAATCACCTTAAACATCACTGGTCTAAATACACCAATCAAAAGACAAAGGTTGTCAGAGTGGATCAAAAAACAAGACCCAACTATATATTATCTACAAGAAACCCACTTTAAATGTAAAGACACATACAGTTCACAGTAAAGGATAGAAAGAGATATACCATGGTGACACTAGACAAAAGAAAGTAGAGATGACTATATTAATTTCAGATAGAACCAACTTCAGAGCAAAGAAAGTTACAGGGATCAAGAAGGGTATTACTTAATGATAAAGGGGTTAATACCCCAAGAAGATATAAAAATCCATAATGTGGGGCCAGCTCTGTGGCCGAGTGGTTTAGTTCGCATGCTTTGCTTTGGTGGCCCAGGGTTTCGATGGTTCGAATCCTGGGTGTGGACATGGCACCGCTCATCAGGCCATGCTGAGGTGGCGTCCCACGTGCCACAACTGGAAGGACCCACAACTAAAAATACACAACTATGTACCGGGGGCTTTGGGGAGAAAAAGGAAAAATAAAATCTTAAAAAAAAACAAATCCATAACGTGCATAGGTCTAACAGCAGAGTATCAAAATACAAAAACTGATAGACCTGCAAGGAGAGAGAGATGACTCCACTATTATAGTTGGAGACTTTAACACTCCTCTATCAGAAATGGACAGATCCAGTAGGTAGAAAATCAGGAAGGACATAATCGAACTCAACAGCAATATGAATAAACTGTATGTAATTGACATCTATAGACTACTCATCCAACAAGATTGCACATTCTTCTCAAACTCACATGGAATATTCACCAAGATACACCACATTCTGGGCCATAAAGCACATAACAAATTTAAAAGAATAGAAATCATGCAATGTCTACTCTCAGATCACAGCAAAATCAAACTAGAAATCAACAACAGAAAAATAGCTGGAAAATCCCAAAATGCTTGGAGATTAAACAACACACTTCTAAATAACACATTATCAAAGAAGAAATCTCAAGAGACACTTTTTTTTTGAGGAGGAAGATTAGCCCTGAGCTAACATCTGCTGCCAATCCTCCTCTTTTTGCTGAGGAAGACTGGCCCTGAGCTAACATCCATGACCATCTTCCTCTACTTTATATGTGGGATGCCTACCACAGCATGGCTTGACAAGCAATGCCATGTCCACACCTGAGATCCAAACCTGCGAACCCTGGGCTGCTGAAGTGGAATGTGTGCACTTAACTGCTGTGCCACTGGGCTGGCCCCTCAAGAGAAACTTTTAAATATTTTGAACTAAATGAAAACAAAAATACAACTTATCAAAATTTGTAGAATGCAGGAAAAGCATTGATTAGAGGGAAATTTATAGCATCAAATTTATATATTAGAAAACAAGAAAAATCTAAAGTCAATAATCTAAGCTTCCACCTTAGGAAACAAGGGGGAAAAAAGCAAATTAAATCCAAATTAAGCAGAAGAAAAGAAAAATAAAAATCAGAGCTGAAATCAATGAAATTGAAATAGGAAATCAATAGAGAAAATCAATAAAATCAAAAGCTGGTTCTTTGACAAGATCAATAAAATTGATAAACCTCTAGCCAG
This sequence comes from Equus asinus, assembly GCF_041296235.1. Lineage (NCBI taxonomy): Eukaryota > Metazoa > Chordata > Mammalia > Perissodactyla > Equidae > Equus > Equus asinus. The sequence continues at coordinate 43,041,008 of NC_091802.1, read as the reverse complement.
GCTAACTAAGAAAAAAAGAGAGAAGACACAAATTGCTAATATCAGAAATGAAAGAGGGGACATCACTACAGATCTCATGGACGTTAAAAGGATAATTTGGGAATATTATAAACAACTCTATGACCACAAATTTGATAACCTAGATGAATGGAAAAATACAATCTGCCAAAACTCACACAAGAAGAAAAACAATTTGAATAGGCCTATACCTATCAAAGAAACTGAATCAATAATTAATAACCTTCCAGGGGCTGGCCCCGTGGCCGAGTGGTTAAGTTCGCACGCTCCACTGCAGGCGGCCCAGTGTTTCGTTGGTTCGAATCCTGGGCGTGGACATGGTGCTGCTCATCAGACCACGCTGAGGCAGCGTCCCACATGCCACAACTAGAAGGACCCACAACGAAGAATATACAACTATGTACTGGGGTGCTTTGGGGAGAAAAAGGAAAAAATAAAATCTTTAATAATTAATAACCTTCCAAAACAGGATGCACCAGGCCCAAATGGGTTCACTGGTGATTTCTACCAAAAGTTTAAGGAAGAAATTATACCAATTCTCTACAATCTCTTCCAGAAGACTGAAGCCAAGAGAATACTCCTTAACTCATTCTATGAGGCCAGCTTTACTCTAATACCAAAACCAAAGATATTACAAGAAAAGAAAACTACAGGGGCCGGCTCCGTGGCCAAGTGGTTAAGTTCGTGTGCTCCACTGCAGCGGCCCAAGGTTCAGATCCTGGGCACGGACATGGCACCACTCGTCAGGCAACATTGAGGCAGCATCCCACATCCCACATCTAGAAGGACCTGCAACTAAGATATTCAACTATGTACGGGGGGACTTGGGAAGATAAAGCAGAAAAAAAAAAAAAGATTGGCAACAGTTGTTAGCCCAGGTGCCAATCTTTAAAAAAAAAAAAAAAAGAAAGAAAGAAAGAAAACTACAGATCAATATCTCTCCTGAATAAAGATGCAAAATCCTCAACAAAATATTAGCTAAATGAATTCAACAATGTATAAAAAGAATTATACAACACAACCAAGTAGGATTTAATCCCAGGTATGCAAGTCTGCTTCAACACTGGAAAATCAACCAATGTCATCCATCACATCAACAGGCTAAAGAAGAAAAATCACATGATTGTATCAAAAGATGCAGAAAAAGCATCTGACAAAATTCAATGATGAAAACTCTCAGCATACTAGGAATAGCGGGGAATTTTCTCAATTTGATAAAGAGCATCTACAAAAAAGTACAGCCAACACATATTTAATGGTGAGAAACTCAAAGCTTTCCCACTAAGATCAGGAACAAGGCGAGGACGTCCCCTCTCACCACTGCTTTTCCACATTGTACTGGAAATCCTGGCTAATACAACAAAAGGAGAAAAAAGAAAAGTTACACAGATTGGAAAGGAATAAATAAAACTGTCTTTGTAGATGACATGATCGTCTATGTAGAAAATCTGAAAGAACCAACAAAAAAACCCTCCTGGAACTAATAAATGATTATAGCAAGGTTGCAAGGTACAAGATTAATATACAAAAATCAATGGCTTTCCTATATACCAGCAAGGAACAAGAAGAATTTGAAATTAAAAATACATTGTCATTTATATTAGCATTCAAAAAAATGAAATACTTAGTTATAAATCTAACAAAATATGAGGAAGACTACAAAACTCTATTGAAAGATATCAAAGAAGAATTAAATATATGGAGAGATTTCCGTGTTCGTGGATAGGAAAACAATGTTGTCAAGACGTCAGTTCTTGCCATCTGGATTTATAGATTCAAAGCAATCCCAATCAAAATCCTATAGGTTATTTTGTGGGTACTGACAAACTGATTATAGAGTTTACATGGAGAGGCAAAAGACTCAGAACACAGTATTGAAAGAGAAGAACAAAGTTGGAGGACTGATACTATTTGACTTTAGGACATGTTGTAAAGCTACAGTGATCAAGACAGTGTGGTATTGGCAAAGGAATAGACAGATAGATCAATGGAACATAATAAAGAGCCGGGAAATAGACTCACATAAATATAGTCAAGTGTTCTTTGACAAAGGAGCAAAATCGATACAATGAGGCATAATCTCTGCAACTAATGGCGCTGGGGTAACTGGACATGTACATGCAAAAAAAATTGATCTAAACATAGATCTTATATCCTTCACAAAAAACTAACTCAAAATGGATCATAGGCTTAAATGTAAATCACAAAACTATACAACTCCTAGAAGATAACATAGGCGAAAACCTCGATGACCTTGGGTGTGGCAAATGACCTTTTAGATACAACACCAAAGGCATGAAAGACATAATTGATAACCCGGACTTTATTAAAATAAAAAACTTCTGCTCTATGAAAGACAAGGTCAAGAGAATGAGAAGACAATCTACAGACTGGGAGAAAATATTTACAAAAGACCCATCTGATAAAGGACTGCTATCTAAAATACACAAAGAACTATGGGGCCGGCCAGTGGCACAGCGGTTAAGTGCGCACGTTCTGCTTCAGCAGCCTGGGGTTCACTGGTTGGGATCCTGGGTGCAGATGTGGCACCGCTTGGCAAGCCATGCTGTGGTAGGCGTCCCATGTATAAAGTACAGGAAAATAGGAATGGACGTTAGCTCAGAGCCAGTCTTCCTCAGCAAAAAGAGGAGGATTGGCCGTGGATGTTAGCACAGGGCTGATCTTCCTCAAAAAAAAAAAAAATCAATCAATCAATAAATAATAAAATAAAATATACAAAGAACTCTTAAAATTCAACAATAAGAAAAACAACAACCTGATTGAAAAATCGGCAAAAGATCTGAACAGACATCTCACCAAAAACGATTATACAGAGCCCAGGCCCATGGCCCAGTGGTTTAGTTTGTGCACTCCGCTTTGTCAGCCCGGGGTGTTGCTGGTTCAGATCCTGGGGGTGCACAGGACACTGCTCATCAGGCCATGCTGGAGCGGCACCCCACATAGCACAACCAGAGGCACTCACAACTAGAATATACAACTATGTACTGGGGGGACTTCGGGAAGAAGAAGAAGGGGAAAAAAAAGAAGATTGGCAACAGATGTTAGCTCAGGTGCCAATCTTAAAAAGAAGAAAGATTATATAGATAGCAACTAAGCATGTGAAAATATTCTCATCACCATATGCCATTAAGAAATTGAAAATTGAGTCAGCCTTGATTAAAGTTCTGCATGCTCCACTGTGGCAGCTCAGTTCAGTTCCCAGCGTGGAACCACACCACTCATCTGTCAGTAGCCATGCTGTGGCGGGGGCTCACATAGAAGAACTAGAAGGACTTACAACTAGAATACACAACTATGTACTGGGGCTTTGAGGAGGGAAAAAAAAGAAATTGAAAATTGAAACATTATACAGATAAAGAAGATGTGGTATATCTATACAATGGACTACTATTCAGTTACACAAAAAAGACAAAATCATCTCATTTGCAACAACACTTGCAACTTGAGGGTATTATGTTAAGTGAAATAAGGCAGACAGAGAAAGACAAACACTATACGATTTCACTCACACGTGGAAGATAAACACATGGATAAAGAGAACAGATTAGTGGTTACCAGAGGGGAAGGAGGTCGGAGGGTGGGCGAAAGGGGCAAAGGGGCACATATGTATGGTGATGGATAAAAACTAGACTGTTGGTAGTGAGCACAACGCAGTCTGTACAGAAACTGATATATAATAATGTACACCTGAAATTACACAATGTTATAAACCAATATGACCTCAATAAAATTAAAGGAAAAAAACAAAACAACAACCCCCAGATATCACTACACACCTATTAGAATGGCCAAAATCCAGAAACACCGACAACACCATTTGGCAAAATCCACTAATGTCCAATATATTTATATTCTGTGATACAGAAATTCCACTCCTGGAAATATACCCAGGAGGAATGAATGCTTATATTCACCAAAAGATATGCACAAGAATGTTTGAAGCAGCTTTATTCCTAATAGTTAAAAACTAGAAGCAACCCAAGTGCCCACTGGAAGTAGAAAGGATAAATTGTGGTATATTTATACAATGGAGTACTACATAGCAATGAAAAGAAGTGACCCACAACTCCATGCAACAGTATAATCTCAGACATAACGTTGAGTGAAAGAGGGCGGATCTGAAAGAGTACATACTGTATGATTCCTTGTATATCAACTCCAAAAACAAGCTTACCCATGGCAATAGAGCTCACAATCCTGGTGACATTTAGAGGGGAATATTGACTCTGAGTGAGCTTGCTAGATGCTAGTAATAGTCAATATCTCCATCTGGGTGGTGGTTACATGGTATATATATGTAACGTATAATATGTATACATTTGTAAAAATTCACCAAGCTGTACTCTTAAGAGGTGTGTACTTTATTATCTGTAAGTTATACCTCAATAAAAAAGAAAAAAATTAAGGACAGTAGATCCAAAAAGAAAGAGGAAGAAGTCTTTATGTCACTATCATTCTTTTTCAAGGTAAAGTGCCATATTTATTGTAGGATTCATGTAGTTAACCATCTAACATGCATAAAACTGTGCCATCATTTTTATTAGGCTCCTACTTTCTTTTTTTTTAAAGATTTTATTTTTCCTTTTTCTCCGCAAAGCCCCCAGGTACATAGTTGTATATTTTTAGTTGTGGATCCTTCCAGTTGTGGCATGTGGGACGCCACCTCAGCATGGCCTGATGAGCGGTGCCATGTCCGCGCCAGGATCTGAACCGGTGAAACCCTGGGCAGCCGAAGTGGAGCGCGTAAACTCAACCACTTGGCCATGGGGCCAGCCCCTAGGCTCCTACCTTTTTTTCTTTTTTAAAGATTGGCACCTGAACTAACATCTGTTGCCAATCTTCTTTTTTCTTCTTCTTCCCCCCAAAGCCCTCCAGTATAGATAAATATTCTAGTTGTAGGTCCTTCTGGTTGTGCTGTGTGGGACGCCGCCTCAGCATGGCTTGAGGAGTGGTGCCATGTCTGCACCCAGGATCGGAACAGGTGAAACCCTAGGCTGCTGAAGTGGAGTGCGCCAACTTAACCACTCGGCCATGGGGCCAGCCCCAGGCTCCCACTTTTTAGAAAATTATTTTATTGAGGTCATTTTGGCTTATAACATCGTGTAAATTTCAGGTGTACATTATTATATATTTTATGTCACTATCTTAAATAAAAAATTAAAACGAACGTTTCCAATACACATTAAAATATATAACTTTGAAAATAATATGTTGATCTGTATACCATCTAAAATTACTCCTCGTGCACTGGGAATTTAAGTACCACACTTTGGTTAACGCAGTCCAGGCACACTAGGGGTTTTACAAGAGCTGGTGTTGGAGTGGAGTACTGGGAGCCCAGGGAAGGGCAAGGGCCAAATGGATAGTGTGCAGCTAGGATTATGCCTTGTCACCAGCCTGGGCTGAGGTTGTGGAATGCTGAGGCTCTGCTTCAATGCACAGGGCAGAAAACGGGAAGGGAAGAGGTGCTGAATTGGGAGAGGGGGCAAAGAAAAAAGGACCAAGGGCAGATTCCCTCATGCTCTGGCCTGTAGCCGGAGTCCTATACTCCTGACCTCACCAGAGACGCAATACTTGTAAAACAAGCCAATCTGTTTCCAAGTGGGAAGAGCGCCAGCCATGATTTTTGCTGCCCAAGGAATGAAAAATCAATAATAATCATTCTTATGATTCATGTTCATTCTGTTTTATTCCAAAGCATTTTACCGAAAGGCCTCTTAGCCCAGCCAAAAAGTTCAGAGCTAGGAGCCAGGACACCTGGACTCCAGATCTGTGTGTGGAAGATTTGGAACTTTCTTGGGGGCCTAAGTCTCTCCCATTGTAATTGTGGAAAGTGACAATGTGGAGTATTTTGCAGTTTTACATACATCATCTCACTTGACCTTCCAACTCCTGAGCAAAGCAGAGAACAGGGGATCGCTATTCTAATTGTATAGACAAGGAAACTGGAACCAGGGGAGTTTAAGAAACGTGATCAAACTCACACGCTATTAAGCAGGTGGGAAAGCTGAGAGGCTGGGAGGCTGGGACTTCTGACTCCAAACCCTTTGCTGTTTCCCACTCGAAACAAGAAAGTCAGTCCCTGCTCTGCTCCAAGTGCAGAGCAAGGAGGCTTGACCTACACAAAACGCCCTGTGTATGTTCCAAGAGCAGAGCTGGGTTTGTGGGGCTGAAGCTTGTACAACTGGGGTAGTGGGGAAGCTCTTTTAACAAAAACAATACCAAAGGATGGATCACAACGAAGTCCAGGGCCTTGGCCAGGTCCTGCAAATGAGGGGCCCTGCAGCTTGCGCTTCATTAGCGTCAAGGTAAATGAGCCTCTCCTACAAGCCCTGCCCACTAAAAATTCCGGACACACCAGATCCTGACAGGGTTTTCCTCCCTGTTTGTGAAACGTGGCAGATGTGGGCTGTGGAAGTCCTGGGAAAGGAATCTCATTTCTCCCGGGAGACAAGAGGAATTATGGCAGGAGCGAAGCCGTTGTGTGAGGATGGAGAAGGTTGTGTGCCAGGAGAGAGTCCAAAGGGGCTGGTGACCCAGCTGGCCGAGATGTGGGCAGCAGCACTGTTGGTGTGGGAGACTGGCAGCCTGGGAGCCAGGAGCAATGGCGCTGCCCGGGGAGCAACGGCCCAAACTGTAGGCTCGCCCTTTGGAAGCGGGCGTTCTCAGCCTGTCTGCTGGCTCCCTGCGTCCTGATAACCCTTCCTCGAAGGAGGGGAGGCAGAGACAGACGACCACAGCCGGCGGCAGGGAGGGTGGATGGAGGTCCGCGCCCAGGCCTTTCGTTCCCCGCCCCGCAGAATCGTGGAGCGCGGGAGGCCTACGCTGAAGCTGCCCCGCTGCGGCTCCGGCGGCGAAGCCCGGGTGCCAGGCTCCCCGCGCGGCTCCCCGCCGCCGCCGCCGCCGGGGGAGGGGGCAGCGCCCGCGGCCTGCTTTCCCAGGGCTGGTCGAGGCTTTTTGACAAGCTGATTGCGTGGCGGGGATTGGCTGGTCCGGGCGTGACGCCGGTAACAACAAAGGTGGAGTTGGAAGAAATTAGATTAAAGGAGAGGGGGGAAAAGAAATTAAAGGGGGAACTGGCAGGGGACAAGAGGCAGAGACCGAGCGGGAGATGAGCGAAGCGCAGTCCCCGGCTCCGACGTCGCCCGGGAAGGCCCTTCCCGCAAACCCACCAGGATTTGGCTCTCCACCCCCACCCCGGCCCAGCTACCGAAGCCAGGGTGGGAGGGATGGCTGCTGCTGCTTGAGAAATCTCCCCAACTCCCACCCTGACACCCCCTGCTACGGCCCAGGGGGAGAACTTTTTGCTCGGACCCCTCGGATTCTAAACCTAGCGGAGGTGAGGGGCATTGAGAACGCGAGGCTCGCTCTGAAACCCGGAAGGCCCTCGCGGGGCTCTGAGATCGGACGAGGCGGGGTGCTCCCCCGGTTTTTCAATGTGTTGCAAATCCAAGAGCTTCTTTCTTGCTTTTTTTTGTAACATCCCCCCCATACTCCCCCCCGCTTTGGCTTCAGGGTTGCAAAAGCAAAGAGCAATAAAAAAAAAAAAAAAAAACCGCGCACACACACACTCAGACACACACCAGTGGCGACAGGGGAGAGTTGGAAAGACGCAGGAGAGAAGCAGGAGGCAGGAGGGAGCAATGGGAGCGGGAAGCAGGCAGGTTCCCTCGCAAATCCCCCTCCGGCCCCACGTCGCCTCGCCAGCCCCGGCAGGGGAGCGAGGAGCCGGGCGAACAGATGGAGTGGAGCTCGCTCTAGGCAGCGGGCTTGGCCGGAGAATGGAGGAGCCGCCAAGCGACCGGCTGATTGGAAGAGAAACGCAGAGCGATGGAGGCGGGGGTAGGAGGACGATTTCTCTGCGGGGACTGGCGGCGGCGTATACGCCCGGGTCGGGCGCTGCAGAGCTTGGCTAGCTTTCAACCCGCGCTCGCCGGCTCCAGCCCCGCGCGCCCCCACCCCCAGCCCTCCCGGCGGCTCCGCAGGTGAGTGCGAGCTGGGGGCAAAAAGACCCAAAAGTCTCAACACGCCCGCCCTGCCAAAAAAAAAAAAAGAGAAAAGAAAAGCATTTTTCTTTTCTTATTTTCGTGCAGCCCCCAGCGCGGTGGGAGGGAAGGGGTGAGGCTGAGCCGCCCGGAGGAGGCGGAGGGGCCAGGCGAGGCCGGGGTGGCCCGGGAGGCGGCGGCGCCGAGGCGGCTCTGACGGGCGAGCGCTCGGAGCGGCGCTGCGCTGCGCCGAGGCGGGCGGGCGGGCGGGCGGAGCGGGGCGGGCGGAGCGCGGCGCGTGGGGCTCGCCATTAGCCGTCGCTCCGCTTCGCCATCTCGGGCTTTGTCTGGCGTCTCGCTGCCCCGGCGTCGGCTGCGGCGGAGCTGCGGCTCGGCTCTTCGGCCCGCCGCACCCCTAGGTGCCCCTGGCCCGCGCTCCCATTCACACGCTCGGTAAGTGAGCCCCGGCGCCGCGGATTTCGGGGGAGAGGGGTTGCTGCGAGTGGCGGCGGCGCCGATCTCCATGCGCCCTGGCAGGCCTGCGGAGCCATGCCGGGCTGGATTGAACCGGCTCCCAGAGAGGCTCCTCTACCGGAGCCCGTCGTCCTCTCGCCGTTTCCGGAGTGTAAGGAGCGAAGGGGATTTTTCCTTTTTTAATTTGCAGGAAAGGCATGTGGTAAGGGTAATTATTTTTAAAGTTTCGTGTATCTGCTGTTCGGCAGCGAGGACACCGCGAGGCAGGCGCCGAAGCCTGGCGCCGCGATCGGCGTGCCTGAGCCCCTAGCCGGTGGCCACGCTCCGGGGAAGAGGGTGGGCGCGGACCGCCCGCTCCGGGAGGCGGGAGAGGGCTGGCGTGGAAGCCCGATTCTGAGCTGCGAGGACTTGGGGGAGAGCTCCGGAGCAGGGCTCCAAGCACCCCCGACCCTCCCTGGCCACCGGGGGGCCCCTTCAGGCACCCTCTCTGCGGCCGCGCCTCGCGCTCTCCCTCCCGCGCCGGCCGAGCCTGCTAGTTCCCCCGCGGGTCTGGCGAGGTCGCTCTCGGCGCCCGCCCGCCCGCCCGCCTCGGCTCCGAGCCCCGCCGCCATCCGGGCGGCTGCGTGTCTCCCTGCCCCGGCCCCCCCTCCCCGGCAGCAGCAGCAGCCGCCGCCGCCGCCACCACCAGCACCACCACTACCCCCCTCCCCTCCTTCCTTCCCTCCGCCTCGGCCGCCCGGGTCCCCCCAGCTCCCGCCCCTCCTCCCAGCTGCCCCCCGCGGAGCCCGCCCGGGCAGGCTGTGGGAGGGAGCGGAGCCGGCGAGGCGGGCGGGCTGGCGCTCGCTCCCCGGGGGTCGGTGTGCGCTCTACGGGGAAGGACGCGCTCGCTGCCCCGCTTCTCCCGCCCCCCCTCCCGCTCCTCCTCCTCCCTTCTCCCTCCTCCTCCCCGCTCCGGCGGCGGAGGCTGCGGCGGCGGCGGGGGGTGTGCGAGCTGAGGCCGGGGCCGGCGGGCGGGCGGCGGGCGGGCTGCCTGCAGGCGGAGGGCGCTGTGCTTTGTGCTTTTCGCCGCGAGGAGCAGCAGGCAGCAGCCACAGCCGCCGCCGCCGCCACAGCAGCAGCAGCCGCCGCCCCAGCGCCGCCGCCGCGCCCGGAGGAGGAGCCGCTGCCGCCGCGGGAGGGAGCTGCGGCTGTGCCCGGCCGAGCGGGGGAGGGCGCCGCCGCTCAGAGCCGGGGAGGGAGCCGCAGGAGCGGGAAGCCCGGAGGCCGCGCTGCGCCGGGTAACCGGGGTGGCTGAGGACGCGCGCCGGGGTCGGGGCCGGGTGGCGGGGAGCGAACCGCTGGTGCGGTAGACGCCAGGAGAGGACCCGAGGCGACCTCCGGGCGGAGGACTGGGCGAGAGGACCGGGGCACTGGAGAGGACGCCGAGAGCCGGGGGAGGGGAGGACAGGAAGCGAGGCCCGAGCCGAGCCCCGGCCGCGGGCGGAGGAGCCCGCGCTTCTCGGAGCCGGCAGGCGCAGTTCTCGCCGGCCGCCGGAGGGGGCGGCGGGGCCGGTGAGCGCTGCGCCCCCGCCTCCCGGCCGTCGTCCTCCCGCCCTCTCCTTGGCTCGGCTCCCCGGAGGCCGGGGCGGGGGCGCCGGCAGGGCTGGGCCGCAAGCTCGGGGGAGGAGGCGGCGGTTCCCGCCGTGGTCGCGCCTCTGCGCCGGGCTCCTCCGTGCGCGTCGGGGTGGCTGGGCGGTGGCGGCGCTTCTGGCCGGGGTGGGTGGCTCGGGGGCGGGGGGCAGGCTAGGCCGCTTCTCTCCGGCTGCTTGCCCGCCCAGGCGGGCGGGGACGGCGTCGGGAGCCCAAGAAGGGGGGCGGCGGGAATCCGGATCCGGTCCCCGGGGGCGGTGCGGCCGCTGCGCTCCGGGGCCGGCGGCGGCTGCGCTGCGTCCGGGTCCCCGCCGGGTTGCGGAGGCGGGGGCAATCGGCCGGGGGGAGGCGGGAGGAGGAGACTGCGGCGCGTGCCCGCTTCCGCGGCCGCGCGCGCCCTTTACCCGCCCTTCCTCCTCCCCCGCCCTCCAGCCTGGGGCCTCCCCGGGGCGGGCGCATAGAGGAGGAGGAGATTTTTTTTTTTTTGGCTAGGGTGGGGGAAGGAGGGTGGAGGGCGGGCGCTAGCTGCACGCGGGAGCTGGAAGCAGTCTCTCGCGTGGGCAGGGGAGGGCGCACGCTTCAGAGCCGGGCTGCAGGGGCTGGGGCGGGGGGACGGGGCTAGGAGGAAGAGGAGGAGCACTCTCCAACACCCACCGACTAAGTCCGCTAGGGTCTTGGCAGGGTCTCTGAGAATGTGGACTTGTGCCCCCCTCCCCTTTGGGGGAGGAAGGGATAGAAAGTCCTTCACCTCTCAGCTCGTCTGAGTGGGGACTGGTATCTCTTCTAAAGGGTGAGGTGGCTTTCACCCCGGGTTGCCCGGCCAGCACGACCGAGGAGGTGGCTGGACGGCTGGAGAATGAACGGAGAAGCCGACTGCCCCACAGACCTGGAAATGGCCGCCCCCAAAGGCCAAGGTAGGACCCTCCACCCTCAGCTCTCTTTAAATCTTTTTTTCCCCCGCAGGTGTGTGTGCAGGGTCCACTCCCCTTCCAAAAGGTTTCTCCAGTCTGCATTCTCTGAATTGAGATGGGGGGGGGGGGTCTTGAGTGTTTATAAGAGTCAAGCATCCCTCACACTAGGGGTTTGGCTAAACCCAAATTATTTGGCCTTGGGCCTATAAATTGTATTTTTCACATTCCATTTCCCCCACTTTAGAGAGGGAGAAGAACGCCTGTGCAAGCCTTTCTTCTGGGGTTCCCAGTCCACTCTGAGTGTGTCCTCATCCAGGGTCCTGGAATGGGAGGAAGGATGAGGAATGTGGTGGAAGGGGGAGATGACAGATTGGGAAAGCTTTTTAGCTTTTTATTCTTACTAAGAGGACAAGGTTTTTGGTGAGGCAGGTGGAGAGAAAGGATGTCTTGGTGGTTTGAGGCCCCAAGCCATGGGAGATACATAACGTGACTAACTAGACCTTGTCCCATTCAGTAGGGATCCAGTGGGTATGGGGGCAGGGGATAGGATGAAGTTGAGCATCTGGCAATGCCTGTGGGACATTGAGAGGAGAGAGGATTATGGGTCCATGTGACCCGCCCTGCGGAAACCCTGGCCCAGGTTACCAGATGCAAATGAAGAGCCTTTTGACTCCTAGCCTTGCATAGCTGTTTTCCCAGCTCACTTTCCAGAGTAGCCTCCCTCCGGAGAGGCCTCCCTGGAGCTGCAATTCAGTGGCTGAAAGTTGCTGGTCCAGACGCCTTTTTTTGCTGCCACAGGGAGTCGGGCTGAGAAGACAACTCAGAATTCTGGGGGTTCTCTCTGAAGCAGGGCCCTGAGAGCCTTTGCCCACCTGCCTGCCTTGCCTCACAGCTACCCTATATGGTTCTTCCAGTTCCATTTCATTTTTCTTACTTGCCCCAAATTCTCCTTTGGTCTTCCCTGAGGGGCCGAGAGGTAGGGAGGATGATGGAATACCCATGTCTCTAATACTAGTTTCCAGCTGTGCAGAAGAGAAACATCTGCATGGGTTCTCCTTACTGCCTACACCCCATTCTCAGTCCTTGCACATGTAGGGTATCCACCTGGAACTTGGACTTGAACTTGGCAACACATTTAGATGTGTTGCCTCCCTGCTTCCCTCCCCTCTCCAAGGAGCTAATTGTTTTCCCATTGGGCCCCGAATCACTGTAGCTTCATTTCCTCTCCTTCCCTACAATAAACAGTGGCCCATGGCAGCCTGGCGTGTTAGAAATAACAGCTTTGGAGTAAGCCAGATTTGAGTTCAAGTCTGGCTTTCTAGGTATGACGCTGTCTGGACTGGAGTCCCTGCTCTAATCCATACAGCCACTGTTTGTCCTTAGGGCTAGGCCATGTCTTGTCTGTGCCTGCACAGGGGAAGTAACCAGGGACTGCAATGCTCTGGGGAGGAGGGTTGAGGACTGGGGAGCAGATGGGGGGCATGAACCAAGCATGATCGTCTCTCTTATCCCTCCCCAGACCGCTGGTCCCAGGAAGACATGCTGACTTTGCTGGAATGCATGAAGAACAACCTTCCATCCAATGACAGCTCCAAGTTCAAAACCACCGAGTCACATATGGACTGGGAAAAAGTAGCATTTAAAGACTTTTCTGGAGACATGTGCAAGCTCAAATGGGTGGAGATTTCTAATGAGGTAACTGATCCCCCCCTTCCTGAAACATACAAACACGTCTACACATACCCCCACCTGAACCTTCCTGGTTGGGGAGATGAAACAGAAATCTATAAACAGGAAGGAAAGAGACCAGGCGAGGTGCTCATGTGGTCGTCCTTTTGCATTTTGGGAGGTGGCATGGTTGACAGCACTGGCCTAGAGTTCTCAGTTCTGCCACTTTCTAGCTGTGTGGCCTTGAATACTTACCGTCTTGGAGCTTCTGTCGCCTGAGCTGTTCTGGGGATTGAATGAGGTGCTGGCATGGACAACTACATCGAGGTCAGGTGGTCACCTTGTTGCTGTCCTTTGGTGTGTACTGACTGCCTGGGCCTCTGCAGTAGGCATGGGCCAGTGCCTGGTGTCTGCCTGGGTGTCAGGGGCTGCCTGAGTTGTGTGGCTGTTGGCCTCTGCTCTTCCTCCTTTGATAAATTCAATCTAGTGGAAAGTAGAGGAGACCCGTTGGAAAATAGGGGCACGCTGTGGGGTGGTGTTTCCCTCTTCAGAACTTCCCGCCCTACTCACCTCTCTTCTTCCTGCAGGTGAGGAAGTTCCGTACGTTGACAGAATTGATCCTCGATGCTCAGGAACATGTGAAAAACCCTTACAAAGGCAAAAAGCTCAAGGTGAGTTTCTAAGAGGAGGAGTCTGAGGAGTAGGAGAGGAATCATCCAACGAATGGACAGCATCTGACCTTCACCATGTCCTTGTTCCTCCTTCCAGAAACATCCGGACTTCCCAAAGAAGCCCCTGACCCCTTATTTCCGCTTCTTCATGGAGAAGCGGGCAAAGTACGCAAAACTCCACCCTGAGATGAGCAACCTGGACCTGACCAAGATTCTGTCCAAGAAATACAAGGAGCTGCCGGAGAAGAAGAAGGTGGGGGCGGGGGGATGACACTAAGTGGAGGGAAGGCAGAGGCTGGGGGCAGCTGATGGGGATGGGTCTTAGAGGGACTTAGCATCAGGGACATGGGCACGTCAGCAAAGCGGTCTAGCTCTTGGGCGGCCACACCTCATCACCCTCTCCCAGGCCCACACACCGTCAGGCTCGGGCACTGCCACAGGTTACACCACAGGTGTAACGCAGACCGAGGTAGGTGCTCTGACCAACCACAGTCAGCCCACAGCGTTCTTTCACACAGCTCTGCTCCAATGCACCTGTCCTCACTGTTAGGCCTGCACAGCAGTTCACCCTCTGACATTTCCCAACAGTCTCATTTGATGCTTCTGATATCCTCATAAAGGTAACTCCAGGAGAAGGGGTTATCCAAATTTTTGTGGGCAAAGAACTAAGATGCAAGAAGGTATTGGGTTCCAGGTCACGCAAGTAACGATGCTAGAGTAGGACTTGGGCTTATTGCTTTGGACTCCCTGTGTAGTGCTTTTCTCACTGTCATGTCCACAGTTAGATGGCCTTCCTTCTCACGCACACGTGTTCACTCAAGGACAAATGTGTCTCATGGCCCCATGTTGTCCTAGACCATCAGAGGCCGTTAACCTTGAGCAGAGGTTGCCCAGCCTCCCAGGCAGGGGTGGACACCATCGAACATGGTGAATTCAAGTGGTCCCTCACAGAGATAGGCAGCAAAGCATCAGAGGAGCCTGCAGCGGGGACACAAGTAAGATGGGGTGGGGAGAGAGATGGACACAAAGAGGAGATGCTAGATGAAGAGATGGAGCCCGGGAGAGATGTTGGGGAGAGGCTTTGGGAGGGACAAGAGGACACATTTGCTTGGAGAGGAAACAAAGTTGTACGCTGCCAGCTCTCAGGAGGTGGCACTGGCTGCCAGACTGTGAGTCGCTCTTCTCCTGGTTTGTGCACTCTGGCTGTGGGCTCACATGCTCTTGGTTCTGTACCCAAGAAAGGAGCTGGCTCGACTGGGTAAAACTAGCTGTCTGCAACGGCTGCCCGAGCTGAGTAGGAGTATGACTTGCTGGAGCTGTTCTTGATCCCTTTGATGGTGCTGACGGGGATGTCACGGGGCTGACTGTACACATGACACAGACACTCACAGGAAGGGAGGGAGAGGCTGAGAGGCAGAGGGTCTGAGGACCAGGGAGGGACAGAAGAAACTACGTGGTAGAGTGGACAGGGTGGGGGACACAAGACTTGGGCCTGTTCTCCTGACTGCCACTGAGTTGCTGCGTGTGTGACCTTCGGTAAGTCACTTCATTTCTCAGGCCTGGTCTTTATCTGATGTGTGGCGGGAGAGCCTGCTCTTAAAGCTGCTGTTTTGCACGAGAGGACTCAGGTTGGGGCAGAGGAGGCTGGGCTCTGCTCCCGGTTTTCTGTGGGAACCGCGGGAACGTGGAGCTGCCTCTCTTCCCGCGCCTGGTGCCTCTTCTGTGAGAGGCAGGGGTTGGGCTCAATTGCCATGAGCCCCTGGCCCCTTCCACTGCTGGCTCTTGTGAATCTGGGGAAAAGAGGGAGAACGGAGATATGGACACTGCGTGGGATGCAGGACAGGAGGTAGATGAGTAAGGGAAAGAGCCAGAATGGAAAGGAAGTAAAAGCATGAGGAGGAGTGAAGGTGTAGGAAAGATACAGGGAGAGGAGTCAGGTGATGGTGGGAAGGGAGGCCAGGCTGACAGAAGAGGGTGGAGGAGAAGGAAGGGAAACCAAGTGGCAGAGCAGGAGGAGTGGGGTGGGGGAGGGAGGGCTTGAGGAGCCAGCCAGCCAGGAGCCTGGAAGAAGGCATCAGGCGGGGAAGAAGGTGATGGCTAAGGAAGGAGGGGGCAGGGGGTGCTGTCAGAATCACGAAGGACAGCCAGGGACTCAGGTAGTGGATGGAGGAAAAAATCCAACTTTAGGAGACAGATCTGTTAGGATGTGATCTGCATTGCAAGAATTCTCTCTGGGTTCCCTTCAACACCGTGTCCCCTCGTGCCTTGGAAGCAAGACTCAGCTTGCCCCTGGCCCTCTGGGCCACTTCTGAGGGGGCAGACCGATACTGGCTGCCACAGACGTGAGGAGGGAGTGACAGGGGCAAGGCCTACACCTTCTCCTGACTCCTCCTCGTGGGAGTTTGTGGCACTGGGGAAAGGCAAAGGGGTAGGGTTGAGGGGAGTCCCAGCCCTGTCACCACTTACCGTATAACTTAGTGATGCCATGTCCCCTTTCTGGGACGCTCTCTCTCTTAAACGGAGGGAATAGGTGTAGGATGTGTTCCAGGAGACCCCTGTAGCTCACACTGTCTCTGGTTCCAAGCCAACAGTCTGGGCTACGGTTGAGTCCCCCCTCACCCCACTGAAGACAAGCCACCATCCCCTGCCTGCTCATGCCATCCTTCATTTGTCCATATCACCAACTGGGAGGCGAAATAGCTAGCAAGGAGGTGGCTTGGTGGCTTTTGTAGGTCAGGTCTTGGGTCATGGATGACCCCGTCCCCTCCTCCCCCCAGATGAAATATATTCAGGACTTCCAGAGGGAGAAACAGGAGTTCGAGCGAAACCTGGCCCGATTCAGGTAAGGCAGTGGAGCCCAGAGGAGGGCCACAGGACACTGGGTGTGGCAGGACAGGGTAACAGTGACCAGAGCTGCGAGCTTGCCATCTGTGAGGCATGGAAGATGGATGGGTCACGTGTAGACCCTAGCGGGTCATGTTCAAGGGCAGGGACAGGCAGGCAGCCACTGTCCCACGAGGCCCCAATTGACAGGCCTAGGCGCCTTGGTGGGTGGGGCAGCTAGCTTGGGTCTGCCCTGGCAGGATCCCCCGCCACCCACTGATGTCGCTCCCCATGCCCCGGCTAGGGAGGATCACCCTGACCTAATCCAGAATGCCAAGAAGTCGGACATCCCTGAGAAGCCCAAAACCCCCCAGCAGCTGTGGTACACCCATGAGAAGAAGGTGTATCTCAAAGTACGGCCAGATGTGAGTGTCCGGCCAAGGGGTGGGGGTGGAGGGCACACTGCGGTGGCAAGGGGGGAGCCGCGCCAGGTCGGCCGGGCATGGTGCAGGGGAGCAGGAGAGGAGGCCCCTCCCCAGGGGTGGGCTGCATGGACAGGGCCTGGGCCAGCTGGCGTGCGAGCGTGTGCGTGCGTGCGTGTGTGAGCCTGTCCCTTGCACCCAGGCGGGACCCCCGCCTCTCCGCCTTCCCCTCCTGGCCTGTGGGGGACACTTATGTGACCTCCTCTGGCCTGAGGGGGCGGGGGCCTCTGTGCCCCCCTCCCCCCTCCCCTCCCCCTGCCCCTGGCTGCCTGTGTGTGTCTGACGGCTTTTGGTTTGCAGGCCACTACGAAGGAGGTGAAGGACTCCCTGGGGAAGCAGTGGTCTCAGCTCTCGGACAAAAAGAGGCTGAAATGGATTCATAAGGCCCTGGAGCAGCGGAAGGAGTACGAGGTTAGGCTTCCGCTGCGCTCCTCCCCGTCCGGCTCTT
Organism: Equus asinus; assembly: GCF_041296235.1. Taxonomy (NCBI): domain Eukaryota; kingdom Metazoa; phylum Chordata; class Mammalia; order Perissodactyla; family Equidae; genus Equus; species Equus asinus. Next base: position 43,023,878 of record NC_091802.1, on the reverse strand, counting down.
CACGAGCCTCTGCCCTCTGACTCTGGCCTCCGCACTCTGCGGGAGGCAGCCGCTCCCCATCCCTCCATTGAGGGAGGGGCCTTCTGGGCCCCTCACCTCTGCCCCTACCTTCCCCCTCACCCCCATGAGATCTCAGGCTAGGGCAGGGCAGGGCACCACATCTCGTGTGACACAGCAGACACACGGCCACCCCCCAGCTTTGCTCCCTGCCTCCCCTCCCCAGCGGCTCTCCCCCCTCCCCAGCCCCGGCTAACCCCGCACCCCGTTGCCCTCCATCCCCCCACCTCACTCTGCAGGAGATTATGCGAGACTATATCCAGAAGCACCCCGAGTTGAACATCAGTGAGGAGGGCATCACCAAGTCCACCCTCACCAAGGCCGAACGCCAGCTCAAGGACAAGTTTGATGGGCGACCCACCAAGCCACCTCCGTGAGCGCTGCCCTGGGGTGGGTGGGTGAGAGGGCAGGTGGGGAGCTAGGGAGCTGGACCGGTGAAGGACCTCAGCCTGGCTCTGGCAGTGAGGAAGCCTGCTGCCCTGGGCCACCCTGGCTGCTCACAGGGACACTCCTCCCTGCCGGTTCTGATAGGAACAGCTACTCGCTGTACTGCGCAGAGCTGATGGCCAATATGAAGGACGTGCCCAGCACGGAACGCATGGTGCTATGCAGCCAGCAGTGGAAGCTGCTCTCCCAGAAGGAGAAGGATGCCTACCACAAGAAGTGCGACCAGGTGAGCTGTGGCAAGGAGGACTCCTGGAGACCCTCGGGTGTCTTGGGGGTTTGAAGCATGATGTCTGATCCCAACTAGGGTCAGTCAGTCATTGGGCAAACCGTGCCCTGGGCACCTGCTTCAAACTTGGTGGTGTGCTAGGGTTAGCATCGGGGCTGATCAAAGCATACAGTCTCAGGCTTCATGCTTCCCATCTAGGGAGGGAGACTAGGCCCTGTCCAGGCTCTGGACAGCTTGCTGAGGGCTATTGTCCCCTGAGCACTGGAGGCTCTACCCCCAGATTGACCCTGATTCCCCTTTTTTTCCCAGAAAAAGAAAGATTACGAGGTGGAACTGCTCCGTTTTCTGGAGGTGAGTGTGCCTCTGGCTGGGGCAGTGGGGAGAGAAAGGCTTGGGGATTGGGGGGTAATCCCCCTACAACAACCTGGGAGCAGACTGGGCACCAGACGCACAGCCCCATGCTACTTCTTCTTCCCGGACCAGAGCCTGCCTGAGGAGGAGCAGCAGCGGGTCCTGGGGGAGGAGAAGATGTTGAACATCAACAAGAAGCAAGCTACCAGCCCAGCCTCCAAGAAGCCCTCCCAGGAAGGGGGCAAGGTAGGCAGGGGGCACAGCCCAGAAGGTGGGGGTAGAGAAGGCGGGGCTCCCTGTCAACACCCAGCAGACTCCAGCCCTCTTTGCACATCTGCAGGGCGGCTCCGAGAAGCCCAAGCGACCCGTGTCGGCCATGTTCATCTTCTCAGAAGAGAAGCGGCGGCAGTTGCAGGAGGAACGGCCGGAGCTCTCGGAGAGTGAGCTGACTCGCCTGCTGGCCCGCATGTGGAACGACTTGTCGGAGAAGAAGAAGGTTAGGCTCGCCAGACCAGAGGGGCTGCCAGGGCTGAGTCTGGGCCACGTCTCCCCTAGGGGCTGGCTGCACTTCCTCACCCCTGCCCTGTGTGGCTCACACGTGTGCCTGGGCTCAGATGGTGGGGCTGGGAGCCCAGCAGGCCGGAAGGCGGGAAGCTGTCAGCTGAGGGCTCTTGGCTCCCTGGGGAGCAGAGCGGGTTGGCGGGTGAGCCCCAGGCTGAAGACATCTGCACCAGCGATGCCTCTTCTCGCCCCACCCTTGGGGGGCGGAGGCGGGGGCGGAGAGCCTTCAACAGCTGGCTGAGGAGCGCGCGCCCCCTGGTGGTGGCTGGAAGACTGACGCCCCATACCGTTCCTCCGCAGGCCAAGTACAAGGCCCGGGAGGCTGCGCTGAAGGCCCAGTCGGAGAGGAAGCCGGGTGGGGAGCGCGAGGAGCGGGGCAAGCTGCCCGAGTCGCCCAAGAGAGCCGAGGAGATCTGGCAACAGAGCGTCATCGGCGACTACCTGGCCCGCTTCAAGGTGGCAGGGAGTGGGAGAGGAGTTTTTGGGCAGCTTGCCCACACGGGTCTCCTCCAGCCCCAGGTGACACCTCCCACAGCTGACACCCCTGTCTGTCCCCAGAACGACCGGGTGAAGGCCTTGAAAGCCATGGAGATGACCTGGAACAACATGGAGAAGAAGGAGAAACTGATGTGGATTAAGAAGGCCGCTGAAGACCAAAAGCGATATGAGGTGGGGAGCCGGCTGGCAGTTAGGGTGGTGGAACAGGATGGAGCCAGGAGCAGCACCCTTTTGGGTGGGCAGCTTCCCTTACTGCATGGGGCTTGGAGCCAGGAGTCCGAGCCTTGGTGGTGTGACCCTGGGCGAGTCTCTTAACTTCCTTCTCTGAGGCTCAGTCACGCATCAGTAAAAGGAGGGTGACGATACCAGTGACGTGAGTGCAGTTGTGAAAGCACTTTGAAACGGCAGTGCCCGGGAAGATGCGATTTGTTAGGAAGTTGTTCCCTGGCTGTGCCGCAGTTTCTCCTCCTTTCTGGCACATAAAAGGAGAGCCAGCTAAGGCACTGATGGCACGGGGCAGGAGGTAGGACTGTTTCGGGGGTGAGATGAGTGTGAGCTTCTGGGTTTTCCCGCAGAGAGAGCTGAGTGAGATGCGGGCACCCCCGGCTGCTGCAAACTCGTCCAAGAAGATGAAGTTCCAGGGAGAACCCAAGAAGCCTCCCATGTGAGTCTAGGGTTGGAGCCCACCCTGGGGGTGGGAGGGTCAGGGCTGGAGCGCCACCCGGTGGGTATCCTGACCCTCCCGGCCCCACTCCCTCCTCCTAGGAACGGTTACCAGAAGTTCTCCCAGGAGCTGCTGTCCAATGGGGAGCTGAATCACTTGCCGCTAAAGGAACGCATGGTGGAGATTGGCAGCCGCTGGCAGCGCATCTCCCAGAGCCAGAAGGAGCACTACAAAAAGCTGGCCGAGGAGCAGCAGAAGCAGTACAAAGTACACCTGGACCTCTGGGTCAAGGTGAGAAGGCAGGAGAGCCTTGGAAGGAAGGAAGAGGGAGGCATCATGCTGGCTGGTCTGCATTCATGATTTCATTCAGTGTCTTAGCAGTCTGACAGGGTAATGATTACTATCAAAGTTAAGGAAACCAAGACTCAGAGAGGTTAAGTAACTTACATGAAGTCACACAGCTAATAAGTAGAAAAATCCAAATCAGATTGCCTTTTCCTCTCTCCAGCTGGGACCACGGGATCTCTCCTAGACTCTGGCTTGGCTTCTGGGCCTCTGAGATTCCCCTCTGTGCCTTGGTTGAGCAGTCAGAGCTGTAAAGTGGGGAGTGTCACCTGCGCCCTCCTCAGCCACCCCGGAAGGCTGGCCAAGGACCTAGAGCACTAGCAAGGTTTAGGTGTTCCAGAAGTTTGGTGAGCCCCAAACTGCCTCGTCAGTGGCTCTGGGCTTGATATTGGAGTGGGAGTGATGAAGCCAGGCTATGGGCGTCGTCGTGCAGGGGATTCTCTGAGTTGAGGAACGCCCTGACTCTGGAGCCTCCACTGGGGTAGAGCAACAGGAGGGACATGAAAGCCAACAGTCTTAGGATTGGTGGCTTAGAAAAGGATTCAGGGCATCCTAAGCGAAAATACTGGAGCTGTGTTCTCAGATCTCGGGCTGTCTGCAGAGTCCCAAGGTATGGGGAGACTGGGAGGGGTCGAGATAGGTGGTGGTATATTAATGCTCGGCCCCCTGCCTGGCACTCGGTCAGCAGTAGTTTGGGTGGTGTTTCAACCCTCACCTCCTCCTCTGTTTCCCCCAGAGTCTGTCTCCCCAGGACCGCGCAGCATATAAAGAGTACATCTCCAATGTGAGTCTGGGAGCAGGGCAGCCTTGGGCTAAGGGTTGGGGATTGGGGGTGGGTGTCTGGACCTCATGGCTGCTCCCTTTGTGTTCCCATTCTCTCCTGCAGAAACGTAAGAGCATGACCAAGCTGCGAGGCCCGAACCCCAAGTCCAGCCGGACTACCCTGCAGTCCAAGTCGGTAAGGAGGCCCCTCCCAGACGGGGGCGGGTGGGGGTCTGCAGTACCTGGAGCGGTGTGGCAGGGACCACTGATGTGCCACTGTCCGTCTCAGGAGTCTGAGGAAGATGACGAAGAGGATGAGGATGATGAGGATGAAGACGAAGAGGAGGAAGATGATGAGAACGGGGACTCCTCCGAGGATGGTGGGGACTCCTCCGAGTCCAGCAGCGAGGATGAGAGCGAGGATGGGGATGAGGTGGGGCGGACACGTCATGGTGGGAGGGGAGAGCGGGGCCTTGCCAGCATGGCCATCTGGTGACTGCACGCTCCTTGCCCCCCCCAGAACGAGGAGGATGACGAGGATGAAGACGACGACGAGGATGACGATGAGGATGAGGACAATGAGTCCGAGGGCAGCAGCTCCAGCTCCTCTTCCTCGGGGGACTCCTCGGACTCTGACTCCAACTGAGGCTCAGCCCCACCCGGGGCTCCCCTCCCCAACTGACCGCCTTTGTTTCTCCCCCATGTTCTGTCCCCTGCCCCCTGGCCTCCCCCACTTTCTTTCTTTCTCTTCTTTTTTTTTAAACAAAATACGGTGGGGGGAGGGGCTGGAGGAGCCAAGGCCAGGACTCTGCAGCCTCAGAGATACCAGCCCTGGGGGGCCGTCCAGGGAGCGCAACCATCAGACTGAGCCACCACTGGACCGGCCCGGCCCACCCCTCTTCTGCACTTGCGGTTCCGGCATGGACAATGGACCTGGGAGTGGGGTGGGGGGTCCCAAAGAGTTCAGTGAGGCCCTCTACACCTGCAGCCCGACCCATGGGAGGGTGGAAGCTTGGGGAGGACCCCTCCCTTCCCAGAGGGGCTTGCTGCCTGGACCCCTACATTGGAACTGGAGGCAGGGAAAGGATGGAGAGAGGAGGGTGGGTGCCTGTGTGAGAAAACAGGCACTGCCCGCAGCCCTCTCCCCCGCCCCCTGCAGGAAGGAGCTGCCTGGACCCGCTCATGGGGGGAGGGGGCAGAAGTGTTTTTTATATATGTGTATATATTTTTTTTTTTAAGCTCTGAGCTGTCAACGAGACGTTTCCTACCGATCTCGGCTGCCGTCTCTGTTGTCATTTCTGGGAGAGGGAGGGTTTAGGGGGTAGGTTTGGGACTTTTTTAAAATGGTCTTGATGCGTATGGAAAAGTGTGTGTGCGTGTGTGTGTGTGTGTGTGTGTGGCCTGTACATAGCATGGGTGCACCTGTGGATGTGTGCAAAGGCACATGTGGATGTATGTGTGCAAAAGAGAAGGGGGAGCCCACCTCAGTCTGTAAATCTGGTGAAAGGGTTGGTGAGGGCCAGGGAGACATTGGTCCTGGTGGGAGTGGGCTGGGGCGGCCCCTTTCTCCGTATCTGCTTTGCCTAATCTCTGATTCCATTTTGGGAGGTGTACTGAAGCCACTCTGATGCTTCCTATGCCAGCTTCCCTCTGCCGGGGCCTTGTGACTGAGCTGCTGCTGGTCTCCAATATCCAGCAGGACGGTGGGGAAGGGGACAGACCAGGTGAACCTTACAGCTTTTATTTGGTGGGAGAGGCCTTCCCAGCTCATCTGAGGGGTCACCTGGCCACTCTAGCTCAGAATCTGGGCTTCAAGAAATGTGTCCCAAGCTCTTAACTTACACATCTCTCCTGCCTTCCTCCCATACCCTCTAGCTCCCTTGCCCCCATTTCCTTTGATTTCTCAGGTCTGCTCCCTCCCCCGCACCCCCCAAACCCACAGCTGGGGAAGAGGTCTGTAAAAAGCTGCTTTTGCAGCTGTCCCTCTAACCCTTCCTAGCCATCCCAACCTTTTTGGTACCCTGGTTCCTAGACTCTCAATAAGCCAAGCCACCTTGTCTCTGTGGATTTGATTTTTTTGTTTTTGACGAAATTTTGGCTTTTTTTTTTTTTTACAATCATGTCAGTGACCTATTTAACTGGGGCTTTGTGCTTTTCCATCTTCCCCCTCTAAATGAAAGCCAAGGGATGGGGGAAGAGAGGAAACTCCACCTGGGAGGTGGGGTGGGAAAGATGGGTCCTGCTCCCAAAGGCAGGCAGACGATCTGCCTTGCCTTGGACGTGGTGCTGGGGGTCGGGGAACTAGGGAGGGACACTCCCCACTCCACGCCCCCTCCTTTGTCCTGATCCTGGAATTAGGTCCAGGGGTTCATAGGTTCTATTTCTTCCCAAGAGCCCCTGCAAAGAACCCCATTTCCCTGTTTGAATGCCCCTGCGCTGTTGTGTTTTCATTTAAAAACAACTTTGGGGCGCTTTTTTTTCCTGTTTTAAAAATTGAAAAATTCTTACAGTACGAACAGGGCTGTGGGGGTGGGGGTGTTGGTGCTGTAAGAGGTCACTCTGAGTGCATTTTGGCACTGGGATGGGATGGCTGGGGTGGGAGGACCCCCGCTCCCCCTTTTTTTTTCTAATATTTAAGGAGTGTTTTTGTAGGTTTCAACAACAACCACAACTTGAATTTGTATCATGGGAGGTGGGAGGGAGTGGCTTAGAGGTGTCTGCCTAAGCTTAAGGCCAATTGTGGAAGTTTTGTTTTCTCTTTTTTTGTACAATAAAGTGAAAAACAAAAGTTTGGCTGCTGTCTTATCACTGGAATCCATGAAGGGGGTTGGGGGAGTGACCCAACCGGTTCAATGGGGAAAGACCCTTGAAAGCAGCTTGTTTGCCCCTTCTTTCTCGAACCATCTTCCTCTTCCCTGAGGATTCCATAGGCAACCTACCTTCACATTGTTCTGTGCTACTGTTCTTGAACTTTCTCAATTCTGTTTGTTCACCTGGTGTTGTCAGACGACTAAGCACTCTGAGGATTTGGAGAACAAATGTGTTTTCTTGCAGAATGCGTTGCCTTGGGAAATTAGGGATAATGAACTCCTGGGGTCAGGGTTTCAGTCTGGTCACGGAGGGCTAACCATTGGGAGTTAGGGTAACCCTCCCACCTTAAGCCCTCAGCCTCACCTGGGGGTAGGAATGACCATCCTGACTCCACCCAGACTTCTGATGGGAGGTGGGCTGGACTGAGATGACTCGCTCTCCGCACAGGCCTTGGCTGGGTTCCCAGAACCACAAAGGGCTGAAGACCCAGGCCCAGTTCAAGAGCTCTCCCTCAACCCCACGCCCTCTCCTGTTCTTGGCCAAACTTCTGAAAAGCTCATGGCTGGTCACGGTGTCCCATTTCCTCAGCTCCCACTCACCACTCCCCTGAGGTGATCTAAGATCACCAACATGTTCATTATGTCCAGCAGACACTTGCTTCTCTCCTGCCTTCTTGGTCTACTCTGCTGGCATCAGCTGCTCCTCCTCATTCTATCCTAGGTGTTCCTGTTGCTCCGTGAACCTCCAATTATCACCCCTAAGCAACATTCCAAAAGCTGCAGGCTTGTGTAGCTGCCTGTGTATCCTCTGGGATATCCCGCAGGTGCCTCAGACCTCAAGACCCAAAACGATCACCAACTATCTGCTCATTTAATCTAGACACCAGGGTGTCAGCCTTGACTCCTCTCTCCCTCTTTCACCTCCACATTTATTTGATTGCCTAGACCTGTCCATTCCACTTCCTGTATCTCAAATCTGTCTGTCCTCCGCTGCTGGCCTATTCAAGGCCACCACCATTGCTTACCTGCAAAGACTTCCTAAAACTGGTCTTCCTGCTTGCTCTCTTGCCCCCTACAGTCCATTCTGCACACAGCAACCAAAGTTGTCTTAAAAACAAATCTGATTACTTCTGTACTTGCGATGTACCATGTCTTACCATGACCCTACAAGGCCCGGTCTGTGCTTCCCTTCTCCCACTCTTCCTAATCACTCACAGCAATCCAGCCAAGTGATTGCTCTTTTGTTCCTCAAACATGCCTACCACAGAACCTTTGCACATGTCCTCTCTGCCCAAAATGCTATTCTCCCCAACTCTACACATAACTGGTGTTCTCATCCTTTGGGCCTCAGCTCAAATGTCACCTCATAGACAGGCTTTCCCGGACCACCCTCTCTAGAGAGGCCTCCTCCTACATCTCCTTGTTTATGTATTTGTATATTGTCTATCTCCCCAAGTAGAAGACACTTTACCGGCTTGTTCATTAGTCATCCCAGCATCTAAAATTGCCTGGTATATATTTGACACTCAAACATTTGTTGAATGAGTGAATAAGTAGGGTCCACAAGGCCCTGGGGGATCTGTTGCCCCTGCTGGCCTCTCTGCCCCAACTCTAGCTACACCAGCCATCCATGTCTCAAGCACACTACACCCTCTCCCCAGGCCTGTACACTGTACATAACCATTTTCTCTGCCTAGAACGTTCCTCTTCACCTCTCTGCCTAGTTAATTCAGGGCTCCACTTAAATGGCCACATCCTCGGGGTGGGGGGCGGGGAGACTTCTTGACCCTTGCCAAAAAGGTCTCCATGCCATTTGTTAGGCAGCCTGGATGCCTTCAGACTCAAGGCTTATTTCTTCCACATCAGGCTTTGCTGGGCTGTGAGCTCCACTAGGGCAAGCTCTGTGTGTCTCTAGCTCGTTGCTGCAACCCCAGGGCCTCACCCTGAGCCTGGACCAATGCAGTCCTTAGAGTTTATTGACTAGTGCTAACTGTGGAGAATGGGCATGTGCCCAAAGAGGTCACCACCACAGAGCAGCCCAGGCCAAGTGCTGAATGAATAGTTTGATCCAGTTGTAAAGGAGTTTGGTGTGAGGAGGGCCACGGTGGGGAAAATGAGGAAGGGTTTAGGTAAACAGGGAGGAGACAGCAAGGCTTCCTGGGCGTGTGTAAATTCCTTAGGGCAGAATGTACCGGGCATATTTAGAGACTAAAAAATGAATCAGCATCATTAAAGTGGAGAATTCCTGATTCACACTGTGGCGGTTCCTGAAGGCCTGGCCTTGCTCTTGTGCAGGTTCAGTCGCCTTCTGAGAGTCTCTACCAGCTGATCCCACGGTAACTCCAACATGGTCGGAACCGAACTCATCGTTCTCCTGGATCCTCACATCTCCTCCTCAGAGTTCCCTGTCTTGGTTAAAAGTATTTTCAGAGCCTCTCTCTCCTTTACCCCATACACCTGCATCGATAATAACAATCCACTGCTTCTAAGGTATTATCCAGACTCCATGCTCCAGAGTGATCTACTTAAAATGTAAGTCTGGTCAGAGGATTCCCTATGAGGACTCCTCATGGCCTATAAGGTTAAAGCCCACACATTCCTCAGCACATCCTTGGTCCTGTATGGTCTGACCTGCTCCCCTCCTGCTGCCTCCCCACCCATTCCCATGTTCCAGCCAGTCCCCAGACTGAGCCATACTTCCGAAGCTTGCTGTTTGGGATGTCTAGTGCCTTCTTGGTCTACCTTGACCTGGTTCATCTCCCACTACAAGAAGCCTTTCCTGACCAACTCTCTTAGATCATTTTATCCCTCCTCTTAGCCACCTCTGTCCTCTATGTATGTCTCTCTAGTTTTCATCATACTGTTTGGCAGTTATTTTCCTACAGGTCGCACTCCCCGCAAATTGTGAATTTCCCAAGAAAGCACAACTGTCTTATTTCATTTCTGCATCCCAGCAGAGACGCACTGTAAGAATTCTTACAAAGCAGTAGGAATAACAGCTAAGATTTACCCAGCACTTACACTGAGCTGCCAGTTTCTCATGCACTGACTTGCCAATCCTCACAACCACCTAATGAGACAGCCACTATTATACCCGGTGACAACAGAGGAAACTGAGGCAGCAGAGAGCTCATTCGCCCAAGTTCATTTGTCAAGTCCACAGATTTAAATTCAGATCTGACTCCTGGTCTTTACCACTTAGGACTATCGCCTTAATAAATGTTTGCCGAAGACGAAAGAGCCAATGATGGTCCCAAAGTATATGATTTAAGACTTCCCTCGTTTAATCTTATCTTCTGAGGGGAAAGGGCTGTTATACACCCATTCCAGAACTCCAGACACAGAGAGTAACCGAGATGGGAGCGCCAGTCTAGGTATCCACCGCAGCTGGGAAAGGCCCTTTCCTGAGGAGGTAAAGGGGGACTGTGAGAGTGCACGGATATGAGCACACCCAGGGGAGTAGCACTGGGTCGGGGGAAGGGTCTGGCCAATGCCAGGCAAGCTGTCTGAGAGGTGGGGGGTCCAGCGTGGGTTCCGGAAGCAGGAAAGGCGAGCAGGTGTGGGATCTAAATTAGGATGAGGGCGGGGAGGGCGCTGCGCTCGGAAGGGCACAGCTCGGCCTCTGCCCTTAGCGGAGGACCCTCATCTCGGGAGTTTGTTGGTTCGCAGGCCCGGAGTGGGCTGAGACCCGCCCAGAAACAGTGGGAACGGAGGCTCGGACAAGCCCCTTCGGCTCCCCGGGTGTTCTGCCCTTAGGTGCTAACCGCGCCGCACTTCAACTCTGGCCTCTTCACAGAAGTGCCTGCACGCTTCGGGGTGAACGCCGGGGTAGGGGCGCTGGTGGGGAAAGAGCCGGGAGCCCCGAGGGAAGGGCGGGGGAGCCTGGGCCGGAAGGCGTCCCAGGCTCCGCTGGGAGCCGGCGCTCTCTTTCGACGCCACCCGCAGCCCCCGCCCCGGAGCCGGCCGGGACGGCACAACGTCTCCGCCCCCAGCGCACCGCGCACCTCACCTTGAACGCCGCTCCACCCACCGCCACCCTATTGGGCCGGACGGACGGAGGAGGGCCGGCGATTGGCCGAGGTGCCTCCCGAAGGCCCCGCCCATCTCCCCGCCCCCGTCCCCGTCCGCCGGTACTTTGGACGGCGGCGTGGCGCCCCTCCTCCCCACCCGGTCCCCGCCCCCTGGAGCAAATGCTGCCGAGCTGCGGCCGCGGGGCAGATGCACGCGCTCGGGCCCTTCTAGCAGGCGCGAGCAGTCGCTGGGCGCGCGAAAGCGAAAGAAGGAAGAGGAAGGGAGGGCGGGGGCGGGGTGTTGAGGAGGGGCGGGAGGAGGAAGAGGAGGAGGTTGGAGCGCGCTCGCGCTTGGCCTCGCGCCCGCGCGGAGGGAGGGGGAGAGGGGCGCGCGCGCGCACGCTCGCGTTCTCGCTCGCTCCATCCATCCATCCTCCGGTCGCGGCACGCGCGCGCGCTCCGGGCTCGCGCCGCACCCCCCGCCCGGGAGAGGCGGGCTGGAGTGGGGGGCGGGGGGAGGGGCGCGCGGACGGCGCGCGGACTGCGCGCGGGCGGGGTGAGGTGAGGAGGAGGAGGCGGCGACGGGACGAGAAGGGAGGGGAAGGGGCCATGGCCGCCCGGTGAGGCGGCGAGGCGGGGGGGCGGCCCGACCCCCCGGCCCCGGGTCCTGGGCCCCGGGGAGAGGCGAGGACGGACCGACGGACATGGGGCTCCGGAGCAGCCGCCGCCGCCGCCGCCGCCGGAGGACGCGGCCCTGAGAGGCCGCCGGGCCCCGGCGCGGCCCCCCGGGCGGGGTGAGTACGGGACGGAGACGGGGACGGGGGAGGGGCCTGCGGGGGGCGGGGGGCGGGGCCCGAGGCGGGGCTTGGGCCCCCTCCCCCCAGGTCTGGGTCAGCGCCCCTTCCCCTCCCCCAGGGCCGACGCGGAAACGCCCGGCTTCCCCCGGCTTCCCGGCCCGGCCGGGGCCCCCTGCTCTCCCCCTGTCTGGGTCCCCCCTGGGCGGGGCAGGGCCGGCCGGGGAGGGGGCGCGGGGCCTTTGTTAGGGAGCCAGGCCCCAGCCCCCGGGACAATAGAGACACCCTCCCGGACTCCTCTCCCCGGCCGGCCGGGGCTGTCGGCGGGCGTGGAAGGAGAGGGGCCGGGACGCGTCCCACTCTGCCCACTCTCTAGGGGTCGGTCTGTCCCGGGCCGGCGCCGGCCTCCGGCGGCTCGGCTCTCCTCCCCCCAGTCGGTATGATGCAGCAGCAGTGCCGCAGGGACGGGGGAAGAGCCGAGGCCCGGCCTCCTACCCTCCCTAGTGCCCCTGGCTCATTTGTCAGTCCCCACCCCACTCGAGGCCGGCACCTCCTTAAACTCGTACCCCGCGTTCAGAGGGGCCCCGGACTGTGGGCAGTTTCTGAATCCTTTGGTGAGGATTCCTGGACTTTGGGGCTCTTGGAGAGACTTCCGGGCTGATCCTGAGGGAGGGAGGGTGGTTATCTAAGAGAAGAACAGGTAAGGGGAGTGCCCGCTCCTGGCATGGCATGCCATCCCACCGAGCTCTACCCCGTCTTGCTCGTGGTGGCTAGAAATGCTCCTTGAGCTCTAGGTTTCTGTGGGCTCTCCTCCCCTCCTGGAGTGGCAGGCTTATTTCAAGGGAAGACAGAGTGGGGTGAAGGTTGTCGGGTCCTAGGGCCATTTCTACTTCTGGTAGCAGTACCCCCCCAAGTGGACATCCTGGCAGAAAGCAGAGGTGACTCCGAGGAGAGCCTGGGGAAGGGGGGCCTGTATTTGGGAGTCTGTGCAGTTCTTTGCCACACCCTGTGGGTTTGCTCTGAGGCCTTAGAGTTCCTTCTCCTCCCCCTGCTGCATTGCACCATGGGTATCGAATAGGGGTTTGAGTTTTGGGGACCTGGGGTGAGCTGCTGCCTCCTATAGACCCAGACTCTGATTGGCAGGAGAGTCCAGGGCCTGAGTTCAGGCCTGGGAAGGACAAGGCTGCCTTTGGGTTTCAGGCCCTGAAGGACCATGTAGACTTAGTGAGCCTAGGCCTTAGGGAGGGGTACATGCTGATGCCACGATTAAGCTCTGGGCAGCAAGGTGCGGAGGGGAGGTGGCAGTCTTCAGAGGTGTCTTGGACTCACACCAACACCCCCACTCCCGTGTGTGCAGCCGTGTTGCCGCCCGCTGTGCTATGAGCAGTCAGAGCGCCGTCTCCACAAGAGTTTACAAATGAAAATGGAGGAAATGTCTTTGTCTGGCCTGGATACCAGCAAACTAGAGGTGAGGGCTCCCCCACGTGTGCCTCTAGCTCTTTCTCTCGATGTCTCTACGGTCGCTATATCTGGCATCCACACCAAAGAGGAATTGGGATAGTCAGCCTTGTTCCTTAAAGGGAATAGCCAGCTGAAAAGGCCCAAGGATCTGGAAGAAGAAAGAACTCGAAGTCAACATGGGGAAAATGGCAAAGAAAGCATTATTTTTGGCCAGGGTGAATTGGCAGGAGATCTGGTTGGTGAGAGTTGTTCTCAGTTCAGGGGTCTGTGACTGTCATGACGGTGGATGTTCTCCCCTGGGCCCAGGCCATCGCTCAGGAGATATACGCGGACCTGGTCGAGGATTCTTGTTTGGGATTCTGCTTTGAGGTACACCGGGCTGTCAAGTGTGGCTACTTCTTCCTGGACGACACGGACCCTGATAGCATGAAGGATTTTGGTGAGCTTCAGAGTTGAAGGAGAGCCGTCTAGCCCTGTCCCGGGAGTGCTGGGAGGTTCCTTCTCTAGCAACCGCCTCAGATGTAGAGCCTGGAGCTCCTGTGAGCTTAGGCAAGGGGTGGGAAGAGGCCATGGGACCATGGGTGGGAACAAGAGGTGAGGGTCCCCTGCCCGCCCTGATCGCCACGCCTCTCCTGTCCCCAGAGATCGTGGACCAGCCGGGGTTGGACATCTTTGGACAGGTTTTCAACCAGTGGAAGAGCAAGGAGTGTGTTTGCCCCAATTGCAGCCGCAGCATTGCCGCCTCCCGCTTTGCTCCCCATCTGGAGAAGTGCCTGGGAATGGGTCGGAACAGCAGCCGGATCGCCAACCGCCGGTGAGGGCTTCTCCCCCTGCTACAACCACAGCTGCTCGGCTTTTGCAGGCTGTACCTGTGCAGGCCCCCAGGGACATTTGTAGGGACCAGAGGGTGGGTTGTGCCTGGCCCCAGATGCTCCATTATACCTCTGAAGTTGGGGGCAGAGAGAGGTGGCAGCCTTGATCCTTTCTCTTCCCTACTCTTGGCAGGATTGCCAATAGCAACAACATGAACAAGTCTGAGAGTGACCAAGAGGATAACGATGACATCAATGACAATGACTGGTCCTATGGCTCAGAGAAGAAAGGTGTTTGCGGGTCTGGGGAAACTTGGGGGGCATTGGGGTGAGGTGGGCAAGCAGGAATTGGTATGTTATGGTCACAAGTTATCTTGAATGGGCTGTGGGGCGAGAATGGAGCTTTCTACTTTTCTTTAGGTGCCCTTAGGTTGGGAACTTAAAGTGACCCTGCCCTTTATCCTTTTGTCTTACACAGCCAAGAAGAGAAAATCAGATAAGGTGAGAGCCGGGGCAAGCATGAGGGAAATTGGGCGAAGGACAGATACCCTCCCCTTTGGGCAGGGAGTCCTCGGGTGTCTTGACTCAAGTCTGAGGTCATTGGGTGCCTCTCTGGGTTCTGGGATGAGGGTGTCTGTGGTGGGCAGGAGGGCAGCAGAGGCCTTGGGGGATGGGGGAGGTGGGAATATGGGTAAACGAGCCTCTTACTGGGGAGGAAGGGTAGGAATTTGAGGATGTTTCTTTGTCAAATCTTTTTTCCTTCCCTGGGTTCTCGGCTCCCCCTTATCGTTACCCTTTCCCCAAAGCTATGGTATCTCCCATTCCAGAACCCCAATTCCCCTCGAAGATCCAAGTCTTTAAAACACAAAAATGGTAAGTGGGGCTGGAACAACGGGAGTGATTCTAGCTGTGTCTTCTGGGACATGTTGCTGGAGGGTGGAGGTGGGGGCTTGGGGACAGGGGTATCGAGGGAGGGCCTGTGATCCTTCTGTCACCCCCACTTCCTCTCTGGTTATTTTCAGGGTTCTCTGTCTGTACCTCTGCATCAAACACCCTTCCCCTTCTTTTTTCTTCTTCAGGGGAACTTAGCAATTCGGATCCTTTTAAGGTGAGTAGGGGCTGCCCCTCTTAGGTTGCCTCTCATTTTCCTTGTGAGAGTTGAGTGGGATTTGGACAACTGGGGAACACAATGCTGACAGGCAGAAGCACTAGATGGGGTATTTAGGGCTTGCATATTTATGTTCTTTCTGGGTTCCGACCCCTCACCCACATGATAGAAGGTGGGATGGAAGGAATCGTTGGAACAGTGCTGGGCAGACCTAAGGTCTTCTCACTTAGAAAGGGATGAGAGGGGCTGATTCTCCACTCCCGACCTCCACCTCTCCACCCCTTCTTTGGCTGCCCCTTCTCTAACCTGTTCCTCTGCTTCTCCCCCAGTATAACAATTCAACTGGGATCAGCTATGAGACCCTGGGGCCAGAGGAGCTGCGTAGCCTGCTCACCACGGTGAGGGACAGGGTAGGGGAGGCCCTTGGGAGTGGGCTGGAGCCCCAGGCAGTGGTCAAGGCCCTGGAGGAGGCTGGTGACGTAGCAGTCAGGGCCATATAGTTCTCTGTTTGGAATTAGGTTTCCTGGCCAGTGGTGGTCCGGGACCTTATGCTCTGGATGCCTTGGGACCATTTCTGTTGGTGCAATCTAGCATTTGTACAGAAGAGAATATCTAGCGTCTAGAGTAGGTTCCCCTCCATCCCTCCTTTCAGCTTATATTCCTCTTCCAGCAATGTGGGGTGATTTCTGAACACACCAAGAAGATGTGCACAAGGTGAGCTCAGAACCTAGAAAGGGGGCCAGGGGGCCCTCCTGCACACTCACCCTGGGCATAGGTCGGGAGTACCCCTAGTCTTGAGCAATGGGACTCCCACCCTTCCCCTCCCCTCCTCTGATGGTCAGGCCTTCGGCCACAATCTGGGGGCTCTCCATTCATCCCTTCCCTTTGTCCATCCCTCCTACCTCTGCTGAGGGGAGAGGTTCACCTGAGTTCCTCAGACCCTTCCTGCCTTGTCAGGGCCTGATAATTATTTCCCCACCAGGTCCCTGCGCTGCCCCCAGCACACAGATGAGCAGCGGCGAACCGTGCGGATTTACTTCCTTGGACCCTCCGCGTAAGTGACCCTCCAAGGAAGGTGGTGGGTTGTGGAAGGTTAGGATGATGATTGGTATCCCTACAGCCCTTCTTTGGCCCCTCCCCTTTGCAGTGTCCTTCCAGAGGTCGAGAGTTCCCTGGATAATGACAGCTTTGACATGACTGACAGCCAGGCCCTGATCAGCCGGCTTCAGTGGGACGGCTCCTCTGATCTCTCACCCTCTGATTCAGGCTCCTCCAAGACGAGTGAGAATCAGGGATGGGGTCTAGGTAAGTGATCCAGCTGGGCCCCAGGGGCTCTGCGCCTGAAGTGAAGAAGTGGAAGCACTTTGTGCTCTCCTGCCACAACCCTACTCTCATCCCTTGTGCCTCTTTCTCTTCAGGTACCAACAGCTCTGAGTCACGGAAAACCAAGAAAAAGAAATCCCATCTGAGCCTGGTAGGGACTGCCTCCGGCCTGGGCTCCAACAAGAAGAAGAAGCCAAAGCCACCGGCACCCCCGACGCCCAGCATCTACGATGACATCAATTGACTTGGGTGCAAGGGATAGCCTTTGGCTGAGCAGAGCCGTCTCTCCCAACCCCCACCCAGGCGGCATAGCCTGGCAAATGGACGGCTGCTGGGGGTTTGGGCTTGGGAAGCTTGGTGGGCCAAGCAGGCAGAGGATCCAATTATGCACCCCTGGGGGGTGTCAGGGTCCTCTGCGATGGAGCACGACCTCTCGGCATGCAGGACTCAGACCTGGACATATTATGCCTTGGACATAAATTTGGTGGGGAGGCGGTTTTCCTATTTATTCTGTGAGTTACTGGATGTCCAGCTAGGCCAGGGGCCTGACCTGGGCACTGTGCCAGGGCACTGCCTGCCCCCCACCCCAGGAACTGGACTAAGCCCTGCCGAGGAGCATTGTGGCTACCCGGGAGGCTGTGGGTTGGAAGCTGAGCCTGGAGGGGGCGCCTCCCCCAGCTGCCCTCAGCAATGTGAACGGGTCCGGTGCTTGGAGCTGAGGGACAGGGCTGGGCGTGTCCTGTCTGTGTGCAGAATCCTATCAGATGCCCCCGATCCCAGGGGTAGGCAGGCACAGCGAGCTGTCTGCTGAGGTAGGCGTCCAGAACTGCCGCCGCCTTCCCTGCCCCTCACAGGGGCAGCCCTTTTCCCTCAGTCCCCGTGGGCCTCCTTGGCAGCAGGAGCTGTCCTTTTGTTGTTGGGTGCCAGGAAAGGGCCTCCAGCCTCTACAGCTTCAAGGAATGGGCAGGGGGAGGGTAGGAAGAGGGAGCTGTGTATCAAAATGACTCCCCCCTACCTTTCCTCCCTGACCCAGGGCTGGTGAGGAGTGGGGCCCAAGGTGGGAGGGAACGGTGCTGCTTTATTTGAAATGTTTTCTTACCTCATTCCCTGCCCCAGGAAGGGGCCCAGCCTCACCCTCCTGGGGTGGCCCCATGTTCCTCCTGCCTACCCTGCCCCACTGCCCTACCGGGGCAGCCCAAGTTCCCAGCTGCTGCTTGCCATCCCTTCTTTCACCTTGACCAGCTTCAGTTCCTCTCTCAATGCTCCTGCCTCCGAAGCCTCCCGTTTCCCCTTCCTTAGCCGCTTTTAAGTTATTTATTCTGTACTTGTGGTTTGGGGCTCTGAGGAAAATCCTGATCTTTTACCTCTCCCCTTTTGCTAGAAGTGGGGTGGGAAGAGAGGGTAGTCTCTGTGCTCTGGGTTGTCAGTGGAGGGGGAAAGGGTGTCATGCCTAGGCATTGCCTCTCTGTGGGACTGTCATGCCAGTGTGCCCACCTGTCTGGTCTACATCCTGAAGAGATGTACGGTCCCACCCCCACGTGGGCACCATCACTCCCAGGAGCCGAGCTGGAGGACTGCAGTCTGGGCTGGGAGCAGAGCTGACTGACACAGGGATGGAGTTGACCCTGAGCCATGTTCTCTGGCACTTGCTGGACGTGTCCCCTGCCCTCCTCTCAGGAGGAGCCATCCCACATTTGGGTAGCTAGTACCCAGGACTGGACGGACTGATTTGGGTTAGGGACCCTAGAGGGTTAAGGGAACAACAGAGATAGGGCTTCAGTACCCTGTCTGGGACCCCAGTCTCCCCCTGGGGTGGTTCTGATTGTGGCTGACGCCTGGTTACAAATTGGTTTTTAACCCAAGAATTGTGATTATTTTTTAAAAAGCCAAACAAATTTTGGCAGGAGTTAGAATAAATCCTGGGGCCTGGGCTCCTCTGTTCTTGACCCTCCACAGCCTTCTCCCTCTAAGGGGAAGCCAGAGGGAAAGGAGGATCTCAGCCAGCCTCCAGCCTGCTCCCAAATGAAGTCTTGAGAGTAGGTTGAAGGTGAAGGGAGGAAGGCCGTGGGCCACTCTCCCTTCTGAGAGGCAGCTGCAGCTCAGGCCCTAATACACCCTTTCCCCTCTGGCCTCTCCCTTTCCCCCTTCTGGTCGCAGGAGGGAGAAGTGGGAAGTAGTTTGGGAACTGGTTTGTCCACATCCACTTCCCCATTGTTCCTTGGCCCGCCCTCAGGGCAGAGCCCCCTGCCCAGGCTGGGTAAGAGATGGGCTTGGTCCAGCAGGGACCCTGAGGGAGCAAACCCCTTTCCTCTGGGGAGAGTGTGCCCCCCTACCATGTAGTTGAACAGGGGCTAGGAGCTCCCCACCCACTCCCTTCCCTCTAACAGCAGGCTGTGTGGGTTTCAATTCCCATCCTCCCCACCCCGGCTAGGTGTCGTCCACCCTGTATTCTATCATGTGTCTGAGTGTGTGGGGGGGTTCTGTACTAATTTCCATGGCCGGTGGCTTTTCCTTCCATGCATCACTCCCCCCCGCATGCCCAGGGGCCACCTGCCTGGCATTACCGCATGCTGGGGTCATTGGGGGAGGGGGGTGGGGCTCACGCTGTCCTGTGGTCTTGAGATTTTTATTTTTGCATATGTAATCCATCCTGTACAGGTAGCTAACTTTGTAAACGCTGTGTATTTCCCCTGCCCCCATGGCTGCTGGTGTAAATAAACTGCATCTCCCGTTGGTAGCCCAGCCTACCCACCCTCATTATCATGTTACTAGAGGCAGAGCAAAGCCATTCTTATAATGTCACAGCAAGAGGCTCCACAGCCACAAAATGGAACTTTATTCAGTCACAGACACTGACCATCCAAGAGCCCCAGAGGCAAGGGCCTGGGGCCCAGTGCTCCATATCCAGAGCTTGTCCTTGGAGTGGGTAGGGTAGGACACTGGCTGAGGGCCAGAGCTGTCTCTTGCTTACAGCCTCAGGCCTAGGGTAGCAGCAGCTGTGGCCTGGCCTCTCCCAATGCTGGGGTCTTGGCTTTGTGCCCCAATCCCCTTCCTGACTGAGCTCTATAAAGGACCATTTAAAAAAAAAAAAAAATACAAGCAAAGTGCTTTGAAAAAAGGGAGAACACTGGAAACTGTCCAGAACATGGAGAACACCCTATTCCTGCTACAGGGGTGGAGGGAGAAGGCAGAGGCAGCTGGGTGCCGTAGGGAAAGCTGACGCGATCTTCCTGCCTGCCTGTGTGATTTTAGTTTCATAAGGTGGATATTTCTCTAGGGAATTTAAAGATCCTCCAGGCTCCCTACAGAAGGATGCTGGGGCCATGCTGAGCTGCCCTGGCAGGCAGCCCTGGGTACTGAGGAACAGACATGCAGGACAATGAGAAGAGCTAGGCCACAGCTGGGAGGGAATCCTCAGAGCCCAGACTCCCCAGTGAGCTGGGCCACCAGCTTGGCTCTGAACTTCAGGACCCTAAAAGTGAAGGAAGAGGACATCCTCATTTCTACCTGAGTTGTGCTTGCACAGAGGGGATGTCTGTACCCTCGTGAACGTGAAGGGAAGGCCCTGTTCTGCCTCCAGTAGCCTATGGAGGAGGACCTACCTTATCCTTTCCACCCCTCCCTCCCAGGCCCTTGGGCCCAGCTCTGGCCAGGAAAGGGGGAGGCCATAAAGGAGGAAGACCATGCCTTTCATTTTCTCCCTATGTCCTTATCGTCCATACATCCCAAATACTAGGAAGCTGAAGAAGACGGTGACTCCCACCAGGGAGACAGTGGCAGGTGCTGTGAAGAACTGGCGGTAGTTGATACGGAAGTACCAGACCACACCCAACAGCACCACAAACACAGGCACCATGAGGCTGCCCACACTGACGCCAAGGCTGGGTGGCTCAGTGGCCGAGGAGGGAGCCAGGGAGGCTGAGGGGCCTGGAACAGCTGACCCTGGGGGTGAGTGGTGGCAGTGAATCACACAGTGGTCAGTGATGTTCAGGGAACGCAGTGTGCGCGCTGGGTCCTGCAGCAGGCGGCCCTGGTAGATCAGTTTCATCTGGCTCTCCTGTCCAGGGAAGTACTTACTGGATGAAGGAAAGAGACAGAGGATGAGAAAGGAGAAGCCAAACAGGCCTGGACCAACAAAGCAGGGCAAGGGGGAAAACTGAAGGGTGGGTTTCTAAGGAAGTATCCCACCCACTCCTAGTAGGGGCTGGATCTGACACTTCCCCACTGTTCCCATGTCTATACAAGCTTCCTCCGAGGCAACCAACAGCTAGGGGCATGGGGTATGAGCAGCCTCCCATTTTCCTGTGCACTCACCTCTTCAGGGCACCCACAGTATCCTCTGGCCTAGCCACAGCCAGCTCCTCGGTGTCATTGAGGAATTTGAGCCGCACATTGATGAGGCCAGGGCTGGGCGGGAGGCAGGTGTTATCCTCAGATCTCAGGGGGGCCTCTGGACTGCTGCTCTCTGGGCCCGCTTGTCTTTTGGGCAGGCCTTGGATGTCAAGCAGATGCTCAAGGCTGGGCTCAACACCACCCCCAGCTCCAGGCTCCCCTGTGGAATCTCCCCCACCTTCGCCAGCCTCTTCAGCCTTCTCATCATTACCCTCTGATGGATGGGCAAGTTCCGTTGGTTCTGGGGTGCCTTGGCCCGCCACCAGATGGTCCACATGCCCCAGGTGGAGGACGGATGTGTCGCCAGCTGACACAATAGTGCCCAGGAGCTGGTTGCTACCGCTGTCTGCTACGTAGGTAGAGAGCCAAGCTAGGACCAAGGCTAGAATCAGCACCACCACACCTGCCACCACAGTCACCTCATTACCCACACTCTCAATGAAGGTGACATCAGAGAGCTCCATGGCCTGGCTGCTGACTGGGTCCACGCTGCAAGAACAAAGGGGGATAGCATCAGCAGGGAATGTGGGGTTGCAACCTGGTTTCTAGTTTGTTTAGGTTCTAACTGACCCAGCCATGAAAGAAAATGGAGTTCAGTGTCCTGTAAAGGGGGCAAAAAACCTTCCTAACTCTGGACCCCCAACCTAAAGCTAAGGATTTACCCTTCGCCTCTAGTGTGAAATGCTGGCTTTCCGATTCCACGCCCTTCCTCTCTCATACTCCAACCCCTCAATGAGCACGGATCATCAGGAAAACCTTAAAGCTTTGTTGCTGCTGGTGCTACTGTTTGTTGCCTTTTTGGTAGGTGGGGAAAAACATTTGCTTCTTTGAGCCTGAGTTTCTCTAGGATTCCTATCACTTGGAGAAGCCTCTACTGTGGCCTCAGAGAGACAAAAAAGCCTGGAATATTGTATGTGAGCCCCCTTGGGAGGCACAGTGCAGCCACTCTTGCCAGATTGTCTCATTTGAACCCTGTCTCATTCATGGTCACAGATCTAGGTCCAGATGTCAAGAACCAAAGAAAATCAATTTAGCCTCAAAAGCAGAGTGAGACCACCCTGACCGGACAACTCTGTAGGGGCCATCAGCAGACACTTCGCAGCAGACATTGTGTCTGCCTCCTCTGAAACTCTTCCGGCAAGCCCTAGAGAGCAAAGTAGCAACAGACAGCAGAACACCACCCTCCTGGGTCATCGCAGGCTCACAACTTCAAAACCACTACTTGAGTGGAACTGATTTAGAAAAGATTCCAAAACAGCTCACAATCCATATCTCAATCTCTCTCCTCGTGCTGTGCAGGTTCTCCCTTGGCAGTTTCTTAGAAAGCCTGGAAGGATCTTGGCTTGCTCCTTGGAGTACCTACTCTCTCCCTTGGAGAATCTGCTGCTTTCACAGCTGTCCCTGGGCAAATCCAGGCTGATGATTATCATTAGCAGACTATTCTCACAGCACCTATAAAACTTCATTATACTTATCTACCTGTCCATCTCTCTACCACACTCCGGGGAGGCAGGGATGACATGGATTACTCTCTGTACCACAGTAGCCAGTACAATGCCATAGTAGTTGCTCAAAGAATATTTGTGGAACATACCAACATCTGAATAGTTCCCACATCCTTATTTAGTAGATGGGCCCTGGAGTCACAAAAAAACAAGTATAATCCCGGTCTTGCCTTTTACTAGCTCTGAAGCCTCGAATAACTTTCTCAGAGCCTCAGCATTCTCATCAGTAAAATGGGGTTAAAAATAGTACCTACCTCATAAGGTTGTTCTGAAGATGATGGAAAGTCATCGAAGCAAGATACTTAGCACAGTGCCTGGCACATTGCAATTGTTCAATAAATAAAGGGGAGTAATTATTTATCACCCGCACGACTAACCCCTGATGGTAAGAAGCTTACTGTCATTCTCCCTGGTTTACAGAAAAGAAAACTGCGGCGAACAGAGGCGAAGACGACTGGCACAGACACAGGGAACTTTCGTGGGCAGGGGCCGGGCAGGACGCCAGGGCTCCCGCCTCAGAGGCCTTTGCTCCCTCCTCTGCCTCCGAGCGACCCTGCCCGCCCGGTGCGGAGGGTCCCCGACCCTGCCTTTTCTGAGGCGAAGGCTCCGCGTCTGGGCGGTGCTATTCCCGCGGCGCTGGAGAGGGGTCCGTGGGCTCACCCGAGTCGAAAGGCTGCCTGGTCCCGGCCGCCGTTCCCAGGCCCAGTTCGCCCAGCCGGTGAGGGGTAGAATCGGATGAGGGGGTCACAAACCATCCACACCCCTCAAACTTCGGGGCGGAGCCGGGGGGCTGGGGGCGGGGCTTGAGTACGCGGGGAGTCATGGGAAATTAAAGGGGGCTTGGACTGGTACTGTGCCTGGATAGGGAAGGAGGTCCTCACCTGAAACGGCCAGACTAAGTGTTTTGACTTCGCCAGGACGCCCGTGGACTCACCTTTCCGTAGGGGCCGGGGGAGGGGCTGGCTATCCCTGATTCTGTCCAGGTTCCACTCTCTTCCGGCTTCTCCCGGAAGCTGTTAGAACCGGAGACAGGAAGTCCCGCCTCCGCGCCTTGCACTGATGACGCAAAGCTACGTAAGGCGGGCTGACGTAAACGTATTCTTTAAATAAAAGGGACGGGTTTCTCAGCGAAAGGAGGGGCGGAGTCATTGTTGGCGGGATCGCGGCCCTTCGGGGGCAGGGCCACTCCTGGTGGGCGTGGCCTAAGGAGCCGAGAGAGGCGGTGCGGGGCCAGGAGGGGTCGGGGGAGGTGCTTGGGAGAGGGGCGTGGCTCCGCGCTGGAAGACCAAGCTGGCTGACACCGCCGGGCAGAACGCTAGCGGCGCTTCCCTCCTCCTATCCTTCCTGTCCCGGCCTTGCTCCCAGCCTCCCGAGCTGATTGGATCTATTACTGCTCTGCAACGCACACTGCGCTCCCGTGAGCGGAATCAGTGAGGACCGGTATCCCTGTCCTCCAAGAGTTCGACTCAGGGTTAGTCGAGTGACAGACAAGGTAACTATTTAATCACCATCCGGTGCTCCGAGAATGCGGCCCCAGGTAGTGTGGGACCTTGGTAAATAAGACGAGAAACCAGTTCAACTAAGACACGGATTCAGCCCGGGCTTAGGACACAAGAAAAGCAGGAGCCCAAAAAAGGAAAAAAAGGTTCAGCTTCCAAGAACTTATCTAGATTTTTGCAATTAAAATTTTTCCTAAAGACGTGCTGGGGTTTTTGTTGTTTTTTGGTGGTGTTGATTGAAGTATAAATAATGAAGATGGGGCAAACTCAAGCAGGAGCTCGGTGGTTTTCACCAACTGAACACACCGGTGGAACCGGCTCTCAAATTAATAGAAAATGACCAAAGAACCCCCTTTCTTGTCTTCTTCCGGCCACTAACTTCCAAAGAGTAGTCACTATTCTGACTTGTCACCATAGATTAATTTTCTCTGGTTTTGTACTTTGTATAAATGGAATCAAACAGTATGTACTCTCCTGTCTGGCTTTTTCTTTTCCTTTTTAAGTCTTTTTTTTTATTGTGGTAAAATATACATAAAATTTACCATTTTAACCTTTTTTTATGATCTCTAGTTGATGAAGAAACTCTTATTTTTTTTAAGTATGTTTTATTATTTTTTTTTTGAGGAAGATTAGCCCTGAGCTAACATCTGCCATCAATCCTCCTCTTTTTTTTTTGCTGAGGAAGACTAGCCCTGAGCTAACATCCGTGCCCATCTTCCTCTACTTTATATGTGGGATGCCTGCCACAGCATGGCTTGACAAGCGGTATGTAGGGCCACCCCTGGGATCCAGGCCGGGCAACCCTGGGCCCCCCGAAGCAGAACATGGGAACTTAACTCCTGTGCCACCTGGCCGACCCCCTGTTAACCATTTTTAAGTGATTAATTCAGTGGAACTAAGCACTGTCATAATGTTGTGCACTCATCACCACTATCCATTTCCTATACCCGTTCATCCCCCTCCTCTGTTCTATTTCTGTCTCTATGAATTTGCATATTCTAGGTTTCTCCTGTAAGTGGAATCAAACAATATTTGTCCTTTTGTGTCTGGCTTATTTCACTGAGACTGTTTCCAAGGATCATCCATGTTATAGACCATATCAAAATTTCACTCCCTTTTAAGGCTGAATAATATTCCGTTGTATGGGGGTCAGACTGGTGGTGCAGCAGTTAACGGCGCATGTTCCACTTCCACGGCCCGGGGGTCGCTGGTTCAGATCCCGGGTGCGGACATGGCACTGCTTGGCACACCATGCTGTGGTAGGTGTCCCACAGATAAAGTGGAGGAAGATGGGCATGGATGTTAGCTCAGGGCCGGTCTTCCTCAGCAAAAAGAGGAGGATTGGCCACAGTTAGCTCAGGGCTAATCTTCCTCAAAAAAAAAAAAAAATCCGTTGTATGCATACACCACATTTTCTTCATCCAGTCATCATTAATGGACATTTGTGTTGTTTCCACCTTTTGGCTATTGCAAATAATGTTGCTGTGAACATTGACGTACAAGTATCTGAGTCCCCACTTTCAATTCTTTTGTCTGGCTTCTTTTGATCAACAGTTTGTGAGATGAAAGGTACTCTTAATTTCTGCATACATGTACCTTTTGAATTTAAAGCTTAGTGTTTTCATTTTGAAGAACACAGGTGAGGGCAGGGCATCGTGGTACAGTTATACAGAATTGTGAAGAATGAGTAGAGATTTACCAAACAAAGTTCCAAACAGAGAGAACAGCAGGTCCAAGGGCTCTCAATAAATACTTGAGGGAATGAAAACCACTGAGTTGAACCATTGTTAATGCTTTCCAGAGTTTATGATATGCCAGGTACTAGCCTAAGCACTTCACATACATTATTTCATAGTGCTCTATCAAGTAGCTCTTATTGTACCCATTTTACAGGTTTGGAAACTGAGGCTCAGAGAGAATGAATAATTGTCCAAATTATGCAATTAGTGGTATAGGTAAAGTCCTCCAGATCTCTCTCTCTCTCTCTTTTCATATATAAATATATACATATCTTTTATATATATATCTTCATATATATACGTATATACCTTATAGGCAATATTTGGTCCCCTACTTTTTTCACTTAACACCATACCATGAAGCTTTTCTCATGTCATTGAATATTTTTATAGCATCATTAATATAGTTTTAAATAGCTGTTCAACAGTATTACCTTCCGTGTTGTACTATAATTTTTAACTATAAACTAATCATCTCATTTGGATGGACATTTAGATTGTTTTCAGTACTTCATTTTTAAACAGTGCTTTGATAAACATCTTTGTCTTTTTTTTTTTTTTCCGGCTTTTTCTCCCCAAATCCCCCCAGCACATAGTTGTATATTTCAGTTGTGGGTCCTTCTAGTTGTGGCATGTGGGACGCCACCTCAACGTGGCCTAATGAGTGGGGCCACGTCTGCTCCCAGGATCCGAACTGGTGAAACCCTGGGCCGCCAAAGTAGAGTGTGCGAACTTAACCACTCCGCCATGGGGCTGGCCCCTGTATGTCTTTGATGACAGATTTTTGTACACATCCATGATTTTTTTCCCTAGGATAAAAAATCCTGAAACGGGGACTGGTGGGTCAAAGGGTGTTCACAGTTTTAGGGTTTTTGATACATGGTGTCACATGGTCCTCTAGAAGGTTGTACCTCTTTCCATTCCCACCAGCAGCGTGAGTAACACCCACCAGTATTCCCTTCCCCAAAAACAATGTAGAGGCTGGAGAGGAACAGGGAATAGATGGAGGAGGTTTGAGAGATGTGAGAATCCTGAAGATGTTTATGAACCAAGAGGAAGGAGCAGAGGAAAAGTGAAGATGAAGGCAATCTGAGAAGGGAATAATTGACTGAGCTCCCTCTGGAGCCCTGAAGCAACGAGCCAGTGGTCGGGCCTCCCCTGCAGAGGAGGTGGGAAACTCGGCTTTCCCACTGCCCCATGTGCCTCGTCCATCCATTTGGGGTTAGGTACACACACTCTCTGTTCCCCAGGCTGCATGGACTGACTTGTGCCATGGCATTTTTCACAGTACATCGTCATTTTTTATTTTTCTGTCTTACCAAATTCCTTGAAGACAGGAACTGTGGTTTTTTCTTTTATCATTCCAGTATCCCCAACATCTATCCCAGCACCTGCATACTTGATAAAGATTTTTTAATGAATGATAGATGGATTCAGAGAAGGTGCAGGGAAGAGACGGGGAATTTGACTGAGTTCTCTCGTCTGCTGGTCAGAGGTGAAGTCTTACGGCCGTGGCAGTGAGGAGAATGGATGGAAGGGAAGCAGGAAGGCTTGGCTAGGGATGGAGATAGACTCGGAATGCTCAGCAGCTGGGATGGAGGGTTCCAAAAAGTGGAGGCTGAGTCTGACAGGGGATGCGTTTTGTAAGTGTGTTCAGCAAAGGAAAAGATGCAGTTGAGTTAAAGTTGTTTTGAAAGAGCTTGCAGGGTTAAGTTTTGACGGTGGAGGAATTATGTAGGAGAGGAAAAGCGAGGAAAGAAAGCAGCCTGAAGCTGGGACTATATCACAGCCCAAAGCTGGTCTCTTTTTTTTAATTAATTAATTAATTAATTAATTTTAAGATTTTATTTTCCTTTTTTCTCCCCAAAGCCCCCTAGTACATAGTTGTATATTTTTAGTTGTGGGTCCTTCTAGTTGTGGCATGTGGGACACCACCTCAGCATGGCTTGATTAGCGGTGCCATGTCCGCGCCCAGGATCAGAACCGGCAAAACCCTGGGCCGCCGAAGCGGAACGCGTGAACTTAACCACTTGGCCACAGGGCCGGCCCCTTGGTCTCTTTTAAATACAATAAAAATTAAAGATTAACAGAGTATTTTAATGGATCTTAACTTCTTGGACATTTTTCATGATGTAGTTTATGACATATTTATTTTTCCTAAACTATTGAACTTAAGTATTTTTATACTTTTATATGCAATAAAGATGGTTATAGAATGGTGAATGTATCTGTAAATCCTGGGATGCTGCCTTAACTAAATATGCTTATAGTAAGTCCGTTTTATTAAAAACCAAAAAGCGCTCCTTCCCTAACCACTAGATGTTATTTGTTTCATGTTTGCCAATCTGAAAGGCAAAGGGGCGTCTGTTCCTTTAATTTGCATTCATTGACTTACTAGTTTGCACATTTTTCATATTTCATCAACCACTTTGTAAATTAACTGTTTGGGCCTTTTGCCTTTTCTTCCCTCAAAAGAATTTTTTAATTATTTATTTAACAGATTTTTTTTTTAAAAGATTGGCACCTAAGCTAACATCTGTTGCCAATCTTCTTTTTCTCTTGTTCTCCTCCCCAAAGCCCCCAGTAGAGAGCCACATATTCTAGCAGTAGGTCCCCTGGCTGTGCTCTGTGGGACGCCCCTCAGCACGGCCTGACGAGCAGTACTAAGTCCACACTCAGGATCTGAACCGGCAAAACCCTGGGCTGCCCAAGCAGAGTGCAAGAACAACACCGTTCCGCCACAGGGCCGGCCCCAAGAATTTTTTTAAATTTCATAAGAATGCATGGATACCCATTTGTAAAAAATTCAAATATGGACCATAAACAGCCCCATGGGCACAGTCCCTCTCCCCTCCCCACAGGGGAATTCTTGGGTACCTGCCTTCCAGGCCTCGTTCTATTCATCTGCAATCATGGGGTTTGGTTTGTTTGCTGTACATATTGTATGCCAACCTGTTTTTTCTCCTTACCGACAGTCTTGGAAATCTTTCCAAGGCAGTACATACGCCAGTCACTTGGAATCCCTCCCCAGTGCTTTCCTGCTGCGGGTGCTACCCTTTGTAAGGGCTGAACTGTATTCCACAGTATGGGTTTGCTTACCACCTCCCCTATGCTGAGTTGTTGCAAGCAATGCTGGGATGAATACTCCCATATGTATCAGCCTTTTGTGTAAGCGGGGAGCAATGTTTAAGGGTACTGCTAAATGGCCCACCAAAGAGGCAATTTCCGTTCCCACCAACTGGATGTGCAAGAACTTATTTCTCCATATCTTCACCACACTGCATATTATCAATATTCAAAAATTTCCCCCAATCTAGTGAATAATATCGTATTGTTGTTTTCATTTGCATTTCCCTGATTGCTGGAGAGGCTGAGCAACATCATTCATTTACTAGACAGATATGAGTGTCCCCTCTCTGCAAGGCACTGTACAGGCTCAAGTCAACAATGTTGATGTCATTCCTGCCCTCACAGATCAAGGAAAGGAAAGTTTTTAGCTGCAGATATTTTTTCCAATATTTTGCTTTGTAATTATGTCTATGATTTGATGTTTTCATAAAACCAAATTTAAACTTTTTCTCTATCCAGATCTATTAATCTTTTATGCTTTTATCCTGACATATCTTCTCCTACCCCACAATAACATACATAATCATGTGTACCTTTGGGGGGTTTGGCTTTTGCTTTGTTGTTTCTTTTTTGTCTTTTGGAGGAAGATTAGCCCTGAGCTAACATCTGCCAATCCTCCTCTTTTTGCTGAGGAAGAGTGGCCCTGAGCTAACATCTGTGCCCATCTTCCTCTGTTTTATATGTGGGACGCCTACCACAGCATGGCGTGCCAAGCGGTGCCACATCCGCCCCAGAATCTGAACCGCCGAACCCCGGGCCGCCGAAGCAAAACGTGCGAACTTCACCGCTGCGCCAGTGGACTGGCCCCTGTTTTTTTTTTTTTAAAACAACTATCTTTTTGTAGTTGTACCTATAACAGAAAAGGCCACGCTTGGGGTCTGCCTGCTGTAAGGGTGTGGACAGCTCAGCATCCTCCTGACAGGGAGGCTCCCGGCTTGCGCCTAGGACTATAGAGGATTTCCCTCTCTTCTCTCAGGCCTGAGGCTCTCTGAAATTAAGGCAAAAACGTCATCCAGAAAGAAGAGGTTGCTGCTCTGCATAACGAGGTAAAAGACTGTCTTCATGTTGATGGAAGAGAATCTCCACAGGGGCCAGCCCGGCGGCGCAGCAGATAAGTGCACACGTTCCACTTCTCGGCCGCCCGGGGTTCGTGGGTTCGGATCCCGGGTGTAGACATGGGAACCACAGAAGAGTACAAGGGAGCAAAAAATAAACATGGAGTGACAGGTGTCTCCACCATATTTCAACCTAATGACATCCACGCTTTGGTTCTGTGCACAAATCATTTATTTGCGTTCATAAAAACTGGCTTGGCTTGAAAACCTTCCTCTTAAAGACGAATGGTGGTACATTTGACTCTGGGACCAGAGGAGGGAGTGAGAGAGGGAGGGGACAGCTGGTGGTTGGCCCTCCTGTCACAGGCCCTAAGAGACCACGAGTGTGGTGACCACCGTTTCAGACACCATGCATCACTGGGGGGTGAAGGTGGGGGACACACAACCACAAACGGGTCCCAGGCATCATGCATTTATTCCTCCCTCAACAGCCCTTTACTGAAATGCCTGTTCAAGGAATATAAGCCAGTCTCAGCCTCGTGGAGGCAGACACAGGCTCTTAATTAAATAAGTGCGATACCAAGGAAGGCTCTGCAGAGACAGTGCTATTGGGTTGAGTCTTGAGGATCAAATCAGCCTTGACTAGGGCAAAAAATGGGGGAAGAGTATACCAAGCAGAGACAACAGCACACGCAAATACCCGGGAGCAAAGGGGAGCAGGTCATATCTCACAACCGGTAACTAGTTTATTAAGGCTGGATTACAGGAATCTCAGAAGGGAGGAGGGGAGTCAGGAGGCCAGAGGGCTTGGTGGAGGCAGGGAAGAGAAGCTGTGTCTGACTTGTTGAGTTTTGATTTTAGTCTGAAGGTAGTGAGGAGCCACTGAAGGGCACAATCAGAGTTGTGATTCCCAAAGATCGTTCTGGCATCCTTTGCAGAGCATGGGCTTCAAGACCAGTCAGTGAGGTCCTCCCTTCAAGTGACAGAGCAGGGCAGCTTGAGGCAGAGTCTGTCACTCTTTTTTTTTTTTTTCAGGGGAAGATTCCTCCCTAAGCTAACATCTGTTGCCAATCTTCCCCACCCCCCCCAGTACACAGTTGTGTATAGTTGTAAATTCTTCTGGTTCTTCTGTGTAAGCTGCCGGCACAGCATGGCTACTGACAGATGAGTGGTGTGGTTCCATGTCCAGGAACCAAACCTGGGCCACTGAAGCAGAGCATGCAGAACTTTAACCACTAGGCCATCAGAGCTGGTTCTCGAGTCTGTCACTCTTTAGGAGGCTGAACAGGTACATGGGTAGTGGTGGGGATGGGGGAGTGAGCAAGAAGAATCACCGCCTCCTGGCTCAAGGCCTGGGTGGATAGAGGGACCATCATCCATTTAGGCACAGGAGGAGGAGGTGGCTGAAGGCTGAGTCCTCAGACCTTCCCATTGGTGAGAGGAGCTGAAGCTCAAATCGAGCTGGAGGTCAGCAGGTGGCTCAAGAAGCCAGTAGAGGGATGAGCTCTCCCAGGAAGGCATGCAGAGTATGGACAAGAGGGCCAGGGACTGGTCCTCTAGGGTTGGAGGGGGAGTGACAACAGGTGGAAGGGGCAGGACACAAGTTGTGGGAGCAGCCAGGCGTGGGGCTCACTGGATGCGCCCCTCCACACGCAGCAGCAGGTAATCCCTGAGGAGCGGGGGCAGTGGGAGGCGGGCAGTGGCCTGTCGGCAGCGGCTACCCAACTGAGCACGCACAGCCAGCCGGGCCAGGTGCTGCAGGCGCCTTGGCTGGTTCACCATGCACAGGGCTGATCTGTAGAAGGCTTCGTGCTCCTAGGCCAGGAGTAGAACAGGGTCAGATGGCCCAGTGCTCTCACCTCTACCCTTCCACCTAGGAGCCACCTAGTAGTGGGGGCCCTGGGATTTTGCAACATGCATCCACCTGGGTGTTTGGTGCATCTTGAGGGACTCAGATTCAGTGCCAGAGAAGCCCTGCAGAGGTCATAGGAGCTGGGACCACACTGCAGAGCAGGGTCTCAGCCATGTCTGCACCCACCCCAACTCCAAAGATGCTGGCACAGTGCCCACTGAGTCAGAGATGCCTGACAAATGTCTGTGCTGATGAGGTGAGAGAGAGGCTGGAGAGGTGTGTGGAACTAGATGTTGTTCTAAGCTGCCGGGGGACTGGGGGCCCCTGGAACCCAGAGGTTTCACTCTGCCCATCCTCCTCTGGCCTGGGGGCCTTCCTGCTCCTCCCTCCAGGAAGCCCATCCTGCAGGGATAGTCCTGGGCTCATCCCTCCTCTCCATCTCCCCCTAGGGCCCAGGAAGGAGCTGGGCCCCTGCGGTGGACATACCTGCCACAGCTCTGGGAACACTGCCTCGACCCAGGTATCACAGGATGGGACACAAGGGTAGGCATTGAGCAGGACTTCCAGGGCCCGAGGGAAGTTGGCACAGTGTTTCAGCATCTGGGAAGCAAAAGAGGGTCTCAGGGCCACATGCCTCTCCCAAGCAAGGCAGATCCAAGGACAGCCTAAGCCAAAGCCCGGCTGACACTCAAATCTGGAAGGCTAAATCTGAGTCTCTCCTCATCCTTTTCCATGCCTCAGTTTACCCCATCCTCAAGTGTGCTCCAACCTCCTGGCCCCACCGTTTCCCTGGGAGTTCTTTTCTCCCTTGGACTCCCTCCCCCATAGCCCTCACTGTCCTTCCCAAGATGGGGACAGACCTCTGGCCACAGAGGTTGGGCTCAGTCTCTTGGCCCCTTTCTTCCCCGGAGGCAGGGCAATTTCAGCCGCAGGCTCCCCCCACCCAGCTGGAGCCACTTTCACAGGCCCTCCCTGCGCACCTCAGGCTGCACAGGCTGGGCCCCGTAGTCCAGCAGCGCCGCGAAGAGGACGTCGGGCTCCCAGTTGGTGGCGTCCTGGATGGCCTGCAGCGCGCAGTCCATGGGTGTGTGGCCCGCCCCGTTGGGTACTCCAGCGCAGGCCCCGTGGCGCAGGAGCAGCTCAGCCAGGCCTCCGCAGCCGTTGGCACAGGCGTTGTGCAGCGGCGTGTGCCGCTTGCGCCCGGCCACCCGGGCATCAGCGCCGGCCTCCAGGAGCCGCCGCGCTGCCGCCTGGTGCCGCCGGCCGCAGCCCGGGCCCTCGGCCCCAGCGCACGCGGCGTTCAGGGCCGTCTCGCCTTGGCTGGTGCGCAGGCGCACGTCGGCACCGTGCTCCAGGTAGAGAGCCACGTGCTCCTCCAGGCCACGCCCTGCTGCCACGTGCAGGGGCGTCATCTCGGTGTCCTGCGCTGCCAGGTTCACCGTTGATCCTGCCTCCAGCAGCAGCTTGGCGCACCTGGGGACAGGGCACAAGGTCCCAAGGCAAATCCTGAGGGAGCAAGGCCTGGCCTGGGAAGCCCTCAGCCTGCTGCCATCCCCAGCCCCTTTCTTCCCAGCCGCCTCTCCTCAAGGCGAGCCTGGTGTCCACCATCAGACTCATAGAAGCCCCGTGACAGACAGCAGAGCTGGAAGGCCCATCGAAGTCACGAGGAGCATCTTCAGTTTTCACATGAAAAACTTCAGCCCAGAAAGGTTGCAGTGCAGCCAAGGACACCCAGCAAGTTAGTGGCCATACCAGAATTCATACTCACTGTCTCAGACAGTACCTCCCAGAGTCTGACCTGACTGCCCAGTCCCACTGGGACCCCAAGGCCTGGTTCTGAATCATCTTTTAGTGGTCTTCTAACATTTTGATAGCATGCAAAAAAATCGAAAACCCACTACTATGTACCCTATGAAACAAAGAAAATTAAAGACTGTGAGCCAGAAAGAAAAAGAAACAGAAATCCTAATATTTTCTTCCTGCCTCCTAACTTGAAGACTGCTTTTGCAGACCAGCCATACCCAGTCCCACAAAGGAAGGTGCTTGGGGACCCGCCTACGCCACTGTCTCCTAAAGGAAACAAACAAACCAAAGGACAAAAACCAGATTTGGGGAGCATGTGTTTCACAGTCTTATAGTCCCTGGAGAAATTAATAGGCCAGAACACTGTAGAGGCAAATACAAATTGTTAACCACCATGGGGTAAACCACACATGCGACAAATTAAATTAATGGTGAAACTAAACTAACAGTAACTTATAGTTAAGAAGCCAGAATGGCAGCCACTGGAAACTCAGGAGCAGATCCATCAACCCCGAGGAAACCCTGATGACCAATGTCCCTCCCCAGAAGGACTGGAATTCCAGCTCTCCTTCAATACACGTGTCCAGTGAGCCCTTTGCTCAGTGGCCAAGAGTCAGGTAGCAGCCTGTCACTCATAAACTACTGAATTCATTTCCTGGGTAAATTCTAATCATGGGCTAATTGTTGTTTCCAAATACTAAATTTAAATAGCACTGAAAAGCTCACTCAGTAGGGTTCCAGTAAGTGGAACCATTCTTATTTCACTTAAAAGGATAAAGTCTGTTGGGAAGTGTACCATGTGCCCATAAGAACTCAGGAAGGGGCTGGCCCCGTGGCTGAGTGGTTAAGTTCGCACGCTCCGCTGCAGGCGGCCCAGGGTTTCGTCGGTTCGAATCCTGGGCGCGGACATGGCACTGCTCATCAAACCACGCTGAGGCAGCGTCCCACATGCCACAACTAGAAGGACCCACAACGAAGAATATACAGCTATGTACCGGGGGGCTTTGGGGAGAAAAAGGAAAACAATAAAATCTTAAAAAAAAAAAAAAAAAAGAACTCAGGAAAGGGCTGGAAAATTTGGATCACTTTCTTTTTAAAGATTTTATTTTTTTCCTTTTTCTCCCCAAAGCCCCCCGGTACATAGCTGTATATTCTTCGTTGTGGGTCCTTCTAGTTGTGGCATGTGGGACGCTGCCTCAGTGTGGTTTGATGAGCAGTGCCATGTCCGCGCCCAGGATTCGAACCGACGAAACCCTGGGCCGCCTGCAGCGGAGCGTGCAAACTTAACCACTCTGCCACGGGGCCAGTCCCTGGATCACTTTTGTGTCCATCCCTCATCTAGATCCAGCCGGGGAGAGGGTCCCAGCCCACAGGCTGTGGCATGTCTTCCAGGAGCCCTTGACTCCTTACCCCTGCCCACCCAGTCTGTGGACCTGATTTGTAAATGTGCAAACACCATCATGTAGAGGGTCCACGAAACTGTTGACCTCAAAAAGGTGGGAGGAGGAGGTGTGGGGAGGCCTCAGACTAAGGCTGGGAAACACCGGGTTAGGTCTTTCTTGTTGCCTACCTCAAAACAGCTGGGAATTTAGCTACAGAGGATTCACAGGGAATCGGAGATTGCAGTTAGAATGGGGTTTTCCCCAAAAAGCAACAGGGCTTCTGCCTCTGGGGCTCAGCTGATGTGACCTTGGACAAGCCAGTTTTCTCATGCATGGAATGAGACCAGTCTCCCAGGTTGTTGTGAGGACATGGGTATGTAAGGTGCCTCTCCCCTTTTCCTGGCCGTATGAGCTGGAGACACACATATATACACACCCCCTTCCCCAAACCATCTCAGCCCCTGGGCACCTACTGCAAGGATTCGGGGGATGTGCAGAGGTGCAAGGGGGTCATGCCCTCTTCAGACAGCACGTTGGCCTTAGCGCCGAAGGTCAGCAGCAGCCGTACACTGTCGGTCTGAGCCCGGGCACAGGCCTCATGCAAGGCGGCCCGGCCCCCGACCCGGGCATCCAGCTCAGCTCCCTGCCGGATCAGGTGGCGGGCGCAGTCGGTGTAGCCTCGGGCCGCAGCGATGGTGAGGGGTGCTGTCTGCTTGGTCTTGGGGGTCAGCACCCAGAACCCTGGAGAGAGCAGGCAGTGTTGGGGGATGGCGTGTGAGACCAGCAGGTAGGGCAGGCCATGGTGAACAACTTATGCTGGCCTTCCCTCTGCACCCTCAGCTGAGCACAGACACTGTGCCAGGCTGTACCTGTAGAGAGGGCTCACTCAAGCCCTGAACTGGGAGTGTAAACTGGGACAGCCTTTTAGAACAGTTTGTCAATCTGTAATAAAATATAATATGTGTGTCACAGAAAAAAAATTAGTTGCTCTTTAAAACCACAAGGGCGACTGAGGAGGGTGAGTCCTGTTAGGGAGCCCTCTGGGTCTTTGAGGCGCTGGCGGAGTCCTCGGCTCTTTTTGTTCACTTGGGGGTCTGGCGTTGGGGATGAGGGGAGTTATGCACAGGAAGGCCGGGAGCTGAGCTTGGGAGTGGCCAAAGGGCAGAGCTGAAGGAGCCGGAGTCTGGAGTTCGAAGTTCGAGGACACTCCCCGGATGGGGGCGGGAAATACGAGGTGGGGGCAGCCAAAGAAGAGTGGGGAGCGGGCTTGATCGCGGGACTTGTGTTGGATCCCAATTGTAGAAATGGCCAAAGACTCGTTCAAAGGACACAGAAGCCTAATATGAACTGTAAGTTGTCTTACAGCGGAGTAAAGCCCTGGGTTTCCTAAATCTTGGGTAAAGCATGTTTTGTTTTTATTAGGATTGAAATTAAGGCCAAGTTCTATTTGGGGGCTGATGGACATGCTGCAGGATGAGGCCAGGATGCCCTGGGTGGGGCCAGATCTCTAACATGAAGCCAAAGAGGAATTTGGAGCCAGTGGTGGCTGCGAGAGCATAAGCTCTCCAAGGGTTTTGAACCCCCACATCCATGGGTGGGAGCTGAGGCAGTCTCCTGTCAGTCTGAAGAGCAGGGTGATCTCAGCTGTGGTATTTGCTTTGCATGGGCAAACCCTCCGGTCAGAATAGATCCTAAGGAAATCATCTGGCAAGTACACAAAGATGTTTGTCATATTGCTATTTAAAATAGCTTAAAAAAAAAAAGGGAACCCAATTTGTTTGGGGGCTAGTTATATCCATCATGGCACACTCATACAATAGAATTTATGCACCTATTTAAAATATTATGTAGACTTCTGCTATCGACATAGAAAGGTGTTACCTGAAAAAATCAGGTTATAAAATAGCATATGGGGTCTGATTTCATTCTATGAAGGAAAAAATATCATGTGTGGATGTATATTCAGAGAAAAAATTACATTAGAATATAACTGTGTTCCTACGTAATTAATATAATATGTTAACGTAACTTTAATTCTGAAAAGACACACAAACCACTAACTACGCCTCATCTCTGTTTAGGGGGGAGCTAGAATGGGCAGTGGAAAGGGATGGTCTAGTCTATGGTCTGGAGGGAGAAGATGGGGCTGAGACTCTCCCCCTCTCTCCACCCCCCCTTCCCTCTCTCTCCTCTTTGCCCCCACCTGGTACTACCTACCCTGTTCGGCCGACCAGGCCAGCTGATTGCTCACGGTCTCCACAATCATGTTGGCAGTGTCTTCATCTTGGAACAGAGCTTGGACCTGTTGCAGGTCGCCGGAGAACAGGGCATTGTGGACAGCTGGGTCTCGGCAGGAGCGGCGTGGCCTAGTGAGGTGGGCCCGGGAACTTGGGGGGCACCTGTGGCTCCTGCACTGCCGGGCCGCAGCCCGCCGCCGGTCCTCCCACTCCAGCCACTCCCGCTGCAGGCGGAGAGAGCGCAGAGTGGAGGAGGTGAAGGGGAAGCTCTCCTCCGCCATGAGGAGGGGCCCAGGGGTCTGGGCAGTGGCAGCTGAGCAGAGCTGGGTTCCTCAGCCCGACTCCCACCCTCGCTCTGAGGAGCCACCCTGCCCCCTCACCCGATACCCAGAGAGAGGAGCAGCTGAGGCTATAAATAGGCCCTTTGCTGCTCTGGTAAACACTCTTTGCCCAGAGTCGTGATCCTGGAGCAGAGAAGGTGTTGGGCCAACCCCCAGCCCAGGGCTAGGGCCAGCTTCTGCCTGTGCTGATAGCCTCCGATAGGGCAGCTGGCCCTCAGCTGAGGCCACCCCTGAACCCCAGGATCTGCAGCCATCCATCTCTGGAGGGAGCCTCTTGGGTTGGCAAGGGCCAAGGTGAGTGAAACAGTCAGGGAGATGGACAGGACAGGGAGGAGGAGCCAGAGCCTCTCGGACGTTCGCTGGAGGCAGACCCCAGCCCAGGAAATAAGGGCCGGTCAAGGAGTTCTGAGGCTCTCCCCAGCATCTGCAGGCACAGCACATGTGCGGCAACGTGCACATGTGTGCACTGGGCTTTACAGTATTTAAGCCACTCATATCCATCTTCACTCCCACGGCCGCACTTCCCGGCTCGCCAAAGTAAACGGTAAGCTTGGTTTTGACAAAAAATTATATGTGATCAGGCTAATTTATCACAGTTGAACACCTCTGAGACGGGTGGTCTTGTGTCTGTTTTATCAATGAGGAACTTAAGCCTTCACAAGATAAAACTACTGGCTCAAGGTCACAGCTTGTGAGGGGTGGAGCCAGGACTAGGACCCCAGTTGGCCTGACTCCACAGATGGTGCACTTTGGCTCCAGCTCCTGAGGTCACGCGAGGGTGAAGACAGTTGTGAGAGCCTGTCCCCACCCTCCAGGCAGGACAGCGTCATCTCTAGAAACTGCCTTCAGTGAGTCTTGTTTCCCCCTCTCCCACCAGCTCCTAAAAGGGCTCACGTGCCTGCCTGAGGGCCAAGGGGCTGGCCTCGCACCTCTGGGGACTCCAGCCACAGAGACTTTCAAGCCACAAACTCATTCACTCTGAGGAGAAAGCGGCTCTGCTTCCAGGAGCCTCTAGGGGGAGGAATAAGGCCATGAAACAGCAACAGCTGGTGTGGCTGCTAAGCCAGGGAAGGGGAGGGTGGAAGGGATGACAGCCCCACCTCAGAAGCTCTCCTAACCCTGCCACTCACCCATTGTGCTGGTGGGCCGGCTCTCGGCCCCTCGGCCCCTCAGGGTTGGCCTAGCCCCATCCCGCCCTGGCTGCAGGCCATAGCTGTTCTGTCTCCCAGCACTGCGGGCTCCTCCTGGCTCCCAGGTCGGCTGTGCTTCCCCTCCTCCACCGTCCCCCGGCCCCACAGCAGCCTGCTCAGTTGTCGCTGACTTTTTCCTCGCCCTGGTCCCCTCACATGAAGTTTCAGCTCCCGTTCTCACATTTTCAGTCACTATCTCAGTGCCTTGAACCTGGACTAGCCCAGCCTCCTGCTTGGTGTTCCTTCCTCTGGCCACAACCCCTCTGCTCCACTGCCCAAATGGAATGATCTAAAATGGCCACTTCCCTACTTTGAAAACTTCTGCTGACTTCCAACACCTGCCCTCCCCAACTCAGCCCAGTTTCTTGGTTCGGCCTCACATCACGTGGCGTTCTCATCACAGCTCCTCACCCTTCACTGCCGTTCCCTCTCACGTGGCTCTCTCTGCTTGTGATTCCCCTCTGATTCCTTCCTCAAAGGTCACCTGCTCTGGGAGACATCCGTGCAGTTCCAGCCACCCCCACTCCGTGCTCCTGAAGGACTGTGCACTTCATGAAGCACCTGTCTCAACGAGCTGCAGATGACAGTAGGCAGTGCTAGATGCGGGCTCCAGAGCAGGCCTGAGTTTATTCAGCTGGGTTTCTGGTACCCAGCAGGGCCCAGCGCACAGGTCCTGACGTGGTGTTTGGGAGCACTTGGCTTGTAGCGGGCTGGCCTCTTCCATGTAGGGCATCGACTGAGGGCCCCTGTTCTCTGCCAGAGCAAACACTCATCCGCCTGCCCCAGTGGGTGGCAGCAGCCTGGGCTGTTTCCGGCACTGGCCTTCCCCTGCTGTTCACCCACTCTGGCCCCAGCTTCTTGGTGCTGTTCCAGGGTGGGTGATCCCAGAGGAGGAATGAGATCATGCACAGCAAGGGCTAGGAGATCCTCAGAGAAAGGTGCCTCTATGAACGCAGCTGTGAGTAACCCTGTTGGAACCCATTTGGTGTTTTAACTGCCCCGCCAACGGCCTGGTTGAGCACCCACAGCTGGGTTCCCAGGGTTGGGAGCTGGCAGGGCTGGGTGGGGTCAAGAAGGGCCAAGGTAGGGGTGGGTGTCCCTTTCCTCCGGAGGCACACAGCAGTCATGATGTGTGGGGCCTGAGGCTGTGCTGACCTCCCCAGCCTCTCTGCGGCCTTCTTGTCACACAGGCCTGAAGGTGCTCTGATTATAGCTCAGTCCCCAGAGAGACCATGTCTTCTGTCTCCTGTCCTTAACCTCAACTTTCTGAGGGCAGAAAAACTGTCTTTAGTGTCAACTTCTTGAGTCCTTTACTTCAACCCACACATGAGCCCACAGGGAGCTCAGAGCCCGTGGGGTGATGAAGCCCACCACAAGAAACCAGGACGTCAGTCAGGACCGTGAGCAGTAGAGACTAGGGCTCGAGGGGTTGAGTGGGGAAGGGCGCTGCAGGCCAGGGGCACGGGCTGGTTTAGGTGCAGGAAGACCACACGCCTTAGGTGAACTCTAGCCCAGATCTAAGCTGCATAGGCAGAGCTGGGGAGTTAGCTGTGTGTGGAAGAGAACGAAGTGCTGGTCTGCTCAGGTGGGAAGAACACATGGGCGTGTGAAGGGGCCAGGGTGCTGGGGTAGTAGCCCCTTCTTGCTCCTGGGCTTGGGACACAAAGGCTTCCAGAATGGGCCCTGCTGCAACCAGCAGCCAGCTGAACATGGAGTTCTTAGAGCACTTGCTCACTTCAGCCTTACACCTGGGATCCATGGGGGCAGCTTCTCTTTGGGAAAAGGGAGATTAATGTCTTCCCCCAGGGCAGTGCCAAGCCCACCAGAGGCCCCCGACTCCCAGCTGCTTGGTGAAGGCTGAGGCGGAGGCAGGCGAGGCTGGCGGTCAAACTGGGGTCTTTAACCCACACCCCCCACCATGAGTTCGGAGAATCTTGCTTTCTTCCCTTCATTCTAGAAAGGAAAACAAGGTTGGCAACTTGGTATAATGAGACCTTTTACACCCCGCCTGTGCCCCTTGTCCAAGTCTGGTCTGAAAGGTAGTAAAGAGAAGCTACAGTGACGAAGAGTTGCTTGGCAACAAAATAAATAAAGTAGTGCTGGATTACAACCCAAAGTATAAAATACCCTGAGTCCATGCTGATACAAAGGAGTGACTGAATAAAAGTGAGGGAGAACAGACTAATCTCCCATGCAGAAGAATCCAAACGATCCATGCAGATACTCTACCCTTAGGAGGTGGAGCCTGACTCCTCATGCCTGCGTGTGGGCTGCACAGTGACTGCCTTCCATACAGTACCACATAGAAAGGGGGAAGAGAGAAGAGCAACTCACAGGAGAGAAACCTGACAAACCCTGCCTCAGTGAGGTGAGCAAGGTCAGCGTCAACCCTTGATGTGACGTGACGAGAACAGCACCTTCCCTCTGTGGTCTCCCTCCCCAAAACACATAGCCCCAGTTTAGTCAAGAAAAAACATCAGACAAATCTCAACAGAGGGACAACCTACAATATACCTCACCCATCCTCCTCACAGCTGTCAAGGTCATTAAAAAGCAAGGAAAGTCTGAGAAACCGCACAGCCAAGAGGACCCTAAAGACACATGATGACTAAATGTAACATGGGATCCTGGAACAGAAAAAGGACATCAGGGGAAAACTGAGCAAATGTGAATAAAGTATGGAGTTCAGTTAATA
The DNA here is from genome assembly GCF_041296235.1 of Equus asinus. Taxonomy (NCBI): domain Eukaryota; kingdom Metazoa; phylum Chordata; class Mammalia; order Perissodactyla; family Equidae; genus Equus; species Equus asinus. Next base: position 42,982,830 of record NC_091802.1, on the reverse strand, counting down.
ATAATATATCAGTACTGGTTCTTTAATTGTGACAAATCTACCATACCAATGTAAGATGGCAATAATAGAGGAAACTGCGGGTGGGGTATATGGGAACTCCCTGTAATATCTTTGCAATAATTCTGTAAATCTAAAACTGTCTGAAAGAAAAAGTTCATAAAAAAAAAAGAGAGCGAGATCGAGAAAGCAAATGAATAGCTTGGCTCTGCCCTGGCCAAGCACCACAGGTAGGACAGACAGGACAAGGAGCAGCGAGGGTGGGAAGGAGAGGGAGGCGGGGGAAACAGGCAGCTGCTTTATTTCAGAACAAGACACCACAGCCACACCCCTGCTCCCACACCTGGCAGCCACGGGCACAGGCAAGCTGAGCAGCTACAGGCCTCAGGAGACAAAGCCGAGGGAAGTCTGAGGATGTTCCTTCCCTGTCCAGAGGGACAGGTGGCCACTGCTGTGGTGTGGCTCCTTCGGCTCCTCAGCTGTCCAGGGACGAGGGAGTAAAGGGACTAGGCCCAATGTCCTCTAAAGTCGAGCTGAGGGGGGAATGTGACATAGCTTCCCCGTCGGCAGGAGGAGAAGAAAGGAGACACTCAAGGACTTGGAGGCGCAGGGCTAGAGGGCCCTCCTGGGCCGAGTTCTGGTGTGCCAAAGTAAGTCAAAAGTGATGGCAGTGCAGAATCTGAGGGACGTTGTTGGGGAAAGTGTCCATGGTGGGAACAACCACAGAAGCCCCGAGCTTTGTCTATGCTCCAGTTGCGCTGGTCTTCCTCTCTCCCTTGGACACAATCACAGACGACCAGTGCCTTGTTTGGACACTGAGAGGCTGCCTGCTCATGGTGGGTGCCCTGCCTCGTGGCAGTCCCAGCTGCTGGTCCCACAGAAGAAGTCCTCAGGGAGTTCGCTCAGGAGTCCATCCAGGTCATCTGAGGGTGATGGAGATGCTGGGGAGACTTAGTGGTGACATTAGGGCTCCACGTGACTCAGGTCCAAAGCTCCTGCCCTTCACAAGGGCCTGGACCCAGCCACACAGTTGGGGGGGGCTCCCCCAGGCAGTGGCATCTGTGCTAATAGGCCTGAGGCTGGCCTGACTTCCATCTTCCCTCTGCTCTCCACACACCCACACACAACAAAAGGCAGGGGCAAAACGCCCAGGCCATTCTGCTAAGAAAGAGGCTTCCCCTGGGCCTCAATGGTTCCTCTCTTTCCATCCAGAGGCACAGTGCCTGAGCAGAAAGGCTTCAGAGGTCCCCCAGTGCAACCCCCTCATTAGACCGAGGGAGAAACAAGCCAAGAAAAGTCATTAGATGCATTCAGAATCACACAGTTCATTAATCCGGTTTCTTATCTGAAGAGTGGGAGATGACATCACCCCTTTCCCCGAAGTGCCGTTGTGGGCGTAGGGAAGGAAAGTAACTATTCCTGACTGCAGTTCTCAGATGGGGCGCTTATGTCTGAGGACTTGGAAGGAGAGCTGACCTCAGGAATCCCTAGTGCTACTATTATTAACAATAGTTGCTAACTCTTACTGAGTGCTTGCTCTGCGCCAGGCACAGGGCCACCCCCGTTATACTCATCACTTCATTTGCGTCCCACAGTACCCCTTCCTAGGGCATCTCGGGGTAGTCCTGTTACAGTCCCCACTTTACCTGAGAGAACGGGGCTTAAAGAGGTCAAACACCTTGCCCAAGGGGAGCACACTCAGGCTCTCTCTGATGCCAGAGTCACGGCTTCCAACCAGAACACTCCTGCTTACTGGATGGGATCAGGCAGCCCAGGAGCAAGTCAGACGGCAAACTACACCTCAGAGCCCAGCTCCCAGTCTGGCACAGAGCATTCGATCAACACTGCTGCTGGAAGGATGGAAGTGAGTTTGGGGGCGTTCAAAATTTAATGAAGGTGACCAGCACTGTACTCAGGGAAGGACTGGAATTTGATTATAACAAAAGAAGCTGCCCCTAACTGCACGATGACTCTGTGGAGAAACACTAGTTCAATGAAGGGGAACGAGCAGTTGGTGTGGGCCTAGGAAACTGGGAATCAGAGTAAGAATTAGTGTTTGTGCCTCCAAGCCCTGTCAGCTACCACCAGCAGCTGCCTCTTGACAGGTCTGTCCCTACAGTGGAGATGTGACACGAACCACAGTATTCTAAAGGCAACTCTTCTCACTCTTATTCCGTGACCACCAGCAACCTTCTGATGGTGGTTTGGCCTGTCATCAAGCTTACTTACAAAAGGAGAGTACAAGATTCCAGAGAGGATTCCAGCATAAGGGATACTTTTTCATAGGATATAAATAAATGGGCTTTACTATATAATAAATTGGTTTACTGCAAATTTGGTTAATGTGGAGACACCCACCCATCATCCCATGAACTTTGGGGCCAGGCAGGGTTGAATTTATGGAATCAAAAAGCTAAGGACCAGGGGGCCGGCCCCATGGCTGAGTGGTTAAGTTCATGAGCTCCGTTGTGGCAGCCCGGGGTTTCACGGGTTCGAATCCTGGGCGCGGACACGACACCACTCATCAGGCCATGCTGAGGCGGCGTCCCACATGCCACAGCTAAAAGGACCCACAACTAAAAAAAAATACACAACTATGTACCTGAGAGCTTTGGGGAGAAAAAGGAAAAATAAAGCTAAGGGCCAGACTTGGACTGTCAGCTTCACCTGGTAATGCTGCCTCCTGAGGAACAAGTCGGCCTTCCCCTAACGGGTCTGTATTTGGGCCCCTCAGGTCTGCATCGTGGTCCTGCCCTCACCACGTGGATATCTGACTCCTCAGCACTGCCTGGGGGGCCTCTGAGCTTAGTCAAGATGGGGAATCTGCCTCTGCAGTCTGGCCATCAGCCCACCGGGGACTCAGGTGTGGCACAAGGGTGTACCAGGCCATCTCCTCCTGTGGCTACCAGCACTTGCCCTGGAAACAGAGGAAACTTGGGGCTCGCACCCTATGTGCTTTACGTGGCCCCTATCACACTGTGAGTTACTTTGTGGCCTGCAGCCTTGCTAGAGAAGACATCTCATCTGATTTCTATGAGATTCTGTAAAATCCACAGATTCACAGAAGGAGGAATAAGATACAGCCAGAAGAATCACGTGGAAAGAGGAGAACCTCTATTGCTCCTGGGTGGGCCGACTGCCTTACCTGCTTCTGGGAGTTCTTCCTCAGGGGGTGCCCCTGCCTCTGGGCTCTGTGCTGTTCTGAGGCCTTTCCTGGGCTTCTCAGTCTCATGCTGGAGGCTGCCGTGGAAGCGTCCTGGATCCTGGCGACAGAGGATCCGGTTACCACTGCCTGTGGGCCTGAAATCTCTCTGGACACTACCATCTCCACCCAGACAACCTCAAAGAAATAGGACAAAGGAGTGTGGCAGGGGCCAGCCACCCAGGCCGCGCTGCAGGGAGGGAGCTGAAACGCCAAACACCTCAAACAGCAGAGAATTAAAAAAATAAAACAAAAACAAAAGGCTTTCTTGACTGATTTTGTCTCCTAATTCTGTTGGTGTCTGATGTCTTCGGGAATCTATACAGCTGGAGCAGAGAGCCAAGGGACCACTCAGGAACATGCTGAGTGGTTAGCCTGGAATGAAGAATTAGCTGTTAACAATTCCCAAACTAGCTAATATATGGATAGGTTATTAAAATTAGTCATTAAACTGTTAACCATGGTTATCCCTGGAGAATGGGCGTGGGGAAGGGTGTTTTATGTTTTGCTTTATTCTGTACCATTTCAATACTTTTCAGTAAGTACAGATGACTTGAAATTTAAAGGGAAATAAAGATGAGTTTTTAGAAGCGGAGTGATTTTGAGTGAATGTAGGTTAAGTGGAAAGATGAGGGAAATAGAAGTAGCAAGTTAGACTCAAAGGTGTAACTCGAGTAGCAGTCATCGAGTCTAACCCGCTCATTTTATAGATGAAGCAACAGCAGGGGAGGGACAGGACTTGCCCAAGGTCACATTACAAATTACCAGCAGAGCAGGAACGTGACTCAGAGCTCCTGACCCCCCAGCCAGGCCATGCCAACAGTCCAGGATCCCAGGGAGGGTGGGGGTGGCCAGAGGGGGCGCTGTGTGCCAAGTCAACGCCAGGCTCTGCACTCTCACCCCGGAGTAGAGCTGCCTGGAACCCCAGTCTCCTTCAGTTCCCAAACCGGGTGCGCCCTCACCTAGCAGAGACAGAGGCTGGGAGGGAAGCTGCAGAGCAAGTGCTGGCTCACCTGGCAGGCCATTGCTAGCTCACTGTTCTCTGCACTGCCACCTGTAGCAGAGCTGACCCTTAATCACTTACTGAGAGCCACCACCCCCTGGTGGACCCTAAACTTGGTTAGTTCTCAAGTGACTCCTATCTTCTCTGATGTTCAAGCCTGCCATCAGACACTCAGGGATCACCAAGAAGCCAGCTGCTCCTCCAGGTCCTGTTACTGTGCCATCTGGCAGGCGGCTAGACTACAGACAGGAGGAGATAGCCGTCCCCAAAGGCATCACTTCACCTCAGGGCAACCGCTCCCTTCACACCTCTGCTCCAGGGTGGAGGAGGGGAAGAAATCAGAAGATCTAGGCAGAAAGCGGCTCTACCAGTCCCCATTCCATCCTGCTCCTCTTACCTCGGGGAAGGGCTGAGACGGCTTGAAGAAGTTCCCATCCCCAGAATCTGGGCTGTAAATGTGGACCAGGTTGTTGGGGGTCACATTGAGGTAGTGATTTCGGAGTGAAGGAGAAAACACTCCAATCTGGAATCAAGGAAGTGGAAGGTCAATGCCCTGACAGAGCACTAGGTGCCACCTGCTCCCCACCTGCCTCTCCCTTGGTGGCCTCTGCACTAGGGTCACACAAATTGCTCCTGCCCCAGCCCTGGTGCCAGAGTAGAACCACGTACCACACCCTCCTCTCCTCACAGAACCCCTTATCCCCATCTACCCCCGAAGAATGGAGTCAGGCCTTCGCTCAGCTCCAGTAAGCCAGTGTCTAGCACCAGCCCAGTCACTCCTTGCCTGGGTACTGGGAGGGAAGGCAGACAGACAGATAACTTGGGGGCCTTTCCTAGGGCAGAAGGGGTAGAGAGCAGGTCCCTACTTGGAGCTCCCCCTACCTGCTTTAGCAGCAGCACTGAGCCAGGCTTCAGCTCATTCTGGCGTGTCTCAAGCAGCAACCTATGCACTGTGCCCTGCATCTCTCCTGCAAACACCACACAGCCCATCAGTCTCAGGGTCAAGGGTAGCACAGCAACTGGTTTGGGCCCTGGGTGAGAAGTGGGCTGCTCAATGCCTCAATTTTCCCATCTGCAAATGGGGAGGGTGACTCCTCCTCCCCTCCTTATCTCAACAGAGGCCATTCATGAGACGCTCCCAGGACCTAACTCCTCACCCGTGGGGTCCTTGAAAACCACACTGGCGTCCATTGTGCTCCGAGTCAGGGACTTGATCATCACCGCCATGTTGGGGACCTTATTCCTGGGAAGCTGCTTCAGGGCTGCCTGGTTACAAGGAGAGGCATGTGCTGAGCCAACCATGTCCCATCTGTAAGGTCCCCATGTGTGCCAGGGCACACCAGGGAGTGGGAGGGGGCAGAGTACAGGTGTGGTGAAACAGACTTCCTTTGTGGAGGGCAAAGGGGCAGTTTAAAGGGCTCAACTCATCTCCTTCTGGCAGACTCAAAGCTGGCAGGTCCTTCATTTCTCTCCTGCTGCCTCCTTTCTTTTGTGTATATATATATATATATATATATATTTTTTTTTTTTTTTTGAGGAAGATTAGCCCTGAGCTAATATCTACTGCCAATCCTCCTCTTTTTGCTAAGGAAGACTGATTCTGAGCTAACATCCGTGCCCATCTTCCTCTACTTTATATGTGGGACGCCTACCACAGCATGGCTTGCCAAGCAGTGCCATGTCCGTACCGGGGATCCAAACTGGCGAAACCTGGGCCGCCAAAGGGGAACATGCGAACTTAACTGCTGCACCACTGGGCCGGCCCCCTTTTGTGTATATTTTTATATAGTGCTCCATCATGGCAGGCCATGGGCAGGGATATGTTAGCACATGTACTAACATGTGCCTGCACGTGACCCTTGACCTCTGGGGAGCTCTAAGGGTAGCAGTGTGCTCACCCCACCCCATCCAGGGCCTAGATGTGCAGAGACATGTCCATAACCGACTCACCTTCTGCCTGTGCCCAATACTGTGGATAGTAGTGAAAAGGCAGGTGAGTAGGAGATACAACCAAAGGGACTTGGTGCTGCCGTTCAGAGGCCAGCCTGGGGTCAGAGGCAGCAGACAGATAGCCCCTTTCTGAAGGTGGAGTAGGCAGCAGCGAAAGGGATAAAAATGGTCTCCCTGTTGGGGCTGGCCCCGTGGCCGAGCAGTTAAGTTTGTGTGCTCTGCTGAGGCAGCCCAGGGTTTCGCCAGTTTGAATCCTGGGTGCGGACATGGCACCACTCAAGCCATACTGAGGCAGCATCCCACATGCCACAACTAGAAGGACCCAGAACTAAGAATATACAACTATGTACCAGGGGGATTTGGGCAGAAAAAGGAGGAAAAAAAAGAGGTCTTCCCTTTGGGCCTTGGCACCCAGGACTCTTACCTTCCGTAGCACCATGACGATGCTATAGGTACAGAGGAAGCAGGTGGGGTCTCTCTCATCCAGGCCCAGAGCAGATTTCATGGTCAGCCAGGGCCCTCGCCCAAAATCCTCCTCCACCGCTGCCTGGGAGCTAGTAACGATCTGGCACCACAGAGCAGAGGGGGAGCCTGCATTAATGAGTGCACCATGCCATTGACCTTGACTGAAACAGGATGAGGGGTGGGAGAGGAAGGACAAATTCCCTATAGTATAGTGGCCACAGTCTCTCCTTTCATTTATCTCCAAGGTCAGAAAACGGTATGTAAAATGTTGTTTCGCATCACATCTTTCACTTAGGAGCAATAGCAAAGGTGCTCTATATTTTCTTTTATTTTAAATCAGGTCCTGACTTCACACTGAAGCAAAAGGCTATCCGTGCCTGTTTCTTGTCATAGACTTGAAAAGTCTTAGGGCTAGGGAGCCCCCACATACATTTAAGGGCTTCCAGAGTGCCTTAGCCATTTTGAAACAGTTATATTTTATTTGGGATGCCTCTGGCTTTAACTATTAACCTCCCTTTATCAAAATATGCTTTGAATTCAGATGAGTATTTGCTGCTTTGGATCTGAAATGGACTGGTAGATCTACGGAGCTGCAGCAAAGAGAAAAACTGTTAGAAAGAATTAAAAACAAAAGTGATTCTGAGGGCAGAGCAGGTCAACCAGAATCCCAGGGAGGAGGGACGCTGGGTCTCACCCACCAAAACGGAACCCACTGGAGGCAAGATGAAGGCAGATCCTTTCCAGCTCAATTCCCAGAAACCTGAGAGGAAGGGTTTCCGAGATACAATTTCCTGATATTTATTACACTCTCCTCCCTGAGGGAAGATGGAGTTAGCTGGGCCTTTCTTTCTTAGATGAGAAAGAAGGCTGGACCCATGACCTTGGTTAACGCCTGGTTAGCATCAGGCTAGCCTTCACTTTATGCCAGTAAAATGCCACCTCCCCAAACTGCCTTCTCCAAATGTTCTTTGGTGTGTGACCCCAGGAAAAAGGTCTGGCAGCATCAACCCTGATACTTAACTCCTGAAACATGGAGGGATGGCCTTCACTCTTAAATGATGCCCAGAAAGTTAACATTTGCACAGAATTAGTTACCTCTGTCCGGAACTTAGCCAAAGCACCATGAGTTGGAGTCTGGGGCGTAGAAACCATGATCTCCTCCAGATTTTTCTCACTGTGCTATGAGGGGAGAGAGAAGGAGAAGGCGAGAGCAAGCTCAGCAGCTGTTATTTACAAGTACAGCTTCTTGTCTGGGTTACATAATGAGTTCAGGAAACTATCAGGGACAATTAACACATATTACATCTCTCCCAACGAAGTCTCAGGAGCCTCATTGGCAGCTCAAAAAAGACGCTTTGGGGATCGTTATGGGAATGTGGGGAAGCTGGAGCAGGCCCAGGAGCAAAGCCCAGGGCTTCCTGAAGGTGCCAATGACCTGAATAGAGAGGTCTGTGACATGCAAAGGGGCAGCTTTCCCCAAATCCCTTCTCAGGGACCTAACCCTTCACTCCAGAGATCCAGCCCAGGAAGAATGTAGGTGGCCTTCTTGGATTTCTCTTAAAATGCTAGGGAAGAGCAAGTAAAAGGTAGAAATTATTTCAAACCTCCTTAAAATGCAAGCAGAGGGGTGCACCTACCACAACCAGACCAGATTCTCAGAGTTCAATAATCTGGGATCTGATCCAAGACTAGGCTGATGGATCCTGTCCCTCCACCACTGCTGAAATCCAAACTGGCAGCACAGCCACAACTTTCCCATGTTGACCCCACCCACCAGCCACATCCAAGAGCACTCATGCCTCTGTGCCTTTGCACATGCCACTGTTAGAATGTCCTCCAGAGCACAGCCTTGCAACACACACCTGTTAACCTCCTATTCGTCCTTCAAATCCCACTCAGCAAGTTCAAGGAGCCCAAGATCTCCCCATCATCCAGGGAATGACCTCTATTCACACTGTGCATTTTATGTATAATCGCTTGTTCACGTCTGCTTCTTCCACTACATGGTAAGCTCCTTAGGACAGCAACTATTTCTATTTTAATCTCTGCATTCTCAGTTCCAAGCAAATTTCCCAACACATACAAATCCTTAGCAAATATAGGTGAATGCATCTTCCAGCCCCAGTGCCAGCAAACAGTAGGCGCTCAATAAATGAATGAAAATTGTGAAGTTCTCAGAGCCTTAAGCACCTCTCTCATGTGTGGTTTTTCAAGCATTCAATTCTTCCTTCCCACATCCTCTGACTCCTTCCACAGCTCTGAAAACCCTCCCTGTCTGCACTTCCTTCCTTCACCTCCCAGGAGTAAAGATATTCTAGGACTGGACAGTGCTGGAACTCCGCTTCTCTCCCTTGCTCCCCAACGTGCTCGACAGCTGTGGCTTCTGGCAGAGAGAAGCCGTCACTCACCTGGTGAGGCAGGATCCCTGCTGGGCCAGGGAAACGGCGTGTCTTGGTGCGGGTGGAGGTGCGGGTGGGCTGCTGGGGTGTCCGGTTGGCAGCAGTGACCAGCTGCACCAAGTGGTTGGTAACGACGGGCGTCTGCAGAGCTGCTTGGGGAACCGGGGAGGAATGGGAGCTCTTTAGGGTGCCGAAAGGAGACTTGGCAGAACACACTGGAGCTTGGGGTTGTACGGGCCCCCGAGGAAACGATGTGGAGGTAGGCCTTGAGGGAGGAGAACAGCTTGAGTTGGGAGTTCGTGGTCCAGGAAAACGAGCTTTGCCACTTAAGCGGGCATTTGGAGACTGGAATGGCTGACTGGGGAAACGATTTTGAGGGCTGCGCTGAACAGGCCCGCAAGCAGCTTGGAGAGGCTGGGGTGCTCGAAGAAGGGGACCTTTGGAACAGACTTCCCAGGGGGGTTGCTGAGCAGGAACTGTTGAGGCGGTTGGGACAGGAAGGTTACCCACGGCACCAGGGCTCAAGCAGGGCTGTGGAGTCCTACAGTGAACAGGGCCTAGAGGCTCATTCTCCGCTGACATGATACCACGTACATGGGTGGCAGGCATGGGTCCCTTTTGGCAAGATCTGCTCAGATCAGCTCCCCGGGCCTTTTTAGCCAATACTGAGTCCTCCTGCTGCCAGGTGGGCAGGATTCTTGTGGCCTCACCGCTAATTCCACGTTCCAGCTCTGGGCCAGGCCCCTCCAGCTCCATGCTTGCCAGGACCTTATCAAATTCATCTTGTTCAGACCCCTCAAAGCCACCAATCACCTGCTGTTGGCTCTCGAAGGTGAGCAGAGGGTGGGAGGCTGAGAACTGGGTTCTTGCTGGCTGTTTGAACACTTCTGTCAAGGTCACTTTTCTCGGATTGCCAGTCCAGCTGCTGGAAGTCAAGACAGGCCTTAGGGGGGCTGTTCCTGTGGAAGGTGGACCCCTGGAGACCTTCGGCATGCTGGAGGTAGAAAGGCGGAGTCCCAGGGCTGGCAGGCCCAAGGCCTCTGAAGGAGCAGTGGAACATGATGGCAGCTGCCTGGAAGACTGTGCCTGCACAGTCTCCTGTGGCCTGGAAGAGACAGGTCTCAGGCACCCGGCATTCACACCGGCAAACTGGTTCTCTGCATCCTCCACGGCAGACAAGAAATCCTACAAACAAGCAGAGACAGTGGGTCTTGGCATCTGGAAATCAAGAAACACTCTGCTTTTACTGTTTCAGGCATGCGGTGTGTATGCATGGCTACACACAAGCAAGAGACCAAGGCGTGAAAGGTAATGGTGGAGACTCCCACTCCCTTGACCTTGCCCATGAGCCCACCACCAGGCTTCTACGAGAAACATTCGAAGGTTAAGTCTTCAGGTAGCAGGGCCAGCCCAATGGCACAGCAGTTAAGTTCACATGCTCCGCTTCTCAGCGGCCCAGGGTTCGCCGGTTCGGATCCCGGGTGTGGACATGGCACTGCTTGGCACACCATGCTGTGGTAAGCGTCCCACATATAAAGTAGAGGAAGATGGGCACGGATGTTAGCTCATGGCCAGGCTTCCTCAGCAAAAAGAGGAGGACTGGCAGTAGTTAGCTCAGGGCTAATCTTCCTCAAAAAAAAAAAAAAAAGTCTTCAGGTAGCTTCTCTCTCTTTCTTTAATCTCAGTTTGAGGGGGTATTTTGTGGGGGTGGGGGGGACACAGCTGGGGGCACAGCAGGAGAAGCAAATGCACCAGGGTACCAAGGAGTCAAACACATCACCCAAGGTCACACAGCCATCTCAAAGAAGCACTTTCTGGTGTCCAGCCTATGCAAAAGGCGTTTATCTAGCTGGTTGTGCTGCCTGTCCTCCACCCGCTCCTCACCCCACCACACACACACACACACACAGGGCCTTTAGTAAACCAGGGAGGCCTTGGATCCAGCAAAATAGGCAGAAGTTAAATATAGCTTTTCAGGCAAGTTAAATTAAGTATGGATTCCAGTTGGGAAGCAAGGTGAGACTGACACCTTCAAGAGCAACAGACCTGTTCTGAGGGTGTTTTTGAGTCAGAACTGCTGATTTAACTGACAGGAAGGTCCCCTCCACCCCCACCCCCTGCTGCCGCATTGGATTGTCTGGGCTGAGGAAGGTTTTCTCCTGCTTCGTGTATAATCAGGAGAGCAGCGTAACCCAGTAGGCCCACCTGAGGACTTGGCAATAATAACAACATCAGAATTACAGCAGCAGCACAATGCTGACGACCCTGGGGGTTGACGGATCGCTTTTTTCCTGAAGAGCTCACTCTCAGACATGAGGTGATCTGCCTTGGGAAGGGAGAAAGGGACTGGTCATGGAACAGAAACTTGAGTTGTCAGAGTCCTTCGCTCTTAATTCCATTCCCAGCCTAGCAGTCCTACCATCACCTGGTAAGACCCAAGAGGGTCACTTTATTAGTCACTTTCTCAGGCTGTAATTACGCATCTCCAAAGCTGAAAGACAAAGACAAGGACACATTTCCTTGACAAAGCTGGCAATTTGGGACTATTTGTAAAAACAAAAACATCTAACATTTGAAACCTCACTGGGTGCCAGGCTCCATGTAAACATTTTACCAGAATCCTCTTAATGAGTTCTCACAATGGCCCTATAAATCGGACACTGTAACTCCTCAGTTGAGGGAAACAATAGAAAGAATAAACAAATGGGACTTCATCAGACTAAAGAGCTTCTTCAAGGCAAAGGAAAACAGAATTGAAACAAAAAAACAGCTCACTAATTGGGAAAAAATATTTACAAGCCACTTATCCGACAAAGGGTTAATCTCCATAATATACAAAGAACTCACACGGCTTAACAACAAAAAAACAAACAACCCGATCAAAAAATGGGCAGAGGACATGAACAGACATTTCTCAAAAGAAGATATGAATATGGCCAATAGACACATGAAAAGATGTTCATCATCGCTAATCATCAGGGAAATGCAAATCAAAACTACACTAAGATATCACCTTACCCCCGTTAGATTGGCAAAAACATCCAAAACCAAGAACGACAAATGTTGGAGAGGTTGTGGAGAAAGAGGAACCCTCATACACTGTTGGTGGGAATGCAAACTGGTACAGCCACTATGGAAAACAGTATGGAGATTTCTCAAAAAGTTAAAAATAGAAATACCCTATGACCCAGCCATCCCATTACTGGGTATCTATCCTAAGAACCTGATATCAGATATCTCAAGAGTCCGTTGCACCCCTATGTTCATCGCAGCATTATTTACAATAGCCAAGACGTGGAACCAGCCTACATGCCCAGAAACTGATGATTGGATAAAGAAGATGTGGTATATATACACAATGGAATACTACTCAGCCATAAAAAAAGACGAAATTGGCCCATTCACAACAACGTGGATGGACCTCGAGGGCATTATGTTAAGCGAAATAAGTCAGTCAGAGAAAGACGAACTCTATATGACTCCACTCATAGGTGGAAATTAGTATATTGAGAAGGAGATCTGATCGGTGGTTACCAGGGAAAAGGGGGGGTGGGGGGAGGGTACGGAGGGGGAAGTGGTGTACCCACAATATGACTAACAAAAATGTACAACTGAAATCTCAAAAGGTTGTAATCTATCATAACATTAATAAAAAAATAAATAAATAAATAAAAAAAAAAAAAAAAAGATTTTATTTTTCCTTTTTCTCCCCAAAGGCCCCCAGTACATAGTTGTATATTTTTAGTTGTGGATCCTTCTAGTTGTGGCACGTGGGACGCCGCCTCAGCGTGGCTTGATGAGCGGTGCCATGTCCGCGCCCAGGATTTGAACAGGTGAAACCCTGGGCTGCCAAAGGGGAGCCAACCCCCTGAATAGGTACTATTATTATTCCTGTTTTATGGATGGAGAAACTGAGACTCAGAGAGGTTATGTAACTTCACAGAACCAGGACTAATCCATGTGTCCTTGTCACTATATCTTAGCCCCTCAATGAACGAGGCAGCCAGAGATTGGTTTTGAAGAGTCTGAGGAAGGTGTATGTTTCCCTTCAAACCTCAGGCCCCAAAAGCCTCAAAGGAAGGGGAGCGTAGGGTGACGCTGCCAGCAGAGTCCCGAGTGCACCATTCACCACCATACTAGGCACAAATTAGATGCCTAATTTTTCTAAACATGATTCTTAAAGCAAAGCACTGGGAGACAAAAAGTAGATCTGAATGGCTTGCCATCAATAAAATAGAGCAATTCTATTCTATAAATGTAGTTTAGTAGTTTCCATGCATGTTAGACTGGAGTCAGCAGGCCAGGACCTCATTGTGGCTGTTGGTGCTATATTCTTAAATAAGTTAATTTTCCTTTTGGGGCTTTATTCACTTAAATCCTGCCTCTTTCTGAAAAGGATTTGAGGTAGCAATTTTGGGCCTCCAGATGAAACTATATTCATTGGATCTGAGCAGGAAGAGAGCTGTAGAGATCGCTAGTTCCGTGGTCTCTGGTTGCACCCAGAGATTAGAAGTACCCCTGCCTGGGCCCATCTCCAGAAATTCTGATTTAATGGGTATGTCATAGGGCCTCGAGAGGGATGATTCTAATGTGCCAGCTTCAGATCTAGTCTAATCTCTCATCTTCTGAGGAGGGAGAGAGAAGCAAAGAGCATTTGAGGCAGAACGCCCTTTATATTGCAGAAGAGGAAATGCAAGGCCAAGGAATGAAGTAATTTGCCCTGGCTCATGTGACCAGTTGGTGACCCCAGGCCTCCTGCTGTTCAGTAACTGTGCTGTCTTTGGCTTTCCGTAAACTTTCTTCCCACCTCAAGTATGTCATCATGAAAGTGAATCAAATCATGCACATGACACAGCTTCCAGACAAGGGCCCTTATAATTTAAGGTATGACAATTAGGCAGCTCATCTCTCTGGTTTTTATTTGATTCTAAGACAGTTAAGCAGGTTGTTTACGTTCTCATCATTTCTCAGTCTCTCACAGACAAAAAGATGTATGTGTCAAGTAAAAGGAGACTGGGGCAGACTGCCCAAAATGTTCTGGCCTCGGTGTTTACATCTTAAGGCCTCCTCTGCCATCTCTGATCAGCAACACTTCCTTACCTCATCTTCAAACTCCTCTTCCACAGCAAACAGCTTCTGCAAACTGCATGCCTGAAAGGAAAACAAAGCAATTGAGGTTGGAGGAGAAACACCGTTTGCAAGTACATTCTGTCCTCTCTATGCTTCTTCCCAATTCTAACAAGACCATCAGGTGTACCGTTTTTTGCTAGTGTTGGGGGAGGAATAAGGGATGAGGAGAGAAGAGATGACATTTACTTAAAGACTTAGATGATTTAGAATCCTTTCTGGTAAAATAATTCCCTCGGGTCCATCAGCATTAATCTTGGAAGACGGGGGGAGGAGGCAAAGGAAACGCTGCCGAAGGGAGCAAAGGTCATTCTTTAGACTCAGCACTGTGCACATGGGCCTAAGGATTTTGCCACATCCCAAGCGTTTGGCCTGAGGAACCTCTGTCAAACATATGAGAGGCTACCACAAAGCCAAGAATGCCCAAAAAGTGGCCTTGTTTCTGAAAGCCAAGCCAGGGGTTTCCTTCTATCTAATTCAACGCCCAAAGCCTAGGGTCCAGGAGGGTGGGAAGCTCCAGTCCACAGTTCCTTCCTTCTAGGCAGCAGGGCTGCTGTGGTCAGCTCTTAGACGTGTGTCAAACCCGGAGCCAGGGGCTGCGCCTAACCCCAGATGCCAAAGCAGCAAGAGCTGCAGTTAGGGATCCCTACCCGCAAGGTCCAAGGGTCAGGATGGACGGGTTGTGGGGAGGGAGGGGGTCGGGCTCAGGAGGCATGACGTTGAGCGCACGGGGAAGGATGAACAGGAGTTCGCCAAGAAGGGATAGAAGGCAACAGGAGGGAAACTGAGGCCCAGAGGGAGGTGAGAGGAGAGCCCTCCCAGGGTCTCAGCTAGAGCCCAGGTGTCCCTCCGCAGCCCCCAGCTCTCACCAAACCCTAACCCGGCCCCGGCCCTGCGGCTTGCACGGGTGAGGGGCTGGAGCCCGGGAACGCGGCGCGGGGACCAGGCGGCCCGGCGGCCGAGCGCGGCTTTACCATGGCGACGGCGGGCTGGCCCGGCAGGCCCCCCTCGAGGGGTCGCCAGGGCCTTGGACTTGGCCAGGGGGAGGGTCGGGATCCGGGCGACGGTGTCTCCGGGGTAAGGTCGGAGAGGTCCCCGCGACCCAGGCAGGAGCCGAGGGAGGGCCGCCGTGACCGCCGCCCTAGGCCGCATTCGAAGCCGCCGCCACTCCAGCGTCTCCGCCCTCTTAAAGGGGCGGGCCTCTTTCTATCCCGCCGACACAAAGGCCCTCCGTCCGCCAGTCTTCCGCCCTGGCCTTAAAGGGAAATGGATGAGCGCTCGGTCGCCCCCCAGCGGCCCCTCGGGGCCGGTCGGCTAGTTTAACACGTGTTCAGGTGAGAGCAAGGCTGGGAATCCTGGACCCATTACTCCCAATCCTGCCCACCCTGCTTTCTGGCGTTAAGCACACTGCGGACTGGATACTAGAGCTTGACTCTCATTCACACCAGAATCCACCCCGATGGTTGTCTGTCTGTTCATCTAACAATCCGTTCATCTAGCAACACATTTTTATTAGCATCCCTCCCCTGTCACACTCGATTTCCTTCTCAGCACTTTTCCATAATTTAAAATTGTCTTGGTTTACATCTTCATCGTGTGTCGTCCTCACTAGAATATGAGCTCCATGAGGGCAGGGGCCTTGTCTGGCTTGTTCAACTCTGTATCCCCAGCACTTAGCCCAGCGCTCAATAGAGTTATTGAATGACAATGACTACTATGTTTCGGGTTCAGTGCTTGACACTGGGGATAGAGAAATGAATAAGACTCCTTGTGCCCTCAAGTTCACAAACAAGTCAGGGAGATACAGATCAAAAGATGGAGTCCAGGAGACTTGTGCAGAGAGATGGGCAGGGGCCCAGTGACCTGAGAAGGCCAGCTTTTGTCACTAAAGCCTGCTGTGGTTACTGACCCTCAGTCCAGCCTCAGTTTTCCTTTTTGCTTGTCATGAGAGAGCTAGTCAGAGTGACAGCTAGGGCTGCATAGTTTTAAGGACTCAAAAGGCAGGAGGAAGGTAGCTGACTTGAGTTCTTAATGATCTGATCTGGACCAACCCTGGATCTTCCCAAGGGTGGCCTGGCCTGACCTCACTTCCGGGCAGCCTGTGGCTTCCATCGTAGCTTTATGTGGACCAGTTAACCTGTCAAACGTCAGAATGGAGGCCAGAATGGAGATGGGAAAGGGAACCTGGACCCTTAACTCTCATTCAAGTTACGAATTCCCTCAAGGCCTCTGTGCTTCTGAGCTAGGGGACAAAACCCCCACCCTCCCATATACAGGCCTCCTCTCCTCACAGGAATCCCAAGTGCTGCTCATTCTGCCCAGCTGGGAGACCCAGGGACAGGGCTCCCTGTAGATCTGGGAGCTGTCAGCTCCAGCTGAAGGGAGGTCACAGAGCCCAAAAGGCCAAGAGGAATCATAACAACTCCTATGCACACTGTAGTTTGCAGTTTTCCATTTTAACCATTAGCTCACTTTGTCTTCACAAAGATCCCATGAAGAGTGAGAGGCAGGTATTACTTTACAGACTAGGAAACTGAGGCCCAGAGGGGGAGGATACTTCCTCAGGGTCAGAGTCACTCAGTGGTGGACCTTCTGATTGGAAATCCTATGGATTCTCCTCTATCGCCTTTCTAAGTTAAACGAACTTGGCATCTACTGCCGCCACTTTCTGTTAGAACCTGAATGGCGGTGGGAGCAGTGGCTAGAGCAAATGGAAAATGTGGACTTGGGACATTTTAGAGAGGCTGGCAGGACACAGTAAGGAGGTCGTCTGTGATTCTAGAGTTGGGAAGGACTCCCATACTGAAGGGTTGTCCCCACAATCAAATACCTTCTCCTTCCTAACAGTGTCATCTGAAGGAAGAGGCAAAGACCGTGTCTCCATGGTGATCGGGACTAGGTCCTCTTCTTCCTCCGCTTAGAAGAGAGCTTGGTGGGCTTAACTGTGGTAACCAGGCTTGAGGATAATGGAGACTCAAAAAGGAAGGAATGGGTTCAGGGAAAGGGAGAAACGGGCACTGGGACTCGGGCAGGAGGACCCACACCAGAAGACACCAGAACCCCAGGTGTGAAGTGGGGTACAAAGGGGAGTGAGTGTAACGAGGGGGTCTCAGTAGCACCCTGATTTAACCCATAACAATAGCAGCCAGTACTTCCTGAGCACTTTCTGTGTTCCAGACAAGGTTCTGAGTACTTCACATGTATCAACTCTCTTGATCATCGTAACAAGACTTGACTTCTGCTTTACAGATGAGGAAAGGGTCAATGTCTTGGCCAAGCTCACATAGCTAATAGGTGGTGGAGCTGAGATGATGAACCAGGCAGTCTGCCTCCAGCGTCCACAGGCTTAACCACTATGTTGTTTTGCTGCTTAGAATTCCAAGGAACTGGGTTCTTAACCTGGGGCTTCAGGGAATATAAGTCCCCTATAATTATGTGCAAAACATCACGTGCCTCTGCGCGTGTGCCTTGTTCTAAGAGAGCATCCATGGCTTTCATCACATTTTCATAGGTCAGAAGCCTCTTGCCGTGCTCTTTCTGGGGACCAGGATACACCCTAACTCCCTCCCCCTCCATTCTCCTCCATCCTTCATCTTTTTTTTTTTAAAGATTGGCACCTGAGCGAACATCTGTTGCCAATCTTCTTTTTTCTTCTTCTTCTTCTTCTCCCCAAAGCCCCCCAGTACATAGTTGTATATTCTAGTTGTGGGTCCTTCTGGTTGTGCTCTGTGGGACGCCGCCTCAGTGTGGCCTAAGGGGCAGTACTAGGTCCGCACCCAGGATCCAAACCAGAGAAACCCTGGGCTGCTGAAGTGGAACGCGCGCAGCCACGGGGCCAGCCGTCCATCCTTCATCTTGTCAAGATGCCCTACACTCTACATCAGGCCTTACCATCTCCTGCCTGGACGATTGCAGTAGCCTCCGGCATGGCCTCCTTAGTCCAAGCTCTCCTCCCTTCTGTCTATTTTTCTAACAAGCAAATTGGATACTATTTTTCCACTGTGAAAATTCTTCAATCCCTTCCAGTCACTGGAGGATGACAAATAAAATCCCTAGGGGCCTGCAATGCCCTGCATGGGCATCCCTGCCCTGTCTTATCTCTTAACCAATCTCCTGATCAATACCAATCCCTCTCCACCCGACTCATTCTTCAGGCTCCAGGTCACATGCTGCCTCCTCTAAGAAGCCTTCCTTAACTGCCCCAGGCAGACCCAGGTTTCCTTCTCCTTGGTTCCCCACATTTGTGGACTACCTCCATTATAGCTTGGATCTCTTGTATGCCCTGTGTTGTCTTCAGGTTTCCCTCACACCTCCCTGCTGGACTTTGAAGCCCCTCAGGGCAACAGCTGTGGCTTTTCAGCCTGGCACCTGGGAGACACTCAGCAAGTGTTTGTTGAATAACTTAAGGCCATTTGTGTCAGAAGGGAGTGGAATGAGTCTAGGCAACTCCATGCTCACTTCCACAAATACTTGCAGTTGCTAAATAAGGAGCCTCACTTTCCTAGGTACAAAGGACAGCACACCTGGAGCGTGTGTGTGTGTGTGTGTGTGTGTGTGAGTGTGTGTTTGGAGATACCATGCTGCATTGGCTATGGAGCACAACAAATCTCTGTTCATATTTGACCCTGTTGCTGACTGGCTGTGTGACCTTGAGTAAGTTACTTTACCTCTCTGAACCTTAGTTGTCTCATCTATGAAAATGGAATAATACATCTTCCTCATAGAGTTGCTGTGAGATTAAATGAATTAATGCATTGAAATGGATAACTCCACGCCTGGCATGTTGGCAGGGCCTCAACAATGTGGGTTCCTTTCCCCCTGACTCGAGTTTGCAAACATGTGCTGAGATTTGTTATGGGAACCACATGGCTTGAGTTTGTGTCTTTTTCAGCATATTTGCAAATGTGTTTCACCCTAATTTGTATTTTTATGGTATGAACAATTGTATGCAAATCAGTGTGATGATGTATTTGTTTATATTTACATTTGCCTTGGTGTGGACAGTGGCATACACTTGAAGTGTGTACACACATTAAGAGTGTTGTGTGGCTGTGTTGGTGAGTGGGTGTTGCACATTGAGTGAGTATGTGGAATTA
The DNA here is from genome assembly GCF_041296235.1 of Equus asinus. NCBI lineage: Eukaryota > Metazoa > Chordata > Mammalia > Perissodactyla > Equidae > Equus > Equus asinus. The sequence goes on along the minus strand of NC_091802.1, from coordinate 42,963,591 downwards.
AATATGTGCTGTGTGTTGCACAGGAGGGTGGGGATCTGAGAGTATGGGGGCGGGGAAGGGCTGGTCTGCTTGTGTGACTTTGTGAGCGTGAAGGCTGTGTAGACCGCGCTATGGGATAGAACTTTCTGTGTTGACGGAAATATTTTCCATCTGTACTGTCTAATAGAGTAGCCGCTAGCCACATGTGGCTATTGAGCACTTGAAATGTGGCCAGTTAGACTGAGGAACCAAAGTTTTAATTGTATTTAATTTTAGTTAATTTAAATGTAAATAGCCACAGGTAGACCATAGACAGAAACCTCAAACTTGTTTTCCACAGACCAAGTGGTGTGCATCCCCCTCCCTCTTGCCACGGAAACCCATCTACTGCATCCCGACCTCAGCAGGTAAATAGACCCGCTGGAGCTCCGCCCGCGCGTGGATGCGCGTGTGTGCGCGCGCGTGTGAGACGTACAGAGGGGGCTGCTCCCGCCTCCTCACCCCACCCCCCAAGTCCCCAGGCAAGCAGTGAATCAGCCTGACAATGAGGTGAGTCATTCATAACTGCTCCGGGCCGACCCAGCAGGCGGGAAGCAAACGTCAGCCAGCCTCCCAGCCCCACTCCCCCAACCCCCCAGTGGGATCGCTCAGCCCCACGCACTGCAGATGTTGAAGAAACTGACGCGGGCGACTGGAGGCACCAAAGCTCATCTCCTCAGCCCCTCCTTCTGGTTTGCAATCCATTCATCCTCCAGCCCCTTTCTCCCCTCGGGTGGCCTGTGAGTCATCTCAAGATCTACGCCCCTAATCCAACACCCACCTCCCCAAGCCTCTCCCAGTTGGTTTTACTCCAAGGCTGGGGGGTGGGAGCAGGGAGGCTGGACCCCTGATGAGGCGCCAAGGTCTGCCTTTGGAAGGGAGGCAGACCCACACTGGGCTGTGGGGGTGGGCAGGGCTCAGGGCAGGCTGCAGCTGGCTGAATCTCTGGCAGCTGGCGTCCAGCTTGCTTGGAGCATCAGGGCGTATATATGAGGGCAGCAGAGAAGCCGCTGCTGAAGCGTGCTGCCTGGACCACCTGTGGCAGGTGGTGACTAGGGGATGGGGAGGGGGCAAGAGTATTGCTCTGCTTTCCAGAGAAGTCTCACACAGTGTCTCCCCAGTACCTGACAATCTTCAGAGCCTGGTAGCTTCTCTCCTCTGCACTTCCCTACCTGTCCACCCCCCAAACACCTGTAACGCACCCCCTCCCCTCATCTATCAGCTTTCTTCTCTTGGACTGAACCTTACCTGACGCTTCTGACTTAGACAACTAGGTCCCCTGGTGGTGTCCCTTACTGGGTCAGAAAATATCAAAGCCCTTAAAAATGTGTAGACCTGGGGCCAGCCCTGTGGCTGAGTGGTTGAGTTTGTGCACTTTGCTTCTGTGGCCTGGGGTTTTGCGGGTTCAGATCCTGGGTGTGGACACGGCACCACTCATCAAGCCATGCTGAGGTGGCGTCCCACATGCCCCAACTAGAAGGACCCACAGCTAAAAAATATATACAACTATGTGCTGGGGGGCTTTGGGGAGAAGAAGGAAAAATAAAGTCTTAAAAAAGAAGTATAGAACTTTTGACAAAATAGCTCCACTTCTAAGAATTTATCTTAAGAAAATAATAATTGAGGGGCTGGCCGGTGTCATAGTAGTTAAGTTCCTGCACTCCGCTTAGGTGGCCTGGGGTTCACAGGTTCAGATCCCAGGCGTGGACCTAGCACTGCTCATCAAGCCGCGCTATGGTGGCATCCCACATAAAATAGAAGATTGACATAGATGTTAGCTTAGGGCCAATCTTTCTTACATAAAAAAAGAAAGAAAATAATAATTAATATGTGCAAAGATTTAGCTATAAGAATGTGCATTACAGCATTATTTAAAATAGTGAAGGGGCCAGCCCCATGGCACAGTTGTTAGGTTCCCATGCTCTGCTCTGGTCCAGGTGCAGACCTGCGCACTGCTTGTCCAGCCATGCTGTGGCAGGCGTCCCACATATAAAGTAGAGGAAGATGGGCACAGATGTTAGCTCAGGGCTAATCTTCCCAAATAAATAAATTTAATTAAATAGTGAAAAATTGGAAACAACCCAAATATCCATGAAAAGGTATTGAATAAAGAAACTGGTAAAACAACACAATGGAATACTATACAACCACTGAGAATGATGTGATGAAGAAGATTTGATGCCATGGGAATATTTTCATGATTATTATATAAAAAATTAGGGGGGCCAACCCCGTGGCCGAGTGGTTAAGTTCACGTGCTCCGATGCAGGTGGCCCACTGTTTCGCCGGTTCGGATCCTGGGCGTGGACATGGTTCCGCTCATCAGGCCACACTGAGGCAGCATCCCACATGCCACAACTAGAAGGACCCACAACTAAAAATACACAACTATGTACCGGGGGGCTTTGGGGAGAAAAAGGAAAAAAATAAAAAAATCTTTAAAAGGAAAAAAAATTAGGTTATAAGATATTGCATACAGCGTGATACAACTTTTCTTGAAAAAATATGTGTAGAAAAAAAAGATGAGATTTACCCAATTACTGACAACTGTTCTCATTGGATAATGAATTTAGGGTGGCTTTATTTTCTTCTTTGTGCTTCTCTGATTTTTTTCCCCCAGAATTTCTACATTAAGAGTTTGTGACTTTTCACAGCAGAAAAAAATCATTAATTTATTAAATGTTTTAAAAAGCCATTTGTGGAGGCAGTAATGGGAATTAACTGTTAGTGGGCATTTTATTGGGGTGATGAAAATGTTTTAAAATTGGATTATGTCATGGTTGTACAACTTGGAGAATTTACAAAAAAATGAATTGTACACTTAAAATGGGTAGGTTTCACGTTATGTAAATTATACTTAAAATTGTTTAAAAACTCAACAAAAACCATTTGCTGGGCTGTCTGACATTAAGGTCAATCTTCTAATGTGACCTTGGGGTCTAGGCGTAGGGATGCCAGATAAAATACAGGGCACGGACTTAAATCTGAACTTCAGATAAGGAATAAGTTTTCAATATAAGTATAAAAATAAATAATATAAGTTAAAAAAAGTCATGAACTCTTACTATAAGTATACACTATTATTCTTTGTTTATCTGAAATTCAAATTTAACTGGGCATCTTTGTATTTATTTGCTAATTCTGGCAACCCTAGTTTGCAGTCCTTGCCCCTGCAGGATCCCTGGGGCCGGGAAACAGACTTGGAGGTGGCCCTCTGGGCTTGCACCCCTGTCCACCCCCAGGACGATTCTACAAAGTGGGGTAGGGAGGAGGGAGAGTGGGATGGGGACCCCAGGAGCTAGAAACAACAAGATGAGAGAGGATGGGAGATAGGCTGGGAGCAGCAGTCATTTCCGGTGTGGAAGGTGAGTGTCTTACTCAGGGAATGGGAGTGGCCAACAGCATTTCTGCTGGCCCAGACCCAGGGAGTAGTAACACCAAGGCTGGAGGTGAGGGTGGGGCTTACCCTTTGCCACGCCCCATGCTAGCCCTTCACACAAGTACTCCATGTCCTGTCCCAGCAACCCAGGGAGGAGGGTGTCATTGCTCATTTTTACAGGTCTGGAAATAGATTTTAAGAGATTAAGTAAATTTCCAAGTTCACACAGCTGGTAAGTGGCGGTTTCAGTCCAGGTCAAGGTCTTTACCTTCTCACTGGGGTGGAGTCCAGTGGTTAAACCAGTCAGGCTCTGGGCTCTGATAACCTGGGCTCAGATCCCTGTGTCTTCACCTGCTGGGTCTGTGGCTTTTGGCAAGTTCCTTAAGTCCCCTGAGCCTCATCACTTCATCTGAAAAGTGGGGATGATCATAATGCTAATAACGCCCGCCTTGTGGGGTTGGGAGGATGACCTGAAATGCTGCAGATAAAGTCTGTAGTCTGCTGCTCTGTCTGCCTGCTGGGCACGATGTGTCCTCATGGAAGTGCCAGAGACCCTGCTGCTTGAGGAGGATGGAATGTGCCTTCCAGACACGTAAATCAAGGACTTCCAGCCGGGGTGTCCTGGGTCCTCAAGGAGTTCACAGAAGAAAGAGGACATGGTTGTCTCTGCCTATTTCGGAGAGCCCCCTCAAATCTGGAGAGACCTCATCTGGCATGGCATGCAGAGAGCCTGGCTTCTGCTCTGGCCCTGCCACTTACTGACTGCTTAACCTCCTGGGTCTCCGTCTCCTTATCTATAAGATAGAGTACATGGTATCTACCTTGTAGAATTGTGAGAACGATAATATATGGTCATATATATATATAAAAGGCCTTTCAAAAGGAAGTCACTAGGGCTAGCCCAGTGGCGCAGCAGTTAAGTTCACATGTTTCGCTTCTCGGCGGCCCAGGGTTCACCGGTTCGGATCCTGGGTGCGGACATGGCACTGCTTGGCAAAAAAGCCATGCTGTGGTGGGCGTCCCACGTGTAAAGTAGAGGAAGATGGGCACGGATGTTAGCTCAGGGCCAGTCTTCCTCAGCAAAAAGAGGAGGATTGGCAGTACTTAGCTCAGGGCTAATCTTCCTCAAAAAACAAACAAAAACAAAAAGGAAGTCACTCAATAAATATTTATCAAGAAAGGGTGGCAAAGTGTACATCAACTGAAGACTACTTGCTGGAGGGAGGGTAATTGGGCCAGGTTCTGTGTGGCTCTAGTCCATGCCCCTCCATGTAGCATGTAAATCCATTGTGTCTTGTTCTCTATTGTTTCATGACCTCAGGACCAAGAGGGCCTTCCAGAATCACAGGGTTCAACTCTCCAATTACAGAGGGGAAACTGAGGCTAAGAGTGGGCAAATGATTTGCCTGAGCTTCTGTAGGCAGAGCTGGCCTGTGTCTCCCAGGCTCCCTCCTACCCCACTGTTCCACTCTGCTTCTTGGGGCTCTTGTTTCCACAGGATCATAAGCTCCCAGAGGGTAGGCACATTTGTACCCTCTGCCCGCTCCCAGGCATGCATGCTCTTCCAGAGAAGATATTCTGGAAGAACCTGCAGATGTGTGGGATGTGACTGGCAATAGCGTCCTTGCACTGTTGTGTTCATGTGGCCTTGACTCCTGAACAAGCAGGCAGGAACCCCTACAGGCCAGGAAATCCTGGGCCTCACTTCCAGATGCCAGCAGGGAGGTAGGGGAGAGGATGGGTTTCCTTTTCAGCCGTCCCCTCAAACCTCTTGCTCTTTTTGCTGCTAGAAGGGTAAGAAGGCTTGATGTGGGTCATTTTATGCTACTGGGAGAAGCTGGGCTGAGAAGCTTTGTCCTCAGGTCCCACCTCTGTCCCAGGCCTTCTGGTCACCTGCTGTCCTTTAGCAGGTAGCTGGCAGCTATGGGAGGCTCTTAGTCAATGTGGGACCTCCAGACCAGGGTACTGGCAGCTTTTCTCTGCTCTCTTTCTCTCTAAATAACATATACATACATATATATATATATATATATATATATATATATATAATCTTTTTTTTTAGGCATCATGACGAATGGTGGTAGCTGCACTCAGAATAGTTTTTATTTTTAAACAAATTCACAGCTTGTTCTAGGAGCCACGATGTTGGCTTTCCCCAGGCTGGCCATTGCTGAGGGTAGGGACAGTGGCCAGCTCCCATTCTCTGGACCAGGAAGGCAGGAACTAGGAGGCCTGGGAAACGACAGGAGGAGTCAAGGGTCAGGTAAGGCTCTCAAGTGAAAAATGACTGAGGCCTCACCTCCAATCAGGCCCTCCTTATTTTGTTTTTATAGTTTTGAACTACAACTCTGGAATTGTTAGCTCACAACGCAGAGCTGGAAAAGGCCTCAGAAGTCATCTACCCAACTGTGCCATTTCACAGATGGGAAAACTGCGGTCTAGAGGGGTGGCGGCTCGCCCAGGCGCCTGTCTGTTGCTCTTCCCCCAGATATCTCAAACAGTCCAGCAGGACTTTATGCTGGACGCTGGTCTGAAACCAGTTTCCTCCTGCCCTAAGCCCAGAGGAGAGGGCCTAGTGGGAAGGGGGCAAAGGGAAGGGACAGGAACTGTTTCCCACCCTTCCTTCTCAACTTCACCTTCTTGGACCATCCAGAACTGTCTCCAACTGGAAGGAAGGAAATCTAGTCCAATCCTCTCATCCTACAGGTAAAGAAACAGAGGACCAGAGAGAGGAAGGGACTTGTCCAGGGTCACACGGAGGCCTGGGCAAACGACAGCATCCTGGGGGCAGTTTTCATTACACTCTGCATAACTCAGTCCTCAGTGACCTGCCTTTGCTTTGTGCCTCGGGGCACATGAATTGTTTGCCCTGAAATAAACTCTCCTCTGGCTCGTGAGCACATTGTAAACAGCTCTAGGGCACGACTGGACATTAAAGGATCCCAAAGTCATGAAGGGCCAGCTTAAAACTTTGAAGCCCAGCACTATGCTGGATGCTGTCACATCTAACATCACATCTAATTTAGAATTCACAGAGTGCCAGAACTGGAAGGGACCTCAGAGAACAGAAGTTCAAGTCCTGTTTCCCAGATAAGGACAACAAGACCCAGAGGGGAAATGACTCAGCCAACAACACGTGAGGATATAACTGATCCCAGGACCCAGGTTTTCTTACCTCCTGTCCTGTTTTCTTATTTTTGTGCAGTCCCCACAGTACCTAGCATTGTGCTGGCCTCATAATTTTTCAATATGCTCAATCGATTCTTGCTGAATGGAATAGAAATAAGATGCCTCTGTGTACACATTGCCCTTGGTAATTGAAAAAAGCTTTAAAGAATGCATATTTCCTTTGATAAATATCTAGTAAATGCTTATTGCTCGGGCTTATCAGCTCAGTTCTTCCTTGTTCTATATTATTATCTGCCTGCGGCTGTATTTAGAACTGGACTATTTCCACCCCAGGCACCCTTTGGAGGCCAGCAGGGCCACTTAAGTATTGCTCCACCAGAGACCAGAACTGTGGGCCAGACCACTCTGGCCAGAGCCTCCCAGAGCCTCTGGGATCCTGCCCATGGATCTGAGGATTTCCACCCCAGGAGAAATTCTGGGTGAGAGTTTGGAGGTGAGGGCATATTTGAACTGGGTGCCTTGTTTATTAGGCCTGTCCATGCCCTCCAAAGTTAGGCAATGCTAACTTTGGAGGGCATGGACCCTGTGTGAGTGAGGGGGGATGTGGAGGAGATGGGTGCTGGCTGTCAGTCTAGGAGTGTCCCCCCCAGCAGGGAGGAAGGTTGTTCTCTCTCTTGCTTCAAGTACTGGACATTTCTCATGATTCCAGGCAAGTAACAACTCCCAGGGCTTCTAGCAGAGCTGCTCACCACTCCTCATTCCACTCCCCAGCCCTGCTGCCTCCTTCTCAAAGTCCAATAGTGCTGCCAACCGTCAGGCCATTGGTTAATGCCTGGCTGTCCTCTGAGATTGATTTCCTTCTACCAAGAGGCCAAATTCACCACTGGGTCCCAGGGTCAGAAGTTCCCCAGCTGACTACTAGATCCCCCGCTACAGGCTCACTCTACATTGGGAAACTGAGGCAGTGATTATGAGACAGCCCGAGACCACTGTTTCCATGGTGAACGGTCCTGGCAAGGACCTCCCCTAGGGACTTTTAACAAAAGACAGTTTTCTTCTAAGTTCCTTAAAGGCAGAATCATCTCTCTATCCCCAGTACCCACCACAGGTACTCAAGAAATATGTGTAGAATGAATGCAGAATTATTTAACTCCCACTTACCCAAGGAGAGGAAATCTGAGGCTCAGCAAAGCCCATGTGGTAAATTCTTGTAACTTCTGGGGCATTTGGCCACTCGGGGACTGAGGCAATGATCTCAGGGACCCCCCAGAGAAGAGGACTAGAGTGTTAGTCTGAGTGCCCAGCTCCCCCAGGCCTTATTCCTTGTGTTTGTCGGACAGGCAGAGACCTGGGTTCGAATCCAAGATCTTGCTTGCGTGAACTCTGTGACCTTGGGCAAGTTATTTAGCTTCTCCGAACCTCAGCTCCCTCATCTATGGAGTGGGAAGTATGTAGCTGAGGTGCCCCACGAGACAGTTAGTGACTATCATACCAGACGAGGAGATTCCTTCCTCACGTTCTAGGATCTTGAGAGAAGAAATTCCAGAGTCTTCATAGCCCCCAAGACTTTACTATCTGCTATGTGCAAGGTGATCTGCCAGGCATTGGAAATACATAAAAAAAAAAGTGATCTTATGTCTTCTCAAGCGGCTCATACACTGCTTCGGGAGGCAGAACATAAGCACTGAGAAAGCAAAATGCCAACCCAACTCAGCTGCCCAAGAGACATCATAGGGTTGTACAAGACTAACAGCAAATGGGTGGCATCATCATTCTGGGACAGATGCAGGAGGACCCCTGTCTTGGAGTGACATGGGATGACTTTGTAGGGGCAGCCTCTTGCTCAGAGTCCATTGTCCGTTCAAAAAGTGCTCACCCTGGCTTAATCTTTGAACACTCATTCGTTTCGTTCAACAAATATTCATTGTATTTTTTTTGTTCCAGGCACTGTGCTGGGAGGAGACATGTGGTTTCTGAGCTCAAGAAGCTTACAGTTTAGGGGAAGAGATGGACACTGAACCAATAATACCACAAATAGATGGATATTTACAAATTTTTTAAAGATTTTATTTTTTTTCCTTTTTCTCCCCAAAGCCCCCCAGTACATAGTTGTATATTCTTTGTTGTGGGTCCTTCTAGTTGTGGCATGTGGGACGCCGCCTCAGCGTGGCCTGATGAGCAGTGCCATGTCTGCGCCCAGGATCCGAACCAATGAAACACTGGGCCGCCTGCAGCGGAGTGCGAAAACTTAATCACTCGGCCACGGGGCCAGCCCCGGATATTTACAAATTTTTATCAGGGTCCATGAAAGCATACATAACAAGGTGATCTAATTTAATTAAAGGACCAAGGAAGGCCTCTTTCAGGAAATGGTATTTAATTCAGCTCTATGGATAAGCAGGAGTTAGCGAAAGAGAAGAGGGGCGGGGGAGCATTCCAGAGAGAAAAAACAGCCTGTGCAAAGGCCCTGAGGAGCAAGGGACACACGGTTCAAGGACATGAGAGAAAGCCACAATGGCTGGAGTACAGAGGGCTAAGGGAAGAGAGCTGAGGTGGGCAGGGACCAGATCATGTAGAAGCTTCTAGGTTGTTTTTCCCCCAAGTTTGAGGAGAGGGCCGGCTGCAGCAAAATCCTCTGGAGTACTTACTAAAAATGAAGATTTCTGGGCCCCATCCCCACTGAAAAACAAGCTCTGTTGGTGGGGATTATGAATTAACATTTTGAATAAGCTCCTCAGGTAATTTGTAAGTCCCCTAAAGTTTGAAAACCACTTTTCTGGGCCAGATACAGATTTCAGGAACAAAATTGGAAAGATTTTAAGTGCTCCCTTGATTAGATTTGTGTTTTAAAAAAGTCACTCTGGCTTCGGGAGGAGGCTGGGAAGGATGCAGGGAGTGGATGGGTTGGGGAGGTGGCTGCAGTGTCTCAGTTGTAAGGTGATTTGGTTTAGAACAAGGGGTGGGGATGGAGAAGGGTCAGAGTGGACCGATCCATGAGATACTTTGTAGGAAGAATGTTTATCATTTACTACAGGAACATTTATGCATGTCATTTACTTTTTCTGATTAGATAAGTAATGCATGATCATTGCAAAATTTCAGATATACAGAAAAAGATAAAGAAGCAAAGGTAAATATTTTGCTATATATTCTTCTAGACTTTTTTATATACGTAAATTCAGACATATGGATCTAGTTTGTTGTTTACAATAATGGAACAATTCTGTAGTAACTGATTCCTGATTTTCAAGAAATAATATGTCATGAGTATCTTTTCAGGTCAATGTAGATCTATATCATTTTTAATGTCTGGATGGTATTCCACTGAACGAACGTGCCCTAGTTTATTTGCCAATCCCCTACTGATGGTTATTTAGGTTGTTTTCAACTTTTCACATCATAAGCAATCTTTTTCCTTCTATACCCATTTTGAACACAACAATGTTTATTTCCTTAGAATAAATTTTTCTTAGTGTAATTACTAACAAACCCTCTAGGTTTAATCACGTATACTCATATTGTCGTCCTAAGAGGAGTTGTAGAGGGGGATGACACCCAAGTGAGGAACCGGAAGTCTTCCTCTTGAAGGCCTCGGACTGTTACAATCATACTCTCACCTTTCGCAGTCTTTTCTTTCCCTGGCACGAATGGAGTGTGTGAGGACGGAGCTGGAGGGTTCCAAACCTGTCCCAGCCACCACCTCCAGCCTGGCCCCCTAGCCGGGGCCTCCTCGGCCCTCCCAGCTCCTAGGAATCCATCCCCAGTTCCCCTCCTCCACCGCGGGAGGGCATGTTAGGGAGACGCTTAGGCAGGCAAAGATTGCACCATCCACGGTTTGAAAAGGAAGTCGAGGAAGCGCAGGGAGGAAAGTGGAGCGTACCAAACGCCGAGCAACAGGAGCCAGGCCCGGCCGCCTGCAGCTCTCCTTCCACTACCACTCGCTGGGCTCGGATCCCTTGCCTTCCACCCTCTCCCCAGCCCAACCCTTTGCTGGTACCAGCCCTTTAAGAAGCTGTCACGGTGGCGCTGCTGGCCCCGCCTGGCGGGGAGGGCCGAGAGGGAGGGGAGGGGTTGGTGGTGGCTGAAGCACAAGGGGGGTGGGGGGGGTCTGGGTCTATTTTTAGCTCAGGGTCGGGTCACGTGACGGGAGTGACGTCTCCGAATGTTGTTGTTGGTGGCGGCGGCGAGCGGAGCCGGAGGAGCCGCCGCAAAGATGGAGGAGCCGTCGAGGAGGCGCTGCCGCTGCTGCCGCCGCCGCTGCTGCCGCCGCCGCCCGAGAAGCCGGAGCTCGAGCCGCAGGGGGTGAGCGCGCTACACCACTCCCGATCCCATCTCCCCTGGCCCCCCGGACGCGAGGCGGCGCCCCCTCCTCCTGCCGCCGCTGCCTGCGGGCTCCCTGCGCGCGCGCCGCGCTCCGCGCCCCCCTTCCTTCCTCCCGACGCCCGGTGCCAGCCGGCGCCCTCCGGGAGCATCGCCAGCCCGGGAGCCGGGCCTCGGGGTTCCTGCGCGCCCCTCCCCGCCTCTCCCATGCAGGGGCTCATTCCCTACAGGTAAGGGAGGGGCCCGCGCCCCGCGCCCCCAAATGGCCCGGAGACCGGCCGGGGCTGTCTGATTTGCCCTCTCCCGGGCGGCGCATGTTGCGTTGCAGTGCTATTTGAGCCCTGCACCTGGATTCTATACAGACCCCTCTTCTCTGGACACCCCTTTCTTGGTACTCTGAGGTGAGGGGCGCTGCCCACCCCGCAGCGCTTCTACCCATACCTAAGAACGCATCCTTGATTTTGTGTCCTTGACTTCGGTGCATGAGGAGGGGGCCTGCGGTCCCACCTTACTTCTCTTTTCCATTATTCTCACCCCCTCCCCCGTGAGGCGTTACTGCGCTTGTTCCCACCCTCTTTTCCCGTCTGACACCTTGGAGCCGGAGAGAGAGTTAGGAGATGAAATGCAGCTCCCCACCTTCTTGTCTGGGGTGGATGCCCCCCATTTTTCATCCTGGGTCTGTATCTCATGGAGGCGGGGACACTGCTTGTGCCTTTTAACTTGGGGGAGGCTGCTTCCCAACCCCACCCTTCTCTGGGGCCCTGGGGAAGATGAGAACTGGCTGAGTGATAAGTAATTAATCTGGGAGTCTGCTTGGTGTGAGGGAGAAGAGGGGAGGTGGAGGTGCCCCATTTGGGGGAGGAGGTGACCACCTGATATCCCCGCTGTTGGCCTTCTGACATGAGGTGTGTCTCTCAAGAGGAAGTGTAGCACCTGCAATTGCTTTTCGGGGGCTGCTCAAGAGACCCACCACTCTGACAGTGACCACTATGCTTCTGGGGCCTGGAATTAACTTTGGGGATTAGGGGTAGTGGTGATGGAGATTGGGTTCAGGGTCCAACTGGAGGGGGAGGACGGAGCCAGATCATAGGAACAAAAGGAGACAGAGGATGGGAGATCCGGGGGTCTTGGCCAGGGGGACGCCTGACCAGACTGCCTTGCAGGACTGGAGCCTGGGCCTCCTTAGGTTCAGAGGATGTTGGCAGGGAGGGTCCTCAGCCAGAGTTCCAGGCACCAGAGCCCCTGAGCTTATGCTGGCTGTTGAGATGCTGGGCTGGGCTGGGAATGGTGGGTGAGCCATGTTGGGGGCTGCCTGCTTCTTCATTCCAGTCTTCCCTTCTTCCTCTCCCTCCTAAACACAAAGCCTGGAGAGATCTTGGTTTGCCTTCTGCCCGTTCTCTTGAATCCTCTCTTTCCCGTGTGTTCCCTGGGCTTGGATCTGGGCTGTGTCTTGACCAGGCAGGCAGAGGTTTCTCTGAGTTAGAGGGGTGGACCCCCAGCATCTCCACTCTGTCCTGGGAATGTATGCACTCCACGGGCCAGAGAGACAGATACCAGGTGCAGGTTACTTGGGGGCAAGGATGGAGGACATGTTAGCTCTGTGTTGGCCTCTCCTCAGTATGTCCTCCCCTTTGGCTGGATCGTAATTTGGGGGGTGGGCAGCAGTATCACATGCCCCACCCACTCCAAGTAGCCATAGAGACAAAGGTTTGCTTTCTCTTCCCTAGAGGTGGCATCTTAGCTGTGTGTTTAGAAACGGGCCTGGGGATGTGGGGGTAGTTTGTGTTTCTGTGAGAGGGGGAGGGGGGTCAGCTAAAGGAGCGGGGGGAGTGCAGTCGGTGCCGAAGTACCAGCTGCTCTTTAATAATTAATTCTTCCTACTCACATCCCTTTGAGGAGGGATGTCTGGAACAAGGCATCAGGCTCAGCCAGCCTGCTAGAGGACGCACTCCTGTTGGTGGGGGGGTGGGGGAGAGACTGTGAGGGGGGGCGGTTCTTGGCATTTTTGGAGCACTGTCGCTTGCTCATGAATGAAAACCTGATGCAGCCCGTGAGGGGGCCTATTGTAGCCGACTTTGGCTAATTAAACTTTCTCTGCCTTTCTTTTCCCCACCCCACCTCACCCCAGCCCCGGCCCTAGCCCTTTCTTGAATGGGGACCCTGTCTGGTAGTGCTGGGGAGGGGGTATTGTTCTGCCTGAGGTTTTAGGGCAAACAGACCCAGTCCTCTGCCCTCTGCCTCCTCCTCCTCCCTCCCTCCCCTCTCACCCCCCTCCCCTTTTTTTTTCTAGAAATAGCAGCCTCCTCCATCTGGCTTGTGCAGATGCCTGGAGCTGCGTCTGAGCAGACAAACAGAAATGGGCCGATTGCAAAAATGAATTTGTCAGCCTGGTGCCTTTTTTCCTCCCTCGTTGCCCTCCCCCTTCCCTTAGTTTGGGGCCTGGACATCCAAGTCAGCCACCCCTCATGGCTCCGATAATCCTGGACTTCTAGGCCCAGCTGAGGGGAGGCAGAAGGTGATGGAAGCTCCTGGAGGCCAAGGAAAGTGGTCTGCCGTGGCCACGGTCAGGGGAGGTCACGATGAGGTTTCTTTGTGCCTTGGGCTGGGATGTGTGGGCCTGTAGCTTTCTGAGGAAGTCTTTGGGGCAGATGTCAGATTGTGAGCAATCTCTGGCTCACAGGATTTGATTCAGACAGCTCACCTGGGTGCCTATGATCTGGGGAGGGGACCCTAGTCTCGGTGCTCAGGACTTGGGCCTGCCTTTAGCAGGGCCAGAGCTGGTGTGTTGGGAGGGGGCTGCCTGGTGGTGCTGGAGTCCGGATTCTTGAGAGGCCCTTGAAGAGACACCTGGCTCCCCAGGAATTCTGAGGGAGTTGTTTGAAGGACAAGATACCTCAGGGCAGCACTGTGAACTTGTGGCCTTTGGGGCATCCCATTGCTCCATGTCTCCCTCACTTGTCTCCCCTTTTTTTCTTTTTTTGAGAAGGATTAGCCCTGACCTAACATCTGCTGCCAGTCCTCCTCTTTTTTTGCTGAGGAAGACTGGCCCTGAGCTAACATCCGTGCCCATCTTCCTCTACTTTATATATTGGATGCCAGTCTCAGCATGGCTTGCCAAGCGGTGTGTAGGTCTGCACGCAGGATCTGAACTGGCGAAACCCGGGCTGCCGAAGCAGAACGTGCGAACTTAACCGCTGCACCACTGGGCTGGCCCCTTGTCTGCCCTTCTCCTCCCAGCCTGTGCCAGAGTTTTTATTGCTCATGAGTGGAGTGGAGGCTGTCCCCCTAGAGTTTTTACCCTACTTCCCCTGGCTTAGCCATGAGCTTGTAGGGTGAGATGCAGTCAGTTTCCCTTGTTCCTTGTCCTAGCTGGAGGTGGAGGTGGGTTTGGATCCTGGAGTGGGACAGAGGTCTTACTTGGAAGAGAGAGTTCACAGCGGGGGTTGGGGGTGGGGGGGTTGGGGGGCGCAGGGCCCTGGGGTCTGCCTACTTATGACATCATGGAAGCTGGGCTGCTCACAGGCTTAGCATCCAAGTCTCGGGTCATCCAGGAGTCACACAGCTCTTGGTCCCTACTGCTCACTGAGACCCTCTTATAACAATCGTAAGCAGCAAGTTTCTCTGGCAGAGGAGGGGCCAGATAGCTCAGGTTTTCACCCTCATGCTGCCCTTTTTCCCCTTCCTGCCCCACCCTGATGAGAGTCTGCTCCTGTCCTGATCAGGCCTGAACACTGCTTTGTTCCCCAGGGAGGCTCCTGTTCACTCTAGAGGGTTGATGAGGGTTGGCAGACAGTCTCCGCAGGTGGACAGGGCCCTGGGGGTCCTGCTGCATCCTGCAGGCTGGTGAGGAGTGCAGCCTAACCGAGTCGTGAGCCCCCTGGGAGTTCTAGGAGCCCCTCCTGTCCTCTTCTCCCCAGGGGGTGAGGATGGTGGGGGCTCAGGGCTGATCTTAATCTGGTTTTTGTATCTTTGAGACTCTGCCCCTTCTAAGCGCCCTGTGTGCCTTTCACTGAGGAGATGGGCTGGGCCGCTCAGCTGCTGGGAATCGTGGGAATTTCTGAACCTGTATTCCCCAGCCCACGGGAAAGGGTGTGAGCGGGACTGGGCACCAGCCCTGGGGTGGGCACCAGCTGAGTTGCCTGCCCACGCGGGCCCTGCCAGGACACCAACAGCCCCACCTGCAGCATTCCTGAGCTTGGCCCCAGCCCTGCGAAGCCTCTTTTGTCTTTGCCCCACACCTGTGCCTGCTGGGAGCAATTCAGCCCCTTCGTGCTGCCTCCTTCCACGTCCCCATTTGAGTGCACCTTTCTGCAGCTACAGAGTCCACACTCCGTGGGCGACAGCAGGGAGCAGCAGGCCTAGGAAGACCTCAAGTGTGTGCGTGGCGTGCGTGCGTGTGTGTGTGTGTCCCTGCCACGGCTGTGGGGCTTCTTGGCTCCAAATGGGCCCCACCCCTGGGAATCCTTGATGAGAATGCTAGACTTACTGAGAATTAATCCTGCCAGGAGGTGGGGCTGTTCAGGGGGCAGAGCTGATTGCCTGTTCCTGGCTAGGGAGCAGAGTTAGGGCTTAAACATCCAGCTCCTCTCAGCCTCATCTGATTGCTTCCTGCTACCTCGCTTTCACTGGGTGTTGGAGGGCCTCCTTTCATTTGGAAGAAAATGAATGAGATCATGTCTGGGGTGGATCATGGGCTGTTAGGGATGGGCCCAGGTGGGTGCGTGCGTAGTGTCTGAGGCTTGAGGACTATCTATGGGGCTGGAGGAGGGTGGGGAGATGGCGGAATGGGGTCAGGTTGGCAAACTCATGGTCCTGTAATACTGGGACATCCTCCGTTACTATATTGGCCTCTGCAGGCCTGCTGCTGGGCCTTTTGGTGCCTTTGTACAAACTGGAAAAAGGTGTCCCTTGTTCTGGGTGGCCTCAGCCTGTGTCAGACCCATGGCTTGGCAGGCAGAGCATGGGCACAGGGTAGAACTTGTACAACACACATAAAGTCCTGGGCTTGGGCCCTAGACCCCCAGTCTGGGGATGCTGGATGTGGGGCCTTTGCCAATTCGTGGGAACAGCAGGGGTTATGTGTATAAGAACCTTGGTTACGCTCTTTCCCTGACCCATTGTTGAATGGGGGAGACTAAGACAGAAGCGTATTGTTTCCAGAGTTGGGTGGCACAAGGATCAGAAAGTAGGGAGAAGATGACTTTCCGCCTGAGACTCCCAGATCAGGCTATGGACCTGGGATACCGGGTCCCCTTGACTTCTGCTGGGGACTCCAGATCTGCCCTGCATCTCCCCACTGCCATGGACAGAGTTCAGAATCCCCTGTGTACTTTCTCTGTTGGTGCACACCCAGTCCCCCATAAGCACCCTCAGGAGTCTGTAAGGTCTCCCAGCTGGCAGTGGACACTGTCGCCCAAAAAGGAGTTTGTTTGGGTATGACTACTGTAGGCATTTCCCATCCCTTGAATGCTGGAAACCTCATCAGTTAGGAAGAGAAGAAAGCAGGGTCTGGTCCAGGTCTGCCGATTCCCTCTGTGCCCTTGGGCAGGTGTCCCTCCCTTTCTTCCCCAGGTGTAAACTGAAAACCTCCAAAGTCTCTTTCGACTCTCCGATTGCTGAGTTGGGGTCCTCTAATCCTGCTCCATCTCTCCCCAGGGATTCCGTTCTGAGTGCCTGACTGCCTCACCCGGAAGGATGGCCTCGGATGGGCATTAGAGGCACAGCGGCCCCGGGCTCCTGTCCCGTCCGTCTGTCTGTTATCGTCTGTCTCTCTTGACATCACTGCAGCTCCACCCCCTCCCGTCCCAGACCCCAACGCCAGCTTCCTGCGGGCCCAGAGCCGGCATGAACTCTCCCAGCGAGTCGGGTAAGAGCCATGAGGCTGGAGAAGAGCACCCTGGGGTGGCTTTGGCTGTAATCAGCTGTGTGGGTTTCCAGTGCAGGCCAGCTGACCTTCAGGGTCTGAGCTGTAAGGGAACGTGGGGGTCAGGAGTGGAGGAGCATTGTGAGCAAAGGGCAGGGGCAAACCTTATTGACTGTGTAGTAGACCTGGGAATGGACGGGTTGATGGTCCAGCCTGGCCTTGGAAGGGCTTGGGTCCAGCTCTGTCCCCAAGCCTGCCTTCTCAAGTTGAGAGCCTTCAATTTCAGCTCCACCCTGCCCTTTTTGCCAAGACAGGCAGGCCTGATGGGGGATGTGTATCCCTGAATCTCTGGGCAGCCTGGGGCTCACGTTGGAAGAAGTCCCCACAATAGCTGAATGCCCAGCTTCCTTTTTGTGGTGGTGGCATCTCTTCCTGGTGGAGTGTCTCTGTGTTAATACTTTTTTCTCAGTGGAGGTTTGCAGGGCCCTTGGCCTCAGCCTGTGTCGGGGTGTGTGGTGTTGGGGTGGGGGTGCCGTGACATGTTGGTAGAGGAGTCTTGGCTCTCTCCTTTGAGTCCAGGTAGACTACCCTCCTCCTCTTGGGCTCTGGACGTGGTGGATTGCCACTTTGGGGTCTTTGACTCTGAGATTTCCTATTCCCCTCTGCCCCTGGGACCCAGCCTAGTGCTACCACAAATAATCTACGGGTGGGACGCCAGGCAGCTTTGTGTATGGGTGGGTCTGGGTGTATGCCCATGAGGATGTGTCCAAGTGGCTTGAGCCGGACCCTCAGGAGTTTCACAGGAGGGTCATGGGTCAGTGTGGTCAGAGTAATAACTGCCTTCTCTCCTTCTCTGTCTCCTTCTGCACAGTCTTAAACGGTCAGAGTCTATCTTACTGAACTTTAACCCCCTACATCTTTTTCTGGAGGGTTGAAGGGATATTTTTCCTTTTACAGATAGGGAAACTAGGGCCTAGAGATGCAAATCCGTTTGCAGGATGGTACAGAAGCAGCATCAGGGGGGCATCCAGGCCCCCTCCCATCTCATTCCCCATCGCCACTTTGCTGGACCTGACGATCTCTGTTGTGGGGACCCAGTGCTGGTGATACGTGGGAGAGGCCCTGACTCGGGTCCTGGGGGTTCCTGCAGAGTCAGGGAAGCTGGAAGCTGCTGGCATTGTTTGGCTTTGTGCCGCTCGTTTTGGTCAAGGCTGCTCCCCCGCCCCCCGGCCCTTCCAGTGTCACGTACCCTGGGCCTGGGCTGCAGGCAGAGTGGAGTGCCAGCCGGAGGAGGCTGGGCTCCTGGGGCTCACCAAGGCAGCTTTGCCTGGTGACCCCCCCCGCAGGGTTTGCGGTTCCCCCTCAGATCCTCCCGCCTCTGCCTTGCCTTCATTCGACCTGTAGGGGCCGTGCCAGGTGTTAGACATGGAGAGGTCTGTGTGACTCTTGTGCTAGAGCGTGGGCTGTCAAGCCCTGATGTCCTGCTTCCTCCTCTGAGGCTGGGCTGGCGAAGGGAGAGGAGAGGGCTGGTGGGTTCTCATTGGTCCCTTGCCCACCTCAGCTGGCTGCTGCCCCTAGGAAGGTCAGTTGTGTCCGGCAGTAGTGCCAGTTGTTCCTTTCCTCTGAGCTACTGTGCTCACCTGCCCAGGAGCCACCTCCAGTCACAGTGGACCTGGAGTCTAACCCTTAGCCAAGGCAACAGAAAGAAGCTGCCCAGAGGCATCGCTTGGTGGCTTGGGAAGAACATTTCTTACCTTGGGGATTTCATTCCCTTAGAGTGAAAGACTAAAATAATCAGCCTTGGATAGATGGAATACTGGGTTGCCTTTCCAGATGCTGGTGGTCCAGGTTCCCCTTGCAGCCACTTCTGCCAGGGCTGGCAGGAGTTTGGTGGTAGCTAGAAGCGTCCACCAGTGCAGGAGGCAGGCGGTCTAGGAGCCACTGCTGAGCCTGGCCAGGAGGGGCCTCCTGAGTGGGGCCTATAGAGTTGGCCTCGCCTCCTTGCTGGCTTTCCAGCTCCCCCCAGCAGGGGGAGATGCTGTCTTCTTGTGTTCAGGAAGGAGGGAGTAGGGTAGGGGGCCAGAGACTGGGAACCTCATTTTAGGACTGTGGAGAGGCCTCAGAGCTGGGATCATTGCTTGGGATGGCCCCCTCAGGCCCTTCCTGCCAAGTTTTCTTGGGGCTCCAGGACTGGCTCTCCCACTTGTGGAGTTACAGCTGCTCTGGGCCAGGGAGAGACTAGCCTCCACATGGCTCTCTCTTTTTGAGGGGACCAGCATCTGCTATTCTCACATCTCAGGGTGGCATCTGGACTGGGACTGTGGGTGTCCTGCGCCAGGCAGAAGCCTGGAAACCATGTGCGTTTGGACTCCACAAAAGTAAAATGAAATCACAAATTGTAGCTAGAGCACACAGGTGTCCACTTTCCCCATGGACACCCCTCAGAGAGCCTTAGGAAGGGCATGGGACCAGGGGTGGGGAGATAGAGGTGGGAATGAGAAGAACGGTTAGTTCCCAGGATCTGAGTGCCCTGGCCCCTGAGCACCTCCTACCCCTTCACACATCCCCGACAACTCTCCTCTTTCCTTAGGACACAGAACAGCAGGCCTGGCTGAGGCACAGAGAGTTTTCCGCTGTCCCCTGGTTCCCCTCCATTTTTCTCAGTGCAGGGACTTTCCTATTTGGCGGGTTCTTGTTGAGTATCCCCACATGCCCGACCCTGAGCTTAGCCTGTGGGGAAGCAGAAGAAAAGCTAGAAGATGGTCCTGTCCTCATTGCAAACGAGTTAGTAAGAGAGTGTCCTGGGCGAGGGGCGGCAGACCGAGATTCGCAGCAGTTTACTTCTGGGACTCGCCCCTCCTCCCCGGGGAGTGGGAGCTGATCGACTTACCTCTGGGCTGGGCTGAAGGCCAGCATTTGACCTGATTTGCCTCTTGCAATCTTGGGAGTACAGGCAGAGGCCACTGATGGTGCTTCCTGCTTCCCTGAGGAGGCCACTCCCTGGTGTCTGCTTTTCTTCAGGAAAAAGGGGGCTTGAGGAGTGAGGTTTTCTTTATTTTTCTGGAACTGATCATTTCTGCTCCCCTCAGTGAGACTGAAGGACTGACAGAATCTGTCTCCTGCCTGGGCTCTGCTGGCCAGGTCAGAGGAGCTGCCTGGCTCCTGGGACAGAAGCCTGCTCTGATCCCTGCCCCGTCTTCTGTGCCATTGCCCAGAGGTTGGGACAAGAGTGAGGCCCACCATGTGAGCCAATCTAGTTGGAGACAGGGCCCCAGGAGGAGGCGGCCGGGTTCCATGGCCCCAGCGTGGGAGGGAAACAAGCTTCATGATAACACCTGCCTGCCCAGCACCTCCCAGCACGCTCTACACTTTCTCTCCTTCCCTTTCCCAGGAGAGAGGGCGGGCAGCTGCCCCTTCCTTTCTGGGTGACCAGAGAAACTGGGGCATGTATGTGGGGTGGGACTGGGAACCTCGGCATCCTGATTCCCAGCCCTGGGCTCTGGCTCTGTCTCTAAGCCCCCGGGGAAGGCGGGCAGCCAGCCCTGAGGAGGAGAAAGTGGGTCAGTGCCGGCGTGGGGCGGGGGTCTGGGAAGTGGATTCCTGGCGTCCCTTCTCTACTTAGATGCCCCCTGGCACACCTCTGTGTTCACTATAGATTGGGATCTGCTCCACCCTCCTCTTCCCTGCTCCATCATTCCAAAGGGACTGAAGGCTTAGAATGGGACGGTCAGAGGAGGCAGGGTCAACCTCGAGGGGATGTGGAAGATGCCAAAGGAGATGTTGACATTTTTCCTGGACTTGGCTTCAAATGAGAGGGTTCAGCTAGCACCTAGCATGGGACCTGGCACATGGCAGCGCATAGGTCATGCTGATGGGCTCCAGCATGACTGGGCTCAAAGGGCATGAGAGAACCAGAGGGCAGGTGGACCCCAGGGCAGCTGGCGCTCCACACTCCATCCAGGGTGCTCCTGGGCCAGCTCTTTTTACTGTACACAAAGCAGACCATGCTTTCTTCCTTTCCGTCAGGGCGCCCCCAGCCTTTTGGGGCCAAGACATGGGAGCCTGCAAGAGCTCAAGGAGCCAGCATTGGGTTCTCCTCCTCTGAGTTTAGAGGGTTAGGATTCCTGAGCCCAGCCTTTGAGGGAGGGAACAAGGTCATTGTAGTCTGGAGGAGTTGGTGCTGGCTCCAAAGGAGCCTCACATACCCCATGCTTGGTAGGTGCTCTGTAAGGCTTTTGGGATGACACTTGGGAGAGCTGGATGGGTGGAGACGGAGAAGAGAAATGAACCATGAGGAGAGGGGCTATAAAGCAGGAAAGATTGAGGTTAGACATTAGAAGACCTTATTGCATCACTTGAATCTCAGAAGGAAAAAAAGACACTTTTTTTCCCCACCCCAAACCTCCTTTCTTATTCCCCTGGAGGATTCTGGGAACTGCACTGTGGGTTGTCTGTCTGTGTCTGACATTTCGCTTCCCACTTCATGTCCCAACTTCATGAAATCATAACAGTGCTGAAAACTGCCCCGAGCCCCTGTCTCTGCACCCCTGGGTGCGCAGCTCCTGAGTGCCCCTATCTTCCCTAAGCAAGGAGTTCTCTTTCCTTAGGTTTCTGGCTGCTCCAGGTTCTGGGAGCCCTGCTTTTGAGTCATTGTAGCTGATGACTTCCTTTCCTCCAGAGTAGGGCTCCCCTACAGTACTCTCCTGTGCCTGGGGCAGGTAGGGAGAGCCAGGACAGGGCTAGCCAGCCCTTCTGGTTGCTCCCAGCGTGGGTGGGTGGAGTCCTGGGCTGGGAGGGGCTCTGCCCCTGGCTTTCTCGGCTCCCTTGAGTCTACTGCCCATCACCCCACTGAGGGGACCTGGCCTTCCCTTCCTCTTGAGAGAGAGCCTGGTTGGCCAGGTTGAGGTTAGGGCCGGGGGGTGGGGCGGGCGGTGTGGTGAACCAGGTCCCCAGATCTGCCCTGAAGTGTCCGCTAACACCGTACCCCTGTGGGGAGCACTGCTCTGACACTGTTTTTGTAGTCTGCTGGCTGAGAAGCTGAGGCTCCAGATCTTTGCTTAGGTTCTGTTTCCCCCCACTCCCCCAATAGACATCTTGTCAGCCAGTCTAGGGCCTGGGAAAGCCTCCTCTGCCACCTCCCCTGTCCGTGTGCTCCCCTCACCTGAGGGCAGGAGGACCCTTTTCTGTCCCTGGCTGGCAGAAGCCCCAGCTGGGAAGATGGGCTCCAGGAGGCACAGCCACTGTGTCCTTGGTTGGCCAGCTCCTCCTGGGCTCCCAACAGGAGGGTGAGGTCATCCAGTCCAGGGAGAGGACAGGTGTCCCTGGCTCCATGCCTGGAGTTGGGGGCAAGGAGGGGCCAGGAGGGGACTCCAAAATAGCAATTGTGACATCAGGAAGCAGGAGGGGGACATAGACCCAGGAATAACCAGGCTATTAAAAGGCTCCAGTGAGGTCAGGGGGCCAAGCAGGCTCTCTGGACCAGTGGGAGGCACAACCTGAGGAGAAGGGATGGGCCAGCAGTGGGCAGGATGGGCAGGCGTCACAGATCCTCATGATGCACTAGTCTGAGGTCCCAGCAGGGCCCCAGGAACAGGGGCTGCTCTGCCAGGCCTGGGACTGGTGGGAAAGAGCTGGATGCTGGCAGCCTCTTGACTCTTCTTAGAAGGGCTCCAACCTCAAGTCTGTTCCTACCTGGGTATTAGGGGTCATCGTATCTGTTAGCGGAAACCCTGGGGCAGCTTCATATACTCCCTTGTGCAAGATGCAGTGAGTTGTGGTGGTTAGAGCTCAGACTTGAGCCCCAGACATCCCAGCCCTACCATTTAAGCAGGTATATGACCTAGCATGAGTGACTTCATCTCTCTGTGCCTCAGTTTCCCCATCTGCACCTATCTCCTGAGATCAATGTGCAGAATAAATGAGGTGATATATGTGCTGCTTTTAGCGTTGCACCTGGCCCATTGCCAGGGAAGAGCTACCTGTGTTCTGAGGATGGGCAAGTGCTCCCTGGTCCCCTTTCCCTGGGTCGGGAGGGGGAGGCCTGTCTGGAAGGAGTCTCCCTGGCCCTGGAAGGAAGCTGAGCAGCCTGTGGATGCAACACGTCTAATGGGTAGGAGGGAGCTGTCAATCAGCTGCTGCTCTGGAGTCTCCCTGCTGGATGAGGGGCTGGGGAGGCACCTTCCAGGCTTCTGGCTGTTAGAAGGACTCCAGGGAGGATGCAAGGTTAGGCCAGGTGGCCCTGTCTGCTACCCTTTCTCAGACCCTTTCAGTTCCTTTACCTGCTTTGGATGGCAAGAGGGAAGATAGAGGATGGAATCTGGCTTTTTGGTCTCCAGCCCCTCGCCTGCCAGGAGCAGCGCCAGAGGTGCTCCGAGATGCATGGGTACTCCGCAGTCCTTCCCCAGCCCAGCCTCTGGCCACCCGGCTCTGTGGCCTTGGCTCTGAGTGCAGGCCCTCCCCTGTTCCCATCCCCCTGCCTGGCGCTTCCTCCTGGGGTGGAACGCGCCTCCCCCCCATGGGGCCTCCGCCAGGCCTGGGCTCCTGGCAGCCAGCCGGCGGCTCCCTGAGCATGCTCCACCTATTTATAGACAGGGCCCTCCCCCAACTGCTATTTCAGTCTTCTGCCAGCTGCCGGCGGCTCATTCGGGAAGGAGGAGCAGGGAGCCGGGCCCAGAGCTGTCACCCAGGGCTGGGAGGGAACACAGAGAGCCCGGCTTGCCTGCTGAGCTCCCCTTCCTGTCCTCTGAGTGCTGAGCCATACCCCAGCTCCAGAGAGCTGGGGAAAGCCTGGTAGTCGAATGCCCCTCTAGAACAGAGCTGGGCCTGTAGGTCTGGGGCCTCCCAGCTCCTCCTGCCGCTAGGAGCGCCCAGGCCGGATGAGGCACCTCCCCACAGCGTGGGTCCCAGCAGCAGTGGCCTGAGGGAGCCCCTGAACAGGGAGGGCTCCGCCCCACCACCTTCCCTTTGGCTGCCTCCCGCCTCAGGCGGCCCCCTCCCTGGCATGCTGCTGGTACCCAAAGCTCAGGGGCTCGTGGAGATGCTGCAGACCATCTATGAGACAGAATCCTGTTTCTCAGCAGATGGGATGTCAGGCCGGGAACCGTCCTTGGAAATCCTGCCTCGGACCCCTCTACACGGTATCCCTGTGGCAGGTAAGTACCTCCGTGTCCCCACCTGCCCTCTGCCATTGGGCATCTTTGTCCCTGAGGCTGGGCATCTGGCTCTGAGCCTCGCCCAGATGGGGTCTTGCTTAGATCTTTCTAGAGGGCTTTCTTCAGAATATGGATGGTTGGGGAGCCATCCTCACTGAGTGGGCTTCCCTGCCCTCTCTGGCTGAGGACCTGCCCTCCTGCCATGCCCTCCAGCTGTGCTGCATCCCTTCGAGTCTCTTTGGCCTCCAGCAGGGTCAGCATCAGCTGCTGGGGGCTGTGGATTACTAGAAGATCCTGGCCCAGTTGGCACGGTGGTCAGAGGGGAGGAAGTGGGTCAGTGACCTGCCTCCAGTCTGCCTGCTCCCCAGGTCTGGGCAGAGGAAGAAGCCATAGCTGGAGCGTCCATAAGAATAAACGCTACCCCGGTTCCTCTGGCTGGGTTCTTGGGGACAGAGGGTTGAGTGCAGTGATTTCTGCAAGTCCTCAGTCAGGAGTCCCCTGGGAATCAGATACCTGGGGAGCAGGCTTGATGCACTTGTGGTCAAGTTAGGCAGAGGCTGGCAGCTGGGATGTGGGGGGCCTTGGCTGCCTTAGTTCCTAGCTCCCCCATCTCTCTCCTTCCCCCAGGCCTTGGATTTTTCCCATCTCATGAGGATGAAGAGGTGTTACTCTGGCTAATATGGGCTTGAGGAACCCCTAGCCCTGCTGCCTTTTCAGCAGGGATGTTTTTGGCTCTTGACTGGGGGCGGGGGTCCCCCAGAGCTTGGCCACTCCCTCCCAGGAACCTGTTGGCAGCATCAGGCCTTTCTGGCACAGCCTCCTAACCAGGCCGGCACCACAAGATGCTTCCTCTTGGGAGGGGCCTGCTGGACCCATGCCGGCTTGGCCCCTCCTGGCAGTGGCTTGGCACTCGGGTGTGGGCGTCTGTGTGTATATGTAAAGGGAGTCTTTGCCTCTGGTTATGTGGGTGTGGGTCCCAACCTTTGAATTGGAAGGTGGGAGCTGTGTGCCTACGCAGGTACCTGTGATTTGGCTCTGAGCTGTCCAGGGATAAGGTTGCAGCTGGACTGGATGTGTCAGAGGATGAATGTTTTGGGAAGATTTGGAAAACCCTTGGAACAAGGCCTGCCATCTGTCTGGGCAGGGATGCCCATGCAGTCTCTTAGGGGAGGGCCATAACCCTGGGGGCCAGCCCTCCAGGGTACCCATGCAGGCCCCTGGGATGGGGGCATAACCCTGGGGGCCAGCTGTGTAGGGTGCTCATGCAGGCCCCTGGGAGGAGGTAGACACACAGAGGGCTGGTCTACCCCTGGTCTAGTTGAGCCTGCAGCTCTAGCTAAAGACCCTGCTGCTGACACCTACCCCAGAGCCCCTAGGGGTCAAGGTGGTCTCTTGGAAAGCAAAGAACTAACTGTGCAGAGCATCTGCTTGGGAGCAGCTCTACCCATTTGGCAGATGCCGTATCAGTTCACCCATGCCGCCCTGTCCCCACTGTCGCTTGCCTCCCAGCAAGGCTGGTGGTTGGCCTCCTCAGCTTATTCTCTCACCTTCTGTCAAGTTAGACTCCAGAAATCTTGCAAGCCAGAACCCCCCACCCCCATCCCTTCCCTAAGGCTGCCTGTCCCTGCATAGACCCCGCCCCAGCCCGTCCCTCTCTCCAGATCCCTGTTGTCCCCCCCCCATGCACACTGCCTAGTCTTTTGAGAGGTGGCGTGGTCCATGCTGGCAGGAGGGAGGCGTGAGTCACCTCAGCGGCTCAGGGAGAGGGCTAAGAATGTTCCCCCTGCGCAGCTCTGATGCTGTGTCTCTGACGCGGCTGGGGACAGATATAGGCCTGGAGCTCGGCTGCCTTGTTTTTTTTTGGACTCTGGAATGTAAATAGATGTTTCAAATAGAAACGCTTTAACCTTTGGGTTAAAAAAAAATCCACCCCAGATAAACATGGCCATGAGGGCCCAGGCAGCCTGGTGTTCCCCCTACCCCCCCCCCCCCCCCGCCTCCTCTCCCATCTCTTGATCAGTCTCCAGACAGGATGCAAAAGTCCATGGCTGAAAAAGCAGATGTCCAGGGACGCTTCTTGGGCAGTGTGTGTCGCCAGGCCTCCCCAGCACGAGGGGTTGGGGAAAAGGGGGCTTTCCAGGGTGGGGGTCTACCCTGGACTCTTGGCTTACTCCAGCAGCAAGTCTTGGGAACCCTATTTTAGGGGCATCCTTTGCTGTCTGCTGTTCCCCAGCGCTTAGCACAGTGCCTGGCACATGGATGAATGAATATTGCTTGAGGGGGCTGGCGTCCAGGGCTGATGGCAGGGTTCCTGGGCGCTATTCTGGGGTTTGGCCCTCTGGGTGACTGGAGACAGCTATGGTGAGTTGCCCCAGCGGGGAGCCAGGGCCTTGGCAGGCAGAGCCCATGAGGGATGCGGGGCACTCTCTGCTGTTGCTGCGTGAGGAGGGGGACAAATCGCACCTTCCACTTGTGCGATCAGAGGTCTTCCTTGACCAACGGGGTCTCTGCCTAGCTCCATCGAAACAGCCCAGTGTACAGTGGCTACTTCCCTCACCCAGGCCTGCTACTGGCCTGGGGAGCCTGGGAGCTTGAAGTCTGGTGAGGGATTCCCAAGGATGCGGAGCTGGCGGATCCCCTGCCTCCCTTCTGTGGGCCCTGGATTCCGCTTTGGCCTGGACTGGGCGGAGCTGATGCTTGGGCAATGTGCAGGATCTTAAGAGCAGGCACGGAGGAGGAGTCTCCCTTCCCAAGTGAGGCAGGGTGTGATCCTGCTTGTGCCAGGAAGGGACGCTGTGGATGCTGGGAAGTGCCATGGGGCTCAGGTTTGGTATTGGGGTTTCCCCTGGATATTCCTACTCATGTTCTTCAGACCATTCCGAGCTTGGCTGTGTCTGTGGGTGTGTAGGTGTTGGGGTGTGGGGAAGGAAGGAAGGGCGAGACTCGTGTAGGAAGGGAATGAAGATTATAATGTACTAAGTGACAGGGGTAGCAGGTGCTTTCCTAACCTTGTCTCTTTTAGGAAGGTATTAATAGCTATGTTTTACAATTGAGAAGGATCAGAGAGGTTAAGGAACTTGCCCAAGGTCACAGAGTGTGTGACAGCTGGAATTCGGATTAGGTCTCTGTGTTGGGCCACCACTATCCTCCACAAAAGCTCCTTTGTGCAAATTTTTAAAAGGTGGCCCTTCTTCCGGGTGGATACAACCTCATGCCAGAGTTCATGGCTTAGCAATTGGATCGTGGGCTAGATTTCAGCCCCCAACTTGCCGCTTCACTTGGGTGCCCTTGTGCAGTATAACCTTGTGCAGTATAACAACCTGCATAACCTTATGTGGTGGGCCTGTCTTGGTGCTTCCAAAGTTTGTGCTCCTAAAGAATAGAGACCTGAGGTTTCTGAGAGGAGGCTTTGTTTTCTATAAATGCTAGGGACCATTTGGTCAGCTATTTGCCTCCTTGCAGGGATTTTGGCCCAAGGGGAGAAGAGGCTCAGGAACAAATTGGAACACCCCATCCCATTCAGCCTTCCCTGCCCCCTTTCCCTCCTACCTCATCCCCTCCTCTTGTTTCTGAGACCCTCAGCTGTCCCTTCTCTGCTGCACAGCTGCCAGACAGGAAATCAGATTAACTGTGTCCACACACACACAGCTGTAACAGCTGTCAGGTTGGCAGCAAAATGAGTGCAGCCAGTCCGGGGACACTGTGAGAAAGTAGTTTGCAAACTTTCAGTTGCATCAGAATTATCAAAGGAGTGTATTAAAATGCAGAATACCAGGCCTTCCCCGTTCAGATTCTGTAGGGAATCCCAGGAACCAGCATTTTAAACACATCTCAGCTGATTCTGATGTGCGTAGACACAGACCATGCTTGGAGTAAGGGCTGTATGGACAGGAGTCATGGGGACAGGGGTCATGGGGCCCAGCAGCCTGCCAGTGGTTGTCACCAGCATCCCTGGAAGGCCTTGGTGGGCTTTGGGACTCCTGGGAGAAGGGCCTCCTGCAGAGGGAGGGAGGCTGTCGCCCCAGGCAGAGTCAAATCCAGCTCCCAGCAGCCTGGAAGTCTGGAGAAGGGAGGATGTTTTGAGATGCTGGGGAGCAGGTGCCCAAACCAGCTGGGGCAGGGGATTATGGCAAGTGGCCAGGTGGGCAGGTGGGCAGGGTGCCCTGCTGGATGCTCAGGGCTGGGTTGTGCTGGGGGAATGGAGGCACAGCCCCTGCCCTGGGGCCCCTGCAGGCCACCCCAGGTGCAGAGTGAACAGTCCCAGCAACAGCTGCAGACTCTGAGTGGTTAGTGTGCCTTTTAATCGCCTCTAGCTTGGTGCCCAAGTGTTTCCTGGAAATGGCTGGGCTGAAGTGTCTGCTGCTTCTCCAGATAGCAGCCCAAGATCGACGACTAGCTCCGTCTTCACCAGGGGGAGACGCTTCGTGCCTTCCATCAGGGCTCTTCCTCCTCTGAGCACAAGGTCCCTCAGAGGCATGATCTGCCCCAAGCTTCTGGGGGTTCCATTCACTCAGCCCCCTTCTCCCCTGTGCTCCTGGGCTCTGGTGTTTGGGGGCCAACCAGGTGCCCTGTCTAGATTCCTGTATCTTTAATGTTTAATAGAGAGTTTGGCTCCTCGCTCCACCTCTTGTTAAATTCAGGAGCAGCCTTTGAGGGTTCTCCTGTTTTTCAGTGGGAGGCAGAGAAAGAGCCAGAAGGCCTGGGGTTAAGCCCTGGCTCCTCCGCCTCCTTTCCAGGTGACATTGGATAAGTCTCTTCCATTTCTGGCCTCACTGTCCTCCTCTGTCAACTGGGGAACTGCATTGCTGATCTGCAGGTCCTTCCTGCACTGATGTCCTGAGTCTCTGAAGTCAGTTTCGCATTGCTTCTGCCTTGGGAGAAGAGGGGCTTAGGGTCTCCTGAGTCCTGGCCCCAGGAGGATGTGGAATAGTATCGGGGAGAGGGGTGTTGCCTGCAGTGGGCACAGTGCAGTTAGATACCAGGGAAGACTTTCTGACTGCTTGGAGCTGGGGCCCCAAGAGCAGGGACCAAAACTCATGTTCTTCTGAGCTAATGCTTGTGAGGGACAGGAGGGATTCCACCGCTGTGGGCTAGGCCATGGAGGACAGAGTGGCCCTTGGTGGAGGCAGCGAGGCAGGAGAGACAGCCTGCAAGTGCTGTGGTTGGGAAGGGGCTGTTCCCAGAGCTTCTTCCTCCAGCATTGGGATCCTGCCGCTGGCCACTCCAGCTGGTGTTGTGTGGGGCTCACGGGAAGGGCTTTGATTGGGACAGGACCACAGAGCGACCTTGGGACAATCTGAAATGAAAGAGCTAAGGCTTCCCTCTGGCAGAGGTCTGAGCCTGCCTGCCTTAGAATTAGGGCGGTCTGTGAACCTGGCTCCACGTAATTCTAAGTATTTTGTTTCATGCACTTTAGAAGTGGTCCATAGGCTTCACTAGACTGCCAAAGGGGTCCAGGACACACAAAATGTCAGGAGCCATTAATAATAGCCTTGACTAGCACCTCCTGAGACCGTCCTAGGCCCTGTGCCAAGCTCCTCTGCACGTGTGCTCTCTCCTGAGCCTGACAGCTCTGGGAGGCAGGTGCCATTCTTGCTCCCATTTCACAAATGCCCGCAGGAGCACGGGGAGGTGATCGGTGCCTTGTCCTATGAAGTGGCAAGCTGACTTGAACTCTGGAATTCTCTTATGCCGGAGTCTTTGCTCTTAACCATGACGTGATGTGTGTTGCTTGTGTTACGTGAGGAGTTGTGAAAATTGCTAGGTGAGAGTCATCCCCAGCTTGCACATGTGGAAATACTGTCTGAATTGCGGTGGAACCTGTTGAGCCTAAATTGGCTTCACTAGTCACGTAAGAGCACAGAAATAGATCATGGGAAACCGTCCTCGGTGGGGAGGGGTCATCGGCGTCATAGGGAGGAGTGTGAAATGCTGTTCCCTGCCCCCTTCCAAATTCTCTCAAGGCCAAGAAAGGGACAAGAGCCTTTTCCCATTCTCCAGAGGGATAGAATGAGGTCATTAGATTTTAAGGATGCTGCTGATTCCCCAGCCTGGCAAGGGGGGTCCTGAGGGCGTGGGTGCTGGTGGAAGGTGCTGCCCTTTAGGGTGGGCTGCCAGCCCTTTGCTCTCCAGAGGGCAGTTATCCAGGGCTGGCTCACACTGAGGGCCTGGGATGCCCCAAATTGGAGCCAGGCTGCACAGGTCCGTGTTCAGAGGGAGCCTGCCTGAGCTGGGAGTCAGGACAGCTGGGTTCGAGTCGCTGCTATTTACTTGGTGGGGTCTTCTGCACTGTAGCCTCTCGAAGGGGCTTGGTCTCCTCGTCTGTGTAATGAGGGGGCTGAAACAGATGGTCTCCAGGCCCCTTTACTCTCTCCATGGTAGCTCCTCAGCCCCAGGGCTTCTGCAGAGGCCTCGTTTTGTCCTGTGTAGACATTCCAAACAGCTTAAGGCACCCCTCCCTCATACTCTACCTACCCTGGACCCCTCCTCCTCCCCTGGCCTTCAGTGGCTGGTGGCTCTTGGGAGAACAGTCTTTTTAGAGCCAAATGTTTAGCTTCTTAGGTCTGGAGGTGGGTCCACCCCTGTGCTGCCCCCTCCATCCAGAGCTTCTCCAGGGGGAACGAAAAGTAGCATTTCCCTGCTCCCAGGGTGTGCCTCCCAGGGATTCCGGAGTTGGTGACTCCTCCAAGAGAGGGCTTGGAGCTGGGGCCTGGCTTGTGGTGTGTTGAGAGCAGGAGGCCTTGCTCCTGGGCAGTTAGATCTGTTTTTTATTTTGAACCTCTGTTCCCCAAAGTGCTACTAGAACCTACTCCTTGTGTCCCAGAGGCCCTTGTCTGCTTGGGGGCAGTTTCCCTTTGCCTGGACACTCTTTTTTAGTCTAGGGCTATGCTGGCAGTTGTCCCAGAGTGCCCCGTCAGCACCTGCATATATCCCAAGGAGCCAGGCTGTCCCTGGTTCTGCTGTCCAGAGAATCTGCTGTGGGAGCCCCCAGTGGGCTGACGGGGTTCCTGGAGATGGGGGAGGCCCAGTGATGGGAAGGAAGTGTCGCTAAGGTGTTGCCACTGCCCACTTGTGCCCATGAGCTGGGCAGGGTGGCCCCTTGGAGCCAGAGCCTCATAAGTGTGAGGCCACTATGATGGCTAGAAATACGTAGCCCTGCCCACCCAGCTACCTGGGCAGGGGCTTCTCCATGGAGGCAGTGTCCCTCAGTCCTGCAGAAGGCCAGAGAACAGGATGGTGTTGCCATTTGTTCCCAAGGCCACCACTCCCAGGAGGAAGGGTCCGAGTCCCCGGGGAGGAGTGGAGTATGGGGCAGGTAGCCCTGGACCCTTCCGTCTTCCCTCTGCAGGAGATTGCTGTGTTGGCTCTCCAGCTTCCTCTCTGTTCCCTACAGCTCTCT
Organism: Equus asinus; assembly: GCF_041296235.1. Lineage (NCBI taxonomy): Eukaryota > Metazoa > Chordata > Mammalia > Perissodactyla > Equidae > Equus > Equus asinus. The sequence goes on along the minus strand of NC_091802.1, from coordinate 42,932,332 downwards.
GTGAGAAGGAGGCATGGGGTTGGGGAGGACCCAGGGCCTCGCCCTCCCACATGAGCCCTCCCCTGGCCTTTCAGGGGGCTCTTTGCTAGCCAGAGCTCCCAGCCCGTCTTTTAGGGAACACTGTCTCTCTGCCCGCTCTCTTCCCTTTCCTCCACCTTTCTCGGTCCACCAGGAGGTGGTCAGGAGTTTCCTCCTATCATGGCACACCCATTTCCCCTTCCAGGTGCTTGGTTCTGATGGCACTGCCACCTGCTCTGCTTGTGCCAAGCTAGCAGAGGGCACAGATCCACGAGGGGGTGCAAGGCCAGCCAGGCTCTAGGTTTTGTGCCGAGCAGACTACATTCAGGGGGCTCTGTGCCTCCCCCTATCCTTTCCCTGACTCCAGCTGCCCAGCCGTGGCCTCTTCCATCTTGGATGGAGCCATGTTACTACCTGGCAGACTCCTGGCATGTCACATCCTGTCCAGGCCCCACAGGGCCTGCAGATTAATATTCTCCAGTCGCTCGTGCTTCCTGCTTGCATGGGAACAAGGCTGTGTGGCACAGCCTGCTGGCTGCCCTGCCACTTGCATACCAATGGGACTATGGCTCCCGCTGCGGTGTAGGCCCTAGTGTCTCTGCTGCAGTGGTGGCTGTGCGGGAGCCCTGGTGGGAGATTCCCCTTGCCTGAGCCTGTGCCCTCTCTGCAGGGCTCCTGCAAGGGAAGCCAGCATGGTTGGCGGCAGTTCCAGCCTGAGCGGGGTTATCTGCTGGGGGCCAGGAGTGCTTGGACCCCTGCCCTTCCCTGGGCGGGCATGCTGGCATCCGGCTCCCGCAGCCCCAGCACAGTCGGGAGCAGCAGGTTGAAGCCCGTCCACCTCTTGGCTGAGCGATCAGAGTGCCACAGGCCAAGCCAGCCTTGCCTAGGAACAGATAAATCTCCAGCCAGCTTGGGGCCTTGCTGAGCATTTCCAGGGCCAGGCAGACCTGAGGCTGGCTGCTGGCTCCTTGCTGCCACCCTGCTTTGTACCCGGGACAGGCCGGCTACCTCTAGAAAGGCCCTTTGCAGTTTCTAGGGGCCCTTCCCCCTGGTGTTAGGGCAGGACATAGGTTGGGAGGGAGAGTGAGTGAGAGTGTGTGTGTGTGTGTGTGTGTGTAACTCCACCCTCCTGGCCACATCTGGCCACTCCTGCAGATGTGGCTCTGGCCTTGTGGCCACAGAGTCGTCAGTGTGGCTGGCGGGCAAACCAAAGAGGAATGTGCCTAGCAGTGCTGGGGGGAGAAGGAGCTGGTAGGGATCAAGAGAGACATTCTACCCAGGCGTTACCTTCCATCCCCACCTCCAGTGGGTCCCAGAGGCCTTATTCAGGCATGAGGGTAGCATTGCCTTAGTCTTCAGCAGGTCTTGCCCCTGCCTTGGTGACATTCATTCAGTGCAGGCTCCCTTGAAAGATCCAGGCCCATAGACTGCACAGGTTGTGGGAGCCTCTCTTAGCTCAGCCCTTAGCCCCTCTCCCAGCGCCCTCTCTACTCCCAATGAGGGATGGCAGTGGGGGCCTAGGCAAGAGGCCTGCTCACAAGTGCAGGAGACGCTGGCCGCCAGCAGGATGGTGGGGTCCTTCCTTCTCCAGGCCTGGGCTGGAGTGGGCCACAAGAAAGTCTTCCCAGCTCCCTGTGGCCTTCCTGGGCTGGAGTGAGGAAAGTGAGGGCTTTCTTTGGAGAAAGAAATGGAAAAGAAATAAGACGGGTTGGCCCTGCCTCTCTCACTTCCTCCTTCCCAGGCAGTGGGTAGCCTGTCTTCCCCTTCCTGCTGGCTTCAGGAGGCTTTGTGGCATGTGGGCTGGGCTTGGGGCTCCCTGCTGATGTGGTGTTTGCCTGGTTGCCCTGGCAACCGCGGGGCAGTGGTGGGGAGTGACAGTCAGTGACCAGAGGACAGTGTACAGAGCTCAAGAGGTCGAGACTCAGCCCTCCCACAAAGCTGTTGGAACCTTTTGCCACTCCCTGTGGCCCATTGTCCACATGGTGGCCTGGACCCAAGGTCTTGGGACCCAGCAGGCCCCTCGGCCCCTTTCCCCTTGCCAGTGGGTTCTCCCTGGGACTGGAGTCCTGAGATCTCTGCCTCAGCTCCAGCCCCTCCTGCCATTACCCTTCTTCCTGTCTGATTCCTTTTCCTTTCCTGTCTCCTCCTCCTACCTCCTCCCTGCGCTTGCCCGCCCATTCTCTCCTTCCCCCCTCCCCCCAGCACAGCTGCTGTTTGGCTCACTCTATATATAGCGGCATTTTCAGGGTAATTACAATAAAACTGTTGAAAGGAGATAATCCAGCAAAGGAAACGAGTCTGACTCCCAGCCCCCTTCTGTCCCTGCTTTGGTGCAGCCCTGCACCCCCTTTCCCTGAGGCATTCTGTTCCCACCCCACCCAATTCCCATAACCTCTCCCTCCCTCCCCCGTCTGCCCCAGCTGGTGTGGGACAGAGGAAAGGGAAGAGGGTAGGGATGTCCAGAGGATCCCCACAGGCCTGGGTTTCCTGAGGGCCCTGGCTGCCAATCCCATCCATTCTAGAACCAACCTCTGTGCCTCAGTTTCTCTTCTAGTACAGGCTTCTTGGTGGGGAGTGTGTGGTGTTGAGAGTGGAGGAGGTGGCACAGGAAGGACAGTGGTTAAAAGCATAGGATTTGGATTCATATCCTGGTCCATCAAGGACCTGGCTGGATGTCTTTTGTCGTGTTACTTAAACCTTTGTAAACCTGTTTCCTCACCAGTAAAGTAATTCACATAAAATGCCTGGTGGTGTTAACTGTCAGTGACGGTATTATGTGTCAAGCACTCATAATCTTCCAGGTACCGTGCTTCAGTCTTGTTTATATAATCTTACTGAAGTTCATGGCTTCGACCTCCTTTAATTAAGGCGGAAGGCTGTATCCACGGAGCTGAGGGATTTGACTTCCCTCTCTCAACTCTCTTTGGGTCTAGTAGTCCTGCCTAGTAGCTTTCTGGGTCCCAGGCATGACTGCCAGGGTCTCGTGGGGTCTTGGATGGGGCCCACTGACCCCTTCTCATCTCTTCTCCCCGCAGTGGAGGTGAAGCCGGTGCTGCCAGGAGCCATGCCCAGCTCCATGGGGGGCGGGGGTGGAGGCAGCCCCAGCCCTGTGGAGCTGCGGGGTGCTCTGGCAGGCCCTGTGGACCCCGCGTTGCGGGAGCAGCAACTGCAGCAGGAGCTCCTGGTGCTCAAGCAGCAGCAGCAGCTGCAGAAGCAGCTCCTGTTCGCTGAGTTCCAGAAACAGCACGACCACCTGACACGGCAGCATGAGGTCCAGCTGCAGAAGCACCTCAAGGTGAGTGAGGGGGGTATGGGGGGCTCCCCAGACCCCCACCCCTGGACCTCTCTCACCCTGCCTCCCTCCCTCTGTGCCTCTGCAGCAGCAGCAGGAGATGTTGGCAGCCAAGAGGCAGCAGGAGCTGGAGCAGCAGCGGCAGCGGGAACAGCAACGGCAGGAGGAGCTGGAGAAGCAGCGGCTGGAGCAGCAGCTGCTCGTCCTGCGAAACAAGGAGAAGAGCAAAGAGAGTAAGGCCGGGGGCCTCCTGGGGCCAGCTGGGACTCCTGCCCCTGCCCCCAGCTGTGGGGTCCTGGCCCCAAGCACCCAGGTCAGCTGTGCCCTGTCCCGCAGGTGCCATCGCCAGCACTGAGGTGAAGCTGAGGCTCCAGGAATTCCTCCTGTCGAAGTCAAAGGAGCCCACGCCAGGCGGCCTCAACCATTCCCTCCCACAGCATCCCAAATGCTGGTAATGGCCCTTGGCAGGCATGGATCGCAGAGGCGCTCTGCTTGGGGCTGCCTGGCTACAAGCTGGCAAGGGGCTCCCTTGATCATATATGATGCTATATACAGGCCCTGCAGTCTCTCCTGGGAGACGAGACTCCCAGCCCTGGTTTCTCTCCTGGCTTCCCTCCCCAGAAGCCACTTCCTATTCCTATATGCAGTAGATAGTTCATACATGTAGATTGCTAAGTGGCAGGTCCAGCTGGCTGGGTGATAACCTGGATCTCTTTCCATCCTACCCTCTACCCCCCAGGGGAGCCCACCATGCTTCTTTGGACCAGAGTTCCCCTCCCCAGAGCGGTCCCCCTGGGACGCCTCCCTCCTACAAACTGCCTTTGCTTGGGCCCTACGACAGCCGTGATGACTTCCCCCTCCGCAAAACAGGTGAGTGAGTGTGCAACCTGGCCTCCTAGGAAGTGGCTCCTCGGAAGTAGAGGTGGGAATGTAGAGGGGCTGGGTTGCAGGTGTGTGCCATTTGTGTGGGTGTATCCAAGCCCCGGCTACCTTCTCCCCAGCCTCTGAACCCAACTTGAAAGTGCGTTCGAGACTAAAGCAGAAGGTGGCCGAGCGGAGAAGCAGTCCCCTCCTGCGTCGCAAAGATGGGACTGTCATTAGCACCTTTAAGAAGAGAGCTGTGGAGATCACAGGGGCTGGGCCTGGAGGTAAGGCTCCCCTCCTGTTCCTGTTCTGAGGGCCTCGGAGTTGGGGGGTGGCTCCAAGCAGGCCCAGGTGACAGCCATTTCTCCCATAGTGTCGTCCGTGTGTAACAGCGCGCCAGGTTCTGGCCCCAGCTCTCCCAACAGCTCCCACAGCACCATCGCTGAGAATGGCTTTACTGGCTCAGTCCCCAACATCTCCACCGAGGTACAGGCCTGCTGAGGGCTGGGCGGGCGGGTCAGAGCTGCTCCCTTTCCCTTGGATAGCTCCTTCTGGTCTGGCTTGCTGAGAGTGCCCAGCAGGGACTTCTCTGCCTGTGTGGACAGGCTGAAGGGACCTGTTGCCCTGAAGTGGGATTTGTCCCATGGGCCTCTGAAAGGCTCTGATCTCTCAGTTTCCCGCAGGTGGGACTTGGTTAGGGGAGTGGGGCACCATAGAGCCTTCGGCCTCGGCCCCGGGTGGCCTCCCATTGCCTCTCTCATGCCTGTCTCTCCCGACTACTCCCCAGATGCTCCCCCAGCACCGGGCCCTCCCTCTGGACAGCTCCCCCAACCAGTTCAGCCTCTACACGTCTCCCTCTCTGCCCAACATCTCCCTAGGGCTGCAGGCCACGGTCACTGTCACCAACTCACACATCACTGTGAGTATGAGGCACATACCCCGTCATTCCTCTGGTGTTGAGGTCTTTGGTCCTGGATGTCCTCAGCTGGGGCCTTTGTCCTCCCAGGGCCCTAAAGGAGATCAGATGGCTCTGCCCAGAGCTAGGGGGTGGGCAGAGGGCAGATGAGGGATGCTAGTCCAAAGTTGGCAAGCCTGGGAGCAGTATAAGCCCCTCCCTCATCTCCGTTTCCCCTCCCCACCCCCAGGCCTCCCCGAAGCTGTCATCGCAGCAGGAGGCCGAGAGGCAGGCCCTTCAGTCCCTGCGGCAGGGTGGCGCATTGACGGGCAAGTTCATGAGCACATCCTCCATCCCTGGCTGCCTGCTGGGCGTGGCACTAGAGGGCGACACGAGCCCCCATGGGCATGCCTCCCTGCTGCAGCATGTGCTGCTGCTGGAGCAGGCCCGGCAGCAGAGTACCCTCATTGCTGGTGAGTGGACAAGTGGCTGTGCAAGGGAGGGGGTGTCAGGGCCCCCTTCTGGGGGCTCAAGGCAGAGCCAACCATCAGGGAGAAGTAGCCAGGGATACCTTCCTGCCTTGTCATAGCTCCCCTCAATGGCTTCATTGATTTCTTCTACATTCTACAGACGTTGTTGAGTACCTGCAGCCTGCCAGGCGCTGTTCTCGACAACGTCTGCAGCCGTGATGGAGCTCACGTTCCCGAGCAGCGCCGTCCGCTAGAAATGTAACACAAGCCGCATGTGTAATTTAAGGTTTTCTAGAGCCACATTGAAAAATGTAAAGAGAAACAGGTGAAATTAATTTTAATAACATTTAACTCATTATATCTAGAACATTATCATTGCAACATATAATCAATATAAAGAATCATCAGTGAGATGTTTTACTCTGTTTCACGCTGTCTTTGAAATCCAGTGTGTATTTCGTACTTCAAGCACATCTCAGTTTAGACAGGCCATGTTTCAAGCACTCAGTAGTCACGTGTGGCTGGCAGTTATGGGTTTGGACAGCACAGCTTTGGACACTCAGCCCTTAAGTAGCTGGTGGCATTAGAAGAGGTTCTGCTTACAAGCCACATGATCCCGGCCCCTAGGCTTCCCAGCCTGGTGGGTCCATGTCCACGATCAGAGGTCTTGTTGCAGTTGGGGAGAACTAGTCATTGTTCACTCACAGACAGCCTGAGACTATACAGTCATGCATCACTTAACGACAGGGACATGCTGTGAGCAATGCATCGTTAGGTGATTTTGTCGTCGTGTGGACATCATAGACTGTCCTTACACAAACCTAGATGGTACAGCCTACTACACACCTAGGCTATCTGGTACTAATTTTATGGGAACACTGTCATGTATGTGGTCTGTCATTGACCAAAACATCATTATGTGGTGCTTGACTGTATGTGCAATCATAAACGAATCAGAGGGAGAGAATGGTGAATCCAGGAAGGCTTGCTGGAGGCAGTGGCTCTGAGCTGTGAAACGGTTCAGTTGTGGGGAGGAGGAAGAATGAGGGTCAGGTTTGGGGGCAGGATGTTCCAAGCCCCTCCAAGGTTTTCCTGAGTGTGTAGGTGGTGGTGTTCTAGGAGGGGAGAGTCTCAGGGTGGGATGGGGGTGCCTTGTGCCCCAACAATGATGGTTACTCCCTTCTCCTCACCCCACAGTGCCACTTCACGGGCAGTCCCCGCTGGTGACAGGTGAACGCGTGGCCACCAGCATGCGGACAGTGGGCAAGCTCCCGCGGCACCGGCCCTTGAGCCGCACTCAGTCCTCGCCGCTACCCCAGAGCCCCCAGGCCCTGCAGCAGCTGGTCATGCAGCAGCAGCACCAGCAGTTCCTGGAGAAGCAGAAGCAGCAGCAGCTGCAGCTGGGCAAGGTGAGCTGGGAGAAGCGAGTGTCCAGGGCTGTGCCGGGGGCAGGGTGCAGGAGGGCACCAGGCTGGCAGAGGGGAGTGGGGGCTGATACCTTAGGCCACTCTCTGGGCTGCATTTGATGGGAAGAGCCACCTTACCTTTTTCTAATTCACATAGAAGCTCTGGGTGGGCTGGGCGGCTGCCAGGGAGAGGGGAGGGAAGGATAAGACCTTCCGGGCCTCAGGCTGCACAGCTGCTCCCCTTCCCAGCTCATGTGCCCCCTCCGCTGTGCTTCCAGATCCTCACTAAGACTGGGGAGCTGCCACGGCAGCCCACCACCCACCCTGAGGAGACAGAAGAGGAGCTGACGGAGCAGCAGGAGGCCTTGCTGGGGGAGGGAGCCTTGACCATACCCCGAGAAGGGTCCACGGAGAGTGAGAGCACGCAGGAAGACCTGGAGGAGGAAGAGGAGGAGGAGGAAGATGAGGAGGAGGAGGAGGAGGAGGACTGCATCCAGGTCAAGGATGAGGAGGGCGAGAGTGGCGCTGAGGAGGGGCCCGACTTGGAGGAGTCCAGTGCTGGTTACAAAAAGGTGCCCCCTCCACCCCAGCCCCTGATCACCACCCCTCTGTCCCCCTGCTCCTTTGCACGCTTGCCTTCCCTCTCCCTAGTCTACGGTTTCCAGGCTGTGCAGGAGCAGCTTTTCTGAAGAGAGCAGAAGGGGAGGAGGATAGAGACAAGGGGCTGTGGAAGGGAGGGAGCTGTCTGTGCCCCAGTCTGCCAGTCCCTCCCTGCATCTGTGACTGCCCCCGCCTGTCTGCTTGTGTGTGTGTGTGTGTGTGTGCGCGCCCGCCTGTGTGTATCTGCGTTTCTGCCTGCGTAGGGCTGGTTGTGCGTCGGTCTCTGCATGCTTGTGCGCGTGTGTACACACCCGCCCCCACTGTTACTACAGTCTGCCCTGCACCTAGCACATACTCCATTCATTGCGGACATAACCGAGCCCTCAGGGCCTGACTCATCCCGCCCCCTCCCACGCCCCCATCCCTCCCAGCCTCTTACCTCAATGCTACTCTGGCATGACTCATCACGTCCCCCCATCCCTCCCTATCTCCTCAGAGAGGGAGATGGTAAAGGCTAGAGTGTCTCCTGTCCCTGGAGGGAGGAGGTGGGGAAGGAGGAGGTTTGGAAGAGTAGGGCTGGATTGGGGCCTCCCTGGAGGCCCCAGGGCACCCCTCCTCACTTCTCTCTCACGCTAAGCCTCAGCACCCACTCTCCTCCTTCCCAGGTGTTCTCAGATGTCCAGCAGCTGCAGCCGCTGCAGGTGTACCAGGCACCCCTCAGCCTGGCCACTGTGCCCCACCAGGCCCTGGGCCGCACCCAGTCCTCACCTGCTGCCCCTGGGGGCATGAAGAGCCCCCCAGACCAGCCCACCAAGCACCTCTTCACCACAGGTGAGCCCCACTACCGCCGGCTGTCTGTCCACCACGTGCCAGGGGCCTGTGCATGACATCCAGCCTTGTGGGCATTGTGAAGAGCTGTAGCCCCTACCCTGAAGGGACTGCTAGGGCCCCTCAAAGCTCCACGAAGGGAGAGAAAACAGGCCTTTGTTCTCTCCCTGTGTACCACAGCCACCGTTGGTAGTGGTGGCAGCCTCTACCCCACTGAGAGGGTGGTGAGTGCCCTGTCCCTACCCACTGGGACAGCATCTTTTTCAGAGCCCCCACCCACCACCGCTGAGAGAGCCACCTGATTCTGTGCCATCACCGCACAAGTCCTGGAGCACTGAGTGGAGCGAGCCCACTGTCCCACTTGGGTCCTGCCCTTCTAGCTTCCCCTCTTTCTCCCCGTGAGGTCAAGAATGAGGCCTAAGTCCATTCCAGAAAGCTCTTCGGTGTGAAGCTGCCCCATGAGAGCTCTGAGGGGGCACAGATGCCTGAGGATGGTCCTATCTCACCAGTGGGATGTAGGGGGAACAGCACATAGGGGCGGTGACGGGAGGTGGGGAAGGAGGAGGTGTGGTGAGAGGGGAACAGTGTGGGGGCATGGTGGGCAGAGATCAAAACTGTCGAGGGCAGCCTGGCTGAGGCCTGAGGAGTAGGGAGGCATCTGACAGGCAGTAAAGGAGGAAAGGCATGTCAGGAGAAGAGAAGAGGGGCAGACTGTGACAAGGCCCAGAGCAGTGCTGGCTGACAGGTGTGTCTCTGGCCCAGGTGTGGTCTACGATACCTTCATGCTCAAGCACCAGTGCATGTGTGGGAACACACATGTGCACCCTGAGCACGCCGGCCGGATTCAGAGCATCTGGTCCAGGCTGCAGGAGACAGGCCTGCTTAGCAAGTGCGAGGTAAGGGGAGCCCTTCCTTCCTCCAGCCCCCAACTCCAACCCAGCCAAAGCCTTTGCATCTCCCCTGTTGGTGAAGCCTCTCTCTGTGTCTCTTCCTCATCCTCTCTTCAACTCCAACCTCAGGGCCAGTCCCCCCAGCCACCTTCCGGTTCCACCTCTTGCAGCCTGTGTTCCCCAGCTCAATGGTCCCCAGGTCACTGGAGAGGGTCCTGGACTGGAGTCCCAGGGGGCCAGAAAGTGGCTCCATGTGGGGCAGAGAGGGTGTGGGCATCAAGGAGAACTGGACCTCCAGTGCCACCCCTCACTGGCCTCTCCTGCTCTCCCCTGGCAGCGGATCCGGGGTCGCAAAGCCACGTTGGATGAGATCCAGACTGTGCACTCCGAATACCACACCCTGCTCTATGGGACCAGCCCCCTCAACCGACAGAAGCTGGACAGCAAGAAGCTGCTCGGTGAGAGCTGACGGGCTGGTGGGCAGGGCATGGGCCAGGCCTTGTCCACTGCCTAGGTGGGATAGGGGTAGGTGGGATAGTTCAGAAGACTGCTCGGTCAGGGTAGACAAGTGGGTCCCAATGGGCACAGGTCATCCCTGTGGCAGAGGTGGCACAGTGGCCACGTTGCATACCTCCAGGGCGTGCCATTCACATAGACTACAACATGAACAGAACGTGCTGGTAGGGTGCATTGCAGGAGGATGGAAGGTGACGGGTCAGGCTTGGTGATGGGGGAACAGTTTGCTCTTCTCCTTACCGATCGTTCCCCTTTCTCCCTGCCATCTGCCCCAGGGATAGGATGTCTCCCTAGAATAGGGGACAGACATCTCCCAACCGGTGTGGGCTGCAGAAACCTTTCCTGTGCTTGGGTTTGGCCACCTTTTTCTATGACTGAGCTCACTGCCCTCTGCAGACCCCACCCTGCAGCCCTGGCAGTCGAGGCAACCTCCAGAGTAGCCCTGTCCCTCTTCTCTGCAGGCCCCATCAGCCAGAAGATGTACGCCATGCTGCCTTGTGGGGGCATCGGGGTGAGTAGGGCACCTGCCAGTGGAGATGGGAGGGTGGCTCTTCCAGCTCTGGCCCTTCTCTTCTCGCTGCTGGTCTGCTATCCAGGTGCCCACCCCCATTCTTGCCCTCCCCCTGCAGGGGGCACGCTGAAGCCTGCTCTCCTGCTCCCGCAGGTGGACAGTGACACCGTGTGGAACGAGATGCACTCCTCCAGTGCTGTGCGCATGGCGGTGGGCTGCCTGGTGGAGCTGGCTTTCAAGGTGGCGGCTGGAGAGCTCAAGGTGAGTGCGTGCTGGGAGACTCAGCACAACTTGGCTTGGTCCTGCATCCTCAGGAGTGCAAGATGGGGGCAGCTTTGGCTTTCCCATCAGTATGGCACTGTCCTTTGCAACCTCAACTCTCAGGTGCCAGAGTTGGGAGGAAGTGACAGCTCTAGGACCAGCTAGGGGGTGAGGGGTATAGAGGGACCAACAAAGAGGCATTAATGTCTGGTGCTCTCATGGGTATCCTGAGCCAGAGATGGTGTCTGCTTGCCCATGTTGGCCCATAGCGGGCGTTCCTAAAGATGTGTGGGATATATATTTCTGATCTGTGTTCCCTTCCTTGCCTGGCTTATGCTTCTCTCCTTCTGTGTGTCCACCCACTCTGTGGCCACCTTGCCTGCCTGTCTGTCTCTTATCTCTGTCCCTCTGTCTGCACCTCTTCAGAATGGATTTGCCATCATCCGACCCCCAGGACACCATGCTGAGGAATCCACAGCCATGTGAGTGCCACCCCAGCCCTGTAGTAGACCTGCTGCCCTCACCCCTCCTCCCTCTCAGCTGAGCTGATGCGGTATCTTTTGCTCATGGAGTGAACATCTGCTAAGGCTGACCTCATGCCATTTTCTCCCCCCACCTCCCAGGGGATTCTGCTTCTTCAACTCTGTAGCCATCACAACCAAACTCCTGCAACAGAAGCTGAACGTGGGCAAGGTTCTCATCGTAGACTGGGTAGGCAGTGCGCTGGTGGGGCCAGGGTCAGCCTTCAGGAAGCGCCCCCCCCCCCCCGCCCCTCTTCCTCAGGTGCCCCTGTTGGAGCTAGGCCTAATGACTAACCTTATACCTTCCTGCTGGAGCATTAGCCCAGCCCTCACATTCCCATAGGGCTCCCTGTTCAGTAGGGGAGACTCAAAAAGTGGTTTTAGCCCCTGGTCCTTCTTGGCCCCCACCTTGCAGCCTCAAGCAACTGAAGGGACTTCCTCCTTTGAACAGCAGAGACTGCTACTACCATTGCTAGAGCCACTCTTGAGTGGGGGCTGACCATGTGCCAGGCCATGGTGCTGTTCACGGCCACCTCACATAATAAGAACTGGATGTCCATTTCTATAAATGGAGACACTGAGCTGTTGGGTGACTTACCCAACCAAGGCTGCTTAGGTTGGGATGTTGGCACTGTGTTTCAGATCAGGCCTTTTGGTCCTCACACTTCTGCTCTTGCTCCTGCGTGGTGCTTCTCAAACCCTACCTCTCATGGCAGAGGGAAAGGCACCCACTACTCCCTGTGAGCCAAGGAAGTAGCCAGGAGCAATCCTCAGCAAGGATGAAATCTCTCTGAAGGCCAGCTTTGGCTTAAAAATTCATGTAAATGTTGGAGTCTTCTTCAGAGTGTACCTGTCTGCTTTCACTTCCTTACTAGCCTTATGTTGCCCCCTACACTGTTGAGTAGAATGGGCTCCTGGGGAGATTCGCCACATTTGTCCCATGGCTTTGTCTCTTCCCTGCGAGATGCCACGTCCTGGGCCACAGACCCTGGTTAGAGAAGCATGGAGTTGACACTGTTGTGAACGAACACAGATACCTGTAGCTAGTGGTGGGCTGTACCCAAAGAGCTCACTGTAGGTGGGGTGAGGCAAGTAGACTTTTGACCTTTGGGCCAGAGCCTGGGTCATTTCCCTGATGCTTACACCTTCCCCACTAGGATATTCACCATGGCAATGGTACCCAGCAAGCGTTCTACAATGACCCCTCTGTGCTCTACATCTCCCTGCATCGCTATGACAATGGGAACTTCTTTCCAGGCTCTGGGGCTCCTGAAGAGGTACAGCTCCTGGGCTGAAATGTGGGGCTCCTTGGGGAGGTAGCAGAATGGGACCTGGCAGGGAGCCATGGAGGCCCATGGTGGTGCTGGGACGTGGGGAGTCTTGAGCTCCTAGTGGGAGGACCACGCCAGCCATCTGCCCCTCCAGGCTTAGCAGAGGTCAATAGAGTGAGGGCTGGAGGCAGGGCAGAGGGTGGGGGCAATGTCTGGGATCCCCAGGCAGTGAGAATAACCCCTCCCCCACCATGCTGCCAGGTTGGCGGTGGGCCAGGCGTGGGGTACAATGTGAACGTGGCATGGACGGGAGGTGTGGACCCCCCCATCGGAGACGTGGAGTACCTAACGGCCTTCAGGTGGGGACTGAGAAGGGCCAAGGGAGGGGTGGGAACCCTGGGGCCCTGTTGTGGGAGGGACAGAAGGCACTCAGTTCGGTGTGGGTGGAGGGGGTTGTCTCTTGGGGGGACACAGAGTGGGGCCAGGCCTTGCCCAGCCACCGACTAGGGTCAGCTTGGGCCCTCCCTTTGCAGGACAGTGGTGATGCCCATTGCCCACGAATTCTCACCTGACGTGGTCCTAGTCTCTGCCGGGTTTGATGCTGTTGAGGGACACCTGTCTCCGCTGGGTGGCTACTCTGTCACCGCCAGATGTGAGCCTGCTGGGGGATTGAGGGAGGCTGTGAAATAGTGAGGATGGGGTTGAGTCGGGGCATGGAGCAGGAATAGATGGATATTACAGAGGTTGGGAGGAGGTGAGCTGGGGGCAGGTCCAAGACTTGGAATCATCCTAGCAGCACCCATCCCGCCACCCTGGCCTTGAGGGCCAGGCAGGTGGGAGGTGGGGTATCAGAGGGTGTATGTCTTCCCAGAGGCGTAAGGATGGAGCTTGTGGATCCCTCTTATTTCGGTGGTGCTCCTTGTAAGACATGTAATTAGAATTTTTTATCCAGTCTTTTATGTTTGGTCTTTAATGGAACATTTAGTCCACTGACATTGAATTTTATTATGGACACATATATTTGGGTTTAAATCTACCATCTTATGTTGTGTTCTTTGTCCCACCTCTTGTATTTCTTTTTCTCTTCTTTCTTATTTTCTCTTGAATTGATTTTTTTTTTTTTTACTATTTCATTTCCCTTCACCCATCCCTAAAGGTTTTGGCCACTTGACCAGGCAGCTGATGACACTGGCAGGGGGCCGGGTGGTCCTGGCCCTGGAGGGAGGCCACGACTTGACCGCCATCTGTGATGCCTCTGAGGCCTGCGTCTCAGCTCTGCTCAGCGTGGAGGTGATTGGTGCAGGGAGGGGTTGGGGGAGGTGGGCCTGTAGGCCAGGGGCTGAGGGACCAGGAGGGAGGGCCTCTTCCTTGGGTCAAGCAGCACCGAGGGCCTTTGGGAAGGTTTTCCTGGGTCATAAGGACAGCTGGTGGCCAGGGAGGGCTTTCTGAGTTGGGGTTCCTCCTGTCATGGGAGATGTCTGGGACTGAGCGGGGTCATGAGAGGGGCAGGCCCTGCCACTCACTCACCATCCTAAACCTTTTCTTTCTCCTACTAGCTGCAGCCCTTGGACGAGGCAATCTTGCAGCAAAAGCCCAACATCAATGCAGTGGCCACACTAGAGAAAGTCATCGAGATCCAGAGTGCGTCGGGGACAGGCAGAGGGGCTCAGACCTCGGCTTGCTAAGGGGTGGGGAGGAGCTTGTGGGTACACCAGGGCTGGGGATATACATGTGGGGGTTTCTGCCCTCTCTGACCCCCTGTCCACCCCTCGTCCACAGGCAAACACTGGAGCTGTGTGCAGAGGTTTGCCGCTGGTCTGGGCCGTTCCCTGCGGGAGGCCCAGGCAGGTGAGACAGAGGAGGCTGAGACTGTGAGCGCCATGGCCTTGCTGTCGGTGGGGGCTGAGCAGGCCCAGGCTGCTGCAGCCCGGGAGCACAGCCCCAGGTAAGGTTCCCCCCACCTCTTTGCCCTTGCCCAAGCTGGTACTCCCTACTCAGTGCCCCTCCCTGTGCTTGTCCCCACAGGCCAGCAGAGGAGCCCATGGAGCAGGAGCCTGCCCTGTGACGCCCTGGCCCCAATTCCCTCTGGGCTACATCATTGTGATTTTGTTTATTTTTTCTATTAAAAACAAAAAGTCACACATTCAACAACGTGTGCTGTGTGGGTCTCTCAGCCTTGCCCCTCCTGCTCCTCTAAGCTGCCTCAGGCCCCCCACCTCCCCCGCGGACTGTGGCCCACATCTCAGCTCTAGGAGTTTGCTCCCTCTATAGGGCGTGGGGGTGCCCTTTCCAGCCCCTTCCCCATGTTGTATCCCACACCCACTTTCCTGCATTCTGTCCTTTTCCCCCTGGAAGCCTGGGCCAGCTCAAGGTGGGCATGGGGGCCAAGATAGTACCTTCCGGTTCTGAGTGAGGAGGAAACAGTAAGTCCGGTGCCTTGGCTTCAGCTGACTTGGGGGGAAATGCCTTAATTTCACCCTCCTCCCCTCTCCAGCCTCAGGGGAGGATCCAGAGGGTCCCTCTACACTCTAAGATGTAGATGTAGAGTGGAGGGGAGGTGGGCTCCCGCCCTGCAATGCCCCACCCTTTTCCCCTTCTGTTGTCCTCACCATCTCTGCACAGGCTCCTTTCTCCTCCTCCTTTCTCCTGGCCTCAGCACCAAGGGGAAGGCTGTCCCCTAGGACATGGGCCTGAGGTCTGGGGGCAGGGCTGTCTTGCCTCACACTCCTCAGGGCCTACTTCCCCTTCCCAGGAGCTGGAGGGGGTGAAAGTGTATGGGGAGGGATGGGGCTGGACTCCTGGGTTCTGAGGGACCAGGAGGAGCCACAGAAACAGGCCTGCTCTCTCCCTTACTCTACTGGCCTCCTTGCCTTCTGCTAGCACAGCCTGGGGAGGGGGAGAAGGTGGTCCCTGCAGGGGGGCTCCAGGCTGGTGAGAGCCCCCCTGCTGTTCAGGACCAGATTTCCCCAGCCATCCAGCATGCTGCGAGTAGAAGGGTCAGTGGCCTCCCTCCCTCCTGAGGCCTTTTGCTTTGAAGCCTGGGGGTGGTGAGAGTGGGGTTTTAGAAGGGGTAGGACTAGAACCCAGGAGTCTGCCCTCAGCTGTAGCTTCCCTTTCTCCTGGGCTTCCTTTGCTGGCCACCAGCCCAAGGGAGCTAAGACCAGGAGGGGGCTGGGCACCACCCTTTCTTCCCTAGGAGCCCAGCCTAGCCCTCTGTTTCCAGGGTTGGGGGCCTACAAGGCTTCTAGGGAATGCTGTCCAGCCTATAGGAAACCAAAGATGGGAAGCGGCTCCTAGGGGGCCAACTTCCTCCCTCCTCCTTCCCAACACCACGTATACTTTCTTTCCTCCCATCCCCAGGGCCCCACCAATCTGTTTACATATTTATTATCCTAACGGGGGCCTGAGCAGGGTTGAGGGAGCCAGGTGAGGGGCAGGAGTCCCACCACCATCGGTTCATTGTGTGCTTGTGTCTTGTGTGTTGTTAGTGTATTCTAGATCCTCCTGGGGGATGGGGATGGGGCTGGGCCCAGTGTACCAGGCTTCCCCATGCTGAACCCAGCTCCAGGCCCCTCACCCTCCCTTTCCCCATGGCTGGTCTGGTTCTCATGTAAACCCACTCCTTGCTTTGTCTCCCTGGATATGGATTTCAGTTAAGTATTTTGTAACCCGTTACACTGTGTGTCCTTGTATAAATAAACTTGTTTCTGGCAGTGCCTTCTGGAGCCAATGTCTCTGTTCTTCGGGCTCCCAAATGGAGTAGAGGTTCTCATTCTCCCTCCTGGACAAAAAACTGCTCTTTTCTCCAGCCCCTGGACCAGCCAATTTAGGAAACGAGAGACTAGGGTGGGAGGGGGTGGGATCTCTGTCCCGTAGGTGAAAGATATGGTTTCACTGAATATAGCCACAGCACCTCAAGGGACCTTTTGTGTGGCCGAGGTGGTGATGCTGGGGAGGGGGCCCAGGCTTGAAGGTCTCAAGTGAGTTTACAGCTCTCCCGTTTCCTTTTGATTCCTTGCCTCTGTGGAAACAGGGTTGGGAGGTTCAGAACAGGCGGCCTGGCCATGGTTCCACTTGCACACGTGCAGGCAAATTCAGTGGAGATGTGCGCACAGGCAAGAGAGGAATCCAGAAATGTTCAAGGGCTTTATTGAGGCTGCTCTGAGCCCCTCACAGTGTTGCAGGAACCCACTGGTCTTGCTGTTGCCTTTGCTCTTTGGGGACTTGGGAGGGAAGGCAGGAGGAGGACTAGCCTTTCTGCAAGACACATGGCCCTTCTTTGGGGCTAAGACCATGTGGTGGGAGAAGTGGGAAATTCAAGATGAACAGGGACTGTTGGGGGCTCGAAGGGGATGGGCTGCCTCCTGGACTGGAGATCATGGAGTGTTGCTTTTGTGGGAGGGAAAGTGGCAAATAGGAGGCACCTGAAGTCAGGAAGAGCGGATGGGTGGTGCTTCCTGGGCACTGAACATGTGCACCACCCAGGGCACGAGGGCCAGGACCAGGCATGGCCAGAGGGTATACTTGAGAAAGTTGACGATGTAGAAGATGCTGATCTGAGGGGTGTAGCCCAGCCAGTCCAGGGGGCCCAGTAGCCCCATGGCCAGCACAAAGCAAGCTATCTTTTGACCATTTCCCAGGTATGCCCGCCGTACCTGGGCATAGCAGGGAGAGTGCAGGGCGATGCCTAGACCCAGGGCAGACCCTGAGTCACGGCTCAGGGAGGCAAAGGGCCGAGTGTCCACGTGCACCCACTCAGGCCGCTCACACCACTTGGAGGCCAGGCTGATGGACCTGTGGGGAGGAAGAGTCTTTGCTAGGAGAGACATTCCCCTGGAACCTAGCGGGCCAATGGCTCTCAGCCCCTACTCCCATGTTCTTTTCTGACACCAGGAGAGTCTATGTTTATGAACAGGTAATGTGTCCTTTTTTAGCAACAACAAACCAGAGACCCACCAGGCTAGGTACTGAGGCATGAGAGGCCTCAGCCTGCCCAAGCTTCAAAGCAGGACTTACCAAGAAAGATCCAGGCCCAGCGTAAAGAGGGTCCAGTAGATGAGGCTGGTGCCCAGTAAGAGGGCCAGTGAGGTCAACCCATAGAAGCTTAGCTCCCGCTCCATGGGTACCTGGGGAGCCATCAGCCAGCCCAGGACAGCACCTAGGGGAGTTGGGTGACAGCAGCTTCAAGGAGTTTGGGACTATGAATCCTCCGAGTGACAGCACAGCTTGGCAAGAGAACAGACTGAGACATAAGGGGGGCCTTGGGGTGGGCTGTACAACAGGAAGATCCTAGACTGGTCCTCCCACTGCGAACGGCACCCTGAGGGCCCACCCTGTTGTCCCAGTTGCTCACCAGTTATTAGGCCAGCCAACACCTGGTGAGGAAAATGTGCTAAGAGGAAGACCCGGGACAGGCCAACCGCCAGTAGGAAGGTGATATAAGCCAAGCTAGGTATCATCCTCACCCAGCGGCTAAAAAGAAGAGAGGCAAATGATTCAGGGGGCGTCCATACACAGCTTGGCTTCCCTCAGAACCCAAATACTTTGTGGTTTGACCAACTGCCCCAGGGTCCCCAGAACTTCAGCTCCCAGGATGCCCTGCTGCTGGGTCTTTTGGGTCCAGGGTGCCATCACCCCTGCTCCCATTGGTGGGCAATGCCAAGGTGTACCTGTGGGTCCGAGTGGCCATCTGGGAAGAGATGGCCGTCATTATGGGCCAGAGGGCTGCTCCTGTGATCATGCAGTGTCCAGAAGGGCTGCCTGTGGGGGATCCAGAAGCTTGTGGTAAGAAGATGAAGGTGAAACCTATGTGCCCCTGGTGATCTCAACACAGCAGCATCCCCCTGGCTGAGAAGAGAGCCTTCCCCCAGCACTGGTCCATAGCTCCCTCTGCCCTGAGCCGCCTTCACCCCAACCTGAGGCCACTGCTCTCTCGTAGCACTGCTTCTGCTACAATCTGTGTCTCTTGGCTGTACTTTAAACAAAGTGGGCAGCTGGCACACTGGCCTGGGTGCTCTCCTCCCAGAATTCAACTTCGTCTTCCTGGGGTTTCTTTGTTCCCTGGGCCAGTCACTGAGAGGCTGGGCCACCCTGGCTGAAAAGTACTCTGAAACCCTCAACTGGACCCTAAGCATGCTAGGAAAGGGAGGTTTGAGGCTTCTCACCTGGACCAGTTTCACAAGAAGAGGGGAACTGGTGAACCTGGGCTGGGGCCTGGCTATAGTACCCAGACTCATGGACCCACCAAAAGGGCCTGTCTCCAAACAGAAGCCTAGAAGACAACAGATGCAAGATGACATTAGGCACACACACAGGCAGGGGAACAGAAGAGGGGCAGAAAGACACCTGGGTGTACTCTGGGGGACCTGCAGGGTGGAGTCTTGGGATGCCCAAGGGAGGGAGTCCAAGTCTGGGCCATTACCTTCCCATGGCTTTTTACCTTGGAACAGAAGAAAACACACTATTTTTTAAAAAGTGATAAGCAGGGAAGAGATTGTGGTGGGTGTGTGTGTATGCTCTGGGATGCTCAGAAGTCCTACTCTTACCCTTCTCACTGCAGGGCCAGCTCTGCTCTTCTCATCCACAGAGAGCCCAGGACCTGGCTCTCTCCTCCCCTCCCTCCCAGACCCTCACTGAGGCTCTTGCTCTCCCCTCTCTCCATTTCCCAAATTCCAGCCCAAGTTACCTGTGCCTGAATTACTTAGGTAAGGCTCTCATGTCTGAAAATGGAAGTAGGATATGGAGAGAAGAGGCAGAGAAAGGCTAAGAAGAACAAAAAATTCAAAATCCCCTGCCCTAGCAGGTGCTTGGCTGGACCCCAGGAAGCCACACACTGAAGAGGCTGCTGTGGCCAGAGACAGAAAAGGTGGGAGAGCAGAAGAGACACTGGCATGAAGCCAAGTGCTGGGGAGGGAGGTACAGAAGGGCCTTGCCCTTCTCTGCCCAAAACGGAGCCTTGTTCACACAGCAGGTGCTCAAAGGATACTTAGAAAATGGGGGCTTTGGGGCTGGCCCGGTGGCGCAGCGGTTAAGTGCACACTTTGGTGGCCCGGGGTTCGCTGGTTCAGATCCCGGGTGTGGACATGGCACCGCTTGGCAAAGCCATGCTGTGGTAGGCGTCCCACATATAAAGTAGAGGAAGATGGGCATGGATGTTAGCTCAGGGCCAGGCTTCCTCAGCAAAAAAGAGGAGGATTGGCAGCTGATGTTAGCTCAGGGATAATCTTCCTCAAAAAAAAAAAAAAAAGAAAATGGGGGCTTTGACATGTGGGGGGCATTAAGAGTGTTTACCCAGGGGGGTGGCTGACTCTTAGGCGAACAGGACTAGAGAGGGAGACGTATACAGACTGAGGGAGGAGAGAGCACAAAGCAAAGGGCAATTAGGCAAGAAGGAAATGATTAGACAACCGCTTTTCCCTTTACAGTACGCATGAACCCTTGCAGAGAAGAGTGGAAGGGAAGGTAACTCCAAATTCATTTTTTCAGCAAGTCATTCCAGCCGATTCAAGTGTCTCCTATGAACCTCCCTTCCCTCTCCCAGGCTGGGGATCTGGCAACAGAGGCAGGGGGCGGAGGGCAGCTGTATGCCCAGTGGGAGCTCCCTTCTGCACCCAAGAGAGAACAGGGGGCACAAAGAGATAAGCCCCAAGGTCCCCACCCACTTGCCTGAGATTCCTGGCTTCTAAGTCTGAGGGAAGAGCCTACTAGTGAACGAAGGGCAAAAGGAAGAACAGAAAGTATTCCTTGGAAGGCAATGCTTTAGCCCAGTGCTTTTCAAACTTTACCTGCACACGAATCACTTGGGGGGTTCCTTGTTAAAATGCAGATTCTGATTCAGTACCTCTGGCCTGGGATTCTGCATTTCCAGCAAGTTTTCAAGCGCTCCCTGCACTGCTGGTCATAGTCCCGGGGACCACACCTTAATTTGCAAGCTTTCTCTGTCCTTAGCAGCTAGGGTGAAGCCCAGCACAAAGCATGCTTCTTAGAAACTACGTCAAATAAATGAATGAATAGATGAGTGAAAAAGTGAGTTGAGAAGCAGGACTTTCTGCTACTTAAGTCACCATAGATGCTTGTTAAAATACAGATTCCCAGCCCTTCTTCTGGAGTTTCTAAATCTACGTCTGAGGCGGGATGGAGTATTTGCATTTTAAACATGCCCCTTAGGTGATTTCTCTGATCAGTCCCGTTTGAGAGAAACTGGTCTAACGAGTAGGATGAGGAGTCTCTGAGGTCTGAGTCAAAGATGCACAAAGATGCTCAAAGGCTTGAAAAGTCAGGGGCTACGGGGTAGGGGTGGAGAGGTCTTAAGGCCACGGGTTCACTGGGAGGGGAGGGGAATCCAGGCCTCTGAGGCACTTGCTGAGAGAGATCAGGTTTTGCACAGGACTCAGGGTCCTTAGGGGTGGGTGGCCAGACTGCCGGAAGGCTTCGCTGTCTCACCATTTGAAGACGAGGTTGAGCCACTCGGCGATGAGGCTGATCCAGAGCACCGCGATGCCAACGCGGCGAGAGGCGTAGTAGGCCGCGGGGAAGTAGAACAGAAAGAGGCTCTTGGGATCGCCGAGAAAGTTGACCCAGAGCCACACGTTCTCCAACCAGGGCAGCTGGTTCTGCAGCGCCTCGGCCACTGCGATGCCCGCGCTCATCGCGGACTCCATGGCGATCCCGGGGCCGGCCAAGCCGCCTTTGCTCTAGGACGGAAGCCGAGCAGTCCCGGCGACAAGGAGGCAGCCAACCGCCGCCCTCCAAAGCCCACCTTTCCGAGCCCCAGGCCCCGCCCCGTCCCCAGCGACCGGTGCAAGCCCTGCCCCTAACCCGCCCCCGACCGGCCCAGGCTCGCGCGAGCCGGGCCTCCGGCGGGTACCGTTTCCTCCTGCGCTCTTCCCCGGCCTTCCTCTCTACTGGGCAGCGCAGGGGACAAACGTTTGCGAAGGCGTTTCCACAGAGCCCCACGTGGCCGCTGTTGCCGGCACGTGGGCATCCTGCGTAGAGGCGACTCCCGCTGCTGTTCCGGGTCAAGGGACGGGCTAACTTGCGGATCGGCAGCGCGTCTAGGGTCCCTGCTTTGCTGCTGCGAAGATGGATGTGTAATCTCCAGGGCCAGGATTCCTTCCAGACCAGACCTCTCTTCTCCAGTCCCGCTACCCTCCGCAGATGTTCTGAGATCTCTTGGAGAGAGGGCTACCGACACTCCCTTCTCCAGGGAACCAGGCCTCCCCGGTTGGTGCTGCAGCGGGACTCTTAATTTGCACATACAGCTAATCAGTCCTCCCGCAGCCCGAGACTCTCTCGCCCGAATTCATCCACTATTGATTTGGAGGCTGACAGATAAGCCTTCCCTAAAGACTTGCCAATTCTTACACATAGCACAGTCTAAGTTACACTTCCAGTTCTAAGCTTGCCTTGCCCAACCTCCCTCCGCCTCTCACTTCCGTCTTCTTGCCTTCCAAAACCCCGTTGGGTTGATAAACCATGAGATAGTAACTGGCTACATATGGGAAGAGGAAGGCACACACCCACGACAAAATTTGGAATAATCATCTGGAGGAACACACACAAAATAGAAATCTCAGGTATTCTAGGTGAAGTCCTGCCTAGAGGCAGAGGTGGGGTGGGAAGGAGACTGTTGAAGCGGCTCCTCAGTTCCTTCCTACCTCAAGCAACTTTGTTCTTGGAGAGTTTTCTGATGGGTGGATGAAAATAAGAATGTAAATCTGGGCTCTTCTTGGAAAGAGATTAATTTTACTAAATAAAAAGCTCTGGAGAAGGGAAGCTGGATATGAATCTCATTTCCTTCCCTTGCTATTTTTTAATTTAATTAATTAATTATTTTTTTTGCTGAGGAAGATTTGCCCTGAACTACCATCTGTGCCAATCTTCCTCTATTTTTTAGTATGTGGGCCACTGCCACAGCATGGCTGCTAACAGAGGGGTGTAGGTCTGTGCCTGGGAACTGAACCCGGACCTCTGAAGCAGACTGCACTGAACTTAGTCACTAGGCCACTGGGGCTGGCCAGCTAAATGTTTTTCAGTTGACCCAAAGAGAAAGGCTAAATTTTCTAAGTCCTGGAAAGTTTCCTCTGTCTCTAGCCAGACAACCTTTACCAGGCTGTCCCCACACTTCTTTTCATAATATTTGTGAGTTACTTCATGTTCCTTGAAATCACCATGCTCTCTCTTCTTAGCGGTTCTGGCACATGGAGTTCCCTCTGCCTAAAGCATGGCCATACCTTGCAGGTCCTTCAGGTCTCAGATTTTTCACTTCTTCAGGGAAGCCTTTCCTACTAGTGCCTGGCAGTCATATGTGAAAACCTATAATCACGACGTCATATAAAAAGTGGAGTGGCAATTACATATGACTTGTTATGGGGGCTGGACAGGAAGGTTCTCTGAAGAGACACAAGTATAAGGGGGCAGTGTGTTTATTTCTATTACAATGATTGTACTAATATACACCCAACATTAGGAAGTTGATGTCTCTTGCGGGGCAAGGAAACACTTCTGAACTTTGTTCAGGTTAAGTAGTGCCAGGGCTGGCCCTTTGCCTCCATCTGGACTAGAGGAAGGTCAACTTGTTGTGACTCATACCTGAGACTCCAGACTTTCTATACTAAGGGGGTAGGTGGGTTAGGGGTGTCAATTGGTAATGGTAGGGCTTGAAAATGTATCTGCACAGTACTTACAGGTTAAGAAAACTACTTTGTATATCAGACTACAAACATTAATGGGGAGGCCCCAAACTCCTACCCCAAAGCCCCCTTTGTCACTACCACTGCTCCTCACTTCTGCCCTTTGACTGGTTTTCTAGGGGAGAGGGCAAGAGGGGAGATGGGAAAGCATCTTGAGTTCCAAGGGTGATGGGTGATCATGGAGGAATTACTATTTATTAGATCTACCACATGCCAGGCATTTGTACATATATCTCTCTTAACCTCCTAACTACTCTATGAGGTATTATCTAATATAGTATAGCAGTAAGTAGCACTGTCTTTGGAGACAGGTAGACTGAATCCTTGCTAGTTGTGCGACCCTAGACAAGTTTAGTCTAAGACTTAATTTCTTCACCTGTAAAATGAGGGTATTGATTCTTACCTCAAAGGGTTGTCGGATGCTCAATAAGTGATAATACAGAAGGCATAAAGAAACAGGAGCAGGTTTAGTAATTTGCTCAAGGTCATATAACTTAGTAAGTGGGAGACCTGGAATTCCGATTCCGGTTTAGCCAATTCTATAGCCAATATTCTTTCCATTACCACTTTGTAACTAAGTACAATCATTTTGAGGAAGTTTCATTAAGTCCTCTGGGCCTCGGATTCCTCATATGTAAAATACAGAGTTCATTCATTAAACTCTTGTGTCAAGGTGTGCAACGTAATGGAGACTGCAGCTCCCTCCTCCTTTCCCTTTCCATTCCACGTGGGTCATTTATCTTTAACTTCTAAAATGGACCCCTACAAGCACTTTACCATGCGGGCGCAGCTGCACAAACACAATTATTCAGATTCCCGTTTATTTCCTCTTCCACCTAGGCTCCCGCCCCACCCAGCACCAGGCCACGCCCTGGCGTGTGACGTCAGCACGCCCCGTGCGTCGCGGCGCGGCGCTCACTGGGGGCCCGGCTTTCGCCCGCTGCTGCCGCCGCCGCCGCCGGCCGCGGCTGCTCTCCCAAGATGGCGGCTCCTCCGGGCGAGTACTTCAGCGTTGGGAGCCAGGTGTCGTGCCGGACGTGCCAGGAGCAGCGGCTGCAGGGCGAGGTGGTAGCCTTCGACTACCAGTCCAAAATGCTGGCTTTAAGTATCCTTCCCTGCGCGGAGCCCGAGGCCGGGCCGGCGTGTCTGTGTGGTGGTGGGGGGGTGGGGGACGGCGGCGGCAGCTGGGGCCCTCTCCGGGCCTAGGGGCGACCGGCTACCGCGGCGCCCCGAGCGCATGCGCACGGCCCTTGAGTTCCCCTCCCCCTCTCGCGGTCCCTCGGTCCCCTTTGGGGATCTTGTCTCCCATCCCTTGTGGGAGCTGGGCCTCGAGCGAGGGTCGGTGGGTGGAGGGGGGCTTGACACGCGGATGGCCTTTCGGGAGGAAAGATAGGAGAGGGGACACAGTGATGAGCAGAGGGGGTGGTCGTGGGAGGGGGCTGGTGGATTGGAGCCCGGATGGAAGGGGGGCGGGTAAAATCATGTGAGGAGGGGGTGTGTAGAGTAAGGAACTGCTAGTAGGGCCGGGGTGTGGAGTTTACAAGGGGGTGTCTCCTGATGGGATTTGGTCCAAGGAAGGGCGGCGGGATGGTGACCAAATGGGCCTCGCTTGTTTTGGGGGAAAGTAACTGCAGGACAGAGTTTGTCTCTGAACTGGGCATAGGGGCTTGTTTTGCTGGTGCGTGTGTATGCGTGGTGCCATTGGGGACGGCGAGTGTTGAATTTTGGGTTTCTCAGCCGTTTGAAAATTGCTGTTTTGGGGATGTTTGCATTGGAAACCTGGTCCAGGGGAAAGACCATGTTTTTCAGGGGCTTATGTAGGGATGCGTGGGTTACAGGTGAAAGAGTAAGTTATCTTCTCTTGCTCAGCCCTGCACATGGAGTCCTGACTTTTCCATGGTGGTATCCTCCCTTTTGAAATTGGCAACGTTAAACAGAATGGAAAAGCTGGCCTGCTTCTTTGGAGTGGAAGTGATTTCGGAATTACTCCAGGAAACTCAATCTTGGAAACAAAATACTTCCTGGTTGTGATAAATGTGCTACCCCTTCCCCTTTTATTTGAGCCACAGGTGGATTTATTTGGATTTTTTTTTTGAACAGTAATCCTTTATGGCTTCTTTCAAAAGGAAAAGTTTCCTACTGAGTGTGCTGCATTTGAGTGGCAAGTATCTTAATTCATTTAACCACTACTGGGTTTCTAGCTTATTAGGAAGATGTCCTCGAGACTAATTACAGCAAGACCATTTGCTTTTTTTTTTAAATACAAGAATTCATACCTGAACCAAATAAGACGTTACACATTAGTAGTTTATGTGGAAGGGTTTTGGAATGAGGAATTGCTTTACTTTTAATTGGCATACAGTATGCTTTTGATAAATGGTTGGAGAATGAGTGAATGAATGAATGAATAAATGGGTTCACTAGCTGGGTCACCTCGAATGAGTACTGTATTTTCACTTTCTGGTATTGTAGTTTTCTCCTGTGCAAAATGGGAAATCTCAAATCTGAAAAAGTGAAAAGAGCACTCTTTAGTTATAGGTAGTATTATGGCAAGAACAGAAAGTGCCTCTCCTGTGTGGTTCATTAGGTTCAAGACGAACAGCATACATACGGCGTTAAAACTGCGTTATTCCTCTCCGTAAAGCCGGTAGAGAGAAGGTGACAGAAACTCTTTTGAGGCTTCCACTTTTGGATCGTATTTGGCTTTGAAGAGCTTGAGATCTTTTGGTTATGGGGTTGAGCGGGAGGAAGGTGACAGGCAGAAATTTCCTGAGGAGAGCTGTGGTTCTTGTGAGGCTCCGTGTCTCTTGCTCGTGGCACACCTTTTACACAAGCCTTGTGTGATTTGTGTTTTCCATGCCCCTTTCAGGATGTGTCAGTGCTGTGCTTGCCCCTATTTCCTTAACTTTATTTTCTCACCAGAATGTCCCTCTTCCAGTGGAAAGCCCAACCACGCAGACATCTTGCTCATAAACTTACAGTATGTTTCAGAAGTGGAAATAATTAATGACCGAACAGAAACCCCTCCTCCCCTAGCTTCACTCAATGTTAGTAAGGTAAGGACTTGAGGGCAGTTCTGGCTCTCTGAAATGGTGGGAAAATTGAGTCTCATTGACTCTTGCTTGGTAATACATACATTGTCCATTGTTTGTTTTTCATTTTTTCATTGACTTATAATTGCTTGATCTTTTAAAAAATATATCAGTTTAGTTTTTCTCTTTATTCCTGGATAGCTTCAGAAGATTTTAAGACACATCATAATGCCCAGAGTTGAGAGCTTGCTTTTGTCCTTTGTGAAAGAGGGCTTTTTAAAAAAACATCTGACATCTATGCATGAACTTCTGGTGTTGGTGGGGTTGAGTAGGGGTGTTGCCTCTGAACCTCCTGAAAGCGTGTGTGTGCGCACACATGAACGTGTGTGTTTCCTGGGTGAAGATATGGAGTATTTTTCAGATTCTCAGGAATTCATGACCTACAAAAATTTGAGAACCACTGCCTTGGGGCTTCATTTTTGTATTTAAGTTTGAATTTTGAGGTCTATCAAAATTCACGGGTTAGGGTATTTTAATCTTGAATGTACAAATTGATGTTTGGGATTCCCCCATCACTGTTTTGATTTTTCAGTTCTATCAGCCAGTGTTCATGTTGGTCAGTAATAATAATACCCCGAGCCCCATTGTAACCATTGCTGTCCCCTATACTTGGAACATTCTTCCTTCCAGAACGGCTGGAGCCTCATTCATCAGGACTTAGTTAAATGGCACTTCTTCCAAGAAATCTTCTCTGATTACCCAGGCTGAAGTAATTTGCCCCCATTATTCGCTCTTCTAGTACTTTATCCTTCAGAGCTAAGATGACTTATCATTTGTAGTCCAACCTGGGAGGTTTTTGAAAGTACAGGGTGGGTGTTCTTGTTTTACACTGGGACAAGTATAGATCTATAGATGTGTGTGTCCTGGGCAAATTGGGACCTAAGGTTACCCTGTTCGTAGCCTTTTTGTAATTGTAATTGTATGTCATTTATTTACTTTTCTTTCTCACCAAACTTTGTTCTCTGAGGATGGGAACCATACCTGCTTTCTTCATCACTGAATGTAAAGAGGCTTGCAACAAATAAATATTTGTTAGGCCTTTGATTTTAGTAGCAGTTGCTTTCCTTAAGTCTCTTGAATTAGTGTGGTGAAAGTTTTTCCCTCTAGAGGAGTCTTGTAATAAGGTATATTCTCTTGCCTCTCTTGGGAATGTAGTGTGTTCACTACAGTTCAGCAAAGCAAGGAAACACTCAGGCAGCTGAAACAATAGAGGGTAACTGAGGCTAGCAGAGTGTAGTTACCTCAGATCTGGAGCTGCCTTCTTTCCATATTCCAAGGAAATGCTACACGTTTTCCAGTGATTGCTGAGGACAGATTCAGAAGGGTCTTGGTTTCATACTAAAGGCTGTTGCATACAGAACATCCCATTCTTGGAAGCCAATAGGCTTTTGAAACTCTGGCTTAGTAAGATACCTCCTGCTGGAGTATAGGAGCTCTTTGGGTGATCTTCTATTAGCTGAAGAGATTTTAAAAGATTCAAGTGAAATAGTTTATTGAGGAGAAAACTAGGCTGTAAATTATCATTTGGTGTTTGTAGGGTGTGAGAAGTCTGTCACTAAATAACTGGACTGTCAGTGAGTAGTAGAGGAAAGATCATCTGAAAGAGGGATTTTTTTTTTTTTGAAGATTGGCACCTGCGCTAACAACTGTTGCCAATCTTTTTTTTTTCTGCTTTTTCTCCCCAAAGCCCCCCATACATAGTTGTCTATTTTAGTTGTAGGTCCTTCTAGTTGTGGCATGTGGGACGCCGCCTCAGCATGGCCTGATGAGCGGTGCCATGTCTGCGCTCAGGATCCGAACTGGTGAAACCGTGGGCCGCTAAAGCAGAGCGTGCGAACTTAACCACTTGGCCACGGGGCCGGCCCTGGGATGATTTTCTTAAATTTAAAAGATACTAAGTTTCTGCTCTTGTGACCAACAAGTGCCACCATTTATCTGAGAGGGCTTGGAGTGAATGGGTGGGGCTGTTAAGTGGGAGCTGTTCAGAAGCAATTCTCTTATAGTTAATCTCAAATAGAACTAGTTTCTTGGTTGTTTAGTTTGCGGATTATCTTTGCCTTTAGGATTTTGCTTTCTGCTGGTCAGTTTTAGTTGTTTACTAGCATTGTTGTAAACTAATTGTTTACCCACTCTTTCAAGAAAGCAGCAGGAAGTAATAGGTTGGGGAATACCAGAAATCTTTACTTTTCTTACTTTGTGGCCTGCTTGCCAAGTCTTGAAAAAGGTTTTCTGGAAGAGGAGTCAGAAACTAAAAACTAAAATTAGGTTGGAGGGCTATCTTTGGATTTCATTTATTCCTTCTTCCGTTTGTAGAGATGTTTATGAGTAAGCTGTACTGGCTTTTCCCTTGAAACCACCCTTGGAGGATGCTTTGTGATTCCTCCTTGGATTCACTTAGAGTTAGAAGAGCCTCCTGGGCTCTTACTGAAAACAGCCAATCTGGGCTGCTGTTTACATGTTGCTTGAATGACATGAGAAGTTCATCTCACTTAAGTGCATGGACTTGGATTTTTTTAAGATGGAGGATTGTTTAAGCATGTTAGAAGGGAACTGAAGTGCTCTGAGATCCCTAGAAGAAAACTGTTGATGCTTGCAGACTAGGGGAGCACTACGTCTGTACTCCACTTCCAGTGGAAGATACTGTCACATGTTGGCTCGTCTTGCTGACATAGTAAGTGCTCTGTTTAATTAAACCTCTTGATATAAACTGGATATTTGTTTACTCCAACCCAGGAGGAAATGGAAGAGAAGGCTTTTTAAAGGAAATACTTAATTCCAGCCCAAGTAGAGAAAGTATGAACTAGCAGTTCTTGGAGATGAGCCTGTTTTGTGTTCTACTGACAGCTTACTGCAGGCTAAGAAATCCTGTCTATCTACAGCAGTGGGATGTAAGAGGAAGCTTGGAAGAGGACAGTGGGATTGCAGAAGGTGAAAGTTTTGAATATCATTTTAACTTCTCCACATTAACGTTGTACCCTGTAGAAGTGTTCCGAATTTCCTGAAGACAGAAACATTTAAATAAAAGTACAAAAGCACACCAAAGCTATTCATAAGTGAGGTCCAGATTATTCACCATGTGGCTCATTAACTTATTCTCTTATGAGGAAGGCTTTAATATTGCTAGAGGATGAGAGCCCTCGGGTCCACATGCTAGGGTGAAGGAAGGTGTTTCTTAACAAGTTCCTTTGAATTGACTCTAGATCTTGTTCTCTGGGGATGAAGATTGCCTATGGGTTAGTAGTGCTCTTAGATGATTTGGGACATGTCAACATTAACAAGGTTTTTTTATGTAGCACTTATCAAACATTTACTGAAAATCTATTTTGTGCAAGACATTGTGGTAAGTTCTGCTGAGGACCATGGCTTACATTTTTCTAGTGCTTTACAGTTTACAAAGAGCTTTGACACATCTCATGTCATCCTCACAATCATTCTGTGTGATCGTTAGAGTATATTTTATTTTTAGTTTAACTGATGAGAAAACAGGTATCAAATAGTGTAGGAACTACTATTTTTACATGCCTCCCTCTGAACTAGCGGTTGGTAGACATCTCATTGAATCTCAACAACAGTTTTGATGGTGTGGGTTACCATCACCATCTTACAGAAGAATAAACTGAGGCTCAGAGAGGATGAGTCACTAGCTTAAAGTCATACAACTAGTAAGTGATAGAGCTTAGATTTGAATTCAGGTCTGATATTTTGATGGCAAAATCCCATGTTTTTTCTACTACTGTGTGCTTAGCCCAGGGAGCTTATAGAGTAGTTGGGTGAAATGAAATGAGTACCCAAATATCTATAATCCTAAATAGTTTCTAAGTAAAGAGAAACATCTGTGTTGTGTGGTCAGGAGCAGTGTGGTCTAGTAGAAAGAATAAAGGAACTGAGCAGATAAGTCTTCAAAATCACTTCTCTGCCTCTTAACCTTACTCAGCATCAGTTTCCTCACTGTAAAAATGGGATAATCTTAATATCTATCTCAGAATTGTTAGGATTAGGTCAAGTTGGCTAGAGTTGGCAAATGTTAGTTCTGTTCTCCTGCATTAGCTGTTTGTAGCCAACTGATGTTCCCTGAATTATGGGATAGGGGCAAGATGGAGGAGAGGGGGAGTCTGACAAAGGGAAGACAGCCACAAACACTGACACTACTATTACTATGTCAGTCCTCCCTAGCATTGGAGCTGACATTCATTCAGATATCACAACTTGCCAACCCAAGATTGGGGAAAGTCAAAATTGTATTGGATACATTAGTATGTAATATCTTAAAATTAAATAATGATGTTTTAAGAGACCTCTTGTTGGTGACCAGAGTGAACTTGAATTTCCAGGGCAGTGTTATCAAATGACATAGTTAAGTGGACATTTGCCTGAGTGTTGGAGGTTAGAGTGAACAGTAACAGAACCTAGGAGGCTGTGCTTTTCAACCTCTGAGACTCTTAGGAAAGAACTCACTGACAACAGCCAAGGCAACTGTATGTATTCATTTGCTTAGATAAATGCATCGAGTGCATTGAATGAGATGTAAGTCATCACTTTGCAGAGTTGAAGAAGACTTTCTGGAGGAGATATTTGTGTGTTGTGAGGGGAGGCAGGAAAAGGGACAAAACATAGAAAATTGAAATCCACAGATAAGGTGTCCACCTCCCTTGTCAGACGACTGACTAATTTGTCAGCTGCTTTTATCCATTTATGACCCATTTATACCTTACTAACAAGCAGTGAGTGATCACACGGAACTAGAAAGAAAAGATTCAGAGTTTATCATCAGTTCCTGGTAATGAAGAATAAGTTGGCAGCCTTTGGATAAAAATGGTATTTGGAGATTGATCAGGGAGTAGAAGGACCTGGTAAGGCTGAGAAAATGGAAGAGTCGCAAAGTTCACTTTTAAAAGAAACTGACATCAGTACTTACCTTTAGGTATGATGTTACCCTGAGGGAAGAATTGACTTGATTTTTGTTTTGAGTTCTACCACTTTCAAAGCTAGGATTTAGCATAACCTTATGACTTTCTGGTGCTTTGAGGGTTAATCCTAAAGTATGATTAAATTCCTGGAGTAGTTGATAGTTGTTGCATTGTGGCCTATGTTCATGGACCTGTGCTGTTAGCCAGGCCCTGACCATATCTTGACCCTAATGTGTTGAGGTATGGAATTATCACCAAGTAGAATCCATGACTTGGCCACCCTGTGTTTGGGTATCTGTATACTGGTAGGAGGTAGAGGATGTTCATATTATGTGTAAATGTGGGAAACAACTACTTGTCTAGGGAAAGCAAGACTTTTCTGTCAGATAAAATTTTTCTGACTTCTACAAGCTATATATATATATATATATATATATATATATATAAAACCTTTTGGGTCACTTGATTGGAATATGTTGTCAAGGCCACAGTCCCAGGTTAGTCCACCAGTAAGTTTTGCATCTGGCTATGAGCAGACAGCTGTTTCCTCACAGAAGTGTCATGAAGATGCAAGTAGGGGGTGAAGAGGAAGAGTCCATCACTGCTGAGTGATAGGGAGCGTGTTAAGTAGTGAGTGGTGTCAGATGAAGTCAGAGGTAGTGATTGACTGCCATTTTAGAAAAATCACTAGGCTTTTGTTGGAGGTCATATTCAGCGGCATTCAAACTTTGAAGTCAACCTGACAGAGCCATAGTGGGGGGTGCAGTGCTCCAGGCTAGGGCTCATGACTCATTTCAGGCTATAGTGCGTGGCAGCCAGCTGACTCACTGGGGCCTTCATGAGGTCTAGGATTTGGTTCAGATGGGGGCTTTCTTGACGTCATGGGGGTGTGGGGAGAATCGCTGTCCACCTGAAAGGACAAATTGTTGAGCTCAAGTGACTGGCAGAATTGTACCGTGGGTGTGTTGTTGCAGCTGCCTCTGCATTCTACCTTTTTGACATGGAGATGATTCAAAATAAGGACTTTACTGGTGGGTCAGTGGTGGTAACTCTTTTCAGTGTTAGGAAAGGGGCACTCTAACTGGTTTAATTTTCCTGGCAGAGAACAGGCTTGGGGGGCACAAAAAAAGCAAGTGGTACAGTCAAGTTCTAGCATTGGAGTTTTGAGACTAGCTTAGGTAAATACCAGAAACTACCCTGGAAAGTGAAGCAGATTGTACCTGAACTAGAAAATTAAAGGATCTGCACACTATGGCAAAAGCTAACAGGATGGTGTGTAGAATGTGGGGAGTTTGAAGAACTGGGTTCTTTTTACAGCTGGGCTGCTAATGAATTGTGTGACCCTGTGTTAGTCACTTATCCTCTGGGAACTGTTCTATGAATCTCTGATTGTCTAGGTTTCTCTTCCTTTTATCCACCTATCCTCTCCCTCGGCCCTCCCTCCCATGTGCTGGGAATGTCAGGATGATTAAGACACTGCTTTTGCCTTCAAGAACCTCTTGTTTGTTGGGCGTGGTGAGGGACAGCAGCAGTGAACTTAGTGATTAACATATAGCAGGGTCAGTGTTAATTGGAGGTGTGAGCAAGCTGCTAGGATAGCACAGAGCAAGGGGCAGCCAACTTGTTCGGTAAAGGGCCTGATAGTAAATGTTTTAGGCTTCGTGGGCTGTACGTTCTCTGTCACAACTACTCAATTGCCTTCGTAGCAGAAGGAGCCATAGAAGATATATGAACAGATGGGCATGGTCATTCCAGTAAAACTTAAGTAAAATAGGTGGTTGGCTGAATTTGGCCTACAGGCTGTATAGTTGGCCAACCCTTGGCTTAGAGAGTGAACATTTTAGGGATGGCTTTTCAGATGTAACAATGGAGTAGTCTTGAAGAATAAACGGTAATTAACTAGGTAAAAGGAAGGAAGTTAAGTAGAATCAAGCTGATTTGGAAGGTGCTCAGTTGGTCCATCTCTGCAATTTAGAAACATTTGCTGCCCTGTCAGTGAGCTAAACTGGAGGTCGTTAGTTCTCAGAAGGGAGGAAAGGGACTAGTTAAGTGCCAGAATTGATGTTCCAATAGTAGCCCTTCAGGAGGGGCCCCAGACGAATGGACTGAGGCTCAGGACGGGTTATGCATCTTGCTTAGGTTCGTGCATTGAGTGAGTGGTAGGCGCGGGTTGGAATCTCTTTTTTGGGGATAAGGAGATGGCTCTTCTGTTTTACTTTGCTTTCTTTGCTCTTTTCAAAGCCCAGGAAACAACAGTGCACGGTTCTTTCACTATCACTGAATAAAATCAACTTTTTATTCCATAAATGGAGTCCCCATTTTGGTGCAAAAAGTTAAAGGCATTTTTTAACTTATTATTCCAGTTATATTTTGGAGGATACTCTGTTTAGGACTTATGCCTCTAGCAGCTCTTACAGATACCAGAAGGGAGGGAACTCTGAGTTCATTGGCTAAGGAAGGTTGGATTACATGGATTTTTCTGAAATGACCCACAAGCCACCTTCTCTGTGCTAATACTAATGATGTTATAATAATAGTAATAATTTAATGGTTAATATTTGTACACTGCTTTACAGCTCCCCTAGTTCTTTCACCCACCGTATCTCCCTTAATCCTCATGGCCAATTTGAGCATGCACTCTCAGAGATAGGTTGTTGAGCTCAAATTTCAGTTTACATCCCGGCCAGTTTTCTCACTTGCAGAGCCATGTGGAGGTTCCACAGCAGTAATCGTTTCAGGGTCTTAGGACTAAGAAATTAACTCTTGTTGTCCAGGAGGTTTAGTTATCTGTTATAGCTGTAAATAATGTTTGGTGATACAATTTCAGATAACTTAGAAAAACTGTTGACTTTGCTGACAACTAGTTTTTGTTTTAAACCAGGTAAGAGAGAAAACTTTCCCGGTAGTGTGTGCTGTCTATGACTTGGGGCTGGTCTGCATTGTATGGCAGCAGTATGATGGTTTAACAAGTATTGTGTCAAGGCCTAGAGACTGAGGTGGCACTATGGCCCCTGGATTTGCAGGGTGTTTTTCATCGTAGCTCAAAGCACTCAGCATATCTTAACGTTCAGGTGCAGGAGACTTCCTTGACTTACCTTCTCTAGTCTTGGCACATCAGAAAATGATGGTCCAGGGAATACCTATCCTTATTGGCCTGAATTGCTTTCTTATACAGGATCTGTTCTCATAAAAGCATTCCTGTGAATTACCTTTAACAAAAGAAGTAAAGGATGTTCTTGAGGTTTAGAGTGAGACTGGGACCCTTTTCAGAAAAGAGAGGCCCCTCACTGAAAGGCAGACAGTTGGGTTCTGTATTAGGGACATTGATGGAAATGCCAGAGTTCGTTGATCAAAAAAGAAGGTGGCCGCTGAGTCTTAAAGTAGTTTCCTTTTTAAAAAATATTTTCTTTTGCATTCAAATTTGTAACTATACTTTCAACAGTAATTTAGACTTATTTGTTAGGTGCGTCTGTTTGAGTGTAGTACACGGTTGAGAACACAGCTCTGGAGTCAGCCTGTCTGGGTTCAAATCCAGACTCTCCTGCTTATGGCTTAGTGAACTTGGGTAAGTTTCTTAACAGCTGTGCCTTAGTTTCTCTGTCTATTAAAGGAGGAGTAATTTTAGTCCCTATCTCATAGGATCGTTGTTTGGATTAAATGTTTAATACATGTAAAGTATGTTAGCTCGGTGCCTAGCATGGAGTAAGCTCTCAACAACAAGTTAGCTCTTAGAATTTTAGGTTCACTGCCAGGCTTTGTTGGCTCTACCATTCCCCTGTTTTATTCAGTGTCTTAATTGATTGTTATGTATTCTAGGACACGGCTTCAAGTGGGATACTCTTATTTTTTGAGTTCCCAACTATCTGAGATTGTAAACAACAGTATTTTATTAGAAACTTTCAAACAGGAGCTTTCAGCTAGGGAACAGGAAGACTTCGGGTTGAAAGAAATAATTTTGAGAGCCTGCTTGTTGCTGGCTAAGGATGAGGGCTTTCCAAGAGTGTGCTCCAGAATTGAAACAGCAGGAGCAAGCATGGGCTCTCAGGGTGACAGTTGTTCTTGGCTGCCCTGTTCTGCCATCCCTCAGCCTCCGTCAGGCCTTGCAGGCAGCACCAGCAGTGTTGGGGCAGCAGCTGTGGTGCTGCGTAACCCCTCTGTGAGGGCAACTGGTTGGAAGGCCCAAACACAGAGAGGACGAACTGAGAGTGGCTCATTGGAGTCAGTAGGTCACCTCCAGCAGGTTCTTCTCTGGACTCTCCTTCCCTTGTTGTATCAGCTGTCACAGCCTGTTAAATACTTGCGGTAGGAATCCCTCTGGATTCCCCACAGCACCTGCGCTTTCACGGTCTGGGTGTGTGGAAATAAGATGGCCCAGCTGGTGACTAAATAACAAGATTAAATGCATATTGCTTGAATTTTGTTGTGGCTGCTGCTGCTTTTTTGTGTCACTGAGTGCAGGAAGAGATACTTTCTGTTGGTGTTCATTAATTCACTCACTCAGGGGTTACCCAGCAGCAGGCATGACTAGAAGCCTTTTAATATTGATGTGCTTTGGTATCAAGTTCATGCACTTTTCTCCAGTGCCCGCATCAAGGTTCTATATATAAAATGGCCACAGGAGGAAGTACTGGTTAGTAGACGAAGAATAACTGTTTTCACTGGGAATCATACAAAATCAAAGGAGAGGCAGGGAAGCACAGGTTGTCTTGTGCAGTCATTTTAATTGTCACATGTACATTAGTATCAAATATTTGTAGATTTGTGCTTCTCGGTTTGCCCGAAACCAGTGTGTTCTTGAAGTTGATGCCTTTAATCTTTGGGATTCTAAGCAGTTAGTGTTCCAGTTTTTATTGGAAGAGAGGCCAACAGCTAACATGCTTGCGTTGAAAATAGATGTAGTATATGGTGATAGTCAATGAATTTAGAAAATTGAAATCCTGATGATCCTCCCAAGCTTAAAAGGCACACCCTGCACCTTCTCTACTGAGGGCGTTTTATTGGTTCCCTCTGGTGTTTTGACAATAACCGTAAACTTACTAACTTGGAATAACTGGACCGTTTATAGATATGCATTAGTTTACAAAACTGTGATGTGGGGAAGTTTAGATCTGTGTAACAGCTAACTTGAGGGTAGAGTGATAGTCACTTTGCAAAAGGAAGCCTGTCCACATTTTTCATGAGTATTCAGGAACATGCCTGAAAAAGAGCAAGGTCATCTCCCTTTCCCTCTCACCTCCAATTTTGAGAAGAAACAGTTAAGATCCTTTTTTGCGGGGGGAATCTTCCTCATGCCTAATTGATGAGGCCGTCTGTGGGAGAAATTTACCCCTTTGTACAACTTCCTGGTGAAAGCAGATCTCTGTGGGTGAATATCAGATTTAAGCATTTTTCATATCGCCATGAAAGTACAATCTGTAAACTGACAGCTGAAGTTTTCAGGGTTTGCGGTGGGTCCAGACCCCCAAAGCACAGTTGCAGCTATCAGTAGAGTAGTTGAGGATATTAGGGCGAATTGAAGTACAGCCAGCTTACACTTACTTCTGCTGACTTTTCCGAGGCTCTCCCTTATATCATTTAGCAGTTGGGCTCTGTTTGCACTATGAGCTGAAATGGAGACTCATCTAGTCCATTCTTCTTTCCTTTCAGAGCTTTAGAAGAGATTGTACAACTGATATTTTGGGCGGGATGTTAGGGCTTTATTTTGAAATCATTGTGTTCTGTGACCATTGTGTTGCTGTTACTCAGGCCGTCCAAACTAATCACTTCTGGCTGAGATTTATATCCCTATATATTTTGCCTTTGGCAAAAATTCAAAAGTGGCCGCTCTCCCAGTGGCCTCCCCCCAGCCCCGCTCCCGCTTCTTGCTTAATTTCTCAATCCATTCTTAAACATTCGGTGTGATTGCCTGGTTTCCCTGAGCCAACTCCTCTCTTACTAAATGGGTTCATGTTATGTTTTTAACCTACTATGTAGATGACAAGGATATTTTACTCTGAGAACCCAAACTGTCTAGTTAACACAAGCTTTATAGAAGCAGCTTTGTCTGACCCAACATTGGGAGATGGTTTTGGTTTTCAGGGATAAACAGTTTTGAAAAGACCTCAAAGTGAGACCCTCCTCGCTGCTCATGGGGTAAACATCAGCCTGACCACTAGCTGCTTCCCAGAAGCTCTGGAGGCGCTTGGTTTATCCAAGGCAGCTCTTCTGCCCTCCAGTTTTCCCTTCTTTGCCTGGAGACTTCAGACTTTCTACAGGGTTGTTGGGAAAGTGAGGCTCAAGGAAACTCCTTGTTACCAAGGTTTTCTCAGTGACTGAGTAAGCTTTGCTTGTTGCTGCTTAAAATACACCACCAGCAGTTCTCTTTCCATAGGAACTGAGTGCTTTCAAGCCACGAGGCTTTCTTGCTGCGGGTGAGATTGCCAGTGCTCGGGGGAATGCTGTCAGCCCTGTCATTTGTTTCTCTGGAAAGTTGTCGCCTGTTGGAGCCAGAATGGCAGGACCAGGTTTGAAAGGTTATTTATTGACTGCTGTTGAATCTGTCTCTCTGCATGTCCCAGGGACCTTGTGAAAAAGGTGCTCTGGCTTCAAATCGCTGCAGAGTTTTGGCCTTTATTCCCTTTTTCACTTAGGGAGACTGAAATAACTGTGTGTATGAGCTAGCTCTTCTCTGCTCACACCCTGTCCTCCCTCCCACAGTCTTTAAAACTCAGAGGCAAGGATGAGACTCCCCAGTTCCCTATAACCCAGTCGAAGGCCTCCTTTTCTCCTTCATAGTCAAACCGATGCCTTAATAAAGTGCTTCACTTTACCAACAATTAGACACTTTGCTTACTTTTTCCCCTGTGGAACTGTATTTGGTTTACGGTTTGAGAGGTCACTGTTAAAGCAGGATATAAATGTTTAGGAATTCCAAGCATCTAGGTACTTTGGGAATGTGTTGGAGGTATGGTCTCTCTTTGTATTTAAGGAGCTGGTGTTTGGCGACAGATTGTGTGTTCTTGTGTGTGTGTTTGTGCATATGTCTTTGGTATGCTGCAGCATCCGTATAGTAAGATGTTTGTGTTCATGGGTCTGAAAATCTCCAAATTATTTGTTTGACTTTCAGATGTGTTATCTGCCCCTTTTTTAACCATCTTGTCCAGCATACTTGTTTTGTCTTACAACCAAGTCTGGGATGGGGACCAGAAATGTATTAGAAGGGCAATAGTGATTGACAGGGTAGCCACCCCTGTTGGGAGGGATTTACTAGATTTTAGTAGACTGCTAGATTTTCCTAGAATTTTTTTGGATCAGTTTGTGATTGTTCCACTAGAGGGCAGTTAAGGAACAGACATGAGGTAGATTGCAGACCATTCCTTTTTGCAAAGAGCAGGATAACTAGAGCTCAAGTTGAAGGTGGACATCTTCAACTTGGTTGAACCTAATCTATGTTAGGTTTACTTGAGTTTTGGCCCCCATCTGAACACGGATAATGATACTAGAGAGGTAGAGTCTTCAGAACCTCAAATTCTGGTCTATGAAGGTGTGGTAGACGTTAATTTCTAAACCTGAGGCTCTAGCACAGTAGCTGATAAAAATTCTTAATTCTCTCCTTTCATAGAAATGTGTGGGGGCCGGCCCTGTGGCCGAGTGGTTAAGTTCGCACGCTCTGCTGAGGCGGCCGGGGGTTTTTCCAGTTCGGATCCTGGGCACGGATATGGCACTGCTCGTGGGCCATGCTAAGGTTGCATCTCACATAGCACAACTAGAGGCACTCACAACTAGAAGATACAGTGATATACTGGGGGGCTTTGGGGAGAAGAAGAAGGGAAAAAATAAAAGATTGGCAACAGATGTTAGCTCAGGTGCCAATCTTTAAAAAAGAAGTATGTATTACCTTTTATCTCTAACCATCACTTCCCATCAGTTAGTTCCCCTGTCACATTCTGTACCTCTGTGCCATTGCCCTGCTCTCTTTTCTTCCTAGAAGTTGTCTTGTTTTTTTTTGTTGTCTGTCTCCCCTCCCCCTTCAGTGCTGTATCTCTAGCTTAGCACACTGAATGGCACATGGTAGGCACTCAATAGGTAGGAATGTTTGCCAGGAATAGCAGTAACTTTTCAGGTATATTGTGTGTGTTTTCGTTTGTTTCACTTTTGATCTCTGAGAAAACTGAATCTACCCAAACCAGTCTTTTCTGGCCTCCTTTCCTCAACTTAGGTCCTGACTGTTGGGAAGAATGAAGGTGAGTGCTTTTCTGAGTCTCTTTCCTCTCCCCTACCCTAGCTTGCCAGCAAAGCACGGACAGAGAAGGAGGAGAAGCTGAGCCAGGCCTATGCAATCAGCGCTGGTGTCTCCCTAGAGGGCCAGCAGCTCTTCCAGACCATACACAAGACGTGAGTTGGGGGAGCATAGGGGTCCCTTCTCTGGCGGGTGATGATGCCTCGTTGTGCTGTCTGGTGGTAATTATGTTTCTGAAAGTCACCAGGGAAGCTGGGTAGTGTGTTGGCAATACCTCGGTGTCCAGGGATGTGGGTGCTTGTCACCTTTCCATACAGAAGAATAGTGTAATCATGGACAAGTTGTCCTCTCTGAGCTTCAGTTTTTTCCTCTGTAAAACTTAGTTTTGGGTTAGATTATCCCTAAGGGTCACTTCCAGGCCTAGTATTCCATAACTTAGAATTAGTGATTTCTTTCTCTATTATTTTGATCTTGTACCTTTCTCTAAAAGCTGATGCAGTTTTATTAAGGGAAAGTTATATCTATCTCACTTTTCTCAGTTGTACATTGGGTGAACATAGAGAGTTAGAGAGAGCAGAAGGCCACCTTATTACCACCTCCTAAAAGACATTTTGTCACAGCAGAAGTCATTTGACTCTCCACTAGCTTCCCTAGCTGCTGAAAACTGAAACATTTGACACTCCCCCCCCCCCCCCCCCGCTGCCTTCTGTTACCCTATTTAACCACCTGGGTCTGGTGTACAGATGGCAGCTGGCATCAGAGCTGTTTGAGGCCATGGTGTGAGTATCTGAACATTTACAGGTATGTGCAGGAGCTCTCTTAGTAGTATCAGCTGCTCTGGGTGTCCCCAAGTGTGAACTGGAATGGGTTTTCCCGGTCTGGCAAGTGCCCAGCTGTCTGATAATTGAGAGGGGCCAGTTTGAGGAGCAGCTTCCATTTTGCGTGGTGGGGGCAGAGTACAGATCACAAGATGGGGAATTTGTTCTTCTGTCTTCCTAAACGTGCCGTTTGTCCCTAGGCCAGTTGTTGGCAAACCATAACCAGTGGGCCAAATCTCATTTGTTTACATATCATCGGTGGCTGCTTTTATGGTACAGCGGCAGAGTTCAGTAGAGTAGTGACAGAGATTGTATGGCCCACAAAGCCTGGCATATTTGTTATCTGACTCTTTATAGAAAAGTTTGCCAGCGTCTGCCCTAGGCTGCTACTTAGGTTGAATCTAGTGGCCTGAACCTAGCTATTTATTTGTAACTCAATTTGGTTTGGATTTCTGAGGCTGCCATCAAATTTTCTATGGTTTTCCAGGTTCCTAATACTTAAGAGTAATTCTTCTGGGCCCTCAAAATAAATATGCGTTGGTTTCATTGCTTTTCCCAGCCAGTGGTGCCCAGGAAATGTTTCTTGGCTACTCTTTCCTATGGGCTGCAGGCATCTAGTTGTTGGCTTAGTGGTGAACAGGGAACTTGGGATCAGCTTTCTGGAGTTGTTTATTCATCAGGCAGGAGGTGTGGGATGCCCACAAGAGGTAATTTTCACCTGTTCTCTTCTCTTTCCAGCATTAAAGACTGTAAATGGCAAGAAAAAAACATCGTAGTCATGGAAGAAGTTGTTATTACACCCCCATATCAAGTGGAAAACTGTAAAGGCAAAGAGGGGAGTGCACTGAGCCATGTACGCAAAATAGTAAGTAAAGGAGCCATGAAACTTTCAGGGAAAGGATGTTCCTCGGCCTTCGCCCCTCCAGCATCAGGGCAGGACGTTGTGCTGCAATCCCTGCCTCCTCTGACATAGCCGGCCTGCGAGCAGCCCTGCCTAACCACCCTGCCTCCCTGTACTGTGGTGCTCTGAAGCTGTGGCTTAGACACTTCTATGGGGGCAGAACCACTGGGCAGCGTGGAATAAAGCAAGTGGTCAACCCCATGTCCTCTGCAGTGTGGCTTTTTGGAATTAGCCAGACTGTTCCCAGGTATTGGGCCTGAGCAGTTCCTCTCATCCCAGGCTGGGTTCTCAGGAAGGGCTGGTTGGTATAAATCAGTTGCCTCTGACCCTGCATATGTCATCTGACTTTCTAGATTGAGTTGCAGCATTTGTAGAAACAAACTGAGCGTTGAGAGACCAATATTGTGGATGTAAAAAGTTTAAGATTGTAATTCCCCACCAGCTTTTTATTCTGCACTTGTGTGAAGAGGGAATTTGAGTCATAATAATCTCCCTTCATATTCTCTTTTAGATTATCGATTTACCTTCTTTTAGCCAATCTTAGCTGAAGCTGCAAAAAATGTGACTGACACAAGAGGCCCCCCCCTACCTTGTGGCTGTGAAGGCCTAGAGACAACAAGGGCAAAAGTGCCTGAATAGCCCACAAGCTGGACAACTGGGATGGGATGTCGAAGTCTGGAGTGAACTATTTGGGAGGCCTTATGTGCCCATCTCCTCTTCTGACCTAGACTGACTGGTTTCTTTCAGGTTGAAAAACATTTTAGAGACGTGGAAAGCCAAAAGATACTGCAGCGTTCACAAGCCCAACAACCACAGAAGGAAGCTGCCCTGTCATCCTGAGTCCACATACACGGAGGACTCTTCCAGCATCCAGCCAAGGAGGCGATGGTGGTGGCTTCAGCGGAGGCAGGCCGGGGGAGGGAAGGGATCCTATATTTCCTGTTGGCTCTTGTTAACAAAGGGTCAGCGTTTCCAAATCTTAGACTTGAACAAACAAAACACCCAACAAAAAAGAACAAGAGAATAATTTAAAAGTTGAATCATTACTTGACTAACAGACTTCGGTCCACCATGTCCTTTTCACAGCCCCCTTCTGGGACAGTCACCTTGTTAATTTTATTTTTGAAAATTCCTTTCCTGCTCTGCCCTTTCACCTCTGACTTTCCTTTCCTAGTCTGTCCTTGCCATTCTGTTTTTATAAGTGGCTATACTTGCCTTCTGAGTGACTGAAAGAAACTTTTACATCTTCTCTTCCAAAATAAAAGTAACAAGCTGACTGTGATACTTAAGTTGAGACTAGAGCAGCCGACAGAAGTCTCACTTTAAATTTTTCTTTTTTTTCTTTTTTTTTTTCTTCTTTTTTTGCACAGGGCATGGCTTGAATTAGTTTTATTTTTCTTAACTTTAAATATATATATGAAAATATA
The DNA here is from genome assembly GCF_041296235.1 of Equus asinus. Lineage (NCBI taxonomy): Eukaryota > Metazoa > Chordata > Mammalia > Perissodactyla > Equidae > Equus > Equus asinus. The sequence goes on along the minus strand of NC_091802.1, from coordinate 42,889,935 downwards.
TATTAAAATGTTCTCTAAATATTTTCTGCTTCTTGCAGGTCTCTTTTTACTAGATCATGGCCACTCTTCCCACCTCATTCCTCTGACAATAAAAATATATTGCCTTCCCCACCACCCATAGCCAGGCAACTGACTTGACTTAGTTCACAGGACGAATCTCCTGCAGCATTTCCTAGAGCCAGTGTATGCAGATGAGATTCGGCTTTGAGGGTTCCTGATGGCGTTTTAGTCTTTAACTGTGTGTGTACCAGTCTCACATTTGGCCAAAACCTCAGGATTCTCCTTCTGCCTTTTGTCTTACTTCACGGTACTAGAAGAACGTCCGCATCACTCTCCTGTCTCCTAGATGGGAGAATCAGCTGCCCTTTCTCGTGTGCCCTCTGCAGGAAGAAGTATTTTGCATGGCACATCTCAGCTCCTCCTTGAGGGATGATTTTCTTTCGTAAGAAACCTGGAGTCCACCTATCCCAACCTCTCTTTAAGTCTGTATCCAGAGCCACTAGCCCAGGAGAAAGCTTGGGTGACCTGTAGTTTCCTGCCAACCTCATGCTCTTATGCCCTTCCCCACCCCCCTAAATATTACAAGCTTAAGACAGTTTGTATGTGCTCAGCCGATGGGCAGAAAACCTGGAAAGAATTTCTGGACTTTAGCCCACCAGTTTGTCTGGTTTGACTAACCTGCTGAGAGCTAAGACTGGCACCAGTTGCCCCTGTGCCTTTACGGCGGTCCAGTGGGGCAGAGTGTGCCACTATCTGAATATCAGGCACCGAGTGGGACCTGGGTGATGCTCATGTGACTGGCTAGAGCTTCGGGGGTGGGGTGGGGGTTAACTACTATTTTTTGGCCATGATCTCTTTCCCCTTCCTTTTTTTTTTAATTAAATAAATGGATCAAAATTAAATAATTCAAGCCTTGCCTTCAAAATGAAATTTTTTTTTAGTATTGTTTAGCAAAAACAATAAAACCCAAATTTTTTTAACCATCACTCATGTCTCGGGTTTGTGCGTGCTTTAGAGGCCCTGGAGGGAGGGGCCTCTGAGGGTATGTGTGTTTGGTTTGACCTTTCCCTTTAGATTCTCTGCTTCCTTCTCTTTACCCTCTCTCCTTTCACCGCCTGAGAACTCATCCAGAAATAGAATGCAAAGCGTGTAGTTTAAGAAGAGGATCCAGGGTTGGGAGTTATGTGTAAGTGGAGTAGAGGAATAAAGGGGTTGGGTACATATATGAGATTGTTATGGGACTGTTTGGAGGAAAAATGAGAAAATACTGGAAAGTAAACTTTCACATCCACCTCCCATTGGCCAGAACCTGATTTAAAGTACCAAGCCTTTGATTTAGGCTGCATGGAAGTGTAGACTTCTGGAGAAGGTAAAAGAGGAAGAAGAGGAGAGACCTTGCAAGAACTAGAGAACCCAAGAAATGCAATTGAAGGAGTGAAGGTGATTAGTGGGAAATAGCAATCCCGGAAAGAAGTTCTTTGTCACATGTCCTGCGTCATCACTTCCTCCCCATTATTCTCTAGGTATGTGAATGGGAGACAGCGGGTACCAACTGTTTCTGGTAGAAAGTGGTGTTTTTTTTTTGAGGAAGATTAGCCCTGAGCTAACTGCTGCCAATCTTCCTCTTTTTGCTAAGGAAGACTGGCCCTGAGCTAACATCCCTGCCCATCTTCCTCTACTTTGTATGTGGGATGCCTGCCACAGCATGGCTTCCCAAGGGGTGCCATGTCCGCACCTGGTATCCGAACTGGTGAACCCTGGGCCACCAAAGCGGAACGTGCGAACTTAACTGCTGCGCCACTGGGCCGGCCCTGAAAGCACTTTTGACTCTTGAGTTTTAGTTTATGAAATAATATGGGGGAACTTGAAGCAGTTCAAGAGGTGGAGTTAGTATGGTGGGAAAGATAGGTAGTGAGGTGTAGAAGAAAGAACAAGGGCTTTGGAGACAGAAGTATTTGGGTTCTAATCTGACACCTCCATTTCCTCACTTTGTGACTGTGGATAAGTCATTTCACCTGCCCAAGCCTTAGTTTCCCCAGTTGTAAACAAGGAACTCATCTAGAATTGGTGTGAAGGGTTAAATAAGATATTTAAGGGCTGGCCCTATAGCCTAGTGATCAAGTTCTGTGTGCTCTGCATTAGTGGCCTGGTTGGTTCATGGGTGCAGACCTACACCACTTGTCAGTGCCCCAGCTGTGGCAGCGACCCACATACAAAATAGAGGAAGATAGGCACGGATGTTAGCTCAGGGTGAACCTTCTTCAGCAAAAAACAGGAACAACACAAAAAAAGATATTGAAAATGCCTGATACTTAGAAGGTACTCTGTAAATGTTAATGTAGACGTTCGCTTGCTCCTAGGATGGTTAAATCTAGAGATGAGATTGGATTAGATGATTTCTAGAGGCTCTGCCTTTGTTTTAGAAGTCTTTGTTTAGATGGCATTTTAAGTGAGGCTAATGTGTAAAACATTCGGGCAGGGGTAATGGGTGAGAGCCCTGCCCTCCTAGTCTCTCACAAATCTCACCCATTTCTTCCCTGGAGTCCCTGAGGAATTTCTTTGTTTATAATTTGAAAACCACTCATTTTATAGGGTGTTAGCAGAGCTGGAACAAAACACTATGCCTTATCCACGCATGGTCTCTAAATACTTCTCTGTGATGTTCCAAACTGATGGCATGTGTACTATTCACTTGCCTTTGCCAGGCTTAGGATGGAACACAGAGAAGACTGGTGAGAATTGCAGAAATTGCTGCCTAGATTGAAAGAACGTTAAACTGTTGCGTGTAGTACAGAGGGCTTGCATCTATGATGAAATATGTGCAGGTAGTTTAGCAGTGTCTCCTTGGCTTTAAGGCATTCTCCTTCCTCACCAAATATACACACACCTCTACACCCAGCACCAGATTACCTCCCCACCACTGCACACGCCTTTGGGTTTACTGCTATTGAGAGCATCCAGTCGGTGTGGTATAAACAGCCTGACCACACTGAGTTGATCCTGAGTCTAGTGTCTTTAAGTCTGAGCTGCTCATACTGATTTCTCTTTGGTGTTTTGAAAACTTGAAAATTGCTCAAGCACTTCACTGTTAGTTCAGGGGCTCCAGACTGGGAATCTCTGATTCAGGGTAAAGGCTCTGTAACGCTTTTTGTTTGTTTGTTTTTTTGAGGAAGATTAGCCCTGAGCTAACATCTGCCGCCAGTCCTCCTCGTTTTTGCTGAGGAAGACTGGCCCTGAGCTAACATCCGTGCCTGTCTTTCTCTACTTTATTTATGGGACAGCTACCACAGCATGGCTTGCCAGGTGGTGCCATGTCTGCACCCAGGATCCGAACTGGCCAACCCTGGGCTGCCAAAGCGGAACATGAGCACTTAACTGCTGCACCACTGGGCTGGCCCCTCTGTAATGTTTTTTTTTTTTTTTTTTAAAGATTTTATTTTTTCCTTTTTCTCCCCAAAGCTCCCCTGGTACATAGTTGTATATTCTTCGTTGTGGGTCCTTCTAGTTGTGGCATGTGGGACGCTGCCTCAGCGTGGTTTGATGAGAAGTGTCATGTCCGCGCCCAGGATTCGAACCAACGAAACACTGGGTCGCCTGCAGCGGAGCGCGCAAACTTAACCACTCGGCCACGGGGCCAGCCCCCCCCCGTAATGTTTTTGAAGCTAAGAATGTGTGTGTCAAAATCTGTTCTCTTGGGGCCAGCCCGGTGGCGCAGCGGTTAAGTGCACACGTTCTGCTTCGGTGGCCCAGGGTTCGCCGGTTCGGATACCGGGTGCGGACATGGCACCACTTGGCAAGCCATGCTGTGGCAGGCGTCCCACATACAAAGTAGGGGAAGGTGGGCATGGATGTTAGCTCAGGGCCAGTCTTCCTCAGCAAAAAGAGGAGAATTTGCAGCAGTGAGCTCAGGGCTAATCTTCCTCAAAAAAAAAATAATCTGTTCTCTTGGGCCAGCCCTGATGGTCTAGTGGTTAAAGTTCTGTGCTCTCACCCTGACAGCCCCAATTTGTGTCCTGGTTGCATAACCACACCATCCATCCGTCAGTTGCCATGCTGTGGTGGCGGTTCACATAGAAGAACTAAAAGGACTTAGAACTATGATCTACAACCATGTATTGGGACTTTGGGGAGAAGAAAAGGAAAAACATTCCTTTAAAAAAAATAAATCTGTTCTCTCATAAGACGTACTGGTAAAGGAAAGAATAGAGGGCTTTCAGTCATATACAGAGATAGAATCTACTGTCCTCTTAATAGGATGCATCCTGTGGTGAGAATGTGTAATGCTAGAAGCTGCAATGTACAGGATGAGTGGTGGGGCAAGAGATTAGGAAGTGCAACGGGTCATCTGGGTTGGAAGATAGTCATTGTTTATGCGGTGGATTTGCTTTTTCATCACTGCCAGAGCATGCTGGTGCTAGAAAAAGAAACTTGAAATCATCAGCATGTACTGCCTAAACTCAGAGATTTAACTTAACGGTATGAAGTACCTTATGGGTAAAAAGGGATGCTGCTGGGCTGGCATCCACTGGTGTAGACTGCTGCTGGGTAATAAGTTTTCAAAACAAGTTTGTTCTTTTATATTATAAAAGCCTTCTATGGCTTATTACAGGATAAATAGAAAATAAGGCAAACATTTTTCATCTACCACTCTCCAAAGCATTGTTATTATCTTTTATATCCTCTAGATTCTAAGACACTTCTCCCTGCCTCTTGCATTTCTGAAAATGCTGTGTACTCCACAATGTCGAAAGCAACTTGCCAACTAGTTCCCTCATCCCCAGCCCACAAAGTGCGCTGGACAATTTGTTGATGTCTTAGAATTGGTGTATATAAATGGTTTGGGGCTGGATGGTCTCTAAGATTACGTTCAACCTCAGTCTGTTCTATCTCATTTTATCCTACAGTCTGTTGCTTCAGAGTCACCTGTGAAGACATCTCCGATGATTAGAGTGGAAGATGATCCCTATAATTTGTAAAACTCATGTCATGTGGCGTGTATGACTTGCATTCTAGTTATTTGTTCAGGTTTATCTTTAGTGGTCTAAAAGAATTTTTTTTTAGTTTTTTAATTTTTTTTTTTTAAGATTTTATTTTTACTTTTTCTCCCCAAAGCCCCCCAATACATAGTTGTGTATTTTCAGTTGTGGGTCCTTTTAGTTGTGGCATGTGGGACACCGCCTCAGCATGGCTTGATGAACGGTGCTATGTTGGCCCGCAGGATCCGAACCGGTGAAACCCTGGGTCACCACAGTGGAACGCGTGAACTTAACCACTCGGCCATGGGGCCAGTCCCTAAAGGGAGAATTTTGAGGTTCTAAGGCAGGGATAAGGACAGACTCGTTTTTGTAGTATTCCCTAGCATCCAACTGTTGAGATAAGACTGAAAATAGAGTTTTGAAAGTCAGTTTAATAACTGGATGAGTTGCCTGAGCCAAGATGAAAAGCGATCCAGGACTGTGACTGGGTTTTGAGGAAAGCTTGAAGTCAAGTTTGGAAAGAAGATGAGTGACTAGTAAAGGACATGGGAGGAGATGAGGAGGAAGGTGTACCTGGTTCCAGCTTGAGAAGGAGCAGGGCTTTCCCCCAGGTTTCTCCACAGCACACTTTGGCAACTGGGACCAAGGCAGGTCAGATTGTGGCCTCCCTGTCCCATTTTCCTTTAATTTTCAATTTTGGTAAAAAGTCTCAAGGGATTTAGTTTAAATTTCTTCCTGAACTGGCAGGATGAGGTGAGGGTGGTATATTTCTAGTGGCTTCTCAATTAACCTCTCCTCCCTTTGCCCTAACTAGTACTCTAATGTTGACCCCAGCAGCGTTAGTCTTTATTGGAGGGACTAACAAGTAGTGGCTTCTTTTCCTAATCTGACCCCCTTTATTCTGGTCTCTTTCCCAGCTTAAAGTAGTAGCTTATGCTTACTGTAGGGAGGTATGTGTACTGCTCTAAAGAGAATATTCTAGGATGGCCTCTGAGATGTGATTTAAGCTGAAATCTGAAGAACAAGGTGCTAACCAACAGTGTTCAGATAGAACAGCAAGTGCTAAAGTTGAGGTTGACAGGAGCTCTGGATGTTTAGGAACTGCTGGAAGATAGGTGACTGAAGCCTAGAGAGCAAGATGGATGGAGAAGTATGCAGAAGCCAGATCATGCAGGGCCTTGTAGCCATTGTAGGGACTGGAATCTCTTCTTGGCACAATGGGGAACTATTAGAGGGTTTTACACTGTCAAGGGATTTGGCCTGATGGAAGGTGGCAGCAGTGGGAACAGGCTGTTAGTGAAGAGGCTGTTGCAGTAGTCTAGGCAAGAGATGATGGTGACAGAGAAGTGATTTCAGAATGGGTAGGACTCGCTAATGGATTGGATGTGAGGGCAGGGTGGTGAGGGAAAGAGAAGGAGCCAAGAATAAGGATGACTTCTGGGTGGATGATGAACAGTGGAAGACGAAGACGTTTATGGAAAAATCAAGAGTTTTGTTTTGCTGTTTTGTCCAAGAAACACTGAAGAGCCGATGGCAAGTGGGCAGCTGGTTAACAAGCCTGGAGTTCAGAGGAGAGGAGTGGGCTGAAGCTTGATGTTTAGGATTTGTTACCTTGTTGTGAACTCCAAGAAGATAGCGGATGAGATCCATGACCATGGTGGATGTTTTGGCCTCTGATAGGAGGGGGCCCTTCATCCATAATGAAGAAGAAGATAGTACAGTTGCAGGTGAATTTGTAGGTTTGGCAGGGAGGTGAGGGCATTCATGTCTGGTTGCTCAGTAAATTGTGAGGGAAATACCATAAGATTGCTGAGTGCCTATTAGAAGTGCATACTGGTGCACTTAGGGTGTAGCCAGGTGCCCACTGTGTGACACTGTGTTAGTCATGTTGAGTGACTTAGGTGCAGACACAGAAGGTGTATAATTGGGCACAACCAGGCTGGGAAGTTTATCAGGTCTGTACTGTGGAGGGGAGAGGGAGTTCAGCTGAGCATTTTTGCATGGAAGTGATTATAGTAATGGACCCTTGACCCTATGAGGTGCATGCTATCATCAGATAGATCTCGGTTCTTGTTTAGCCTTTCTGAAGGTGCCTTGCTCTCATCCCCATGTCCTGACTATAGGAAGGATATGCAGCCATGTAACTCCAGAAGTCAGTGTGTGATGTGTACAAAAATAAGCTGCTTCTAGCGCCAGGGGTGGCCCAGGTGTAGGAGTGGAAGCTCAGCACAGATATCCTGGCACTTAGAAATGCCGGGGATCTTGGAGCTCATATGGAATAGTCCAGCCTCTCAGTTTAAATAGCCTGTCTATAGTGTCTTCAACAGACTGCCCCTACTCGAACACTTTTATTGATCGAGAGCTCATTACTTTGAGAAGCAACATGTGATAGCTGTACTGTGCCCTTTTGTCCTCCACGCAGAGCTCATTTCTAAAACTGAGGCTAGAGTTCAGGTCTCCTGCACACTTGTCCTTGCTCTGTAGGATGTTTCTTTTTCCTGGTAGCCCTTGGGTGAGGGGCACAGGAGTTGCTAAATGGGCAGATGTTACTGGGAGCTGTCTTATCTTCTCCAGTGAAATGGCTTATTTTTAGTCAACTATTTCAGTCTACTAAACTTTTTTAAAATCTTGATTCTAGGGGCCGGCCCGGGGGCGCAGTGGTTAAGTGTGCACGTTCTGCTTCAGCGGCCCAGGATTCGCTGGTTCGGATCCTGGGTGCGGACATGGCACTGCTTGGCAGGCCATGCCGTGGTAGGCATCCCACATATAAAGTAGAGGAAGATGGGCACGGATGTTAGCTCAGGGCCAGTCTTCCTCAGCAAAAAGAGGAGGGTTGGCAACAGATGTTAGCTCAGAGCTAATGTTTCTAAAAAAAAAAGACCCCACAAATCTTGATTCTATAATGCAATATACTAGTTATCTGTCTCAAAGTTGTGTTCCAGTTTTTTTAAACTGTCTTTTGTGTTCATCTTATCCAAAGGTGTATCATGAGAGACTTTAATAGATTCAGATGTTTGTGACAGCCTTCTAGTAACCCTATCAAAAAAGGACATAAACTAGGTGTAACTTATTTTTAGTCACCTCATGTCGGCACCTAGTGGTCATCATGTTTTAGTTAACTGGTCACACAACAAGTTCAATGAAACTTTTTTTGAGTTTTATTAACTGTTGTTACACTTGTTTAACTTTTGAAAATTGGAACTTCTGCTGAGCTCAAGTCTCTGGCAACCTTCAGTTTGTAATGTTTTCTCAAAGATTATTGATGATGATTCCTCAAGTTTTTCCAGTATAATTTGCTTAACCAGATCACTTGAATTAATTCAGAGGGGCTCAAGTCTGATCAACCAAATGCTAAGACTTACATCCTAGGGTAGGTGGTAGCTCAGCTGCTCTTCCCATTCTGGGGATAATCTGTGTTACTCACTTGTAGACCTTGACTTCTTGGAGGGGTGTTTGGCTGGCGTGGGGGCAGTGGCCCAGTCTTTGGGCGCCAGGATGTTAGGCCCTCCTTAAGTGGTTAGGAGCGTGATTGGATTCAGCCAGGCCTGCGTTGTGTCACGTTTCACGTCTGCCATTAATTAGCAGTGTGACTTGGCAACTTACCTAGCTTTGCCAAGCATCACTTTTCCTCATCTGTAAAATGAGTGTCTCAGTTGAGGATTAAATGAAGCCTTTAATGAGCTGCCTGGCCCATGGTAACCATCTCTTCAATATGGCCATTATTAATTCTCTTAAGGGTTTGCTGGGTGAAGCTGGTGAGCACACTCTGGGACCTAGAGAGAAGGTAACTTGTTTGGCCTCCTAGGGTAAGGCAGAAGCCCTAGGTACAGATACCTTGGCCCCAGACCCCTCTCTCTCTCAGAAGGAGATGCTGGGCACTCCTTGAAGGCCAGAGTGGAGTATTTTGACCTTTGGCATAGTGAGAACAAGAGAGAGCATTCCCTTTCTTTGTGTCCAGACAAGAACTAGGTGAATTACAGACGATGACAGATTTCTTAGGCAGGCAGTATGGAATGAAAGAGGAGACACCTGACTCCTTCCTGATTTAGGGCAGGCTCCAAGGGGCCATGGCCACAGTGGTGGCATCGACTTTGCTCGGGAATCTGGTGGGAGCATGCCTAGTACTGTGCACCTGCTCAGCCTCCCTCCCAGGCTCTCTGACAGAGTCTGGCTCTTGGAGCTCAGCCACAATAATCTCAGTCACCTGCCATGTGGCTCCTTCTTAGGGTCTCTGCGGAATGTGGGTGTCGCTGCTTTCTCACAATGTCCTGTGGGTGGTGGAGTCCTGAGGGGTCTGGGTTTCCTGGAGCAGCTGGACTTCAGCCACAACCAGCTGGCTTGCCTGCCCCTGGTCTTCTCAGCCACAATGGGCTCTCTGCTTTGCCTGGACCTCTCTCCCAACCTGCTTGCCACCCTGGACCCCTGCAGCCTGTGGGGCCTGGGGAACCTGGAGCAGCTCGACCTGAGCCACAACCTGCTGGCTGAGCTGGGCACAGCCAGGCTTGGGGGCCTCTTCCACCTACGCTGGCTCTTGCTGGCTGGGAATGACATGAGTGAGCTAGAGGCCCAGGCCTTTGTGGCCCTGTGGGTGCTGGGCCTCCTTTCTGTTGTAGGTAACAGGCTGCAGCAGCTCAAATTCAACATCATAGCAGGCATCTGGGCAGCAGGCACACAGCTGCTGCTGGCCAGTAACCCCTGGGTATGTGACTGTGATCTGCAGTGGACCTTCGGGAAGCTTGACCACCTGCGGCACTTGCATGTGGCCAACCTGGGCAACCTGAGTTGTGCTGGACCTGAGCGGCTGGCAGGGGTGGTGCTGGGCAGTGTGGAGGCCTGGCTCTGCACTGGGTTATCACGGGCACCATGCTGGTCACTGGCTGTGGTCCCAAGACGGCTACTGTGCTGGGTTATTGTGGCTGAACACAAGTGCAGGCGGGACCCCAGAGCAGCTGGAGAGCAGAGGAGCCCTCTGGAGAGGTAGGTGGTGCTACAGAGAGAAGTCAAAGCAACTGGAGGATAGCGAGCAGAGGGAGCTGTGGGAGAACAACAAGGATGTTCCTCAGAAGTTTTTGGGGCTCAGTTGTCTGATGAGGCAGGGGTGCGAGGAATGGGGGGGGGGTGGACAACAAATGGCTGTGTTCATCTCTCAGAGCCTTGGACTCCCCCTCATCTATTTCCCTCCTCTGACCCAGCACAATGCCAGCATCTTTCCTGGCCCTAAAAAGAAGGATTTGGTTCCTAGTCCTTCTCAACACCCCTCTGGGGAAGAGGGCAGTAAAAGGTAGAGTGAAGAGCAGAGGGAACTGGGGTGGGATGGGTACGGAGGAGAGCTTCCTTACTCCTAGTCTTCCCCCTCTTCATGCATGTCCCTGGCCTCTCCTTTGGGGGACCTGATCAGAAGCTGGTTGCTAAAGTTATGATGGAGGTGGGGTGGGGTATTGTTCCTGTGGGCATAATCCAGGCAGTCTCCTAGAACTATTTTATGGACGTATGTCCATGATCCCAGTTCTGGTCCTCAACACCTTAGCTCCTTCCTGAGGGCTGTGCATCTTGTCCCATTTGAATTGGGGATGGGTGAGGAGATTGGGAAAATAAAACCAACTGGAGAGTTAATTCTGTACTATATTTCTGTATTATGGTGAAGAAAACTTACCGCATGTGATTGTCACTGGCAAGTGGGAGAGGTAAGCAAAAATGACCTTTAACCTAGGCCTTTTCTCATTCTCCTTGCCTGAAGATCACCCCCCACTCACCTGGCATAAACCTACACAATACCATTCCCTAGTTTTTTGCATGGATATATCCCTCTCTCATGTTCTTTTCTGATATACCCAGACTTTATCCTAATGACTTTGTAAAAAATTAGTGTGAAAAGGTGTTTTGTTGTCAGCTTTCATTGGCTGATTGGAAATTTTTAATTCACATTGTCAGAAATGCTGTTTGGACATGAGCCCCCTCTCCCCTCCCCAGGAACTGGAAACAGATCTGAGTTAAATGGCCTAGGGGAGTGCTTGTAGAGTCTTAACTTCAATATTGGAAGATGAATTTGTGTGTTGCAGGGAGGGGAGGGTGGGTGCAGGCAGATAGGTGGGGACAGCTTTGTGGTGGCAATCCCAGAGTGTCCAGAACTTTTATCCATTTATTTATTTAACAAATAATTACTGAGTACCTACTCTGAACGAGACATAGGGGCAACACCTTTCCTTTAACTATTTATCTATTCAGCACATATTTCCTGAATGCATCCTGTATACCAGGCCCTGAGGATATAACAGTAGCCAGACACCAGACACTGTCCTTGCCCTCATGGAGCTCACCATCTAATGTTAATCTAGTCATTAACAAAAGAATCACAAATATATAATTGCCAATGTGCTAAGTGATTCAGAGGAAGGGTACCTGATGGTTATGAGAATATAAAATAAGGGAGCTGAGAACAAATGAGAAGGCCAAAGGAAAAGGGAGGGAGACCAGCTGGAAGCCTGCTGCAGTTAAACTGACAAAAGATGGTAATTTGGGCTAGAGTGGAGAAAATGGACTGATGTGAGATTTCCTGTACGTCGACGTCAGAGCTCTCTCTTCTCTCAGGGGACAGATAGAAAGGCAGACCAAGACCAAACTTCTTTACAAATGACTCAGCTAGGAGAACCCCTTACTCTGAACTTAAACAGAACAGAGGTATCTTCTCGGGGGGGGGGGGGGTTCTGTACACCATTTATTGAACCCCTACTATGTGCTAGGACCAACACTGTCACATTTAAACCTCAAAACAACCCTGTGAAGTAGATGTCATCCCCATTTCACAGATGAGTCTTGGAAAGTGTAGGCAATATGCCCAAAGTCACAGTTAGGGTTGGAGTTAGGATTGGATCCCAGGTTTAGCTGCGGTCAAAGACTAGCTTCATTCCATCAAGTTGTGGTCCAGGGCTTCTGATGTCCTGAACGCACTGTTTCTTCCTCTAGTCTAGTTTTCAATTTTGTACCTACAAGGAGGGGCCCTTACGACTCCATGGGCAGAAAGGCTGAACTCGGAAACTAGAACACCTCCTTCGGTCCAGAACTAGAGAGCGAAAGCGTTGTTTCCCGTCGGAAGCGGGAAGGAAAAAAAAAAAAAAAAAAAAAAACCCGTGAGACCCGGAAGTTGCGTGTCGCATCCCGGCGCCGGCCTTCCTAACCGGGGTGAGGCCGTAGCGGACTGCCCTTCCTAAAGATGGCGTCGAAGACGGGTTCGCGACGGTGGATGCTGCAGCTGATCATGCAGTTGGGTTCGGTGTTGCTCACACGCTGTCCCTTCTGGGGCTGCTTCAGCCAGCTCATGCTGTACGCTGAGAGGGCCGAGGCGCGCCGGTGAGCGGGCCCACGCGGCCACCGAACGCGGTGGGGGTGATACGGCTTGTCCCAGGAACGGGGGTGCTTTGAGGTGGGAAAGAAGTTGGGGCCCAGAAGTTGGGACCCTTGGATTGGGAGGAATTGGGACCTCGAACTTGTTAGGGGCTCTGGTCTGGAGCAAGGTGGGCATCGAGCATAGTGCGGGGTTCCTGGCCATGAGACGGGGCTCCGGTTTGGGGCAGGAGTGGAGTTTGTGGGAACTCAAGGGATCTCGAGGCTTTTCTTTCCCCTTCACGCTGTCCCCGTTGCTTTCCCCCTCCCGGCTCGCAGGAAGCCCGACATCCCAGTGCCCTACCTGTACTTCGATATGGGGGCGGCCGTGCTGTGCGCTAGCTTCATGTCGTTTGGAGTGAAGCGGCGCTGGTTCGCGCTGGGGGCCGCACTCCAACTGGCCATTAGCACCTACGCCGCCTACGTCGGGGGCTACGTCCACTACGGGGACTGGCTGAAGGTGAGCCCCTCGGCCCTAGGCTGGACTTCGCTAGCGTGATGGGGAGCCCAAGGCCAGTGTCCGGGGCAGTTGGGCAATGCGTGGAAGCCCGAGGCATGTGGAGATTATCACAGACAGCAAGAGTGGAAGGACCTCAGAGGCCGTACAAGCCTCCCTTTCAGAGTGTGGAAACAGGTCCAGAGATGGGGAACAGATTTTCCCAAAGTCACAGAACAATTAGCCCTACAGGTGGGACAAGAACCAGGTCACCTGGTTCCCAGGATCCTTTAAATCATTAGTTTAGTACTCTCAGACTCATAGGGCAGAAGGGACCCAGGAGAGTACCCGGTCTAACTATCTAATTTTATAAAATTTAGTTAATCCTAGTGCAGCATTTAAGCCTGTAAATGCCAGAACCTGTGCCAGGCACTGCAGGCTTGGAGATAAGCCTGACAAAGGCACTACCCTCAGGAATGGACTGTCAGCCAGTACAGGAAGCAGATGTGTGAACAGCCACGCAACAGTGAGAATAGTGGGGCTTTTTTATGGAACAGACTCTATACGATATAGCAGAAAGAACATTGGGGTTTGAGTCTGCAGACCTAGGGGGCAACACTTGGTATCTGGGTTCTGCCACTTACTTTCTGTAGGACCTTGGACAATTTTATTAAACACTCTGGGCCTCAGTTTCCACTTCTGATAAAAAGAATTATCTGTCTCTGCTGTACCTGCCCACCACACTTGGAAATGGTAAGAGCGTTCATCAGCTGGGATGGGATGTGTAGACATGGGCAGTTCTGTGCTCTGGGCAGCCAGGAGAAATGTGGTGGCTGCAGTTCCTGATTTGGGTCCCCTCATCTCGGCCTAGGTCCGTATGTACTCGCGCACAGTTGCCATCATCGGCGGCTTTCTTGTGCTGGCCAGCGGTGCTGGGGAGCTGTACCGTCGGAAACCCCGCAGCCGTTCTCTCCAGTCCACCGGCCAGGTGTTCCTGGGCATCTACCTCATCTGTGTGGTAGGTTGGGGGACCGTTGGCTGGAGGAGCTTGACTGGGAGTGAAATGTGAGTGCATGACTAACAGAACCAGGGAGGTGGGCAGAACAAGGCCTTGCATGTGGTTCCTGATGGCCTGGCTCCTGGGAATTGCCCCTGCCAGCTTCTGGACCTTAGGGCCCCTCCAAGTACCTGAGACATGGCTGAGAGTCCCTTCTTCCAACATTATTGCCACCAGGGAGAGAAGAGTTTGGACTGATCATTCAGTCCCAAGCCTGAGAGCCAGGAAAACAAGATGGACTGGTCCTCTCATAGCTCCAGCTCCCAGAGGACTGAGAGAGGAGACAGAGAAGAGGTCTGGTGGGGTCCAGGCCACAGCTGGGACTCTACCACTTACAGCTGATGGGATCTCCCTATGGTAGCCAATTATGGTCCTCCCTCGTGCTAGGGGAGGCCAGTCTGGATGGGGACAGTTAGAGTCCTAGGCTATTTGGCCTCATCCTGTTATGGGGCACCATATCCAATGTGCAGAGCTCTGTATTCAGAGGTGAGAGTGCCAGTCTAACTGTGGAGACACACTTCCTCCCTTCTGAGCCCTCAGGGTGAGGAGAGACATAGGCCCTAAGTTCATGGAGCTCCCTAGTCTGAGGGGGAGACGCAGGCCCTACTTTCAGAGAGCCCCAAGTCTGAGAGGGGAGTCAGAAGCCCACCTTGCAGAGCCTGACTTGCAGGTGCCATCTCAGGGGTGGCCTTCTCCAGACAGGCTCCTCAGGCTGCTGGAGAGTCTTAGAGGGTGGTGTGTCTCCAGGCCTACTCACTGCAGCACAGCAAGGAGGACCGGCTGGCGTATCTGAACCATCTTCCAGGAGGGGAGCTGATGATCCAGCTGTTTTTCGTGCTGTATGGCGTCCTGGCCCTGGCCTTCCTGTCAGGCTACTATGTGACCTTGGCTGCCCAGATCCTGGCCGTACTGCTGCCCCCGGTCATGCTGCTTATTGATGGCAATGTTACCTACTGGCACAACACACGGCGTGTTGAGTTCTGGAACCAGATGAAGCTCCTTGGAGAGAGTGTGGGCATCTTCGGAGCTGCAGTCATCCTGGCCACTGATGGCTGAGTTACACAGCAAGAGGCTGAGATGGGTGCAAGGAGCCACTGAGGGCCACCCTACCTTCCTCCTTGCTGGCCCAGTTATGTTTATTTAGGCTTTTTGATCTGTTTGTTTGATCCTTTTGTTTGTGTGGGTATATGTGTTGGTACGAGGCAGGTCTCTTCCCCAATTCCTGGGCTTGGCCCCTAGCGGGTGGGAGCCCTGATAACGATGCCTTACAGGGTTTTTTTCCTGTTCATTAGGAGGAGAGCTGAGGCCGGTTGCTCCCCTGGGTCTCCTGTCCCAGAGGAGGGAATAAGGCAGGGCTAGGGTGGGGGTACTGAGAGTGGGAGACAGAGGAAGGAAGACCGAGAGCCGGAAGTGAGCAAATGTGAAAAATTCCTTTTTGAACCTGGCGGGTACAGCTAGGCTCTGCTTTTTGGAGACCGAGGGTCAGGGCAGAGGATCAGCCCAGGAGGAGCAGAGGGGCTGGGCACCATAGAAGTCACGTGGGTTCTCAGGGTATGCCAAGGGCAGAAATAGCATTAGCTGTCACCCACCTTGAGAGCAGAGCAGCCCCCAGTCTACTCTGGGGTGTGCAGGGGTGGGGCAGGCAGCACCAGCTTCCCGCCTCCTGCCTTCTGTCTCCAGCTCCATGGTTGGCCTGGTGGGGTGAGTGCCCCCCAAACACCAGACTACACAGTCCTCCAAAAATAAACATTTTATCTAGACATTTCTTCTAGAATTTGCTTCTCTGGTCTCCCCACGGGGCTCTTTGCCATTGGCTGGGATTGATCTTGGGTTTCTTGAAAGACCATGTCCGGTTTAGCCCCACCTTGGTCCTCCCGTGATCTTTCCCCTATTCTGAGCGTTCCCAAAGTCCTTTGGCTCTCTTTTCAAGAATCTCCTAATCCTCCCTGTAGTATATGCTTTTGACCTCGTACCTCAGTCCCTCTTGTCGCTTGTCCTTTCCTCCCCATTTGGTGCCAGCTCTTTCTGAAGAAACCCTTGGCAAGGGCAACTAGAGGGGGAGAACTAATATTAAGTGTCCACTATGAGGCCGAGGGTTTTACATTTTACATAGGAGGAAACGGGAGGTCAGAGAAGGTAAGCAGCTTGCCTCAAGCCACAGAGCAAATCCAGCCACAGCTGGATTCAAGGTCAGGTCTGTCTAATGCCCATGCCCAGATGTGTACCCAACACCACCCCTCTCCTGAGGGAGGATAAAGGCTGCTCTTGGAGTCTGGTTCTGCTGCAGCCCCTGGTGTGCCATGGTGGTCTCTTAATTGACCCTTTCCATACTTGTCCATGCACCTCCTGACAGAACGTAGCACCCGCAGCCAGTGTAATGCCTGGCACATTGTGGGGGTCAAAAATGTCAAATGAAATCTCTGGCTTTGGACTTCTGCTGGTCTGAGGTATTCTCCTCCTGCGAAGATGGAGACACAACCTGCAGTGGACCCTAGGGAAGATGTCCAGGTCTGGGCTGGGCTCTGAGCCCTGCGTGCAGAGGGAGCCGCAGCTGCTGCTGGTCTGGTTCTTGGAATGGAGGCTCTTTCCTAAAAGGGGGAGGGAAGCCCCTCTGGGGGCTGCTGACACCAGGGGAAGGGAGATGGTGGCAGCATTTATCCCAGCCCTCCACCACAGTTAGCTCCTCTCTTCCCTCCAGGTGTCCCCTGGTTCCTCACCCCTCCAGCTCTTGCTCCCAGAGGGTCACTGCTAATTTCCTTTCAGGTGTGAGCTGACTCTCAGACAAGTATTTGCATTTTAATCAAGGCCTCCTGAAAAGTTGCAAGACCCAAAGGAATTAAAATGACTGGTGGTATATTGGGCAGACAGGGGTGATATTTTGGGCAAAGGAGCCTCAGAATAGCACAGAGGCCACAGGAACTGGTTCACCCTTAAGGTCAGCCCTGAGTAGAGCCCTCAAAGGCAAGCCCTCCTCCCCCAAGTCTGCAGACTGAAAATTGAAGCCATCTTTCTAGTCGTGGCTTTGGAGCAAGTGGGGTGTCTGGGGCAGGCCCTTCTCCTTCCTGTGCTTGCCCTACGTGGGCACCCCCCTCTGGGCAGAGTAGAGTAGGTGCTGCCTCCTCTGCAGATCATTCAGCCATCAAGCATGGTCCAGCCTGTGGCTGCCTGGGGTCACCTCCGGCAGGCATGACTTTCGGTCCACCCTGGCTTTCCCAGGGCCTGCAGGGCCGGTGGTGAGGGTCAGCTGCCTGGGTCAGAAGCTGGCTTGCAGAAGGAGTCCGGCAGCCCCTTGGCATGGTTGACCAGCTCATAAGAGTCCCGGATATCAGCCAGGCCAAACCAGAAGAAGATCCACTGCTTGTTGGAGAAGCTGCCATCGCTGTGTTTGAAGTACCTGGCCGGGGGGCGGGGCGGAGGTGATGAGACTTAGGGCAAGGCCAGTGCTCACTACCCACTGGTTCATTTATTGAGGGCCTAGTACATGTTAGACACCTGCTGGGACCTGCTGCTGGTTATCTGATTTTATCCTCACAGCAGCAGCCAAGAGCCTGCTGGTGGTATGCTCTTTTCATAGAGAAGCAGCTAAGGCTCAGAGAAGTTAGGTAACTTGCCAGAGTCACACAGCTAGGAAGGTTAGAGTGAGGACTTTTCTTGCTCTCTCCACACTGCCTTGACCAAGCAGTCAGGGGAGGGGTTCTTGTCCACCTCTTGGTGCCCACAGAGCGGGCTGGTAGGGGATGAGGGATAGTTGCAGAAGGAATGAGAGGAGGGAGCGTTCTCCTGGAGATGCAATGAGTCTGGGGTCAGAGCTTGTCAACTGGGCGTGGAATAGAGCATGAAGGGTCAGGATTTTCTGGGGCCCTGGGAGACCCAGCTGCATGGGGGCTGGGGAGTGTCTTCAAGGAATTCATCGTAGCAGGGCAGAGCTGGGTTAAGTGTGCACTGCCTCTGGGGAGATCCCAGGCGCCATGTGTGGTCTGCCCCCTGGGGAATGTCAGGCCACACTGAGCGGGGCCTTTCCCTTGGAGAAGGAAGGCTAATGAAAGAAGGGGAAGCCCAGCCTTCCTGACTGTTGGACCCCCAGACGGCTGGCGAGAGCTGGAGAAGAGAGGAAGGGCGGGTCCCAGCCCAGAGCTGGGAGGGGCTGGACCTACCAGGGATTGATGGGGTTGGTGACCCGCGAGCGCCAGAAAAGCCTCTGCTGGTCCCTCCGCAGGCACTCCCACAACATCTGGCCGGAGCCTTGGCCCTGGCGGCTGGAGCTCACCACAAACTTGTCTAGATACTGGGTGCCTCCCAGTACGGGCTCCGTGGTCAGAATGGCGGCGGCATTGTACCTGGCACAGCGAGGGAGAGGCAGGCTGGGACTTCTCCTTGGCCTGGAGCTGCCCGGCTCTTTTCCCTCCGTCCCTGCCCTCTGGGGCCCGCAGGCTCACCCCTCAGAGACGTAGACAGAGTGCAGCCGTGGGCGCAGCGAGGCCAAGTAGTCGTCCCGGAGCTTCTTGCCGAAGCTGGCGTTGACCAGGTTCACTAGGCGGCCTTGGTCCAGGCTGTCCAGGCTGCGCACTCGCAGCATGCGCTCGGCGTTCTTGAACAGGGTCCCGGACCCTGGGGGTGGGATGGAGGAGGAGGGGTTAGCTTAGCCCGAGAGCCAGGTCCCATCTTCCGTTTGCGCGGCCTCGTGGGTTCCAAATAGGACCGGGGCTGGTGGGACAATTACCCTTTTTTGGGAGATCTCCACAATGAAATGCTTTCTGTGGTCTGCACAGATTTGTATGTGATTTTCACTCAGGGAGGTGCTTTTCCCAGGCAAGTTTGTCCCTCAAGTTCTGCCCACCGCGTGTGGTCCCACGTACCTCCCCTCTCTCCCGGAATCCTCTTCCCCCGCCCCTGGTCCCACCCGCCCATCCAAATCCCTCCCACCTCCCCTAGCCCAGTTCATCCCACTTTGTTCCGCTCCCCCAAGCCCCGCCCATCTGTCTGGTTCCACCCAAGTTCCAGCCCAATCCAGTGCACCTCCTTACTCACCTTCCCGGGTTTCGACAGAGCCGGAAGCCTTTGCTGTGGCGTCCCGCTTCGGCTTCCTTACTAGAGGGGAAGCCGCTCCTCCGGCTCATCCACACCCGGCGCTGCCGGTGGTCGCTCCCAGAACCCAGCACCGCCCCCACGCCCCGGCCGCTGCCCTCACCCTTATTGCTGAAGAGTTCGGTGAGCAGAGTGGCGGCGGCGGTGATGACGGCCGAAGAGTGGTGGGGCAGGCGGCTGAGCACGTCCACGATGAGCCGCATCTGCTGCCGTTCTTTGGCGCTCACCCACTCGGCGTTGGTCACCAGGTCCAGATCGGCGGGCAAGTTCACGTTACTCAGGACCTGCGTCCGGGGCGAGGGGGTGAGCTTCCGGCCCGCAGCCGACCGTTCGCGGCGCCCCTGCCCCACGGACCTCTCCTCACTGACCCCTTTACCCCTACTTCCTCCCAGAGTCCTCGGCCAGGGAGGGCTGAGAGCTGGGGACCGCGGGCTGACCCCTCCCTGACACTCCATTCCCAACCCACCCTGCCTGAGAGCGACTCTGGGGCCCATCAGGGAGGCGTGCGGGGAGCGCCAAAGAGGCGCTCAGCCAGGCCAGGGTCGCGGGGAGTGGAGCCCGAAAGGAGGGAACACACCTTGTGACTGCTGTCGCGCAGGCCCCCTGTGTTATTGAGGAAGATGATTTTGGTGGGCTGCAGCGCCTTGGCCAGCGCCGCGGTCACCTCCAGCGAGTCGAGGAGCACGGAGCGGCGCGCAGCTGTCTCCCCGATGGGGCACAGGATGGGGATGCTGCCCGACTCCAGGCACCACTGTAGCAGGTCCGTCTCCACGGAGACTACGCCACCATAACTGTGGGCCAGACGTGGTGCTCAAGAAGGCCCCCTCCAGGCCCGCCGGGCTGGGGCAGGGCGGGCGCAGTAGCGAGATCGGAGGAGGCCGGAGCAGGCAGGGCCGGCACTAACCTGGCATGAGGGGCCGGCTCAGCGGCGCCCAGCACCGACCCACCGCCAAAAAAAGGCACGGCCGTGGCGGCGTTGTGCCGCAGTGCGTCCACCAGCACCTTGCAGCTCTGGGAAAGCTGTGCCTTGGCCTCCCAGAAGGAAAGACAGCCTGAGGGCGCCGTGGGAGCAGGCAGCCCCAGGACCACCAGCGGCTTCATGTCCATGCGTTGCAGGAAGGCCAGGGCGAAGGCCAGGCTGGGTACGGCCCGCCGGCACTTGATTACCTCGTCGTCCACCTGCGGAGGAGTGAGCGTTCAGGAGGCGCGACCCTGGCCCTGACTCCTCGGGCACCCGCTTGCCCGCAGGGCCCTCTCGGTGTCCCCACCCTGTCCAGGAGCGGCCCGGTCCCATTTCTGGCCACAGGCGCCCACCCGCTCCGCCCTTTGCCCCGTTGGGTCTTGTCATCCCCTTATCTCACACTAGTGTTCCTCCCTCTGTTCCTCCCTGCGACCTTGGACTCTAGAACACCCTGGGGGGAGGGGAGACGCAGGTGGCTCCTGTCCAGATAGCCCCTTGCCATCTGAACCCCTAACTGCGCCTATGGGGGGGGGGGGGTTCTCCAGCGCATCACACTTGGCGGGTCAGTGTCCCCAGGCTCCTCACCCGGGCTGGGCGCGGGACTTGGAGGAGTACGCAGCCTCGCCCAGTCCCGGGCACTTGTCTGGGCTCTCTCGCGCCCCTTCCTGGTTCCTCTGCGCGCAGAGTCCGCAGCCCACCCTTCCGTGCCTGGCTACCTGTCGCCACACAACCCTCATCCCCTCGCTGTGACACGGCCGACGCTCACCTCGACGACGGCGAAGGGCTTAGCGAAGGGGTGGCAGGTCTGGAACTGCGTGAGCCAGTGGCGCGCCTCCCCCAGGCTGGCCCCGCACTGGTTCAGGAAAGTCTGGATGTCCCGTTGCACCAGCGAGCGGCCGGCCGCGGGCCCGGGAGGTTCGGGGGGCGTGGGGGGCGGTGTCCACGGTGGCTCCTCTGTTGCAGGCGAATGGGCGTCGTCCTCGGCGCCCTCGGTCTCCTCTCGGGAGGGCTGGGCCGGCGCCCAGGCCGTGCTGAGCCAGCGCCCCGGGCTGGCGCTCCTGGCCGCCCGCCGCCGCGCGCTGCCGCTCAGCCTCCGGGCGCCCCCAGTGCCTCGGGGCCCGCGCAGCCTCCCACCTGCAGCCACCCGTAGGGCCCAGGCCAGCTGCGCCTTCGCCATGACAACCAACCAAATCGGCTCGCCCGCCCATGAGCCACCATCTGTCCGAAGCTCCGGGCTCTGGGGAGGCTCTTAACCTGCCACGGGGCGGAGCTGGACCCGCCGGGGCGGGGCGCGTACAGGGGACGCGGAGTCGCCTCTGGGTGCTTTTGAGGAGGGTCAGGCCATGGGTCAGAGGGCGGGGCCGACAGGATCCCCCGCCCCTGGGGGGACGGAACTCACTGGCGAGGGCCAAGAGACCGAGATCAAGGGTGGCGGGGCGTTTTTAATCTGCTGCCAAGGTCCCTTCCAGGATGGGCTCAGGGGATCCAGGGGTGGCTTTGGCGGTCTGCGGGGTCTTGGTTAATTAAAGGGGAGTCTGATCAGGTCAAGAGGCGAGAGCAGGTGGCAGTTACTGTCAGACCGAGAAAGGAGACTGGAAACAGAGGCGCAGGAAGAGCGAAGGCGGGTGGGGGAGTGCCAGCCCTGCCCGAGGTCGGAGGCCTTTGTCCTGCCGTCTGAGCTCAAAGATTGGAATGATGAGGTGACCAGGGTTTGTCAAACTCCAGCCACTGGATACCACCTTAAAGAACTTCATCATATCCTCAAATCACCCCTTCTTAGTATTAAAGTCTTTCTTTAAACGTTTTAAATTTAAAATTTATCCATATCAGGATTGTAACTAGAAGGCCAGTATCACTTGCAAATAGAAGAAAGCCTGAAGAATAAAGCGAGAACAAGATGCTATTGAGTCCCAGCGGGATCGTGTCACCTGCTCTCCTGGTAACAGAGTTTAGCATGTGCCAGACGTTAGAGATGCCCCGGCCCCCGGTGAGGCTTTCTCCCGGGTGGACTAATAGCTGATACTCGTAGAACGCCAGGCGCTGTGCAAAGCACGTCACAAACAGCAGCTCAGTTCATCCTCACATTGGCTCCAGAATGGGTGTTATTATGATGCCCATTTTATAGATGAGGAAATTGAGACAAATATGTGAGGGCCAAGGTCGTTGAGTTTGCAAGCAGTGGAGCTGGTCTTTGCAGCAAAGCAGTTCTGCTCCAGATCCATGTTCCTAAGCGAGACTTGAAAAGGACTTGAAAACGTTCACAGAAAGTGATTCGTTGTTACTTAATACTGACCATGTGCTGCCTAAAAGCACCACGGGCTCTCGGTTGTACACACCATGCACTTGGGTGCACTCTGATGGAATTCCACCCTCTGTGATAGGCAGGAAACCAGCGGTAGAGAGGTGGTGACTTGGCCAAGGTCACAGAGCTTGTTAGTGGCATGCCCAGATCTTAGGTAGTCTAAATTCCCACCCCCTGCTCTTTTCTCCCTCACACGCAGCTCAGTGCTGCCCCTTCTGCTGTGCTGGGAGCCAGGACTCCCGGGGCTCCTCCTGAATGGGGAGCAGTGGCCTGAGCTGCTTCCCTCCTGAGTATTCCAGAGGATGCTGGGTGAGTGCATGGACCCCTTCCCAGGATCCCCAGCCAACACAGACACGCACACCCCAACACTTGTGCGCTCATGTACAGCACATGCACATGCTGTGCCAAGCAGGAGACTCCTGACGGGGGAGGAGGGAACTGACCTTTGTGACCTCCTCCATTGACTTTTCCATCTTCCCACCTCAAAATCCTGGGTTCCAACAGAGAGTGAAGCCACAGCATCTCTTCTTCCTTTCCCTCTTTACTGCTCCCCCCTCTCCCATACACTTCCCAGAATCCACCAAAGGAGGTGGTCCTAGCCCCTGGGGGCATAATCATTTTCCTCCCTCTGCCCTCAGCCCCCAACCTCGTGTGCTTCCTGTTCCCCGTCTCTCTGTCCGAGCCCCTCTCCATCACAGCGCCCACTTCCTGGCCCCTCTCCACTCAGGATTCCTCCTTCTCCGTCTCTCCTGCCATTGCTGCTCTGAGTGTCTGCCTCTGCCCAGGCCCCTTGTCACTCCTTCCAACCTAAATGTATGCCCCTTCCAGGCCCTTTCCCCGAGCTGTGGCTGAGCCCCACCTCCTGCCAACTCGGGGCCTCTGTGAGGGCAAGGATGGCCTCTCCCTTCGGACTGGGGCTCCCTAAGGGCAGAGCTGGTGTCTTCCTCCTCAGGCTGGGGCCTTCCTGAGGGACCACCATTTCAGTAGCCAACAGCATCAGCCTCATTTCTCCTGGGCTGGTGGGGCAGACACTGGCTGGAGAGCTGCTTCCCCCTCCTTTGGGTTTCAGCCCAGAGGGCCGTGTCCCCAGGCAGCCAATGGGGCCTGGGGATACCCTGAGTAGATGATTAACTCCAAGTCCAGTGTGACCCTGGGACCACTGTGTCTCCACTGCCTGTCCCTGGGGGAAGGCCAGCGTCTGTTTGGGGAACTGGCCCTGCTTTCTGGAGGAGATGAGTGTGGGTATATGGGGTCAACACCCCTACCTGACCCCACCCCTCTCAACTGAAGGCCTACAGGATCATTGCTGGTTTGTGGTTCCAGTTCAAATTTTCTTTTTTCCCCCTCTGAAGCTGGGTGTTGGTTTGTTTTTCAGAGCAAAGCCTGTTGTCAATGTGTCCAGAATTGGGCTCCTAGCTTCTCACCAGGCCTTGTTTCTTGGCCACACTGGGAATAGACACAATCTTCCAACCCCTCCTGACACCTCCCCTCAACAGGGGCCTCAGCACTGAGCAGGGCTGGTTGAGGGCCAAGGCTGTCCCTCCCATTAGAACCCTTCTTGGCTGCCACTCAGTATAGGTGGGCATGAAGGTGACAGAAATCTGGGCAGGTGAGGAGCCAGGGTTGACAGCTGACCATCCCAACCACAGCACCTGTGGGAGGACACACACACATACACAGGTGTGGAGACACACAGGTGTACAGAGAGACACAGGTCCACTCAGACACACATTTGCACACAAAATCGTGCATGTTTACAGAGGCTCTCTCAGCGACTGTGTCATACATACACACGTGCATGGACAGATACTGAGAACACACAAATATGCACCTAGCTGTAGTCACCGACAACTACAGGGACAAATGTACACAGACCCATGTACACACACACACACAAATACACACATGCAAAACATACAGAGTTAGAAACAGACATGCCCCTCGAGACCACACCCGTCTCCCCACACACAGAGGCACAGGGCCACACCATTCACAGGCCAGAGTGATGTCTGGCATGTGAGAGGTGTTCAGTAAACATTTATTGAATGAATGGATGAAGAGAGGACAGAGAGAAAGAAGTGGAGCCCATGCAAAGGGAAGTCTGGCTCTGTGGTTTGCAAGGTCTGTGGAATCTGTGTTGGTGGGATTGGCCCTAGGACAGCCTGAGAAGCCCCAAGGTGGTCCATTCCATCCATGAGGAGGCAAATCCCAGTGGGCACTGTCTCAGAGCTGCACCTGGAGGGTGTGACAAGTGGGAGTGTGCAAAGGCCATCTCAGGGGCCAGCCTAGTGGCGTGGTGGTTAAGTTTGCATGTTCCGCTTCGGTGGCCTGGGGTTTGCCAGTTCAGATCTTGGATGTGGACCTACACACCGCTTGTCAAGCCATGCTGTGGCAGGCGTCCCACATATAAAGTAGAGGAAGATGGGCACAGATGTTACTTCAGGGCCAGTCTTCCTCAGCAAAAAGAGGAGGATTGGCAGCAGATGTTAGCTCAGAGCTAATCTTCCTCAAAAAAAAAAAAAAAAGGCCATCTTAGTCACCTACAGCATTTTTGAGCACATACTGCGTGCCAGGCACTGAACTGGGTGCCTGAGGAGGCAGTCCCATTTTTCCTGGCTGGAAGTCAGGAGGCCTGGGCTCTGCCACTTCCCGGGCTGCAAAGGTTTGGGCAAGGCATTTAACTTCTCTGAGTCTCAGTTTTCTCCCTGTAAAATAGGAGAAAGAGAATAAAACTCAATTTCTTTGCCTTGTGATGAAGAGGAAAAGTTCTCCGTGGGCGTGCAGTCAGCAAAATCCAGATTGTGGGAAACCTTGTAGGTTTTTTCAACAAATAAATTGCAAGGAAAAGAGTAGGAGAGGGAAGGATGAGCATATAGATTAAAAGATGTATATATATACTTTTCTGTGAGGAAGATTGGCCCTGATCTAACGTCTGTGCCAATCTTCCTCTATTTTTCTTTTTTTGTATGTGAGATGCCACCACAGCATGGCTTGACTAGCCGTGTGCTGGTCTGAACCCAGGATCTGACCCTGCAAACCCCAGGTGGCCGAAGTAGAATGGGCGAACTTAACCTCTATGCCACCGGGCCAGGCCCTAAAAGATGTATTTTTAAAGTCTCTTTTAATCCTTATTTGGATTCCAATTCAAACAAACAAACAAAAATTAGGCAATCATGGAAATTTGAGCACAAAGGATATGATATATTAATTTTTTAGACGTGATAATGATTGTGTGTTACGTTTTTTAAAATATTCCATATCTTTGAGTATATATACTGAATATTTATTGATGAAATGATAAGATGCCTTGAATTTGCTTCAAAATAACTCTGGAGAGGAGAAAGCGGGTGAGGGGACAGCTGCAACAAGACTGGCCATTGAGTTAGGAGTTGATACTTGATGATGGTTACAGAGGATTCATTATACTATTTCTGTACTTTTATGTATATTTGGATATCTTTAAAAAAAAAGGATTCAATGAATTCCCAAAAGTGCAAGTTCCCCATATGACATAATGTAAATACTCAAGAAAAGGTAGTTTGTTTCTTCCAGGCATAGTTTTCCTCCAAGGCATAAATACGTGAAATACTGAATACTCCACAAGTACGGAGTTGAAAGCGGAGGACGAATTCCTCGGTAAGGTTTTCGGTTCCGAGCATGCCATGAGCCTCTTGTCCAGCAGGGGGCTACCTACTCTGGCTGCTGCCGCCGGGTTTGTGAAATCGAAGAGGACCAGCGGTGTAAGAGAGAGACCGCAGATAGGCTAGTGTCTGATGGAGACCGACCTTCCGTCTGAGATGATTAGAAGAAAACAGAGAGAGAGAGAGAAGAATTTGTCCACAACCCTATGATAGGAAGGGTCTTCCTTCAGTTTACAGTCTCTGGGGATCTGGGGCACTTAAGAAAGGCTACTGTCTTGAAGATAGTAATTCCAAACCGTTCCTCAGGTACTGTTCCAAGCACATGCTAAGTATTAACTTATTTAATTCTCACAGTAGCGCCATGAAGTAGGCATTACTATTATTACAGAGATCACAGGAAGCTGGTTTTAGACAAGTGGAGGTGAGGCGCTTTCAGGGCACAGCTGGAGCTGCCTGGCAGACAAGTGGAAAAGGGGCCCAGAGCTCAGGAGAAAGGTCAGGGTTGGAGAGGTCCTGGAGAGGCGGTAGACGAAGCCCCTGAACTTGGGCATGAGCTGCCAGGGAGGGGCTGGAGAAAGAGGAGCCCACAGAGGAGAGGCTGGAGGAGCTGAGAGTAGGAGGCCCACCAGGAGTCGCCCAGAATCCACAGGTGGGGATGCTTCAATAAGGAAGGGGCAGCCACAGTGTCGATGCCTCAAAGCCTGAGAAAAGGCTGTTGACTTCACCCCTCAGGGACACATTGGGGTTGGGGAGCTAGGGCAGGGAAGCCAAGGGGGGCAGAGGGTGGGAGAGGGGCCTGGGATGCGACCATAGCACAGAACTCCTGGGGAAATTATGGCTGGAGAAAGCAGAGCCTTGCCTCTCAAAGCGTGGTGCATGGCATCACCTGGGAGCTGGATAGAAATGCAGAGTCAGGGGCCCACTCTAGGCTCACTGAACGAGAATCTGCATTTTAACGAAGATCCCCAAGGGATCCTATGTGCATTAAAGTCTAAAAAGTAATGGAGCAGAGATGTGGGCTGGTCCAGAGAGGTGAAGAACGGGGGGGCGGGGGGGCTTTCAATATGAGGAAGTCCCTAGTGAGTTTGAGGCCAAGGAGGAGGTCAGAAGCCAGGGCGCAGGTTCACACGCCAAACCACTGCTCCAGTCCTCGGCGGGTAGGGACGCGGATTCTGCTGTGCGCCTGCAGGTTGTAATTACAAACTATTGCCACGAGGGGGCGATGCCGGCCTGGCCATGCGGTGCCCAGTCCGGGTGTCTCCCACTGGCTGCGTTCGGATCCGTCTGCAGCGCTGAAGTCCGCGAAGTAAAGGGATCCCCGTCAGGGACGAGTGGGAACCGACCCTGGGAAGCTGGTCTGGGGGCCGACTCCTGGTCCCCTCGTGCCCAGGAGGCTTACTGTCCCTCCTCCCAGGCTCTAACTACTCCCCACCCCCAAGCAACGCCCTCCCAGAGCCACCCCATCTTCGCGTGCCTCTCTTGGATCTCGGATCCCGATACCCCAACCCTCTTCCATGAAAACCCAGCCTGGGGGTGGGGGTTGAAGGTGCAGCCTAAGGGCGGAATCAGGGGCAAAGGCACTGAGAGGAGTGGGAGGTTTTATTGGGCGCAAAGGTGGGAGCAGGGGACTCAGGCATCCTCAGTCGGAACCTGTTAGCGGAGCGCCCCTTGTGCACCAGTCAGGGTGTTGGGCGAGTGGACACGGGAGAGGGTACGGTCTTTGCCTTGATCTGGGATTAGAACACGCAGGTTCGAGTCCCAGCCTCATAGACTGGCCTCGGGCGGGCTTGGGTCAGGACTTTCACTCCCACTGCAGGGGTCCTTCTCAGGGAGAAAGCTCGCTTCCCTCTCTACCTTACCCATTGTTGCGGCTCAAACTGAGAAACCGGGGGAAGCACCAATGTCCGCTCACTTGCCTGTCAGTGTGGTGGTGGGGGTGATGGGGGGAGAGGGCAAAGGCGAGGGTAGGTTGAGGGCAGTAGTGCGGGTGCGGGTTAAGGAGACCTGGGGAGCCTCTGCGGGATTTTGAGGAGCAGAGTGGCCTGATCCGAGCTGGGATCTTGGAAGATAAGGAGTGGATTGGGGCATGGGGTAGGAGTGGGGGGGGGGGGGGCAGTGGATCGCAGGCAGAGAGACCAGGGGCCTGACGGTTGGAATGCAAAGAGGAGCTGGTGGTTACAATTAGGGTATACTTTAAAAAAAAAAAAAAAAAACCAAACTTTTTTCATTGTAAAAGTAATTTACGGGGCTGGCCCCGTGGCCGAGTGGTTAAGTTCGCGCGCTCCGCTGCAGGCGGCCCAGTGTTTCCTTGGTTCGAATCCTGGGCGCGGACATGACACTGCTCATCAAACCACGCTGAGGCGGCGTCCCACATGCCGCAACTAGAAGGACCCACAACGAAGAATATACAACTATGTACCGGGGGGGGGGGGCTTTGGGGAGAAAAAGGAAAAAAAAGAAAAAAAAAAGTAATTTACGAAAATTACTGAAAACTAGCTAAACAAAACCAGCCTAGCCTACTAATACAGCTGCTATTTGCTTTTGGTCTATTTCCTTCCAAGCTCATTTTACACCTTTTTTTTAACATGCTGAGTTCTTGTGTACATATGATTAATTTTCCTGATTTTTCACTTATCAGGATGTCATAAACATTTTTCATGTTACTTCCTGTGTTAGTTTCCTAGGGCGGCCCTAACAGAGTGCCACAAACCCCAGGGCGTAAGGTAGGAGAAATGTGTGGTCTGGCAGTTCTGGAGGCTGGAGGTCAAGATCAAGGTGTCCCAGGCAGGAGCTCCCTCTGCAGTCTGCAGGGGGTCCTTGCTCGCCTCTTCTAGCTTCCCTGCTTGCTAGCAATCCTTGGCATTCTCTAGTTTGTAGATGCCATGCTCCGGTCTCGGCTTCTGTGGTCACATGGCTTTCTTCTCCCTGTGTGCGTCTCCTCTTCTCATAAGGACACTAGGTATATTGGATTTAGTGCCACCCTGCTCCAGTATGACCTCATCTTGACTAATTACATCTGCAACAAGCCTGTTCCTAAATAAGGTGGCATTCTGAGGTCCTGGGGGTTGGGATTTCAACATATCTTCTTGGGGGACACAACCCAACCAATAACACTTCCTAACTGTGCCTTTTAGTGACTGCTTAAGATTTCAGCAATGATACAATGCCTCTTTTAATCAATTTTCTATTATTAAACACTTGATTTGCATCCAATTTGTATACGATTATAATCAACATTGTAATTAGCACTTCATGCATAAAATTTTCCCTCATATTGTTGAATGATTTTTTTTTAAGGAGATTCAGAAGAGGGAATATCTCATCAAAGTTTGTGAAAGGTTTTAATTGTATTATTGGTTTGGGAAGAGATACGGTGCAGAGAGAGGAAGCGCACACAGCGAAGCAAAACGCAGAAAAGAGGAATCACCCGCAGGCCCAGCAGCCAGACACAGCTTCTACTAGCCTGCAGGATAGTGTTATAGAAAAGCCTTCCTATATTTTCTATAAAAATCCTTACTTTGGGGGAGTTGACCAGGTGGTGCAGCGGTTAAGTGTGCACGTTCCGATTCAGCAGCCCCTGGTTCGCCGGTTCGGATCCTGGGTGCAGACACGGCACCACTTGGCACGCCATGCTGTGGTAGGCGTCCCACATATAAAGTAGAGGAAGATGGGCACGGATGTGAGCTCAGGGCCAGTCTTCCTCAGCAAAAAGAGGAGGATTGGCAGCAGACCTTAGCTCAGGGCTGATCTTCCTCAAAATAAAATAAAATACAAAATCCTTATTTTTTTTTTCCTAGTTGAGATGTTCTTGCAGGTAACGTTTTGTATGCTGCTCTTCCCGCTTAACATTAAATCCTGAACAGTTTCTCATCTCGTAAACTTCATAACCACCTTTTGGGTGGCTGCATAATATTACACTGTAGAAATATTTCAAAGTTTAATATCGAATATGCTATTATTAGACATTTACAATGCTTCCAACTTTCTACTTTTATAGATAAACTGTGGTACACATTTTTGTGCTTATATCTCTGAATTGAGTTTATTTAAGTAAGTGCCCAGAAACTGAATTTCTGGGTTGAAGGGCATGAATATTTTTAATGCTCTTGAATCTTGGAAGTTGCTTTTCAAAAGGATTGTCTCAGTGTGCACGCTGCGCAGCTGCGAGCGAGCCAGCATGTCTGTCTCCCTGCAGTCTTGCCCGCAGTGAGTTTTGTCTTTTTTTTTTAGTTCTGAAATCTGACCAGGTAAAACATGATTTCCTGTTTTGCCTTCTTCGTTAGCAACAACGCTAACTATTTGTTCTTGAGATTGCTTACTAGCTGTTTTTACTCCTTTGGAGTTGTCTGTTCATGTCCATTTATCTTTTGGGAATCCTAATGTTTTACTAAGAGATTTGTATATTCAGTTTACACATACAAGACATTAACCCTTTGTCGTATCTGCCGTATGGATTTTTCTCAGTCTGTTGACTATTTCATTTAAAAAATAGTTATTGGGAGGGGGCCGGCCCCATGGCTGAGTGGTTGAGTTCTCGAGCTCCACTTCAGTGGCCTGGTGTTTCGCTGGTTTGGATCCTGGGCGCAGACATGGCGCTACTCACCGGGCCACGCTGAGGTGGCATCCCACATACCACAATTACAAGGACCCGAAACTAAAATATACAACTGTGTACTGGGGGTCATTGGGGAGAAGAAGAAGAAAAAGAAAATAAAAGAAGATTGGCAAGAGATGTTAGCTCAGGTGCCAATCTTTAAAAAAAAAGTTATTGGGAAATGCAAATCAGGACAACAACGAGATGTGACCTCATACCCATTAGCATGGCTACAATAAAAAATCCCAGAAAATAATAAGTGTTGGCAGGGATGTGAAATTGGAAGCCTTGTGCACCATGGGTGGGG
Source organism: Equus asinus (assembly GCF_041296235.1). NCBI lineage: Eukaryota > Metazoa > Chordata > Mammalia > Perissodactyla > Equidae > Equus > Equus asinus. The sequence goes on along the minus strand of NC_091802.1, from coordinate 42,859,196 downwards.
GTGAAAAATGGCAGAGCTGTGGAAGCAGTATGGCAGTGCCCCAAAAATTTAGATGGAAAATTTTATGTGTATTTTTTTTTTTTAAAGATTTTATTTTTTCCTTTTCTCCCCAAAGCCCCCCGGTACATAGTTGTGTATTCTTCGTTGTGGGTTCTTCTAGTTGTGGCATGTGGGACGCTGCCTCAGCGTGGTCTGATAAGCAGTGCCATGTCCGCGCCCAGGATTCGAACTAACGAAACACTGGGCCGCCTGCAGCAGAGCGCGCGAACTTAACCACTCGGCCACGGGGCCAGCCCCTATGTGTATTTTACTACAATTTTTTTTTTAAGATTTTATTTTTTTCCTTTTTTTTCTCCCAAAGCCCTCCGGTACACAGTTTTGTATTTTTTAGTTGTGGGTCCTTCTAGTTGTGGCATATGGGATGCCACCTCAGCATGGCTTGATGAGTGGTGCCATGTCCTCGCCCAGGATCTGAACCAGCAAAACCCTGGGCCACCAAAGCAGAGCGCGTGAACTTCACCACACGGCCACGGGGCCAGCCCCTTTACTACAATTTTTTAAAAAGTTAGATAACTGGAAAATATAGCAGATACCCACTAAAATGAAAAGTTATTGAGCTCTCCTCTGTGTAAAGCCTCTCTGTGTGCTGGGCATGGAGATTATAAACACAAGAATAGGTCAAGGTGCCCATGGACCATGAGGATCGGAATAGAAAGCAACATTCACAACACAGTTTCATCTATGCTTTGATAGAGGGTCGAGCAGCAGGGGGGCCAGGGAGCATTCAGAGGTGACGGCCAACCCAGAGCGGGTGAGGGATGGCTGGCGGTGGTCAGGGGAAGTTTGTTCTGGAGCTGAATCTAGGACAAATTAGGAGTCAGCCTGGCGGAGAAAGGTGGTCCGAGTGGTGACGTCGGTTACATTTTTATGACGTGCACACGCATTTCACGCTTACGTGGACAAGGCTGGTGACCTTTTCTCTGTGGGTTCTTCCAGCGCTTTTACGCTCGTAAAGATCTCTTCCCTCAAGAGGGCTGACCGTTCTCTTTCTTCCTGGTTTTCTATGGTTCAATCTATTTTTACCTTTAACTCTTTAATCGACCTGGAAATTATTTTGGTGACTGGTGGGGGTATAAGGGACCCCAGTGGAAGGGCAGAGAGGCAGAAAGGGGAAGCCGGGCAGCTGTAGGGAACCCCATCTTCATTCTGCCAGCCTCCTTCATGACCTGGTGGCTCTGGGGCTCCCACCGGCCACCCTGTCTCCTCCCTGTGGTTGTTTTAGGTGATGGGTGAGGTGGGTGTGTGGCTGAAGCCCTGGTGTTTGGAGATGATGATCCAGTAAGACCATGTCGGCCTTGAAGTATGAGAGATGCAGAGCAGACTGCCGTGAGGACTTCCGGCACGGGGATAAGCAGGATGGGAGGGAGGTGTGGGTGCCCTCTCTCCCTGTCCATCCCCTGCTGCCCCAGCTCTCACTCTCTATCTCAGCTCCCACTTTCTCCCTCTGTATAAATAATTTTATTGATCTGTCTGTTCACTTGTTTTGGGCTGTGTTCCTGCTGGACCGTAAGCTCCTGGAGGGCACGCGCCTTGTCTCTCTTGCTCCCTGCCGTCTTCCCAGTGCCTGGAGCAGGGATGCATACCATAGGTGCTCAGGGAACACTGGGTGAATGAATGAAAGGAAAGCATGTGCTGACCCCACAGGAGGGTGGGCGTGTAGGAAGCCAGGAGGAGCCGCCACGCTGAGCTGTCCACTCCAACGCCTGTGGGCAGATTGCGGGACGAGAGACTTAGGATCCGGACCCCCATCTGGGGCAGACCGCTCATGGTCGGTTTTCGGATCTGCATTCCATCAGGGGCAGGGAAGCTGGGGGGCTGGGAGTCTCCCACACATAGATGCCCCCTGTAGCTGAAGCTGTGGCTGGGTGGGAGGCGGGCAGAGGCTGGGCCGATGTCTGGGCCCAAAGGGCTGGGGGAGGCAGGGCTGAGTCCTGGAGACAGCTGCTCCTGATGAAGTTTCCTGTCTCAGGGGCTCAGAGACATTCATTACAGCCAGGAGGAGAAGTAATTAAGCCAGAGAGCGGCAGGGATGGGGGCAGAGGGAGGTCGGGTTTCCCAGGAGGCTCCTGGTGCAATTATGAAGGGCAGAGGAGAGGAGAGCTCTGCCTAGTCTGGGAATATCAGTAATAGAGACATGGCTTCGAGGCCACAGTCACCCACATCTGTGCTGACCACAACGAGACAACGAGTGGACACAGGCCCAAGGAATGCACCAGTATCTGGCTCCTTGAGGCAACTTGAAATAGAGGAAAGAGCTTGGGCCAGGGCCAGACTGGCTTGAGCCTCAGCCCTAGTATTGCCATTTACCTGCTGTGGGACCTGGGGCAAGTTGCTTAACCTCTCTGAGCCTCAGTTTCCTTATCAATAGATTGGCGCCAATAACACAAACCACATAGGATTGCTATGGGAATTGAATGTAAAGCGCTTAGCAGTGGGCCTAGCATGCAGCAAACACACGTAGAGCTGGGATTCAAAATACAGTTTGTGGTGGCTGGGCGTGAGAATCCACGTGCAAGCAGGTGACTGGGTGGAGGGGCAGGGACACGCAGGCGGCCCTGACCGCGGGCTGTGGTTCTGAGTCCTGGGGCCAGCATAACAGCCTCAGGTACAGTTAATGGACACCTGCTCTGTTTTTTCTCCATTGTCTGGTCCTTCCAGTGACCTTGCAAGGGCGTTATTCCTATTCCTATTTACCGAGGAGGGAACGGCGGCTCAGAGGGGCAGAGTGGCTCACTGCGGAGCAGCGGGGTATAGAGCTGGATTCCAGGGGAGGTCTGTCTGGGGCCACAGTCCTCAAATGGAAACTTGGGGTGCACAGGGCGCAGGGAACCATGTGACCCAGTCCTGGGGTGAACCGTGGGGACCAGTGGGGCACCTAGCTTCCTCCTCAGACACCCCAAATGCCACCCCTCCTGGACATACACTTGGGCTCATGTCTTCAGGGGGAGAGACCTGCACGCTCACCTCTCTTTTTATGGGCCGAGGGGATGTCCCCACTCTGTTGCCTAATCCTGGTAAATTCTGGGTCTCTGCCCCTCCCCACTGTCCCCGGCACTGGGCCTGGCCTCTGCTTCTTCCCTGCTGAGACCACAGCCGCTCTGGGCTCTGGTCCCTCCTCGGGCCCTCATTCCTGGCCAGAGGCTGGAGTGGGTGGGGAAGGGGACGCGCTTTGGCGCTGGGGCAGGAAGGTGGTGGTGAGAGACTTTAAGGCCTTATGACAAGATGAGGGGAGAGGGGACAGGGAGCTGGTGGACGGGACAAACCCCGCCTCGAAGAGGGAAGGCAGGAAAGAAGGCGATGGCGGCAGGCGGCGTTTGGGTGTGACAATGGTGGGCTGGGGTGGAGGTCCCTCCCGGCAGGCCCGCCTGAAGGCAGCTTTCAGGAAGTCTGGGGGCCCCATGGAGAGGCAAGTAGGGTCTCCTACCCCTGAGTAAACTTCAACAACATGGCGCCCTGGCCGGGCCTAGAGTGCCAGACAGACAGAGGAAACAGTGCTTTATGGATTACACACTTTTTGTTCTCATTTCTTTTGTTTGTTTTTAATTTTCTCAATTAAAACTTTTCTGATTATAAAAGTAGTACATATTCATTGGCAACTATAAAAATTACAGAGAAATAGAAAGAAACAAATCACCTGTAACCCCATCCCCAGGTGACTACTCAACATTTTTTTTCTTTTTGAGGAAGATCAGCCCTGAGCTAACTTCTGCTGCCAATCCTCCTCTTTTTGCTGAGGAAGACTGGCCCTGAGCTAACATCCGTGCCCATCTTCCTCTACTTTATATGTGGGACACCTACCACAGCATGGCCTGCCAAGTGGTGCCATGTCCGCCCCCGGGGTCCGAACCGGCGAACCCCGGGCCGCAGAAGTGAAACATGCGCACTTAATCACTGCACCACCGGGCCGGCCCTCAACATTTTTACATACAGAACATACAGGATTCCTTCCTATGCGTAGACATTTTATATTTTTTACAGACTTGGAATCATTCTATATGTACTATTTTTGTACTCTGCTTTTATCCCATGTGAACATATATCAAAATATTTCCATGTCATTTAACATTTTTGTACAACATGATTTTTACTGGCTTCATTAAAATAGTGCATCTTTCATAGAAACTATAATTTACCTGGTGTTGGACATTTTGGAAGTTTGTGTTGTTTCCCCTTTCGTGTGTGTGCCATTGTTGATCGCTGCTCCCATGAGTATCCTTGTGTTTATCTCTGGACGTATCTACTGGTTACATTCACAGAAATGCAAACCCAGGACTAAAGGGTAGACACACATCCCCCTAGCCTTCTGGAAGTTCTTTTTACAGTCTCATCTCCAGTGTTTGCGAGGGGGCTCACCATGGCCTGGGCAACACTGGGTGTCAGTCGTTTAAAAAAAGCTTTACCCCCAATTTTTTAATTAAAAAAAGTATCTCTTTATTTTAATTTGCATTTCTTTGATTAATATTGAGATTGAATAAATATTTTTCACAATTGTAGTTATTTGTGTATTGTCCTTGATCACTTTTTAATACAAGGGTCTCTGACATTTTCTTATTGATTTGTAGGTGCTCTTTACATATTCCAGATCTTAATGCTTCTTTGGTTGTACCTGTTGTGAAGATGTTTTCTTTATTTTGAGGGCTGCCTTTTAATTTAGCTTTTTATTATATGGAAAAGCATTAAATTTTAATGCAGTCCAATTTATAAAAATTTTCTTTATATTTATTTCATTTGTTTTTGTATTTAGAACACCCTTGTCTTTTTCATTATAAAAGTTGTATAACCACTTTTCTGCAAGTTTGGAAGAGAAACAAAGTCATGCCAGGTACTACCACCTCATATCAACCAGACAGGATTTAATTAGGAGCAAAATCAAGACTTAACAATCCACCAGGCCCCGGTCTAGACTTAAGATAATCAATTTCAGTAACCTTGGAGCCCACTCTGTTCTGTTTTTTTAAGATTGGCACCTGAGCTAACAACTGTTGCCAATCGTTTTTTTTTTCCTTTTTTGCTTTTTCTCCCCCAATCCCCCCAGTACATAGTTGCATATTTTAGTTGTGGGTCCTTCCAGTTGTGGCATGTGGGACGCCACCTCAACATGGCCCGAGGAGTGGTGCCATGTCCGCACCCAGGATCTGAACCAGTGAAACCCTGGGTTGCTGAAGTGGAGCCCCTGAACTTAACCACTGGTAAACATAAGAGGCTGGAATAACCGGCTAGTCTCTTAAAAGGAGGCCAGTGCCTGCTCTGGGTTCAGACAGTGCCAGGTTCAAATCCATGTGCTAAGGTTTCCAAGCTCCCCGCAAGCAGTTTCCACCTGCGTAAGATGGGGCGATAACAGGGCCTCCTTCGCTTAATTGTTGGGAAATTGTTGGGAAAACGAGATCGGATGGTAGGAATGCTTCTCAGACAGCCCTGCGCCGGTTAAGCCTCAGCCGAGCGAGACCTTATTAGGAGCAGCCATAGTGGTGGTAGGGTTTAAGAATTCTGACGAGCATCCTGTACCCATCCTGTGGGAATCCAGGTCAAGACGGAGGTCCCTGGCTGTGTAGATGGCCACTGGGGCGGAGGCCTGGACAGACGGGCGTCCGTGGGGCGGCCGGGGCTGGTGGCCGCAGGGCGGGGGCGGGAGGCCGCGGGGGAGGGCGCCGGCAGGCTCCCGGCCTCCCCTGGTCGGGGCCCCACTGACAGCAGCATCGTTTCTCCGGATCCGCGCGGCGATGGGCGGCGGGGTGGGCTGCCGGGCGGGGCGGTGCCCTCGGCTCCTCCGGTCCTTATCAGCGGTGGCCGGATGAGCGCGCGGGAGGCGGGCGCCGTGTTTGCGCGAGATAAGCGCCCCGCTGGGTACACAGACGCCACTTAGCTGCGCAAACACCTGGCTCTCCGGGCCGGGGACGCTCTGACCCGGGCTGGCACCCCGGGCGGGCGGGGCAGGTGTGACAGTGGCGGTCACAGGCAAGAGCGGCACCGTGTGGGGTGAGAGGTGGGAGAATGTGTGGAGTGGGAGCGTGGGGTGGGGAGAGGAGCCCGTGGGGTGTCAAGTCCGTGAGTAGCCTGTACCAGAGGGTCTGAGGGTGTCACTGTGCAGTGTCTAAGTCCATTAGGGTGAGGGTTGGGTGCATGAGCTTGTGGGGTGTGGGCAGTGGCTGTCCTCATGGGTACCTGAGGGACCCTTCCTGCGATGTGTGAGCCCCAGGGCCCAGCCCTCACACCAGGCAGTGTCCCCTCCAGCCAGGCCCTTCCCCCTCTGCTCCAGCAGTGGGCCTCCAACCGCTGCTCCCTAACAGACCTCCCTTCCTCCCCACCCAGGCCTCTGGATTTCTGGAAATGAACGGCTCAGACTGCCTGTGTCCAGGCAGGGCTGGGTCTCTGGGACACTGAGCAGGCCCCAGAGTTGGGGGCAGCACCAGGCAAGGGCCAGGGCCAGAGACCCCTGGGAGGCAGCCCACACCCCTCGCTGCCTCCTTTGTCACCGGACTGTGCGCTCTGCTCCTAAGTCCCTCCTTGGGCCCCTGTCTTCCACTCCCAGCTGCCTGCAGGACCTCAGCACACTGCTGGAGGCTAGGGACTCAGGGCCACCACCCTCCTTCTCCTTAGGACACCCCTCACTGGAGGTGGGCTGAGGGAGAAACCATCTTATTTAGGACAAAATGAGCAGCTGCCCCAGACCAGGGACATAGAACTGGTCATAGGCATCAGGACCAGACACCCAACTGAGCACAGAATCCAGCCTGGCCCAGCTTCAAGCATAAGCCTGACGTTTCATCAGCTTGAAAGACTGTCTGTCCAGTCCTGTCTTTTTTTGTTTTTTGTTTTTTTGGGGGGAAGATTAGCCCTGAGCTAACTACTGCCAATCTTCCTCTTTTTGCTGAGGAAGACTGGCCCTGAGCTAACATCCACGCCCATCTTCCTCTACATTTTTTATACGTGGGATGCCTACCACAGCGGTGCCATGTTGGCACCAGGATCTGAACCAGCGAACCCTGGGCCACTGAGAAGCAGAACGTGTGAACTTAACCACTGCGCCACCGGGCTGGCCCCATTAATTTCTTTTAAAGATTGGCACCTGAGCTAACATCTGTTGCCAATCTTTTTTTTTCTTCTCCCCAAAGCCCCCCAGTACATAGTTGTCTATTCTAGTTGCAGGTCCTTCTAGTTGTGGCATGTGGGACACCGCCTCAACGTGACCTGATGAGCGGTGCCGTTTCCGCGCCCAGGATCTGAACCGGCGAGACCCTGGGCCGCCAAAGCGGAGCACGCAAACTTAACCGCTGGGCCATGGGGCTGGCCCCTAAATCTTCTTTTTTACCCTAGTACTCCTGTTTCTGCCATACCTTGGCTACACTTTTCTCCTGTTTTGCCTGACTCCTGCCTGAAAGCAAGGCTGTCAAGTACTAGCATTCAAGTTGTGTACTGCACAAGAGCATTGCATCTCAGGGGCACCATTTATGTCGTAGACATAGGGTAGTGTGCATGAGCAGGTGCTGGCCTCTCCATCAAGTCCTGGAGCCGTAGGGCACTCTCTCCTACAAAATCCCACACAGGCACCCAGCGCCATGCGTGTGCTTGGGAAAACACGCTCTCTGGCTCGCACACACACCAGTGGTTTCGCCCCATCCACGCTGTGCTCCAGAGTCTTCTGGCTTTTCCTGACAGCCTGCCACTCTGGGATGATTCCCAGCCCCCCCACTCTGAAGTGGACGTGCTTGCTAATTAGCGTTGACCTGGCATTCGGATTCAGAGGTGATGCGTGTGGGTGAGAATGTGAGTCCAAGTGTGAGTGTGGCTAGGGCTGCCATCCCCTGGTGCTCTGGATGTTCTCCCAGGCAGAGGTGGACAGAGCTGGGAGTGCATCTATGAAATGACAGTTTCATCCAAGTCCTAAGAGAATGTATGTGTTCTCTGGCTGCTGATTTAGAGTGTTTATGGAGACAGATACATTGGACTGTGTTGATTATACCACTAAGAGAGAGGAAAGGTAAGCCACAGAGTGGAAGAAGATATTTGTAAAGGATTCATAGCCAAAATATATAAAGAACTTTTACAAATCAATAAGAAAAAAGTAACAATTCAGTAGAAAAATGGATAAAAGGCTGGAAAAGGCAATTCATGAAAGAAGATATCCAAATGGTCAATAAGTATATGAAAAGAAGCTCAACTTGATTAGTCGTCAGGCAAATGCAAAGTAAAACCACAATAGGATACCACTACACGTCCACCAGAAAGGCTAAAATGTGAAAGACAGATAACACCAAGTGTTGACAGGGACGTGGAGGAAACAGAACTCTCGTATGCTACTGGTGGGAGTGTAAATTGGTACAACCACTTTGGGAAACTGTTTAGCCATATCTGCTAAGCTTGACATATACCCACGTCATACCCCAACATCCCATCCCTCAGTATATATACTCAACAGAAATACGTGCACGTACTCACCAAAAGGCATTTCCAAGAATGTTCATAGCCTCAGTATTCATAATATTCCCAAATCTGAAACTACCAAACGCCCATCAACTGTAGAGCGGATAAATAAATTGTGACATATTCACACAACAGAATATTAGAGAGACATAAGGATGAGCAGCTACACACACCAAAATGGGTGAATTTCACAAACACATTGTTGAACGGAAGAAGCTGGACACGAAGGACCACTTACCGTGGGGTCCACTGCTACCTGAAGAGTAAGGAAAGTGATCCCCTCATGGGAAGCGACGGAAAGGGGCACTAGGACTGCTGGGGGCGGTAACGTGCTCTGTTTCTTACTCTGGGTGGTGGTTACGCTGCTGTGTCTAGTTTGTGAAAGCCCATTAAGCCCAACAGTTAGAATTTGTGCATGTTAATGTATGCGTGCTGTTCTCCAATAGAAAGTTGAAAATTTTTTTTTTTTGTCGTTGATGGAGCTACCATTTGGACAAATTTAATCTCTCATGCCACTGATTAAACTCTCTGCCCTGTTGTTCCCCCCTCCGCTCCCCCCTCCTCTATTCCCGGGCCTTATCTAGAGGCCCACATTCTCATTTCCCCAGACTGGCCTGCTTCTGGTTGCTCAGGTCGTGCAATTATATTCAAATATATTAGAAAAATTTTTTTTTTGTTAGTGGAAGGAATGCTTTAAATTTTTTTCACATACATGCTATATAAGCAAGTGCCATCCTTGCCTAGAAGGCTTGTTTCCCCTTTGCTGTTTTATCAACATCAGCTTTGGTTCAGCTTTGAATGAAGAAAAAGTCAGATGAACGATGCCTTAAACCAGTGGTTCTCGAACTTGAGCGTGCATCAGAATCATGGGAAGGCTTGTTAAAACATAGGCTTCTGGGCCCCACCCCCAGATTCTGATTCAGTTGGTCTAGCATGAGGCTTCACAATGTATCTTCCTAACAAGTTGCTAGGTGATGCTGTTGTCATTGATCTGGAAACCACACTTTGAGAATGACTGCCATAAACACACAGGTTTTATTCTCTCATGTAAAAAGCCCAGAGATTGGCAGCCCAGGGCTGGTGTGGCAGTGAGTTGTCAGGGACCCAGAGTCCTTCCAGCTTTTCACTCTGGCTGCCTAAGATGTGTTCTTTGCCTCATGATCTAATATGGCTGCTTGAGCTCCAGCCATTAGGTCTTCCTCCAGCAAAGAGGAAGCAGAAAAAACCCATAACATATGGTGCCTTAAAGTCTCTTTAAAGACACTTCCTGAAAATTATAACACCACTTCCATTTGTAATTCAGTGGCCAGAACTTAGTAATACATACATAACTAATTGCAAAGGAAGCTGGGACTATGCTTTTTTATTCAGGATGACCAGGTGCCAGCTAAGTCAGGGGTTATCTGACTAATGAAGAAGGGAGAATAGATATTGGGGACAACCAGGAAGAGCCAGAGAGCATAACCCGCCTCACCCCGTCTGCCCAGGGCCAGGAAGCCAGGCCTGTGGCAGGGGCCCGGGCCCGGGCCCAGGGCCAGCAGGTGAAGATTAGGTGACCTCAGGTAAGGCAAGTTGCCTTACCTCTTTGGATCTCACATCTTTGTCTGTGAAATGGGGACTCATTCATGTCTTCATCCAATACACATTTATTGAGGCTCTCCCCACCTGGCACCGGGCTGGGAGCCCGGATGGTGAAGAACAAGTCAAGGACTGAACGTGAGGTGCCCACAGTCCAGGGGGCAGACGGACAAACACCTCTGCCCTTCTGATGCAGGGCGTTGAGGGCTATGCTGTGGGCAGCACGGGGAGGGGCCCCATCCAGCCGTGGAATGGGAGTGGGGTGAATTCTACCAATAGCCTTCCTTGCACCTTTAGTGTTGTGGCAGGAGCAAGGAAAAATTACAGACGTGAGTGTGACTTCCACCCAGCAAAGTCCTGTGCAGAAGTTTGTTGCTTTTCTCTCTGAGGCACAGACCCAAGCTGGGCGTGTGGGGTGTAACTCCCAATGCCACCAAGCCTTGCCAGCAGGAGAGGGGATCTGGGGTGGGGAGTGGTGGCAGCTTTATTGCTGGAGGCCATGGGTGCTGCTTCCCAGAAAGATGTACTTTCACCCAAGTTTCGCCATGCAACCTCCAGGGGTTCACGCGTCCCTGAAGCCCGACAGAGGACCCCGTTTAGGAACTCTTGTGGTAGAGATGATCTCCGTCTTGGCCAGTGGTGGTTTTTAGGAGCCCCAGGCTCTGGGACAGCAGTTTCAAGCGGTTTTTCCTGAATAGCCCCAACTGTGCACTTTAAGCAGGAAGACCCCAGTGGCAGTGGCAGAGATGGCGCTGAGACTGGGCGGCAGTTTCCTGGGGCCCCAGAGCTGGGCAGAGGAGACACAGCAGAGCAGGCTGGGGGGAGGCGGGAGAAAGGGGACAGAGGGGCAAAGGAGGACGGAAGTGGAGAGGGCCATGAATGTGTCGTGTCAAAGAGTGGGCAGGTCTGCAGCGCCCGTGCCGGGGGTGGGTGGGCATCAGAACAGGCTCCAGGCTGGCGTCGTCCGGGTGGGGCAGCACCCCTCTGCGTCCTGTAAGAGGTGAAAGGGCCTGGCACAAGGGGGTGTCGAGGCGAGGCCCCCGGCACCCCAGTCTCTGTGCAGCCAGCCCTGCCTTGGTCTCCCTAGGAGGCACCAGGAGGATGGGTGGTGGGTTGTTTTCTTGTTTTCTCCTCTCTCTGCTGTCACCCTCCGCCCCCCTCTCTGATGGATGGCACAGGCTGCGTCACAACTAATGGCTTTCCCTGGGGCCCTCAGGACTAACGAAGCTGCTAACAAGTGAGGGAGTAAATGAGTCGACACCGCTTCACCACGTCCGCCACCCCACAGCCCTCTCCACTGAGGGCCCCGGAGCAGGCCATGGGCCAACCAGCGGCTCATGGACAGTGGGGACACGGAATGGAGTGGAGGGCAGAGTCTGTCACTTGGGCTGGGCAAAGGAGTTAGAGGACGGAGAGAGGGAAGGGGGAGTGCTGGGTGAAGAAGGAGAGGAAGATATGTTGTGAGGGAGCTGGTGGGAGCTGTGCAGCGAGACGGGGAGACGCAGGTGGCAGAGACGCAGAGAGAGGAGGAGAAGGGATATTTGGGGGTGGGGAGTGGAGTGAGGGTGCCCCTCAGAACCAGGTACTGGAATGCAGGTAGGAAGCCCCAGGCCTTGGCCTTGAGGAGTCCACAATTTGGGTGGGGAGGGAGACATATATATCCATTATTTCACTTCTCAAAGGAAGTCTGTGATGTGGGTTTTATTATTCCCTTTTTACAGGGAGGCTCAGAGAGGTCAGGCAACTTTCCCGAAGTCACACAGGTGAGAAATGCAAGTGAGATTCAAATCCAGAGCAGTCTGACTCCAGAATCCATGCCTTTTCCACTACCCCTGGTTTGCACGTAGGTGGAAAGGGAGGACATGATCAGAAACCACTGAGAACGGATTACTCTGGGTTCATCTGATTTGCCCCATTGATGGAATTACTTGGTTGGGGGTGGAGGTGCCGCAGGCTTGTGCCTGGACTTTGGAGGTACCTGCAAATCTGTCCTGACGTCCTGTGGACACAGGGCATGCGTGGGCAAGGCGGCTCAATGAGTGGAAGGATTTCTGACCAGACGTGGGGTTGATGGCTGAGCCGAGGCAACAGTGGGAGGTGGTGACTTTGGACCACAGGGCTCTGTCCTGGGTCCCATTCTGCTTACCAGTATTTTTTGCCCCTCTCTCCAGTATTTATTTTTTATTAATCAAGTAACATATGTCTGCTGTACAAAAATATAAACTTTAGATAAGCGAAAAGAAAGAAAAAGCATCCTAAAATCGCACTACCAACTTGCTGAACTTTGACAGAACTTACTTGCTGAACAGTCTTTTCAACTTGCTGTAACTTTGACAGTTTTCATAATGAAATGTTGCGGATAAACATCCCACCACAAAAGGTAACCCACTGCTCACACTGAGCGTGCGTCCTGCCAGTCTCTTTACTGCAAATAGTAGCGGTAAAGTGCAGCGGTTTATTGGGCACTTACGACGAGCTGGCAACGGCGCTGAGCGTCTTACGGGCATCGTAGCATTAAATCCTCATAATCCTTTACGGGCACTTTTATGACCTACTTTTCACAGTCGACAAAGCCGAGGCTCAGAGACGAAATAGCTTGCTCTGGCCGCAGAGGTGGGGTGAGTGGCTGAAGCGGGGTTTGAACCCGGAATTGTGTGACTCCAGAGCTGGGCTCTGAGCTTCTACGGGACCCCCTCCTCCCCGAGTGCGCCTGGACCCGCCCTCCGAGGTTCGCGCCTTCCCACCTCACCCCTACCGGGGAGGGGAGGGGGGCGATTGCGCAGGATGCTCACGGATCTTCACGTTGCTTCTCTTCCGCTTGCACAGAACCATCTGAGGACACCGCCGAGGATGTGACCTCAAGGAAGGCACAGACCCTCGTGAAGCCGGGGATTCTCTTGGACTTGAAGCAGTTTCTCATATGTGTCTTATACGGGCAGGTGCCTCGGATCGGAAAAAGCCAGGAATTTGTTTTATTTTTAAGTAACAAGCACGTTTGGAAAGCTTACTATTTTCCAGGTGCTGTTTTAAGCACTTTAGAGACAATAACTTTAGAAAAAAAAGATTTTTGAAATATCATAAAAGTAAAATTGACTTCTGTGACTTTCGTGGTTGGTGTACAGTTCTGAGCGGTAGCTCATGCGTAGTTCCTGTCATAGCCACCGTAGTCCAGACCCAGAATAGTTCCACCCTCTGAAGGACCGCCAGGGCTGTCCCTTTGTAGTCACTCCTCCTCCTAGCCCTAATCTTTGACAACTATGGATCTGTTCTCCATTACTACAGTTTTATCTTTTTTAGGAATGTCATAGAAATGGAATTATACAGTATGTCACCTTTTGAGACAGGCTTTGTTCCCTCAGCCTGATGCCTTTGACATTCATCCAATTTGTTCTGTGTATCAATAGCTCATCCCTTTTAATTGCTGAGGGGTAAATATCCCAATACGCGCATGTCCCATAGTGTATTCAGGCATTCACTGAAGGACATTTGGGTTGTTTCCAGTTTGGAGCAATTATGAACAGACCCGCTATGAACATTCCTGTAAGGGTTTTTGTCTGGACATATGTATTCATTTCTTTAGGACAAATACCTTGGGTGGGATTTCTGGATCATATGTAACTGTGTGCGTAACTTTAGAAGAAAATGCCAGGGTCTCTAGACATGTGTCTGAAGAGCTTCCTCCAGCAACTCTTTTAGCGCAGATCTGCTGGCAGCAAATCCTCTGTTTTCCTTCACTGAGAATTTCTTTATTTCACTTTCATACTTGAAGGACATTTTCAATGGACGTAGAATTTTGGATTGACGGTCATTTTCTTTTAGCAGTTATCAAATGTCATTCCCCTTCTTTCTGGTCTCATGGTTTTCAGTGAGAAATCTGAGGTCACTTGCATAGTTGTTTTCCTACAAGCAGCACAATTTTTTTCCTTGGCTACTTCCCAGATATTTTGTCTTCCGTTTTCAGCAGTATGATTATGTTCATAATTCGTCCTGTTTGGTTTTGCTGAGGTTCTTGAATCTGTAAATTTATGTCTTTTGACAAATTTGGGGAGTTTTGAGCCATTATTTCTTCAAACATTTTTTTCTGTACTTCATTCTTTCTGCTTTCCTTCTGGAACTCTGATGTCATGAATATTAAGCCATTTGGTATCATCCTTTCGTATCCCCGAGGCTCTGTTCACGTTTTTTTCAGCATTTTTTTCCTGTGACTATACTGGATAATTGCCATTGATCTATCTTCAAGTTCACTGGTTCTTTCCTCTGTTATCTCCATTCTGCTATTTGAACCCATCCAGTGAATTTTTATTTTGGTTACTTTATTTTTTCTCAGTTCTAAAACTTCCATTTGGTTCTTTTTTATAGCTTTTATTTAATAGAGTCTATCTTTTCATTCACTTAAAGAGTATTTGCCCTTACTCCCTGGAGCATTTTAAATAGCTGCTTTGAAGTCTTTGTCAGATAAATCCAACATCTGTGTCATCTTAGCATTTGCATCTGTCTGTATGAGTTGATGATTTTCCTGGATATTTAAAAATATAGTAGCTTGTATTCTGGATATTTACAAAATAACATGTTACAAGAATCTGGCTGTTGTTTCAGTTCTTGAGAGGATGCTGGTAATTCTGTTTTAGCAGGCAACCGACCCGGGTGGGTTCAGGGTGCACGTCCTGACCAGACTTCTGTGGGTTACAGTTTCCGTGTAGTTCAGTGTCAAAGCTTTTGTGGTGCTGTTCAGATCTGGGCCGTGTGCGGAGCGTGCAGGGGCCGGTCTGGGCCCTCGGCCAGTTCTCAAGGCCTTGGCTCTACTGCTTAGGACGAGATCCGCTCGAGAGCAGCTGAGGGGAAGCTCAGGAGTTCATGAAGAGCTTGGGGAGGCGGCTCTTCCCTCTGTGAGTCCTGGTTCTCCGGCCTTCCCTCTTTTGTTCTCCAGTGAGAAAACTGGGGCTTGAGTTACCTCGCTCTGCTGCGCACTCCCGGTGACTATGGCTGTGTTCCGGCCGTGCGGCAGGAGGACAGAGAGGAAAAGCAATGGGCTCACCCACCCTGTTGGGACTACAGATCTTTTACTCAGAGGGGGAAGATTCCCCTCCCTCAGAGTGTTCTGTGCCTGTGGACCCCTGTAAACACTGAGACTGCTGTCCCCACTGCCACTACCTTGGAACTGCCTGCGGGCTGGGGCAGAGAGAATGCGGGGAAGAGAAACAGGGTCCCTCCTGCTGTCTGTGAGTGTTAGAGCTCCCTCTGCCTCTCCTGGAAGCAGAGCCAGAGTTTCTGCTGCAGCTCTGTCTCCCCGCTTCAGTGCTCATTCTGGCTTTGGGGCTGTCTTGCGTCTGGGCTGGGGTACACCAGAGGGACAATGAGACCCTCACTGCTAGTTCAGGGCTACTTCAAATTCTGGCTTTCTTCCCCAATTCGCTTGCTGCTCTGTCCTTTTCAGACTCCTCAGGTCGCCGCTCCGTGCGTGTCTGTCCGAGTGTTAAGGCTGCATTCAGTAGGCATGACAGCATGGATGGGCTTACTCCCTCTTACCCGGAACCGAATAGCTTTTAAAATCTTCACAACCGAGTGAAGTAGGTACTGTCATCATCCATATCTGAAAGATGACAAGACTGAGGCCCATGAAGGTTGAGTAGTTTGCTCAAGATCACACAGCTAGTAAGCGGCCAACCCAGTCCTCCTGGCCCAGAGCCTGTGTGTCAGGCACTAGTTCTGCGGTCTCAACAGGAGCGGAACACGAGCTCCACGGGGTGAGGTATGGCACCCATTCTGTTGTGGACAGAACCTGATAGCAGCCAGCCTCTCATCTCAGGGTGTGCAAAGGGCGAGTGCATAGTGTTTTATTTATTTATTATTATTGTTTATTTGATTGAGGTCACATTGGTTTATAACATTGCATAATTTCAGGTGCACATTATTATATTTCAGCTTCTGTATACGCTGCGTCATGTTTACCACTGACAGTCTAGTTTTTATCTGTCACCGTACATCATACATATGCGCCCCTTTACCCCTTTCGCCTGCCCCCTGCCCCGTTCCCCTCTGGTAACCGAGTGCATAGTGCTCAGAGGGGTGCTTTCTTCCTTAATAAAGATCTAGACTGCAGTGGGATGGGAATAGGCTTTTGTGTGCATGTGTGTGCACATGTGTGTATGCACGTTTATATATGTGGTTCCGTGTAAATCATGTGGCCACTGAAAGTGAGGATGTAGATTCGTTCATCCTGCAGGTTTGGCTACACCACCCACCTTGTCGCAGACGCTGTTCTAGGTGCTGGGGACACGTCAGTGAAGAAAACAGAAGCAGACCTCTGTCCCCATGGCGCCTGCAGTCTAGTGCTGTCGTAGTCTGTCCTGGCGGCTATAACAATTTATCATAAACTCGGTGGCTTAAAAGCGACATTTCTTTCTCACAGTTCTGAAGACTGGGAAGTCCACCATCAAGGCACCGGCAGATTCAGTGTTTGGTGAGGACCCTTCCTTGGTCACACAGAAGGCCATCTTCTCACCGTGTCCTCACATGGCAGAGGGATGAGGGAGCTCTCCTCTTTTATAAGGACGCTAATCCCATTCATAAGGGCTCTGCCCTCATTTCCTAATCACCTCCCTAAGGCCCCACCTCCTCATGTGACCACGCTGGGGTTAGGATTTCAACATATGAATTTTGGAAGGTCATCAACATTCGGTCCGTTGCAAGCAGACAGATGATAAACATAATGAGTAAGTTAAGTATATGGCCTGGTAGAAAGTGGTAAGTGCTATGGAAAAAGTAGGGCAGGGAAGCAGGATTGGGGGTGCTGGGGGAAGGAGTTGGATATATATTTATCGGCATGGAAAGATGTCTGCGGTGTATTGTTGAATGAAAAAAGCAAGCCAAAACACAGTGAATATAGTATATCCCATTCTACATTTATGGAAAAACCTGCGGTACACAAGCATTAAGGGGGGGGGGGGCGCCTGCTAACCTGTGCATTTCATATGACTTCCTCTATTCCAGGGGAAAATCGCAAAGAAAAGGTAAACCCTTTGTGAGGAATTCCCCTGTGGTCACACGGCAGTTCCTGGACCTGCTGCCCATCTCGGATCTGCACTGCCCCTTCTTCAAACTTCTGAAGAGGGATTCAAGTGGCTTGTGCGGTGAAGCCAAGATTTCCAACTCAGTCGCCTGAAGAGACGGAGGCTCCGTTTGTGGAGCTGGAGGTCCCTGGAGATCTGGGCGTTAACGTAACAAGCACGGACAAGGGCCAGCTGCTGACTTGACTCCTCTGGGCCTCGATTTCATCTTCTGTAAAAAGGGGCTAATTATGTTTGTTGTGAAGACTAAGTTAATATGTGAAAAGTATGTGACACAATGGAAGAAACGTTGAGAAACATTGACATTATTTTTGTTATTTAGGCTACATTGAGTCTGGTTCACTAAGAGACACCCAAGTGGACACAGGATTAGATGGGTCAGGAGCTCAGCAGAGGAGAGAGTTACAGAGATTTGGGGTCATTACCATAGTGGGTGGTGGCATATTAAGAAATACATATTTGGTCTTTGTCCCCAGTTCCCGACACAGAGCTCCTCAATCCCTTGGCGTTTCCTGGGTGATAGGGGCGTCTTTGTTCCAGTGAGGTGACTGTTGGTGGGCGGGCCCCTAGATAGCTTCAGGATGGGGGCTGGTCGCCTGAAAGATCAGCCTTGATTAGAAGCCTGGAACTTTCAGCCCCACTCCCACCTCCAACCTCCGGGGAGGGGAGGGGGCTGCAAACTGAGTTAATAATCGGTTATGCCTAAGTGATGAAACCTCCATAAAAACCCCTAAGCGAAGGGGTTCGGAGAGCTTCCGAGCTGGTGAACGAGTCCACATGCCCGGAGGGCGGCGCACCCCGACTCCACAGGACAGAAGTTCCTGCGCTCGGGCCCTTCTGGACCTCGCCCTGTGTAGCACCTCTCTATCTGACTGCTCACTTGGATCCTTGATAATAAAGCAATGTGTAAATGTAAACAAAGGGTGTTCCTGAGTTCTCTGAGCTGTTCCAGCAAATTATCGAACCTGAGGAGAGGGTTGTGGGAATCCCTGATTTATAGCCACTTGGTCAGAAGTACAGGAGGCCTGGGCCTTGCGATGGTGTCTGAAGTGGAGGGTGGTCTGGTGGGACGGAGCCCGTAGGCTGCGGGGCCTGTGCTAACTTCAGACAGTTAACGTCAGGATTGAACTGAATGGTGGAACCCCCTGTTGGTATCAGGAGAATCAGAGAATGGGTTGTCAGTGTTGGAAAACACCACAGAGGTGGTACAAACTATGGGAGGAGACGATATCCTCATAGTGGGACTACATACCCTGGGGTCCCTCCTAGCGAGGAATGGCCATGTGACTAAGCTCTGGCCCCTGGGGTGGGAGCAGAAGTAATGTGTGCAGCTTCCCCATCGTATTTTTAAAAGGAAAACGCTTGCCCTCTGCCTCCTCTTTTCTCTTTCCCATGAGCTGGAATGTGGAGGTGGGGGATGAACACTCTTTGCCCATCCACAATCGTGGTTGTGATACAACAATCTTGGGGTAACAAGACAGAAGGTGCCTGGGTTGCCTGTGGATCAGAGCCCCCTACTCCTGGACCTTCTGCCAGTTTGGACCCTTATATGCAAGAGAAATAAATCTCAGTGGCATTTAAGCTACTGTTATTTGGTCTCTATTAAGGCAGCTGCACCACTATCTTAACTAATATCCTCACTTGTTGATTTACTCAGTGACCACTTCCTTGGGGCCCACGGTGAGCCGGCACCATGGCAGACATCAAGGGTCACAGACAGAAGGTCTGGGGGATCAGGGAGCTGCCTGTGTCTGACATCAGTTATAACAGTTTCTCTCCAAATTCATGCCACTTTCAGGACTTGAGTTTCCACACCAGCAGCACAGGCCTCCTGTGACTGTAGGCCCGGAGGAGTTTCCGGCTCAGACGCAGGGCTCCTCCCTAAGAAGAGGAGCACTTACACACTGGGGATGTGCACGGGCCCCTCCAAGGATCTGCTTCCGGGGTTCACAACACACACCAGCATTTTATCTTTATCGACAAACAAAAATCTTCATTAGTTCTTTGAATTATTAAAGTAATATATACACCCTATAAAAACATTCAAACTATATAGAAAATAAACACAGTACTGGAGAAGCCCTTGTTTAGATGTAAGCAGGACTGGGTCATTGGCCAGTCTTTTGAAAAAGTCAGTTAAAGTGGGTAATCATAACAACAGACGCATACATGCCTTCATCATTTTGCTTTTGCTTCAAACATATAAATGTACATTCAGGCACCATCCCTCTTTGGGTCTCCAGACTTGAGCTCCCCTTGTCTTTCTTGCATAAATCACACCCACAATTCTACAATCCGGCACCTGCTATTTCCAGTTTCATTAAGCGGGGTGAGAACTTAAAGACACGTGTGAAACAATCCGATGCGAAATCGCCCTCGATGTTTTAGGATTTTTGCTGAATATTTTATAGTTATCCCTCACCCTCACTTCATTGCAGCCATTCTCCTAGTTTAGTCTTTCCAAAGCATTCAACTTAGTTTTCAAGGAAATGACTCTTTATGCACTCATATTTCACCTGCTTGTGTAATATTCACTTGAATTATACGATTATATGATTACAGTGACATGTACACATGGCACAAACAGGCAAGAAAACGCACCCAAGCGACTCTCAGTAAACACACACCTCACCCGGAGGGAGCCAACGTCCTTCCTTTTCTGGACCACGGGTCAGCAAACTGCGGCCCTGAGTGC
The DNA here is from genome assembly GCF_041296235.1 of Equus asinus. Lineage (NCBI taxonomy): Eukaryota > Metazoa > Chordata > Mammalia > Perissodactyla > Equidae > Equus > Equus asinus. The sequence goes on along the minus strand of NC_091802.1, from coordinate 42,839,375 downwards.
CTGTTTTTACACATCCTGTACATTTTTAAATGGTTGAAAAAAATTGAAAGAAGAATAATTTTTTCACGACCTGGAAATTATTAGGGAATTCACTCTTTAATGTCCACAAATAAAAAGTTTTACTGGAGCACAGTTACATCCATTCATTTTTGGCACAGTTCTGTGGCTGCTTTTGCGCTCGAAAGCCAAGTTGAACAGTTGTGACAGAGAATATCTGGCCCACAAAGCCTAAAATATTTACTACTTGGTGCTTTACAGAAAGAGCTTGCCGATACCCATCCTAGAGAGAAGCCTGGGTCTGGGGTGTGCACGCCACAGGCATCTGTCGCTGTATTTTACAGAAGGACCCGCAACTTCGGGGGAGCGGAGGTCTCGCAGGAGAACTCCTCCCATAAAAAGTGAAAATCCCTTCTTTCTTGGCTTCACTGCCTCTCAAACCCACCCCCTGGATATAACCAGAATCCACGGTGTGACAGTTTGGACAACTCCCATTGACCTCACGTGCTCGCCCGTGGTCCCACTTGCCCCCACGGTGATTTGCACACGGTCACAGATTCTGGGAAACCTGCAGCATCTCTGCCTGCTGTCCTCCCATTTGTGCCAGGACATGACCAAGCTTCCTTGGATGTGGCTAATATCCCTTGGGAGGGATGTGGCCATTTTCCCATGGTGTCAAGGTTAATCTTCATTCTCTGCTTCATTCCCCGCCAGGAGCCAGAGTGTTTTTAAGTAAGAGGACATTTATGTTCATGACAAAATAAGCAAGCTTGCTTTTCCATAAGTACCATCACAGTAGCCAATATTTTCCTGGGCTGCGGCCAGTAATCAAGGTAGCAGAGAGTTTCACATGGACTAACAGACGAGGTGCCTTAACAGTCAGAGAGCAGACGCATCCACCACCCAACTGCTGGGGACATCCACTGATTTTCCACTATCTTCTCCAGTGGAGTTTTTCTGCTAGGTGAAAGGTTGTCAGTACTGTACGGACATAAGTGGAAGTTATTCCTGAGTGAAGAGTGTAGGCCATTTTCAGCTGTGAGGAGTGTGTGTGTGTGTGTGTGTGTGACCACCATCTCTTGGTTGGATTCCAGTAGGTTCCTAACTGGCTTCCCTGCTTCTGACCTCACCCATCTTCAGTCTATTCTTAACAGAGCAGCCAGATGCTTCTTTTAAAACATGTCAGATCATGTCACTCTTCCAACCGAAGCTCTCATCTCATTCTGAGCAAAAGCCAAAGTCCTTATAGCAGCCTACGAGGCCCTGCATCATCTGATCCCCTTGCTGCCTCCCTGATCTCATCTTCTTCTGACCTCCCCATTCTCACGCCACTCCAGCCACGTGGAATGCCTGGAGCACTCCCTCCTCAGGGCCTTTGCACTTGCTCTTCCTCCCACTTGGAACATCCCTCCCAAGGTATCCTCATGGTTTGCTTCCTCACTTCCTTCAAACGCCATCTCACAGGTGAGGCCTTCCCTAACCGCCCAACATAAAACTGGTCCCCAATCCCAGCACTCTTCATCCTCCTCACCCTGATTTTTTGCTATAGCACTTATGATCAGACATACCACTTTTTTCCTTGGTTATTCGTTTATTTTTTATTTCCTGGCACTAGAATGTAAGCCCCACAAGGGCAAGGATTTTGCCTGCTTGTCCACTGCTCTGTCCCCAGTGCTTGATGAATGAGGACCGAATCACTCTTGCTGCACAGCAACCTGCTGTCTATCTGACCCTGGGCAGGAGGCCTGGCCTCAGGGGGGAAGGCAGTGGACTAGCGCTGCCCAGTGCGTGGTGTATCAAAGAGAGGCCTCAAGTGCTGGCACTGGGGAGGGGGGTGGGGCATGGGGTCCAGAATGCTAAGCCTCTGGAGATGAGTGGCATGGGCCCCCTCTCTTGAGGAGTGGCCCTTGAGCCCACCGGACAAGGGGAGTGGTCAGCTAGGGTCCCAAGTCCATGGCCTCCGTGGCCCCTGGGGTGGCCTTGCCAGGAGCTCTAAGAATGGGAATCAATGGAACCCCAGTGATTCTGTCGCCTCTACTCTTTGAAGACAGGTTGGAGGCAGGAGCTGGTCCCAAGTCAACAATAACAGTTATTTTGAAGTTTCTCCCCTCACAGATGTCAGCTGCTACCCCCAGACATGTCTCGTAGTGACTGAGTCCTGAGTCAGTGATGGTGGTGGGTACGTGGGTGAGTGGCAGCTGAGCCCATTGATGGAGGGCTGAGACATCCTCCCCACTAAGGAACGAGCTAACAAACGCCTCAGTGAGGCGGTGATGATTAATGAGCTGATCAGCTTATTCTGTAATTGGGGAGTGGAGAAGGAGGGCAGGGGCATGATGCAGAGGGACGGAGGGCTGGTGAGATCTGGGAGGCTGGCTCCTGGTCCACCCTGAGGGACCTCCTCGTGTCCCATTTACTCTCACCCTAAAGTAAATGAGGAAGAGACTTCTTTAGAGGCTGTACCCTGATCGGGGCCTTTTAGCTTCTCCACTGTTTCTCTTCTCCTCCCATCTGTCCTCAGACCCCACACTCCCCAGGGCGTGAGGACATTCCAGGGATGCCCCAGACTCCCTGTGGGCATCTCACAACTCCTGCCGTCTTTCTCAGCCCGGGATCAGCATGCTAGAAACCCCGTCACCACTCCGGCTAGTGCGGCAGTGTCAGAAGAGCAAACAGCCCCCCAGTCTCGGATATCCTTGCCCCCTTTAGCCTGCAGGGTCCTTGCCTAGGCCCTGACTCAGGGATTATAGCTGTGCTAACTCCCCGCCTCCCGCTGCCCTCTCCATCCCTGGGAGGAGCGCCTGTCTTGTCTTTCCATGGCCTCTGGAGGAGTGGCGTTCTTTCATTTCTGCTGTCTTCTCTCCAAACTGGACCAAGACTTGTCTTTCTGTGTTTGTCTCTCTCTCTGTGGGGGACACCTCAGACTAGGCTCTGCAAGGACAGTGGAGAGCTTCCTCCCTCAGGCTGGGGCTCCCCGTGATCCTGCTGCGCCCGTCTCCTCAGCCGGGGAGAGCCAAAGATGCGGCCGTGACTCCCCTGAGAGGGGTTCCTGGAGATCAGGGCTGGCCCTTGTCCCCTAGATGAGACTCCCTGAGAAGAACGATTTCTCCCCTCCCTCTGAGCATAGGGTCCACGTCCCCTCGTCCTGGTATCCTCTTCTACCCTGACGCTCAGCAGAGTGCCCTGGCCTTTCTTGGGATGTGAGGGGCCCGCGGGGCCTGACTGGCTGATAAGGAGCCATTTCCTGAGAGTGCAGGTGACTGAACCCATAAACAGGTGACTGAGGGGGCCCTGGACACTCCGCCTCAGCAGAGCTCTAAAACCAACACCCACGGCCATCTGTCCTGAGGGCGGAGGAGCGGGCCCAGAGCGGGGCCTGGACAAGATGGCCCCTCCCGCCCTCCTGGACTGATGGGACCGCTGGAAGCACTGGAGGCTCCAGCCAGGCCAGGGAAAGGCAGCTGGCAAGGGCTTTGTGGGAGACTCCCCAATGGCCCTCTCCCCTGGCGGGGCAGGGGGTTCTGCCGGGGTTGGTGTCCCAGGCCCCTCCCCAGCCTGGCCTCTCGGAGCAGGTGGCAGGCCCTCACTTCGCCTCCCTGCCCTGCTCCCCTTCCTGGCTCCTAGCCGCACGGTTAGCCCAGGCAGTGAGAGGGCCTCTCCCTGGGGTCTGCCTCAGCCTTTGAGAAAAAGGCTTTTTGAACCCTGGGCGACCTTGGCTATTCCCTCACCTCTCAGAGCCTTAGTTTCCTCATCTGTAATACGGGGATAAACGCAGCTCGTGGTGGTTTGTGCCTGAAATCACGCACTGCCCAGTGCACAGTAGGTGCTGAATAAACGCTAGTCCTTTCCTCTTTCCTTCAAAGGCCCAGGAGCCCAGTGGAGACTGCAATGGGCTGGGGACAGTAGCACGTGCTTGTGCAGTCCCAGCATTACTTATGCTCAGAAGACACCAGTGCCCTCAGTGACACCTGGATGAGGCTGGGGGCACACTGCCTTGGCAGGGGTCTCTATGCCAGGCCCGGCTGGACCCGGGTCTGTATGTGCCAAGCTGGATGCACAGATGGCAGACTCAGCTGCTTCTGGGGAGGAGACTGGCTTCTGCCTCTTCCTGCCCCATCTCCAATTCTTTAATGGAGAGGGATACAATGGGGTATCCAGAGAGACCTCTCCTCCAGGACATCATGAACAGCAGGTCAAGAGCCAAGGTCAGAGCTCCCATCTCAGCCTCCAGGAGAAAGAGACTTTCCTGACAGTCCTGTCACTCCTCTGCTCTTCTCCAAGGTATTGCCAAGCAGGGGCTGAAAAGGTTGCCTTTTGGAAGGAATTGTCACAGCTCCCATAAGCTGGAGGAAACAAGTCCAGCCTACCGTCTCCCACTCCCACCCATGGACAGGCTTGGGAAGATGGACCCTCAACCCTGGTCTGCCCCAGGAGTCTAGATCCAAATGCTTCACTTCCCCAGGAGGCTAGACCTGCTGTGGGGGTCTGCGGGGTCAAGACAGAGTTCAGGCTAGGTACCCCGTCCAGAGGTGGCTTCCTCCTCAGCTCCTGTGAGGTGGAGGCATCATGCACTGTCTGGGTGTGGGCTCCGCGATCTAGCCGATCTAGCTGGGGTGGAGGAAAGGAGGAGGAAGGGCCCTCCCCCCTCGGGCTCCCCTCCGCCTTGGCCTCCCCCTCCCTTTCCAGGCCGGGATATAAGCCCCGCAGGGAAAGCTCTGAGCAGAGGAGGCCGCACTGCAGCAGCCTCGCCCTTGGGACTCCTCTTGCCTTCCACCTCCTGCTCATCTCCGCTTCGGGAGCTGTCGCTGTGAGTGGCCCGGGGCCCAGGAATGGTCTCCTGCTGGGGAACCCCGGCTGTTTTGCGGGGAAACTGAGGTTGGGAGGGTGGAAACTGGGACTGAGTGATGGGAAGCTGGATTGAGAGGGGGCCAGCAGAAGTGGGAAGGAGAGAGGCCCGGGAGCCCCCGCTGCCAGCATAGCTCTCTTCCTCCATCTACCGTTCTGGGAAGCGGCGTGTGGGGACAGGGGAGGCAGGTAGGGCTTAATGCCCCTCTGACAGAGGAGGAAACGGAGTCCAGAGACGGTGCAGTGAACACACAGTGAGCGGGTGGCTGAGCCTTGGTCGGGTACCAGCCCCAGGCAGGCCGCTGGAGCTTGGGCCTGACGGCAGAATCAGCCTCCCGCCGTCGGGATCGAGGCTCCGGGAGACCCACGCTCCAATGCCCGCTCTCCAGATGGTGCTGGTGTGCAGGCCGTGGCCCGCCATGGCCATCGTGCTGCTGGCCCTGCTCGCCTGCCTGGGGGCGCTGGCCGACGCCTACCCCGCCAAACCCGAGGCTCCGGGCGAAGGCGCCTCGCCCGAGGAGCTGAGCCGCTACTACGCCTCGCTGCGCCACTACCTCAACCTGGTCACCCGGCAGCGGTGAGCATGTGCCGGGCGGGCTGGGGTCCCCGGGCCTTCTGCCCTCCGCCCCACCCACCAGGGGGCGTGGCTAGTCCTGACCCCGCCCATCTCCGGCCCCGCCCCCAGGTATGGGAAACGGGACAGCCCCGAAGCTCTCCTCTCGAAACTGCTCTTCCCCGACGGCGAGGACCGCCCGCTCAAGTCGCGGTAAAAGCGTCCCCGTCGCCACACGCCCTGCGCCCCGGAGCGCGGCCTGGTCCAGCTGCCCCACGGAGCCCCAGCCCTGGCCCCGCCACCTAGTACTTTACCCCGGACCCATGGCCGGGCTCCAGATTCCCTTCCTTTCCCTCCTCCAGGTCAGAAGGCGCCTACGTGTGGTGACGACCCCCAATGCCTCCTGGGAGATATGCTAACGACGCCGACCTCATTTGCATATTTGCTCCTGACCCCGGAACGTGGACTCCTCTCCCTGCCGGCTGCGGCTGGGGAGGGTCCCGGGTGGGGTCCTCATGCCATTTCTCGCTGCTCCCGCCCTCCAGGTTGGAGGGCTGTGCGCGGTCCTCCCCCGGTCCCCAAATAAAGAGCAAATTTCACTGCAACGGAATGTGTGTTTTTGCGTTTCCTTTCCCTTCTTATTCGTGGAGGTGGCATCCAGGTGGGAGTGGAGGGTAGAGGCGCGAGACTCGGCACCTCAGACCCAGGTCAGGGCTGGGGCGAGTGAGGGGCTCCTTCTACTCTGAGCCAAGAGAAGACATTACCGCCCAGGCGGACAGTGGACTGCACCCAGACAAGGGACCTCTATGAAACTCTAGTCGGTGGAGGGGCCGGGAGGGTGGGGTCAGGATGAAAGTTCTTGAAAAGGGCCAGGGAGGAGCAGGAAGAAGAGTCATCCAAGAAGGAGGGTGGGGAAGGCGGAAAGGAGCATGCTAGGCAGCCTGGGAGGATAGATGGGGACAGAGCTGCATCCCCTCAAAGGTGAAGGCGGTTGGGGGCACACGCTAGGCACCAACACCCCAGGGGGGTTACCAAGGAGAGGTATTACTAGCCCCCAGGGCTGTAGTGGCTGGAGGTGGAGATGGGATCCAAGATGGGGCTGTGCAGGAAGAGTCATTGGGGGACGAGGCGGGGGTGTGTGCTGCGGGAAGGGGTCATTTCTAACATCCCCCATTCCCTGGGCAGGGGGAGCAATGGGAATGTGAAGGGATGGGAATGAAGAGTCCCCTGCGATGAATCGTGCATGACCACAGACAATTTCTGCTCTTTCCCTCATTATCCGCCCTCCCCCACCTTGCTGAATTCACACTCTGTAAGTCACTAATTGTGCCTTCCTGGTGACAGGCCGTGGGGATACCCTCCTGTGCACCCCCCCTTGCCCTGGACTAGAAGCTGAAGGCTGAAGGCACTTTGGATGTTCAAACTGGAGTCTACCCCAAATCCCTCACCACTCTGCACCTAGCACTGTCAGGAAGCCCCGCGCCTGGCTGCAGGGTGATCTCTGACACCCTTCCTTCTCAGCCTCTTTCCTCCAGGAAGCCTGCCTTGATTGTCCCTGATCTGTCCTCTTCCTGCCCCCTGTGGCTGCCCAGCTCCCATGGCCACTGCTCAGTTCTGTCCATGTTTCTTTGTCCTGGCTCCCCTCTAGGTCTGGGGATCCCCTGAAGGAAGGGCCTATGCCTCCTCCCTCAGACACGGCCTCCTCCGTCTGTGGGCTCTCTCCTAGGCCTCTAGTTCAGCAGGACCTGGCAGAGCCTGAGAAAGGGAGCTGGGGGACGAGAGGGAGAATCAAGTTGAGGCCAAAGGCCCAGACTCAGAGAGGGTAAGAAGGGCAGGAAGGCTGGGTAGTGTCATTTTGGAGCACGGGGGCCTTGCAGGACTATTTGCAATTAGGTGGCTCTGGGAGAAGACCCTAGAGCTGGCTCTGACATAGCTGCAGGAGAGGCCCCTGCTGGACACCACCTGCCCTAGGGGCCCATGGGCCTCTGCCTCCTGTCATCCCCTGCACTGCCTCCCAGGCTCCCTTGAGGTACGAGGTAGGGCCAGAAGGGCGAGGTGGAGGCGGGTCCCGGGCCTGGTGCAGTCATGACTATGTGGTCTCTGATGCTCTAAGCTTTTGCCCAGGCCACTCCCCATGCCTGCAGAGCCCTTTCCTTCTCTTTAGTTTGGAAAACCTCTTCAGGGTGGTGGTCACCTCCTCCCAGAAGCCTTTCCTTGTTTCTGAGGGTAGAGTTAGTTTCTCTGGCTCCCTCTCCTCATTGTCTGCGATCCACTTCCCATCTTGTTCCCCCCCACCCATCTTCTCTTCTCCAATACCAGTCCCCTTGCACCGGGAGACGTGGGACGGGAGATGCAATGGCTGCCACGAGCTTTGGATCATTTTGTGGTTAGAGGAGTGGGGGGAGGTGTATCTGTGTTGGTGTCCGTGATCCCTTGTCTGTCGGTCTGCCTGGGAGAGCTGTTGTCAGTAGGAGGCTAATGGATGGTAGGAATTATGCATGACCACAGACAATTTCTCCCCAGCTCCACGCGTCTGGTTGACCATCAGTGACGTGGGCTCCCCTCATGTTCACGTGGAGGAGCGTTGAGCAGGTGGTTAGTCCACTGCTGATCAGACTCACCCCATGTCGGGGCGGGAAGGAGCCTTAGGTGTAATATTAGTGATGACAACAGCAATGGCCACCTTTTTAAAAAAGCACACACTTCCACGCTAGACATTGAGCTATTTGTTCCACACACAGTCAGTATATTGCTAGGATATTGATTTGGCCTTGTAAACAGAGACAGAATTAACAATGGCTTGAACAAGATAGAAGTTTATTTCTCTTACATAAAACGCAAGTGGCACCTGGGGAGTTGGCAGCTCAGCTCCATGAGGGCATCCAAGGGCCCAGGGTCCTGTTTTGTGGCTTCCCCATGCCCTCACCTCCGTGACTGAAGATGTTCAGCCAGAGAAGGGGAAAGGGCAGGCGTGCTAGTTACTCTGCTGTGTAACAAGTTACCCTAAAACTCAGCAGCTTAAAACAGCCTTTGTATTTCACTCACGATTTTGTGGGTCAGGACTGGGAAGGGCTGGACTAGGCAGTTGTCACTTGGAGTCTCTCATGCAGTGACAGTCAGAGGTTGGCAGGGGTTCCAGTCGTCAGAGGGCTCCACTGGGCTGACACCTGAGAGGACTTCCGCACATGCCTGGCGGGGGCTGCTGGCTGTGGGCTGGGAGCTTGGCTCGGGCTGTTGACCCAGCAGCTATGCATGGCCTCTCTGGTGTGATGTTCTCGGGGTAGCGGGACTTACACGGCAGCCGGCTCCCCCCAGACTGAGTGCGCCAAGAGAACCAGGAGGAAGCTGTGTTGCTGTCTTAGTTTTCTAGGGCTGCTGTGACAAAGTACCACAAACTGGGTGGGTTAAACAACGGTTCTGGACGCTAGAAGCTGAAACCAAGGTGTTGGTTCCTTCTGCGGGCTGTGTGGGAAGGGTCCGTTCCAGGCCTCCCTCCTTGGCCTGTAGACGGGTGCCCCCTCTGTGTCTCTTCACATCATCCACGCATGTCCATTTCTGTATCCAAATTTCCCCTTTTAATAAAGACAACAATCATATTGGAGTAGAGCCCACCTACTCCAGTATGGCCTCGTCCTAATCAATTACATCTGTAACGATCCTATTTCCAAATAAGGTCACATTCTGAGGTGCTGGGGGTTAGGACTCCAATGTATGAATTTTGTGGGGACCCAATTTGACCCATATAATTGCCTTTTATGACCTAGCCTCAGAAGTCACATAGCATCTTCCACCATAGTCTACTGGCCAAAGCAGTCACAGGTCCAGCCGCAGTCAGGACGAGGGGACACAGACCCCAGTGGAGAACTCTGTGTGGGGTGGGGGGATTTTTCTGGTCTTTGGTGCAGTTTGCCACAGGAGGGCGCGTCCGCTCCTGAAAGCAGAATGGCACAGTCATTTAAACTCCCATCTCATTGATTAAAACTTCGTCACGTGGCCCCATCTCGCTGCAATCATAACCTAAAGATGTCTCCAGCTGAGTGGCCATGTGCCCGTCTCAAGCTCTCACATCATGGAAGGAGAGAGTGGATGTTGGGCGACTAGCATTACCTGCTGCAAACAGGATCTCCTTTGAGCATGATCTAGAAATCATTTGGTCCCATCCCTTCACTGAGCAGACTGGAATCTCGAGGCCCAGAGAGGGGCAGAGACTTGCAGGAGGCCAAATAGTTGGGGACAAAGGTAAGAGAGCCACTCCAAGCCAGCTCTGATTCCACTGACCGTTAAGTCTAAACTCTTCTATCAGAAACGCAAGGCTCCCCACAACACAGCGCTTTCTCCTCTCGTGGCATTTCACACAGTTCCTCACTGTGTGCTCCCGGATTGCTCAGTCCCACTGCCACCTCCCTACTTCTGTGAAATAACATTCTCCCACCATTCTTTTTTTTTTTTTTTTTAGGAAGATTAGTCCTGAGCTAACTGCTGTCAATCCTCCTCTTTTTGCTGAGGAAGACTGGCCCTGAGCTAACATCCATGTCCATCTTCCTCTACTTTATACATGGGACACCTATACACAGCCTGGCTTGCCAAGCGGTGCCATGTCTGCACCCAGGATCTGAACCGGCGAACCCTGGGCACCGAAGCGGAATGTGTGCACTTAACTGCTGCGTCACCGGGCCGGCCCCTCTCCCATCATTCTTGAAGGCCACCTCAAGCCTCATGTCCTCCAGGAAACTTCCTGCCCCGCCCTGCCCTGGTATATCTATAGCCTGAATCTGAGCCTTCACACAGGACTATCCTACACCATGAGCCCCTCGAGGGCAGAGACCCCAGAGTTGGTGTAGTGGCTTCCAAGACAAAAGTTTGGCATTTGAGTCCCGTCTCTGCCGTTAATTGGCTGAGTGACTTTGGCCTAGACATTTCATTTCACTGCATGTATTTCTTCCCTGGTTAAACAGGATACTGACACCTTAATTAATAATGATAGTTCACTGCTTTAAGGCTCAGAGAGATCATGTAAGTTGCCAAAGGTCACACAGCTAATGAATGGCAGAGTAGTGAGTAGTGCAGCTGAATCTATAGTCCGGATCAGTCTGGCCCAGCCTGGCCCGTGTGTAACCCTTGTAACCTAGAGCCCCACAGGTTCCAAGGAGCACTGCATTTAAGGCACAGCAGCTCCACACCAAAAGCAATGAAGGGACCTCCAGTTTTCCCCCCAGTCCTCAGGAGACATCACAGATCCATCCTAAGGTCTACAGCAATGCTTACTAAAATGCCCCTGCTTTTCCTTTACTCTCCTGCTCACTGCTTACCCATCTCAAGACTGCTCTGGCACCTCTCCCTTTCAAAAACCCGAGGGACAAATTCCCTTCCTTCCACACCCAGACCCCATGGTTCCCTTCCTCCTCAGTCACCCCCTCCCCAACACTTTCTTTCGTAGATTGGTTTAGCTTCTCTCTTAGCAAGAAAGAGGGCTTCCTCTTTAAAGGTTTGTTTTTGCAGGCACTGTGTGCAGGGAGGGAGAAATATTGAGCACCCCTGGGCCTGCAGGGGGCCCTGGCGGCAGATGGAGTCCCCAGGGCAGAGGGAAGTAGGGGCAGAGTCCAGTCTCCAAGTTAGTGACCTGAGGCCCCAGTTGGGCCTGAGCTGGTCCTGAGCTGGCGGGATACAGGCTCAAGGTGTGTGTGTGTGTGTGTGTGTGTGTGTGTGTGTGTGAGACGGCTATCCTCAGCCCAAGGGACCCCAAGGGTTCCTGGCATCTGGGGGAAGTTGCCCCAGCCTTCCCCACCTCTGCTGCTGCCACCCAGTGTGGCAGTGAGACGTTGGCGTAAGAGTTGGGCCAGGCTGCTCTGGAGACACACTTGTGAGAGGTGGGTGATGGAGGACACGATGCCGGTCAACTTCCTGTCCTTGCAGTCCCACGTGTGTGGACCCCCATTCCCCTTGCTACTGCATACTCACCTTCCCTCTGTGACCCCAGGTGTTTCTGGGGTGTTCCTTCCCCAGCCTCATCACACCCCTCACTCCATCCCCAACACTGCTCAGTGGCAGCCTCCTGTCCTAGAGGGTGTGGGTTTGGGCAGGGGAGGGGGACCAGTATCATTTTCACTTGGTCCCTCTGCAGGTAAGCACTTGGTGCCTTCTCCGCACAGGGCTCCATGGCGAGCCCCAGGAACACATGAAGACGAGTGAGACGCAACCGTCGCTCAGTTCTGGACATGGTCATATAGTTTAGAAAGCACATCCACTAGCTCTTCCACCTCGATTGTCACAACATCCCTGAGAGGACCCAGAGGAGGAATCTGTTGTTTGCAAAGGAGAAAAATGAAAGCTACAGGTTGAGTTGTCATTGTGGAGTACCCGTCATTTCTTAGGCACTGACAAAGCTGTTTACTTCTGTGACAAGATCAAACTATAAATGGCCCCAGCACTTGAGTCAATCCCCAGATCTACCATCTGTCGACAGGAACTCGTTCCTGACGCGGGTAGTGGCCGGAACATGTCCCACCAGGCTACAGTCCTAAGGGAGCCCAGAACCTTTGGGCTGGGGTTGGAGCCTGTCGCCCCCTGGTGGCAGGCTGCAGTCTCTTCAGGCCTCACCAGAGGCGGGCCTGGGACCAGCCGCTAATCCACCACCCTTGTTTTGCAAGTGGGAACCGAGATCCAGAGAAGGGCTGGGGCTTGCGGAGACAGATGGACCTCCATGTTTGCTATGTGGAATGAAAATTGTTGTCAGGTGAAGCATTATTGTTCTTCTTGTTACCAGAAATCAGAACTGAGAGGAACACGGCGGAACACTGATGTTTACTGAGACTTCCTTATCCTATCTTGAGGAAAATCAAAGCTGAGATCTCTGCGGCATCACCTCTGGTCCTCAGCCCCCAAACTCCTCTCCCAGCACACAATTTTAGTTTCCTGATCTGGGACAGCAGGGGTGAGAGGTCCTTTGCTCCCTACTCAGGCTTCAGCGTGTCATTCAGACACAGCCTGTTCCTACTCCCTGGCCTGACTGGGGAGGGGGCTGCGAGTTGGGGGAAGGGACCCTGAGCAGGGAGAATCAGAGGCTCCTGGTGGGGCGGGATGGTGGGGTTGGAATCTGAGCCAGAACTTGAGTCCAGACAGCTGTGTGATCTTAGGCACGTGTCTTCACCTCTGTGAGCCTCATGTTTCTCAGCCCCAAATGGGAAATTATAGCAATAATTTGACAACCTCACTTAGAGAGTCCAGATTTTGGAGTTAGACTTTGTTGCAAACCGTGGATCTCCCACTGACTGCTTATGTGGCTTGAGGCTAGTTACTTAATGTCTTTGAGCCTTAGTTTCTGAATCCGTAAAACGGGTTGTTGTAGGGACTCAGCGAGGTGATGAAGCTGGGAGCACTTTGGAAAACTCAAAGATTTACAAGTGATGCTGGTTTTTATCACTCCCCTGGAATGGGGGCTCTGGGAGATGGTGACTAGACAGCGGCACCCCCCATTTCCCCCGAATGCAGGCACATCTGTTCTCATTCTGCAGCCTGTGCACCAGCCAGGGAGTGGGTTTCTCCCTGTCTGGGTCCTCTCTCCTTTCCACAATGCCTAGTGCCTGAGGCATCTCCCTGTTCCCACCTTGTTCGAATCACAAATTGGAGCAGAAGTCCTGAGTCTCCATCCTTCATCCCTGGAGTCTCAGAGCTGCAGTCCCAATCTTCTGCCTGAGGAGTCCGTTTGATAATTTGGGTTGATCCTTGGGAGGCAGGAGGAGCTGTTCTGAGGCTGCGACCAGAGCCTTTTAGCCATCCTTTGGTCCCAGAACTCTGTCCTTCTTGGACCAAGCCTGCACGGGTGCCCAAAGGCAGATGAGGGGCCCACAGCGGACTTTCATCAGGTTCACTTTTACCTGTTACGCCGCTGGTCTGGCACCCATGACACTGCCTTGTCCCCTTCCTGTCCCCAGCCCCAGCGCTGGTGTTACAGGTACCAGGGAGACGGTGGGAGGAGGGGGTGAAGGCTGGGGAGTGAGAGAGGCTGACAGGAGGCGGGGACTCTGGGGGGCTGAGGACTATAAAGGGGCACAGCCGAGGGCAGGGGGACCCATCCAGCCTGAGGCAGGCACCGCTTGGCTCAGTACCTGCTTGCTCAGGACTCAGGGTAAGTGGGCTCAACCTGCTCAGGGATCTGGGGGGCTCCTGGAGCTAGGGCCTGGAATGGGGGCAAGGAATTAGTGCTTTGCAGGGCTGGGGGCCTTGGGAGGCCTGAGGTCCTGCTTGGGTCTGGCTCTACATCTGGACAAATCTTCACCCCAGAAGAGCAGTCTGCTGACTAGAGGACCATAAACGTGTATGGGGAAGGGGTGGTGGCTGTGAACACAAATGTGTGAGTGACTGTGACCTTGTGAGTGACTGAGATCCGTGTGTGTGACTGTGCCTGTCTGCCCAGGGTGACATGGGCAACAGTGTCTTCTCCAGGACCTGCATCTGCATGTCTACCCCTGGAGGTGGGGTTGGGGGGGCAGACCCACAAGGAATGGATTTGTGTCCTTTGGTTCACAAGTTCGTTCTGTGCCCCCACCCTGTAGGTGAGCTGGAGTGCCCCTATTTCCCACCAGCCCCTTCCCTCCAACTCCCACCCCACATCTGCCTCCTAAGAGCCGTCAGCCCTGTGTGTCTCCTGCCCCATGTCCCCACCCTCTCCGCTGCACTCTTGTACTTTGCCAAGGCCCTGGCTGAGCTCTGGCTGCTGTGCTGCTCGTGAGAGGGGGCTGGCTGTGCTCCCCAAGGCAGAGTCTAGGAGGTGGGGGGGTCAGGTCTGAGTAGCCCTTTGCTCTGCCCCTTGGTCCCCAGGCATGGAGAAATGGGTGAGGGGCTAAAATTCCAGGTGGGTGGGCTCTATTCTGCCTTTATCCCCCCACTTCTTGCTCCTCAGATGGCTGCCGCAGGCCGCTGCCTCTCCCTGCTGCTCTTGTCCACATGCATGGCTCTGTTGCTGCAGCCACCACTGGGTGCCCAGGGGGCCCCGATGGAGCCAGTGTACCCAGGGGACAATGCCACACCAGAGCAGATGGCCCAGTACGCGGCGGAGCTCCGCAGATACATCAACATGCTGACCAGGCCCAGGTGTGTGTGAGACAGAGGGACACAGATCTCAGCCCCTGGGGCCCTGGCCACCATCCCGGCCCCAGACCCCTCCGTGGTCCTGGGAAAGCAGCGCATCTCTACTGACCGGGCCTGGGCCCCGAGTGGGATGGTGCCCAAGCGTAGGCAGGGGGCAGGTGAGCTGGTGCCTGGGCACAGCGTGTGCCCCAGCTGCCTCTCCCCCCAGGTACGGGAAAAGAGACAAAGAAGACACGCTGGGCTTCCTGGAGTGGGGATCCCCCCATGCAGCTGCCCCCAGGTGGGTCTGATTTCCAGCCCTGCCTGCCAGCTCCCTGGGGCTGAAACGGGGGTGGGAGAGGAGGCAGAGGTGGTGGTGGGGAGGACAGGGGCCCAGGGCTGGCCCGAGGGCATGAGGACCACCCACTCACACTGCCATGTTCTGCCCTCTCCTCACAGGGAGCTCAGCCCCATGGACTTGTAATGCCACCTCCGGCCTCCTCGGATTCCAAGGGCAGCTCTCCCCTTTGCACCCTTGGCTCCCACCAAAGCTTGCTCCCTGCTCCCACACAGGCTAAATAAAGCAAATCAAAGGCAGAGCCTCTGTGTGTGTGTCTCTGTGGACCCCTGGTGGGGGCAGGAGGGGCCACACGCACAGGAAAGAAGGGGGGAGGGGAAGAGAACAAGCTAAAGGAGAGTGTCGTTAATGATCCAGAATGTCTGTACCATCATCGGAGCCATTCAGCTCATTCTCTCCACTTTACAGAGGGGCAAGTTGTGGCCAGAGGGAAGCAGGGACTCCCCCAAGGTCATTCAGCAAGTCAGTGAATCTTCCCATTTCAGCACCTCTGGCCCCTCCTGATCATCTCTCTCCAGACATAATTCCCCCTTCCCCGTGCCCCCCCCCCCCCCACCGCCATGCTTTCCTATAGCCTGGGCAGTAGATGGAGTACTCATTTATACTAAAGTGTCTTGGCATGGGGGCAGGGGAGATGGCCCTGGTCCTAAGACAGTCACCAGTTGCATTGGTGGCATCAGAGCTGCCCTCCTCTGGGCAGGTCAGAGATGTGTCACTGTGCAAGTTCAGCTGGAGCACAGCTCATCAGGGGGCACAGGGCAGGACCCACGGAAGCATGGCAGGAGGAGGGGGGGCTCTGATGGGGAGGGGTCTGGAGATGGGTCACACACAGACTGTTGGGAAAAGGAGCCTACTGTGTGCCAGGGGCATTGAATTCTCTCAACAATGCTGTGAGGAAGAGATTGCTATCCTCACTCTTCAGAGGAGGAAAGCAAGGCTCAGAGAGCTACAGCAGCTTGTCCAAGGTCCTGGAGCAGACGGCAATCTAATATAGAATTACAGCACTGGCTCTGGAGTCAGATGAACCTGGGGCTGAA
Organism: Equus asinus; assembly: GCF_041296235.1. Taxonomy (NCBI): domain Eukaryota; kingdom Metazoa; phylum Chordata; class Mammalia; order Perissodactyla; family Equidae; genus Equus; species Equus asinus. Next base: position 42,823,519 of record NC_091802.1, on the reverse strand, counting down.
TCTGGGATCTGCCACTTTCCGTCTGTGTGCTTTTGGGCGGGGATATAACCTCGCTGAGTCTAGACTCCTCATCTGTAAAACGGGAAGAATGATAGGGTTGTAGTGAGCACGACATGAAATGATGCATGCGAGACATTTAGCATGGCCCTTGACCCACGTGAGCGCTCAGTGAACCGGAACCTTTGAGGGGCAGCCTCGTGATGCAGACCTTGGCTGACCAGCTGTGTCCATGAAGCACGCTGGGAAGACGAGCGGAGAGACAACGTGCTCTTCAAGCATGTGAAGCTCCATCTTATGGAAGAGGGTTGGGGTTAACTCCATGTGGCTCAGGACAGGGCTCAGGAAGGCAGGCTTTCCGTGACTACACAGAAGCATCTTTGAAGAACCAGAAGCTTGGTGAGAACTTGCCCCGAGAGGTAGTGAACTCCTGGGAGGAGGAGCTATTGAAGCCGCTGCAGGAGGGGAGGCCGCAGGGGATATGTGGCCTTTGGGGAGGAGGCTGGATTAACCTCCAGAGTTCTGACCACCTCCACGGGTCCAATCTGTGAATTCCACACTCCAGCTCTGGGAGGGCAAGGACCCGGATGCTGCCCTGGGGAGGCCTGCACTGTGGAGGAGTCCCAGGGGTGCCAGGGGCCTTCGCCAGCCCTTGCCCTTCTCAGGTACCCCGATTAGGTGGGGATGGGGTGGTGTGTGTATGACTAGGAGGGAGTGAGCTTGTTGCTCTCCTTTGTTTCTGGGGCTGGGAGCACCTGTGGGTAAGGGAAAGTCCTGGCAGGGGTGAGGGGGAGTGAGAGAATGAGAACCTTTCTGGTTCCTGGAATGGCTTCTCCTGCCTCCCCCCCCCCCCCATGCTCTGCCTGAAAGGATGGGCCTTGTGGGTTTGGTGGATGAAAGGGTCCACTTTCTGGCTTGGCACCTCACGCTGACCCCATGGCAATGACACCACAATCATGTTTGCCCTCAAGTCCTGGCTGCTATGGTGTGTGCAAATAACCTGAAACTGGAGCCAGGCCCTAAAAGGCAAAGGGCTGGAGAGGATACAGCTCCCAGGAAATGCGCGGCTCAGGTGGATGCTTAAATCCAAGCTGGTGTCTGCAAAGGGGGCTCATTTCAGCAGAACAGAGTTGAGTTTGAATGATGGAGCCCGAAGTCCTAGAATTTTCTCTGGCAGTTAAGGGGATGGGTTCTGAGTAGGGAGAAGTGTAGACACTTCCCAGGGGCAGGAATCGGGACCCTGCTCTGGACATGCCTGCGTGTGAGTTGCATCCTGAGAGGGGCCTCTGCAGCTGAGGGCCTCTGCCCCCGCCCAGGCCTATCTGACTGCCATCAGCCCCCAGACGAGAGTGCCACCCCGCTCCTGGCTTCTGGGGGACAGGCCCTGGCTGGGCTCCTGCCCCTTCCCCTGCTCTGCTCACTGCCAGAGGGGATGAGAGGGCCCCGGAGGCAAAGGCACTTCTGTTTGTCGCTGTGCCACACTGACATCCCAGGCTGGCATCAAAGCTGCCCTGCTCTGGGTAGAAACTGGGAGGGAGGGGGTGGTCTGGCTCTGAGGTTGCTGGGACCTGCTTCTCTTCTGTTCTCCCTCTCAGTTAGAGCTCCCCCTCCCCCAACGGTGTGTGTTTGAGGTGGAGGAGAGGGAGGGGCTGAGGGAGAAGGCAGGGAAGACCCTGCAGCTGAGGTCTTTTTCTCCCACAGCGGGAGCTCTGGCGTCCCCTCTCCCCGCTGAAGAACAGGTCCCTTCCTGCCAAGGGCCCTTGGAAGCCATGGAAACAAGAGAGATTTTATTTCTCTTTATTGTTCTCACTGGGAAGTGGGGAGGAGTTAAGGCCTCTCTCAGAATACAAAGGGGTCGGTGGGCAGGGAGACTGGAGTTGAGCGTCTGGAGGTCAAGGTCCGGACTGGAGAAGGAAGTGGGGGGGGGGGCCTATACCCCCGGCCCCCCAGGGCTTCCTCTCGCTCCCCCCCGACCCTGCCCCCAGTTCTGAGGCCCCTGACTGGTGCCCGCCGTGCTCAGGGTCTCCTACCTGGGGCCCTGGGAGGAGACTCATGGTCGGCTTTCCCGGTGTGCAGCGGGGGGAGTTTCGTGGCGTTCGCTGGTGAGGTTTTTGTGGCGTTAGCGGTTTTCCTGTGGTTTTCAACATCTTTAGATTTCTTGGTGTCCTTAGACTTCAAGCTGGGGAACACGTCTTTGTAGAGGTCATGGGGCCGCTCAGCGAGCCCAGCTCGGGTCTGTGATGCGCGGGGAGGGGGTGCCAGGTGGCGTCCATTTCCTCCCCCACCCGTCCTCCCTCCCGCCCGCCCTCCGCCTGCCCACCTGCCGTTGAAGAACTTCTCCAAGAACTTATTGAACGGGCCGAAGCCAGTCAGCCATTCAGTCAGTCTGGGCCCGGGAGGATCTTCCAGCTGCAGCTCCTCCCCCAGGGCGCCCTCCGGCTCCAGCAACAGCAGCACCAGGCACGTCAGGGCTAGTGCGCACGCGCACCGCAGAACCGGAGCCTGGAGGCGGCGAAGCAGACCAAGGCGCGGGCGGTCATGTGACGCCCGGACCCGCGACTTGTGGCCGGCAGGGCGAGCTGGGGCGCGGGGACCGCTCTGACCCAGGGACGTGTCTGCCTCTGGGACGTAGACAGGTGCACGAGCGCCGTAAGGGATGTCCAGGTGCCCAGGCCGAATGGTGCACCCCTGGACGTGCACAGGGATGTGCGCAAAGCACCGGATAAACGGGGACTCGGGGGATGGGGCTGGGGCTGGGGATGGACAGGGTGGCACATCCTGAGACGGACATAAGAGGACGGCCTAGAGCCATTGGTCACCTCCCTAACCTCACTGGCCTTTGCCGAAACTCCCTGCTCACCCTCCTCCAGCCTCACCCGCCTCCTTGCCGTTCCTAAAAATGTCAGACAGGCTGTTCTCTCTGCCTGGAATATCCTTCCTCAAGATGTACGCATGGCCAACTTTCTAGCACCCTTCAGACATCAGCTCAAAATTCGCCTTCTAATTGGGTCCTGCTCTGACCCCTGTTTAAAATTGTAATCCACCCCTTCCTCTTGCTCTATTCCCCTCCATTGCACCATCTAACGTATTATATTCCATACTTATTTTTTTATTGTCCTCGTCGCTCCCTAGCAGCACTCCCACAATATAAGCACCATTATAGCTGGGCTCTTTGCCTGTTCTGTTAACCGATGTATCACAAGCACCTGGAACAGTGCCTGATACTTGGTAGGTGCTCAATAATACAGGTTAAATGAATGACTAATAGTTGCATACAAGATGCCAGCCCAGGGATCTCCAAAAACACACCCAGCTGTGCACAGAGAATTTTGTGCCGGCAACACACAGTGAGTCACATACAATGATGTCCATACACATGATACACACCCCCAGAGTCCCCGAGACCCTTGACCCTCTCCTGGCCAGGAACTCCCCTCATCCGCAAAACCCAAAGCAGGGACAGAAACCCTAACAGCTGTCCTGGCCATCAGACTGGCAGAGGGGGCTGCCCCGACCTCTCTCCTTCGTGCCCTTAATACTCTGGGAGGGGCCCTTGGTGCCAGGCCCCCTTCCCCAAGTTCCTGGAGAACAGAGCTGACAGGGGTCCCAGACTCAGCCAACAGACATTACCATGGTGCTGGGCAGGTGCAGAGTGGCACAGCAAAAGGGCCTCTGGACAGGACCTCTGAGGCCCTTTATACTCTTCAGATCTGTGTCCTCTTCCTCTAAGGCTCCGCCCCTGATTTGGCCTCCTTCTCCTGCCCCTGTGTCATAACCTGGGAGATGGGAACAGGGAGAGGGTGGGGGTGGAAGCACACGGGCTGCTGGCTGTCCTGACCAGGGCACAGTCCCTGCCAGGGGCCCAGAGCATGGGTGGCAGAGGCGGGAGGCACTGGGGAGTAGGGTGACATTTTGCTCCGAGTCTTCAGCTCCTATGGAGGACCTGTCTCTGGGGCTGAGAGGGGCTGAGAGGGGCTGTGCTTTTCCCAGGGGCTATTTTCGTGGTTGGGAAGGGGGCCATGCTTCCCATCCAGCTGGATCCAGGGTTTCTCCTTTCCCTGCAGGGCTGCTGTGGGACCTCAGCAGCCCTCTTCCTGGCTTCTAGGTCTTCTGGCATGGGGAGGGGGTGAAGCTGAGGTTTCTACCTTCAGGTGCAGGCTCTACTGCTCATCCTGGAGATTTTCCCAGCCTGCCTAGCCACTTTGGAGCCCCTGATGGATGACCGGCAGAGCCCTCTGAAGGGTGGTGGGTGTTGACTGCTTGAATAATGAACTTAGGCCCTTGGGCTGCCTTGGGTCACAGAGCTTTGACTGTGTGGCCTGTCAGGGGCCCTCTATCTGCTCAACAGTGCTGCTTTTCTGGGACAAGGTTGTGAAATGTGTGCTGATGCTTTTTCATGCCCACACCACCCCAAGAAGGGGCACAGTAGAAACAGCAGGGGCTTCTGGGTAGGAATCCTGACTTCATCACTTCCTGGCTGTGGGACCTTGATTAAGGGGCGTTATCTCCCCTGAGCCTCTGTCTCCTCATCTGTGACAGGCACCCATGGCATAGGGCTGTTGGGAGGATCCAGTCAGGTGACATAGCTCCAGCCTTTGGACAGCTCCTGGCACATGTCAGCTAATGAACATGTGTGAGCCCCTCCACTCCTGGATGTGTTCTTTGTCCCCATCCACACATTTTCCTGTGTGTGAATGGAAGGGATAAGAAACTCAGTGTCAATGTCACTGAAGTTTAGTTTATGGCATAGCTCAATAGCCGAGTGAGACCAGGACTGCATTTCCATGGAGCCAAGACTCTCCAGAAAAAGAAACGGGATTCCTATGATAAAATTCCATAGTACAAGGTGGAGGGAGAGATCCAGGGGCCAGTGTACCCCAAATCCCAACAAACAGGCTACCATTTATTCCACTTAGGCACAAGCCCAGTGCTGACACCCCCATCCCAGAAAGAGCTCAAATGATGTAGCCTCGTGCAGCTTTGGCTGTGAGAAGCCAGGCTGCCTTACAAACCCTAGGCCACCTCCACGGGCATCAAGATCTCAGTACCTCACTCTTCCACGCTTACTCACTTATTCCAGGAACTGCCAAGTTCTGAGGGATAGTGCTCAGCGACCCTCCTTCCTGGCCCAGAACAAGAGAAGATGCTTGATGGGGTGAGCAGGTTGGGGTAGGAGGCACAAAGGCCTCACTATTAATATCAACAATAATAGCTCTATGACTATATAGTTACACGCTAATAACTGACCCATCGTTGCACTTGCTCAGGGCCAGGTACTGGGAGGAGCATTCTGTTGCAGGATCGTCTCTAATTTTGATGACACTTGTAACACATCATTAACTCCTTTTGCCTTTGAGGAAACAGGCTCAGAGAAGTTAGGAGACCTACTGAAGATCCGTGGGGCTGAGATGCAAGCTCAGGATGAGATCTGGAGAAGCAGTCCCACCTTCTCGGAAAGCTACCCCCAGCCAGTTCCGTGCCTCTCTGTTCTTCATGCCTCAGGCCATCTGCACTGCTCAGTCCCCTCCTTCGCCTCCAAGTCCCTTGGCCCATCAGCCGCTCATGACTCGGCAGGGCTGCTTGCTATGCTATGTGGCCCCTCCTCCTGCCCCCTCTCCCTCCATCTGCTTGGCTGTGTTCCTCACAGGAGCCTTTTTGAGTGAATTCTTCTCTGCTCCTCTAGGTCTGGTGGTCAAGCCACAGGCATTGGCATCAGACTGACCTGGGTTCCAGGCTGGACATGGCCACTTGCTGGCTGTGTGTCCTCAGACAAGTCACTTTGCTTCTCTGAGCATGGTGTCCTCAGCCATGGGGGAACGCTAGAGCTGGAACATGGAATTATTGGAGGGCAAAGCTGAGAGAAAGGTCCTCAGGCTTCCAGCCTCAAAGTCTTCTTTGAATTCCTTGAGTTCTTTGGCTTCAGCTGGCTTGCGCTGGGTTTTTACTTGCTCCCAAAACACAGCAAAGCAAACTGGAAAGCCTTTGACTAATAAGGCTTCTGTTACTGCCTGGATTATTCGGTCCAACCTTCTTAGTGTGATGTTTAAGGTCCTTCACAATTTGACCTCAGCCCACTTAAAAAAAAAAAGCACCTTTGAAAACAAAGTAGTATGGAAGTATAATTTACACACAGTAAAATTCACCCATTTTAAGGGTACAGTTGGATGAGTTTTGACATGTATGTAACCACCCCACAGTCAAGACACAGAACTTTTCCATCCCCCGAGCACATTCCCTATTGCCCGTCTCCCATTCATCCAGCCCCCGCGGCCACTGATCTGGTCTCTGTAGATTAGTTTTGCCTGTTTTAGAACTTCATATAAATGACATCAAACAGTGTGTTCTTTTTGTGTCTGGCTTCTATCTCTCAGCATAAGGTTTTGACATTTCTCTGTACTGTTAGGCACATAAGTCGTTTATTCTCTTTTATTGCAGAGAAGTACTGGTCCTTTGTGAGGAGGCCCCGCCGTTTGTTTATCTCGCCCCTGTTCTGGACATCTGCCTTTCGACCCACTTTCTTTAGCCACGTCTGCTTTTCTTCCTCCCTCGTTGCACCTGTCCGCCCTCCAGCTTTTAGACTCCAGTGGCTCCTGCACAGCCCTGCACCTCCGCATCCTCCAGCCTTTGGGCCACTCCTTCAATCTGGAACGAGCGCTTCTGTTCCTCTGCCTGGCAGACTCCCTCAACCCCGGGGCCCAGTTCCAGCCATTCCTCTTCTACGATGCCTCCCTGGTCCCCTCCCTGCCCTGCCCTGGGCTCCTGGGGCTCTCGTTCCACTTGGGTGGCTGTGATGACATTTATCAGGTCTTCTGCCGGGGGAAGCCCACGTCTGGCTCCTGGGCCAGACTGAACTCCAGGAGAGGGAACAGTGCCTTACTCACTCCGTGTCCCATGGACGTGGCCCAGTGCCTGGAATAGAATAGATGCCTGAGCACTGTCTTGCCTGAGAAACAGACTCTATAAAATCAGGATGTGGATTTTCACTTCATCCTGAGGGGGATGAGGGAAGGCAGGCGGGTCACCTCCCAGCTGGGGCCAAAACCGTCTGGGGAGGGATCAGAGAGGCTCCGAGAGAAAGGAGGGAGTCAGTCTTTGAGCCCAGTTCTTCCTGCCTGAGCTTGGTTGGCACATCCAAAGCCCCTTCTCCCAAGCCTGAGACCCCGCCCAATGGAGACAGGCCTGGGTCTCTCCTCACAGCCTTTGGGTCTGAGAGCCTTAGACTCAAACCTTTTGCCCCAGTGAATGATTTGGTCTAACCCTTGGGAGGCAGGAGGGGCTGTTTCCATGCCTGGGACCCAGAGGGTCAATCTTCTTGATGTCCTCACACATCCCCCTCTGTCCCGCCCTCACTCCTAGGCCACAGGCCTGTACTTGATCTGGCTAAGCCTTTTGGCTGGATCTCGAGGCAGAGTGGGGGTGTGGGTATGCTAAAAACAGCTCTTGTCTTTGCAAAGGGGAGTGGTCTGGAAAAGTCCAGACTAGGAGTCCTCGGGGGCCACTTGACATATTTATTGCACAGTATTTAATGAGCACCTGTCCTCCTGGAGGGGCTGCAGGCGCTGGGGACACAGCAGTGAGCACAACAAAGTCCCCTTCCAGGAGCTTCCATTCCACATACACCCCCTTTTTGGGGGGTAAAAGTTTTTATGAGATATAGTTCATATACCATACAATTCACTCACTTAAAGTGCACAATTCAGTGGCTTCTAGTATATTCCAAGAGCTGTGCAACCATCGCCACAATCAATTTTGGAGCATTTTCATCTCCCCAAAAGGAAACCCCATGCCCTTTAGCAGTCACCTCACATTGCCCCCAGCCCCAGGCAACCAGCAGCCTACTTTCTGTAGAGATATGTCTATTCCAGACATTCCATATAAATGGAATCACATAATATCTAGACTTTTTGTGTGTGTGTGTGTGTGAGGAAGATTGGCCCTAAGCTAACATCTGTGCCAATCTTCCTCTGTCTTATGTGGGACGCCGCCATAGTGTGGCTTGACAAGTGGTGCTAGGTCCATGCCTGGGATCCAAACCTGCGAACCCTGGGCCGCTGAAGTGGAGTGTGCGAACTTGACCACTACGCCACCGTGCGGGCCCCTAATGTGTAGTCTTTTGTAATTGGCCTCTTTCACCTAGCGTGTGTTTTCAAGGTTCATCCATGTTGGAGCACGTGTATGAAGTTAGACGGGCAGTTCAGAAGACCACCTTCACTTCTGATACCCACTGCAAGTTCACGTGTCCCTAAGACCACCATTAGAGTTGATGATTTGCTAGAAGGATTCACAGAATACAGGCAAGCTGTTTTACTCATGATTATTGTTTATTGCAGCTAAAGGATACAGCCACAAGAACAGACATGTATGGCAGAGGCCAGGAAAGTTCCAACCATGGAGCTTCCAGTCGTCATCTCTCACGGGGTTGTGGACAGCATTACCTTCCCAGCAATGATATGTGACAATATGCATGACTGCTGCCAACCGGGGAAGCTCACCCGAGCCTGGGTGTCCAGACTCCCTCATTTATTGGGGCCCCTTCACATAGGTGTGGTTGACCACCCACGTGGCTGATCTGTCTCCAGTCCCTCTGGAGGTTGAGGGCACTCAGTGCAGGGGAGAAGAGAAGGTCCAAAGAGAAGTTCAGGCCTCCAGGTCATAGTCTTTTCAGAAAATCCACTTGGGCCCTTGGATTATGGCAACCCAGTTTCTGACAGCAGGGACTCAGGGCTTGGGTGGGGGAATGCTGGGTTACTCTGGTCAGGCCCTCCTCCAAAGAATTAAGATCCCAGTGCATAAGACAGGGAGATAGGAGTGAGAGGAAACACGGTGCGTGGTGGGCTAGGGAGGAGCGTTCAGGAAAAGAGATGGTCAGTCCTGGGAAGGACAGTGAGGGGCCCAGTGAGACTCTCTCACAGTGCTTGGGAGCCCCCTCCCCCACCTCCTATCCCCAACCCCAACGCTGGTTCACGCAGGGAAGCGATGGCATCCTCCCTCCTGGCCCCCCGAGGCTGAATGCTCACCACTCCAGGGTCCTGGGTCTGGCTGCCCAAGGATTCTGTGGTGGACTCAGGAGGGGAGACCTCCAGCACTAGACAAACTCCCCAGGTTTTAACTCTTACCAAGAATGGGTCATTTTTGGTAACTGCAGTGGGGGAAGCAGGAGTGGGCTGCTGGGGAGGGGTGCTCAGGATCCCACAGTGGCAGAACCCAGCAATTCCCTACATCACACACCCACCCCCACACCCCCACACTGGCTGTGAGTACAGACTTGTGCATATGCACAGACACAGCATATTGCTACCCTCATATGTGCATCTGTGCACACAGACACACAAATGCATCATGAACACAGTCATGCACATGTAAACACATACCCACAGATGTGCCCTTGCACACACCTCGGGCACACTTAGACCCATGCTTGCTGTCTGTGTGTGCCAGTGCACACCTCACAGGTTTCTGCCCACCTGGCTCAGGAAGGCCCAGAGCTCCTAAGGGGACGCTGCCACCTGAGCACTTCTTTCTGCCTACCCCAGGGCTGGTCCTTTGGGAGGGTGTAGGGGTCAACCAGAAGGGGGAGTGCCCAGGGAGTTCCTGCCATCAGCACTGACTGTACCCTCCTCTCCCTGCACCTCCATCATAGGCCCTGAGGCCTGCTGCCAGGACCTGAGCACTCCCAGTCGGCTTTGGGTGATGGTGGCCACCCCCCCACTCTCTGTATTGGTGGGGGTGGGAGGGCAGCCGCTGCAATGGATCTGGCCTGGAAAAGGACAGTGGCGGTGGTGATGGGCACAGATGATCTAGACTTCTCCCTCTCCCAGGGCCCCACCTACTCCCCACGCCAGCACCTCGGGACAGGCAGCTGGAGGTGGAGAAGCCAGAGTGCTCAGAGCCCCTGTGGGATGGGCAGGAGGTCACCGACTCTGCCCCCAGGCACCTCAGAGAGGACAGGTGCACAGGGCGGGCCCAGGGTGGCTAAACCCCAATGCAGAGGGCAGGAGAAGATCCTGGGGGGAGCTTGGAGCTGAGCAGTTGGCGCCAAACAGGGCTGGAGAAAAGAGCTGTTGCTGGGCAGTGGCGCAGGGGAGGGACAGAGAATGGCTCTGGGACTGGGACCTCCCTGCATTCCCAGGATGGGTGGCCAGGCCCTCCCCTCCCCCCACCATGGTTCACAGAGCACTTTTGTATGGGTTATCCCCTCAGGTCTACACGGAAACTGTGGGTGGATACTGCCCAGCCCAGGCCTGCCTGAGGCCACTCAACAAGTTGTCCCAGTGCTCTCCACAGTCCTTGGCTGTCCCCTCTGTCTCTGCCCCAACCCACTCTGTAAGTGTTCCCTTGGCTCAGGGCAAAGGGGGAGGGAAGCAGCACAGGGCGTGTGTGTGTGTGTGTGTACATGCAGCCCTCCTCCAGGTCACCAGTTCAAGTGGAGACACTCTTCTCTCCTTTCTTTCTGTCTCCAAATAGCAACTCAAGTGCCTCCTATAGTCCCCAGGGCATCTACTCCCACTGTCCGGAGCCTCCCTCCACTCCCTCACCTTTGGCCCCCACCCTTGCCCTCTCCAGAGTCTACAGGGGTGCTCCAAGGCACAGTCGGCTTGGGGAGGTCTCAGCAATGGGCAGTGGCTCATTGAGATGGCTAGCAGGACGCCCTTTCACTCCCAGGGTCTGCCCTGCCTTTTGCAAGCTCTTCCCCACTCTGGCGATGGGCTACCTGTTCCTGGCTCCCTTACATGGCGCCCACAGCGAAGCCCTTGGCACCTCAGTGGGGGTACTGGAGGGAGAGGAGGACAAGAGAAGTGGGTGGCTCAGATAGGGCTGGGCAAGATGCCACTAATGGGTGTGTGGGCAGCGGGAAGAGGGCATGCTATCCGTACCAGATACCTGGGGCTCCAGAAGCCCTGGGTGGACCCCCACCTTCCCCAGAAGGACCTGAGGTCAGTTAAGGGCACATCAGACAGCCAGAGAGAGACTAACTACCCACTGCCAAGCTGGCACCTAGCTAGAGCCTGCTTAGACCTACTCCCAGAAGGGAAGCACATTTGTGGAGCAGCTTCTGTGTGCCTGGCACTGTGGCGGCCGCTCTACATCTGTCCTCTCCCAAGGTGGCAGCTGTTAGCCCCATTGTACAATGAGGAAATTGAGGCTCAGAGAGGTTATGTAACCAGCCTAGGACACAAACACCACGTGGCTGAGTCAGTATGTCAATACAGAATTGTCTAGTTCCAGAACTTCCCACTCCATGGGGTTGTGGCCGAGTAAAGCAGACAGGCAGGATGAAGCATGAGTGGTGGGCTAGGGCTGGGGTGGGGGGACAAGGGCAGGGAGGCTGCTTCTGGGAGAGGTTTTGGGTCTCTGTCTTCTAAACGGGCAATCTGATGTGGGTGCAGGGCAGGCTAGTGGTGGTGGTGGTGGAGGGGGTTTCAGGGTCTTGAAGGTTGTGAGGGGAGCAAGGGGCCAGCACACCTGGCCCTCCAGGGGGGGTTTGGATTGGTGGTGGTGGGGAGGCAAAGCTACCTGTCTGGATGCCCTGTTGAGCCTGGGCTGGGGAGGGTGGGGATACAGCTTTTTCTTTAGAATTGTGGTTTCCAAAGTAAGCATGCACCTAGAGGTGCACAAGATGATCCTTTGGGGTGTAAGAAAATGCTGGCACTTCTGTTTATAGTTTAAAAACATATTCATTTTTAAATTTCCTTTTTTAAATGCATATTTTAGTTCAATAGCATAGATATAATAAAACATAAATGTAAACATATGTAAATATATATATACGCTCTAAGAGTTCCAGACTTTTTTCTACTGAGATATATAGCCAATAGAAAAGGTTTCCAGAACAAGACTGGCGAATCGCAGGGTGGGGGCGTGGAACCGAAGCGGGTGGATGTCCGGGAGGAAGATAGACTCGGGATAGCTGTTGGCGGCCCCTGCTGGGCATTACCGAAAGTGCAACATCACTCAAGACAGTCTGATCCGCTGGAAATTCAGAACGCCCGCTCTGAGTTGCATTTCTCTCGCGGCCCTGACTCTCAAAGCCCTAGGATGAACATCCACCAGAGGGAAACCTTGATTCAGGGGAAGCAGTGACACTGCCTGCACCCTTGTGACCTCTGAGGCGGAGGCAGGGTGGAAGACAGAGGGAGACTGAAGCTGGCACCTTGTCTGGAACAGAACAGGAGCATCCTGCTCTGCATTGAGAACTGTTTCTCTCCACTCTGTCACCTCCCCGGGGCTGTTGTAAAGAACCAAACAATTTATCAATCGTAAGGTCCTGAACAGATGTGATGGGCTGGCATTTTATAAGGCTCTTATTAGAGAGATGATTGCTGACTGACTAACTGGGGGAGGCAGCTTGTAAGAATAATGAATTGGGCTCCACCTCCCTAGTGGGCCAGAATCTGGGATCCCACCTTGTCTTGGGGATCCTGAATGGAATTGAAGGTTTGCTGCGGGTTGTTATGGGGTAATAGTTGCCTGACTGAGTAGTAATTAACATTGTGGAGGATTTCAAAATCCTTCCACTTCCCAACCAAATGCAAATAACTGAGTGATTCCCTGCCCAGAGGTGGACAGGTGAGAGTGGAGGGTGTCCTTCATCATGGGAAGGGGACTTCCTCCTGAGTTGAATTAGGAGGATCTTCTGACTTGAAGGCAGAGGGGGTTGGAAGCAGTGTGCTCCAGGAAGCCTCTTTGGTCCGAGACCGAAGCCTGCAATTCCAGTCCCCGCCATCTGGGGTCACTAGCTATCTTCTCCTCCCTCTGTTAAGGTGGAGGGCCCCGAAACCTCCGGGCTCTCAGTAGTTTGGCCTGGTTCTGTGGCTTTCTCCGTACCTCAACATATTCCTTCCCGAGTTCCGGGGCGAGCTGAATTTCTTGGGACCCGGGGACTAGTTCCCTGCTTCAGGGATGTATTCCGAAATCAAACCCATTTCTGAGATTGCCAAGCAAGTTTTCCAGGTGCAGGCCACTTCTGATCTTAGGAGCCCAGCTAGCAAGGAACAGGGATAACCCCTGCATATTCCAGAGGACAACTGGCGACGGGGAGGAGGGGGGACGACACGAAGACGACGACATCGAGACCGGAATAGTACCGCGGTAGGCCCCAAATGCGCAGCGCACTGAGCGAAGGGTGGTCTCCGGGCTGAATTTCCAGTATTCTGAGGCCATACAGTATCTTTTACTAGCAGGTCTGGGGTGGAGCCAGAGGCCGGGCAAAGGCGGGCAACTGGGTTTAACGCTTTATTTACTTCTTGAGATCGAACTCTGAGGAAGGATAGCGAGTTACTTCTTTCTGTATTCCATAGATAGATAGACCAGCTCGCCCGTGCAGGCTTATTGTAGGGTCTCGAACTCCTTCGCGAAGACGCTTCCCCTTTTTTTGCAAATTATTCTGGAGAATCTGGGATCCAAGTATCCACCATTCGAGTCCTTAAAAGGTGCCCCTGAGCCGGAGGCCCTATGGGGCTGGGTCTCCTGCTCCTTGGGGGTCTCCCTAAACTCCTCTGGTTCCCCTTCCCAGTTGGGAAGCACGATAACAGGGAAAGTGAGGCATGCCTGGGACTGGAACGCGGGTCCAAACTGAGAGAAGGGGGCGGAGTAATCTTTCACCATCGCCCTTTTAAGGGATCTCTGGGCGCCAAGGGACACCAGTTGGTACAGGTCCCAGTTCGTGCTTCCCCGAGTGGGAAGCGAGCAGGGGGTCGTGGGCTGTGCGGTGTCTCCCAAACCCCCACCTCCCCGCCTACCCACTAGCTGTTCGGAAAGACGACTTTCCCCGGGTCGTCCCACGGCGTCCACATCCCCCTCCCCTTCTCTCCCCTGTCGGTCTCCGCCCCCTCGCGCAGAGGAGGCCTCTCCGCTTTAAGAGCCTGGTAGCGATTGACAAGCAATAAACGCGGAGCGCCGGGCTGCGCTGGAGCCGCCGGGAGATAGGGGCTCCCCCGGGCGCAGGTAGGCGCCCCCTGGTCCGGTACCCACCCCAGGTCCCCTGTCTCCTCTTCATCCTTGCACGGCACTTGGGGCCCTATTCTCTGGGTCCAATCTCCCCCGGCCCCTTCTCTCAGGCCTGTCCCCTCCCTTCCCACCTCCCGCTCCCCCCTCCCCTTCCTCGGGTGCTCCGAGAGAGAGACCAAACCCACTGCCCATTGACGCTGGCCCCCGCCCCCGCGGTGAGGGCTCCAGAGTGACGTAGGGCGCAGAGCTGGTGAGCTGTGCGGAGCCTGGGTGTCCGCCCGGCTTCTCCAGGCGCTGAGCGCATTCGGGGGACTTTGGAGCCGGGCATTACGTAAGAACCGCGCTGTTTGCGCTTCCGGGGGGTGGGGGCGCGAGACAGGGGTTTCGTGGGTCCCCGTGGCCCCGTTGTTCCGTTGGGAGGCCAACACCTCAGTCTTCCCTGGGAGGGGGTCCCGGGAAGGGGTGCGCTCCTTCTTCCGCCTCTCAGGCTGTAGGGGGGTCGGGTCGGGGTCGGGGGCCAGGGTTAGGGTCTGGTGACCTGGGAGGGGATCCGTGCCAGGAGCGAGGAGCCAGGGTCGGAAAGTTAGGTCAACTAAGGGGGCAGAGTGAGGACGGGGGCGGGGGGGACAGCCATTCAGTGACCTCATCCCCCTGGTCTCCCGCGGGCGCGCACGCAAAGAGCCTTCTTTGATGGCTCGCTACACGCCCCCCTCCCCCCAGGTCCTAGCGCCCAGCGGGTTAGGGCTGCGCTCCTGGGGCGGGGGCGATCTCATGGTGGGTGCGTGCAGGTCCGCCCGGCCTCTAGACCCCCGTCCTTCGGCCCTCAGTCTAGCTACCCCTCCCCACGAATTGTCGGTCTTCAAAGCGCCTTTGTCAGACCTTTCTCCGCTGCATCTCTTTGTATGTGTATTGATGGAGGGGTGGGTGTGAGGTTGGAGGAAACCTCCCCCTCTCACGCTGGCCTGCATCACCTACCGACCCTGAGTGATGTGGATAGCCTGGAGGTAGGGGTGAGAGGGCACCTGGGCCCAGGCTTTTGGAAGTCGAGGTGCAGGTTCCCAGATGCCTGGGCCCCTGACCTTGGCACGGAGCCAGGCTGGCTCGCCTGGCACTGCTGTTCTCCTGTGGGCAGAGCCGGGCCCCGCCCTCTCAGAGGCTTGGGTGGGGGTGCGGCAGAGCTAGCTGATACCGTGGGAACCGACTCCCCAGCGAGAAAACTTGGGCAGGCTGGGCGAGACTTCTGGGGACAGGATCCCGCCTGCCTCTTCCCTCCCTTCACCCTCTAGAGAAGGAGGCTGTCAGGAGTCCCCTCTGACTGCCACTACCTCTGTCAGGGAGAGCGGAGGTAGCTAGGAGAAGGCTTCAGGCTCCAGTTCGCCAGGACCTGGGATGGGGAAGGAAGGGTTCCCTCCTGGCAGCTGTCTAGGAATAGGGACAGCAGACGTTGGCACCGGAGGCACTGGCTGGCACAGTAGATCCTGAGTGTTTCTCCCAGCCTGGGGTGCTGGCCTGAGGGGGGGTGCCCTTCCTCTCCTTGAAGGCTCTCTCCTTTCATGTCCTCAGGGGCAGATCCTGGAGGAAGGGGAGCTGTCCCCTCACCTTTGTAGTTTCTGCTACCTGGACTCAGGTGACCAGCTCATGTCTGGGAGGGGGATGGGAGCAGAGAGGGTTTTATTAAAATCAGGTAGCGGTCCCTCTGGGGAGAATCTTTTTTTGGGAGGAGATGAAGTTGCAGCTCCCCCACCTCCAGGGCCCAGCAGGCATTCAGACCTAAAGTGGGCACTGCCAGCTGCTTCCCCCCACACCCCCACCCCTGCTGTGAGCCACTGCCTCCTGTTGTTATGGCAACTGGGAATTAGGGTT
The DNA here is from genome assembly GCF_041296235.1 of Equus asinus. Classification (NCBI taxonomy): domain Eukaryota; kingdom Metazoa; phylum Chordata; class Mammalia; order Perissodactyla; family Equidae; genus Equus; species Equus asinus. The sequence goes on along the minus strand of NC_091802.1, from coordinate 42,807,712 downwards.
TTCTCCAACAGCACAGCCCAGGAAGGCAAAGGGAGGAAGGGTGGTGGGTTACCCCCCTGCCCCCGCCCCTGGAGAATGAGGGAGCCAACCTCAGCTTGGGAAGGCCCTGGGATGGGAGCTGGGGCTGTAAACTCATGGCTGGTTCTGCCCAGAGTCCCCTGCTGTCCTTGTCCCAGCTCTGGGCTAAGAAGGGGTGAGGGGAGAATGAGGAAGCCAGAGAGGCCTTGGGGAGGTACGACACCATTTCTGTCAGCCAGATGGACAAGTGTTTGCGGAGCATCTACACTGTGCTGGGCCTAGGATCCAGAGGCAAATAAAACAGGTGTAGCTCTTGACCTCATGGAGCTTACAGTCTGGGAGCACCCATCTTTCCTGCTTTTGACTCAAATTCTGGACTCTTATACCCACTTCCTCTCAAAAAAAAAAAAAAGAAACAAACAGATGGCAGGCAGAAACACTTAATTATTTTTGAGAGTCATAAAGCCTGGGTGTTCATTGTCCCTTTCTTTATTAGCTTTGTGACCTTGGGAAAATGAATTAACCTCTCTGATCCTCTGTCTCCTCCTCCTCCTTGGAGAAATGGACATGTAATATCTGCGTTTCCTGCCTCCCAGGACTGTGGGATCATCCAGTCTCTGGGCAATGCCCTGTCCTACCTTGTTAGCTGATCCTGAGGGGGAACCCCTTCCCCATTGCTTTGCCCTTGTGCCTTCTCATCCTCCTCTCTCCTCTCCTCCAGGAGAGACATTTCAGAGCCCTTGCTGACCTCACCATGCCTGTGGCCGCCACTAACTCTGAGACTGGTAAGAAGGGGGTGAGGATGTTCAGAGGGTGCCAGGCAGGGACTTGAGGGTGGGGAGCAGCCGTCAGGCAGCCCCACAGCTCCCTGCAAGAACCAGCTGCCTTGCACCGCTGCTCCGCCCAGCCACTCAGCCATTCTTTCAGCTGGCTTCTATGACTCTGCTGCACCTGCCCCATGGTGGGGCTGGAGACACAGCGCAACTCACCTCTGTGGAGGGCAGGGGGATGCGTGCCCCAGAGATGATCCACACTGTTGCTGGAAGGCAATGGCCTGGGGCCAGGCTGCTTAGAGCAGGGGCCTCTAGGAGCTGGGCCTTGGGGGGTGGCTTGGGGATGGAGGGACTGCAGCAGCAAGGCCTGGGGCTCAGAAGTTCGTGGAGCAGTGCCCACCAGATGGGTGGGGTAGACCAGCGAATGCTAGAGATGGGGGCGTGTATGTGCTGTGGTGCAGGAAGCTGTGCGTGGAGAATGCCAGGTCAGGAAGCCTCAACTTGGTTCTGTAGGAGGTTTGGGGGCAGGGGAGTGGGCCACCCAGACAAGCTCCGAAGCCTCAGGAGCAAGCTACGTAACCTCTTGGAGCCTGCGTCTCCTCTCCTGTGAAGAGGCCGAGTGAAACTCCCAGGCTGTGGTGGGATAGCGCAGTACTGTTAAGAATATTCAGTTGTTGTGCTGTGCTGCTGGGGTACCTTGGCTGATTAACCTGTGACCTTGAGTCAGTCACTTCCCTTTTAGGACCCAGGTTTCCCCATCTGTAAGATGAGGTGATGGGACAAGATTAGTGTCCTTAACTTTTATCGGTCCTGGATCCTTTGATCCAGGTGAGAATCTGGTGACAGCCACAGGCCCTCATTGGAGACAAATGCTTCTATGTGTGAAATCTGCATTCCACTCCGGGGGTTCGTGGGCCCCCTTAAGTGCATTCAGGGACCCGCCAGGTGAAGTTCCCTGTGCTAGAGGCTCACTAAGCGGCCTGATAACCACTGGAAACTGCTGTGGTTTGCCCTGATGTATCCTAATTTCCCCTGCCTGCATGCTTGCCGCCCGTGCAGCTCCTCCCTGCACTCTGGGCCCTGCTGCTCCCTCGGCAAGATGTTGCCCAGTCTCTCCCATTCTGGTTAGCGTGGGTGGCTCCCCTGTCCCTCCCCTTTGAGAAACTGAACCAGGAAAGCGAAGGCTGCTGTGGTAGGCCAGAGCCCAAACTGTGACACCCTTGTCCCCCCCCAGGAAAGGCCTCTTCTCTATGCAGTGGAGGGACTGTGCCAGTATCCCTCAGCTTCTGCAGCCTGGGAGGGCTCAGTGCTTCCACCTCCTGTCCAGCCTGCTGTGCCCCCGGGCCTCTCCCCCTGCTCTAGCCTGCCTGGGCCCCACTGTAAGCTGCTTAGGGGTTAATTAAGCCCATCCCTGAGCCCGTGATTAAAGGTCTATCAATCTGGGGCTGCCCAGTAAACCCATTAATAGTGCCTGACAGGAGTGAAAACGCTCCACAATTTGGCTTCCCTGCTGCCGGCCGCTTGATGGTGGTGTGGTAGGATGGGGTGGGGGACAGGGCAGGGAATGGAGCCCAGGGGTGTCGGTATGCGGCCTGCTTCCTCTGAGAACTCATGGGGCCCCTGATCCCCCGGTGTTGTGCCATGGGCTGCTTCTGCCTTCCCATATCCAAAGGAAGGTCAGGAGCAAGCTGCTTAACCTCTTGGAGCCTGCATTTCCTCTTCTGTAAAGAGATGATGTGAGACCAAAAGGCTCTAAGTTTCTTAGCCTCCCCCTCAGGCAGCCCTCTCTGCTTGCTCTGGGCTGGATGGGCTCCAGGCCTCAAAAATCTAGCAGTGGGTTCTGCTCCTTCTCATTTCACGGTCATTACACTTCCCACAGACAGCTGCGCCCTGGCCTCTGGGGTCAGGTTCACCACCCCCTGCCCCGGGAGATCCCTGCCTTGGGCTCTGCAGAGACTGAAGCTAGCAAGGTCCTCTCCCACCCTTCCCACTGATCAACATGGTCGTTGTCATTGTGGAGGGAGGGAAATGTGTTCCTCTTGCAGAGAGACCCCAAGTCTATTTCTAGTAAGGTGGAGAAACCCTTTTCCTGAGGGTTGGAAGCAGGGTGGAGATGTATGGGTGATGGCCTGGGCTGAGAGTTTAGAGAACTTGCCCCTGGAGACTCCAGACCTGCAGCTTCGCCCTCTCTTCCCCCTTGACCCAACTCCTTCCTTTCTTTGAATAAGGCAGGGATGTGGGCTGCTTTCAGGTGGAGCTGTTCCTTTAAATCTCTCTCTCATCCCTGGGTTAAAGTCCTGGTGTGTAAGCCCGCCTGCTGCCATGGCAACCAGGGGTGCAGTGCAACCTGGTGCCACTCCTCAGGGAATGGCTGGCTGCTGGCCTCATGTGGCCAGGGTCTCAGAGGAATAAAGGTTCTGGGCTGGGGTTAACTGTCAAGTCCCCCCTTCCTGCCCACCCTTGTCCCTGTTGTGGGAATGTGCTGTCACCTTTTCACTCCTCCAATTCCAAGATGCCTGACTTGCCCACTGGGCATCACCCCCTTACCTAAGGGCAAGAGCTAATGGGAGATGGGGGAGGGGAGAAGCCGCTGCTGAGATGTAGGGTCAGAAGGGCTTGAGGTACCCTTCCCTGCCCACAGTGGTGCTACCCGCCTTCCTTTTCCTCCCTGTCCCCTCACCACCCTGCCCCATGGCTGGCAGCCAAGGGGAGACAACTGGGGCTTGAGGTATTTGCCCTGTGCCAGAGTGGTGCCACTGGTCCTGGCGGAGAACTGAGAGTCGTACTTGGGGCCTTCCTTTGATCCTGAGGGGGTCATTGGAAAGGGGCCTGGAGAGGGGACATAGAGTAGAGGTCTGAGGGCAGGAGGAGGAGGTGGCACAGGGTGTATTTGAGGAGGGACTTCCAGGAAAAGGGGGCGGGAACTAGATGGTGCCAAGTCCCCACCCCCTTGGGTTTCGAGCTTCCGAGATCAGGCCGTCCTAGGAGAGGGATTCTCTCTTTCCCATTGCCCCCTCCCCACCTGTCTGCTCCAGTCAGGGTTTTGGCCAATCAGCAAGGCGGTTAGAGCGGCTGAGCCTTGCTATTGGCTGATCCTGCAGAGGGCGCTCCCTGAGTCCCGCCTCCTCCAGCGCAGCCCCCTCTGGCTGGGAAGGCGCCCACGGTGGCGTGGAGGCCACTCCGGCAGCCTGGGCGGGTGGAGGCGGCCATGGCGGGCAGCCCAGGCAGCGGGGCCTCCTTGGAGGGCATATCCCTGGGCTCCTCTGAGGAAGCCGAGCTCCGGAGGGAAGGTAGGGGAAGGCAGGAAGGGGAGTTTGGGGTGAAAGCTAGACTGGGGGTTGGGGGCGTCTGGAGAGGTGCCCTAGGAGTGGGCTCCCGGGAACCTAAGGGTGTAAGGGCATGGCCCACCAGGAGTGCTGGCCCGGGCAGAGGGCACCGGCTTTCCCTCATGGCTGGCGGCTGGGGAGGATGACAGGGGAGGGTGGATTCCAGGATACTCTGGCAGAGTGGGAAGGGTCCTGCCCTGGCCTTTTTCTGAGCCCACTAAGGGCCTTGCAGGTCTCTGAGCAATGCCAAGCCCAGGCCTGGGAAGGAGAGGCCTGGAGGGCAGCTTGGATGTTGTTTCTGGAGAAAGTAGGGTGGAGGAGGGGGAAGAGGGTGAGAGTCCAGGAGTCCCTGAACCTTGTCTGCCTGCTCCAGTGTCACTGCCCCCTCCTCCCCATCCCCCTTCCTTCCTGGAGGAGGGGGCAGTGACAAGAGCAGTGAGAGGTGCCAGGAACCATATCCGCCCCTCCTCCTCCATGGCTTGGGTGCTGTTCTGCAGATGTAGGCGTGGGTGGCAGAGTGGCAGAGTAATGATACCCCCTGCCCATCTCTGCCCCCAGCTGGGCACACTCTGCTTCTTCCTTCCTTCTCCCAGAACCTGCCATAGCCAGAAGCTCCCACCTCTGCCAGTGGGTGAAGACAACCCCCACTTCAGATCTCAGCAGCCAGTGCTGTGGCCCAGCACCAGGTGTTCTCATGTCCTTGGTTATGTCCCATCCCAGGCTAAGGGTTTGCTGATCCCTGAGATGACTTGGTCCGACCACTGCACTTGGGTGCCCACAGCCATCCCAAGCCCTAGGGACCCTATTTCCCCGACTCCTGCTAATGTTCCAGGCCTCAGCTTTGGCTTCCCATGATCTATATTAATTTCTCAATGATTACAGATCATTGTCTGTCAGAGCTAAAGGGCCTGTAGACACCATCTGGTCAAATCTACCCATTTTACAGGAAGGAAAGACTGAGGCCAGTGAGCAACAGTGACTTGTGCAAAATTACACTGAATGACTGGTGCAACTGGTGCTGGATGTTGTACAACCCTGGCTTCCTGCATGACTGCCTGCTGGACTCTAGGTCTGCACTCAGGGACATGCTCCAAATGCTGTCTCTCTCCTTCCTGAGCCCGCCAGGTGCGGGTGGCTCAGTCCTGGGGCTTCAGCCCGTCTAGAGATTGAGTGAGGCACCTGTGGTTTTCTGGTTCAGGGCAGAACCTGGAACCTGACACCTGCTTCCCTGTCTCCTCTCCCCCACCTCAGAGTCCACTTCCTGCTATCTGGAGCCTCCCGCCTGCCCAGGCTGGCATAACCTGGAGTCTAGAGAACAGGCCAAGGAGACTCTCCCTAGCCCCCCAGGGCCCCTGCCCCAGGCGTTCCCATGCTGATAGGGAGGGAAGTGCTGTTGGGCAGGGGCTGTCTTCTGTGGGATGTGGGGTGGGCGCGGTGGGGTTGTGTGGTGTATTTTGGTCTCCTGTGCCTTGCTGGAACCTGTGTGTCTCACCACCTGCACCTTCCCCCCAGCCATGCAGCAAGTCCTGGACAACCTGGGATCCCTCCCCAATGCCACGGGGGCTGCGGAACTGGACCTGATCTTCCTTCGAGGCATTATGGAAAGTCCCATAGTCAGGTCCCTGGCCAAGGTATAGTGCTCCAGGGAGGTGGGCACAAGGGGACTGGGTCTGGGGAGGCTCAGTGGGGATGGGGTGTTAGCCACAGGGGGCCCTGGGAATGGAGCGTGTGGCACAGGAGACCTGTGGAGGGGGGTGTGCCCAGGTGAACACCCATGCCCAGGTGAAGAATCTGAGCGACTAGAGGTAGGAGGTCTGCCCCCACACCTGGCTAGGGAGTGTGTGGATACGCCCGTGTGGATGCACGGTTGGTGGCTGCCAGCTTGTGGAGGGTGTGAGTGGTGGGGGCCAGCGTGCCTATGTGTTGGACTCTCCAGAGTTCATCCTGCCTGTCCCTCTGCCGTTGGGCGTTCTGTGCAGACATCTTTTCAAGGTCACCTGCCACGTATTGGATGGAGCAAAGACTCGCTAAAAGAGGAACTTATAAAACCACTTGGTCATGGCAGTGATAGCGGCAGATACACTAGGCATTTTAGGAACATAAAGGACAGATGCCCCACCTAGCCCGGAGTGGGCAGGGAAGGCTTCCTGGCGGAAGGGCCACTTGAGCGGAGTCGTAAAGAGTGAGGAGAGGAGGGAGGGCGTTCCAGGCCACAGGAAGAGCTTGAGCAGAAACAGGTGAGAAAGAGCCAGAAGTATACAGGGGCTGTGAGTGTCGGTGTGAGGCTGGAGCTGCAGGGGTGAGACAGGGAGTGTGAGCTGCGCAGATGTTGGCGGGTGTGGAGGGTGCTGGGGGCTGTGCCTGGGGCTTGGGCATCGTCCCGTGATGTCCTGTGAGTGACGTGGAGCCTTTCGTGAGCTTTAAGCAGGGACGTGATGATGGCAGTGGACGTTTTGGGCACATCCTTCTGGCAGCACATGGAGGACAGAGGGAGGGTCATGGCTGGAGTTGGAGAGACCAGAGTTGGGGGTGGCGCTGAGCTAGACCTGTGTCACAGGGCTTGAGGGAGGGGAGGCTGGAAGAAATATTTTGGGAGTAAATTGGCAGCACTTGGTGTTTGGGTGTGAGAGGTGAGGGGTGGGTGTGGAAGGCCCCTGGGATTCTGCACGAGGTGGGGGTGGGGGGGAGTGTGAGGCTGGGGCCGCCTTCAACTGAGAGAAGAAGCAAGCATGGTGAGGAGAGAGGCGGACCCCTCGAGGAAGAGGGAGGAGGTGAGAATGGTGTGAATAGCTGTGTTGGAGGCAAGGCTGGGAGTGGCAGGGAATTATGCCTACTTGCTCAGATTTCTGAGGGGAGGGGGACAGCCATCTGCTGGGAGTTAGGGATCAGAGCTTGGGGAGGATTTGGAAGGGAAGGTTTGACTAGTTGCTGAAGAGGAGGAGAGAGGGACTCCGCCAAAGCCAGGGAGCAGAATTGACAGGGCCCCAGGCTGTCTGTGGCAGGTACCCGATTGCCCAGGGTGGGGGTGACTCAGTCCAGAGATGCGGAGATAAAAGGGGTGGCTTTGGTCCAGGACTTGTGCTGGATGGGGACTCTGGGAGGCTGAGTGCAGGGGATGGTGTGAAGGGGACAGGGGAGAGGGGCTGAGAGCATCACCTCTAAAGCCCAGGCAGGCCAGGGAGGGGAGAGGAACCAGGAAGAGACAGAGGCAGGGAGAGAATGGAGGCGCAGGCCTGGGGGCTCTCTGAGGTTGCTGTGTTTGGAGAGAGAGTGTAGCTGGAAGAGAAGAAGGCAGAGGTCAGAGAGAGGGAGGTGGGAGGTGAAAGATTTCCAAGAAGGACAGTTCTGGGGGGATGACATGACAATCTAGGGTGTGGCTGCAAAGGATGGGCAGAGGTCCAGGGATGGAAGGCTCGGATGTGGGATGGCGTTGGAATCTGGGGCTACAGCAGCTGTTGAGGTGGGGAGAAGACTGAGGCAGTCCCAGGTCTGCATGGTGGTGGGGGTGACTAGGAAGTCGGTAATGACAGTGACAGTGGGGAGGGAGAGGGTGGTACAGGCAGCTACAGGGTGAGGATGGGGACTCAGCTATGACCGGCTCTGGCATGGGGTGTGGAGGGGACCAGGCCCCAGTGGAGGGAGAGAGCTGCTGCAGGGGACACAGCCTCGTCACGTTGTCATCTGTGGAGTGGCTAAAGGGTTGGGGAGGTTGTTAAGGATGGAAGATGAGAGGGCTGAGAGGGTCCATAGTGGGAGGTTCTAGGGAAGAGAAAGCTGAGCAGATTGGAGGAGGTTGGAGAAAGGCAGGTTGCTCTTCACTGGGTGGTCAAGGATTGTATTCATGTATTAAAAATAGAAACAAGGAATTATGCATGTCTCAGACACAGAGAATGGGAGCTCCATGAGGGCAAGGATGTCTGTTGGGATCCCTACTGTGTCCCCAGAGCCTAAAACAGTGCCTGGCACATAGTGGCTGCTCACTGGATATGTGCGAATGAATGAATACTAGAGAGTAGGAAATTACATACCAGACCTCGGAGTGCCCATCTCCATGATGGTGTGCTGGCTGGCCATATTCGCTTGAGTTCTGGCTCTTCCTTTTTAAGAAATAAAAAGTATGACACAGTCAGTGCCTCCCTGCGTTTCCTCGTTTCCACTGCTTTCCCTCCCCACAGATAACCGCTGGCTGGAGGTTGATGATGTCCTACCCCTGATGTTTTCATGTCTTGCCTACGTATGTACTTTATGTAAACAGTGTGCCCCCGCATATGTGTTTTTCAGCTTTGCATAATGGGATGCTAGAGCGAGCTGCTTAGGTTTTTGAGATTTCTGGCTCATATGCGGAGTGTGGGTATGGACATGAGTGTGGATGTAGACAGAGAGAGAGATGGGTTCATGGTAACTGGTGTGAGGAATCCCAGTGTATGACAGAGCCCAGCGTCTTCATTGATGAGTTCCCCTGCTGAGAGACAGGTACCTGGGTGCTGACTTACCTCTGCTGGGGACAGTGCTGCAGGGAACGTCCTCATGGCTGTCTGCTGCACGTGTGAGAGCTTCTTGAGGGTGGACACTTGGCAGTGGAATTGCTGGATACGTGTGTTTTGAACCTCAACATCTGTGACCTTCCGAAGCTGATTTCAGAGTTGGGTGTATTAGGCCACGTTGTCTCTGGGTCACGTTAGCCGTTGCTTCAGTAATGAGACGGCCAGTGAAATGTGGAGGGGCTCTCGGGATGGCAGACTCTCAGGGTGAGAAGGTCCTCTAGCCAGCCCCCTCCAAAGCACAATCCCCTTCAGTAGCCTTCCTCTCTGCTGGCTTTGTCTGATCCATTTGACAGCTCTCCCGTGATGGGACTGCTGGCTGGCTGGCTATGTCATTCACTCCGTCATTCAGTTACCCATCAGCTCTTCAACAAACTTCTGTTGCATGCTCACCAAGTACCAGGCACAGTGCTGGGGCCATGGCGATGAGCTGTCAGAGAGTTTGTTCTTCTCCCGATGGAGCCCAAGTCTCATTTTCTCGCTGAGCTCTGCATTGTCCCAGACCTGGGGCCTCACAGTTCAGCCTAGTTGAGAACTTACCATGTGCTGTATCAGACTGAGAGTAAACTCCCTTCTCCAGAAATGTTCTTGGGGATAGCTGGTCAGAATTTCCTCCCAAGAAATTCCTAGTGTGGTTCCAGATGCACAAAGCACAATAGAAGGTGGTGTGGACATTTCTCCAACTCTGAGACCCCCAATAAGAGGCTCCTGGACTGAGGAACCCCAGTGATTTCTTCTCTCCGTCTAGTTGTGAAATGAGCAGGAAGTGACTCTCCATAAAGGCCGGTCTGAGCTCCTCCGTGTGTGTGTGTGTGTGTGTGTGTGTGTGTGTGTGTGACACTGCAGGGGGGCTTTGCCACCCCTCTTCAATGGTAGAGTTTCTCTCTCCACTCTTCAATCTGGGCTTGACCACGAGACTTGCTTTGGACAGCGGGACCCACTTCTTACTCCTTCTCAGCACTTTTAATGATTACGTCTACATAGGTAAATTTCTAACCGAATAGACAAAGTACTTTGATCAAAGATCCAGCTGCAAACACTTGGTTCTCCTGGCGAAGTGACCCAGAAACCCTCAGGAAGGGAATCAAGTTGGATCTGCGTGTGGTGGCTGTTAACCTCCTTCCCTCTGCCTTATGGAGCGGCTTGACTCTCTTCTCTGGGGACGTGACAGAGGGTGTGGGAGGGGCCAGCCTGGGTAGATCTGGGACCAGGGAGGGGCAGGGCCTGAGGGGACTAACCCAGAGAGTTAAACACTAGAGGGAAGTCAAATCTGGTAGGCAGATCACAAATCCAGGGCGTTGGCTGCAGACAGCAGGTGGCAGCCCTGGCAGGTGGGTGGCATCTGGGAGGGCTGACATGGATCCAGCAGCAGGTGTTTCAACAACAAGCAAGGCCAAGGTGAGGAATCCCAGGCAGGTGACATTCAGAAATTCAGGCAAACTGTTGCCAGTGGGGACATCTGCCAGCTGGCAGGCCTGGGAACTGATCCACATGAGATGAAGAGGAAAGAGATTAGGGTTTGGAGTCAGAAGATTCACTGACTGGCTGTGTGACTTTAGTATGTCTGACAACCTCTCTGAGCTTCAGTTATTTTCTTCTGAGAAGTTGAGATAATGATGCCCATCTCTCAGAGTCATGGTGGGAGAGGGGAGGTCATGGACATGGAAGTGCTTTTTAAACCATAAAGAGTTGTTATAATGTAGTTTTGGCCATCGGCCTGGAGTTCATAGGGAGGACTCTAGTCCTATGGTGAGGCTGGGGTGAGAGAGCTAGCAAAGTAAGACAAGGCCCTAGAAGAATGAGGGTCAAGGGAGGTCACTAAGATAGAGACTCTTGACCAGGGGACGTGACAAGCAGAGGCTACAGTGGCAGGGAGCCAGATGGGTCAGTTAGCTCTTGCTGTGTAACCAAGCACCCCGCCGCATAATAGCTTAAAACAACTGTGCTTTACTTCTCATGATTTTGGGGATTGGTGGGTGGTTTTTCTGGTCTGGGCTTGCTGTGTTGGGGCCGGTGGTCTAAGATGGCCTCACATGTCTGGTGGTTCAGCTGGGAAGGCTGCCACGTCTAAGATGGGTGGTCTCTCCTCCTGGGAGGGTGGCCCAGGTTTCTTCACATGGCCATCTCAGCAGCAAGGGGGGACAAGCCCCAAATGCCAAGCAGTTTGCAAGGTTCTGCTTACATCACGTTTGCTAATGTCCCGTTGGCCAAAGCAAGTCACACGGTCAGATCCAGATTGAAGAGCAACGTTACCTCCTGCACACCCGTCTCAGGCTTCTCTCGGTATGAACTATTTAATTATGAGCGGGGCTTCAAACGAGAACTCCCTGTCTTCTGCCGAGATCAGAGAGGTTGGAGTGGGAGGGCGGAGGGAAAAACTTTCCAGAGAAATGGCTGTGTGGCCTTTCTGCTTTTGCAGTCTACTGCTGGCTCTGGCTCAGGAGCTGGCAGATCTGGGTTCGAGTACCAGCTCCACTGTTAGCTCGCTGGATCCCTGGCCCAAGCTTCTGCTCTGTGATGAATCTGAGCCTCTGCTGTGCTGAGGATGATTTTCAGAGGACAATTAAACAAAGGGTTACCGCAGAAATTCAAAACCACTCTCCTGGTTTTGGGACCTGGGCCTTGTGCCTGTCTTACTGCAGTGTGTGCTGTACCAACAACATGGCTTTCCAAAAATAGGTGCCCAGAGAGTGACACCACAGCTGTGGGGAGCTCAGAGAGTCAGGAGACTTTGACTGGAGTCCCTGGGGTATGCCAGTGAACTGCGTGCTCTTAATGAATTCATTCTATCCTTTCAGTCCTCGGACGCTTTATTGGACTTAATGCTGCTAATCTCACAGGGGCATTGTGACGGGTAAAGGGGACGATGTTCTGCAAGTGTGCTGTTTGGCCATCGAACATGCACATACCCCACGGCCCAGCAGTTCTGCTCCTGGGAGAAACTCTCACATGTGCACCAGGAGGCACAGACTAGAATGTTCACAGCAGCATCATTCGTAATGGTAAAGCCTGAAATGACCCACATGCCTTCCAACTAGAGAGGAGATAAATAAAATGTGGCCTGTTCACACAACGGAATATAATACAGCGATTAAAAGGGAGGAACTAACGTGACGTGGGAAGGAAGAATGAATCGTAGCAAGATAATATTAAGTGAAAAATTATTTCACTTACTATTGTTTACTATTATTATCCTAAGATTTATGCTTATTTCATATGATTAAATGAAAAAGTTGTTCCTTAATAATTATTAATAATTATTTGCTTATTAATAATAAGCAAAGTATTTTGCTTATTAATAATTATTAGTAATTAATAATATTTCTAATTATTATTAGTAGTAATTAGTAATAAGCAAAATACTTTTTCACCTAATATGAAACATAGGAATAAATCTTAGCACAATAATAGTAAACAATAGTAAGTGAAATAATTTTTCACTTACTGTTATTAAGTGGGAAAAAATCTGGCTCCCAGAGATTATATATGGCATAATTCCATTTTTTTTTTTTACTTGTGGAAGATTGGCTCTGAGCTCACATCTGTGCCAGTCTTCCTCTATTTTGTATGTGGGACTCCGCCACAGTATGGCTTGATGAGCAGTGTGCAGGTCCGCACCCAGGATCTGCACCCACAAACTCCAGGCCATGAAGCAGAGGGGCGAACTCAACCACTACGCCACCAGGCCGGCCTGTTAGAATTCCCCTTTTTTAAAGGCAAAAATAAATAAAAACAATATTCATTTTAGGAATATGTAGAATACATATAGGTACAATAAAACTATGTAAAATGGGAGGTTACCACACGATGAACGTGACGAATCACGATGGTGGTTTCTGTGGGTGGATGGTTGGGTGGGGCAAGTGGTTAGATGTAGGAGATCGCTAAGATCCTCGTTTTTGGTTTCAGTGGTGGCTTCTTAGATCCTCATTATAGTATTAAAAATATCTAGTTTAATACTGACTAACTGAAAGGAAGCCGTGCATGCACCAGCGATGAGAATATATCATGACCCAAGGATTGTACTTAATCCCACTCTGAGTGTCCAAAGCCCGGAAAAGTGGGGTGCAGATTGTGATACACGCTGGGTGTTCTCAGCCCTGGGCTGTCAGCTGTTCACATTGGCCCGGGTCGTGTTTTTTGTATTTGAATGATTAAATGTTCAAAGTCTCCTCTGGACCCCGAAGGTAGAACTTCGAGACCTGAGCTTTTATGTCTGTGAGTGAGACACCGGAGCGGCCTCAGGAGGAGCAATGGATCAGCCTGGGGAAGGGTCATCAAGTCAAAGATGGGAGGGAGGTGGCTTGGGAGACGGGCTGGCTTCCCGCTTGGTCATGCAAGGCCTCCTAGAGAAACTAGTTCTCCATCCATCAATGGAGCAGAAGATGCTGAAGCTAAAATGAGTGACCTCTGCGCTCATGTCAGGACACCTGGGCCAGAGCCAGCTCCTGTTACCCTGAAAGAGCCCAGCCGGGCTCGCCGTGGTGAGATCAGTGCAGGCCTGAGTGCCTTTGTTCGTTCTTCAGACACGGTTCCTGGGGCCCTAGACTCCAGCGTTGACCCAGACACGTGGTAACACAGAGCTGGGGAAGTTCCTTGGGCTGTGCTGAGCTAAATGACTGGGGATCACGTAGGGATCGGTGGACCCTTGCAGGGCATGTCTCTGCCCTCCAGCTTCTGAGGGACATCAGGGCATAACAGGTCTCCGAGTGCTACCCCTTTGCCCCTTCGATTGTCCGTTTCCCCAGCAGGAACATTCTGCCCAGCCAGGCTGTGGGAGTCAGTCTGAAATGCTGCCCACCTAGGAGAGGGTAGTTTAGGTGACTGTGGGGCCAATGTGCAGAAAGGAGCTAGCCTTTATTGAGCACCTGCTCTGTGCCAGCCACTATGTCCATCTCAGTGATTCCTCGGATTATCCCTATGAGGTGTCATTAAAATCTCCCCATCTCATGGGCTTGGAAAACTTTCTGTTGTGACAATTTTTGAAAATATCTCCCGATCCCTCATCATTCATCACCCCACTTCAACATTTAACAACTCTTGAACAATCTTGTTTCATCCATACCTCCACCCACTTCCCTCTCTCCTGAATTATTATTATTATTATTATTTTTAAGATTTTATTTTTCCTTTTTCTCCCAAAGCCCCCCAGTACATGGTTGTGTATTTTTAGTTGTGGGTCCTTCTAGTTGTGGCGTGTGGGATGCTGCCTCAGCATGGCTTGAGGAGCGGTGCCATATCTGTGCCCAGGATTTGAACCGGCGAAACTCTGGGCCGTCGAAGCAGAGTGTGCAAACAACCACTCGGCCACAGGGCCAGCCCCCTCTCCTGAATTATTTTTAAGCAAATCTCAGACATAATTTTATCTGTATCTTAGTATGTGTATCTGAAAGATAATTTAAAAAAAATAATCACAATACTATTATCATATGTAGAAAATTAAACAATAGTTTTCTTATGGATTTTCTTCTTCTTTTTTTTTTTTGGTGAGGAAGATTCGCTCTGAGCTAAAATCCATTGCTAATCTTCCTCTTTTTTTGCTTGAGAGAGATTAGCCAGGAGCTAACATCTGTGCCAGTCTACCTCCACTTTGTATGTGGGATGCCTCCCAGCATGGCTGATGAATGGAGCGTGTCTGCTCCTGGGATCTGAACCTGCGAACCTGGGCCACTGAAGTGGAATGTGCAGTAGTTTAACAATTTGGCCATGGGGCCGGCCCCTGGATTTTTAATAAATGGTATTGGGACATCTAAATAGTCATTTGGAAAGATATCAAAGTATATCCATACCTCACACCAAACATAAGAATGAACTCCGCACAGATCAGAGATCTCAATGTGAAAAAATAACCATACATGTACTAGAAGAAAACAAGGATCTGTGTGTGAGGAAAGCCTTTCTTTAAAAAAAAAAGGGGGCTTCAAAATTCAGATGCATAAAATATTAATAAATTTAACTACATTAAATATTTTTTTGCATTGACAAAAAAAACCATAAGCAGAATCAAAAGACAAATGACAAACTGGGGGAAAATATTTGCAAGAAATCTCACACAGTGCTTCTCTTCTTAACATAGAGAATGTTTAAAAACTGGGAAAAAGAAAAAAACTAACACCTGGTAGAAAAACTGGCAGAAGACGTGAACAGATAGTTTGCAGAAAAAGATACACAGATGGCCCTTAAACATACAAGGAGATGCTCAGCTTCACTCAATAAGCAAAATGCAAATGCAGCCCCAGGGAGAGATGGTTTCTCATCCTTGGGATTGGCAGACATTCAGAGGCTTGATCGCACTCTCTGGTGGCAAGGCCTCAGGAAAGTCTCTCCTCAGTGGTGTGGGAGGGCAAGCGGCCCAAGCCCCATGGAGGGGAGCCTGTCAATATCTAACAAAACCACATCTGTATTTACTGCTTGACCCAGCAGGACTTCTAGGAACTGCCATGGAAGATGTTGTCCACAGCTGCAGAACAGCTATGCCAGGGTTATGCACTGCAGCTTTATTTGCAATAGTAAAATACTGGAAACAATTTAAATACCTGTGGAGACTGGTTGAATAAACTGTGGTACTCCAGTCACGCAATGAGTCAAATGCAGTAATTAAAAAATGATGATAAAGGAAGCTCTTTGTGTAGAGCATAGAGTGATTTCAGGGCGTATCATAAAGTAAAAATCCAAACAATAAACCAAATCCATTAAACAAACAAAAACCCAAGCTATCAAAGAGTGTGTATAGTGTTCTACCTTTTATGTAAGGAAGAAGGGGAATTATTTACTTATTTTTGTGAAAAGAAACAGGTAGGATAAACTAGAACCTGATGAAGACGTTGCCTCTAGAGTGTGGGAGTGGATGAGGATAGAGGTGAAACTTCTTTGAGTTTCCTTTTTGTAGAGATCTGAAATTTGAGCCACGTGAATGTTGCACGTATTCAAAAAATAAGATTAAATTAAAAGAATGAAAAAAGCAAACCATGAAATTAAGTGCAGATAAGTGAATCGATCTATATAGCAAATTTTTAGCATGATCATACTGAAAAAGGAATTAATACAGGTAACTTTTCTCACAATATTCTGACTGTACCCTACGTGGGATAGATGCTAAGGCTGTACTCTTTAATATGGTAGCTGTTAGCCACATGTGACTATTAAATACTTCAAATACTTAAACAAAAATGCTGGTATAAAACTCAAAATCCAGTTCCTTGTCATCCTAGTCACATTTTTTTTTAAAGATTTTATTTTTTCCTTTTTCTCCCCAAAGCCCCCCGGTACATAGTTGTATATTCTTTGTTGTGGGTCCTTCTAGTTGTGGCATGTGGGACACCACCTCAGCGTGGTTTGATGAGCAGTGCCGTGTCCGCGCCCAGGACTCAAACCAATGAAACACCGGGCCGCCTGCAGCGGAGCGTGCGAACTTAACCACTTGGCCACCGGGCCGGCTCCCCTAGTCACATTTTTCAATAGCTGCAAGTGGCTAGTGGCCACTGTATTAGCACAGAAAAAGAGCATTTCCATTAAGTTCTTTTAGACAGCACTATTCTGAAGACAGAAAGAAGTGCAGATGAATCTTGATTTTTACGTAGTGGGTTTGTGATAGGTAGTAGAAATAGTTTAGCAATTCTGAAACTTTCTTGAATATTGAAGGACAGAATAAGTAAATATATTAATGTTACTGGGAAATAAGTTCTCACTGAAGGAGAAGGGTGATACAAATATGGAATGGGGGAAAATCCTGCAGAGTTTGCTTTTATTCAGAACTATCAGTATTGGTGGATGTCTGCTGCAGACATGACAACCCAGAGGCAGTGAGCACTGAGCGCCCAGGTCTTGGTTTCTAACACCATTCCCTGACAAAAGGAGTCAGAGTTCCTTGGAGAAATTGCTGATTCCAGACCTGGGGTGGGGCAGGTGAGACGAGCCTGTGGCAGAGGGAAGGTGCCCAAGGACTAGTGGGAACATGTGAAAAGGACACAGGCTTTTTGTGCTTGGGGCTCCTACTGGACAAATCTGGGATAAATTGAGGTGATGAGAATAGTGATGGTGATGGATTAGAATACACTGAGTAAAAAAAATCTGTAGTGATATGGAGAGAGAAAGAGAGGGAGGCGGGGGACGGGGAGCATGTGGGAGAGAAAAAGGAAAAGCTCTTTCCTGTAGTAAGATGCCAAGGAATAAATGTCAAAAGAATAATGGAGTAAGGTAATCACTGTTTTGCAACCCCCCAGATAGTAATTGATTCAGGCAAGGGTCATAAATGGACACTAAATCCATTAGTGAAACGTTGTTGGGGAACGGAATAGTCTCACGGTCGCAAGGTGTGGGGAAGACACAAGATCACTGACAGAAAACTCTTGCCAAAGTGATTAACCTGAGTCTAATCAGGAGGAAACAATCATGGCTCTCGGGGAAGCATCAGGCCTCACTTGTTCCGTCCCCACCCGCAGGCCCACGAGCGGCTTGAGGAGACAAAGCTGGAGGCTGTGGGAGACAACAACCTGGAGCTCGTGCAGGAGATCCTGCGGGACCTGGCGCAGCTGGCCGAGCAGAGCAGCACCGCCGCGGAGCTGGCCCGCATCCTCCAGGAGCCCCACTTCCAGGTTTCCGCCCAGGCTGGCATGACGACTGGGGGAGGGGCTGGCAGGAAGTTAGAGCCAGGATGGGGCAGGGACCACAGGGCACTGCCCCATGGTCACTCCTCTTTCCACCATCTCTCCAGTCCCTCCTGGAGACCCATGACTCTGTGGCCTCAAAGACCTATGAGACACCACCCCCCAGCCCCGGCCTGGACCCAACGTTCAGCAACCAGCCTGTGCCTCCGGACGCGGTGCGCATGGTGGGCATTCGCAAGACTGCTGGAGAGCATCTGGTGAGGATGTCGGGCAGGGCCAGAGGTGGGGTTTGGAGGCGGGGTTCAGAGTAACCGACCGGGATCAAATCTGGTCAGGAGAGGGCTAAAGAGGCCGATGGGATCAGCTTTGCCCAGGGAGGGGCCCACGCAGACCCAGGAGCCCGCAGGCGCTGTGCCTATGAGCCGCACACATCCGGGCGCCTGGGCGCTCTCCATTCGGCCACTTTCCTTCCATTAGTGCTCCTATAAGTGAAGAATTCGGGTGGCAGGATGGAAGAGGAGGACTCAGGGCAGGGGCGGAAGGGCGGGGGTGGGAAGGGAGAGGCTGTTAGGAGACCCTTTTGAAGATTCTGACTTGGAGCAGTTGGGGCCTCATCATACGCGCTCTCTGTCCCCCCCAGGGTGTGACGTTCCGCGTGGAGGGCGGTGAGTTGGTGATCGCACGCATTCTGCATGGGGGCATGGTGGCTCAGCAAGGCCTGCTGCACGTGGGTGACATCATCAAGGAGGTGAACGGGCAGCCGGTGGGCAGCGACCCCCGCGCGCTGCAGGAGCTCCTGCGCAGCGCCAGCGGCAGCGTCATCCTCAAGATCCTGCCCAGCTACCAGGAGCCCCATCTGCCCCGCCAGGTGGGCCCCTGCACCAGGCCCCTCACCCGGTACAAGGCCCAAGGGTTGGCTGACAGGGTCGTAGGCCTCGGGGCAGGATCCTCTGTTCTCCAATCGGTGTTCTCAAAGCAAGACATGGGGCTGGACCTGCGGGCTGGGGCGGACGACCCAGCCACCTACAGGCCTCCGCGTGTGGTGCACATGCACCTTCATGCATTTACCCTGGTCTTGGACAGTCATGCGCATGTGCAAGGGACGTGTGTGCATCCAAGCCCTGGGCTACCCGGTTGTACACGTGAGCGCCTGCATCGTGTGCAGTGGTCCGCGTGCGTATGTGTCTCTGTGGGTGTGCAGAGATGTGTGGTCACGTGTCCTGTATAGCTGCCTCCTGGTTGGTGGATTATGGAAGTTTGGCTGCTCTACCCGCCTCTCCTATTGGCTCTCTAGCGTCTGCCAGAGCCCTCTCCTCCAACGGGACGGGTGGAAAGATGGAGGGATCTTGCATTGGATGCCAGGGTCCTGTCCCTCACCCAGTGATCCTGCCTTCTCAGTGGGTGGGGCCACGGCCCCAGGCCTGAGCAGATCTCCCATCCCTCCATCTGAGTCCTTCTGTTCTGGATGCCAAGGGAGGCTGGTACCAGAGAGCCCGTCTAGGCAGCCCTGGGGGCATCACAGCTCTAGAGGCAGTGCCAGGGCCGCTTGTATCTTTGTGAGGGGAAGGGGCAGAGGGTGGACCGTGTGACACGCCCTCCCACCCCAGGTTGGGGGTGGGAGAGGGCACATCCCCTCCAGCCTTCCGCTACTTCTTCCCCTGACCCTTCATTGATCCCCGGCCCAGGTATTTGTGAAATGCCACTTTGACTATGACCCTGCCCGAGACAGCCTCATCCCCTGCAAGGAAGCGGGCCTGCGCTTCACCGCTGGAGACTTGCTGCAGATTGTAAACCAGGACGACGCCAACTGGTGGCAGGTGAGCCCTGGGCACCCGTACAGGCTCTCCAGGTATGGCGTGTGAGGGAGCTGAGGGCTCGAGGAGATGTCCTCTCTCTCAGGCAGATCTCTGTCCCACGTCCACTTCAGGCATGCCACGTGGAAGGGGGCAGCGCAGGGCTCATTCCCAGCCAGCTGCTGGAGGAGAAGCGGAAGGCTTTCGTCAAGCGCGACCTGGAGCTGACGCCCACCTCAGGTATGCGGTCCCCCCCTCAGCAGAGCCTAATCTGGGATCTGACATGGCCCTGCTTGTCCTCACCAGCCCATCTCCCTGTGGCCAGGAACGCTATGTGGCAGCCTTTCAGGAAAGAAGAAGAAGCGAATGATGTATTTGACCACCAAGAATGCAGGTGAGTATTGGAGGCCCCCTCCCCTGTCCTCCTCTGACGTGGCATGCCCCTCCCTCCCCCACCGATGGCTGGTTCTGATGCCACCAGCCTTGTCCCTAGGCCACGCCCGGTTCCTCCCTGCTGCCCTGGCCCCAGCCCTCTTACCCTTGGCCTCCCCGAGAGCCCAGCCCCTGATGAGCAGTGCCATCTCCCTGTGTCCAGAGTTTGACCGCCACGAGCTGCTCATTTATGAGGAGGTGGCCCGCATGCCCCCTTTCCGCCGGAAAACCCTGGTGCTGATCGGGGCTCAGGGTGTGGGTCGGCGCAGCCTGAAGAACAAGCTCATCATGTGGGATCCAGACCGCTATGGCACCACGGTGCCCTGTGAGTGGGAGCTGGGCCTGCTGGGTGGGGGGCAGGGAGCAGGGACTGCCCTGGGGCCAGGGCTGGGTCTACTCAATGGACATCTGCATGGGCACCAGGTCAAGCGATACCTTTGGCTGTGAGGTGTGGGTGTGCGCCCTCTGTGGGTGGCTGGGGGAACTGCAGGCTGGGAAGGGCTGGGTTACCTGTCGCTGGAACCTGTGGCCAGGTGGGCTGGGCTGGGCTGGTCTCTCCTTTCCTTCTCTCATGTTTCACTTGCTAAAAGCCCAGCTAGGGACCCATGTGAAACAGGGCTGTGAGCCGCCTTGTGTGCCCTTGTGGAAGACAGAGCTTCTTGGTGACAGAACCAGTTGGGGTGGAGAAAGCTCCTGGTTCCTGGAGGCAGGAACCTGAGTGCTGACCCCAGGTCTGCTTGGCCTTGCTCTGTGGCTTTGGGCTGCACATTGCCCTCTCTGGGCTTCAGCCCCCCGTCTGTGAGCACTGGGTTGGAGCAGGTGATCTCCGAAGGTCCTGGCAGTGTGGATATCTCGAGTCTGTGTGTGTGCCAATGGTGAGGGTGAGGGCAGTATGTGGGGGGCGGCCGCGCTGCGAAGGTAGGCTGTGCAGCCGTGTGGAACGTGTGTGTCTGAGTGGTGTGGCCTGCCTTGCCCGTTCTACTCCTCTTCCCCCAGACACATCCCGGCGGCCCAAGGACTCAGAGCGGGAAGGCCAGGGTTACAGCTTTGTGTCCCGTGCGGAGATGGAGGCCGACATCCGTGCTGGGCGCTACCTGGAACATGGCGAATACGAGGGCAACCTCTATGGCACACGGATCGATTCCATCCGGGGTGTGGTTGCTGCCGGCAAGGTGTGCGTGCTGGATGTCAACCCCCAGGTACCACCCGGCCTGCTCCCCCTGCCTGCCCGATGTCCTCTCTGCTCACTCTGCTTGCCCCCAGCGCTGCCCCTTATGTTTCCAGGCACTTGTCTCTCAAGCACCCCCATAAAACCCCTCAGCTACTGCTAGGGACCCAGCCCACCTACAGCCTCCTTCTCAGCCTCCTGGGTCCCCCACTGTAGTCTCCTCCAGTTACCTCAGCCCCAGCCCCTGTCAACTGTCCCTCTGCCAGTCATCCCCAGGACCTGCGTCCCAGAACCCAGGTACCCGTCCTCACTCCCATCACCCAGATGCCTGTGGGCATATACTCCCCCACCCTCCTCTCCTGCAGGCGGTGAAGGTGCTGAGAACAGCTGAGTTTGTCCCTTATGTGGTGTTCATCGAGGCCCCTGACTTTGAGACCCTGCGGGCCATGAACCGGGCTGCGCTGGAGAGTGGGGTGTCCACCAAGCAGCTGACGGTGAGGGGCTCTGAGGTGTGGTGGGAGGGGCCTGATCCTGGCCCGGGTCGGGGCAGGCTGGAGCTGGTGAAGAAAAGGAGGTGGGAGAGGCGCCCACCCGAGGTGTCAGAGAGGGAGAACTTGACAGTCTCGCTTTAAGGTATGGGAACAGGTCTGAGGGAGGAAGCGCCCGAAGTCTCATAGAGTCAGGGACACAGGTAGCCCAGGGTGCAGGGGCTTCTGCCAGGCCCACTGCTCGGCCCACTCAGCAGGGACAGAGTGCTGACCAAAGGGAGCCCAGAGGGCCAGCTGGAGATCTGTGGCAGAGGTGGGCCAGCTGGGCTCAGGGTCTTTGCAATGGGAGGAAAGGCTGAGGGAGGGGGGAAGCGGTAGGCTAGGAGTCTGGCTGGAGGGAGGAGTTAGCAGCAGGGAGCGGGCAGCGCTGGGAGGAAGGCTAAACTCAGGCGTTGCAGACCCCAGGTCACCCCACCTCCAGGTACCCCTTGGAGCAGCCTTTCCCGGGAGCTGTAGGGTTTGCAGCGCTCTGAGCTCAGGGGTCCCTCTGCTGGCCATACGGGGTACCGCAGCTCTCGGAGCGAGGCTGGCTGGGCTGGGCTCCCCTTTGCTACAAGCCCCTTGGCCACAAACACTGCCTGCCGACTGGAGCCGCTGGGACACAGCCGGGCCAGCCCGAGAGCTCCTGCCTCAGCTTATTTAAGTCTGTTTTCAAGTTCCCCTCCCACCCCTGCCTGGCCCGCTCCCCCTGGGTCTGGGGTGGGGGTTGCCTTGGGCACTGTGGGCTGCCGGAGTGGCAGGCGAGGCTCTCAGTCTGCCTAGGTGAGAGGCCTAGTCAGACTAGAGGGAGCACTGGCTTCAGAGTCAAGTAGACCCTGTTGAGCCACTGGCCAGCTGTGTGACCCCTTTGTACCTCAGTTTTCTCTGCTGTAAATGGGGATGATTAATGCTGCCCTGTAGAGCTATAGCGAAGATTAGGCCATTGCAAAGCAGGTGGGGCCGTGCTTGGCATTTACTAAAGCTATTTCCTTCCTTCCTTCCTTTCACTCATCTGTCTGTCTGTCCGTGGTTGCAGGAGAGCCACCTTGGGGCATGCAGGGAGGGGCTCCTGCCTCCCTACCCAGGGAGTCCTCACCTGCCATGGTTGGGCTCTGGGGAAGGGCTAGATGGGGCAGTTGTAGATGCCCCTGATGATGGGGTGAGTGGGGGACACTGACGGGCCCCCTTGTGCCGAGCAGGAGGCGGACCTGAGACGGACAGTGGAGGAGAGCAGCCGCATCCAGAGAGGCTACGGGCACTACTTTGACCTCAGCCTGGTCAACAGCAACCTGGAGAGGACCTTCCGGGAGCTCCAGGCCGCCATGGAGAAGCTGCGGACCGAGCCCCAGTGGGTGCCTGTCAGCTGGGTGTACTGAGCCTGATCACCCGGACCTAATGCCCTCTGGCGTGTCACCCAGAACCCTGAATCCCTCCCCTTCCCATCTGTGACCCCCAGCCACAATCTTTAGTTCCCCTGGCGCTCTGGCTCTCCCTGGGTTACGGCTCCTGGCGGGCCCGAAGTCTGGCTCCAGCGCAGAGGCGTGCACTGCCAGGGAGGCGGGCGTTCATGGGGTACCTCTATGCCCAGGTGCTGCCCACTCCCGATGCCCATTGGCCACCAGATGTCCCTCTCTGAGGGCCAAGCAGTGCCCAGGAGTGTGTCAGAGTCACTTCCATAATGCTCAGTCCAGAGAGAGAAAAACTACTTTGGGACCATGTGGTCAGTAGTACACTGCCCCCTGCCATCTCTCTCCAGTCACCTTTTCTCCTCTGGACTGGCCCCCCCCCCCATTCCTCTGTTCCTCCCGCCTCTCACCCCTGTGGCCTAGGAGCAGGCTGTAGGCTGTTTCCATGTGGTCAGGAGAGTGCATGGCCCCATGGCCGCCAAGCAGGCCCAGGCGGTGGTGCCAGCCTGGTGCCATCCTGAAGACTGGGGGAGCCAAAGCACCAGCCAGCGGCCACAGCCGGAGCCGGGGGCAGTGTAGCTCTCGGCTCTCTCGGCATGGGGCGGTGTCCCACGAGAGGACGTATCCCCGTCCCTCCCTCATCCACAGCTTTTCACTGCCGGAGTCTCTCCACAGACTTCTCCGACGTGCCCCTGAGAGGTTGGCTCTGCTCCTCGCAAGGCCGGGCTGCAGGGGTCAGCAGCCCAGGTCGGGGTGGGGTGAAGGCTGAGCCCTGTGAGGAGCCTGCTTCTACTGACTGAAGAGCCCCAGGCTCTCCGTGGCCCCTGGTAGGGGTGCGTCCTGCTTCTCAAGCCCGTTTGTCCATCTTGGTCTTCTCTGGCCGGGCCCACTCACATCAGGGCTTCCTGGGGGGCTGAGGAAGGATGCGGAGCAAACCCTGCGAGCACCAGGCCGTGGAGCTTGGGCTTGGCGAAGGACGTTTGTGTGCTAGCAGTTCCTCATTGCACAACTCCAGGGGGTGCCCTCCACGTGGTTTCTGTGCAGTTTATGCTCCGTATGCTGTGGGGCCTGGTCTGTGTTTCTGTCCCTGGCGTGTGTGTGTCAGGCTTGGTTTTTGGTGAGGAGAGGCAAAGGGTGGTTTTGCTTTGGAGGTCACTCTTTGGGGCCTCTTTTTTGGGGTTCCCCATCAGCCCCCATTTCTTATGAGACCCTTATCCCAGATTCCAGAGGCTTGGCCCTCCCCACGTGTCTTCCTCCAGCTCTCCTATTGTCCCCCAACCCTAAATGCCACTCTCCAGTTTTGGGGGAGGGCAATGTGTAAAATAGGAGAATCTCTTTTAAGAAAAGAATGCCATCCTAGACACCCCCAGGCATCTCCTCCCTCCTCTCTGTGATCCTTCCTGGGGTGAGCCTGTCCTTGCAGGGACCACCCCAGCGCCCCACCCCAGGCCCCGTGCTTCCCGGATCTGAGTGTCTAATCTGTCTTCGCTGCAGTGTCAGCCCAAGCTGGCCCCTGAACCACTGTGTGCCCATTTCCTAGGGAAGGGGAGGGAGAAGAAACAGAATATTTATTACAAAGTTAGAAATATATTTATTATATTAGGGATCTCATTTGCATTGGCATAGGATATGCAAATGAGATATAAAGGTCAAGCCTGCTCCCATCTCATTTGCATAGCTCTGCATCCACTATGCAGTGATGTTTATGTTCATCTTTTCCCTCTAGTCAGTGTTCTTTTATTCTCAGTTCAGCTCTCCCTTGCTTCACCCTCACCGTGAGCCTAAGGGGACTGGGAGTGGGAGGAAAACGGGGAGTTTTGCTGCTGGCCTGGGATCACAGCATCATTTGCTAGCGCCCTCTTTTTGTGGGGACTTGGGAGTAGAGCAGCAAGGATCTGCTGTTGTGGCCACTCTCTCCTCCTTGGTTAACCTCCGGAGCCCCTTGGACCACAAGGAATCTTCTCTGATTGGGGTGAGGGCAGCCACGCATGGGGGGCTGGGCATGTTGCTGGGGAGTTGGCACCTGGCTCTTTAGGGCCAGTCTCCAGTGTTGATGCTATTCTGGCACCTTCACCTCTAGTGATGCCTGAATGGAGGGCTGGGCCCCTCTTCTGTCTCCATCCCTCTCTGAACTGTGTCCTCCGTCCCCTGGAAGCCCCATTCTACGTCGGAACAGTTGCGTGTGCCCACCCACCATGTTAGCTCTGACTCTGTCCTCCCTCTCCCATGTGGACACTTGTATTTGCGGGACCTCAGGATAATGAGGACCCTGCGCCCCGCTGTCCACACTCAGTCCCAGCCTGGTTGCCCTTTCCCTCTCCCCTCCCTCAGCCATCTAATTCTTGAGCCTTCTCTCTGACTGGTTTTCTTTCTTTTCCTTTGATTAAATGTGAAAGCAAAGGCTTCTGGGCTCTGTTTCTCTTTGGTTGGGGTTGGGTGGATGGTCGGGAGAGGGGGAGAGCGGGGAGCACAGCACAGATGATTCTGGAATGAAAGTCGGAGTGACATGTCTTGTGTTCTGTGATGTCTTCTGAAATTTCCTGCCCCCCCTCCACACTCCCCATCCCCAGAAGATGCTCTTTCTAAATGCCTGTATCCAGGAGTCTATGAGCATTTATGGGGGCCAGGGGACCCAGGAATTCCATGGCTAATCCACTCAGCTTCACCTGGAACTTGCTGTGTTGCCTTCAGCAGGTCCCTCTCCTTCTCTGGGCCTCAGGTTCACCCTCTGCAAAAGTGTCATGGACTCTTCCGGTGCTAATGCTAGGATTGGTTCTAGGTACTCAACAGCGGAGGCCATAGAGAGCTGGTTGAAATGTCACCCAGATGTCACCATGGGGGTATTTGTGTGTCAAATCCTTCAGGGTTAAGGGGTCAGCCTTCCTTCCCACCTTGAGTTCTCCCTGGATGCTCGCTGAGGATTCTCAGGAGGGGCCTTTGGCTGTGCCCTTCTCGCTGTGACAACCCAATGTGGAACTGACCCCTTTCCTTCAATCCCCCAAAGCATCTGCTCACACAGGGACGAGCGTGGGACTGACTTCACTAGTGATTTGGAGGCAGCCATAGGGGCTTATGTCACCCACCTAACCGCTCTGATGAGAATTCAGAATCGAATATTAAACACCCCAATCTGAAAAGCCCCCTGATCGTTCCTAGCACAGAGAATGTTTCCCTGGTCCTCTTTTCTCCCTGGGTCTCCCTGCCTCCCTCCATATTGCTGGGCCCTCTCCTGTTCTCTTCTCTCATTTCTGCACAACCCTCTTCCCATTTCCTGGGACTCCCCTGGAAACTCAGTATTTCTTTACCGTGCCGAGCAACTCTGCGCTTGTACCTTTGGCTCTCAATCCTGGCTGCACATGAGAATCGCCGAGGGGTTAAAAAAACTGCAACTGCCTGGACCCAGTCAGGAGTTCCAGAAAGGCTAACTGCTGTCACTAAGAACCATAACATCTCCGCAGCTTGACACCTTTATTATTCACGTCTTGCTCACGTCACAACTGATGGGGATTGGGTGGCACCCCTAGCAGTGACTCAGGGATCTTGCCTCCTTCCATCTTGTGACACCACCATCTTTAATGAGCAGGCTCCACAGGTGTCATGGAGGAAGAACAGAGAGTAGGAAATTGCTCAGGGATTTTATGAGCTAGGCCTGTCTGCCCATGTCCATTGGCCAGAACCTAGTCACGTGGCTCTATATTCCTGCCAGGGAGTCTGGGAAATGTAGTCTTCTTGGTGCTCAGGAAAGGAAACAGGATCTAGCCAGTCTCTGCCAGACTGGGAGTGAAGCCTGGGAAACCCTATGGTTTCAAAGCTTCCCATGTAATTCTAATGTGTAGCCTAGTTTGCTGACCACTGCTTGTCTGTTCCGACCGTACCCTCAGGGTGGGGCAAATTTCCTCTTAGCCCCAAATTGTCATCAAGGTATCTTCCTAATAAAGACGATTGAATTTCTAAGAGGAATTGTGCTACCGGTTGTTTGTTGTTGTTGTTTTAATCCCTTTTCTCTCCTGGCACAGTAGCATGTGGTTAGAAGGGCAGAATGGATTCTTATTATAGTTGGGAAAACTGACCTAGAGAGCTGAAGGGCTTTGTCCAATGCCACGCAGAAAGTCATTGGCAGAGCTGGAACCAGATCCCCAGAATCCCGGCTCTCAGTCTGGGGCTCCCCATCCCCCTCCCATGCTGCCTCCCAGAGATGGACGGGGATTGACTGGAAGCCCTGGTGGGAGTGCAGCTGGGGAAGAAAGCACCACTGGAGGAGGACCGTGGGCTAAGAAAGGGACTATGAGGGAAAGTGGGGGCCACCTTGCCATCCCCAGATTCAGCTCTTCAAGAGATCCAGGCGCCACCAGTGGTTGAAGTATCACAGTCTGAAGCCGCCTGGCACCGGCCCACCTCCCTCAGGGCTGGGTTTGGTGGTGACCACAGACCTCTGGGAAGGACACGAGCAGCCGTGCAAGAGAGCAGGGAGGACCATCTAGCTTGTTCCATTGATCGATTTATCTAACCTAATTGCTATTATCAAAGTTTTAATGATTTAGAAATTTCTCTCTTTTACGATCTGCTAAGAAAAATTTCCAAATACTGTCTTGATCAATGATTTTTTCTTAGTCATGCCTTCTTGTTTATTCTGGAAGGTGCACTCTAGGATCATTTTGTCCGAGGACATCCTCTTCCTATCGGGGTCTTGACTGGAATTGCATTAAATTGGTCCATTAATTTGGGAAGAACTAGGACTCTGCAGCGCTCAATCTTCCCCTCCATGACCACGGTCTGCCTCTCCATGGACGCCGCTCCTTTGAGCCCAGGGTCCCCCCACTACCTGTCTGCCAAGCAGCGCTGTTCAGACTGACGTGTTCTCTGATCAGCAGCAATGTGATAAAAAAGACAGGACAGTGCCTTCCTCATAAAACAAAATTCATTCCTCTTAAAGAACTTTATCCCAAGGTTCTCTCTCCTACCCCTACTTTTGGGGTTAAAATGGTCTTCCTTTTATAAAAGAGCTGTGATGTTAGATTTTTTTCTTGTTTCTAAATGTATAAGTTGACAAAATATAGTCTGGAAATTTTGTGGATCTGCAAAATCTCAAAGTTTGGATTAGATCTCTCAGTAAGTTTAATCACACAGGTGCTCTGTGTTTGGTTGGGTATTTTGTATTGGGGTTGCTATTGTGAACAGGGTCATTTTTTTCTATTATGTCTTCTAATACATCATCCAGTTCCTTGAAAAATTATGGCATGGAAACTTAAGCATTCATTCAACAACCATCTGCTGAGCCCCTTTGAACGAGGCAAAGTCCCTACATCCAGAGGCCCAGAGACAAACAGAGCAAATGGAAGATGGTCTTGATCAGGACACCATAATGAGAGGCTGTAATGGGAGCACCAGGCAGCGGAGTGTGGTAGTGGTGCCACGCGCTGGTCTGTGGACCGTTTCATCTGTGGCAATATGAGAAAACTAAGAACAGTGCAGAAAGTTATCATCAAGCTGAATACGTTTACTTTTGAGGATTATCCTTTATTCCGATATAGTGCTTGTAAATTTTATTCGATTGCATGCTGGTGTAAGTAATACTCCATTATTTTTCTAACTTGAATCAAATCTTTCCCTGAACCCCTGCTCATCAGAGTGGAAAGAGGTACAATCTCAGTCCTGTTTTGGGGGCTTCTTCCCTTCCCTGGAGTCACATGAACGTCTAAAGGGCTTACACGGTGCCTGGACAACGGGAGTCAGGGGTTCTGGTTCAGGCAGAGCAGTGAACAAGGCTCCTTGTGCTTTTAAACAATGAGAGCCTATGTGAAACAATTTTTATTGTGTTGCTGGGCTTGTGGGAAGGAAAATTTCCAAGAGGCCACAAAACAAAACGACCCTCATAAGCATGGTGAGTGGACAGGAAAGGTGCAGTAGCCCTAGAGGCAAATGCCAATATTAGCATCACATTTGGAACATTAAGTAGGAAGCCAGGAGCCAGGTGAGGTGACCTGAGATTCTGTAACTAGGGAGCTGGGAGGGGGCTAATCTGACCCTAAGTTGCTGTCACGTCCTGGACTCTGACAGAAGCAAATGCAAATCTTCTCTGGAGGAAGGTATCCTCAACATCAGCCCCTAGATTTTCCATAGATTAAGATCATCCAAACTTGAGCTCACAGAGTGAGATCATGAAATACAAAGAAAAAACACCGTGAGTGATAGTCAACATGAACAATAACATGTTTGTATCTCCAAGGACTTTTGATATTAGGCACAAAACGTAAACTAACTATGTACCTGTAAAATGTTTAATGAAATAAAAGATGGCATTACAAAAATTAACAAGCAACAAGACACTGGAATGACTAGTCAGGTTTGAAAGAGAACCACCTAGAACTCTTGGAAATAAAAAAATATAATGATTAAAATAAAAACTAAATTTGGGGGTTTAACAGTAAATTAAACAAAACTGAAAAGAGATTAGTGAACCAGAAAGTTGCTCCCCTGAGGATGGTCCTTGGACTAGCAGCATCATCAGCCCTGAGAAATGCAGACTCTCAGGCCCCACCCACAACTACTGAGTCAGAATCTGCAGTTTAACAAGATTCCCTAGTGATTCATAGGCATATTTGGGTTTGAGAAGTACTAAACTAGAAGATAGAATTGAAGAAGTTATACGGAACGTAGAACAGAGCGATGAAAAGGGAAATGTGAGAGAGGTTAAGAGATATGGCAGCTATAAAGAGGAGGTCTAAAAAAAAATTTAATCCTGGTCAATGGGGAGATTAAAAAAGAATAAAGTGCAGAAAACATTTGAGGAGAATTTCCTAGAACTGATGAAAGGCATGAATCCACATATACAATAATTTACACCAAACAAGAAAAATAAAAAGTTTACAGCCAGTAGTGAAACTGCAGAATGCCAAGACAAATGGAAAAGCAATCTGAGAAGATGACAAGTCACAACAATCAGTCTGATGGCAGACTTCTCACTAGCAACACCTAAACGGAGAAGGCAGAACAGGAACACAGGTATCTCCAGAATGCTGAGAGAGAATGGATGTCAACCTAGAATTGGACACCCAGCAAAAATCTTTCAAGAATGTTGATGAGGTAAAGAGATTTTCAGGGGCCGGCCCTGCGGCCAAGTGGTTAAGTTCGCACACTCCACTTCAGTGGCCCAGGGTTTCGCTGGTTCGGATCCTGGGCAAGGATAGGGCACTGCTCATCAAGCCATGCTGAGGCGGCATCCCACATGCCCCAACTAGAAGGACCAACAACTAAAAATACACAACTATGTACTGGGGGGCTTTGGAGAGAAAAGCAGAAAAAAAAGAAAAAAAGATTGGCAACGGTTGTTAGCTCAGGTGCCAATCTTTTTTAAAAAAAGATTTTCAGATAAAAATGGATTGAGTTTACCACCAACAGAGCTTTTAAAAAAGAAAATCTGAAATGTAAGAATCTAAGCAAGTGCTGTCTGTGTGAAAGAGCAATTAACAATAATGTCTAATTTGTACTTTCCCACAAAGAAAACTCTAGGCCCAGATGCCATCACTGATGAATTCTACTAAAGAGATAAAGAAGAAATATTAACAATTCTACACAAACTCTTCCATAAAATTGAAGAGGAAAGAATAATTCCCAACTTACCCTGATATCAAAGCCAGACACCTTAAAACAAGAAAACTCCGTATCAATATTCCTCACGACCAAGTCAAGTTAACCCCAGGATACAAGGTTGGTTTATTATTAGAAAATCAAAGAATGGAGTCATATTTATAGATTTAAAAAAAACCCCAAACATATAATCATCTCAATAGGTGTAGAAAAATCATTGACATAATTAACATCTATTCCTGATTTTTAAAAAAGCTCTCAGTAAACCAGGAATAGAAAGGAATTTTCTCAACCTGAGAAAAGACATCTATGAAAAACCTACAGATAACATTGTATTTAATGGTGAGAAACAGTGCCTTCCCCCTAAGATCAGGGACAAGGAAAGAATGTCTGCTTTCACCATCTCTTTTTAACATTCTTCTGGAGGTTTTAGCTAATGCAAAAAGACCAGAAAAAGAAATAAAAGGCATCCAGATTGAAAGGAAGAAATAATTCTGTCTATTCATAGATTATGCAATTGTCTATGCAGAAAATTCTATGGAATCTACAAAAAAAAAAAGCTACTAGAACTAGGAAATGAGTTTGGCAAGATTGCAGGATACTGTTACCACAAATGGGGTTCTCCTACTGATGTGCATAAAAAAGCCAATTAATTACTGCATCAGCATTTTTTTTTCTTTGGTGAGGAAGATTGTCGCTGAGCTAACATCTGTGCCAATCTTCCTCTATTTTGTATGTGCAACACCGCCACAGCATGGCTTGGTGAGCGGTGTGTAGATCCGTGCTTGGGATGCAAACTCACGAACCCTGGGCTTTCAAGGCAGAGCCTGCAAACTTAACCACTGTGCCACTGGGCGGCCCCAAGGCATCAGCTTTTGGGAAGACAAATCAGCTTTATTCTGCAAGATCGATTTGCAGGGAGACAGGGGGCATGTGCCCTCAGATCTCTCTCCCCAATCCAGGGCTTGGGGCACAATTTATAGGATGAAGGGCAGAGCAGTCTGAAGTGTGGAGATGCACGATTGGAGGTAAGAAGTGAGGAAACTGATGATCTGTGCAAGTGTAGTCAAGCTTCATGCCCCTTCATAGGACGCATGTTCACAAAACAGCAGTATTACCATGATCTGAGGGGGAGTTTTTAGTTCCTTGATCTCAAAAAGGTCACCTATTGAGCATTTGCGCAGGCCCAGGGGAGGGGTTGGTAGCCTCAACCAGCCTGAACTGGACAAGGGGTCTCAGTTGCTGAAAAACGCCTCCTAATCACTCTGTTGATAAGATGCCGTCAGCTGAGCTGGTCCTGGAGGACCGGCGGTTACAGTACAAGATCCACACACGAAAGCAATTGTATTTCTATATGCTAGCAACGAACAATCAGAAATTGAATTTTAAAAAGTAATACCATTTACAATAGCATCAAAAAAATATGAAAAACCCAGGGGTAAATCTGACAAAAGATGTCGTGGACCTACACACTGAAACTATAAAGTATTGCCAAGAGGAATTAAAGAAGACCTAAATAAATAAAGAGTTATACTGTGTTCACGGATTACAAGAATCAATATTGTTAAGATGTCAGTTCTCCTCAGATTCATCTGTGTATTCAATATAATCCCAATGAAAATCCCAGCGAGCTTTTTTTGGGGTACAAATTGATAAGACCATGTGGTCCATTCAAGACGGGCAGACCTGCTGCTTCTGCACCAGGCTTGGGGGACCCCACTCTCTGATCCAGCCCCTTAGAGCCCCTCCCAGTGCAGGTGCCTGTCACATTCTCAAAGGGCTACAGATGGAGAGCACGTCCTTCTCACTTTGGGGCAGGTCCCCAAAGCACAGCACACCGCCTTGCACTCTTAGGGGCTTTCCAACTTCTCTGCTTCTGTCTTCTCTTCCACTACGAGCCACAACCTCCTGGATGAATTAGAAAATCTGTCCTCAATGGGCTTCAGTAGA
Organism: Equus asinus; assembly: GCF_041296235.1. Lineage (NCBI taxonomy): Eukaryota > Metazoa > Chordata > Mammalia > Perissodactyla > Equidae > Equus > Equus asinus. The sequence continues at coordinate 42,775,585 of NC_091802.1, read as the reverse complement.
TTAGGATCATAACATCCAATTCTTCATGGAGGGGTAGGGTGGGGAAGAGAGAGCTCGAATCATTCATTTTTCCTATCAATAATCCCTTTTGGTGATAAAACGTTTCTTTTAGAGAAACAAATGGGAGGATAAAGAATAGTTTATAATGACTGTCATATTTAATATCCCAATTTGGCAAAACTAAATGTTAGCAACTCTTTGATGTTCCCCTAGTTTTTTCTGAAGTTTTACCTCTCAGCAAGTCCCCAAACGGGAAATGCTTCCTCTCAGGATGGGCGGTGAGCAGTGACTTGTTACATTGTTGAAGGGGATTGAACAGAATCTCACACATCTACAGAGGGCAGAGCGGAATATTTTGGTGTACAAACATAGAACAAAGTGTATCAAGACAGGGGACTTTGAAGTGGCAACTGGTAAGGAAGTGGTCCTTTCCAACTGCCTGGTGGGCGGAGCTGGGTGGGCACCACGGCCGTGGTGGGAGCAGGGGAGTCTCGGAATGATTCCTGAGTGTCTGATAAACCCACAGAAACTTGGAATCCCGCGGACGCCAATCCCAGGTTGCTTTGGAGAGAGCTCTGCCTCACAAAAGACATCCATCTGTTTAGTGGGCCCTTGGTCTGAGAGTGGGCAAGAGGTGGACTGGAGTGACCTGGCTGACCACCTCGGGTCCCCAGGAAGCCCTGGCTGCAGGACGGACGGATGGACGGGCTGAGAGGGCAGGAGGATTCTTCCCTTTCTAGGTCGTCTTTCCCAAAGTTCTCACCAGCCTCCAGCCGAGGGATTTCTCAAGGGGGAAGTCTGCTTTGGGTGAACTTTTGGGGTCTGAGACCACCTGAAACTTGTTGCTCTCTACCCCCCCAACATCTGGGCACACACTGTGCCCAGATCCTGGGCAGAGCCCCAGAGCTCAGATCCGGGGGCTCCCTCTTCAGGCAGAGAAGGTAAGTGGAGCTCGCCCCTCCAGGGGCGTCGGGCACTGCCTGGCACCTTCTGGTGAGCTTCCTTCGCTTCATCAGACCGGCTCCCCCTCGTCCAGCTCTCCCAGCCCCCTGGTGTCCCCTTGCGGGGGCATTCCTCAGTGGTTTCTCCTGCCACACCAACAGGGACAGGTGTAGAGGCTGCTGGGGACTTGGAGAAACACTGACTGAAAAGCCCTGGTGGGAATGAAATTGGTTCTGCCGTTTGGGAAAGCTTTCAGCAGTGGGTCTCAGTAACTTCAAAAAGGTTCCCGCCCTGGGGCCTGGCACTTGCACATTCCCGAATCCTCCTCAAAGAAACCTCCAAATGCGGACAAAGCCTGGGCAAAGGTTCACCGTGCTGTTAGCTACAATAGCAAAAATAGAAACAAGTTAAGTATCTAGTCAGAGAGAACTGACATAAGTTGAAGAAACATTACACAGCGACAAACATTTAATTTATAATAGATTTATAAAAACATGGATAAATGCTTATGATATAATAGTTAAGTGAAAAAAAGCAGGATACAAAGTTGTACATACAAAATATTTGTAAAAGAACACCAGCAAACGACGGGAGGGGAAAAGACTGGAAGGAAATACAACAAAATGCAGTGAGGATTGTCCGGGCGACGGCGAGACCATGGCTGACTTTTCTCCTCTTCTATCTTTCTAAGTTTTGTATACTGAGCAACCCCCCTTTTCACTTTTTAAAGAAAATAGAAAAAGAAAAAATAGTAGTTCTGTAATTCTAACCCCTCACTCCCACCCTGTCTCCAGAGAGCCTGAGTCAGGGTCACGTTCAGGTTCCCCTTAGGTTCCTGCCCTGTCCCCTCTCTCCTGCCCCTCCTGGATTCACCCCTTCTGGTGTGCCCCTGCCCTGGGTCTGGACTCAGGCAGGCCCTGGAAAGCCCCCAGCTGGCACATGGTGTCGTGGGCACAGCAACCCCTACAGGGGGCAGGTGGGAGACCCCACACACAAAGTGTAGATTCAAAGCTGGAGGGACCTGAGCGTTCAACAGGGCCACTGCTTCTCTAACTCGAGTATTCGAATCACTGGGCTCTTGTTAGAAATGCAGAGTCCTGGGCCCAGGAATCACATTTTTCACCAGCTTCCTGAAGGACTGGGATGCAGGTGGTTCACAGCCACGCTTCAGGAAATCAGAACCCAGTCCAACGCCAGCACGCTCCCTCCTCCCCAGCTTATGCAGGAGAAAGCGGTGCTGAGGCTGAGGAGGGAAGGAAGGGAGGAGAAGGTGGGGTGGAGTGGGGGGGAGGCATGTTGCTGGGCACCCAGGCCCTCGGGATTTCCTGCAGCAGATACAAGCCCAGACCAGCTCTCCTGAGCCCTGCCTGGCCCTGGTGACAGTCTAGGTCCAGCGGCTGCAAGCCCTGCCCAGGGATGTGAACACATTGGGGAGGTGCCAGTCTCTGCTGGAACTGTGAGGCCACCACTGAGGGCTCCACGGCCCACAAAGGCTCCCAGGTCAGGCTGGGGCATGCAGGAGGCGGGCCTGGGGAGGGGGAGGGGGAGCCCTGGAGTCTGGCAGGTGAACTCTGAAGCTGTAGCAGAAAGCTTATTAGAGTCGGTGCAAATCCAGCCATTCAGCTTCACAGCAGGCCTGGCCTGGAGGGCATTCTGTGGCTAGACCGAGATGAACTTGGAGAAGTCAAGCTCCTCCTCAGACAAGTGGAGGGGAGGCCCTGGGATCGTGGCCCCCTCTGGGTCCCGGGAAGAGGCTTCAGCTTCCTCTGAAGTCTGTAAAGACAACAGTGGGGGTTGAGAAGCCGAGCTGAGGGGTCTCCAGGTAGCTGCTGGGTCCACCTCAGCCTTTTCCACTGTCTGGGCCTGTGTTCATCTAAGCAGCACAAGAACTAACAAGTTCTCCTCCCCAGAACCCCCAGGCTTTGACTCATGCCCACCTCCCCTCCATCCATCCCCTGAGAGAGCATCCTCATGGCCTCATACCAGGTTCTGGCTGCAGATGTTGGAATCCTGCCAGCCCAGAGCTCTTTAAGCTGTGACTCCTGACAAGCTATTCAAGAATTTTCTGGATCAGGGAAAAAGAGGAGGTAAAGTCAACAGCCCTGGTTTCCCGAGCGAAATGGCCCAAGCCTATGGTTGTGGCGGGGCAGGTGGGTGGACGCAGGGCAGCGGAGTTTGGGGAGCGGATGCTGAGGAAGGAGGTCCCCACTTCCCTGCATTGTCAGAGGAGCCGGGCTAGGTGACTCTGGGCTCCCAGGGCCCTCTGTCCCACCTGGCTTAGGCACCCGATGTCCCTGCAGGGACTGGAGGAGGGCTGGGGGCTGGCTCGAGGCCCAGCAGGCCCTGCAGTGTTGATCTTGGCGCACTCCTGGACCCAGCAGTTCTCCAGCGGCTGAAACAGAGATGGGTCAGAACAGCCCATTCTTGGGCCGGCCCCGTGGCCGAGTGGTTAAGTTCCAGCGCCCTGCTTTGGCGGCCCAGGGTTTTGCCGGTTCGGATCCTGGGCGTGGACATGGTACCGCTCATCAGGCCATGCTGAGGTGACATCCCACATGCCACAACTAGAAGGACTCACAACTAAAAAATACACAACTATGTACTAGGGGGGCTTTGGGAGAAAAAGGAAAAATAAAATCTTTAAAAAACAAAAACGAAAACAGAAAAAACTGCCCGTTCTTGGCAGTAGGGATGGTCTGTGAGTGGAACCAGAGGAGGGAAATGTAGCACGGGGTGGAGGGGAGGAAGCAGGGCTGCGGGGCCAGAGTCCTCAGGTCCAGTTTCCTGGTCTCAGGGGATCTTGGACAAGCCGCCTAACCTCTCTGAGGCTCGGCTTCCTCAGAGGTCAAATGGGGATACGACTTTTCCCCTCAGGGTTGTAATGAATATTCATGATAATGTTTTATCACTCAACAACTGGGAACCCCTGGAATGATTTTTTTGGATCATTTGTTTTCATTATTGTTCATTCTTGTTATTTCTATCCTTTAAGCAGAAAGAATGCACAGGCTGCATGTTCTTTCTAACAAGCCTGGAGACAGCAAAGTCGGATGCCTCAAAGATTCATGAATAACAAACAACACAGGAAGAATTCTTAAGACATCATCAGTCTGAGCAACTCCTCCTTGATCAGATGAGGAAACTGAAGCCCAGGGAAGAGACGTGGGTAGTCCAGAGTGAGCGGGGAAGCCCATCTCCAGCCCCGGCCCCCGCTGCCCCAACCGGTCCTCAGCTCAGAAAGCCAGGCCCCTCCACCCCCTCCTTCCTTGTCCTAGCATCTGGGCAGAGCAGAGGTGGGAGCTGGTGGAGGCCCAAGGCAAGCCTCCCAAGGGCACAGCTGTCCTCAGGTGCCCTGGCCAGCAAATCCCATGGCCCGATGGGCACTGAAGTCAAAGAAAGAAGCTCCCACTTTCTGGACACCTAGAGGTGTCTCACCTCACTCACCCCTAACCACAACCCTGTGAGATGGGAAACTGAGGCTCAGAGAGGTGATATAACTTGCCAGAAGTGACACAGCTGGCGAGCAGCTGAGCTGGGCCTTGTATTCATGACCATTTGACCTTAGACCCAAGCTCTTTTCCCATACTATGCTGCCATCCTGGCAGGGCACGCTGCACACTTCTCTTTATCTCCTTGTCCCTTGTCATGGGCCCCCTGCTTCTGTCAATACCCTTGCTGCAGGTGTTGGGGGCAGAGGTGGCTGTTTGAGTCATCTCTGGTGACACCTGCAGTCTTACAAGATAAAAATCAGAGCAGAATTCCTCGAATGAGAAATGACTGGGGGGATGCGGGGACAAAGGAATGGGGGAAGAGGAATGGAGATTTCACAAATGCCGTCACCTATGGTGACAAGTGCCTCACCTATGGTGAGGACATGGCAGAGCTGGGCTGGACCAGAGGACCCCCGACATCAAGTCCACTTCCTACGAATCCCATATCTACAGCTTTGTGATTCAGTCGAAACCCACACTGCTGACCACCGGCAGCCACGGAAGTGTCACCCACTCAAGGATGGCTGAATCTGAGGAAGGAACCTCACGGCACAGAGACCAAACCACACATGTAGGCAGCGGCCAGGACCACTGCCCTGCGTCCACTGTGGGTCTCGATCTCTCGTTGGTTCCTCTGCCACGCCGTGGACAACCGGAGGCATTTTCTGGGGTGATGGGTACTCGAGATATACATGAGAACCTCTGCTTCTGGACACTAGAAAATAGTAGCGAAGATGCCACAGGGAAGCCTGGAGAAGCTGGGGTGTGTCCTGCCCCAAGCCCCGCTCTCCCACCTGGGCCATTCCAGGAGTCAGGGCCCAGGCCACCCCACGCCCACGGCCCCAGGATGGGCCTTCTCCTGAGTCTGGGGAGACTCTTGGGCCGAGGAGTTGGTTGCAGCCCTCAGACCCCTTGCTCTTGGATGTGGGGGGGCAGGAGCACAGGGCACTGAGGCCACCCCGCAGACCTCAGTGAGTTTTCCTAGTTCTGCCTCTTTCAGGCTGGGTCTCTATGGGCAAGTTACTTATCCTCTCTGAGCCTCTATATGGTATTTTCTAAGAAGGGGGAAATAATTACACCTGGCTCATGCAGGGGTGATGAAGATTTAATGACCTATGGAAAGCCCCTGGCACACAGTAGGTGTTCAAGAAAAGGGTGAAAGGAGCACTTCTAGCAATGGCTCTCTGGGGAAGGAAAATGCTGGTCTGACCCCTAACGCTTCCCTCTGAGTTTTCACACCCCCTGGGGCTCTCTGGCAGAGCATCCCCTTCCCTCTTTGACCTGAATGTGGGCAAAGAAAACCCCAAACGCGTTCAGTTCTGCCTCCAGACTCTGCTAAAAACTGCAGAGAAGCCAAAAGGGAAATAAACCAAAGAAAAGCAAAACCTCTCAGCCAGCCACATTCACAGGGTCTTCCCCTGACCCCCTCCATCCTTCCCCAACAAGGGGCTGCCCCCCCAGCCCCTCTTCCCGCTGGCCCTGTGCCCTTTCCTGGCCCTCCCACAGGGCACTGGCCTCAGGCCCTCTTGTCCTCCCCACTGCCATGGATGCTCTCCCTCCTTCCCCAGACCCTCTTGTGGAGTGGGGTGGGGTGAGCCCCAGGCTGCATAGACAGGAGGCCGTGCTCTGGCGGTGGCAGTGGCATTGCCGGGACCTTTCCCACCATTGGCCTTGTGGAGCTTCCTGAGCCAAGGTCCAGCACCACGTTCCCACCCCAGCCCATCCCTAGGGGATGGGGCCTGAGTCTTTTGTCCTCGCTGGCGCCAGGAAAGGAGAGGTAGTCCTCTTTTCCTGTGCTCACATTTAAGGAAATCAGAGTGGAGGCATCTCAGTAAACAGCCAAGGGAGGAGAGGAGGGCTGGAGGTGGGGGGGGGGGGGAGGCGGTGCAGGTGGGGGGGCGGGGGGGTGCAGGTGGGCTAGCTCCCTGAGTGTGATTCTGCAGCCCTCCCTGTAGGAGCACCGTGTGTGGAGGGACAGTCTCTCTTTGTGGGGTCAGGGAAGGGCCCTGCAGTAGGCAGGCTCCCCTGTCCAGGAAGATGGGTACAGGAACTCACATTCTTTCTGCCCCCTGGTCCCCAGAGTGTCACCCTTGGCCTGGGTCTCAGGGCAGCCACACCACCTTGGTCTCAGAGCAGAGGAAAGCTCAAAGAAAACATTAGGGTGTTCTGGAAAGAAGAGAGATGAGAGTCGAGAAATCTGGCTCCTGCTCTCTATTTCGGCTAGCACCTGCTGTGTGGGCTTGGGTAAGACTTTTACCCTCTCTGGGCTCTGTTTCCTCTTCTGCAAAAGCAGACTAGAGTCTGAAGTTGTCATACTCTGGTGTGCTGTCAGAATCCCTGGGGGCTGTGTTTAAAATTCACGTTCCTGGGCCCCCCGAGAGGTTTCTGTTAGGATTGGCATGAAGGAGGCCCCTGCCAGGTGATCTGAAGGAGGGTTTGCACCAAATCTAGAGGAAGTCTGACTAGATGATGTCAAAGGCCTCCCCTGGATCCAGCTCTGATGTTCTCCAATGGGCAGAGGGCGCTGGGCCTGGGGAGGAGCCCTGCCTGGCACCTGCTGGGAAGCTGGGGTGATGGAGGGGACTCTGCTGGCTCACAGCCTGAAGGGCTGGTCTCGGGGCTCACACAGACTCCCCAGAGGTGGGAAACAAGCCAGGCCTTGAGGTCAGTGGTGGAGGACCAGGCAGGGAGCGGCAGGGGGGGGCCCAGGAGCCTGCCTTCCAGCCCCGCCTCCATCCTTACCGAGTGTGGCAGGTGCACCTTCTCCATCCTCTGTGTCTCAGTGGCCAGTTGAGCTGAAAGAGACGGGAAGCCGCACCTTGAAGCCAAGGGCAGCCAGGAGTAGCCTGCAGCTGCTCCCACAGAAGAGGAGCGGCCCGTGCACCTGGGCTTCCCCGAGGGAGGTGGCAGGCAGTCTGGGCAGGGTAGCCCCTTTCAGCTGGGACCCTTGGCAATGACCCAGCCTTTGGGATCAGTACACGGAACCCCCCTGTGGGGCAGAAACCAGCTGGGGACGTAATTCTGTGCACTAGGTCGTTGCTTCTTAAAACTCAGGGTGCATACAGGACCCTGGGAAATTCTATTAAAATGCAGATTCTAATTCAGTAGGTGGGGGGTGGGACCTGAGAGTCTGCATTTCTAACGGGCTATTAGGGGATGTCACTCCTGCTGGCTGGGGACCACAATTTGAGAGGCAAGGTGCTAAGAGGCTCTGAGGCGACGGGAACGCTCCCATGCTGTGTCCTCCCTGACTCTCTGAGGGAGCCTGGGGACATTGGTAAAGCCGACAGTTCTTCCCAGGGGTCACACAGGGAGGAGTCGGGAGGCAGGCCCAGGATCCCCCCACGGCCACCGCACTGGGACAACATTGCCAACTTGCAAAGTGCATTCACACACATCTTCCTGGCGCCTCTGATTCCTAGCTGTGCAAACACAGGGCAAGCTACTCAGCTGCTCTGTGCCTCAGTTTCTTCCCCTGTAAAATGGGGGAACTTGTAATAAGTAGTTCCTAACTAACTCCACAGTATGGAGATTAAAGGAGATAGAAGCACTGTAAGCCACCCAACAATGCTTGGCCCGTCGTGGCTGCTATTACTGTTATTTCTGTTAATGCTCTTAATCTGTGCTGTCCAGCACAGGCATCACGAGCCGTGCCCAGCCACGGAGCACTGGAAAGTGACTACTCTGAATGACACCAGGTTTCCAAGGAAAAACATGAATGTAGAATGTGTATTATTAATATTTTTATATTTATTCCCTGTTGAAATGATAATGTTTTGGATATATTGTGTTAAATAAAGTACATATTAGGACTAACGTCACCAGTTTCTTTTCACTTTTTTTTCATGTGACTACTGGAGAATTTTAAATTACATATGTGGCCCGTACTCTATTTCTGTTGCACCCATATCTGAGGAAGACTGAGGCTCAGGGAAGTGAGGTGATCTGCCCAAGGTCACATAGCTCAAAAGTGGCAGAGCTGGGATTTGAACACAAGCCTTGAAAGGGACTGAGAAGCTCTAGAAACCCAGCAGCAGATGTGGGGCCATGATGTCTGTCCTGCTCAAGTTCAAGTCCTCGGTCCTGTGCTCTTCCCTATAGTCAGCCCTCAGGCAAGGAGTTGGACCTGCAGTGGCCCAGACCCTCCCACGCCCTCCCGTCTGCCCTGCTCACCTTCCTTCCTCCGCCGGAGCAGGTACCTGCCGAGGGCGGCCAGGCCTGCGGTCAGCAGAAGGCTCAGCAGCACCAGGACTGGGGCCAAGATGCGGACCATGGGGATGGACACCCTGCGGGAGGGACGGAAGGAGCCCGGTGGCTGTCACCAGACATCAGTGGCACGTCGTGCACCTCGGCATTCTCATTCTGAGTCCCAGCCATGTCCCTTGTCTTCCCAAGGAGATCAGAGGGCACCAGGGACCACAACGCCTGGTCGGTCCCAATGGAAGGGACCTCAGCCCCCATCGCCAACCCCAGGAGACACTTTCGGCCGGGTCTGAACTTGCCAGCAGCTACCTGGATGTCAGCACCCGAGCACGGTTATATATACAACCCCCTAGAGCCAACCCTGCAGGCTGGGACTCCAGGTGGGTAAGAAAGAAAATTTTCTTATGTCGACTGAAAGGAAGAGTCTGGGTAAAGGTTAATTAAGGGAGTTTATTTGATAACGCAAGTGAGGAGTTTGAACCCCGGGAAACAATTCAACAGCGTATTCTGAGGACCTGCTCTGAGGCGTGTGAGTCTAAGTGCAGCTGCGACTCTTGCACAAACAGCGCACACGCAGGGAAGAGGGCAGGACAAATGCCTTACAACCAGAGTTCATAATGTCAAAAAAGAGAGAGGACATCCGGGCTTTTCTCTGGATTATACACGGAAGGTACACAAACAAGAATGTCTTGGTTGTACATCAAACAAGGTCAGAGATGCCGACGTCTACATGTGGGGGAGGCAAGGCCCAGGGCTGTTGATTAGTCCCTCGGTCTCTAAGAAACTCCCCCGGGAAATGTGTGCGCCAGCTACCCTTTGTTTCTTCCTGTGGGGGGTCTGTCCCGCTGGTGTCTTCGGTCATGAGGTGAGGGGCTGCAAGGTCATTTGATGCAGGCTTCTGAGGCTGTGTCTCGGGACAGCACAGACGTTGTCGTGCTGACTCTAAGCCTCTCCAGTTTGCTTGCTATGTTCGCCCGTTAGACCAGGGAGAGGGTCCCACATATGCTTGGCACCAGGTCCAGTGCAAAGTGGACAGGCGAAAGCTACTGAACTGGGTGGCTGTCTCTGAAGCGGAAGCAGGGAGAGAGGTGGGAACTGCGGCTGCGGTGGACCCCTCACCGTGGTGGGCCTGTGTGTCCAGCAACGGGGCCACTGGTCCCTGAGTGTAGGCCGTCCCCGACTCGAGGGCCCTGCTGAGGGGGACGGGGACAGAGTCTGCCCTCTGTGCTACGAGCTGTGGCCACGACCAGAAGCCGTGTTTGCCCGGAGGAAGGAGTGTCAGGTTTCTATTTGCTCAAAGGCACCTTGTGGTTTGGGGATGGCCCGAAAGGAGACCAAGGGCTCACCTGGACTTGGAGCTGCGGCTGCTGGGAACAAGACTGGTCTCTGCCGAGGTGGAGTCCAGCTGCGTGGCTGGGCGGGAGGTCCCTGCATGAGGAGAGGTGGCTTCGTGAGGAGGGGTCCCCGTGAACGGAGAGGTCACTGCGTGAGGAGAGGTCCCTGTGTACGGAGCGGGTCCCGCGTACAGGGAGGCTTGCGTGTGCCTGGACGCGGAGGTCCCTGTGAACGGAGAGGCCTCGGCCCCTGTCTTCTGCTTGGCTGTGGTGACTGTCGGGTGGAGACCAGGAGAAGCTACAAGTCCAAAAGCAGTGCCTCAGCACCTTCCCTGACCCTTGAATCCCAGCCTCCCCAGACCTCTGACCCTTGACCTCTGAACCCTAGGCTCCCTGAGAATAATGTCTCAGAACATTTGCAGCTAGAAGACACCCCAGGAAGCAAACAGAGGCCTAGATGAAGCCATTTGAAGGGAGCAGGCCACCCCTCAGGCTCGCCCCAGGCCTCTGCAGAGCTTCCAGCCCCTTTTCGGGCCGGCAGCCTGTTCTCTCTGCCAGGAGACGCAATCACCCCCACCTCCATGATCCATTCCAGGGACCACTAAGCAGACACCTTCCTGCCCCCCCTACAGTCCCAGCCAACTGGCACCTCTGCCCTCACCGGAAGGTCCTCATGTCACCATCACATGCCCACTCACCACCTAGGCCTCAGGAAGGGCTGAGCTCCTTCAACAGCCATGGGGTTGGCAGGGCAGGGTGGCAGGGACCAGTCCAGAGGCCAGAGCCCAAGGCCTAGCCTCTCCTCTCTCCCCTCAGACCCCAGGGGGAGCACACAGAGCATAGACTGGGTCTACTTTCCAGCTCTGCTGCTTCCTGTGTGACCTTGAGCAAGTGGCCCAACCCGTCTGAGCCTCCGGTTCCTCGGCTGAGAGTCCAACTCCAGGATGTGAGGGCCATAAAGTGTCTGGCACCAGGCAGGCATTCACTGGATGTTTCTTTAAAAAAGAGCAGAGGAGGGGCAGGGAAACCATTCACTCACTCAATTCTGGGGGCTGCGTTTGCCAGGTTTTTGCCTTGGGCTGGAGGCTCCTTGTGGCAAGAGGCTGGAAGGAGGGCGTGGGGGAGGGAAGACAGCAGGGACCTAGAGGAAGGAGAGAGGCTGGTCTCAGGGGAGACAGGATCACTGCTCTGAGCCAGATTTCCTGTCCTGGGAGCAGCCAGCGCTTTCGCACCCCCACCTCTGCTCAGAGCATCGCCTCTTCTCTCCCCAGCCACTCAGGAGCCACGGACAGGAGATTCCAGCTGATTCTTCCCCTTCTGCAGTCCCCTTGGCTTCCTGCTTAGCTCAGACCTTCTGCCTCCCTTGTCCTCTAACTGCCCACCCGCCTGCCCTTTCTATGCCACCTTCACACCAATGCCAGCTCTGTCTCTGAAATACATCTTGGATCGCATCGCTCCCTGCTTCAGAACAGCCAGTGGCTCCCCAGTGCCTATAAGTGAAGTTCCAACTTTTTAGCGTGCCTTTCAAACTCAGACTTCAACCCACCTTGTCAGCTTCACCTCTTCCCCATCCGGTGCGCCAGCCATACGCAGTCGGCTCTATTCCCAATGAAGTGAGCTTCCAGCCCGCTTCCACGACTCTGACATACTGTTCCTCTGTGTGCGATGCTTTTCCTTTCCATCTCTGCCTAACACACTTCGTTCTGTCCTTCGGGGCCAGCTCACAAGTCAACTCCTCCCTAACGCCTTCCCCAGAAGGCGCAAATCCCTGTCCTTTGTGTGCCCACAGTACCCTGTGCACCGTCAAGGCAGCTGATACCCAGTGATGCTGCAACAGGTCGTTTCCTGGGTCTCCCTACTAGGCTGGGACCCCTCAAAGGCAAAACGCCTATTCTCTGTGCCCAGTGCAGTGGGCGGAAATCCCGTGTGGCCAAATCCCCAGGAGCCACCGAGCTCCGGGCTCCCCCATGTCCATCAGTCGGCCCCTTCTGCCTTCATGCCCTCACACTCTCCCGCTCCCTGCCACTCTCTCTTGTGATACCAGGCCAGTTCTTCTCCAACGTTTCTGAGTAAATGATCAAATCTTCTGCAGATAAAGAGTATTTATTTTTTCTTTTCCAATCTTTATACTTCTTTACCTTGCCATATTTCATTGCCTAGGGCCTCCAGGCAATGGTGAACAAAAGAAATGATAGTGGGTCCTCTGGTCTTGTTCTGACCTTCCTAGAAATTCTTCTAACGTTTCCCCAGACTCAATGGTGTGCTGGAGACGGCTCACGCTGGCTCGGGAGAGCTGAGCATTCACTTCTCAGGGATTTGGGGAGCCAGTTGTTAAATTGTTAGTAGCTGGAAATTGGCCAAGCCAGGGGCATTTACAGCACAGAAATTGGCAGGCACTACAAGTCAGAGTTTCCTCTGCCAGTGGCTAAACATTTTTAGCCTTCTTTATTTTCAAAACCCCAACTGTCATCAGAGAGAGGTCCACAAGGTCTGATACAGGAGGATAATATAATTCTGCAGATATTATACATAAATAAATGATTATAAATGAGGGTGAGAATAAAAACAGGAGAGCCGAAAATATAGGTCAAATTGATCACACTAGGTAAAAATGAGGTCTGAATACTGATAAGAACTGGAAGAGATCATAGAATCTTGTAAATAATGGAGAACAAGTTCAATGTGTTTTTGGTGCTGCTGTTATTACTTGCTGAGTTTATCTTTATTTCCTTAAATTAAAATGAAGACCCACGGCTGACGGGGACCTGGCAGTGGGGATGGGCCTGGGGATGGGATGAATCCGAGCGATGGGGCCAGGAGAGGGACAGAGCAGACACCAATGCCTGAAGGGACCTGCATTCGAATCCCGGCTCCACCACTTCCTGCCGGGGGATTAGAGGAAAATCATTTCATCTCTTGGAGCCTTGGTTTCCCATCTGTGAAGTGGGACACAAAGACTGACCTCGCCCTCACTGGCCGGCAGACTCGGGCTGCCCATTCCCCTGGGCCCTCTCTGGCTTCCTTCTCCTCTGCTCAGCAGGTCCAGGTGGGATTCTGGGCACCCAGAGAGGGGCTCCAGCCCCAGCCCGGGCCCCATGGCTCCAGCCCCAGCCCCCTAGTGTCCCTGAGCCCCACAAGCCCCTCCGAGGCTGGTCCCCAGGCACTGCTCGCACCTGCCCTCGGGACTTGAAGATCTGGGGAAGGGGAGGCCAGAAGGGAGAGCCGAGGCCACAGCAGAATGAGGCCAGTGTGGCCATGGCTTAGGTGACACTGTGGAGCGGGTCCCAGAGCCACTGATGGTGGGCCGAGCCTGAGGAATCACTCAGGAATCTCTCTGACCCCAGGGAGGGAGTCTTTCTATTCTGTGGCGTGTCCATCTTGTCCCCAGCCCATGGCAATCTCTCTCCCCCATGTGGGCAGAGAGGAAAGGCCCTGAGCATGAAGGAGACAGGTCTGTGTTCAATCCTGCTCTGCTACCTACTGTGACCTTGGGCAGCAGGAGTGACAGAGCAGCCGAGGCTCGGGTGACACTGTCTGTGCCCCCGATGCTGCTGAGCACTGGACCTCTGCCATCTCACCGAGTCCTCCAGACCCCTGATGAGGTTGGCGCGAGCATTACGCCCCCTTGCGACGGGGAAACCGAGTCCAGCAGTGATTACCCACCCACACTCCCTCCTCCCGTCTGCATCTCCTGTCCCCCAGCCCGGGAAGGAGAGACATGTGTTACCTGGAAGGACACGCAGAGACACCAAGAAACTCCAATCAAAGCCCAGTCTTGAGACCCCACACCAGTACTTCCCGGCATCCTGCAGGGTGAGGTTCCTCAGGGTCACGGTGAGCGTGAGCTCCTTGGGGCTGTCCCAGACGGACACCCTGCCTGCCGTCCTCTCTTGGCCATCTTCCTCCGCATAGATAGTGCCTGAGCAGCGGGAGATCAGGAGACCGCCCTCCCTGCACCAGTATTTCTTGTGCTTCCTCAGCTCCTCCCCGTAGGTGCACTGCAGGGACAAGGTGTCACCTTCAAATCCGCTGATCTCCTTCGGGCCCACCAGGACTCCATAACCTGAAACCACAGCAGGGATGAAGGTCGGAATTCCCTGGATTCAAGTACCAGGGTCAAGACCAGGAGGCACCTCCTGAGTCATCCCCTTCTGGGGGCAGCCCTGTAAGACCTGGTACTCCCTTTCCCCACCAGGGGACCTTGGGACAGAGCTGTGGCTGCTTCCCCAAACCTGGTATGTTGAAGGGAAGCTCTAGATTTAGACAGCCTGGAGTTTGAATCCCAGCACTGCCACTACATAGCTGTGTGACCCTGAGGAAGTTGCTTGACCTCTCTGGACCTCTGAGTTTTCTCATCTATAGATGACGATAATGTCCTATTTCATTGAATTAAGATGCTATCATATGTAAGATCTACCATAATTTTGTATACCACTAACAAAAAACATTTTCGACTGAACAACTGACGTCAGTTATAAGATGCATCCTGATTTTTTATGTTAAAAGGTAAAAAAGAGAGAAAGAAAGAAAGAAAGTAAGAAAGAAAGTAAGAAAGAAAGAAAGAAAAGCAGGCCTGTGAACTGATGAAATGGGATAATTCTGTGTCTCTCAGGGTTGTTGCGAGTGGTATAGCAGAGGTTCAAGAAATATTTGCTGAGTTTAACACGGCAACCATATAGGCGTGTCTGGTGGGCTCCAGGCTTGGTGCAGGATAGGGAAAGGACGAGGGAGGTAAAGCTTCTCTCTCAGCCACCCAGCCCCGAAGGGGTTGGTACCCATGGGTCTGGGAGAAGATCTGGCTCTGGATTCCAGAAACAGCAAGTGGCGGCCCCTCTGAGGGCTGAGGACCAGTGGGGTGGGGTGAAGCCTGCGAGGAGCCCGCAGCGGGGCTGGGTCACACCAGAGCGCGTTGGGGAAAGAAAACGTTGGTTCAGGAGGTCCTCTCTCTGTGGACCCGAGGGGCGAGCTCGGGGATGAGCCCCACATCCCTCCACCACTCCCCCTGCTCCATCTCACCTGGGAGCACGAGGCAGCCCCACAGCAGGACCAGGGGCCGCATGGTGGGCGCTGGACCCGCGGAGCACACGCCGGGAACTGGGAGCTCCTCGCTGGGCCGCGCGGCTTTGACTTCCTCCAGATGTGCCCGATCAGGACGAGGAAGGGAGGGGAGGCGCCTCTGCCTTCCCTTTCCTTACAGCCCCGCGGCTCACCTCCCCCTCCCCGCCCTAAAACCCTCCTAAGCGCCCCTCTCAAAGCCGCGCCCCTCCAGGGGGTCTTAACCATCCCGCCAGCCGAGCGCCCTGCGGGGTCTGTGTGTAGCATTCTGGGAGTCCATGAATTTGGATGTGAAAAAATTACATATTGACTTTCACTACCCTTTAAAAATTACATATTGACTATAGCATTTATCTTTTCCTTCTGAGTGTTAGCTACGCCTGTCACCAATAAAAAATTACAGACACTGACACATCAAGTTGTCGCCCATAGCTCGAAATATCAAGTGTGCTCCTTAGTGCTCGGAAAATAGTTACCGGACGCACCACTAGAGCTGGTTATTTAAAGCGCTAATGAAGCACGTTTCTTACTATGTTACACAATTATAAATATTTTGATAACCACTTCAATATTATTGGTTTTCTCTTAAGTGTATGTATTTCATTTCGTATATTTAAAAGACCATTGCTCTGAAAGGGGGTCCATAAGTTTTCTCAGACTGCCCAAGCGGTCAATGGTCCAAAGGTTAGGGGCCCCTGCAGCCGTGACCCCTGCGCCCTGGTTCCCCAGCGCCTCCCGGAGGGCGACGTACCGCCCTTGGCCACAGGGCGGCGGTGCAGGCGGAGGTGAGGACGGCTGTAGGGCTGGGCCGAGCGGGGTGCCGGAGCCGCCGGCAGGCGGCGCTGCAAGGCCGGTCTCTGCACGCGCGCGGAGCTGACTCGGCCTTTAAAAAACCGGAATTCCAGGTTTTCCAGCGCAGAATTGAACGCTCCTTGAAAGGAACAAAACAAACACGCGCGCTAGGGGGAGCCCGGACACATCATTTTCAAGAATAGTTCCGTCGGGTTTTTTCTGATGGCAAAGTTCATAAAGGTTGGAAGCAAAATTTTACGCAATACAGAAAGGCAAAAAAAAAAAAGATAAAAAAGAGTGGGAACGTTTCCTGTCATTCCCATTCTCCCTTAGAAAACCAGTTTGGCACATATGCTTCCATGTGCACAGCTGGAATTGTACCCACCTGGCGGGTTAGTGTTTGAAGCGTTAACTGAGGGGTTCTGGGAGGGGAGACTGTGATTCTGGTGACATGAGGAGATGCGTTTTGATTTCGCAGTGACTGGGGGGCGCTGCTGGCTTTGAATGGGCAGGAACAGAGATTCACGTTGCTGAAAACCCTGTGACAATGATCTCAGCCCAGGTCCTGACCCCGCGCACACGTACACACTACAAAAGGATATTGGTTTTTGCAGTTTTAAAAACACAGATTAAAATAATATTTATTCTAGCGTTCGATAGTATATTTCTGTGCTTTCTTTTTTTTTGTCCTTTTACAGAATAATTTCTGATCTTACTTTTCTTAAATCCTAACTTATTTATTATAAGCAGGGCAAGCATCTGACACTTCATTAGATTTTCTAGTGTCACGGGGTCTGAGCACTGACATTTTGAAATATGTGGTATTTGGCTGCAAGCTGTTTTCCTTTTATTTTCCTCTCTATTACAGCTCAAGTATTATATTGTGATTTTTAAAAATTAAGTGTGTGAGAAGGCATATTATTTATGATTGTCATTTCAGGAGAATAAAGGAAGTGTTACCAAAAATTTTATTTTATTTTATTATGACTTTTTTCTGTGAGGAAGATTGGCTCTGAGCTAAAATCTGTTGCCAATCATCCTCTATTTTGTATGTGGGATGCTGCCACAGAGTGGCTTGATGAGTGGTGTAGGTCTGCACCCGGGATCCAAACCAGCAAATGCCGGGCTGCCAAAGCGGAGTGTGTGAACTTAACCACCACACCACTGGGCAGGCCCCCAAAATTTTATTTTTAGGAAGAGGGTGTTGGGTCTGCTGTGCATCAACCCTGCCCTCTTCTTGCACACTGTGAGGTCCTTCCCTCTGCCCCTGAGCCCCAAACCCAGCGGGAGCTAGGCCTGAGGACCCCTGCTCCTACTGCAAGGGGTGTGTGGGGGCAATGGATAGCTCCCCACCGCCGTGGGTTTGGGGATCTGCGTGGAGAGGACACTTGTGTCCTGCTTCCTGTCCAGGATAGTGGGAGGTGCCCTGCCATCACAGGACGGGAGAGCACATAGGATGGGGGCAAAAGGCTCCTGGCCCAGTGGGCTTGTGGCAGCCTCATCACATCCGCCTGACATGCGTGTGCCCAGGAGAGGCTTGGCTGTGCCTGGAGGCCCACGGCTGGGATGAGGGGCTGGACAGCGGACATGG
Organism: Equus asinus; assembly: GCF_041296235.1. Taxonomy (NCBI): domain Eukaryota; kingdom Metazoa; phylum Chordata; class Mammalia; order Perissodactyla; family Equidae; genus Equus; species Equus asinus. Next base: position 42,758,180 of record NC_091802.1, on the reverse strand, counting down.
GGAGGAAGAAACAGCCACACCAGAGCCCAGAGGAAGCCGGAGAACCCAGCGGATGCTAGCACGGCAGGCAGTGACGAAGGCTGCCCCTGCTGCTCTAGGCTCCAATGCTTACTAAAGACCTCCAGGACTGAGAACCCCCTTAGGGAGAAGGGAGGGTCGGGCAGAACTCTAAAGAGACTGTTTACTCCACTCATCTAAGAAAACATGGACTGAAACTTAAGTCCCAGCTGCAGGGTAGGGTTTAGAAAGGTCTGTTAACAGGACAGACAAAATCTGGCCAAAAAAGGGCCAGCTGGACAGGTGCCACTTAGTCACCCCAGTCCAATTTCTCTCTGGTTTGGACTTGCTTGAACTAAGTCACTTCCACAGACCTAAGATGGTTCTTTGTTCCCCTTAGATCAGGGTTTCTCAACATCAGCACTAGTGACACTTGGGGCCAGATAATTCTTTGTTGGGGGGCAGGTATCCTGTGCATTATAGGATTATGTCGTCACAGGCAGTGCTAGAAAACGGCAGCCCTCTCCCCCGAGTGTGGCTGGGGCCGTCCCTGTCACCCTCCAGCTGTGGAGCGGCAGTGCAGATCACACCCCCGCTGCAGGCGAGCCGGCTCCCAGGAGAAAGCGATGAAGAGGCACACGCCTGGATGGAAGGCTGGATGGCACACGCCTGGTTTCTCCTTCCCATTCATCAAATACATGAAGGCGTGGAGAGAGACCGGGGTGGTACCCCAGGAGGGCTCCCTCCTCCCGGAAGGAAGTGTCAGGAGTGAGGAAGATGTGTCCCCAACAAAGATGGGTGAGCCACAAGCTGGAAAGAGCCTGGGCCCCCACATCACCACTTGGAAGAAAGCTGCCCCCACAGCTACCAAGCCTGCTGCAGCTTTGGGGGGAGCAAGCCGACTTTGATGTTTTACCACTGAGACTTTATCGTTGGCTTGTTGCTGCGGCATAGCTAACCCACCGCAAAGTTTTTAGTTTCTTCACACACATTTCATCCTCTATTCCACCAGCAGCTCCTCCATCCCTAGCAGGTTACAAACTCAATTTTTGAAATTCCTCCGCTGAAGCAAATCTGAAAACTCCTTTCAAGATTTTTTTTTTTTTTTTTTTGGTGAGGAAGATTGGCCTGGAGCTAACATCTGTGCCAATCTTCCTCTATTTTGTATGTAGGATGCCACCACAGCATGGCTGGATGAGTGGTGTGTGGGCCTGTGTCCAGGATGTGAACCCACAAATCCTGGGCTGCCAAAGCATAGCATTCGAACCCAATCGCTACACCACCGGGCCAGCCCCTCAAGATTTTTATGTTGACTGTTTTAAGGATTTTTTTTACTTCTAGGAATGACAGCGAAATGATGAGGGAGGGCAGCCATGGAAAACAACGTAATTAGGACCATCCTCCCTCAGAAGCTCGACGAAATACACACACTTTAAAATCCTCTCAAAAACGTTGAAAGCTAAATGCAGTGTGGTAACTTGGGTCGGATCCCAGAGCAGAGAAAGGATATTAGCGGAAAAACCAGTGAAATACTAATAAAATCTGGAGTTCAGTTAACAGTACTGCACCGACGTTAATTCCTTAGTCGTGACCGATGTACCACAGTTGTGTAAGGTGTGAATGCGAGGGGAAGCAGACAGAGGGTAGGCTATTCAGGGACTTTCTGTACTACTTGTGTAACTTTTCTGTAAATCTAAAATTATTCCACAATATAAAGTTTATTTAAAAGAAAAAAACAAGCGGTGAAGAGCTAACAAGAGCCTGAAGGATTAGCAGGCCGCGGTCTGCAGGCAGAAGCCCAAAAAGATGGGCCGAGCATGCGCGGTGCGTGCGCCCTGGGGAAGCTCTTACTCATTCAGAAGCAGCAGTTCAGCCGCGAGCCTGGAGTCGGGGGCCCTCCAAGGCGGGATCTGGTATATGTACGTTTCCTTTTTCTTTTTTTAAAGATTGGCACCTGAGCTAACAACTGTTGCCAATCTTCCTTTTTTTTTTTTCCTGCTTTTTCTCCCCAAATCTCCCCGGTACATAGTTGTATATTTTAGTTGTGGCATGTGGGACACTGCCTCAGCATGGCCTGATGAGCGGTGCCATGCCCGCACCCAGGATCTGAACCGGTGAAACCCTGGGCCGCGGAAGCGGAGCGCGGGATCTTAACCACTCGGCCACGGGTTGGCACCTGGTATATGTTTCTTAATCCCTTTAGGACCCCAAAGGGCTGCACTTTGAGAGAAGGGCCACCGTGGACTTTCACTCAACTTCCTGTCACTTAGGTGTCCCAGGAAACTTCAAGCTTTGAACTTGAATTAAAAATGGTACTAGTCTGGTAGCACCCTCCCTACACCTAGTCCCCAGGTACCTTAAAGATACCAATGGAAAATTCCTTCTGGAGGAAAATAGTGTAACCCTAAGTCTTGAATTATTTTAAAAATTGTTTTTTCACATCCAACTCAAGATACAATCAAAGATAACCAGATGTGTGGGGAGACGAGACTCCATAGAGGAGAACGAGCAGACAGCCACAACCGACGGAGCCGTGGAGACCCCAGGTACTGCAAAGAGCGGGAACAGCCTTCGCACAACTGTCCTGACTATGTTCAAGGAGGTAAAAGGCAAGCTTGAAATTTTTGGCAGAGAACTGGAAATTATAAAAAATGACAAAGCAGGGGACAAGGGTTTTGTTGGTTTGGATCCTGGGCGTGGACGTGGCCCCGCTCGCTCATCAGGCCACGCTGAGGCAGCGTCCCACATGCCATGACTATAGGACCCAAAACTAAAAACATGCAACTATGTACTGGGGGGCTTTGGGGAAGAAAAAGCAGAAAAAAAAAAAAGATTGGCAACAGTTGTTAGCTCAGGTGCCAATCTTTAAGAAAAAAGGAAAAAATGACAAAGCAGATTTTAAAAAGAACAACATAAAATTCTATAATTGAAAAAATACGATAATTAAAATTAAGAATCTGGTGGATGAGTTCCAGTTTAGACACAGCTGAAATGATAACAGTGAACCAGAAGATGTATCAGGAGAAGCTGTCCAGAAGGAAACACAGAGACACCGAAGCACGGAAAACGGGGAAGAGAGGGTGAGAGAAATGGGGGTTAAAACAGTGAGAATGTGGAACATGCATTTTACTGGAGACCCAGAGTGAGAGCAGACAGAGGCTGTGATACAAGCAGCAACGAAATAAATAATTGCTGAGAATGTTCCGAATGTGAAGAAACACCGTGTGTTCTTTAATACATTTGTGTGTGTGCATGTGTGTTTATAATATTTGGGGTGCTGAAGCCTCTGGCCTGGGGCATGGGACGTACAGCCCCATGGGACATGATCGATGATGACGTTGGCTCCCTAGAGGAGTGGGGGAAGGTGTCTTTTCAGTAAGTAGCGTTGGGAAACGCAGGTACCCACAACGAAAAACTATGACACTTGATCCCTGTCCCCATAACACACACAAGTCAGTTCTAGGTGGATTATAGAACTAAATGTGAAAGGCAAAATGATAAAGCTTTTTGAAGATAATATAGCATATCTTCATGGCCCGAGGGTAGGAAAAGAGTTCTTAAACAAGACCCAAAAAGTACAGACCACAGAGGAAAAGACTGACAAATTAGGCTGTGTTAAAATTAAGAACTTCCTCAAAAGATACCATGAAGAGCAAAAAGACACACTCACAGGGTGGGAGAGAATATCAACAACACACATTACAGATGACAGGCATAAATTGTAGGGAAAAAAAAAGATAATGTCGAGTGAAAGAATCCAGACATTGGAAAGACATATTGTGTGATTCCATTTAGAGGCAGTTTTGAAACAGACCATATGAGAGGGTACGGTGTTGTAATATACATACTTAGATGGTAAAACCAGAAAGCAGAAGCAATCACTGAAAAAGTCAGGGCAGTGGTTATCTTCGTGGGAAGATGCTGTGATCTGCGAGGGGCACACGGGGCTTCTGAGGGTGGCAGAGTTTGTTTCTTCATCCGGTGGTGGCTACACAGGCGTTCACTTTTCATCAATTTGTGAAGTTGTCTTGTTTATGCACTTGCCCGTGTGCGCATTCTATTTCACACACACACACACACATTTTTTTTTGAGATGGGGTAACAAAAACAATGAACAATAGGAAAAGCTATCAAAAATCTCCAAAAAAGGTAGTCACAATGCTTTCCTTGTTCTCACTGAGATGTAAATGGGCTGAGGCCACCTGTTCTCAGATCCTCCTGACTCACCTTGAAGCCCATTGGGGAGGGAGCCCATTTCTCCTCTTGGAATCATTCCCCGTTGCCTCTCCGTTTGTGCCTGGGCTGAATGCCAAACCAAATGGTGCAGACCTCTAGGCTGAAGCAGATTCTCTCTGTCACCTCTTCGAGGAGGATCATTGACACTCTCTTTTCCAGACTGTGCTTCCTATAGTCTCCTGTCCCGGTGAAGATGGACCCCCAGATCATTCAATCCTCTGACATTGAAGTCATCTTCCTGTTTCATCCTCGGCTGCCCCGGCCGGTACATTCTGACTGGGTCCTGGCTGGGTGAGGCGGCCCCTTCCTGAGCTTCCAGCTGTCTTGGTCAACTCTGCTCTGAGTCACCTTCTCTGTCCTGGGGCCAGCCCTCCCTCGCACTCCAGCTCTAAACTCTTGCTCATCCAAATATTTCTCCCTGCTTGCTTTTCTTTCCAGCCTGCTTGCCCACGTATCCTCTGGGCTGAAGGACATGTCCATATCAACATTTTAGTAAATAATGCTAAATCGTCTTCCAGAAAGTTTGCACCAGATAACACTCCTTCCAACTGTGTAAACATGTTTATTTCCCTACATCCTTGACAGTACTAGATGTCAACACACTTGAACATTTTTGTCTTAATAGGTGAAAAGAGACGTCACTTTTTATTTTGGTTTAGAATTCTTTGATTACAAATGAGGTTGTGCATCTTTTTGTGTGTTTATTGGCTGTATGTATTTCTTTTGTAGCAGCTATTTTCTTTGACCATTTTTCTTTTTTTTAAATCTTATTGATTTGTGTTTACTTTTTTAAATTAAGGGATTTAACTGTTGATTGCATATCTTGCATATGATATATCATGTTACAATATTTTTGTCTATAAAAATGTTTACATTTTAGTGACATATCTGTCTTTTTTTTTTTCCTGAGGAAGATTAGCCCTGAGCTAACATTTGTGCCAATCTTCCTCTATTTTGTATGTGGGACGCCTCCACAGCATGGGTGATAAGTGGCGTAGGTCCACACCCGGGATCTGAACCTGCAACCTTGGGCTGCCGAAGCAGAGCGCACTGAACTTAACCACCATGCCTCAGGCCAGCCCTTCTATCTTTTTCTCTATAAACTGGGTTTGGATTTCGCTTAGAAAGGCCTTCCCTCACTCCAAGATTATAAAAATAAATCCACTGGCAAAGTATTTTGGTATGAGGAGTGAGGTAGGGATCCAGGTTCCTTTTTGTCCTTTTGCATAAAGAGTAGCTAGTTGTCCCCACACTATTTTTTTTTAGTAATTCCTCTCACCCACTTATTTATAATGTCATCTTTCTAAAAAGTTAAATTACCATATACATGAGGACTATTTCTGTACTTTCTCTTCTGTTCTATTTGTCTAGCTGTTGATGGTTTCTTCAGTGCTAAACTTTAAAAAATTGTTTTCACATCAGAAGTGTTTCGGATCTGATAGGGCTAGCGCTGCCCGCCACCCACCCCACCTAGTCCCATAGCTCTTCCTGTTCAGAATTTTTCTGATATTCACCAATGCTCATTTTTCCTGATAAATTTTAGTAGCATTAATAAGTTCCCTCTGAAAATCCTTTTTATATTTTAATTGGCATTACATTGGGTTTGGAGATTATTTTAAAGTGAATTGACATATTTACAGCATTGAACTATCTTTGTCCTTACCTATTTGAGTTATAGCTTGTTGTACATGTCCTTTACTAGACTTTTAAAGGTTTTTTTCCCCACATATCAAAAGATCCTTCACTTTTCCTATTAAGTTTACAACTTGGTATTTAATGCTTTGGTTGGCATTTTTTCTTTCCTTATAATTATTTATTTTGATTCATAGGAAAGTCATTGACTTTTTAATATCAATTGTGTACTTTGCCATCTTATTTAATTTTCTCATCATTGCTATTTTTAGCCAATTCTTTGGCGTTTCTAGGTACACCGTGTATCACCTGGGCTGCCTCCTTCTTTCTAGTGTCTACGCCTGTCATTTCTTTTTCTCCTCTACTCACATTGACCAACAGGCCCAGAGGGACGTTAAATGACTCTGGTGACGGGAGGCCCCTGAGGTTGGATAATTACATTCAAGCTCATTTACAGTTGATATGTCTTCTTGATCAATTGATCCCTTACCATTATGAATATCTCCCCTTATCCCTGGTAATATTTCTTATTTCGAGGTCTACTTTGCCTAATATTAGTCACTTCAGCTTTCTTAATCAGTATTTCCATGGGAAATATTTCTTCGTTCCTTTTCCTTTAACATATCTGTGTCTTTATGTTTAAAGTGAGTTTCTTCTAGCTAGCACATAGTTCAGTCTTGCTTTTTTAACCCCGTCTGACAATTTCCGTCTTTTAATTGGAGGATTTAGACCGTTTACCTTTTACAAAAGCAGCTTTATTGAGATATAATTTCCATACCATAAAATTCATCCATTAAAAGTGTGCACTTCAGTGGTTTCTAGTATACACACGGAGTTGTAAGACCACTGCCATAATCTAATTTTAGAACATTTTCATCACCTTAAAAAGAAAAGTACCCATCATCAGTGACCCCCCACGTCCATGCCCCGAGCCTAGGCAACCAGTAATCTTTCTGTCTCTGTAGATTTGCCTGTTCTGGGTTTTTCATAACAATGGAATCATACACTACGTGGTCTTTTGTGACTGACTTCTCTCAGTGGACGGGATGTTGCGAGGGTCTTCCGCGTTGACACATGCGTCAGTACTTCTCCCTTTCAATTGCTAAACAATATTCTGCTGTGTGGTTATATCCCAATCGACTTATCCACTTATCAATTGATGGGCATTTGGATTTTTCCCACTTTTTGGCTATTCTGAGTAATACTGCTTGCACGTTCTTGTGCAAGTTTTCGCGCTTTCATTTTCATTTCTCTCGGGTGTGTATCTAGGAGTGGAGTTGCTGGATCACGTGGTAACTTTATGTTTAACCTTTTATTCACCTTCATTTTTGAAAGATATTTAAAAAAATCATGTATGGATGCCTTTTCAGCATCTATGGAGATAGTCATATGAATTTTCCACTTGTTATAGTAATAGATTTTTTAGAGTAATCGATTTCCAAATATTAAACCATTTTAAGAATATACTCTACTTTATCATAGTGGATTATTCTTTTGGTGTTCTGGTGAAATTGTCAGCTAATAGAGTTTTTAGGATTTTTTCATAAGTGAGACATTTGTAGGGTTTGTTTTTAGTTTTGGCTCTCTTTGACAGGTTTTAGTATCAATGCTATGTTTGCTACATAAAAGAATCTTGAAGCTTTCCTTCTATTTCTATATTCTAGAAGAGTTAAAGCGATCTGTTCCTTGAGTGTCTGGTAGAATTCTGTGGAACTATCTGGGGTTTTGAAAGGAGCAAGTCTTTGACAACTCTATTGAAATTGATCCGTTAATATTTCTCTATCTTCTGTAGTCATTTAGGTAATTTGTATAATAATAATAAACTGGATTTCTGGACCAGCCAAGTCAAGGCCTCTGAGTACAGTGACAGCATCAAGATCACAACACCCCTGGAATCATACAGTATGTGCTTTTCGTGTCTGTCTTCTTTCACTTGGTATGCTATATTCCGACATTCACCCATGTTGTTGCCTGATGGGGATAATCTTCGAATAGTAGTTTGTTTCTTTTTGCTGATTAGTAAATATCCCACTGTACGGCTATACCACAATTTATTTATCCATTCACTTGTTGATGGACATCTGGATTGTTTTCTGGTTTTGGCTATTATGAATTAAAGATGCATTGAATATTGTCGTACCTGTGTTATGGGCAGATGATTTTATTTCTCTCAGATAAATACCTAGGAGCAGAGTTGCTGGATCACAGGGTAGATGTATGTTTGACTTTTTAAAGAAGCCACCAAACAGTTTTCTAAAGTGGTTGTACCCTGTTATCCCCACAGCGCGGTCTGAGAGTTCCAGCTGCTCCACATCCTCACCCAGCCTGGTGTCCTCAGTCCTCTTTGCTCTAACCCTCTGTGCAGGCATACGGATACCTGCTTGTGGCTTTAATTTCCATTTCCCTGATGAAAAATGATATTGGATGAGCACTTTCTCATATGCTTATTTTATGTATCTTCTCTTGTGAAGTGTGTGTTCACGTCTTTTGCCTGTTTTTTGGCTGGGTTGTTTGTCTTTTTATTATTGAGTTGCAGGAGTTCTTTATTCCAGATGTAAATTTTTTTGTCAGATATATCTGTTATGAATATTTCCTCTCAGTCTGTGGCTTGCCTATTTCTTTTTCTTTCTTTTCTTTTTTTTTTTTTGAGGAAGATTAGCCCTGAGCTAACATCTGCTGCCAATCCTCCTCTTTTTGCTGAGGAAGACTGGCCCTGAGCTAACATCTGTGCCCATCTTCCTCTACTTTATATGTGGGACACCTGCCACAGCATGGCTTGACAAGTGGTGCATAGGTCTGCACCTGGGATCCGAACCAGTGAACCCTGGGCTGCTGAAGCAGAACGTGCAAACTTAACCGCTGTGCCACTGGACCAGCCTCTGTATTCGTTTTCTTGATAGTGTATTCTGATGAACAGAAGTTAAAAAAATTTTTTTTTAAATCACATTTATTACTGAAAACTTTTTTTTTTTTTTGGTGAGGAAGATTGGCCCTGAGCTAACATTTCTTGCCAATCTTCCTCTTTTTGCTTGAGGAAGATTGTTGTTGAGCCAACATCTGTACCAGTCTTCCTCTGATTTATATGTGGGACACTGCCACAGCATGGCTTGTCGAGTGCTGTGCAGGTCCATGCCCAGGACTGCCCCTGGGGTTCAAACCTGAGAACTCTGTGCTGCCAAAGTGGAGTGTGTGAACTTAAACACTGTGCCATGGGCCAGCCCCAGAAGTTTTAAATTTTGATGAAGTCCATTTATCGACATTTTTTAGGGTCTATACTGTTTGTCTTTTCTAAGGGAACTTTGCAAACCAAAAGATTGAGAAGATATTCTCCTATGTTTTCTTCTAGAAGCTCTATCAATTTAGTTTATGTTTAGGCCCTGGTCCCTCTTAAATTGAACTTTGTATGTGGCGTGAGGGAGGGAGTGAGTCCCTCCCCACCACACACATACACACGTCTGGTTGTTTCTGTACCATTTGTTGGTGTCCTTGTCAAAAACCATTTGACCCTGTTTCAGACGCTCTTGATAGCTCTCTAACACTGAGCACCCCAGGTAAGAATGTGTCTCATGTAGTCTCTCTCTATTCAAAGTGAGGTCCCAAGATAAGGGGCCTCGCATCACCTGGGAGCTTGTCAGAAATGGGAGTCTGGAGCCACTCCAGCCCTACACAGCCGCAGGGGCTGCATAGGCACCTTACATTTTAGAAGCACTGGTGGAGATAACATTGAGAAAGGAGGGAAGTGTCATCATGATCCTCTGCTCCTGACAGTCTCCCCAGCATTGCAGGCTACGGGCCTGTTGACCAAAATCTCTCCTCGACATGCAAGACTTGCTCCCAGACTTAATCTCGGGGTCCCCTGCTCCCGACGTGTGCTTCATGTTCTTTGCTGCTGGAGGAGAGGGGAGGGGACTCACTCGCCCACTTCTCAGCCTCTAATACCCACAACCACCTGCTCACTCACCCGGCAGCTCCTGCCCTCTCCTCCACATCCGTCCTTCCACTCCTGAGCCTCAATTTCCTCAGTTACAGAGCACGGCAGTTACAGAGCACGGATCGTAATGGTCTCTCTCTCTCAGGAGCTAATGTGATGGGAAGTGATCTGAGGAGTTATCTGAGAAAGCACAATAAAAGTCAGTGATCGTCACGGCCATTTCAGAGCTGGTCCCCCGGGCGAAGCCCTGCACACGAGCCGCTTTCCCCCCGCAGCCCCACCCCCTGCACAGGGGCCGACTCGAGCCTCGCAGTCTCCCCAGCTCGACTTCCCCTCCCTCTCCGCGGCCCCGGCACCGCGCACCGATAAATCTTTCCCAGCACGTTGCATTGTTACGGCGAGTGGCCCTCGCGTCTGGCCGATCCTCCGCCCCGGCCTGCGAGGCCCTCAAATCCAGCAGCTCTGTCTTGGTCGTCTTTGAACCCCCACCCCCTGGCACAGTGGCTGGGACTTGGAGGGCGCTCAATAAACGTTTGCAAAATCGAATTATATGTTAAGCAAGTGTTCACTTCTCAGCACGCTGTGGCGGGGGGGGGGGGGGGGGGAGCTTATGCGGGGGCGGTGGGGACAGAAGAGAAGACTGGTTGAGTCCGGGTGACGGGACACAAGCAGGGGGCTGCTCAGGGCTCGGGTGGGAGGACACTGAGGAGGGGGTACCACGCAGGAGAGCGGAGGCCGGGCCAGCAGAGGACTGGCGGTGCCAGACGCCGCGGGCTCCCTCAGCTCCTCCTCCTCCCCTTCCCGCGTCCCGTCCCTCGCCCCCTCCCCTTCCCCTCACCCTCCCCTCCCCCTCCCCTCCCCTCCTCCTCTCCCTCCCCCTACCCCTCCCCGCGCCTCGCCTCCTCGGGCTCCGCCACCCCCGCCCGGCGCGGCCGCGGCAGGGAGGGGCCGGGAGGGCGGAGCCAGCGGCGGCCGAGGCCCCGGGCACCCGCGCGGCTCCGGGTCGGAGAGCCGCGATCCCGGCGCGCCCAGGTAGGAGCCCGCGCGGGCAACAGACAAGGGACGGGGGCCGCGGCGGGTGGGGCCCGGCGGGGCGGGGAGGATGGGCCGAGACCGCCCCTCGTGCACACCGCAGCCTCGCGGCCCACCGAGCCCCCCGGGGGAGAGGGATCAGTCCCCGCCCCTCGGCCCCCAGCCTTCCTCCCCGCACCCGCCTCCCCCGGGAGCGCCCAGCTCCTTTCCCGCCGCTCGGCATCCTCCGAGGCAGCCCCGTGCGTCCCCCCCGGTTTCGTCTGTCCTTTTCCCATCCGCGCTCCTTGTTCGTCCCACAGGTTCCTTCCTTCCGAAGGCGAGCTGGAGTCTGTGCCTGGCCGCTCGAGGGTGGGGGGGAGCGGTGGGCACAGCTAGAAGAAGCCAGAGGGTGAGTCCGGCGTAGAGGGGGGGCGGTGGCTGGAGAGCCGGTACGATTCTTATTTATGCATCTTGGTGGCACCGGTGCTCGGGCGCAGTGGGGCTGGCTCCTTGTTTGCGGAATGAATGAATCATTACTCTCCTTGTCCCCTCTGGAGGAGGACTTTTTGAGGTCCACGTGCTGCAGAGCACGTTGAGGGGCCTGCTGAGACAGGGCTCCCTCCTCCCGCATCGGAGACTCTCGTTTCTCCTCCTCCTCTCTCCCTATGCTCGCTCCCTTCAGGTTGGGACTTGGGGATGGTGGGGAAGGAGGGAGCTTGAGGCCCAGCCAGGTACTTGTTGAAAGTGTCACAGGCAAGGGACTTCAGAGAGGCCTCTTAGAAGGTAACAGGGGAGGGGCGATGCTGTGGGGGACAGCACCCACTGTCAGGCAGGGGCCACTTCCCACCTCTGAGACCAGCCTGGAAGAGCCACCGAGTATGGATGCTGACCCCAAAGTTACTGAACTCCTCCAGGCCTCTGTTTCTTCCTCAGTAAAATGGGAATATTAGTACCCATTCCTCAGAGCTTTGGGCAGACTAAGAAGAATGTCGTATGAAATCACCCAGCACAATGCTTGGCACCTTGGGAGCACTCCGCAAATCTTAGTTTTCTTTCCTTCCTCTGTGAAAAAAGTGAGCAGAGAATTAATTGTTTCCGTTGCCCCTGTCCCCAGAGTGGTCACGGACAGACACAGTACGTGTGTAATCACTGTTTGTTAAATGAATATGCTTGATGGAGCTTCATTCTCCCACCCCCTTTCTCCCAGAATCCACAGGCAGACTTGGGATCTGACCAGCACAGACATGCCGGTGCTGTCCGAGGACTCCGGTGAGCGCCTCCCCTGGCTGGGCCCGCCATAGCCCTGAAGACAGCCTGCCAGCAGGCCGGGACTGGAAAGAAAGCAGGCTGCTGCCAGCCTTGGCTCACAGGAGCTGCCCTGCCTCCAGGCCCTGGGAATGAGAGCCTAGGCAGAGAATGTCCACATGGCAGGGCTGAAGCGTTGTTTGGGGGTCCACTCGGGGTCCCCCATTGCATTTGCTGTACTTTGTTGTTGTCACACTGTCCTCAGGTTTGCATGAGACCCTGGCGCTGCTGACCTCTCAGCTCAGACCTGACTCTAACCACAAGGAAGAGATGGGCTTCCTGAGGGATGTTTTCAGTGAAAAAAGTCTCAGTTACCTAATGAAGGTAACACTCTGGTTCATCCCACCTGGTGAGGGTGTCCAGAGGGCTTCCTAGCTGACTTGGGGTCATCCTGGCCAGCCTGCTGCCCCAGCAAGGTTTCACTAGCCCGCTATGCAGGGCTCTCTCTGATGCTGACCCGTTAGGGCCCCAGGCTGCAGCCTTAGGCATCCTCACAGCCGTGGGTGGGTTGTGTGGTGTCCAGGGTAAATCTGGGCAGCTGGCCTGGGAGGCCCCAGCCTGAAATCCGCTGTCTTTGCAGATTCACGAGAAGCTTCGCTATTACGAGACGCAAAGTCCAACCCCCGTTCTGCACAGCGCTGTGGCCCTCGCGGAGGATGTAAGCCCCAGGGTTTTTCCTTACCGTGTCAGCCCCCCGCCCCGTAGAGCTCCTTCGTCTTGACTTGTCACCGTTTCTTAGCCTAGGGGACATCAGGACTTGAGAGCCCAAAGATGAAGAGGCGTTTCCTTCCCTTCTCCTCCTCCCTGGGCCTGCTAACAGGCAGGGAGGAACTCGAGAGCCCTGGGCTGGGCCGGAGGCCATGGTGACATGATGACGCCCACTTACTCTGTATTCCCGAGAGATTCTGTTTCCCAGCTGTGAAGTGAGAGCGTTTGGGTCAGATCAGCAGTTCCCAAACTGTCGAGGACCGGTGACGTGAATAGGTCAGATGAGCGCCTTGCATCTGTGCTTTGGGGAGGCCCAATGTGAAGTCCTGGGGTCAAGGGACTTGCAGTGCGTCCTCACTTACTGGCGCAGGCTTCTTGTTTTTGTTTTCTTCTTTTCCCCAAAGCCCCCCAGTACATGGTTGTATATTCTAGTTGTAGGTCCTTCTGGTTGTGGCATGTGGGACGCCACCTCAGCATGGCTTGATGAGTGGTGCTAGGTCCGCGCCCAGGATCCGAACCAGCAAAACCCTGGGCTGCCAAAGCGGAGTGCGTGAACTTAACCATTTGGCCACGGGGCCGGCCCCTGGCTTCTCGTTTTTTAAAAGAACGCTTCTTGGTGTCTTGTGGACCTGTCCTCTGTGTTGCCTGGTTTGGGAAAAGCTGTCCTGATTGGCTACTAAAGCCAGCTCCTGAATAAACTCACCTGACCCAGGAGATGGCCTGGCGAGGATGGGGCAGCCTGCGGGGGCAGGTCTCCGTGCCTTTCTCCAGTATGGAATGTGATTAGGGGCACAGTGGGTTGCCGGGCTCCCAGGCTCAGCACCACCTCTACTACTAGCTCTGTGACCTTAAACAGATCACTCAACCTCTCTGAGGTCGACTTTCCTCATCTATAAAATAGGGTAGTGGTGAGGGCACAGACAGTAGAGCCAGATAAGCCCAGGTTCAAATCCTGGCTATGCCACTTACAAGCTTTTCGACCTTGGACACGATATTTAATCTCTCTTGTTTAATTCTCACCTGTGAAGTGGCAAAATAACGAGTATGAGCTACACTGAGTTCATCGTGAGAGTTCCGTGAGAAGGTCCACATGGGCGAATAGGGCCCAGTCATGGCTAACTAGGTCAGCCCGCGTTAGGATTACCCCGCAGAGCTGCATGCTCTTCTGACCCCTGGCAGGATTTCCCTGGGGGTGTTGGTCCTGGGGTGGCTGAGGGTCCGAGGTGCCCCGGGTGCTGTGGCAGTTGCTGGGAGGGCCCTTGGGTCTAAGGCCCGGGGTGCAGGCTCGCAGCAGCCGTCTGCGACCTTGTGTCTCCTTCCCCACAGGTGATGGAGGAGCTGCAGGCCGCCTCCGCGCACAGCGATGAGAGGGAGCTGCTCCAGCTGCTGTCTACCCCCCACCTCAGGGTAGTCACGCCGAGTCCCTGCCCACCCACGCATCTCGTGCCTCCTGGCATGGGGGCAGGAGAGAGCCCTCGGTCGGGAGGCTGAGGAGAGGAGACTCCTGAGGGAGGTGACCTCAGCGCCAGCGTCTGGCTGGTTGTCTCTCTGGCATGAGATCCGAGACCCCCCAACCACTGTGCAGCCCAGACCTCTGACCCCTGTGAGCTCTGGGGTCAGCCCTGCTTTTCTCTTGCTTTCCTGACAGGCCATGCTCATGGTACACGACACGGTGGCCCAGAAGAATTTCGACCCTGTTCTCCCCCCTCTGCCTGATAATATTGAAGAGGATTTTGAGGAAGAATCAGTGAAGATTGTTCGCTTGGTGAAGAACAAGGAACCCCTGGTATGTGGCATCCACCTCTCTTCCCTACCCTCTCCACCCTCTTCCTGTATCCCACCCCCACCCACCTAGAAAAGTGGGAAGGGACCCTCCTGAAGACTTTGGAGTGAGTGGTGGCAGCTTTGTCAGGGCTGCCACTAGTGGCCTCAACCGTGGCCAAGCTCCTTTGTGCAGTAGACAACCTGCACAGCTGTATATGGCAGCTTGATCATCATGCTCTGAACCAGAGGTTGGCAAACTACAGTCCAAGGGCTAACCCGGCCCACTGCCAGTTGTTGTAAATAAAGTTTTATTGGCACCTGGCCATTCCGTTCATTTACGTATCGTCTGTGGCTGCCTTTACATCGCAACGACAGAGTTAAGTAGTTGTGATGGAGACCGTGTGGCTCACAAAGCCTAAAATATTTACATTTGGCTGTTGATAGAAAAAGCTTGCCAGTCTCTGCCCTGAATACTGAGGAAGCACAGGGCAGCAGCCATTCTTCTCCCCAGATGACAGATTGCTATCATTTTGGTCCTGGTTCAGCATTGATTTACGGAGCGAAGGGACAGAGTTGTTTATGAGATAGAGGGAAGCAGTGGAAGCCAGAGAATCGAGTGCTTGCCCTAGATAGTGCCACAGCTGGCTCTCTTCACTTCCCCTTTCACCAGATGGCCTCTGATGAACCGCATCTGCAGACAGACGGGATCCTTCCTCTGCCTCTATTTTTGTACCTTCAAAATGGGGCCGTCGCCCATCGGCTCAGCAAACATCATGAGCCCTCCTGTGTGCCAGGCACGGTGTTGGATGCCGGCAGTTCAGAGGTGGTTCAGACTTAGTCCTTGCCCTCTGGGAGTTTACAGGAGGGAGTGGCCAGGGGTTTCCTAGAAGGGATGATGCCCACGCTGAATTCCAACAATGGAACAGGAGTTTTCCAGGAGGAAAAGGGAGAGGAAGGGCCTCCCACATGGTAGAACTGCATGGGCAGAGCCATGGGAAGGTAACCGGCATGGTGTTTCCGGGAGCTCTGAGCAGCCTGGGGTGCACATGGTGCAAGGCTGAGGGAAGGAGGTGAGGCCAGACCAGAGGAGGTGATAAAGAACCTGATTGTCCATACGCAGTTGCTGAGCTTGACCCCAAAGGCAGTGGGGAGCCATGGGAAGGTTTTAAGTAAGAAATAACGTGACTAGACTTGCAGCTTAGAAAGATCACCCTGGCTACCAAGTAGAAAGTGGCCTGGAGGATGAGGCCAGAGCAGAGGACTGATTGGAAGGTGGGGGCCAGATCCTGAGGCTCAGAACCAGGGCTTGACCCAGGCCCGTGGAATAAGGAAGAGAAATCCAAGAAGTATTTCAGAAGTAAAATTAATGTCGCTTTATGACTGCCCCAGTTTGGGCAGCAGTCTCGAGGGGCACCTAGGATAATGCCCAGGTGTCCAGCTGGGATGACTGGTTGGCGCTGGGGCCATCATTCAAGAGGGAGAATAAGGAGGAGCTTAGGGCCTATGGAATTCAAGGGACCTGTGTGACGGCCAGGTGGAGATGCACAGCGGGTGGAAGGCTTACGTGTCCAGAGATAGAGACGTGGCAGCCGCCAGCATCCAGGAGGGGTTCAAAGCACGCCTGAGATGTTGAGGCCACCTGGGGAAGGAGTATACAGCATGAGACAAGAAGAGGGCAGGGGTGAGACTCTGGCCCTTTCATCAACATTTAAAAGGCAGATAGAGAAGGACTCAGCAAAGGGGATGAATTGTCATTAAGAACTGGGAGAGGTGTCACCAGGCCCCAGGCTAAGGGAGAATTCCAGAGGGAGGGCGAGCCCCAGAATCAGACAGGAGGGAGATCAGAGGAGAGAAGGCTGAGTGTGGCGATGGAGCTGGCAGCTGGTGGGTCGGCAGTGCTTTTGCTAGTGTGTTTGAGGTTGTGGGAGGTGAGTGACTCAGAGGACAGGGAGCAGAGAGACCAGACACACACTGCTTCTTCTGAGAAGTTTGCTCCAAGGGAACCAAGACTGGCTGCTGGCGGGTGGGGCCTGTAGGCTTTTTACTGATGGGAAGGACTTGATAATATTTTTAGGACCAGGAGAAGGAGCCAGTAGAGAGGGGCCATTGAGATTGTGGGAGAGGGAGGGCGGGGTTAGAGGGACCAGCCTAGATGGGAGGAACCCATCTGCCGAGATGGAGGAAAGGAGCAAAGGATGGACAGGGATGCTAGAAAGTTCAAAGGTCTAGCAGGCAAGAAGCCACGGGGTTCTTAGCTGAAGGCCTCTCTTTCCAGCAATACTTATCTTATGTACAGTCATGCACTGCCTAACAATGTTTTGGTCAATGACAGCACTCCCATACGATTGGTACCCGTAGCCTAGTTGTGCAGTAGGCTCTACCATCTAGGTTTGTGTAAGTGCACTCTATGATATTCACACAACGACGAAATGACCTGACGGTGCATTTCTCAGACTGCATCCCCATCATTAAGCGACGCATGACTAGACTTCAAATAGGTGACATGAATGAAGTGAATTATAAGTGTGCCAATGTGTTTGCAGTTACAGCGAATAATAAAATGGTTGGCATTTGTTGAGCGCTTACTGTGTGCTAAGTACCTTGCATGCATTACCTCATGTAATCCTTGCAACAACCCCGTGAGTTAAATGCTGTCCCACCCCGCAGAGGAAACAGACTCCGAGAAGATAAGGGGCGTCCTTGCTAAGGCCACATGCTTTTAGTAAATGGCAGGGTGGATTCAAACCCAGGGCCATCTGCCTCCAGAGTTTAGCTCTCCACCTGCCTGCTGCCCTGCCTCGCCGCAGTCCAGCCACGCGGTGCACACAATCGAGGGCTCATTAGTGCCTTTCTCATCCTAGACATCATCTCTGCTGAGCTTCATGGGCCAAGTGCTGGTCCTGAAGCTCTGGCTGGGGCGTAATTGGTTCCACTCGGCAACAGCAGGAGGCCCAGAAACCTGTGATGGGTTGGAGGCGGGTTGAAAATGTGCTGGCACATATTCTCCTCTTTATTAAATGTCTTTGCAAGTAGCAAGGACAGTGATCAGACAGAGAAAGCACTGGCTTGGGCATCACAAAAAGCTTTATTCCTCACCAGTGGGGTGACCTCGATGCTTGTCTTCTCTGGGCCCCGGTCCCTCACCCCTAATGAGATTCTCACAGTGCTGTTGTGCTTTGTGTAAACTGTAGATTGCTGTACTGTACTAATGCAAGGTGTCAGTTTTATTGCATTCTCAGCATTGGAAAGGTCCCCTCTGATGTGTCCTCTAGGGTGGCGGAGGGAGGGACGGAGGAAGCTCTTTTGGGTCCAGAGAGTCGGAGGCTGAGGTTTGGGGCTGCTTCTTAGGAGGCTACGCGCTCTGTCTCCCATGCAGGGGGCCACCATCCGGCGGGATGAGCACTCAGGGGCTGTTGTGGTGGCCAGGATCATGCGAGGAGGCGCAGCAGACCGGAGTGGTGAGTGCCATCAATGCTGGCCTGGCCGAGATGGTGGCCATCATTCCCCAGCCTTTCCCTTTGGCCACAGGACTCCTTTCCTGCTCCTGTCTGGTCTCCTCTTTAGGATATGCTTTGCTTTCTGGGAGTGGAGCTGGAATTCTCTTCTTCTTCCCAAGCACAGCAGAAATTTTAATTGTTTGAAAATATCTCAGGTGTGACACTTTGGGGGTGATCAGAAGGGCTCATGTGTTGGCTAAGCCCGAGGACTGTGTTAGTAAAGCATACAGCATGGGCTTGGTGGGTAATTCCTAACTGGGGCAGGGACACCCTTGCCCAGCAGCCCGTTGCTGCTGTTACCGAGGTGGATGTTTCTGTCCCAGATTTGTTTGGGTGGAAAACGGATTGAGAATCATTGGTGTGTGGAAGAGCTACTAAGTTGGGAGACAAACCTGCTGAGGTCGGGGAGTGTTGCCCCAAAAGTCTGGGGAATTCTCGTTGTGACCATCCTAGACCAGTGCCTCTCAAACATTAACAAGCACATGAACACCCCGGGCATCTTGATAAAATGCAGATTCTGAGTCAGCAGGTCTTGGGTGTGCCCAAGATTCTGTACTCCTAACCACCTCTTGGGTGGCATTGATGCTGCTGGGCCAGTGTCCACTTTGAGTAACAAATAGGGGCTTAATATACGGAGACACTTGTCATTAAAGCCAGCGGACAGATGGGTGTATCACTTTTGACGACATCCTCCCTGATGCCGTTCATTTCCTTGTTAAGATTTGAGAAAGATGTTCTTGGATATGTCTGTAAACCCACGAAAGTGAGGAGTTAATGATATTTTTACCGTGCTTAGGTCATAGCAGAAAGAGCACCAGCTTTCTATGTCAAAAGAACTGTTTGAACACTGGTTCCGTTATTCCTTAGCAGTGTGGCCGTGGGCAAGCTGCATAATTTTTCTGGATCTCAGCTGCCAAGGTGTAAATTGGGGGTTTCACCGGGTGGTTGTGAGGCTGTGATGCTGAGGGAGGCACCCAGCGTGCAGTAGGGCCTCAGTTCATCACAGTCCCACTCACCGTTTTTAAACCTTGAGTCTGCCCTGCAGCGGGTTCCTCAGGCGGGCCCCGCAGTGCCCAGAGCTCCAAGTTCTGGGGGCTGAGGCCCCCTTCTTGTGCTGACGGTCAGCCCCTCTGTCTCCTAGGCCTGGTCCACGTTGGAGACGAGCTCCGAGAAGTGAACGGGATTGCCGTCCTGCATAAGCGGCCCGACGAGATTAGCCAGATTCTGGTCCGTGCTGCACGCGTGCTGGGAGTGTTTTTTGGAGACACAAAGCAGGGTGCTTCCTGGAGCCAGGACAGATCTGGCTCAGTCTTCTTGTTTTCATGGGGAGGCCTCAGGCAAAGCAGCCTTACAGTGTGCCTGGGCTGCGGGGTGGGGGCCAGGAGGAGTGGAGCATCCAGACCACCAGCCTCTCTCCAACCTTCTCTGCAGCACAGCCACCCCCTCCCCCAGCCCCCTTGCCCGATGACCCTACTGGGAGGGCCCCCCAAAAGAGTCCCCTCTTCCAAAGGACTGAGGAATGTGGAGTACAAAGCTGAGCACAGGGAGGACCGAGAGCAAGGGCTCTGGGGTCAGCTGGTCCTGGGTTTGAATCACTTTCTAGTGTGCAGCCTTGGACGAGTCATCACGTCCTTCTGAGTTGCAGTTTCCTTTCCTGTGAAGTTGGCATACAGATGGTTTCTCAACCAATGTGTGCTTATCATTAGGATGAAAGCATCTGGGAAAGGACGCAGCACTTCACAACTGTAAGGGGACTTTAGAGTATTAAATGCTGGGACGAGAGTGACCTGAGTCCATTCTGGGGGTTCAAGTCGAAACCAAAATTGTGAAAAGCCCCGATCACAGCTTTGTCCTCGGGCATCCTCCCGCAGTGTGACATTCTTTGCTAACTTCTCATGGTTTGGGGAGCAGGGCTAGGATGATCTGAAGAGAGGAGGCCCTCTCTTTAAGGCCCCCGCTGTAGGGGGCGCTGGTGGCAGGCAGGCCCTCCGGTCTCCCTGCCCCCACGGCCCTTTCCCTGGTTCTGGGCACTGAGTGCCTTGTGTTGCAGAGCGATGCAGGGCCGGGGAGACCATGGGGTGAGATGATTTCATGGACTGACAGCATCCTTCCTCGTGGGACCCCCACATGGGGGTGCAGAGCCTCTATCCAGTAGAGGCAAGGGGAACCCCTGGCAAAGTAGAAGCAGCCTGAGATCGCATAGCCCGCTGGGGAAGATGGAAGCAAAGAGGGAAGTTCTGATTGGGCACCAGCCCCAAATCAGGCAGGAAGGAGGGAAAGGAAGCGGAGCTAGGTTATTAAAATAACCCTAGAGGGGCCAGCCCCGTGGTGCAGTGGTTAGGTTCTCACGTTCCGCTTCTCGGCGGCCCGGGGTTTGCTGGTTCGTATCCCGGGTGCGGACATGGCACTGCTTGGCACGCCATGCTGTGGTAGGCGTCCCACATGTAGGGTGGAGGAAGATGGGCATGATGTTGGCTTGGGGCCGGGCTTCCTCAGCAAAAAGAGGAGGACTGGCACTGGTTAGCTCAGGGCTAATCTTCCTCAAAAAAAAAATAATAAAAATAAATAAAAACAAATAAAATAACCCTAGAGAAAAGGGAGAAGGGCAGCCGTCAGGGCACCCCTCGTCAGGAGGGCTGGCACATTGGAATTCAGTGCCTGCATTGTCCTCAGGTTCTCATTTAAAATCTTCTGTCTCTTTGTCCCATGAAAATGCAAATACTTGGTTTCTGAGTTTTGCTTTAGTTAAGTCAAGCCAGTGCCACGGTAGAAGGGTGGGCCACAGGGGAGGCAGTGCGTCTGACTGTCCTTCTGAACGTGAGTTTTCAGAGCTGGGAAGTGAGACGTGAGCTCATGGAAGGTTAGGCCTGGAAGGTGGTAAACCTGTGCCCTCTCTCCCTTCAGGCCCACTCGCAGGGATCCATCACCCTGAAAATCATCCCAGCCACCCAGGAGGAGGACCGCTTAAAGGAGAGCAAGGTATGGCGGGTGGGAGCGGGGAGGGCTCTCGCCCAGCCTCTGAGACGGTCATTCGGGAAGGGATCTCGCGACTGGTCCCCGGAACGTGTGCTCGGGAGAGAACTGTGAATCAGTCACAGTGTGACTCATTTGTTTGTACCCTGCCTCTTTCCAACCAGGGTTTGACGTAGCTCACTAATAAAAGACAAGCTTCTTTTAAGTGAAGTAGAAAGTCAGGGCCGTGCGGAGGAGAAGGTACCAAATGTGCTGGCTTTGGGACCAATTCAGTAGCTGCCATTTGTTCAATTTTCCGTTGAGCCTACCGTCTTGGGCACCTCCTCTGTGCCGGACGCTCTGCCAGGTGCTGGGGACAGCGACGGTTAGCAGCTTTGAGGGTCCTGGTCCAGAAGAGGAGTGCTAGGAGCAGGACTTTCCTCGCTGTGTGCTGAGTGCTTCGGAAGGAGTCCGTGTGGAGTTGCGGGCGCCTGGGAAGGTGTTGCGTCGTAGGGGTGTTGGAACGAGGCTTGAGCCAGGTGAAGATGAGTAGGACCTCCCTGGTGAGGAAGAGGTGGAGGGATGCTTAGGGGGAGCTGCGCATGCAGAGGCTCAGAGGAATGGAGAGCAGTGTGGTTTGGGGTTGGTGAGAACTGTGAGGGGGCTGCAGGGAGGGGGTCGTGCTGGGGACATGGGTCAAGGCTACCCTCTGAATGGCCTCAGATGTTTTAAGGGTTTTGGTACAATCCCTACATAGTTTGGGGTTCAGAAGCCAAGCCTGAGACCAAGATTCCAGTGCACATGGTTTATTTGGAGGTGACCCCAGGAAAAGCCGGTACAGGAGTGGGGAAGGGAAGGCGGCCAGTGCAGCAAAGGGTGTGTCGTCAAGCACATTACCACTGTGGGCTTCATGCTGCTGGAGAGCTCGGGCTCCCCTGTAGACACGTGCCTCCGTCATCCCACCCCAGAGTCCGAGTCGCTGGGGGCATCTGTGCACCACCTCCCAGCAGGCTGCATGAGGGGCTTGATCGCCAGCAGCTCCTGCCTGCTGGATTAGGATAGAGCAAATCCCAGGGGCCAGAGGAAGCCTTTGGGCAGAGATGCCGGTGCTGGCAGCTGGAAGTCAGCCTGGGGTGCACTGAAATGGTGGGGCCCTGCGGGATATGGGAAGGCACCCCACAACCCAAGTACAACCCAGTAGGCGGTAAGAAGCGCTTAAAGATGTGTTTTTTGTTGTTTGTTTGTTTTTTAAAGAGGGGAGTGATGCAACCATATTTGTGTTGTGGAAAACCCCCTGGGATAGCCACCTGGAGAAGCAGGGAGTGGGTAGAGCCTGGAGGCGGGAGACTTGGCAGGAGGCTGGCGTGAAAGCCCAGGTGAGGGATTAAGATCTGAGCTGAGGGGCTGGCAGAGAGGATAGCAGAGGCATTACTTTGATTTCAAGTAAATTTGGATCTGAACTTCCTGGCAGCCGAGGCAGAAAGGAGACCGTAATGAATTACAGACTCTTCATCAGTGGATGGAAGGAAGTGTGCCAGTTTTTCAAGAAAGCTGATTCCCAGCCCCGGCCTCCCAGTATGAGAAAAGGGACATTACGGCACCTGGCACAGAGTTCATGTCAATAAATATTTTGATGAATGGGGGTTGATAACGGACAATGTCTTTGATGTCAGTTTTTGCAGCAAATGAAGACATAATCTTTACATGGCTCATTTCTTTTTTGCGCTCTTCTGTTGACTCCCAGGGTGTACATGATACGGACTCTTACCTGAGGGAGGGTGGTTCTTCCTGGGACCAGCTGATGCGGTCCTCATCGGCAGCTTTCGCAGGTTCTAACTTGATACAGGGAGAGAACTTGGTTTTCCTGGAGGACAAAATGGGTAGCCTGTCCCCTACCCCATCCTTCCTAAACATTTCTTCTTGAGCCAGGAGCTTGATCTGGGCCGGCCATTTAAGATTATACTGTCCTCTGAGTGCCTGGGACCCTGGTAACATCTATGGCTGGATGAGGGTATCTATCCTCACAGTGTCTGGCCAGAAAGTTCTTATAGTCGTCCAGCTGAATCTAGGAATATGATTTGGATGTAAGGAAGCCCTCTAGCCTTTTTTTTTTTTTTCTATTTACTGTTAATAAAAATAAATAAAATAAATTTATGCCGCTGAATGATAGAGGGGGTGACTTCAGGGTAAAGGGGAGTCTTGGGGTTTGGCCGAGTATGTGACAGATGAGGCAGGAGTGAGTTGTAACACCCGTCGATGTCAATTACCCACTGAAGAGTAACGAAGAGGAGTCAGTAACTAGTTTTGTTGATGTTCATGTTCTTACGGAAGCATCCAGATTACTTACTTGCCAGATGGCTGCTGACTTCCTTGGGGGCAGTGAGCATCTCAGAGGTAATGCTGGAGTTACAAATTGTGCTTGCCTTTACTTTTTGTTCCCAGGACTAATTGTTGCCTTGTGCGTGCTAAGAGGCCTTTATGGGGACAGCAGATCTGGTAAATAAGGAAATATTTAGGTTGGAAAGAGAAATTCAGACATGGGGCCCATCTATTCATTGTCTGATTCTTGATGGATTTTCTGACTGTAATATTTAAAATGGTTGAAGAAGAAGAAAAAACAGGTGCAGTGTGTTTCTGACTGGCTTTCTATTCTCAAGGCTACTTGTTCTTTGTAACTGTGAACGGTGGTTGTCTTTTGGCCTTCGATGTGGCGTCACGCATCTTTGCTTCCAGCATGAAGGGCCGCCTCACCCAGCCCCTCCTCTGCAGGTGTTCATGAGGGCCCTCTTCCACTACAACCCTCGCGAGGACAGGGCCATTCCCTGCCAGGAGGCAGGCCTGCCCTTCCAGCGCAGGCAGATCCTGGAGGTGGTGAGTCAGGACGACCCCACGTGGTGGCAGGCCAAGCGAGTCGGCGACACCAACCTTCGAGCTGGCCTTATTCCCTCCAAGCAGTTCCAGGAAAGGTGGGTCTGGGGTGTGTTGTAAGGGGGTGGTTCTGGAGTGGCCAGAGGCATAGGTACATGACAAAGCCCCCGATCTCTGCCAGCACAGCCAGAGGGGCCCACTGTGTGTTGTTCCCTGAGGTGAGTACCAATTACGCTTGTGTTTTTCCTTCTTGACCCATAACCAGAGGTGATGACTCTTTGAGATTTAAATAAATATATAGAAATCTGTTATTAAATTAGTGTATATTTTATGATATATACTTAGAGAAAATTGAGAAATGAAATATAAAAATACAGAGGAGGAAGGGGAGGAAAAGAAAATGACCCAGTCTTGCCACTATCTAAACAGCACGATTTATTTCCTTCTTGTACCTTTTATGTGTGTTACATATGGAATTTGAGGTCTTGCTTTTTTTTTTAAAGATTTTTTAATTTTTTCCTTTTTCTCCCCAAAGCCCCTGGGTACATAGTTGTATATTCTTATTTGTGGGCCCTTCTAGTTGTGGCATGTGGGATGCTGCTTCAGCATGGCCTGATGAGCGGTGCCATGTCTGCACCCAGGATTTGAACCGACGAAACACTGGGCTGCCACAGCGGAGTGTGTGAATGTAACTACTCGGCCACGGGGGCCGGCCCCGACGTCTTCCTTTTTTTTTTTTTTAAACAACATTTTGACATTAGTATTTCCCACATTATTGCCTATTCTTTATTGTGTGATGTTAGTGGCTAAATATTTCATCGGGGGATACACCATTCATTCCTAGGCAGCCAGTGTTTATCAGGAGCTGAGCTGGCCTGTGCCAGGCATCAGTTTAGTGGGAAAGTCACACCTGGTTCAGATGGACACTTGCTGTAGGTCTGATGGGTGTGCGGGAGGAGGACGCAGGGCTCTGCCAGGCCAGGTAGGAGGATTGGCCCTGGTCCAGGCGTTCGGGGAAGGCTTCTCCAGGAAGGGTCGTACCTAAGTGGCTTCACTCCTTCTCTGTGGCTGAACACCTCCAGTTGTCCCTGGTGCTTCACTGCTACAAGGCTACGATAATGATCTTCACATAGGCTGTTCCTCATATTTCAAATGATTTCCTCAGGAGAGATTTCCCAAGTGTAAATCCTGGGTTGGAGGGGGTGGCAGTTATGGCTGCCTTGCCTCCCCTGAGGTTTGTAGCCCTCTTCCATCTTTTTGGGTCTGGAATGTGGTGACGAGAGACCTCAGGGTTCATCCATTTCAGTGCCCCTCATGGTGTGGTCCCCAGGTCGGGCGCATCAGCATCCCCTGGGAACTTGGTAGAAATGCAGGTCCCTGAGCCCTGCCCCAGACCCGCTGAGTGAGAGACGCCGTGAGCAGACTCTCAAGTCTGTTCTGGCAGACGTGCCAGGTGATGCTGAGGTGCTGAAGTTTGAGAACTCCTGCTCTATTTTCTCAGAGGAGCCCCAGCCCCATCTGCTCCTTTGGCTTCACAGGTCTTGAGGGAAAGCTCGTTAGCTGCATTTAAGTGTAGAAATCTAGGCTCCTCCAAGAGCCCAGGGCGTTTTCTCAGCTCAGAGACGAGGCTTTGGCGGCTGCCTCTGTGCTGGCGGCCATGTTGGATAATGTGCCAGGCTGAGGGGAGAAGAGTGTTGACTTAGGGTCACTTTTGCCCTCTGCTTCTCCTGGGCATCGTTCTGCCATTTTCCAGCTTCCTCAGAGATGGGAAGGCCGAGTGAGAGTGGAGAAGGGGCCTCCCTTCCTTGAGAGTCAGTCACGGGAAAGTAATGACCAATCACTGACCGTGGGCACTGGGCTGGATCCCTGGGTGTGACCATCTTGGACTGCGTGAGCTTCTCCCAGAACGAGAGACTCGAACCCGTGTTTATGAAAGTTTCCCTCTTCACTGGAACTCGGTGCAAAGCAGGAGACCCTTGGTGTGCCAGGCTGTGCCACCTGTGGGATCCGGGCCTCGGTTTCCTCAAGTTTTCCAGAAGGCTCCCTCTGACTGGTTCTCTGGCCCAGCTCATGGGCCTGCCCATCCCCTTGTGTCCTTGCAGGCGACTAAGCTACCGGAGAGCCACAGGCACCCTGCCGAGCCCCCAGAGCCTCAAGAAGCCCACCTGTAAGTAGACTGGCAGGGATGGCACTTCAGGGAGGGGCTGGGGTTAGGACTCAGGGACTTTGTGTGGGGAAGAAGCAGGCACTTGGCTGGAGGGGGCACCAAGGGTATTGTCTGAGCTTCTAGGCCTCCAGCGGGAGGAGGAGGTTGGGAGAGGCCTGAGGAGGGGAAATAGGGGGCAGTTGGGGAGAGCTATTCCCCGGAGAGGAGCTTCTCCCTTTGGGGTCCATAGATGATACTGGGGGGGCATGTTAACACCTCTCCCAAAATTGTGTGCAAACCTCTATGTGTGTGTGTGTGTGTGTGAGAGAGAAAGAGAGAGAGAGGATCCATAGCTTTCATTAGATTCCTGAGGAGCTCTCTGACCCTCTGATCTAAGAGCCACCACTGTTGGAAGGGGACAGAGATGGCTATGAGTGATCTCATGCCTGTGTGTTAGCGGCCGCAATTGGCAAATAAAGGATGCCCAGTTATATTTGAATTTTAGATAAACAGCAAAGCGGTTTTTAGTATATCCCATGCAATATTTGGGACATGCTTATCTAAGAAATTCTTTGTTGTTTATCTGAAATTCAAATTTAACTGAGTGTCCTGTATTTTATCTGGCAACTCTACTCTGTGTAGCATTTTACCTTCTAGAAAACGCATCTACCTACCTTCTTGCCTTTTAATCGTCACAACAGCCCTGTGAAGTGGTGGAGTTGGGGCATCCCCTTTTCCAAGATGGGAAAACGGAGGCTCATGCGGTCAAGGGAGTGGGGCTGGGGTCGCCTGTTCAAGGGTCTGGCTAGAGCCTCCAGGTTACAGCCCAGTGGGGAGAGGAAGCTTCCCAGGGTGCAGCCTCTCTGGCCCGGGAGCCTCTGAGCCGAGTGAGGGCCGATGGGCGCCAGGTGACCAGGGTGGCAGCGGGCCCGCAGCTCGGCTCTGCGCTGCTCCATCCTCTGGCATCTGCATTTGCCCAGGCAAGTCTGAAATCCCAGAAAAGAGAGAGCAGGTCCTGGTCGCACTGCAGGCATCCTGGAGTGGACTGCTCCCCTGGCTCGGAGGCCGCTGCCCACGGCCACTTTCCCCGACCTGCTCCCAAGTCAGAAGCGCTGCTGAGTAACTTGGCCTTGAGGCTGCCCACGCCAGTGATGAGCTGGCTTTCTTTGGGCTGCTAATGAGACACACACAGGAACACTAATTAGAGAAAGTCTTGGTTTAATAATGTACTGCAGCTCAGATCACAGGCTTGTTGGAGGAAAGAAAGGGGACAGATGGGGGCTCCTCAGGCACACGAGGCTGCGGCTGCCTCTCAGCCGCAGGGCCTCCGGGTTCCCCTCCACTAACACTGTTCCATCTGTCTTTTGTGCAAACCACAGATGATCAGCCTTGTGACAAAGGTAGGCTGGTATTTGTCCCCTGCGCGCACAGACAAGGTCCCTTTTCTGTGGAATGTCTGGGGCTGGAGGGGCTTGTTTCCTCCCCCGCTCTGGGGTGGCTGTGCCCTTCTGGCTCTTTCCATGCCTCTCCCTGCGCTGCCAGCCGGACCAGCCTGTGTCCTTGCGGCACGCGGAGCCAGTGGGGACAGAGCTCCTGCCTGCTGACTGGCACGCGGGGCCCAGCCTTCCCCGGACTCTGGCCGGGCTGACCGTGTGACGGCCCAATAGAAGGCAAGAGACGAGGGGGTGGGGCGGGGGGCAAAAGTCCCCCCCTTAGTTGCGCTGATCCCATTCACAGGGGCTGGCCTGGGCCTGGAAGGGCTGTTTGGGCCCTAAGCACAGAGCACTGAGCAAAACAGAAGAACTTGTTTTCCTGGGGTGGCCAGGACATGGCATTTCTCCCAAGCTCCCCTGAGACACCATCCCAGAGGGCTCTGCTGGGCCATCCCCGGCCGGGTACCTCTGGGCCAGGGTGTGTGTCCAGCCTGGCTCACTGGCCTCCCTCTCTCTGTTTGGTTCCCAGAGACCTGCGACTGTGAGGGGTACCTCAGGGGGCACTACGTGGGTGAGTAGACAGTCCCCCATCCCACGCACAGCCCACCGTGGGCTCTGCGTCAGGAAGAGAAAGGCAGAGTGATCGGAGCCCCAGGAACCCTTCAAGAGCAGCTGGGCCTGTGGGCCCCGCATTTCCCTGCGGTCTCTCAGCCAGAGGACGGGCGGACTTGCCCAGACCTTGGGGCCCCCCCAACTTTTGCCCAGCCACCGGGAGCAGAGCCCTGGCAGGAAGGGGGCATGGACCGCTACATTAATACCGATCTTATTATTATCGTGGTCTCGACTGTATTCTGTTCAAAGTTTACGCCACCCCACACAGTGAGGGAGCCTTTCACCAGCCTCCAAAGTACCTTCACTTTTATTTTGGTTGATCTTTTCAGAGGCCTTAGAGATGGGCAGAGTTTTTTAACTTCTCATTTTGAAGTAATTCAAACTTACTGAAAAGTGTAAGAATTGTACAAAGAACTCCCACGTCCTCTACACCCGGGCTCACCGGCTGTCAACACTTTGCCGTATTTGTGTATCCGTCCCTTTTTCTACAGATACACATTTTTCCCGAGTCACATGAGTTAGTTGTGGACATCATGTCCCTTCTCCCCTAAATACCTCAGTGTGTATTTCCTAAGGACAAGGACATTCTCTTATATAACCCAGGGCAATTAGCAAACTCTGGGAATTTAGCATGCATACAATTCTACTGTCTAACTTACTGTTCATATTAAATTTTACCAGTTGTCCCAATAATGTCCTTTAGAGTGTTTCCCCTGACCCAGGATCCAATCCAGGAGCACACATTGCATTTGTAGATTTGTGTTCCCATTTCACAGATAAGGGAACTGAGGCTCAGAGAGGTGATGACTTGCCCAAGGTCAGTCAGTGACACGCCAAGTAAAACTGTGACCTTCAACCTTAATTTTGGATGTCAGAGGTCACCCTTTCATCTTATTACTGTGCATCCCCATCAACCCCTTCCTGTAGCAGGAGGTGGTCGGGAGAGGCCAGTGGGACTCCACCCCACCTCCAGGTCTGGCTGGGTGGGGAAAGTCGTTACCAGGAGATCCTGGGACAAAGGTCACGCTTCCCTCTGCCCTGCCCCCAAAGCTGGTCTTCGGAGGAGCTTCCGGCTGGGCCGCAGGGAGAGGCTGGGAAGCCCGCAGGAAGGAAAGACGGCCTCGGTAGCTGAGTCTCCAGAGCTGCTGACCTACGAGGAGGTGACCAGGTACCAGCACCAGCCCGGCGAGCGCCCCCGCCTGGTGGTTCTGATCGGTAGGTGACGTCCTGCGTCTCCGGGAAGTGGGCAGGTTTCCTCCCTAGATGTGTGGGAAGGGAGCTCAGCAGGGACCCCAGTCAGCCTTCCCTCTGTTTCCCAGGGTCTCTGGGAGCCCGACTGCACGAGCTGAAGCAGAAGGTGGTGGCAGAGAACCCACAGCACTTTGGTGTTGCCGTTCCACGTAAGAGGGCCCACACGCGGGCACACACGTGAACATTTCATGGGGACTCGACTCCTCATATTCATCCTAATCCTTCCTTTGGGTCTGAGGGACTGCCAGGCACTACCTCCTATGGGCAGCTTGTGGGACCTAGGCATGATAGGAAGAGACCCACTCTCAGTGGTCCACTAGGACCCTCTGAGGCAGAAGCTGGAGGACTACTTGCCCAGTTCCTGCCTGGGATGGGAGATGAGTCTAGAGTGCATTGCAGGCAAAGTGGCAACCTCGACCCAAAGCCAAGTGCCCCCAGCAGTGGGGCATTCTAGACTCCTCTGCCCAGTGACTGACTCCTGAGGCCCCTGCTCTCTGCTTGGGTAAGAGAGCAGGTCGGAGAAGCCAGAGAGCCTGGTGAGCAGAGTTGCTTGGGCACTCCCTTGTAGCTGGATCTGGCCCAACAGGGCAGCCAGGTACACTCCTGAGTCTAGAGGCAGCTGGGGAGGCTGATATCCAGAAGGCGGGAGGTCCTGGTTCGGAATGTGATGAGGAAGAGGGGAATGAGATGAGAAAGATTGCTAGGAACAGTACGAAAAGATTTTATGCGTGGTCACTCCTTCAGCCTTCCCAGTACCCCTGAGAAGAGGAACCATCATCATCCCATGCTGTGGAGGAAGACACTGAGGCTCAGAGAGGTTAAGTAACTTGCCCAGTGTCACACAGTTGGTAAGTGGTGGAGCCAAGATTCAAACCCAGGCAGCCTGCCCCAGTCACATTCTTAACGAGGCTGCACAACAGCCTCTCACCTGCTGCCCGCCACTTCCTGTCCTTGGCTCTCCCTTTCCTCTCTGGGACTTTCTCTCAGGCCCTCTGGCCTCAGAGGGATGCAGTGTGGCACCTGGTGGCCACTGAGAGGAGATGCTGTGGTGGCAGTAACACAGCTTTCCAGAGTGTTCTGAGGAAGAGTAACTACAAAGCCTTTCTTTTACCATACCGGTCCCCTGGGTCTCGGGGCCCATAGCTCAGTGTAGGGGTCGTGAGAATTGTCTTCCAGAGCCCTTGAAGTGGCAGGGGTCAGGGGTGGTTAGGGAGGCCACTCCGGCAGCACACCTGTGATGGACCTGGTAGGCTTCAGGGGACCACAGCCTTCTAGGCTGATAGAATGGACTGAAACAGGACATACAGAAGTTGCTCACAGATGGATCCTTCAGAAACCCTCAGACCCATCTCCGGGGGGAGAGGGGTACCTGGATGGTCAGGCCTACCTGCTTCCAGGCACCTCACTGACTTTCCTCCTTGCTTTTAGGAACTGAGGGTGTCAGGGAAGGCTTCCCAGAGGCAGTGACTTTTATGCTGGGTTTTGAGGAGTAAGTAGGAGATTTCCAGGCAGAGAAGAAAGGAAGAGTTTTTTATACAGAGGGAAGAACATATGCAAAGGGACAAAGGTGTGACCCGCATAGGACTGTTAGGGACTGAGAGAGTTAGTATGGATGATGTGGGGGGAGATGAAGCTGACGGGAGGCTGGGTTTCATATACTCATCTAAGTAATCAGTGGGTGAATAAAAGTTTTAAAGCAAGGGAATGAAAAGTCAGAAAAGTGACCCTAGCAGATGCTGCCTGTAGAGAGAGCACAGCGCATCCCCCTGGGGGGCCAGAAAACAGTCCCCCAAGACACCGTCTTTTCTTTTGGAATGTTATGGAAGAAGCTGTGTGTTGCTTTGTATGCACTCTTTTTCCGTGGAGGTGCTGATTTTCCCCAGAAGTGTGGGTCTCAATTCTGTTACGGAAATCAGTGGGAACACGTTATGTGTTTTAAAGTCGTTTGTGTGAGAGCCAGCTTTGCTGAAACACGTCTAGTCCATAAACGGACTGTCTGTCTGCATGTCTCCTTTTCTCTCCAAATGAGAAATAATTGGATAAAGAGTTAAAAGCATACTGCAGGGTGATCCGTGTTTGTGCCCCACTGGCTTTCAAAAAACCAAACAATTAGGAAATAAAAGCTTAGGACTGGGGATCCCTTTGGTGATTCTCTAAACGCCACGGCACTAATGAGGCAGTTTGGCAGAGTGGTCAAGGGCCTACACTTGGCATGAGACAGAGAGCCATCAGAGCCTGGCTCTGCTCCTGCTGGCTGTGGACACTGGCCCGGCGCTTAACCTCTCCGCGCCTCTCAGATTCCTCACCTCCAAGTGGGGGGCCTCCTCTTGCCGACATTGCAGAGTCGTGCCAATCAATGATGTACCTGGAAAGGGCCCCGTGCCTGACACCTGGGGACACTGGCTGAATGGGAGTGGTTTGCACACACATCAGCGATGCCCTCCTGAAAGGACTGAGACACCGGCTCACTGCCGTGCTTGCTCACTGCGAGGTGACGTCTCTTTGCCCAGCTCTCCTCTTCTTTCTTTAAAAGATACCACCAGGCCTCGAAAGAGCCATGAGAAGGAGGGGGTGGAATATCACTTCGTCTCGAAGCAAGCATTTGAGGCCGACTTACATCACAACAGGTATGTTTGCCCTCTGTGCAGCTGTGGTCCACCTCTGTCCACTGTCCCACTGGACCTCCTGGGGGGGCTTCCGGAAAAGACGGGGGAAGCGGGAGAGATGTCGTGGTGGGAAGTCCCTTCGCCTTTCCGTGCTAATTTAGGCAAGCTCAGGCACTAAAGGCCTTTCCCCCTTTGGTGGTGTTTTAGGTTCCTGGAACATGGTGAATATAAGGAAAATCTCTATGGAACCAGCCTGGACGCCATTCAGGCTGTGATGGCCAAAAACAAAGTTTGCTTGGTGGATGTGGAGCCAGACGTGAGTTCCTGGGCCAGTTGGGTGTTTCCTGTTAACAGAATTTGTAAACTAGGGGATTGTACCTTTTACAGAACATTTGGCCTCTGTCTAAGGAATTTTTAGTCCAGGTGTTAAGATTTTCTTGGATCTCCCTTTGAGAATCTAATGAAAGCTTTGTACCCCAAAACGTATACCTCAGTACACAAAGACTGCCTCCGTTGTGGGAGCTCCTGGACCCTCGTGGCAGCCTCTGTATGGAGTGAGTCCTGCAGTAGACGGTGGGCTGACTGGCCAGTAGTGATGTGACAGTCAGGGAATTACGTGTAAATGCCCAGGGGGAAGCAGCTGCTCGGCTCTGAGCATCAGGCCACCCCCTTCCTGACCACGACAAGTAGAATCAGTGGTTTCAAGAACCGCTGAGTGGGGCGGTCAGAGGGCAGTTTGAAAGGGAGAAAGGCAAGGAGACGTGGCCCTGGGCAGTGCTTCAGGAACATTTGCATTCTGCACACCTGCACGCTGTGTGTGCTGGACGGGGCTTCAGTGTCTTTTTAACCTTGCCTTTGAGAAAAACTTCGAAGCTTTGAAGTCAGTCTGGGGGTTTTCTTTCCTCTATAGAAACAGAGCTCTGGTTTTATGATAGAAACCGTAGGCTCTATCTTACAGAAGTTTGCTTGAAGGAGAGTCTGAAAAGTGCATTATGTCTGTAAAGGAAAAGCCTCACTAGTTTGGACTTACAGGGAGTTGGTAGTCGAAATTAGAAGTCTAAATGTCAAAATTTTATTTGAAAAGTGACTTTATTGATCTTTGGGGGGTGTACATTGTGTATACAGCAGTTTCCTACCAGTGTCTCCGAATAGAGGCCTGACCTTATAGATAAAATGCACAAATCAACAGGACGATTTGCATATTGAAAACCTTCTAAAATCTTTACAGTTTGTTTCAAGTGGTCTCTTCCTCTCTTCATTTGCTTCTCGAACCTTCTCTTTTTTTGAATATCATCCGGAGGCCTGTGCGATAGCCCACATTTTGCATCCGTGTAGGTCACATCGATGACGTTTGACTAAACAGATACACATGGAATCCTGCTGGCTCCTCTGTCAGGAGTGGGCAGGTGGAGAAGGGCGTCAGAAGGTTAATTATAACTTTTGGGGTCAGAGCAAAGAGAGATGGCAACTCTCAGAGCCGAGGCTCAGGCACCCTCGGTCCTCGGCGAGCGGGCCTTCAGGGCCCAGCTCAGTCCATCGTCAAAGTGGAGGGCAGGAAAATGAGCAGTTTGTCTGCCCAGGTGAGGTCACGTGACCACTGTAATCGCGACCTTTGCTATCAAGGTCATGTGATGAAGCACACCATTATCGAGCAATTGCAAAGGATGTTTCACAACAGAAGATTTCCAAAGTATATAATATTCCTGAACTTTCTTTCTCAGGCACTGCAACAATTGAGGACCTCAGAGTTCAAGCCCTATGTTGTATTTGTAAAGCCTGCAATTCAGGAAAAAAGGAAGACACCACCCATGTCCCCAGCTTGTGAGGATACAGCCTCCCCACTTGTAAGTTTATTGATCATTTCTTTTCTGAGGGCCTAAAGGGGCCTGTTACAGGCCTCCTAGCTGCATAAGGGTGCTCGTGCCTTCTGCACAAGACCGTCTTTCCACTTTGCCAATTGGCCAGTCTTAGATGGTCATGTGACCAAAAGGCTCCAAGTGGGGCAGCCAGGAGTGCCTCCCAATTCAGATGAGGTGGCTTTGCCTCTGCTCACTACTTTCCAGTCCCTCACATAAGCACCGCCCCGGAAAATAAGGGCCTGACATCTCTCTGGGACCTAATCTGAATGTGACAAGCCATACTAATCTGTTGAACGCCTAAACCAAACCCAAGCTTTTTTTTTTTTTTTTTCCTTCCTGAGGAAGATTAGCCCTGAGCTAACATCCGTTGCCAATCCTCCTCTTTTTTTGCCGGAGGATGATCAGCCCAGAGCTAACATCTGTGCCAGTCTTCCTCCACTTTCTGTGTGGGTCGTCCCACAGCATGGCTGACAGTGGTGTAGGTCCGCCCCTGGCATCCGAACCCACGAACTTGGGCACACCAACTTAACCACTTGCCACAGGGCTGGCCCCCTGAGCAGTTTTTCATTGAAACACCACCTAACATGGTCATTATCATTGCTTTCAAACCACTTTGAACCATCAGCGAATTAATCTATTTGTAAAGCTAGTGGATGAGATACTCCACTGTATGTCTCAGTGAACTTCTCTTTGCCTGTCATGGATTCCTTGCTCAGCCCAGTCTGTGTCAGGACTGCCACTTGAAACCTAAATATTTGGCACAGTTCTCTCAGGAGACGTGGGCTTGGTGACTCTTCTTTTCTGGTTCTCAACAGAGTCAGAGGAATCGGCTGGCAGTTGTTACTGGGAGGGGGTCAGAAGCAATCCAGTTCCAGTATAGACTTGGCTTGCTGTCTAATCTATATGACTGGTTCTATCTGACAGAGGCCCTCTTGGATCCTCCTCCTTGGTCAAGAAGCTCCCTCCCAGTAAAGATTTGCCGCAATCCTAGTTCATACTAACTCTGTGTTATAATTGTCCATACCGATAAATTAGAATGGCTTAGATAAATTAGAATTAGAATGACTAAGTAATGGCTAGAAGGAACATTAGAAGTTTCCCCTTTAGAAACTCTAAAGAGAACATCAGCTTGAGTCTAGAACCACTTAGAAATACACAGTATGTTCCTCATGGTGGTGCTAATAACAACAAAATCAGAAACAACCTAAATATCCCATAGTGGGGATCAACTCAATACATCACCACACTAACGTGACGTTCACAGGGTGGAGTGGAATGTTATATGGCCAAGTAAAAGTCCCATGTTTGAGGAATATTTGATAATATAGCCAAATGCAATAAAATGTTAAATGGAAATAAATCAGAAAATTAAAAGGTGTGATTCTAATTTTGTGTCATGCACAAAGAAAATACACTAAAATGCTAAATGTGTTTTTCTCTGAATATTGGGCTCATGACTAATTTTTGTTTTCTGTTTTTTACTGTATATTTTTTTTTCTAGGAGGGAGGTTTAACAGCTTTATTGAGATAAAATTCACATACCATACAATTCACCCATTTAAAGTATATAATTCAATAGTATATACTCACAGATCTATGCAGCCATCCCCACAATCAATTTTAGAACATTTTCATCATCCCCAAGAGAAACCCTGAGCCCATTAGCATTTCCCATTCTCCATTACCCCCCAACCCCTTCCTGGCCTCAGGCAACTGCTAATCTGCTTTGTCTCTATAGATTTGCCTACTCTAAACATTTCACATAAATGGAATCATACAATATAGGACCCTTTGTATCTGGCATCTTTGACTTAGTATGATGTTTTTAAGGTTCATTCATGTATCAGTACTTCTTTTTTTTTCTTTTTTTGCTGAGGAAGATTAGCCCATCATCTGTGCCCATCTTCCTCTATTTTATATGTGGGATGTCTGCCGCAGCATGGCTTGATAAGCAGTGCATAGGTCCATGCCCAGGATCCGAACCCCTGAACCCTGGACCGCCAAAGAGAGCATGTGAACTTGACCACTACGCCACCAGGCTGGCCCCAGTATTTCATTCTTTTTTTGGCTGAATAATATCCCATTGTATAGAATACCACATTTTGTTTATCCATTCATCAGTTAATGGACATTTGGGTTATTTCTACTTTTTTAGCTATTATAATGCCACTATGAACATTCTTATACAAGTTTTTGTGTGACTGTGTTTTCATTTCTCTTGGTTCTCTACCTAGGAGTGAAATTGCTGGGTCACATGGTAACTCTATGTTTGTTTAACATTTTGAGGAACTGCCAGACTCTTTTCCACAGCAGCTGCACCATTTCACATTCCCATCGGCAGTGTTCAAGGGTTCCAATTTCTCCACATCTTTACCGGCACTTGTTACTGTCTTTTTTTTTTTTTTTTTTTAAAGATTTTATTTTTTCCTTTTTCTCCCCAAAGCCCCCCCCCCCCCCCGGTACATAGTTGTATATTCTTTGTTGTGGGTCCTTCTAATTGTGGTATGTGGGACGCTGCCTCAGCGTGGTTTGATGCGCGGTGCCATGTCCGCGCCCAGGATTCGAACCAACGAAACACTGGGCCGCCTGCAGCGGAGCGCGCGAACTTAACCACTCGGCCAGGGGGCCAGCCCCTTGTTACTGTCTTTTTGATTACAGCCATCCCAGTGGGTGTGAAGTGGTATCTCATTGTGGTTTTCATTTGCATTTCCCTAATGACTAATGACGTTGAGCATCTTTTCATGTGTTTATTGGCCAAGTGTCTATCTTCTTTGGAGAAACGTCTGTTAAATACTTCGTCCATTTTTCAGTTGGATTATTTATCTTTTTGAGTTGTAAGAATTCTTTATATATTCTGGATACAAATCCCTTATCAGATGTACGACTTACAGATATTTTCTCCCATTCTGTAAGTTGGTCTTTCACTTTTTTGATATGGTCTTTTAAGCACAAAATTTTAATGAAGTCCAATTTATCTATTTTTTCTTTTATCACTTATGTTTTCCGTATCATATTTAAGGAATCATTGTCTAATCCAAGGTCATAAAGATTTACTCCTTTGTTTTCTTCTAAGATATTTATCATTTTAGCAGTTACATTTAGGTCTTTCATCCACTTAGAGTGAATTTCTGTCTGTGGTGTGAGGCAGGGGTCCAGCTTCATTCGCATGTGGAGACCTAGTTGTCCCGGCACCGTTTATTGAAGACTGTTCTTTTCCCATTTAATTATCTTGGCACCCTTGTCAAAAATCAATTGACCATAAATGTGTTTATTTCTGGACTCTCAATTCTATTCCTTTGATCCATATGCCCGTCTGTCTTTATGCCAGTACAACAGTGTCTTGATTACTGTAGTTTTGTAGTAAGTTTTAAAATCAGGAAATGTGAGTCCTCCAACTTTATTCTTTTTCAAGATTGTTTTGACTATTCTTGGCCCTTGGCATTTCCATATGAATTTTAGGATCAGCTTGTCAATTTGTTTTACTATGTTTTTTTTTTTTTTTAACAAGCATTTTAGGATTAAAAGAATAACGGGGGGAAAAGACTTACCTAAAAAGAGTCAAGAAGACATAAGGTAGAATACGAGGCAGTTTCCTAGGGCACAAAGAAAGTTCAGCCGAGTCGTAAGGGCCCCAGGAGATCTCAGTTTTCTGGGAGTCAGAACCACGTGCGCACCCCGCCCCCCTCCCCCCTACCACCCCCCCCCACCCCCGGCCCCGTCCATGGCTGTCATTTCAAAAGAAGCAGAAGTGCAGTCTCTTACCGGTGGCCTTTCAGCCTGACCAGTTTCATCATGTATCCGTCTCTCTTATTACCCACTGAAATGCTGCATTCCAAGCAGGCAGGCTGATGACTGAATACACCCGGCTGATAATGTTCGTTGTCTGCAGGTCAGCTCGCCGCCCACCAATGGTGACATCTCACCTTGCTCCTCTAGCGTCTCCAGTCGTTGTTCTCCTGTCCTGAAGCCTGTGTCCTTCTCACCACAAGGGGGCATCAAGGTCACAGGGAGGCTATTAAAATACAGAGTCCTCGGCTCTACTCCCAGAGATTTTGACCGAGGAGGTTTAGAGTGGGCCTCAGGCGTCTGCATTTTTCACACACACCCTTTCACATGATTTTGATGGAGGTAGGCAGAACTCAGACCACATTTGGAGAAATTCCTCATAAAGGCCTGAGTTTTGCATAACATTAAATATTTGTCCACTGTCTGGCACCCGAGTTCCAAGTCAGGGAACCTACTGGATAAAACACCTTTCTGGCACATCCTCTGCACATTTATTTGCTGCCCACAGTGAATGGGCATTCTGCCCTGGGATCCGGCAAGCTAATCCAACATGGGGGTGAGGGGCAGTACGGAGGGAGTCTACCTATGTGCTGTGCAGGACTGTGCCTCCCTTGCAGAAGCCGTGGGTGGTAAGTTCCACCTTTACAGGCCAGGAAAAGGATTCAGGGGATTTATGGCTGCAAAGCAAATGTCACACACTTTACTCCATTAGAGATTTGCTTGAGTTCTTTCAAAATGCAAGTATTTATTAGGAAGATGGAGGTTCTTAGCGGCAAAAATGTTCCCTCTATAATTTCTCGAATAGCTAAATGCTTCCAGGATGAACAATGTGGGTGCCTGGAGGAGGGGGAACCTCCAGAAGCAGCAGACAGGGCTACGGGGGTGTGTGTGTGTGTGTAAGTGGGTGGGGGAGGTGGGGTTGAAGATCCTGGGACAGACTGGGACACTGCAGAGTGCTTTTGGGTGTGAGAGGAGCCCTGGAAGACAATACAGAATTGGGAAGCCTCTCTCAATTTAATCTAGTTTTTAAGGAGAAGAAATTATCTCAGCCTTCTCTTAGGTCTCTCCTGTCCTTGTAGTAGCTTAAAAACTGTTTCCTAGACCTTTAGAACTTCCCTTCTGAAACTGCAGCGCTCTCACTACAGTGGGAATCTGGTTTTGATCCGTGATGTAGAGAAGAGGGGAGGGAATATTTTGGGGTGTGGGTCTCCTTGAGGGAGGACAGACCTCACCCGCCTCCATGGCAGCCTAAACACACTGAGCCCCCAGCAGCAGAGAGAAGGTAACAGAGGACTGGAAAGAGACAGGGAGGTGGATGAACGCCAGGGACAAATTTTGTTTTTCAATTTTACTTAGAGTGGATCTGCCACTTTCCTTTCTTCCAAAAATGAAGCTAATTGTCAGTCAC
Organism: Equus asinus; assembly: GCF_041296235.1. Taxonomy (NCBI): domain Eukaryota; kingdom Metazoa; phylum Chordata; class Mammalia; order Perissodactyla; family Equidae; genus Equus; species Equus asinus. The sequence continues at coordinate 42,719,178 of NC_091802.1, read as the reverse complement.
CTACTCACTTGAAATTCTACTTATTAGAGGTTCTTTTGAATGAGGGAGGAAACACTGTGCAGGTTGGGTGAAGGAGGGTCATTGCCCGTCTATACCTTAGTGTTAGGTGTCAGGAAAGCAATCTGATTAAAGAAATCAGGTACCCTAAGGAAATGGGGAATTTGATCATGGCTGTCTGGGCACTTTCTTCAGTAACTCCTTTGCCGCACTAGTGTTTGGCCCTGGTATGAGGAAATGAAAAGAAGAAGTGAGTTCTACATTATGAATTTAGGAGTCTTCAGAGGGCATTAGAGTTACTTACTGTCTTTCTTTTTCCCCTAATTGATTCCAGAAATGCTTGCTTTGCTTTTACATAGTTAATATTATTTATAGTTCTTTCCTGTAATTATTTAGCCAAACTGTCATGCAACACAATAGTACTGCTTCTCTGGAAATACCCTCGGATAGAAGTGTGATACTGACATAGGCACACGCGGATCTAGAATCAGCATCCCCCAGAGCGCTGTGTATCGTGGCTGGCAGTTAACAGGTCCTTAACAGATGTTCTGTGAGTGAATGACTGAACGCTGATTATGTTACTGCCCATTAACTTTCTTGGAAGTTTGATATTGTCACTACACTCTGTTCTTGTGTACACAGTTGGATTTAATGGGCCATTGTCATCCACTCATCACTTAAAAGTTAGAGATTGGAACATTGCCCAAGACAAAAGCTGTAGGACTGTTATTTGGGGGAGAACAACCCAGTTGCTCCATAACTGCCTCTTTTCTTGCAGGATGAGGAGCAGCAAGAGATGGTCGCCTCTGCCGCCTTCATAGAGCAGCATTACGGGCACCTGGTGGACGCTGTGCTGGTGAAGGAGGATCTCCAGAGTGCACACAGCCAGCTCCGAGTGCTCTTGGAGAAGCTGAGCCAGGACTCTCACTGGGTACCTATTAGTTGGGTCAGGTAACTGCATCCTAGAACATCCAGGTTGGAGGGGACCTAAAAGACCACCTCGTCCAGCCTCCCCCATGTTACCACGAAGGCATCTCAAGCACGGAGAGGGGCAGCATTTTCCGTAAACTCCGTCATCGAGGAGAGTCTATGTGGGAAGTCACGTTGTTGGTTTTTGTCTGTTGATTTTCACTGCACCCTTTTGGAGCAGAAAACATGAGTTGAAAGGGGCGTGTCACAAAGAAACACACTTCATTCATTAAATTATCACAGGCAAGTTGACCCTGATTCTTTGTACCAAAGTCAAGTAGCCACTGTCTTTTGGGGGTGGCGGTGGTGAATTTATACACTACCGATTTGCAGAGATGGTTGAGCTTTATAAACAGTGACACTTTATTCGCCCAGCTTTGCTGGAAAGGAGTTGTTTTGCCCAAGGGGATTTTCCAGGCAACTGAAGTTCCCTTGTCTTCAAGCCCTAAAATGTTGATTTTAACCTTATTGATGGTGAATGCTTGCCTGGCAATGGAAAAATTGGTTCTCTGCCTTTTTAAATAGTAAGCATACATGAGCTTTTTTGGAAGACTGAGGCACACTTCACCCTCACTGTGAATTACTGTACTATTCTATGATACAATGCTGTTTTCAGGGACTCTCGAGGAATGTAAGGCTGCCGGTCCCCTTTCTAATATCCTCAGCCTAAAATGGAGCCCACGGCTTTGTTCGATTATTCTATTCCATCACTTGTCCCTCTTGTTACTGACAGTTGCCTGGTTCTCGCCTCTCCCCATCTTCAGATCATCTGGGCCCTAATCTCCTGTTGTGCCGGATCAAACTAGCTGATTCCCCCACCAACACTCTGTCTAAGCCGTGATAACTCAGTCCTGACCATCAAAGTCAAGGTACATAGACTCTGAGTGTGGGCCTGACTGGTTGTCTCTGAGCAAAAGTGTTTAGGGTCGCACAGGATTTGTGACATATCTTTGCTGCTCAGAGAATTTTATTTCTTATTAATAGGCAATGTAGGTAAGTCTTTATTCTGTGCCAGGGGCTATGCTAAGGCCTTTATATACATTACTTTGACAAATACACTAAGCCTATAAGGTAGGATTCTTAACCCCCATTATATGAATGAGAAGAATAAAGCTTAGAAAGCTTAGATAACGTGTCCAAGCTCACACAGCTTAAAAAAAATGGCAGAGCTATAGACTTTGATCCCAGGTCTCCCGAATACCAGAGATGGTCGTTAGTCACTGAACTGTGCTGCCTCCTTCTGTGGCTCCGTAACTGAGGGTACCTGTTAAATAATTGACCTTTAAGTGGGGGATGTGTTCCTAGGTAGAATCTACAGTACTGTGCAGTGTGGCTGTGACTTCTAAGACTGGAAAGAAGCTGCTTACTCATGTACATTTTCAAGCTCTTTTCCTCACGAGAAGAAAAGGAAGCCAAGTTAAGGGAGAAACAGCAGGGAGATTTGCTGCCTGTCTAGAAATTTCCATTTAGGCTTCTGATACAAGGACACCTTTGCAATTTTCCAGCTCACTAACCTGGCAGGTCCACCTAACAGGATCACCTTCTTCAGACCTTTCTAGCAAAAGGATGAGGACTTCTCGGTACTTCCAGAGTACTGGATTCTTATCAAGTGATACTAGTCTTGAGCTGTTCCACATGGACCCAGGGCAGGAACAGCAGCTGCCCCTTCAAGTGTGAATGGCACAGGCAGAGTTGTGTGTATGATACAGGAGGGCCAGAAGCTAAAGTCAGCTGTCAGGCAAAAAACACGTGAGTCAAAATTACTCTTGAAAAATCCCCTTGATGGAGAGCCTAACCAGCTCTTAGCAAGTCCCATCTGGGTGGTTTGCCTGCAGTGGAGGAACACAGTGGTGAGCACCAGATGACTTTTTTTGCATTTCATACCTCTCAAAAGACATTTTCTGCTTCTTAATATTTTTACGCAATTTTCAGATGAAATGGTAATAATTCTCTTCATGTATATTATGAAGCAAGGCATTAAAATGTGATGGCTGCTGTACCTCCTGTCCCAGTAGCCTCCTCACCCCTAAGACGGGCTGTGTCTACAGCCATTTGTCTGCTCTTAAGTCCGTGAGAGTAGAGTGGATAAGGCCCCAGAGACAGAGGTCATGTGTAAAATGTTTTTGCTGTTGGTAAAAAGCAGAAAAGCCTTGTTAAAAAAAAAAAAGTACCTGTTTACAAATACATATTGGTGGAATGTGTATAAATGGAATCCCAAGTCCCCTTCCAGCTAGCATTGTACATTCTGAGCCCCTGGGCAAAATTTTTACAAAGTTCATCACTCTGGGCCCCTACACCAAGAAATCTCCACATTCCATACCCTCAAGATGTCCTTTTTTGGTTTGTTTTCTCAGGCCTTCAAACTCAGGTAAGCTGTCTGCCTGTGTCCACAACCAGAGAGAATGTGGGCTCTAGAGGACTTTTCTAGGTCAGGGATGTTAAACGGGTGGGGCCTATTTGCTGCCTCGGCCCATTCTTACACCCGTGGTGGACAGTACTAATTGACCATGACCATGGCACTGTCCTCCTGAATCCAGGCTCTGCTTTTGGACCTGTTGGGACACAGTATCCAGTATCAATTGAGCAGAATTAGCAAGTGAGTTACTCCTATTTGCCATCCCTGCTCCAGCAGTTTATAACCTCTGCCACCCCCTGCAAGAGATGGGTTAAGAAGGTCACAACCATCACTCCTCCACAAGCAGTGCTCAGCTATGTTAAACATGATCCGTTGTGCTTTGACTGTTGTATGCTCGAATACACACATGCTTTAAGACACGTGGCCCATCAAAATTTTGCATCCGTTTATCCAGTGTCGCATCATTTATGCCACCGATCACAGAATCATGCATCCAAAAAATGATAGCACTTGGCCATTTGTTTAACAGTTACAGACCAGCATATGCACAAAGCCCATTCTTGAATCCTACTGTTCAGAACCAATAAGCAGCATTTCTCTATCTGGTGGAGTTAACGTGAATCAATTTGTTACTCCATTCTTTTCCTGCTCTCTGAATACAGTCTCAAACCCTTGCTTCCTTTAAAAGTTGGGCCTGTGGTTTCAGAACAAGATTTAGATTCACTTTTCTCTCTTCCTCTCATCTAAATGCAACTAAATACCTTGGAAATTATTAAAAAGATAAAAGGACTCTGAAAGCTGGAAAGAAGATGCTGGGCTGACCAGGGACGTCAGGACTTGAGGAACAGCAATGTGGTGAGTTTCCTGGGTTTTCTTTTCGTCTTCCATATACCCCAGACTGGGCTCTGGAGAGGCCTGCAACCCAGAACCACCAACAGGCGTAGATGGGAAGGACAAAAAAAAAAAGGAAAGAAAAGCGTGCTTTCTGTGCCAAAGGATGGGGAAGTCCAGTAGGGACCTATGGGGAGCCTCAGTCCCAGCTTCACACCGGGGCATCAGCACGTGGCCCAGTTCGTTCACGGCAGCAGTGAAGCCCTGTGTCTCCCTGCCCTCCACACTGTGGCACAAGGAGATGCAGGCCCAGCACTGTGTGCCTGCCCCTCTGCAGAAGGCGGCCCAGCCACACCGTGCCGCCCAGGGAAGCACCTTCTCCCACCATAGAAGACACTGGCAGGTACTGAGTAGGACCCAGCAGCACCCAAAGAACAAAGCAAACCAGAATTGTATCGCAAAGGCTCAGAAAACTGAATTGTCATTGGAAATAAAAACCGTAAAAGAAGCAAGAACCTATACACTACACCTAAACGGGTGCTAAAAAAGATGTAAATAGGATGAAGACGTTCCTAACAGAATAACCCAAATGTCCAGGATACAATAGCAAATCGCTCATCATCTCCCAAACCAGGAAAACTCCAGGCTAACTAAGAAAAGACAATTAACTGATACCAATATTTGTATGAATCAGATGCTGGAATTTATCTGACAAGTATTTTAAAGCAGTTGTAATAAAAATGCTTCAACAATTAGAAATTATCTTGAAAAAAAATTAAAAAATAGAAAATCTTAGCAAAGAAATAGAAGTTATGAAAAATAACCAAATGGAAATTATAGAAATGAAAAATTATTGTAAAATAAAAATCTCAGATGAACTTGATAGGAGAGTGGAAATGACTGAAGGTGAAATCGGGGTACTTGAGGACAGATCAATAAAATTTACTCAATCTGAGTGACAGACTGAAAAAGAAAAAAGAGCCTCAGGGACCTGTGGGACAATTAACAAAAGAGCTAACACTTGTATCAACTGAGTCCCAGAAAGAGAGGAGAAAGTGTGGGACTGAAGAGTATTCAAAGAAATCATGGGTGAGAACTCCCCAAATTTGGTGAAAGATATAAACCTACAGATTCAAGAAGCTGATAAACTCCAAATTGGATAAGCCCAAAGAAATGCATACCAAGACACATCATTAATTAATCTTCTGAAAACTAAAGACTAAGAAAAAAATCTTAAAAACAGGGAGGAACACCCCGGAAGCAACACCAATTCAGGTTCCATTTTAGTATTGCCCATAAAGCCAACTATGGAGGCTAGAAAAAGTGACACGTGTGTCAAGTGCTGAGAACCGTCAACTTTGAATCCTATGTGATGAAACTATCCTCCAGGAATGAAGGGGAAAGGAAGACATTCTCAGATGAAGCTGACAGAATTTGTTGAGACCTACCCTTAAAGAATTGCTCAAGGAAGTTCTCCAAACAGAAAGAAAATAGCAAAAGGCCGGGACCTTTAGAAAGGAAAAAAACAACAGAATAGGTGAAAATAGAAGTAAACATAATGGATTATTCTTCACCTCTTGATTTTCTTTACGCATATTTGCTGGTTGAAGAAAAATTTATAACACCATCTGATGTGGTATGCGATGCATGTAGAGGAAATACATATGGTAATTATAGTTTAAAAGTGAGGAGGATAAAGTGACCACTTAAAAGACAGAAATTGGCAGAGTCGATAAAAAAACACCACAACTATATACTGTCTACAAGCGTACATAGGTAGGCGGAAAGTAAGGATAGAAACTGGTGTATTATGCAGTTTTTAAAAAGCAGTAGTGGCTGTATTATCACATAAAGTGGATTTCAGAGAAAGAGAATTGCTAGGACAAAGAGGGACACATATAATGGTGAAAGGGGCACTCCACCAAGAAGATATAGCAATCCTAAATGTGTAGGCACTCAACACCAGTTTTAAAATACATGAAGCAAAAACTGATAGAGCTGAAAGGAGAACGAGACAAATCCACGGTTATAATTGGGGATCTCACACCCTAGTCTCAGCAATTGATAGAACCAGAACAGAACGTCATCCAGGATAGGGAAGAACTGAAGACCATCAGCCAACGGGGTTGAACTGACATTTACAGAATCCCGCCAACAGCAGCACAGTACGGACACGTTCTTTTCAAATGCCCATGAAATATTCCTCTATAGACTATATTAACAAATGGTTGGAAACTAGACTGTGTTCTCTGACCGTAATGGAATCAAACTAGAAATCACAGAAAGACAACAGGAAAATGTCTAAATATTTGAAAGATACCTAATATAACCTGAGCAGTTCAAGGTGACTTCCTGGAGAATGGCCTCTCCTGGATATATAATGGATAGGGGTTGTCCAGGAAAAGAGGCAGAACTATGGGTTTTCCAGTGAGAGGAGACAACAGGAAAATAAATGGGATGAGAAGAAGCTGTGTCTTCTGTTAGTTGAAAAAGGCAAGGAGTGATGAGATACAAGCTTACAGACGTTTGTCATTTTTGTGGAATTCTAGTGTCTGAGCCTTATTCTAATTTGGGGGAAATTTCCTATCTTGTGAATTCTGGTGAGAAGCAGATGCCATGCCCAGGAGTGGGAAAAGCCAGACGCTCATTCCCCTAGCCTCCCTTGCAGCTGAGGAATGGGCATAAGATCTAAATTACACCAATCAGTACACCTTTACTGATGTGGAATTGGGAACTAGTGACACAAAATGGCAGGGACAGTGGTTGTCAAAGGCAGCTGTAGCAGGTCAGCAAGATCTAGGTGAAGCGGGGGCAGCAGGGCGAGCCACCACACCCGCAGACCAGCTCCACAGCAAGATGGTGGATGCTGTTCCTCGATGGGCAACTTGAAGCTCGGTTCTGTGGTTTTCTAGCAAATACCGTTAACTGATTCATATTCTTTAATAAATTATTCCACTACTTAAATCAGACAAAGTCAATTCTGTTGCTTGAAACTAAGAATTCATATTGATAGAGTCTGCAAAGACAGGAGCAACAGGATCATGGGAGGGTCATATGTACATATTTTGTATGCCACATTTAAAAGTATGGCTCATTCTGGGAAGAATGGCAAGTCACTGAAGGTGTTACGCTAGAAAGTGATATGGGCATATTTTTGTGTTACTCATACTGGTCGTAAATCACAAGTGGCTGAAATCTGAGCAGTAACACATACAGAGACTGAGAAGTAGGCCTGGTAGATTTAAAACATACAAGGAGGGGAAGGGATAAAAGGGAGGGAGTGAAGTCAAGGATGACGGCCAGGTTTCTAAGCTGGATGTCTAGAAGAATGATGGTTCCTCAAACTGAGATTAACTGGAACTAGTTCATCTCATTAATTAGTAGAATTCATTAATTACTAGAATAGAAACTAGAAATTCATTAATGATGAATTTATATTTGGACTTACTGATTTTTTTCTTTCAACTTTTTACTTTGAGATAATTGCAGATTTACGTGTGTGTAAGAAACAAGACAGAGAGATCCTGTGTACCCCTTCCCTAGTTTCCCCCAGTGGGTAGCACAGTGCAAAACTATAGCACAAAATCACAACCAGGATATTGACACTGATACACTCAAGATACGAATGGTTTCATCATTGATAAATTGGATGTCATTAAAATTAAAATATTTTGCTCTATGAAAGACGCCATTAAGAACACAAAAAGAGAAGTTACAGACTGGGAGAAAATATTTTGCAAATCACATATCCAACAAAGGACTTGTATCTGTAATATATAAAGAACTCCCAAAATTCAATATTAAAAAAAGAATAATTTGATTAGAAAATAGGAAAAGATATACACAGACATTTCACCAAAGAGGATGTACAGATGGCAAATAAGCATATGAAAGATGTTCAAGTTCGTTAATCATTAGAGAAATGCAAGTTAAAACTACATGAGATGTCACTACACACATATTAGAATGACTAAAATAAACAATAGCAATAACATCAAATACTGATGGGGATGTGGAAAAACTGAATCACTCATTCATGCCGGTGGGAATGTAAAATGGTACAGCCACTCTGGAAAATAGTTTTGTAGTTCCCTTCAAAATGGACTTACCATACAACCCAGCAATTGCATTCTTGGGCCTTTATCTCAGAGAAATCAAACTTATTTTCATGTAGAAACTTGTGCACAAATGTTCATAGCAGTTTTATTCATAATGGTCAAAAAACAGGAAACTACCCAAATGTCTTTTCATGGGTGAGTGGTTAAATAAACTGTAGTGCATCCATACCGTGGAATATTACTCAGCAATAAAAAGGAATGAGCTATTGGTACACACAGCTTGGATGAACCTCAAGGAAATTATACAGAATGAAAAAAGCCAGTCTCAAAAGAATGGATACATTCTGCATGATCCCATTTATGTAACGCTCATGAAATAACGTAATTATAGAGATGGAAAATAGATTAGTGATTGCCAGGAGTTAGGGATGGGAGGAAGAAGGTGACTGTGGTTAAAAGGGGTGGTACAATGGAGTCTTTTGATAATGATACAGTTAACCACCTTGAATGTGGTTGTAGTTACACAAAGCTACAAATGTGATACAATTGCATAGAGCTGTACACACACATACAAATGAGTGCATGGATAACTGGTGAAATTTGTATATGCTCTATGGATTGTACCAATGTCAACCTCCTGGTCTGATATTGTGTACTATAGTTATGCAAGATGTTAACATTGTGGGGAGGAGGCTGGGGGAAGGGTGCAGGTGGCCCCTCTGTACGTTTATTTGCAACTTCCTGTGAATCTAATTATTTTAAAATAAAAAAGTTTATTTTAAGATTTAACATTTAAGACTTAAGATCTACTCCCTTTCAAAATAAAAGGTTTAAAAAGTCCAGCTCAAAACCAGCATGACCAGTCATAGAAGCCATGCAACATTGCCTTGCTATATGTTTTGAGATTTTTTTGACATTTTCATTGTTGCTGCTCCCTATAAATGAACAAGATACATGGAAACTTCAATGAAGCATTCTTTTCCACTTCTGTGTATTCAGAGGAACTAATGGCATTTGTTCTCTGTGTTGTCTGAAGCTTAACTTTGCCGTGTGCTTTTGTTTTCCATTTTGACAGAGCTGAACTTGTGGCTGGATCATCACCCCATCTTTTCTTCCCCCCAGGATGGTAGTGGTGATGGTGTATGTTTTAAAAAGTTGTCTCTCTCTCATTAACACTTCTTTTCATAGCCCTAAGTAAAAATGCTTGTTGCATCTTTCCTTCTGTCTGCCCCATTCTGTCTCCATTTTGGGGTGAGACTTAAAACCTTTGGGCACCTTAAATGTAACTTACTCATTTTATGTTCCAAGTTTTATTGTAGCATCCTAAGATGGAGCATTCAGCCACTTAGAAGTGTCTTGGGATTCTAAGCGGCTAAGGAATCCTAGGGCCTCCTCTTGTATCTTTTCCATGGTGAGTAACCTTGTATTGAGAGAGAGGAGAGGGAGAGAAATGGAGAACCATCAATTATACAGAACTATTCTTTGGAAAGTCTGAATGTCCATTTGTCCTTCTCCCCAGGGGGAAAAATATAGTCATTACTAATAATGTTAAATATTATAGAATGCCAACACAACAGTAGTTCTGAATAGTGCAGAGACCTGTCATGTAACTTTGGCACAACATTAAAGCCATGAGACCTCCTGTTTAAGTCTTATTGGAACAAATCACTTCCCCTTAGACTCATGTAAAGCCTCAAAGCTGGTGACAAAAGACAGTCATTTCCTATTTGTACAGAGAGAGGAAACAAAGGCAGGGCTATCGGTTCCCTGAATGTACGACCAGTCGATAGTACAGAAGGGCAAAATGCACCCCTTCACTGGGCCCCTCGTTCTCTGGTCCCAGCTGTGATCGCCGTGTTCTGTAATAAAGAGCAGCTGTGTTAAGACATACCTATTCCTCTTGGGAGAGAAGATATCTTGTTGTATTTCTGATATAGCGCCTTGAATTCTTGAAGGGAAAAAAAATCAGAAAGATGTATGTCAATGCCAGGATACTGGTGTGAAAGTTGAAGTTTTAAATCCTAAAGATGGCTTAGAAAAGGCTTACAGACGAAAGCCAGGGAGTGAAGCTTCCTAAAAACACTGTAGAAGGCTTGAAGGATCATTTGTGGAAGCAAATCAACCACATCTGAATCCCATACCCTTCATCCTCTTAGCTTGTATCTTCAGCCTTTTTTTTTTTTTTATAAAGATTTTATTTTTTCCTTTTTCTCCCCAAAGCCCCCCGGTACATAGTTGTATATTCTTCGTTGTGGGTCCTTCTAGTTGTGGCATGTGAGACGCTGCCTCAGTGTGGTCTGATGAGCAGTGCCATGTCCGCGCCCAGGATTCGAACCAACGAAACACTGGGCCGCCTGCAGCGGAGCGCGTGAACTTAACCACTCGGCCACGGGGCCAGCCCCTCTTCAGCCTTTCTTAATGAATTAAGGGATGAGGGAAGATGCTACCAGGTATTTTCTGAAACTGACGCATACTGGCTTTGCTACCAAGGAGATCTTCTTAGCTTGGGGACGGTTTGCTCCCGTCGTCAGCCTTGTTTGCTCTGGGTGGTTTTTCCTTTACTGACTGTTGCATTTCTCATGATCTCGCCCTCAGCCCCTTAGGGGTCCTCCTGAGACTAACTCTACTCTGAACACAGACCAACTCTGTGCACACCCGAGAATATCACAGAGTGCCCACGTGCCTGCCAGTCTATCTCGGATGACTTGCGGTCATAGTGGGGTTTGCGATCACCAAGCCTCTTCAGAATGCCCTGGTTTTCCACCGTGATTCTCACTAGCTCCCGGTTCCTTGTTTCTCTGTTTAAGCTGAAAAACACAAAACCCCAAGACGCATGAAGAATAAAATTCTCCTCCTGGATGGGAGTGGGGGAGATGAAGTTGTGATGTCATAAACCTAGGCTGCCTGAGAGCAGGAAACAAACTCTCCTGCTGAGCCTTGACACCCTGCCCCCATGTTGAGCCAGACTGCACTGTGGGAAATATGCAAAGCATTTACAGGTTTCCGTCAGTGGTTCTCAACCCTGCTGTTCACTAGAAGATTCTACTTTATTGATCTAGGGTGGAGTTTAGGCATCGGCATTTTGTAAACGCTCCCCAGGAATTATGTGAAACCACGATTGAGAAGGTCTGGTTTACATGCTGGGGGAAGGTCTTGCCTGTGGATAAATCACAAATGGCGGATGACAAGTTTTGGTTCACCTCACTCCCCTCAGCTTTCAACTCTGTTTCAGATGCGCAAGGATACAACAAAGGCATCTTGGCACTGCCTGCCACACACACACACACACACCCACCAAATTCTTTCCCTTGCGTACACTTCTTTTGTCGCCCTGACCACATGCCTTATTATTTATACAAGTGTCTCCCTGCCAAACCTCAAGTTCTTTGAGTTTGGGAGAGAGACAGCTCGTGTCATCTCTGTCTTCCTGTTGCTCAGCACATAGTGGTTGCTCAGGAAATATCTGTAGATGCTATTTCAAGAAGGCTGCGTCATAGTCCCAGCTATATTCATCATTTTACAAAAGTATATAGTGCTTTCTTTTGACAAACTCTGAATAGGACCCCAAAAAGTCTCTTAGATGAAATGAAAGTTAGCTCAAGGCTAGAGAAAGGTCCCCATTTTTTGGTATCTTTCATTCTCCTTAACATGGTCTCTTTGGTTATCCCTCAAGATAACTTTTGTATTCCTCCCACTCAGGAGAACCTCCACTACAACCCAACAACGGGAAAGTCAACTTTGACTTTCCACTAATGAAATAAAGAGAAAGAACGTTACCTCTTGGAAAAATATTCATTCCAGCAATCGACCTTGGCAGGGCCGCGATGAGCATTCGCGATTTTCTGACACAGTTGCTTGTTTTCATATTCGATTTTGTCGATTCTCTTTTGTTCGCTCTGGAAAGAAAACCCACCCCACCAGTGACGTCATTGCTACGCTGCTCCAACACAGTGGCTGAGCATCCTTCTCCTCTGGGATTGTGGGAAAGGGGAAAATGGAGGGCCTCAGTGGAGACTGGGAAATGGGGTAGTGTTTATGGAGAGGAGGAGAATGGACGAATCTTTGGGTTAGGTGAGTATTTAGAAGGCTCTGGGAAACTGGACCTCTTTAGGACATAGATAAAAATAAAGAACATCTGCGGATGGCAAGAATACCTGTAGTTTGCTCAGTTTTAAGATGTGATGTGTGTGTGCCACTGGAGGTTTGGTATCGACAGTAGGCTTCACTGGAGAAGGATGAGAGAGAGCACGGTTGAGTCACGGGAGTCTGAACAGCCTCAGAAAACCTACTAACATTCTAGACAACAACCCCGATTAGTCAGCATTCCGATTTTAAATTCTGACCTTAGTCCAGTTCAGGAATTTTAGTTTAGCTTAATTTCCCAAACTGACATCTTTGAAGACTTTTGAGCAGAAATGAAAGGATGGTGAGGGCTAGAAAAAGTAAAATTTACTTTTGAATCCAGTGAAAGAGCCTCCCCGCCCACCCCCGCCCTTCCCAGGATGACTAGCCTGGGTACTGAGTGCTGAAGTCCTACCCTCTTTCTAGCTCCCTTTAGCTTTCAAGAGTTTAAATGAGCATTTTCATCAAATGAACTCCCTGGCAGAAGATCAATTTTGTCACTGACGCTAATGTCCTCTTGACCCAAGTCAGCAGAGAAGACCACATCATTGCAAAGCTGTGCACTGGTTTGATTTCCCGTCAATATCTCTAAGGTGGACACTTCCAGAACCCCTAATGGCAGTGTCCAGCCCAAACAGCCCACATACCTATTTGTATTCGATTCTTGTGAAATATGTAGTGGCCAAAGTCCAGTTTCTTCCTGAAGGTTGTGCTCTGCCTATGATTCGAGACGATTACAGGGTAGGCTAGATAATCCAGGGAACTGTTCATCTTCCCTTCCTAGTCTCACTTCAGGAATGAGGCCCCCAGGCTCCTCTGTGAGGTACTCCACTGTCCCTCTGATGGGTTGTCATAGTTACCCAGTTATGACATCAGGGACAGCTCTTGGGGAAGGAGGAGGAGCAGCAGAGCATGTCCAGCTACCCCTGGGCTTCTCTTTGAAAGCCAACCTGGGTCCAAGTCAAGACGAAGGGTGAGACTCAGAAGCTTTCCCACCTGCCTGGAATGCAGATGCCACCAACACCAAGGGGAAAAAGTGTGGTGTTCTGGGCCTGGTGGGAAGGCGCTGGGTTGGGGTCGGGGGGAGAGAAATCCAGCCTTGTACACACCCTGGCCTATAAGCTAAGTAGTCTTCTAGTCTCCACTGCAATGATTTCCCTGAAAGTGTGCAACCACAAGCTTTTTGGGGAGGTGAAAGATGACCTTAAGGATAATCTGATCCAATTTCTTCATTTTGCAGATGAGGAAACTGAAGTCCAGAGCAGCAGCCAAGCTGTTCAAGAACCAAGTTAGTGGCAGAGCAGGGCTCAGGATGTGGGTTTCCTGAATTCTGGGGACCATATTTGCCTTTTGGAGGAAGGAGAATGTGCCATTTTCATGGCAGTCGGGGAGGACAGAGACTGTCTCTTGCTCCTAGTACAACCCCAGTAAAGGATGAGTTGTTGACACTGTGTGGCTCATAGTGGGCTGGCAGCTGCTCCAGGAAGGGCTGCAGAGGGGCTTGATTCATCCCCACACTAGCCCAGGGTACAGACAGCACCTCGTGGGTGCTCCACACGTTTGCTGATGTAGAGAGAGTGAGTACACACCTGCTAAGTGCTCAGTATGTAGTGTTGGGCGCTTTTCCTGAATGTCATATTTAATCTTCCAAAAGACCCTAGGAATTAGCCACTATTATTATTACCCTTATTGTTTTCAGCAAACAAGCTCAGCGAGGTTAAGTAATTTCCCAGGGTCAGAATTCCAAGGCCAGTTGCACAGAGCCCAAGCGTCTAAGCACGACGCTGACTCTCAATGAATATTGAAAGAAACATGCCTCGGAGTTGGCCTTCTCCAACTTTAACCTTCCCGGGGATCCCCAGGGGGTCCTGTAAAATGCACGTTTTCATTTGGCTCTGAGCTAGGGCGGAGATTCTGCATTTCTGACAAGCTCCTGGGTGATGCCAACGCCGCTGGTCCGCAGCAGGCAGAGCTAGAGCTCACAAGCGGAACCCAGTTCCTGAAAAAAATAAGCGACACTTGGCTGTATCTTGATCAAAGGAACATTTATTGCGCCCTGCAGTTGGTCCAATGAAGTGACTGCACTCCGCAGTTTATAATAACAGAGAAAATGCCTCAGCTAGGGGTGGGAGAGGACCCCGAAACTCAAGAGTGGTGGCACTTCCGTCCCCGGGGACATGCCCAGGGGGTCTCGGGAGCGTCTGCTCGGCGCCCGGCGGCGCGTGTCCGTCCGGGAGTGGAGCGCGCGTGGCCGCCCGCGCTCCGCCGCTTCCCGCGCCCGGCGGCCCGCCTCCGGGGCGGGACGGGGCGGGTCCCGGCTCAGGAGCCCCCGCCCAGCTGACCCGGCCGCTCTCCCCTCGCTGGCTGCTGCCCCGGCGTGCAGGGCCCGGCCGCCGCCATGTCGGGCCCGTTCGAGCTCTCGGTGCAGGACCTCAACGATCTGCTCTCGGACGGCAGTGGCTGCTACAGCCTCCCGAGCCAGCCCTGCAACGAGGTCACCCCGCGGATCTACGTGGGCAACGCGTGAGTCCCTGCTCCCGAGTCCTGACCCCGCCGGCCCCTCACTGGGCGCCCCGCCCACCCGAGAGCTGGGGTGGGGGCGTCGGCAGGCGCGAGCGGGGGCAGCCGGGGCGTGGTCGCCCCCCCCCCCCCCCGGAGCACGAGCGGGGGCTGGGCGGGGGCTGGAGTCGCCGCCCACCCCTGCGCGTGGGGCGGAAGGGTGGACCCCGCTCCGGCCCAGCGCGGTCGTTCCTTTCGCGGGGTGCGCGGAGCCCCGGGGCCGCTCGGCCTGCTCAGCGTCCGGCCCAGAGCCGCCACCCGCTAGGGCTCGGCCTTGGGCGGGGTCGGGGCTACCAGGTTCACTTAACAGGTGGCCCTCTGTCGCCCGGCCGGTCTCCGACCCCGCGCGTCATGTGACAGCTGCCTGGTTCTGCAGTGAGGTCACCGCGGAATGTCTGCCTTCGCTGCCATGGCAACGAGCTGACGTCACAGTCCGGGCGTGGAGCTTTTCCCCGGCTGGGCAGGCCAGATCATGGAATCGAAATATTCCAAATGAGGGGTCCAGAGAGCTGGGTTGGGGTTTCCGCGCTACTTCTCCCGCTTTCCAGATAGGATTTGATATGCATGGGACTCTAGGATGCCCAATGATAAATCCTGTAAGGAACTGAGCCATCACTTACAAAAGGCTCTCAGCCTTCTCACCACCAGGAAATGCATTTATTATTTATCACTTAGAGTTCTTCTCTCCAAATTGATTTTCCTATTTTCCATTAGCCAAACTGCTAGTAAGAATTTCTCAGCAGCGGGAGAGAACCAGTTGTTAACCATTCTGAGAGGTGCTGAAACACCAGCTGAAATGCCTGTGCAGCCTCGGGAGGGCGCAGGATGGATTTTCATGAGACCCTGAGGGCCCTGGTACCAGCGCCCAGAGTTCCCTGGGCCCAGGGGCTGCGTGTTGGAAACGGAGAACTAACCCTTCTCTCGTTTTCCGCAGGAGGACATGGAGGCCCAACCTTGTGGAGGCTGAGGGATTGTGAGGACAGGGTCAATGTCTTGTTCATGTCTGTGTCCCCATCATGGACAGGACCTTCTGCTTACCCTGCTAAAGGCTGTCACAAAAATGGGGGTCACTACAGAGCTAGGGGAAGTCCATAAAGCAGGTCCCAGCCTCATGGGGGACGGTCTCATCCCTTCCAACATTTGTTCACCATATTGAAGACCTACTATGGGTCAGGCACTCTACAGCGTTCGTTCATAGTAATGATAATAGTGAATTTGTTGCATGTCAAAGTAGTATTAGAGAAGGGAGACGAATGGGGGTGACTCTTCAAAGTTAGTTGTTTGTTTTTTAATCAGCCACTGCTTTACAGTCATGTGCAGTGTTGTGAGCAGAGATGGCTAAAACAGTCCCAGAGTCTCAGCCAAAGGCCTCAGTAACTGCAAAATTCTGAGGATAACCACCTTTCCAGGCACCCAAGCAGCAAGTGGCCTTGGCAGCCTTGGAAAGCCTGCTCTCTTGGGCAGTTTGGCACATTCAGCTGTTGCCGCTTCCCAAGTGTAAGTCAAGGTTGTGAACGCGTGGTGGCAGCCAGAGTGGCAAGTGCTGATGGCCCCTGCAGAAAACACGCCCCTTGCCCTCTAAGCAAATCTGACCTTGACTTAGCCAGGGTTTGGGGTGGGGCGCTCAGCACGGAGGATCCACTGAGCACCCAGTTCTCCTCCAGCATCGGGAGCCCCTTAACAAAATCAGGCTCCTGATCAGGCTCCCAGGGCAGGGAGGAGCTGGATGAGCCATGTTTTCTAGGTCTCAGGACTTGCAGTTGATGGGGCATGAGGCAGAGTGAGGGGTGGCCGAGCAGGGCTGGTGTCAGGAGAAAGGCGGTCTCCGCCCAGCTTTGCCGCCCAGCGGCCCGTGTGAGCGCGCGCACATCCTTCCGCTGTCCTGCCAGCCCGGAGCTGAAGCTCTCTGCTTCCTTCCTCGCAGGGCCACTGTGACAGGCGCACTAGATCATGTAGGAGAAGGCGTTCTGTAAAGTGTAAACTGCTGTTTGAATCGGGATGTTGTTGTGAGATGAAATAAAGGAGCCCTTTGACTATTCAGATCGAATGTTTTGTAAACCCCGTAGTTCTGTTGGGGCCACTTGCTCCCCAAGTGCTTACTCACCCTAGAGAGCTTCAGAAACGTGGCTAGTGGACTGGGGCAGGGGAGATCCCTCTGGGGCACGAGAGGGGCTACTGCATTTGATAATCCAAGGAAGGAGGCTGCCTGGGATGTGCTGCTTGCATTCTTCTTCACTGATTCACTGTGTTTTCACTCAGCATCTACTGCGCCAGGTGCCATGGTAGGTGCCGGCATACAGACCTGAAGCAGACAGGGTTCCTCCCTCAGGAGCTCACAGCCTGGACATCTAAGTGAATAAGCACAGTCAAGCATCAGAGGAGTAGCACTGACTCTGGCGTCAGGCTCCGTCTATAGATTGGTTCATTTAATGCTCAGAACAACCCCAGGGGATAGATGCTGTGGTCATCCTCATTTTATAGACAGGGAAACTGAGTCACAGAAAGGTTGAGTGACTTGTCAAGGTGGCCTGGCTGGTAAGTCGCAGGGCTGGATTTAGACCCAAGGCAGTCTGGCTCCAGAGCCCACTTTTAGCCACTTGGCGATCCTATCACCATAGGGGGGAGCATGATGCCAAATGGAATGGAGGGGAGATCAGGAAATACTGCAGAAGGTGGTGAAAAATGAGAGGGAGCATGTCCACGGAGAAGGTGGAGAAGGGCGTTCCAGGCAGAGGGACAGCATGGGCCTGAAACCGCTCAGTCTGTTTGGGGCGGCTGCTGGTAATTAGATATGACTGGGGTAGGGAGGAGGCTCATAAGACGGGGACAAGCCGGCAGGGCCAGAGCATGGAGGGTTCCTTGCTTTGCCAAGAGGCTTAGAATCTTCTCCATCTTCCTTCCCCTGGAGCTGCCAGTGGGTCAGTTAATCATCCGCTGCTGCTGTTTCCTGTCAGGTCTGTGGCTCAGGATATCCCCAAGCTGCAGAAACTGGGCATCACCCATGTCCTGAACGCTGCCGAGGGCAGGTCCTTCATGCACGTCAACACCAACGCCAACTTCTACAAGGACTCCGGCATCACCTACCTGGGCATCAAGGCCAACGACACGCAGGAGTTCAACCTCAGCGCCTACTTTGAAAGGGCTGCAGACTTCATTGACCAGGCCCTGGCTCAAAAGAACGGTAAGGGATGTGTCGCCCAGGAAGCATTGGGAGGCGGCTTGGGCTGGACTTTTTCTAGAAAACAAGCCCACAGCAAGCCTCCTTTGGAAAGCCTGTTGTTTGCTTTCTCCTGGGGTGAATGGCTGGGAGCTTTAGGTTTCTCTCCGCTCACCTGTCTGCCTGTCGAGTGGTCCCATGTTACACAAGACATACAAACCTTTCACGCAGTGGCAGCCTTGGGGTCCTTGTGTTTGGTTTGACTTTGGCTAAGGGTCAATTTCCCCATGCAAATACCTTCAATAATGAAGAATTATTGTTTCCACCGTAAGAAGTCCTGAGGCGAGGGAGCTTCAGGGCTAGTTGCTTCAGGAGCTCAATGGTGGCATCAGGACTAGGTGCTTTTCCCTCTCTCTCTCCTGCCACCCTCAGTGATGGCACTCCCCCAGTGGTCCCAAGATGGCAGATCCAGTCACCACCTCCCAAAAGGACAAAGTATAACAAAAGATGAGGCAGCCCTCTTTTCCCTCATATTTCTCTCTCTTTTTAAGAGCAGGTAAAACATTCCCCAGGAATGCCCCCATGGCATTCCCCTCACATCTCACGGGCTAGAGTTGGGTCACATAAATACCTGGCAAGGCCAAAGGGGCCGCCATGATTGGCTTAGCTTGGGGGTCAGCAAACTTCAGCCCAGTTTTTAAATGCTTACGGTAGGTCCCAAACGTAAGCTAAGACTGAAGCAGAACTGCTGAGCTGCTGGCAATCGGGCAAGGTGTTCTGGAGAGAAATCCTAGAAGGCCAGAGGGCAGACATCAGCTGAGCAGGCTGGGCTTCTTGCCCTTTCTGCTTTTAGCTTGTGTCTCTCAGCAACTCCCTTTATCTTCGTGCTGCTTCCTCCAGCCTCTTCCTTTCTCCCTAGCCCAAACAGTCCCAGGGGAAGTGACCCCTACTGAAGCGTGATCAGCCCTGTCCCCAGATTCTAGCCTGTCTCTCATACAGGAGGTGGCGTCTGGGCGGAGCCTGGAAGGATGGCAGTCACACCCTCTCCTTCCCCTTTGGCTCTGTGAGTGCCGGGCATGCTGCGTATGTTCCAGGTGGTGAGGCAGCTGCTCTGCAGAGGGTCTGGTTGCCAGGGCGGAGGCAGGAAAAGCCCCACTCTGCATCCTTTGGGTACACTGGCCCGAGAGTGAATGGGTAGGAAAGTGGAGGACTCCCCTTTCCTGCTTTGGAAGGCATTGGGAAAAGAGAGTCCTGTTTTGGGGCTAGCGTGATGGGAACAGAAGAGACTCTGTTTGACTCTGGGCTGGCAGATTTCCTTCAAAGAATGCCTACATAGAGATGTTGGTGGGAAATCATTCACTCAGCTAGTCAGCATATATTTGTTGAGCCCCTTGTGTATGCTAGAGATCAAAGGGCATCCGAAAATCAATGCCCCACCGTCCTTGCCCTTGAGGAACTCAGACTGTGGCAGAGGAGGGCAGACCTGCGCGTGGGCAACCGTAACACAGGGCCAGGCTGCTGTGGTCGAGGAGGTACTCGGTGCCACCAGAGGACTCCTAGGGTTGGCTGTATTTATTTATTGAGTGCTCACGTATGCCAGGCATGGCCTAAGGGTTTTATATGTCATCCATTAACTCCCAACACCTGTGCAGTGGGTCCTCTTAACACAGATGAGGAAACTGAGGCACTGTGAGGTTAGATGGGTCATAGAGTTAATAACCAGTGTATTGGCCAGGGTTCTCCAGAAAAACAAAACCAATGCAATATATATGATTTATTTTAAGGAATTGGCTCACACAATTGTAGGGCTGCCAAATCTGCAATCTAGAGGGCAGACCCACAGGCCGGAAACTCAGGCAGGACTTCTGTGTTAGTCAGGAGGCAGAACCCTTCTTCTCCAGGGAGCCTCAGTGTTTGCTCTTAAGGTCTTTTACTGATTGGACGAGGCCCACGCACATTATCAAGGGTCATCTCCTTTACTTAAAGTCAACTGATGATAGGTGTTAATTACATCTACAAAATACCTTCTACTGTGGGACCAAGCAACTGGGTATCATGGACTAGCCAAGTTGACACATTGAATCATCACAACAAGCAAGTTAAAATTTAAACCCAGATTCATATGACTTCAAAAATTTGAGTTCTACATCCCTATGCTGACAAAGGAAATACTTGAATTGGGGTCTTAAGGGATGAGTAGGAGTTTGCCAGGGAGCCAAGAGAGAAAGGAGGCTCCAGGTAGAGGGAACAATGTGTGTAAAGGCTCAGAGGTGAGAAAAACCCTGGAAAGGTGTTGAGGCTGTAGGCACTTGGCCTTGTGAGCCACACCTTGGAGACTAGCCTACTCTGCAAATGGTGACAGGTCATACTTGTGTTTTAGAAAGCTCCTTCCAGCTGCTGGGTGGAGAGTGGATTGGAGGTGGTGAGGGTGGAGCGAGAGCTCAGTTTGGAAGTGTGGAGGGGGTAGAGGTGAGAGGTGATGGAGACCAGAACTAAGGGGAGGAGGAGGTGATAGAGAGAAGCCAAGGCTTGTGGCTTGTGGCTCACAGCAAAGTCCGCAACACGCAGGACTTTGTTGATCATGTCTTCCGGCATCTCCTCACTATGGCTTCCTTCCTTCACCGAATGCTGGGGATGCAGCAGGAGGCAAGACGGATAGACATCCTTGCCTTGTGGAGTTCACATTTCAGGGAAAGATGACAGTAAACAAGTGAAAAAGAGATATGGCCTGTCAGGGGGTGGGAGCGGTAAAGAGGGAGAAGGGGATTAGGGAGCAGAAGTGATGGGGGGGTGCTTGTGGCTTTAGGGAGGGTGGGCAGGTGACATCTGAGCCAACACCTGGGAAAAGAGGTGTTGCAGGCAGCGGGGCCCTGGGATCCAGGGAGAAGGCTGAGGAGGAGGTGCCGTCGGAGGTGGGGACCACATTCTGCAGGGCCTCGTGGCCATTTGGGGAGCCCTGAGAGGGTGTTTGTGTGTGTTTGTTTGTTTTGATTGTTTGTATCTGTATTTGACATGCCTATTCCTTTTTAAACTGCTTGGTTGAGATATAGTTGGCCTTCAGTAAACTACACATATTTAAGGCACACGGTTTGATAAGTTTTGACATATGTATACACTTGTGAAACCATCACCACAACCAACACAATGAGCATATCCATCAGCCCCCACATTTTCCTCATGTCCCTTTGGGACCGCTTCTGTCCACCCCTCTCTGCCTTCCATTCCTAAGCGGCCCCTGGTCTGCTTCCTATCATTAGACATCAGTGTATATTTTGTAGAGTTTTCCATAAACGGAATGACAGGATGTGCGCTTCTTTGGTCTGGCCTCTTTCACTCAGCATAATTATTTTGATTTCATCCGTGTTATCAATAATTCACTCCTTTTTAATGCTGCATTGTATTCCATCGGATGGCTGTACCACAGATGGTTTATCCATCACATGTTGATGGACATTTGGGTTGTTTTCATTGTTTTGCTTTGGATTGAAATATAAAATTCTTAGAGAAGTACCCGTATCACCAAGTGTGTGGATCAGTGCACTGCACACACCCATGTATCAGCCCCCAGATCACGAAACAAAACACCACCAGCACCCCAGAAAGCCCACCGCGTGTTCCCTCCCAGTCGCAAATCTCCCCCGCCCACCTTGACCCCTGTCCAGACTTCGGGAGCAGTTTCGCCTGCTCTCCTACTCTGTGGAATCATAATATATCCTATTTGTGTGTTTCACCTGTGTTGTTCCTGGTAAGTTGTAGATTGTTCATTCTTATTATTTATCCATTCTGCCATTGACGGGCCTTTGAGAGCTTCCAGCTTGAGGCTGTTATGAATAATGTGTCTTTGGCGAATGTGCACGCATTCCTGCGGGACCGTAGGGCTGCGTGTGTTCAGCTTGAGTAGATACTGCCGCACGGTTTTCCAAAGTGGTGTGCCAGTTTCCACACCCTCCCCACCTCCATGTGAAAGTCCTCGCTGCTCCTTCTCACGGATGCCTCGTGTTTTCCATCTTTTTCATTTTAGCCATTCTGATGGGTTCGCGATGGTCTTGCCTTGTAGTCTTCATTTGCATTTCCTGAAAGAGCGTTGACTAGAGTTGTGATGTGATTGGATGGCCCAGCTCACCGTGTCCCCCTGTTTCTCACAGGCCGAGTGCTTGTCCACTGCCGTGAAGGTTACAGCCGCTCCCCAACTCTAGTTATCGCGTACCTCATGCTGCGTCAGAAGATGGATGTCAAGTCTGCCCTGAGCATCGTGAGGCAGAACCGTGAGATTGGCCCCAACGATGGTTTCCTGGCCCAGCTCTGCCAGCTCAATGACAGACTAGTCAAGGAGGGGAAATTGAAACTCTAGGGCACCCACACTGCCTCTCTAGAGGTCGAATGGGGGAGGCCTTGGTTGAGGTGTCCCAAGCCGCCATGTTTAGGAAACACAGTGTACCCTGCTCCCAGCATCACCAGGCACTTGCCCACAAGTCTGTCCCAACACAGCCCTGGGCCACTTTCCCCTCGGAGGGGCCACATAAAGGAGCTTACTAAGGAGGGCATTCTTGCTTTCTGGTGTGTCCTGTGCCTGTAATGTATGATGTCCTCTCCCTGAGGTGGGGGTGCAGAGGGGGAAGGCCTGTGACATGCATGCTTCTCCTGGAGGACCCAGGGCAGGAGGTCTGTGGAAGTGTAAGGCTCGAGACGCCCACAGGGGCCCCTCCTGACCTCCCCCGCCTCCCACCTTCCACCCCTGGGTCCTCTCCTGAGTGGGGACCACAGCGCCTCGAGCCATGCAAAGGAACTATGCAAACACAGGCCCCTCTCTCCCCACCACGTCTGTCCCCCCGTCTCCTCACAGCCGTCCACACTCTGCTCACAGGCAGAGTCACGTCAGGAGGTCTGAAGCTGGGGGTAGCCGTCAGTTGTTAGTGGATGGAAATTCCCACAAAGAGCCAGCATTTTAACTATTTCTTTAGGATTAAAGATATCTAAAGAAAGAGGCCCTCAGGTGGGCAAACAGATTCCCCTGGAGGACTCCTAAATCAATAGTTTTTAAAATGCGAGTCTTGGAGGGCTTGAGTTCAGAATCCACTACTTTGGACTGTTTCCCTTGGACTGCCCTCAGTCACTTGGTTTGTTCGAAGAGCGATGCCTTGGGCATGGTTTTATTTTTCTTTTTTAGAAAACAGGGTGTTGAAGTCCAGCCTATTTAAAAACCCCACCATTTGGAGAATTACAAGGGTTTTGTCCTGAATTATAGTGTTGGCGAGCCCGAGCCACTCGTGCTAACTGCTTTTTGTCTCGGTTGCTATTCCAAGAACAGAAGGAGGAAGTTGGCCAATTACAGCGCGTGTGTGTGGGTGTGTGTGGGGTGTGTGTCTCTCAGAAACACAGCCAGAGGACAGCCGAGCAGGGAGATGAACGGCCCCAGGCTCATAGCCTGCCCACTCACAGGTTGTTCTGATGGCTCTCTGGTGCCAGAGAAGATCCTGGAGGCTTGGGAGCAAAAATGACTCAGCCAGGCAGAAATGAAACATGGCGGAGCATCCAAATGGAGCCTTTATTGGTGGTAGAGCAAACAAACAAAAAGAAACCACCTTTTCTAGGACTTTTTTTAGGATGTTGTCAGAATGCACGAGCACTCACACTCATGTTTGTGTACGCATGTTTGTCAGAATATGGGAGTTTTGTTTTGAACCCTTTGAACCTTGTTAGGACGTTGCATGATTGTCATCCTGGGAAGTGACAGTGCTGTCGTCTTCAGGTGCACTAAGGCAGAGAGGTGGTCCTCAGCCGTGCCCCCTGTGCCTAGCACATAGGTGTCTGGTAAAAGTTTGTGGAATTAAAACTTTTTTTTTTTTTTTTGAGCACCAAATATATGTGGGGTGTTGTTCTGGTGGGTGTTTCAAACTCCCAGAAGCCTGAATTCATGGTAAGATCAAGGATTTGTGAAGAAGTCTTACCTGAGTGAACTCTCAGGGACTTTTGTTGAATATTTATAATTCATTGGGGTGGGGAATGTGCCTTTTTCAGTGTGGACCGGGAGCTTCCAGCCAGGACAAGGAGAAGCAGGCGTGTCCCAGGGCCTCCCTCACAGGTGTTAATGGTCTTCGTCACAGCGGGGGCAGCGCTGCGCAGCCTGGACGTCCCCTTTTCTCTGTGACCACAGCATCTGCCTTCTTGCCCAGATAGACCCACCGAAATGAAATGGCCGCCCTCTAAACTGTGTACCTCACTTCACAGTTTTCAGATAACTTTGCCCCTCAATCTAACTTGATACTCACAATAACCCTGTCAAGTTGGTAGAGCTTATTCATGGATTTACAAAAAAGGAACTGGGCTTCAGAATCATTAAGGGTGTGACCCTCAGGGTTGTTGCCTGGCTCGAAGGCAGAGCTGAGGCAAGATTTCAGGTTTGCGGCTCCCAGAAGCTGAATTCTTTCTCTTATACTCCTCAAGAAATGAGCCCCCGGGAGCGTCCAGGTCCGCTGCACGTGTCTTTGACCAGGCCGTGCACACAAAGGCCGGTCAGCTTTGGACAGAGTACAAAGATTCAAGCTGTGGTGCCAAGAGGGCCTGGACGAGGGTGGGACGGAGTTGGCACACACCTGTCCCTGCTCCTGGAAAAGGAAGTAGAGAGCGTGGGTTCCTGATTTGATTAGAGTATGTGGCTCTCCTTCCAGGAACGTGTGGCATGCCTGGGTCGGAGCTTTCTGCCCTGCTTCTGGAAGGGGCTCATGAGCTGGAGCTGGGGCTCCCCTCCCACGCCCAGGCAGTGGTCACCCCACGGCAGCCACAGCCACTTAGGCAAACCCAGCAGAGTGATGTGGCTAGTTACCCAGGACCTCTCGAGGGCCTCTCTGTGAGGACGTGAGGAGAAAAGGCCATTGGGACAATTACTGCCTTTACTTTGGGGCTACTTTTATGCTGATAACTTGAAATTTCTTCATCGTCTTTAGTCCCAGAAACCCCATATTTACTTCACAAGTTTTAGCTCCTGGTTCTTTATGTAAAATAAAATCAAATTCTATTGTGTAAGAGCCAACACATGCCCAGCTGGGACTGGAAGCTGTTTCTGCACAGCTTTCCACCCCCTGGGAAGTGATGGGTTAGGAACTCAGGGTGCCCCTTGCCCCCTCCCCTGACCTGATCCCTTTCTGTGACTAGCAGACCCCCATCTGGGCAAAATTAAAGCACCAGATGGTTTTCTTCTCAGTTCTAAAGCAGCACACCTTCCACAGGCTGGTCTGTTTCCCTGCCGCTCTGAGTTATCTTGAGAGCAGAAATCATCTAGCGAAGGAGGGGACTCATCCAGGAGACTTCTAAAGTCCTTTTTTGGCTCTGACAGTGTAGGATTTTCTAAGAATCCCTCCCTGGAATTTAACACCACCTGGAAATTATAGGGGATGTAAAAGCATGGTGACCAGCAGGTGGCGTTGTGTTCCACCCGTGGTGATGGACGGTTTGTGCCTTCTGTGTCACAAGTTAATGCTAATGTCTTAATCAAAGTAAGCACTGATCTTATAAGGAAGATATGAGCTTTCCTCACAGGAAATTTCCTTTGTCACAAAACCAGTGTTACGAATCACTGGTCCTTCCAAGTCAAGACTTTATCCTGATTGAAAATAGAGGCCATCTCTGGGTGAGAAAACAGATTGCTGGGAAGCTTAACTTACTTACCTCCTGTCAGCTTTAGGGTAATTTGAAAGTGTGAATTTTCTGGACGGAAAAAGGGAAGATATCAAACTGGTTTAAAAAAATGTAAGTTTGACGTCTGCTGTATCACAAGTCAGTGTTAAAACACTAAAACTGTAACCAAAATAAATGTCTTACATTACAAAGAAGTGGTCTTCTTTTATTCTTATCACAGTTGATTTTCTTTTACTCTTTTATGCTTAGCTTTTATGTCGGCATTGTCTAACTTTTGCAAGATAATCATCATTTAAAAATTACCCGTCGTGAGCTAGTTATAGGTTCCACGATGATTATATTTATGCATTGGGTGTTTGTTGCACTTCTTTCCAGGGCCAGAAATTTATATGTTAGGAATATCCTATTCTATTCTTTTATTTTTATTTATATGAATTTCAGCTTTATGGAGGTATAATTGACTAGAATATTCTTGAGGATAGTGGCCCACTCCAAATAAAGGAGGTAAGATTTAAGTTCCTAAGAAAGCAGGGGATTGGGCCGATGGTCTCAAGGTGCCCTCACATGAAGATGATTGGGTGGCATTAGGATTTGAGTCGTTCTGCAAACAGGCAGTTCCAGGTCATACCCCTGCCCCCAGATACCTTAAATTCCAGGGCTAGCACTATCTCCCTTAGGCTAAGCAGTGCTTTTTTCCTATGAATAAAAAAACGCAGAGAAAGTTGGGTGCCTTTTCTCCCAGATAGGAAAAACCTGGGCAGAAAAATAGCATCTCTCATCTCCAGTTCCCCATGTGTAACATGAGGTGGTTAGACTAGCTCACTATTTGTCAAACCTCTTTGACAGTATAATCTGTATGTTTTTACGCAAAATTTTAAGGCAGAGCACTGATATATAAAACTGGTAAAGATGTTTTTTAAGTATAATTTTGAAAACATTTTAACTAAAAAGGTAATACTGTATATACATAGTAATGAATTCAAACAATACCAAAGACTTAGAGAGTGGGGCCGGCCTGGTGGTGCAGCAGTTAAGTGCACACGTTCTGCTTCGGAGGCCCAGGGTTTGATCCTGGGTGCGGACATGACACTGCTTGGCAAGCCATGCTGTGGCAGGCGTCCCACATATAAAGTAGAGGAAGATGGGCACAGATGTTAGCTCAGGGCCAGTCTTCCTCAGCAAAAAGAGGAGGATTGGCAACAGATGTTAGCTCAGGGCTAATCTTCCTCAAAACAAAACAAAAGACTTAGAGAGTGAATCTTCTACCCTAAACCTTTAATCCCTCTCCCCAGAAGCCACTATAAAGTCTATCATTCTAGAAAAATCTCAAATGTAAGCACACACATATGTATATGTGTGTGTATAGAGAGAGATCCTTTTCTCCCTAAGTGGAAAATGTTCTGCACTTTGCTTTTTTTGCTTGACAGTATCTTTCACCTGCCATTTCTTACAGTTCTCCCCCATTGATTTGAACAGCTACGTAGCATTCCATTGTGTGTGGATGGGCTGTGATTTCTGTGTACTCTTATTTTAAAGGCCCAGGCTGCCTTAATGAGCACAGAATGTTGAAATGCGACTTACGGATGACAACTGCAGTTTTTTATCTGCCTTGAATCCTGTCACCTTCTGTCTGTTGTGGTGGCACAGTGTCAATCCTGTCCCGATACTGAGAGCGAAGGAGGCGTGTCCTGTGCTCGCTTGTGTAATTTTCTGGGAGTGGACATGCCCAAGCCCAATTTTTTAAAAAGACAGTCTCCAAGCTATGGCCTTCTGAATT
Source organism: Equus asinus (assembly GCF_041296235.1). Lineage (NCBI taxonomy): Eukaryota > Metazoa > Chordata > Mammalia > Perissodactyla > Equidae > Equus > Equus asinus. The sequence goes on along the minus strand of NC_091802.1, from coordinate 42,691,717 downwards.
GATGACCCATTTTAAGAAGTTCAAATGCACAGACATTCAACTTCTGAAGTCTACATTAACATGAACTAACCTGGAGGCAACACTGAATGAGTGGATGGTCTCCAGTTCACTGAAAGTGAATGCATAACACATTTGATTAATGTGTATGTATTTTTAAAACCGTGAGCCACCTCTGTGGAAACCTGGGGTTCGGAAGAACCTAGTTTGAAAGCCCGTGAACTAGACAACCTTCCGCTTTAACATCCCGAGAGTATAGAGCACTTGCGCTGCCACCCTGAGGGGAAGGAGGGCAGAAAGGAGAGTGGGGGGAGGTGTTGAAAGGAGAAGGAAGAGTGGAGGGCAGGTGCAGCCAGGCTCTGAAGGGGAAGACAGTCTCCAAAGATACAGGGTGACAGAGTCTCTCTTTGGCCAAACCTTTGTCAGGCTCCTCTGAGCTTTTTTCGGCTAGGCCTTGACTTTTAGGTTTTCATGTTTGTCTCCGTATTGCTCAGTTTTAGCAAGAATCCCCTGTCCTCCATATCTGATCACCCTCAATGTCTAATCGGGCTCCTCATCCCCCACCATCCCCCAGTGAAGTCTGATCACCCTGGCCTGCCTTCACCAAGAATCCTATTAGGTTGGTGTAGCCAGAATGCCCTTTACCCCAATGCTTTCTCTTAGTAAGTTTTCATTCACTGACCCCCACCCTGCTCCTTGGCTATAGACCCCTACTTCACTTGGTATTCGGAGTGGAGCCCAATCTCTCCCCCTCTGCAAGACCCCATTGCAATGGTCCTACACCTACCACCACAGTACTCCCTTGAATAAAGTCTTCTTTACATTTTTAACAAGTGTCATAAATAATTTCTTTTTTTTTTTAAAGATTGGCACCTGAGCTAACATCTGTTGCCAATCTTCTTTTTTTTCCCTTCTTTTTCTTCTCCCCAAAGCCCCTCCAGTACGTAGTTTTATATTCTTGTTGTGAGTGCCTCTGGATGTGCTATGTGGGACGCCACCTCAGCACGGCCTGACGAGCCATGCCATGTCCACGCCCAGGATCCGAACCAGCGAAAGCCTGGGCTGCTGAAGCGGAGCATGTGAACTTAACCACTCGTCCACGGCCAGCCCCTAATTTTTCTTTAACAAAGGTTTGCAGACAGGCGCCCTGCAGGCAGAGGGTGGTAGTTTGGATGGCGGTTGGGGAGGTGCGGGTGATGAGTTGGGGCCCCACCTTGAAGGGCCTGGTCTGCCGGGCAGAAGGGAGTGGAAGTTTTATCCCGTTAGTGCTGGGAGCCATTTGCCTGTTCTAAGCAGGAGGGTGAGTCCCTCAGAAGCTGCTGAATGAACAAGGAGGGGATTTCCACCTGTGCTGAGACCCTGAGCTCCTCAGAGAACAAGTTCTCAGTGGCGATTAAAGGCAGGGTGATCTGGACCTCCCTCAACGCAGGCAACAACCTACAGAGCCTGCTCCCCAAGTCCAGAGACTCCACAGTTACCCCTGACCTATGGGAGCAAAATCTGTTTAAAATGGAGCCAGTAAGGAGAATCCTCAGTTTCCATGAGTACAAGGGCTTGAGAACCAAGGAGAGAGTGAAACTCGGTGACATCTGAGGTTCCTTTTGGATCAAAGATTTAATGATCTCAAGGGGTCCAAGGAGCATAGCTTACTTTCCATATTTGGCCTGTCCTTCAAAGTCTGGGCCAAATGCCACGTCTTCCGTGATGATCCAAGGTCCACCGCAGCGGGGAAGAAATAGCTCTTTCCTCCGAAGGCCCCGAACACTTTGTCCTTTTAAAAAAATGCATCTAAACCATTTCTTAGTGGCACCAATCCCTTACTACCTGGTATTGGAGTTATTTGGATGGAGAATTTACTTCTTCCCTGCAATAGGAGCTCCTGGAGGGCCTGGCGAAGGCCTTGCTTCATTCAGTGTTTGGCAAGTGGACATACGAACAGGCAGCTTGGTAGAAACGAAAACCAGTAAATCATCACATAGGAAAACAGCTTTGCTAGGAGTTAAGGCACAACTATTAAATTATTAAATTCTGTTTAAGAAATGTTAACAGCTCAAAGCCAGTGGTTGGCAGCCTTGTGGAGAAACACGCTGTTGTGGATGGAGTTGTGTCCTTCCACATTGCATATGTTGATTCCTAACCCCTAGCACCTCCCATAGTGACCTTATTTGGAAGTGGGGTCATTGTAGATGTAATTAGTTAAGATGAAGTCATTAGAGTGGGCCCTAATCCAGTATGACTGATGTCCTTATAGAAAGGGGGAATCAGGACACAGACACACACGCAGGGAGCGCACAAGGTGAATATGAAGGCAGAGATTGGGGTGAAGCTTCCACAAGCTAAGGAGCACCAGAGATGCCAGCAAGCCACCAGAGGCCCAGGGAGAGGCACAGAACAGACTTCCTCGCAGCCCTCAGCATGAACCAAGCCTGCCGACACTCTGAGCTCAGAATTCCAGCTTCCAGAACTGTGAGCCAATACATTTCTGTTGTTGACACCCTGGTTTGTGGTACTGCTCTCTTCTAGCAGCCCTCGCAAGCTAATGCACATGCCCACTTGTATGTTGCTGGTGGGACTGGGGACCTGGCTGGGTTTTCTGGAGAACAACCCTGCAATATGTCACAAAATTGTTGACCCTCTCAGGCCCAGCATTCACTTCTGGAGATAACCCTAAAGTTAAAAAAAAAAAAAATTCCTTTGTGAAATACTACTCAGCAATGAAAAGCAACAGATTGTCGATACATGCAAAACTTGGATGAATCTCCAGAAAATTATGAGTGAGGAAAGCCAATCCTAAAAGCTTACATACGGGTTGATTCCGTTTATATAACATTTCCAAAGTGACAAAATTATAGAAATGGAAAAGAGATTAGTGGTACTGTGGGTTAGGGGTGGAGAAGGAGGGCTTGGGGGGAGGGTGGGTGTGGGTATAAAAGGGCCATGAGAGGGATCTTTGTGGCCACAAGTTGCTCTTCATCTTGGCCGTGATGGTGGACACTTGACCCTACACATGTGATAAAGTTGCATAGAACTAAACACACACACACACACACACACACAAGTACAGGTAAAACTGGGGACATCTGAATTTGATTAGGAGATTGTATCCATGTCAATATCCTGGCTGTGATAGTGTCCTATAGTTTTGCGAGATGTTACCATTGAGACAAACTGGGTAAAGGGTACATGGAATTTTCTCTGTATTATTTCTTACAAATGCATGTGAATTTACAAAGATCTTAAAATAAAATTTTTTAATTCAAAAATTACTTTGTACAAGGGGGCTGGCCCTGTGGCCGAGTGGTTAAGTTTGCGCACTCCACTGCAGGCGGCCCAGTGTTTCGTTGGTTCGAATCCTGGGCACGGACATGGCACTGCTCATCAAACCACGCTGAGGCAGCGTCCCACATGCAACAACTAGAACGACCCACAACGAAGAATATACAACTATGTACCAGGGGGCTTGGGGAGAAAAAGGAAAAAAATAAAATCCTTAAAAAAAAATTACTTTGTACAATGATGTTCATAGCATCCCTACTGAGGATAGGGGAGCATTGGAAATAAGCTAAACTAACCACAACAGAAGTCAGCTAAAACCCTGGGAGTTTAACCTTGGGGAATAGTGTTTAGTTCTGAACAACGATAAGCTTGTGGACTGAGTAAATGTAAAGCTGAGTTAGCGTTAAGTGAAAAAGCAGACGGTATCATAGCAGGTTCTCTCTGAGCCATTCTGTAAAATGCGTGGCTACACACTGGCAGAGAATCATTCAAAAGGATGGAGATAATTTAGAGGTTCAAGTCCACTGGATTATTCTCTTTTTTCTTTTAACATTACTTCAGTTTCAAATAAAATAATGAAATAAATAAAATCCTGAGCCTCGCCGTCCTTCGGTTGCTGGCTCCTCCTTCCATCTCCAGCAGGTGGCAGAAGTGTTCCAAAGATGGCCTTCACAGGCTTGGGTTCATGTGGACCGGCCGGCAGCTCCCAGCAGCAGGTGGGGCTCCAGGATCAGTTGTTCCAGCTCAAGGAATCCAGGCAGCAGAACTGCCCTCTCTGAAGTCCAGGCCAAGAAGGCAGTCGTCCAGCCACGGTAGGGTTAACGGTCCACATTCCAGAGCAAGGAGAAAGGAGGCTGGAGGGTCACAGACAAGGGGAGGGGTGCAGAGGGCCAGCTTCTCACAATACCGCCAGCTCTGTTGGGAGAGATAGATCACCCCCAACAATGGCCACAGCTGTTTTCGTCTGCCCTGAAGGAAACTGACATAGGAAGCAGGTATCAGAGAGGGCCCTTCCTGCAGGGGCTTCTGTCTGGCTTGTAAAACTGTCAGAGCAGCTGCATTCATGTGTCGAGTGATGGATGATGGAAAGGAGGGACAGACGGCCGCAGATGGACACAGTGACTTACAAGTCGAGGCAGGTGGCAAAAGCCTTGCGGCAGCTCTGCAGGTGGGGCGTGCTGATTCATTGCCTAGTGGAAATACCAAGGGGACCTGGGCCACGGCCCTCTTCCTAGCCTCCCTTCAGGGCCAGGAGCGGCTGCGCCTCCTCAAACAGTCCATCTGCAATGAAAGCTTCCGCTGGCCCTCCTTTCTTTTCCTGCACCTCAGGTGTGAACCTTCCTCCCCACGCCTATACCCCTCTCAGGCCCCTCTTTCTGCTCCAGGGCTGTGGGTAGCAATTCCTTTTGGTTTCTTTGTGGCTGGCTGGACCTGCGATGGCTTCATGGAATGCAGCCCATGACATGCACACCAATAAGGTTTTCCACATAGGACTCAAAGCAGTTTTTGAAAACTGTAATGGGCTGGGAGACAAGAAAAAAAATGTCGGCACTAAAAATGTTGGCCCCGGCTTTTGCTAAGAAAAGGGATTTTGTGCTCTCCGCTCCTACCCACAGCCTGGCCAGGGAAATAACTGCCTTTGGCACATCAGCCTGCAAGCCAGACTGAGCGTCCTGGCCAAGAACTGCCTGTCACCTTGTGCAGGATCCCCGAGGAGCATGAGCTGAGGTTTCCTCGAGCTCCATCACTAGTGCCTGTTGACTTCCTCATCCTGACCTTGTCACCAGAATCCCTGTCCCTTGCCCAAGTGGGCACTCTCAGTATAACCCCTAGTCCTCTCTCTTGTCTTTCAGAGAATGTCAAGAGGCGCTTTCTTGGCCAGGATAATCAATGCTGAGCCTCATGGAGTTGGGACCGATGAGATTTCTTAAAAAGCATCCTTCTGCCTCTGCCTGAGTCTGTGGGGGCCAACTATACACCCCTAGGGCCATTTGTTGGTGAGATGACAAATGAATTTGGCCTGAGAAATGGGATCGTTGGGCTGAGCCCTGTGGAGGACTCAGAGCTGCAGTCTTCTTTGTTAAGCTGGTCCACAGTTTGTTTTGAGAAAGCCCAAGGGACCCAGGGAGGTAGAGATGAAGAGCCGGAACTCATTTGATATCTGAAAACCACAGCCGCCTGCACGTGGGAGGTGGTGGAGAGCAGCCTTGCCCACACGCCCCCCTCTCCTGGGGTCACCTGGGAGCACCAGCAGCAATTTGGGAGTTTGCTGGGCTTGAGGAGAAGTCTTTGGAGAGGGCTTGCTCGGAGCACAGCCCGTTCCCTCCCCCTGGGCTGAGGGAAGCATGGGACCAGCCCTGCCCCAGCCTGTCCTCATTGGCTGGCATGAGGCAGAGGGGGCTTTAAAAAGGAACCGTGTCCGGGCTGGGGACCAGAGCCTGTGCTACTGGAAGGCCGGGTGTCCTCCTGCGGCTGGCACCATGCAGCTCTCTCTTGCCCTGTGTCTTGTCTCCCTGCTGGTCCACGCAGCCTTCCGTGTGGTGGAGGGCCAGGGGTGGCAGGCCTTCAAGAACGATGCCACAGAAATCATCCCCGAGCTGGGCGAGTACCCTGAGCCCCCACAAGAGCCGGAGAGCAACAAGACCATGAACCGGGCGGAGAATGGAGGGAGGCCTCCCCACCACCCCTTTGAGACCAAAGGTATGGGGCTGAGGCGAGCCTTCTTAGCACAGGCTCCTGGACGGGTTCTCTTTGGGAGGCTGTGAAGACTGGGGTAGACTGTCAGCCGTTGCCAGCGCTGGTGGAGGGACAGTCTTGCCTAGAGGCAGGGGAAGGATGGCATGCCAGTGCAGCCTTGGACCTGGAGCCCAGGGGCGCGGGCTGGTGGGGGCTGGCAGTGAGAGCCCGGGGCAGGCTCAGGGCTCTGAAAGGAGGTTTCACAGAATCCCCTCCTGAGAACAGAGGAGTGCAGGTCCAGCTGCAGGCAGCACTGGGGAGGGGACAAGGCAAGGGAGCCTCCAGCTGAGCACCTGCTGGAAGCCAGACACTCCGCCGCTGGGCCTGTCCTGTGCCCAGGCACCCATGGTGTGGGAGCCCCAGAAGGTGACCCAGAAACTGAGGCTCCAGAGACTAAGTACCTTGGTAGTGAGTAGAAGAGCTGAGATTTGAATCCAGTTTGAGCCAATTCCAAGACCACTCCGGTGGGGGATTGTGTGGGGGGTGTCGGGGACCAAGAGCTGGAGCAAGTCCTCACAGAGCAGTGGGAAAGGGATGCCAGAAAGGCTCCCCTTCACCTCCCCCTGCCCACGGTCTGCCCACTGAGCTGGCACTTGAAAGAATGGGAGTCCTAGGCACAGTTTTAGCCTCCGACCTGGGTGGCAGCTGGGTCCAAGCCCTGAAAGGGAGGCAGCATCCTCTGTGCGGGGAGTGGAAACAGGTGGCACTGTATCCTGAGTCCCCACCCCAGACTCAGCCTTGCCTCATCCCTGGGGAGGGAGCCCGGCCCTAGTGAAAAGGCAATGGCCCCAGTGGAGGGCACACCGGGGTTCCTGCCCAGGTCTGCACACAGGAGCCTGGGGGGCATTGTGCACAGCTGGCTCTGCAGCTGGCAGGAATGGTTGGAAGCAGGGGCTGGAATGACACTTCAGAGTGAGGGCCTCACTGGCCTTTGGCCACTGTCCTGGCGGGAGAGGAGTCTGCAGCCCAGGCTCCTGCATCGCATCCCTCCCTCCCTCACGACCCCTTGGGAATGGGGGGCTCTGCAAAGGGCAACCCTAGAGGAGGCCGGAGGGACCTCGGGTCTTCGAAACCCCTCCCCCGCGCTCCCCCAGGAAAGTTCAACCAAGCTCAAGCAATGGCTGTAGGAGACCCAAGTACAAGACATCCATGGACCTCCCTCAGCTCCCCTGAGAGGCACAAGCCCCAAGGAAGCCACATGCTCAAAACAAAGTCACCCTCTGCCAGAGGAAGTGCCGCCTGACCTAGGGTCACTGTTCTTGGAAAGCCCAAACGCCTCCTTCCCTGGGCAAACAGGCCGCCCCCACACACCACACCTGCAGCCTGGGAGCGGGGTGAGGAGGCCACACCAGCCCCGAAACCAGAATGCCAGCCACGGGAGGAAGGCAAACCCCACGACTGCCCTGCTGGACTTGGTCTCCAGGGCCTGGGGGTGGGGGCCTGGCCTTCTCTGCCCCCTCTCTGGTTTTGGTCTTACGACTATTTTTCATTTCTTCGTGTCACATGGGAACTGTCCCCTTGAGATGCTTAGGGGAAGACAGATGCTCACGAGGACCAGCTGTTTAAAAGGCTCTCAGTCGTCTAAACCCACAGTAGGAGACATGATCAAGATGTCTTCAGGTGACCAAGCCAGGCCTCAGAGCCCAATCTCCCCCGACCCAGGGAGCAAGGCTGTGCCACCATCAGGTGTCCATCAAATGGCCCAGCAGAGCGCCTGGTACACAGCAGGTGCTTAATCTTTGTGAGAACCAAATCTGTAGGTTTTCAGTCCAAGCTCGGTCCCCTTCTGACAGGGAAGTAACTGTAGTAAGAAGCAGCCCTGTTCCCCCTCCCCTCAGCCCAGCTTCCCATGGGTGCTCGGACTTAGAGCTTCCACCCTTGTGGCAGCCGAGAGGTGCTGGGGCCCCAGGGAAGTGGAGTCAGGAGACCCAGCTCTGCCTTTTGGGCCAGCCCTTTTCCCTCTCAGGGCCTCAGAGTCCTCGGTGATAATGCGGGGGTTGGACAGGCTGCCTTTGGTTCCTTTTAAGTCTAATGACTTCTCTCCACCTCCGCTTCCAGCCCTCTCCTCACAGCAGCTGCCCTGGCTTGTTACCTCCTGTTAACCCCCACTCCTTTCTCCATCCCTTCCCCACTCGTCCCTTCCCCACTCCTCCCAAGCGGCTGGAAGAGAAATTTGGGAGAAGCCAGAGCCATACAGAGGGTGTGGCTAGTACCTAAGCTCCATGGCCAGGGACCCCGTGGCACAGGTGTGACTTAAGTCTGGTGAAGAGGACACCCCTAGGAATAATAAAAACACGTAACAACAGCCAACCCCTGCAGTTCTTCCTATGTGCCGGGTGGTGTCCCCTGATTATCTGTGGATTAATTCACTGAATACTCAGGACAACCCATTGTACAGATGGGAAGTACAGAGAGGTTAAGTAACTTGCCCAAGACCACACAGTGATGGAGCCGGTGTTTGAACCGGAGCAGTCACTTGGCTCCAAAGAATCAGGGTGAGAGGGTGGGTCAGGGATCTTTCCACCAGCCCCAGAGGCCCCGGGGTCTTTGCATAACAGACGCCCAGGGGCGAAAGCGTCTGCAGCGAGGCGGGTTTGGAGAGGGCGCGGGCAGCTGGAGGGAGGCTGGCGGGGCGGGGCGCGGCGGGGATGGGGGGCCGGGCGGGCCGCCGCCCTCACGCGCGCCTCTCTCCGCAGATGCGTCCGAGTACAGCTGCCGCGAGCTGCACTTCACCCGCTACGTGACCGACGGGCCGTGCCGCAGCGCCAAGCCGGTCACCGAGCTGGTGTGCTCGGGCCAGTGCGGCCCGGCGCGCCTGCTGCCCAACGCCATCGGCCGCGGCAAGTGGTGGCGCCCGAGCGGGCCCGACTTCCGCTGCATCCCCGACCGCTACCGCGCGCAGCGGGTACAGCTGCAGTGCCCCGGCGGCGCGGCGCCGCGCGCGCGCAAGGTGCGCCTGGTGGCCTCGTGCAAGTGCAAGCGCCTCACCCGCTTCCACAACCAGTCCGAGCTCAAGGACTTCGGGCCCGAGGCCGCGCGGCCGCAGAAGGCCCGGAAGCCGCGGCCGAGCGCCCGGGGCGCCAAAGCCAACCACGCGGAGCTGGAGAACGCCTATTAGAGCCCGCCGCGCCTCCCCAGCCGGCGCCCCCGACCCAGGCGCCCCAGGTTTCTGCCCTCCGCGCGCGGTCCGATTGTTTGTATTTCATTTTAAATGCCTGCAAGCCAGGGCAGGGGGCCGACACCTTCCTGGCTTCCTCAGGAGGTAGCCAGGCCCTGCGGATCCTGGGTGCCCGCAAAGCCCCCCTCTCCCCGCCCGCCCGCCGAAGGGGTCCCTGCAGGGCAGGGGAGGGAGCTGAGAGTCACAGACACTGAGCCACGAGCCCCGCCCACCGGGCCGCCTACCTTGGCTGGTCCCACTTCCCAGGAGGCTGAAAGGGAAGCATTTCACTGGCCCCCCCCCCCCCCCCCCCGGGGTTTAAGGGAGCGGTGGGGAGTCAGGAAAGGCCGAGGACTGGTTAAGAAAGTTCCAGGAGATTCCCCCTCCACTTCTTTGCCCGTTACAAAGCCTTCAGTGCCACGTTGTGCCAAGAACACAGGACTGAGATCCGAATAGAGTTTCTAGTCCTGGCTCTGCCCCTAGCTTGCTGGGTGACTATGCCATTCTCTTCCTGGATGATTTCTTCTGTAAAATGGAGGTAGGGGAACGGGATTAGGATCTCGAGGAAGCTACTAGCATCTGATTGCAAGGACTCGGGTGCCCTTTAAATGGGCAGGGTGAGAGATGTTGGACTGAATCCTTGCCATGGTCATTTCCAGAATTCCGAGGTGTAATCCTCTGATCTGACAGACAGAGATGAAAACAAGCAGGAAAAAAGAAACTAATCTATTTCTGGATGACAAACTCCTGAAGGATGCCCATGTTGTTTCTCAGCTTGGCCTCCCAGATGTTTGGGTACCTCCATTCCTCCCTCTCAAAGGATGCAGAAACAACACCATCAATTGGGGTAGAGAAGGAGAAGGTCCCAAGGGTGGCAGGAGGGACAGAAATCATTCCTCTATTCCCAAGGCGCACCAGCCCCCTCCCCCGGCCATGCCCATATTTTAAAGTGACCTTCTGCAGAGAAGCTCAGGGTCCCAGGACACTGGGCTTGCAGCCCAAGGGAGCAGCCAGCAGATCCCTCCGGAGGCACCTCCTCCTGCCCACGGCTCCAGACACACTTCAGTCTAGAAAATAGCTTCTAACTGCTGTTACGCGTGATGGCATATCTTACATTAAAATAATATTACTGGGGAAAAAAGACAAATGCTGTACATATGCTGAGAAACCACAAAGCCTGACAGCTCATCTAAACATCTTTTTGAAAACCATTTCCAGGTACCTCGTACTTTCTATGTAGTTTTTAATTGTTACAAAATTCTTTTTCTAAACAGCAGCACCTGCCGTGTGAAAGCCTGCTGGGCTGGTGGTTTTTTGCGGTCCTTTCATGTGGGATTTGTCCACGAGAATGAAAGTAGTGGTTTTTAAAAAGAGTTAAGTTACATATTTATTTTCTCACTTAAGTTATTTATGCAAAAGTTTTTCTTGTAGAGAACGACAATGTTAATGTTGCTTTATGAAATACCAGTCTGTTCCTTCAGAATCCTGAGGCATTGTTAATAAAGACAATGGATCGTCATGGAGAGGATGTGGTCTGGTTTTGTCAACCGCACACAGTGATTTCTGTCAAAGTTAACATCCTTCTCTTGGTCACTAGGGCTTCACCCTCGGATGCACTTTGCCCTATGGTGGCCCTTGTGGCACTCCTTCCTTTGAAAAGTCACGTTCATCCCTTCCTTTCCAAACCGAGACCTCCTTCCTCATTCCCGGGCCATTGTAGTCGCCTCAGCCTGGTCTCTCTTAAGCAGCCTCCCTTCACACTGTCTCCCAAAATCACTGTTCTCATTGTGTCACACCTCTGCTCAAGATCCTTCAATAGCTCCTTCTTGTCCAGGGTCAAGTTCGGGCTTCTCAGTCAAACATGTAAGACCTTTCCCTGCTTGACGCCCATCCCCCACCCCACCAAGTTCCTTGCTGACTCCAAGCGGCCAAACGCTATCCTGATCCGTGCCTCCGTGGTTTGCGGCCCCCACTGACCACCTCCAACAACTCCTGCTCTTTTTTGGGGGTTCATGTTCCTTGTCTCCTTCTCCCTGAACCTTCTAGAAATGTTCCAATCCCGCTGCTCCCTCTCTCCTCAGATGTCCAGCCCCTCTTGTCCATGCCACTGCTTTGGTCCCTGATTCTACGTCTTCCATTCAACATTCACTCCTGGATCTCTCCGTCTTGCCTGGCGAAGCCCTGCTCAGTCCTGGGATAGATGCAAAGCCAAGTACAGTTCAGGACCAGCTCACGAGCAGCTCACTCAACGTTTTTTCCCAACGTGAAGTGATCCAGGAATGCCTCCCTGTGAAGATGTAAGCTTGTCACACAGGGACAATGTCTTGCACTTTTCTCAAAGTCTTGCCTCACAAGGTGCCACATAGTCCCGGACGCTGGCCGAGACTCAAGAAATACTCTTCTGTAGCCATAAGGAGGGATGATCAATTGCAAAGCTTTAAATCAAGTCCAGCCCATCTTGGGGTAACCCCACCCCAAGAGCCCTCCCCACCCCCTAAAGTAAGCTAAAGTCCCCCCAGATGACTTTTCACTGTAATTCCCAAGGAACCCCTACAAATTCATTATCATCATCAAGTCTTTGAGAGGTGTCAGTGGGTGTTGCTGCCTCCAGCCCCAAGGAGGCCTCAGTGAGACCCTGCAGGGAATCCGTGTCTCGTGCAGAGCGTCCCAGAGCCTGGAACAGGAGAGCAGGTAGGAAAGGGATACGTTGTCCAGCCCCCAGAGGCAGTGTGCTACAGTGCCTGGGACACAGGCTCTGGAGCCAGGTTTGTGTTTGAATCTGAGGCCACTGACGCACCAAGGGGTGAAATGTTTTGTCCACAGCCAGACGTGGGCTCAGTTCCCCGTCCTGACACTCACTCAAGCTGCTTAGAACCTGGTGGGCACGTGGACAAATAGTCAGGTCACATCATTCTGTACGAAGTGTTCTGGGACCAAGGATGGGAGTAATTCACTCTGTGGCAGGGGTGAGGGATAAAGTTTAGGGAAGGTTTCACAGAGGCGGGCGCTGCTTAGAGGTTGTCCAGGTGGAGAAGAGGGCACAGGCATTCTAGCAAAGGCGCTGAGGCTGAAGGGGCACGGCTGTTGCAGGAGGATGAGACTCGGTCCAGCACCATTTCTCAACACGTACTGAGTCCTCACCTTGCCAGGCAGCGTGGGGGAACCAGGAGTTCCAAGCAACGCCCCAACCCCAGATACGCCTAGGCTGTGCTCTCTGGGACCCAGAGATCCAGGAGGGCTCAGCCCAGGCTACAATCCCATTACCACCAGGGGGAAAAAAAACCCAAAGGCTAAATTGTAGGTCAGGCTAAGGGTTATTTATGGAAAGTTATATTCTACCTACATGGGGTCTATGAGTCTGGCGCCGATCAGAAACAGACCAGACGAGAGGCTCGGCTGGGAGGGGCAGCGTTCGGCTGCGGGGAGCACACGTTATGGGGGTGCAGCCAGACGCGGGGCTTGTATTAATAGTCTGAGAGTCAGACAGACAGAGGGACAGAGGGAAATAGATCTCTCTCTCTCTCACACACACACACACACGCACACGCACACACACTCCATGGGGGCTCTCCCTACACTGCAAGTACACATCAGGCCACTTTGGCACAGGGGGTAGAGCAAAAGAAACTCAAGGCATGGGAATCCACCCTTCCCCGCTGTCCTTGAAGCAGACAGGACTTGGGCAGCCAGGGAGGGTGGAGAGCCTGCAAAAGCTACCTGTGTCAGCTAAGCTCAGAGACATAGCAGCTGAAAGCTGATGCCGTGTCCCATGCCCGCCCGCCTCCCACCTGTTCCCCACCACAGGCCTGCCCTGGTTCCTACGTCCTGATCACTGATTCTAGCTCTGGGAACGGCATAGTCCTTCCTGTCCCCCTCCTCAACTTCCTGGAGTACACCCTCTGTCTTCTCCCTTGTCCAAGGGCTCAGGTCTCTGGCAGCTTGAAGTTCCTTTCGTGGCTAGAGGGGCAGGAGGCAAGGGATCTGTTGCTCTTAATTGATGTGACCGTGTACCTGGTTTGCCCAGGCATTGACACCTATTGGCTCAGCATAATTAGTAACATCTCCCTCTTTTATTCTCAGAAATGTCCCAGTTTGCACAATAAACTATATGTTTCCCCTGCTATTAACAGATGCAACTTTCCATGGAATAGCTGGGCCCAGTTGCTCACTTCCAAATGCTGCTCCCTCTGTCTGGGGTGCTCTCTGTGTGCCTAGTCAAGGCCTGTTCACCCTTCAGGTCTCACACAAGTGTCACTCCCCGTGACAACCAGACCAGTCCAAACCCCTTTGCTTTGTCCTTCTTAAGCAAGGCTCCCTTCGTTCAGAAAGCTTATCTCAGCACAGTCATGTGCTGCGTAACGACGTCTCGGTCAACGACGGATCGCATATACGATGGGGCTCCCAGAAGATCAGTACCAAGTAGCCTAGGTGTGGAGTAGGCTCCACCATCTAGGTTTGTGTAAGTGCACTCTGTGATGTTTGCTCAATGACGAAATGACCTAATGACACATTTCTCAGGACGTATCCCTGTCGTTAAGTGACACATGATTGTCGTTATGTAATTATGGATTTATTCATGTATTTGATTAATCTCTCCTCGCCCAGACTGTAAGACCCAGGAAACAGTGACGCCTAACTGTCACTGCATCCCAGTACCCAGCACACAGGAGGCGCCTCATATGCATTGTGGTTGCGTGGTAGCTGTTCAGTTTGTTTAGGATTTCTTCTCTTGTGAGATTAAGTGGATGGAATGGAGTGGGATGCGTGGATGACGGTGGGAGGAGGGAGCGGACTATCTGACATCTGCGCAAAGAGGCTGTTTGCTTGGATCATTTTATATTAGGTCTCCGAGGATAAGACACAGCTCCTACCCTCAAGCAGTTCACCGTCTTGCTGGAGAGTTGAGTGGCAAATGAGGGCACGAGGCCCCGCTGTGGGTAGGTGATCATCTGCCGCCTGAGTGGTAGAGACCTGAGGGGGTGGGGGCTTCAGGGGAGCGAAGCAGGGATGGGGTCCAGCTGACGTCGAAGGCTGCCTGGACTCAGAGGGACAGAGAGGAGAGGCAGTGGAAGGAAAGGGAGCAAGAGGGGCAACACTGAATGGAGTGAGGGGGTGGCGGGGTGTGTCCTGGCACACAGTGGGCTCTCTCTATCCAAGTTTATTACACGAGGAAGCAGCAGAAGCCAGGAAAGAGAGCACATGGGGTGGGGGCAGAGTCGGATACTGTCAATCATGCCAGGAGAGAGAAGGCACAGAGTGGAAAGGCCGGGGCTGAGCCCCACCATGGTGGCGTCGACTCCCATGGGAAAGGCAAGAAGCTGGGTTGCGGATGCTGAGGGGCCCTGAATGGCAGTCTGTTCTCCGTGAGCCCGGCAGGCTGCTTTGGCTGCCTTTCTTCCCATCTCCCTCCATCCCCGTTTCCCAATTTCTCTACCGTCATCTGGGGTGCCTGAGCTAGGGTCCTCCCGCTGAGAAGGCCAGAGCCGGCCATGGACAGCTGCAGGTGGGAGATAGGTACCCGTGGGGGAGGGCAGCAAAGGGAGAGGGAAGGAGAGGCGCCCAGACCAGGAACCTCACCTGCCTGACAATTTCCTGAGGGCGGATCCTGCCAACAGGTTTAAGGCGGAGGCAGGAGAGATGGGGGCAGGAGAGGAAGTAGGAGAAAGGAGAAGGTAGACATGGAGAGGAAAAGAGGGGTCATCTTCATTCCTTCCACTAACAGTGACTGTGTGCCAGCCGTGTGCCAGGCTCTGCCCTAGGCTCTGGGCATGTGGCTGTGATCATGGCGCCTCATGGAGCTCACGCTCTAGTGCTGGCAGGGAGATGAATGTTAGACAGATGACAAAGAAATGCACAGCACAATGCCCAGGAATGAAAAGCTCTGTAGAGAAAAATAAAGCTGGTGAGCAGATAGAGAGCCAGATAGAGCAGATAGAGAGACGGAGGTGGCCAGGTCAGGCCTCTCCGAGGAGGTGGCATTTAAACTGAGGCCTAAATGCAGTGAAGGAGTGAGCCACACAAGGACCTGGGGCTGCATGTGCCAGGAGGGGGAACAGCAAGTGCGGAGACCTTGAAGGTATGTAGGGGGTGGTGAAGGGACACCACTAATTGCTTTGGGTGCCTTTCAGGCGTCTCCATGCCAGGGCTGCTAACCCCTGATCTGGAAGCCAGCGTGGTCATTATAATTATAGGGGAGAGATGTGTGTGTGTTTGTGTGTGTGTGTAAAAGAGAGAGAGAGTCTTTTTGTACGTCTTCCTGGCCCTGTATGTTAAAGACCAAGTGGCCCCCAGAAGAGAATAAATTGCATGTTATTAATTATGTAGCTTTGCATGCCTTTATTCTTAAAGTGCATGATTGGTTTCCTGAAGGGAGGCTGTGGGCATCAGGCCGATGCATTCTGTCTAGGACACATATAAGTTTTGAAATTCATATACAATTGCAGAAAAGTTTGCAGTTTTCCTTTGCTGGATGCCCACAAAATCCAAGCTGGGATAAAAGCAAGGATTAGCTTGGCTTGGGAAAGTGCGAACATGAGTGTGTTAGCTGTTCTTCCTACCGTGGCTCAAAGCCCAGGCACATAAGTGTATGTCGGTGTAGACATGTTCATTCGATTCAGCTGAGACTAGTTCGGGGGATTGAGATCTGAAGGGTGAGAAGGAGCCTAGAAATGAACTCCTTCTGGAAAGGCTCATTCTTACCTCTCTGAACTGTGTGAGAACGTCGCCATCAGTGCGCACGCTCCAGTCGCAGCGTCCACTGCAAACCTCTTTCTGAAAGGCTCGCTTTCACTCTGCTCTCTGGTTTTGCACATGTGGTCACAGCTGTGTGCACGCCTGCTTGTGCCCACACATGCCATCTTTGCTCTGAGTGCATGATGCCAGACACTCCCAGGTATTCTAAAAGCCCTCTGTTTCTGCCCCTCGGTTAGCAGGTGTCCCAGAACAGCACTGGCATCCGGGAACTGAGAACGATGCTGTGATCCAGAAGTCACGTCAGATGGGAACGGTGGCCAGTTTTGGACAAGATAGAGCCCCCTGTCTTCCAGGGATACCAGACAAGAGGCCAAGACTGTGCCTTTGTCCAGAAGCCAAAAGCAAACCAAGAAGGTGGGGTGTTTTCTGTACACATTGCCCTCGGGGGCCCCCAAGACCCGCCTCCAGCTCTGCTCCGTCCAGGAGGAGCTGTGTGGAGGCAGAGGCCGGCTCGAGGTCCCTTCTCCCAGTGTCCTCCCTACCATCCTCTATACCACTACCAGGTGGGCCTTTATTTTTTAAAAACAAAGTTCAAATTTTTTTTAAATGCAGGAAACAATGTTTTTGAGTTTTTGCTCAATGATTTCTTTTCTATATAAAATAGAACATTATAGGTAAAATCCTCTTTGTATTTCTCCCCTTCCTCATGCTTTCCCTCCCTCTCCAGAAGCAAGATTCTATGTTTCTATGCTTTTCTACATATATATTATTTATAACCAATATAAAACGTGTGACTTTAAATCTTACATGCATTTTATCATACTATACTTATCCTGAAACTCACCTTTTTTTACTCAAAATTATGCTTTTAAGATCTAGTCATGTTGGATCATTTTTAGCTATTGAACCCTATTACATTTTATGGCTATACCTTATCTGTTTATCTGTTTTTCTACTGGTGGACATTAAGTTATTTCCAATGTTTTCACATCACAAGCAATGCTATAAGGAAGCTGCCTGCACTGGTCTCATGATATGACATGTGATAGAATTTCTTCAAGACAGAAAGGAATGAGTAGTCTAAGATGAAAATCTGATCATGTCACTGCCTTGCTCAAAATTCCTCCATGGCTCCCTATTACCTAAAGGATAAATTCTAAATTCCTTAGCTTACAAGGATATGATCTGGTTTCTGCCTACCTGTCCAGCCATACATTCAACCAGTGGCCTCCTTAGCAATCTATTCTCTGCAATATTGTATTTCTTTCAAGTTCCCAAAAGTCCAGGTCATTTCAAACCTCTGTGCTCTTGCACATGCTGTCCAGTCTGTCCAGGACACCGTCCTCCCACTTCTCTGGTCTGGAAAGTCCTCTTCATCTTCAAGTCTCACCTCCAACACTGCCTCTTCCATGGGGGTAAACTACAGTGCCACACACATACTGCATTACAGGGACAGCCACATGGGCTGAACTTAACTTCCTCCCCTCCAGACTGTGAGCCTATTGAGGGCAGGGCCCCAGCCTTTGCACATTTGTAGCCCCAGTGCCTTTGCACAGGCTCAGCCAGAATCAGTGCTCAATAAATATTTGTTGAATTAATGGATGTTTGGCTAGTGGGGCGTGATTTGAGCAGCAGGAATGAAAAGTCCAGCTTCTTTCCAGCTCAGCAGCAGGCAAGAGCTCTTGGACAAGCTTTTCAAAAGCATTTCTTTCATTCAAGTTCCTCTGTAGCTTTGCAATATTGTGTAGGGGAGAAGGGCCCCTCCCAAGAAACCAAGTCCATGGTTATTTACCCAGGACATTATCAAGCAGCCAAATTACAGACGTCTCTATCACTTGGCCAACAATTTGGTGTTGTGGTGTTAGGTTATTTCCACGTCTGAAGAAAACAGCTACTCTCTGACTAAAGAAATAAATGATATCATTTTTCATTCAGGCAACCAGATTCCTTGGTACAAAGGGCTCCCTGGGGAGGACGGCCGGGACAGCGTGGCTCCTCTGAGGCTATTTACATCTGTCAGCTTCTCTAATCTCTGGCCTGCCTTCCTCTGCCTGTTTCCTTTTCTTCGCTCAGAGGCCGGTGTTGAGCCCCATACTTGCAAGGAGGGTGGTGAGCTGCGGTCCTCACGTATGCGCTGGGGGTGGTGGGGGTGAGGTTTTGGCCCAGTGACATTTGGCTTTTTTTTTCCTTTTCCTTTTTCTTAGAAACCAGCCTTAATTTAAGATAATGACTCCCCTCATTCTCCGGTGATCGCTATTTGTAGGGACTTATTTTTCCCTGGTCAATTTGGCTAAGAGAAGTTGAATCTAAAAGGGAACGGTTTCTAAAAATGTCGCCGGACAGTTTTCAGGGCACTAAGGGGCATCTTCTGGGTCACCTGTTGCATGAGAGCCTGGGTGCCCCTTCTTCTTATAGAAAAGCTGGAGCTGGAAACAGACTCCCGAGCCTTTGATGACGGATCGAGTCACTATGGCTCTTTAAAATGTCGTGGAAACCTGGAGTAACAAGGGCCCTGAGGAATTATTTGGTCTGGACTTCACCGAAATATTCCAGTTCCTGCACAGTCAGCCTCCACCTCGGTCCAGCCTGGTCTCCTGTCGTGTCCCCCACCCCCGTCCCGGCCCTGGCTCCCCTCTCCACCCACGCTGCCGCGCTTTCAGTTCCTCGAAAGCACCGGGCTCATCGCTGATGGCGATGCTGTTCCCTCCTCCTGGGACGCTCCTCCTGAGTTCTCTGCCTTCCGATCTCAGCTCAAATGCCACCTCCTCTAAGGCCTTCCCTGACTACCCCTCTGAAACAGGACCCTGCTATTCTCTTCCCCAAACTTTGTCACTATTTGTCATTTTGTAAGTGGCAGGTCATGTCTGCTTCCGCTGGTAAGCCCTATTAGGCAGGGACTGAGCAGGCTTACTCCCTGCCACGTGCTGTGTGCCGAGACCACGGAGCCTGGCACACAGCAGATGCTCAGTGACTGTTTGCTGAATGTGGCCCAGCAAGGGGCAAGTGGGCCACCAGCACACTCCCTCTAGAACACAACCATTGTAGGGGTCATTTAAATACCAGACCTCAACACTTACGAGCTTCGGTCAGCCCTCCTCCTGGAGAGCGGGTAAGAGACCCCAGACCTGGAAAAATGTTTGGAGCTTTTCTATTTGTCCTTCTTTGTTTCTTTATGGACAAGCAGCTTTCCTTCCCCTCAGTCACTTTATTTCCCTTTTTTCCAGTTGTCACACGTTCATTACAGACTTCATTTCACTAACAATACTGCTCATAGAATCCATTTCATGTTTTCCTGGTCCTTTCGTGCTGTCCAGGGAGATTCTGGCGCACGCTTTGAGGTCGGTGTGGGGCTCATACACACTGCAGCTTCTCCTCTGCTGACCATCTGGGGGCCTCCAACCCCTTAGGGGCTGCAGCTGGACACCGGGGAACCCCCCCATGACTTCTCCTGCCCCCTCATCCTCTGCATCCAACCACCACCAGTATGGTTTCTACTTCTTCCATCTGCTTGATGTCTCTTGAGTCCGTTCGTTCTCTCCAATGCTAGCCCCTGGTCCAGCTGCCCTCTCCCCTGTCCCGGCCTCCCATGTTCTTCTGGCCTCTGGACGCACCTCCTCCACGCCAGTCTTCCTGCAGGATCCTGCCCCTCCTCTGCATCCCGTGGCCTCAGCTGGTGAGCCCTCACCTCAGCCAGACTCCGCGTCAGACCTGATCAGACCTCCCAGCTCTCCAGCTCCTTCTCTTCCTGCCCAGCAACCTCCCAGGTGCCTCACGTCTGGACACCTTTCGGTTCCCCTAAGTCCTACACCATCTCACACCTTGGCCCCTGTGCAGCTGGTCTCTCACCTGCAATCCTGCTCCTCTTGCCTCGGCTCACATCACTTCCTCCTTGAAGCCCCCTCTGAGCCTCCAGCCTAGGCTAAGAACCTCCCCTGTGTTCTCACGGCAGACTGTAGTGTCCCTCATGTTGCCCTGGGCACAGTACCCTTTAATTGCCAATTTGCTGTCTATTTCCTCTCTTAGACTGGGAGCTTCGTGAGGACAGAGACTGGCTGTCGTGCTCAGGGCTGTAGAGAAGACCCTGATAGGAAAATCCTGTGACTTGGATGTGCAGGAGGAGCCCCAAGCATCCTGTTGTCTGATCTTCTTGTCTTCAAGCAGGCATGACCGGGTTCCAGAAGTACACACCATAGGACAGCCCTCCAAGACTTCTAGAGAGGACCTGAAGCTGAGGAAAGCCCTCCACTGAAGGGCTCAACCCACTTCTTCCTCCTCCTGGCAGACAGCCTGAAAGAGGGCACAGCTCTCTAACATATGAGTGTGCAAAGGACCTCTCCTTCTCCAGCCCTGGGTGTGAAGAGGTCTACCCCAGGTGAGCCATGTGTGTATGTGTGTGTGTCTGTGTGTATTGGGAGAGATGCTGATGAAGAGGATTTTTCCTGCTCTTGAAAAGAAACTCATGAGAAGGTCTGTATTGATCAGGGTCCAGCCAGGGAAGGAGCATATATGGGAATAAGGGATTTACTGTAGGCATTAGACGTCACCCAAACGTGGGAGGAGCTGGGGCAGTGATGTTCTGAAAGAGGATTCGGATGATCAGAGAAAGTGTCACCAATCAGAGAAATCAGAGAAGCCAAGCATAACCAGCTGCCCAAGAGGGGCAGTGAAGGGAGCTCGTGGAGAAATGTGTGGGGAGCCATTGCTCAGCAAGGCCAGCAGGCAGGACAGGGAGCAGAGGAGGAGAGGACGAGCTGGGACAGGCCAGGCACCGCTACCTCTGTCTGTACAGTATCTGACAACGGCAGCTCTCTGAGAATAAGATTTGATTTTCCAAATCTTAGGCAAGTTCCTCTTTCAACCAACTCCACCCCAGACCCATACAAAGAAGGGGATTCTGAGATACGTAACTCCCAGATTAACCAAACTGCTGTGACACAAATCAGATGAGCTCCTGCCCCACACATCCCTGCAGCCTGCTCTCCTCCACCCCAAACCCATGCCCTGGTCCCACACTATTCGTGCCCCCGCTATGCTGTGCCTTCGATTTGGACACCCTGCCTCCCTGCTTTAGCTGATCAATGCTACTTCAACCTCAGGATCTGGCCCCAGAGACCCGTTCCCTGGGAAGTCTTTCCTCTCTGAGACACCCGCTCTCCCATGTGCTCCCCGAGAACTTGGTACAAACTCGTAATGTACCTCCCGTGGCCTGCTGTGTCTTCCTGGTCCCCCCGGGTCATGGAGTATCTTAGGAACAAGCAGCGTGCCAGCACCCAAGGAGCTAGTGCTGGGGGTGTGGGGTTCCCTGGGAGGGAGCCAGGCTCCCCTGGCATGGAAGCCACTTAATCACTGGTGTGCTGTGCTTCAGAATGCCCTGGGGAGCTTGCTAAAAATTCAGGCTCCCAGTCCTCCCCTCCCTAAGATTCTGATTCAGTGTCTCTGGAGCTGGGCCCAGGAATCTGCATTTTAAAGCAAATGTCACAAATGATTCTTCATCACACCAGGTTGACTCTGACCGGCCTGAATCTTTGCTTTTTACAGTTAAATCTGATTCTTTCATCAGAGAAAGTTCTGCCTTTTCTAACAACAAAATAAATGACTTTTACAAAGTTTATTAACAGCACTTACTGTCAAAATGTTTATAAGTCCCTATAGGTCACATTCTGCTTTCACTGAAATCCCTGAAGCCCAGACCATGGGATGGAAGAATTTCCACGTTTCCTGATGCATTAAAGGGGGGATGCCAGGAGAAGGCAGTGGGGACAAGTGTAGGGTTTAGGTGTGGAGCCCTGCCAGGGCCTGACCTGGACACAGTGGCCCAAGAACACCTCAGCCCCAAGAAGGTCTCCTTGCCTTCCTGGGAATGCCAAGATGCCCTGAGGAGGCACTGGCTGGGAAGAGCTGAGTGGGTGATGGGTAGGCTCAGGCCTATCGGGGGGGGGGAGGGGGGTGGCTCAGCGCATGTGCCGCAGCAGCCTGTGCTCGCGGGGCCGCCCATGCAGGTCTCCCAGGGAGCTGGAACAGGAAGCAGATTCTTTCTCCAACACATCAGGGAGGAAGACGTTGTCCCCAAGGCATCTCGGACCCGGTTAGCCTGGGAAGAGGGCATGTGTGCCTTGTTGCTTGGAGTACCTCCCTCACCCAGCCCCAGCCCCTGGGATCCTGCCTGGGGTCACCTCCTCGGCTGTGCAAGCAGGCATGTGGGAATCCGACGGTCTCTAATATTTTCACTGTCATAAATATGGTGGATGGGGTTCTCTGGCCCTGTCAGCTCCTTTCCCCTCTCCAACCTCATCCCTCCTGGGGAGGGACTCTCGGAACACCATACATTAATAGAGGGGCACACTGAGATTCCACCCCAACCAGAGAGCCTGGTTATGTCAAGAGTCCTCTACTTGGAGGATGGGGCATGAAGGGCAGGTGGTTGTGCCCATCTTGGGCACAAGGGTCACAAGGAACAATCCAGATTTACTGGCTCCTGAGCGAAGGGGATGAAGCTGGTTTCCTAAGAAGAAGGTTAGAAAAGGAAGGAGGAGGAGAAGGAGACCAAGGCACATGGAGACCGCTCGGTATCACGGAACTGCTCTCTGGAAGGCAACCGAGTGGAAAGGGCGGGAATCTTCTGCATCCTGAGTGAGTGCAGTTGGGTACTTGCTGGTGGTGGGCTGAGCCTGTACCCACTTTTGGGCATCGAACATCTTTGCCCAGATAGATTTTCTGTATTTAGGATTACTTATTTTCCAAGAAGGGGGACATTTCTGTGGCTCCTGACACATATTGCCTGATGACTTTCTAGAAAATAAGTATCACTTTACAATCTCATGACCCAACAGGCCAAGAGAGGATCCCATTTCTGGCACATATTAACATGCAACAAATAAAGGTTTAATAGCAAGCAGAACAGATAATCTCCCAGGCTGTGGGGCAGCGGTGCTGTTGCTGGAGAGAGAACATTCAGATTGTTAGCCCCTGGGGGCCACTTCAGATACCTTTGCACAGGATTTAAGGGTCAATACTAGATGTCGCCAAACGGAATCGATAAATGGATATGGCGAAGCTGTCTGCAGATCTTAGAGCGGGGGCAGACGTGTTGAGATTCTCAGAAATCCCACAAAGGCCTAGACTTCGCAGTGTGATGCTCACAGCAGGAATTAACTCAGGGCCCACCACAGAAGGCTTCTGCAGCCACTGCTCTCCCCCACTGATGGCAGGGGCGGGAGGTGCCAGCCCCCCACAGCTGACAGTCACATCGGGACTGCAAGGAACAGGAGAGAGGTAACTGCTCAAAGAAAAACTAGGATGCAGGCAAAAGCATCAGCTCGCCACCAGCCAAGCTGCTAAGATGTTGGCAGTTGCCATGCACTACGACTGAAGAACAGCCACGAGCCAAATCCGCCCCCTTCCTCTGAGCGAAGGATGGTTCCGCAAAGGAACATTTGCAATTTGATGAGTCCCAATTAATGAAAAGTTATTTTAAAAATTCCATTCTTCTCATTAGTAAACCTGCATTACAAAAAATTTTTCCCGATTATTATTGATTACATTTAAAATTGTGTTAATAAAAAATTTGTGGAAATTTGTTTACTCTCTTGCTAAAAAAGGTATCTATGTAACATTCTTGATTTTGCCTCTGTCCACAAAGCCCAAACTCTGTACTATCTGACTCACTCAATTGTCCATCGGAGTCTGTACAGGAAACGTTTGCCGCCCCCTGCTCCAGGGCGGCGCTTCTCAGATCTTTGTGATCACAGAATCACCCGGAGGGTTGTTGAAACAGATTCCTGGATCCCAGACTCAGATTCTGATTCCCTGGTCAGAGGTGGGGTAAAGAGTTTCTAACAAGGTCCCAGGTGAAGCTAATGCTGCTGGTCCGGAAACCACACTTTAAGCAATAAGGCTCTAGCAGATACACCTTGGGAAGCAGACAAGAATGCAATCCTGAAAGGGAAGTTCTAGAAAGTACCACCGTAGTTCTGGAACTTCACTTTCAGACGTGTTCTTGTGACTTACTTTGAACCAAAGATAGCGTATTCTTTCTGTATTTGAAAGATGTACTTAAAATTATTTTTTAAAAGCTTCTACAAACCTATACCTGTATGCCTAATTGATTTTTTAAATTGTAGTAAAATACGTAGAAAATTTACCATCTTAATCATCTTTAAATGTGCAGTTTAATGGCGTTAAGCACGTTCACATTCTTGTGCAACCATCACCACCACCCATCTCCAGAACTCTTTTCATCTTGAAACTCTATACCATTAAACAGCAACTCCCCATTTCTCCCTCCCCCAGCCCCTGGCAACCATCCTTCTACTCTCCATCTCTATGAATTTGACTACTCTAGGTACCTCATATGAGTGGAATCATACAGTATTTGTCCTTTCATGACTTGCTTATCTCACTTACCACAGTGTCCTCAAGGTTCATTCATGTTGTAGCATGTGTCAGAATTTCCTTCCTTTTTAAGTCTGAATAATATGAATAATATTCCACTGTACGCCATTCATTCGTTGTTCATTTTGTTTATGCATTCACTTTTGTCCGCCCATTCTGTGGGCTGTCTTTCACTCTGTGGATTTTGTCCTTTGATGCACATAAGTTTTTAATTTTGGTGTAGTCCAATATATTTATTTATTTTTTGTTGCCTGTGCTCCTGGTGTCGTATCCAAAAAAATCATTGCCGAATGATTCCCCTATTGCGACATTGTGATTTATAGGAACCGTATATATTTGGTTAGTCAGATGTATATATTTCTCAGATGTATTTGGTCTTCAGCCACAGTTCCTGCCTCACAGCTCCCGAAACCCTTGGAATTGCCTAGGCAGTAAGAACGATGGAGCATCTTTTGTTATAACGTTTGGTCTCTTGTTTTCAGTTCTTGAAAACTCTCCAGGGTCTTGAAGGTGAAACGGGCGTCTTGTTTATGAAGGTGATTTTTGGACTGCAGTCAGGGGTCGGGGCTGATTGTCAGGAGAACCAGCTTCAGTCCCACCCCCTGGTTTCCAGGGAGGGATGGGGGCTTGAGGTGGAAACAATTGCCAGTGGCCAATGACTTAGTCAATCACGGCTACCTAATGAAGCCTCCATAAAAACCCCAAAGGACAGCATGTCGGGCCTTTTTGGGAGAGCTTCCATGTTAGGGAATCACAATGCTACCGTGTGCCACCATGCCAGGCCCCAAGCTCCATGAGGACAGAATGTCCGCTGTTCAGGACCTCATGCTATGTATCTCTTCATCTGGCCGTTGACTCATGCCCTTTAATACCCTTTGTAACAAATCAGTAATCTAGCAAGTAAACAGGTTTTCTTGAGTTCAGTGACCCATTCTAGCAAATTAATTGAGCCAGAGGAAGGGGTCGTGGGAACCTGATTTATAGTCAGTTGATCAGAGTCAGGTAACAGTTTGGGCTGGGGATTGGCATCCTGATTGGAGGGGCTTGTTAGAACCTCCCGTTTGTAGTCAGTCAGTCTGAAGCACAGGTAACAACCTGGGCTTGCCTCTGAAGCGGAGGGTCGTCCTGTGGGACTGAGGCCTTTCCCTGTGGAATCTGACGCTATCTCCGGGTAGACAGCGTCAGAATTGAGCTGAATTCTTAGACACCCTGCTGGCCTCCAAGAACTGCTTGTTGGTGTGGGGAAGCCTACACACACACGTTGGAACTGGGTCCAGGAACCCTTAGCACCTATATTTTCTTCTAAGAGTTATGGTTCTTATATTTAGGTCTTTGATCCATTTTGAGTTAATTTTGTATATGGTGTAATGTAAGGGTCCAACTTCATTCTTTTGCTTGTGGGTATCCAATTTTCCTGACAACATTTGCGCAAAAGACTATCCTTTCCCCATTGAATAGTCTTGACTCCCTTGTCAAAAATCACTTGATCATATATATGAGAGTTTATTTCTGAGCTCTCTATTCTATTCCATTGTTCTAAATATCTGTCTTTAGGCCAGCACCACACCATTTGATTACTGTAGCTTTGCAGTAAGTTTTGAAATCAGGAAGTGTGAGACCTCTGACGTTGTTCTTTTTCAAAATTGTTTTGGCTCTTCAGGGTCCACTGTGATTTCATATGAATTTTAGGATGGATTTTTCTATTTCTGCAAAAAAGTCATTGGCAAGGCTCCATCATGCTCTCCTGAGAATGGACTTCGCTGGGTGCCTCCCTCTTCTCGTTGCTCTCCTTTGAGTGGCTCTTGCCCGGTGCATCTCACCAGTGGAGCTCAGATGGCCGGCTTGACCCTTAGTTTCTAGTAACGCGAGAAAGTGAGTTTGGGTCTTTACCAGGGGGAGATGGCACTCACGTGGTGGGAAATTTATGAAATATGGGAAAGGTATTTAAGGGTGCTGAGCAGTCCAAAAGCATGAGAGACACTCTCTACAACATCATAGCCTTTACTCTTATAATTTCACTTCTAGGAATTGCTCCAGTGAAATAATCAGGGAGCAAAGTGGATTCAAGGATGTTCACTGAAGTGTTAGTTACAATATGGAAAACAAGAGGGGAATAGATAAGTAAGTTGCAGTTCATAGACATGACAGAATATTATGCAATTAGAAATCACATTTTAGGGGAATTTTTAATGACATGTGGAAATGCTTGCAATATAATACAGAGTGCAAGCAGTATGGGGTAAACCAGTGCTCATCAACCTTTATACACATACGAATTCCCTGGACTTTGTTAAAATGCAGGTTTTGATTCAGTAGGTTTGGGGTGGGGCCTGAGATTCTGCATTTCTAACAGGCTCCCAGGTGATGCTTCAGCTGCTTGCTGGGACCAAGGGTGAAACCATATATAGATACTCCCAGTTACATTCAAGCCTGTGTGTGTGTGCCTAGAAAGAAGACAGAGAAAACACGCCAGGATATTAACTAGCTAACACTGGTTATCTCTAGGTCATGAAATTATGGGTACTTTGTTTTCTTCTTGATACTTCCATATTTTTCAAGTTTTCTCTGATGACCATTATTTAATAAAAATACTTTTTAAAAAAGACTGCTGCTTCTATGAGCACAAACTTTGTCACTAGTAACTCTCTCAAACTTTTTTCTCATCAAAGTCAATGAGAAAGTAGAGTTTGTGAAAAGAAACAGCTGCAAACAATTGAGACCTAACACTGTCAGTAAATCAAGGATACCACGATGGGGATGGTGCTCTCGGGATCAACGGGCCTGGTCTTGCTATTTTGACTGGCCGCCTTATCAAGAAATGAATGACGCCAGACACAATCAAATACCGCATGGAAAAGCATTTATAGCGCCTTCTGTGTTTGCGGTTAAAATGACCACGGATGTGGTGAAGTCAGAATGTGTAGCGGCGGCCACAAAATGGATTTAGGTTTTTGTCTTGCAAAACCCACTGAACTTCGTGGCTCCACTCACTCAGCCCAAAGATTAAGTCATCACCCCAGGCAGGGTTTCAGTGAAGGCAAAATCAGATCGCGTGAGAGGGAGCACGCAGCTCAGGGCCTAGCTTGCAGGGCGTGTTCAAGAAATGTTGAAATATAATTTCCCAGTATTTAGCTGTTGCTGGAGAGAAGCAGGCTGGAGAGCACAGCAAGTTTAAGAAAAGGAGCTCCAGGTTCCCCAAACACCCACGGGGAAGCTGTACCCCAATTCTGCTGCACACCCCTTACGCTTTACAAAGAAGGCTCGGGCTGGGTGTGCATCCCGGCCTCTTATGTGAGCTTCAGTGTCTGCAGAGGGTAAACCGGGAAGAACTCCCACCCTGGGAGTGAGCATTTTCTGCTGCTCCTTGGCTGGCTACGTTGGGATGGCTCCAACCCTACCAACATGTGTGGGTTGCTTTGTAGCTGCTCTTTATTCTTTGAAAGAAAGCATCTTTGGTGACCAACATTAAACGTCCACGTTGAGACTGCGCGACCAAGGGGGTCTGGGACTCAGGGAGAACTCTGGCCAGCCTCAGTCTCTGCTGGATCGTTTGTCCAGAATCCCAGTTACTAATTCTGTCACTCATCTTCTCATAAACCTTCTGTGACTCCCAGCCACCCACCAAATGAAGTCCATCTCTTGAATCAGGCATTCACGCATCTAAGGCTACAATATTACAACACAATGACACCACTGGAGTTAGTGCGACTCTACAGGTTAAGGGCACTGTCCCCAACAAGACTGCCCTCACTTCAGACACCAACCACAAGTTTGAGAGTCCACCCGAACTTCCGACCAACTGGCCATTAATGTGCAGTTTCCCACGACCCCCTCAAGTTTGATGATTTGCTAGAATGACTCACAGAACTCAGGAAAGCGCTATTCTTACAATTACAGTTTTATTACCAAGAACACAAATCAAGACAAGACAAGGGAAGAGACCCATAGGGTGAGGTCTGGGAGGGTCCCAAACGCAGAGCTTCCACGTCCTCTCACTGTGGAATCAGGATGTGTGACTCGCCCCGCAAATCGATGTGTTCACCGCCTAGGAAGCTCAACCGAGCTGTTTTTAAGCCCCAGAGTTTTATTGGGGTTTCATTACATTGCATTAGTGTTTGAATCATTGGCCACATGACTGAACTCAGTCGCTAGTCCCTTTCTGTCCCCAGAGGCTGATATCACATGGCTCAAAGTCCCAACCCTCTAATCACATGGGCCTTCTGATGCCCAGCCCCTAACCTGAAACTATCCAGGGCCCACCTGGTGTCACCTTGTCAGCATACAAACAGGGCGACCCAAGGGACCACCATGAATAACAATGACACTCCCGTCATGGGGGAAATTTCAAGGGTTTGGACGCTTCCTCCTAGCACTGATTCTTTTGTCTGGAATTTCCTCCTCCATCTACCCAGCTTCACATAAGTATAGTTGTCCTCATTTTAGATAAAAAAGTTGAAGATCAGAGGATTAAGGAACTTTTCAAAGGCAACTGACTCTATATGGTAGAACCAGGCCATAAATCCAGGTGTGTCTGCAGTCCAGGCAGCGACTCCGTTCTGCCACCCGGTGTCCCCATGGGGAGTTGGATTGGATGCTATTATTGAAATCCCTGAAAGATCATTCTGTGATAACCCTCATGAAAAATGGCTTAAAGAGGTCAAAGGTTGCTGTCACTAACAATGCCATCTTGGGGAAGCTAAACTCTCAAACCCCCAAACTGACAGATACCCTCAGCTGCAGGTCTAGAAAAACCCACCAAAGGACCCTTAAACCAGGAGTCGGCAGACTTTTTCTATTAAGGCTCAGACAATAAACACTTCAGGCTTTGCGGGCCACAAGGTCTCTGTCACAATTCGTCCCTGCTGTGGTAGTGCTAAGCAGTATGTAGACAATATGTGAATGAATGGGCATGGCTATAGGCCAATAAAACTTTATTTACAAAATCAAGCAGTAGGCCAGATTTTGTCCCTGGGCTGAGATTTGCCAACTCCTGTCCTAAACCAGGACGTCACTCATTCCTCGCAGAACAATGAGTCTGGAAATAGTGTGGTTCCAGGAAGGCCAATTTGGCTGCTCAGCAGAACCTTCAGATCCCAGGTTCCTTCCTGTTCGTGGTGCCGAGAGAGCCACCACACTACGTGTCATTTGCAGAAGACAACATTCAGAGACAAACTTCATGCTTCCATGGCCAGAATAGTGCATGCGCCAACCCCTGCCCAAGGGGAAAGGTATTACCCTCATTGCCTTAGACAAGTGGGTCTCAATCCTGGCTGCACATTAGAATGACCTGGAAGCTTTTAACAACTTCCTGAGCCCACTCCAGAGATCTCTGCTTGATGGCTCTGAGGTGGGCCCTTGGCATTGGGATTTTTTTTAACCACTCCTAGTTGGGCATAAGAGGCACTAACTTAGACTAGTCAAACTTCACTGCACGTGAAGGCCAATTCTTGACCACCGTCAAATGGTGTCTCGGCAAGTACAGAGAAGGGTGAAGGCTGATGGGCAACAACGCTGTTGGCTGCATCTCGACGCGATGCCTTTCATTTACAAAACGAAAATCAAGGTAGGACCTGCTTCAAGGGTCCTTGCGTGTAATGTCCCTGGCAAAGGGCAAGCACTGGATGCGTGTTAGCAATTGATTGCTATTAAGTGCTATGATAAACTCTCCCCAGATGTTTTGTGTACAGTTTAGAGAATGTACCAGGTGAATGATGTCAGCTTCTTAATGAGATTTGAACCCCAGGCTCTCATCAGATTTTTGGCAGGCTAGGAGAAGCAAGTATTAAAAAAATACAAATGACTCACCATAATTCTTCCCGAATAAATATTCTATATGAAGATGCAGCCCAGAGATGGATTTATTTCCACTCTGTCTTGAAAAGCATCATGACACAAACTCCTGAGAGCTGTTTGGAAGCCCCACTGCTTTTCAGTCCTGGAGGGAGACTGTTTCTCCCTCTTTCCGCTCCGGGCCACCTTCTCCCTGTTTTCTCATGTATTTCCAGTCACTGAAGCAATGTGCAAAATCTCTCTTAACAGCTCCTTTTCTTCCTGTTATTAGTTTGATGTGGCTGCTGTAACAAGTTATCACAAATGTAGTGGGTTAAAACAAAACAAATCTGTTACCTTATAGTTCTGGAGGCCAGAAATCCAAACTGGACCCCCTGGGCTAAAATCAAGGTGCCAGCAGGGCTGTGTTCCTATCTAGAGGGGAATATATTTTCTTGCCTCTTCCAGCTTCTAGAGGTGGCCTGCATTCCTTGGCTCATGGTTCCTTCCATCTTCAAAGCCAGCAATGGCCAGCCAAGTCTTTCTCACATGGCATCTCACATCTTACCCCTCAGCGTCCCTCTTCCACACTTAAGGACCCATCCAGATAATCCAGGATAATCTCCACATCTCAAGATCCTTTATCAATCTGCAAAGTCCCTTTTGCCACGTAAGGGAACACATTCATTGGTTCCAGAGATTAGGACATGGAGCTTTGGGGGAGGGGGACGTTATTCTGTCACCACGTCTCGTGCTCTCTAAATGCTCAATGCTCCTGACTTCTCTCAGCCTCACGGTGCTCCTCTTCACCTACCCAGGCTCTGTTGGCCCTGGTCCTCTCATTCTCCTGCAGGGTCCAAGTGGCCTTTCCTGAAATAGAGGCCCTGACTCCTGAGCCCATCAGGAGTGTGGGGAAGAGCAGGGATTCTGGGGCTAGACTACTGGGATCCAGCCCCCAGGGCAGCTGTGGGTCCTTGTATATACCACTCAACCTCTCTGTGCCTGTTTCCTCTTCTGTAAAATGAGCACGTGAAAAGCATCTCTCTCCTGGGGCTGCGGTTCATAAGTGCTCAGAACAGCACCCAGCACGTGGTGGTGCCACATCAGCGTCAGCTGCTACTGCTGCTGACGTGCTCAGAGGCTTGCCCTCTGCCCTCTTTGAGAATGGGTCTTCTACCTCATGATCAGCCATCTTAAAGGACACCTACTCTTTTTTGACTTTGAACAGTTCAAAGACACCAAGCAACTCAGAACAGCTTTCCAGCAACTTTATCAACTGGTGTTTCTCCAAGTGTCCACCGCACCAGAACACCCTGGGGTGCTTTTGAAAGCACACTTGAGTCTTCTGCACACTGGGGTTTGGGAGCCCTAGTGGGGAATTCCAGAATAGGAGCTTATAATTTGCAACAAGAACAAGGCGGGAGAAGCCTAGCGTGCTGCCCTACTCCACCCTCCGCCGCTGTGGACGCACTCGCTGTGGGGCCAGGAGTGAAAGTCCTCCTGGGGCAAGGCTCAGCAAGGCCGGGGCATCCACAGGGACCTGCCGTTGAGTGCCAGGAAGACCTTGACCCAAGAATGGGACTTGAGTGCAGGAAACAGGCGGGAGAGAGGTAGACATTGACCATTTGGCTGATGGCGTTTATGCTTCTGGAGGCCCCTGGCCCCTCTGAGAACATGATGAGAGCCGCAGTCTTTTCTCACAAGTAGGGGCACAGGTCGGGCAGCTAGGCCCTATGACCATTCCGGAAAGAAAGGAGGAAGCTGGAGCCACTGGCCCGATCACAGTCCGGCATGTCCCTCTCATTGGCCTCACTATGAGCAGAGGATGGAAAAGCCAGAAAGAAGCCCAGCTGTCAAAGCTCCAGGCCCTGAGCTCGGCCCCCAGCTGGGATCCCGCCGCTGGCGTCAGGGAAGCTTCCAGGCCCCAGAGCCTGCAAAGGCCCCAGAGCCTGCAAAGACCCCAGGCCCTGATATTTAATGCATGGGAAGGCTCTGCTTCCCTGCCTTTGAGACATTCCAGGCCTTTCCAGAGCCCACCCAGGACTTAAATAAGCGCCCCACAGGGACGGTGAGCCTCCAGAACTAAAATAAACTTAAATAATATCCCAGAAAATTGTAAATTGTGTATTTAGGAATTGGAATGTAGGAGGCAGGGTTTTCTCTTCCTCTATTATAGCTTTCGTGAAAGAGAAACAAATAATAACGCTCCCCCAGGCTAAAGTTAGAGTCGACGTATAGTTTACACCGGAAAATATACAGTTAGGTATCCATCTGGAACGCATGTACTTCCAGAGCGAAATCCTCTCAGTGACCACAAGAGCCTTAAAGCCAAAGCCAAGAGCAGGGGAGGCCTCTGTGTGGTCCAAACGCTTGGGAAGGGAGGGAAGTCGAATTCATTGAACGTTTACCATCTACCTGGCACATAGCTCATGCCATCTTACACTGTCCATACAACAGCACCATGAAAAAGGTTTAATTAGCTTCATTTTACAGGTGGGGAAACCAAGGTTTGGATTGGACAAGTAACTTCCCCAGCACCATGGATGGAGGGGAACCATTAGCCTGAAGCCAATTTATCTAATGATTGATTTGCCTAATCACCTGCTTGCATCATTCAGCATCCTTGTTTTCCCTCTTCTTTTGAGTATTCTGAGGACTTTATAGGAAGATCATCTGAGGATATATCTTTAAAATGGCCTGCTGATTGTTTCTCAAAGCTGCTGGATCCTGCTACTAGTGAGCAGAGAGCTAGGGTTCACACCCAGCCGATCTGATTCCCCTGCCCATGACTTTGAGCTCCTCCCTTCAGTGAGATGAAAAAAGAGGCTTTCTCCTGGAATCGGAAAAGGCTGGAGTTAGAGGTCAGAGGCAGAGGCTGAATGTCCACAGTGGTCCCTCCTGTCTGCCCTTTCAAGGGGAGGGAAGCCCCGTGCCTGTGCTGATGGAGGTGAGGATGTTGCTCACATCCCTTCTCTACCTTCAGTTTTCTGTCTGCCAAGGGCACCAGAGAGGACGCTCTAAGGCAGTGGTCCCCAAATGCTGGGGCATGGGCGCTGGGTATCAGACTACGAGGAAGAACTTAAATACAGACACCGGCCTTCACTCTGGACTGACTGAATCCAGCTCCACCGGGTGGAAGCCAAGCATTTTGACCTGTTCTCGGGGAGGTTTTTGCACCTCCCAAGGTCTGGAACCCACTCCTCCGTGGTATCTCGGGGGAGTCTGGGCCTCCCATCTCACCTCCTGATGCCCCTCCCCCAGCCCTTGGGACTCAGAATCAAGGCATGGGTTAGGGGTCCCAGCTGTAGCCTCGGGGTGGTTATACCTCAGCCAGCTATTCCTGCCTTCATTAACAGGTGATGAGTGTAGCTGCCCAGGGATTTGTAGGTGACTTAGGAGCCCCATCAGCCCTTCCCTGTGGAGGACCATCTCCTCTTGGGAAGATGGGCGTGGCCCTGGCTTCCAAGCTGTGTTCCAGCTCTTGTTGAGAGTTGCCAGGCCAAGGGCACTGGCCCGGCTGTGTCCCACTTAGCCAGCTGAGTCGGCCATTTGTGCCTGTGCTTTTCTCATTGTACTTGAGGGCCCTGCTCAGGCTTCTCTTCAGTCTGATGTGTCCTCTGCTGGGTGACCCTGGGAAGGTCACTTAATGTCTCTGATCTCAGCACCCCCTTGCAAAATAGGATTGATAACACCCACCTCAGAAAGATGTTATGAGGATGAAATAAGTCCCCACCTGCTCTCAGGACACCCTGTGCTTTTTGTTCAAAGCTGTGCATTAAATAACTGTTTAACGTTTGTCTCTGGCTGGACTAGGAGAACCACAAGGCTCCAGGCCTGCGTCCACGTCCCAGAGCCTAACAGGGCCTGGCACTTAGGAGAAGCTCCAAGACCCCTTGTGGAGTAAATGGGATGAGGATGGGCAGGGCTGGGAATGGGGTTGGTTGTGAAGTACATTCTCTCCCTCTACTTCCCCAAGACAGGGCCGCGTCTGTGGAATACGGAATCTTTTGTTCGCAGCCATGCACGGCAACAACCGCATCCTCCCAAGTTCCCTGAAACAAGGGCCACCACCACACACTCCCTGGCCTTCTTGGTGGCCTTCTGGTGGGAGCAGATACGGGTTAATTTGCGGCAGAAGCATAGATATCCGAGACTGGAGGATCCTAGCAGGCCGAGATGGCACCCTGCCCTAGTCATCTGCGGCTGTGTAAAAACCACCACCCAAAACAGCCATTTATTAGGATTACAGGTTCAGAGTGTGAGGAACTCGACAGGGGCCCAAAGGGGTGACTGTCCTGGCTCTACAACGTCTATGGCCTTAGTTGGGAAGACTTGAATGGCTGGAGGTGCCTCAAAAGGCTGAGGGCTGAAATCAAGTGGAAGCTTCTTGTCTCACACGTCCTGTGCCCGGGCTGGGACGGCTCCGCGGGGACGTCAACCTGAGTGCCTACCCACGGCCTCTCTGGGGTTTGGGCTTCCTCACAGTGTGGTGGCCTCAGGATAATCGGACTCCTTACACAAAGGCTCAGGGCTCCAAAGACAAGTGTGTCAGCTAACAAGGCAGGGGCTGATGGCCTGTGATGACTTAGACTTGGAAGTCACTTGGCGTCCCTTCTCTATACTCTGTTGACTGAAACAGTCACGGGCCTGCTGATATTCAAGGAAAGGAGGCATAGATCCCACATCTCAAGAGAAGGAGTCAGAGAACTTATGACCGTGTTTTAAAACTGTCCCACAAGCCCTGCTGGCTGCAACTGCATGTGCTAGAACCTGGGGCAGGGCCTGGTTCAGCGAGGGGGCGCAGGGCCGGTTCACGAGGTCCCGGGCTCTTGGCCGGACACTGACGCTCATCGTGCTGTATGGAATTGGGTGGGTCCTCTCCGCTTGCCTGACCTCCATTTCCCCATGTGACATTCAGGGGGTACAACGCTGCAAGACCCCCCGCAGTCCCTCCCTGCATTTCCTTGTTGCTGGTGACCCTCCCCTACCTGCGCCTCCACAGTTCACAACAGAGACAATGGTCAAAATGGGGCGGGGCACCAACAGAACCCTCCCAACCAGCTTGGGAAACATCAGAGCAGAGGGGACTATGTCCCCACTGTCCATCGGGGACCCTGAGTGGCTGGTAACCCTGCTCTACTGTGGCGTCCAGGGGCAGTGAGGGCCTCCCTGAGCCCTGGGGTGATGAGGGGTCGGCTGGATTTCCCATGCTCCCCAGGAGGCCATGGAAGGTGCTGGGTAAGGGCAGGTGGCCCTGGAGGGTGAGGAGGATGCAGAGTGTGTGGACTGATGGTCACTAAATAAAGGACATGGATTTAGCAGACACCAATGAGGTGAGATGACCATGCTCCAGAGGCTGGTGAGGACAGATACCAATGACCATGGCTCAGTGCCCCTCGTCCTCCAGCTCCCCCTCCTGCGCCACAGAAGCCCCTGGAACTAAGGAGCTGCCCTGGGGAGAGAGATGAGAAAATCCTGAATAAACTGAATTTAAATCTGAAATTTTTGAGTTCGGCTGAAACTGATTAAATTAAGTTTGCCGCTATTGGGCACAATGGGAGGTCTCAAAGAGAGATATAGGGAAATTAACTTGCATTTTTTAGAAACCCCTAAATTGTAGTTATTTCTTCTTTCTGTCCACTCAAGGGCTGGCTGAGATCTCAGGCCTTGCTAGCTGTGACATCCACTGTGCGTCTGATCCCTGGGCTTTGTGACCCAGTCGCTGCCGCCGCTGCTGCTGTAGCCCAAGGGCCTGGCTAAGTATACACAGGTCGTGTCCCAGTGGGGCTCTGCCTGGCCCAGCCCTGGAATGTGGTTTGCCCCTGAGCCCTTCAGTCAGCAGACACTGTTAAGAAACCACTATGTGAGGCTCTGGACTTGTGCCTGGTGCTGGGGACAGCCAGTTGACCAAGACACTGGCCTCGTCCTCAACGTGTTTACAATCTTGTGGCAACAAACAATTAGAAGCCACTGGTTCTAGGACCTTAATTAGGAATTGCTCCTGATAGCCGCTTCTGTTAAGAATTGGCATCAGCACATCCATCTCCTGCCAATCAGCCAAGAAATATCTACTGAGCACCCACCATATGTCAGCTCTATTCAGGTGCTTTGGATGCGTCCGTGAAAAGCAATATAAATATAAGTAAATGGGCCTTGAAGATATGTTTTTATCTCTCTGCCCATCTTGGTCCTGGGGAAGCAGATGTTGGCGCTTCAAGCTGAATGACCAAATGATTAATTATAAGGCACTTCCCATCCCCTGGACGCTCACCCCCTTTTGATCCTCAGTCAAGGCCAACTTCAAAAATCCCTTGGTAATCAGCTGGGAGCTTGCAGGCCCCAGACAGTCCTTCAGTGGCCTGTGGGAATGTCCTAAGAGGAAGATTTTTTGTCAAAAGAATGCTAGAGTTTAATTACTGTGTGGCCCGTGTTGGTGATTTCCATTTGACAGAGCAGAGCCCCGACAGTTCCTAGGCAGGCCCGTTGCTCGAGGCCGTGGCCGCTGGGGCCTGCTCAAGCCAGGGGTGGAGCGAGCCTGGGGCCTGGCCCGGGCTGGGTGGCAGGAATGCTTCGAATGCCTCCTCCGCATGTGGCCTTGGATTCTAACACTGGCTGCTGGGGCCAGTTTAATTAATAACGTCCACTGCTTGTCATTTATCATTAGCAAAGCAGGAGGGGTCGGGGGTGGGGGCAGCCAAGAGGGCAGGGGAGGCTTTCTCCAAACAAGGTGCACAGATAAATTAAAGTTTTACCCACCGATCTTATGGGGTGGCCGCTGTCGGGAAGCGCCCCATTGTTTTCCTCTTGTTCAGAGGCCAATGCCGTCTTTCCACCAGGGCTTAGCAGCAGCTTGTGGGCAATTCAGCAACAATTCTGTCTTTCCCTGTCAAGTGTCAGTGAAGGACTGTGTTGTGTGGTATAAGCGGGAAAGAGAGAGAGTGGGATGGATCCTGGGGCTTGGTTCCCATTGGGGCTGCAAACTAGAACTCTAAGGCAGATCCAGTCTGAGGCTGGATACTGTTTGGCCTCAACAGTGTTTGACAAAATTAGAAAACTTTACATAAAAACCTGAGTTTCTGGCTTTTCTTGGAAAAGCAAAATGTGGCAAAACCAAGCCCTCTTTTTCATCAGGGCAATATGCAGCTGATGGCCAGTGTAGGCACGCATGTGAGGTTGCGAGGGTTGTGCACTGCATGAAGGCACCTGGCAGATAGGGCTAATGGAAGCTGAATCCAGACCAGTCTGTCTGTCCAGCAGAGGCCCTGTAGGCAGAATGTGGGCCTTCCAGTTTACCACCTCCAGCGATCCCTGCTGCCTCACTCCCTCCTGCCCCGTTCATTTATACAACCTACCTGAGTTTGGGAAGCACTCAATGTTTTGACTCCTAGCATGTTCAGGACACCGTTCCATCCTCTCTATGTGAGGAACTCCTCCTCATCCCTTAAGACTCAGCTCAACTCGGACTTCCTCCCAGCAACCTCCTGGGCTTCCCATAAGAGCTGGTGGCTCCCTCCTCTGCAGTTTCTCAACAGCCCCTGCCTGTGGCTATTAACGCAGTCAGCACACCACTGTGCTCTAATTTGCCAACAGGTCCTTGTTCCCCAGAGACTCTGAGCCCCTTGAAGAGAGACCCTACTCATTGCTGCTTTCCCTCTGCCTGGCACATAGCACTTAATCAGCAACTGCTGAATGGATGACTTCGCCGTCGTTTACATCAGGCAAGGGGGGCCCACGAACCTGCCAAAATTCCCAAATCGTGAAGGTCTGGAAGAGGTAACAGATTTTAGCTTCGGAGTTTTGAAATGACCTCAGACTCCTACTTTTCTCTCTTGGATGCTTTATAGGGCATTTTTTAAAAATCTTTTTTTTCAAAAATATATATCCAATCTTCTTTCCCCCCCGGATTATTGAGATATAATTGACATATAACTGTGTAAGTTTAAGGTGTACAATGTGATGATTTGATACCCGGATATATTGTGAAATGATTCCCACAATAAGGTTAGTTAACACCTGTGTCACCTCACACAATTACCTTTTCCTTTTTGTGGTAAGAACACTTACAATTGCTCTCTTAGCAACTTTCAAGTATATAACACAGTATTGTTAACTATAGTCACCATGCTGCACGTTAGACCCCAAAGACTTATTCATCTTATAATTGGGAGTTTGTACCCTTTGGCCAACATCTCCTGTTTCCCCCACCCCAGCCCCTAGCAACCACCATCCTACCCTCTGTTTCTATGAATTCGGCTTTTTTAGATTCCACATATAAGAGATCATATGGTATTTGTTCTTGTCTGACTTATTTCACTTAGCATAACACTCTCAAGTTCCATCCATATGGTTGCAAATGGCAGGATTTCTTTTTTATTACAGAATAATATTCCATTGTATGTGGACTATATACCACATTTTCTTCATTTTCAGTGACGGACACTTAGGTTGTTTCCATGTCTTGGCTGTTGTGAATAATCCTGCAATGAACATTCAGGTGCAGATATCTCTTCGAGATAGTGATTTCATTTCCTTTGTGTATATACCCAGAAGTGAGATTGCTGGAGTATATGGAAGCTCTATTTTTAATTTTTTGAGGAAGCTCCCTACTGTTTCCCACAGTGGCTGCGCCAATATACACTGCCACTCCCATCCACAGCGCTCAAGGCTACTCTTTTCTCCACATGTTCACCAGCACTTATTATCTCTTGCCTTTTCGAAGAGCACTTTGAATTTTGAGCCATGCCAATGTTTGGGTTTTCTCTGACCAGAAAGCTGAGTGTTGGGGATTTTCCGTATTTTGCATGTTCTGTAGGAAGGAGCTGGTAAGAGCCCAGCCTGCTCTGCTGAGCCCAGGTCTCAAGGAGCAGCAGAGAGGGTGTGGCCATCAGAGCCTGCAGGGGAGAGGGAGAGTGCCTGTTTCTGCAGAGCAATTTCAGGGTCCTGTCACTGAAATACGTCCCTCCCCAGCCCAGCTGTGCCTGAAATTTCTTTAAGAACAAAAGGTGAACATTCCTTCTGATAATCAGAGAGAGGGCCGAACAGGTAACTGCCTGGAAGAGGAGACACATTGGGCTAAATTATTTCCCACTAGGGTGTAAATGACTGATAAAGGATTCTTTCCTAAACTGCGGCTTGGTAAGAGGATAAAAAGAGCTAAAAAGAGAACCAAATGTTGGAAGGGGGTCTTACAAGGAAGGAAGAGGCACAGAAAGGAAAGTCTGGAGTTTAGGAAAGACCAAAATTAGCTCAGGGTTTCACCTGGAGGTGGGAATGGGTGGGTTGTATGGAGATAAAGAAGCATCAGACCCCATCCGCCTGGAGCTGACACTGAGACCTCTGAGGTGCACTTTCAAGTAGGAGGAGCAGGCGACACCGACTAGTGGCATCAGAAGCAGCCAAATTGGGTGTGTAGATACAGGGCGTGTGGACTGGGTGAGAAAGAGGGCGGATGAAGAGGAGTGTGTTCATCCCACACGCATGTGCTGTGGACTCACTCTGTGCAGGGGGCTGCGCTGAGGCCCAGCATGGAGACTTGTGACAGAGCTTCATCAGAGCCCCATGGGAGGGCCAGAGCTCCAGAAGTCTGTCAACGCCATTTCACACGCAGAATCTTGGACTCAGAGCTGCTTGCTGTGGGGGTAATTAAAGGACACTATCTTTTCCTAGAGATTTCCAGGCTCTAGGAATCAATCTCTCCCTGCCTTTTCCCTAAAGGTGGCCTCAAAAAGGCTTGCAGGCTGGGGGGACAGTCCCCTGGGTGAGGGAGAATACCGTGTGCTGGGTGGAGCGCCACCTGCCCGTCTCAGCGTGGCCTCCCCCGGGCCCCTATACTTGAAAGTGCACCCCAGCACTCCTGACGCCTGCCCTGCCTTATTTTTCTCAGCACTGCTTACCTCCTTCTGACAGATGTTTTATTTATCTGTGTGCTTATTGCCTATTTCCTCCAGTAGAGTGTTTCTCCCTAAGAGTAAGGATTTTTAAAAATCACCTTAATTGAGGTCTCATTACATATATAATAAACTGCATCCGTTTCAAGTGTACCATCCTGAGTCTTGTTGGACGACTAGAGAACCACCCGAGAAACCACCACCACGACTAAGGTACCGAGCATTTTCCATCACCCCCAAAAGTTGCAGTCATCCCCACTCCCACCCCAGACAAACTCTGATCATCTGCCTTTTATCACTACAGGTTAGTTTAATAGCAGAGATTTTATCTGTTTTGTTTATTTCTGTGTCCCCAGCACATAAGATGGCGCCTGACCCTCAATAAGCACTTCATAAATCCCTATTGACCAACTGAATGAACGGGGCATCGGGGATCGTGGCCATCTCCCCTCTTGTCAAGCAGCTCATAGCCCGGAAGAGACAGGTGTGAACGTTGGGTACAAGCGCGCATCGTCCTCCAGCCTCCACAGGTCCTCCGCAGGAAGTGTAGGTGGAGTGACAACACACACCGCTGAATGGCAGAAAGTTCCAGGTCTCTGGTGTAAGACGGATTTGAACTCAAGAACCAGCCCCACCTCTCTCAACTTTAAGATCTCAGGCAAACCCCTAAACTCTTCTGAGCCCGTTTTCTCTTTGGCAAGTTCTCCATAAGGGCAGTATGCGTCGGCCGGTGCTGCTGAAAGGATAAAATGGGGTAACGCCTGGCAAGGGCGGAGCACGGTGCCGAGCGCACACTGGTGCTCAACAAACCGAAGCTTTAACATTCTCAGCCACTCAGAGCACGTGGGCTGGAGGCCCGCCCTGTAACGTGGGTCAGATGAGATTGATGTTGTGACAGTAAAGCCCGGGAAGAGGCAGAGGTTGCAGAAGTCAAGATCGGCTGGTTTGTGCCACAGTAACAAATGATCCCAGGGTCTCGGAGGCCTCAAGCACCCAGGTCAAGCTCCTTTCTCTCACACCTCCTGTGTGTCGTGAGTCGGCTCCTGCCCCACTCCACACTTGCTTCACTCCAGTGTCCGGCTGGCAGTGTGGTGTCTGGCTGGGACACTGCCATCCTTGCAGCGGAGGGAAAAGAGAGCGTGGGGAAACATACTTGGCTTTGCGAGCTTCTGCTCCCCACTGACTCATATGTCCCACATCACTGGCCAGCGCAAGTCACGTGGCCAAGCCTGAGCGAGGCCAATGGGTCAGGGCAGTGGTATCCTTCTCCAGAGAGGAGGAGGGAATACTGTGAACAACGGGACAGCGTACCTCAGGCATGCAAGCAAATAATGACAGGTTGGGAGAAGCACCATATGCTTCTGCACAGTGCTAGGCGGGGAAAGAGCTGACTCTGCCTGGAGGGCAGGGAAAGCTTCACGGAGGAGGTGACCTATGAGTTGGGTCTTCAAGAACATGTATGAGTTCACCAGGCAGAGACAACAGGAAACATTTAGGTGGAGTAAAAAGGCAAATAGAAAGGCATGAAACTGTGAAAAAGTCTAGTGTGCTCCTAGTGGCTCGAGGACGGTGGGGCGGGGGGGTGGGGTTTGGGGGGCTGACTCTGGGCAAGTGGACTGGGCTGGGACACGGGTGTTTTGACCATCAGGGTAGGGATTCAGGACTTTTCTCTAAGAATGCTGGAGAGGCACTGAGGTTTTTGAGCAAGGAGATAGGATTTTGAACTCTGGGGGTCGCTGGATGGAGAGATGTTTTCATCATTAGGGCAGAGAAGCAGCCGAATAAAAGGGGGCCCTAAGTCAGGGAGAAACCTGAGGAGAGGCAGGGTTTTCTGCACCAGAACCCAGATCAGAACGACCTCCCGGGGGTCCCCTTCCTGCCTCAGGGAGCGGGTACAGCAGGGACCGCAGTCCTGGCCCCGCGCTCGCCCCCTCCTCCCCGCCCCGACCCCGCGCTGCCCCCAGCGCCGGGAGAGAGGCCCCTCCCCGGCCTCCGGAGGCCTGGCGTGGCGGATATTTGTGTGTGATACGATTGTAATTTGGGCCCCTTTTGGCCGCAGTAAATTGTCCTGTTTGCACAGCGCCAGGCTGAAATAGCCCGGCGCGCGCGCCCCAGGAAATGAGCTCACGCCCGGCGGCCGCCGAGAGCGCGCTGCAGCCGCCCCGGCGCTCTGAGCGCCCGCGCGCGGGCGGAGCTGCTATTTTTTCATTTGACCGACTTAAACAGGTAATTTGAATTATGATCACGAAAAAGTGCCCAAGGCTCTGTCTGCCACGGAAAGCTCAGAGTAAAGCGGGAGACGCTGCAATGGGGGTTTGGGAGGCTGCAGCATCTTCCTGTGCGGGGAGGTGGACCGAGGCTGGGCTGACGTGGGCTACTTCGGCCACCTCCCACGAGGCAATAAAGCCAGCCCAAACCTGCGGTGACAAATTACAATTTTACACAAATGATTTCTCAATAGGACTCTACAGCCATGGAAGAGGACATGTGAGCACGGTTACACCCACTTCCCATCCCCTACACACAACACAACAGCTATTTTAATTTCTCTAGCTTCTCACCCATCTTCACCCCT
Source organism: Equus asinus (assembly GCF_041296235.1). Lineage (NCBI taxonomy): Eukaryota > Metazoa > Chordata > Mammalia > Perissodactyla > Equidae > Equus > Equus asinus. Next base: position 42,649,236 of record NC_091802.1, on the reverse strand, counting down.
GACGCATAGGCAGACTTGTCAGCATTTTAATTAGCATGGTATATACACAATGCTGTGCTCCTTTTTTCACATGCTTTTAATTTCTAAATACTGTTTCTTGTTGTTACGTAAGTTTCCAATTTACCATTTTATTTATTTATTTATTTATTGGTGAGGAAGATTGGCCCTGAGCTAACATCTGCACCAATCTTCCTCTGTTTTGTATGTGGGATGCTGCCACAGCATGGCTTGATGAGCGGTGTCTAAGTCTGCACCTGGGATCCAACCCCGCAAATCCTGGGCTGCCAACTCATAGCACGAACTTAACCACTATTCCACCGGCCGGCCGCCCAATTTACCCTTTTTACCAGCGGCTAGTATTTCATTGGCTGCATGTGCCCGCGTGTATAGGACCATCCCTCTCTGTTGGCTGGAGAGGTGCCTCCAGTTGAAGCCTATTATAAATAACATTGCAGTAAATGTCTTCGTAGATACAGAATTGTTCTCTCTTCCTGATGAATTATTTCCTTCGGATTAATTCCCAGGAGGAAGATTATTGGGCCAAAGTCTATGAACATTTTTATGTCGCTTGGTATTATTGCCAAATTGCTTTCCAAAAGGATGGTGTCTGATAATTTACAGTTTTAACAGAGGAGCTAACCAAATGTGTACACTCCACTTCCCTATCTGCACACCAAGGGCGTGACTTTGGGGATCAGAAGAGCAGGTCCCTGGGGGCAGCTTCAGGTGGGGGTGGGGCAGAGGTACAAGTGAAGAGACTGGGAAGGGTGGGTGCTGGGAGAGCCCTCACCCCAGTGTCAGTACCTTCTGGAAGGGCAGGCTTCCTGAGTTTTGAGCTCTCTCTCCTGCCCTCTCTGTCCCCTCTGTCAAATGTTCAGATCTGTCGCTCCCAAGCCCCCATCTCATTGTCCTCTCCTCAGAGTTCCTCCTTCCAGGGATGCCTGGAAACTGGCCTGGCCTGGACCCCGAAATAGCATGATTTGCTGAGCCAGCTTATCATGAAACCCGCGGGAGCTATTCGCACCTTTGGCTTCTTGTCATCTTTGGTTTTTCTGATGTAGAACTAACCCCTCAATGACAGGCTAAGGAGGGGCATCGGGGTTTGCTCTGGGAGCAGCCATCCATCTCACCAGCTGGGGTGGACCATGTCATCCAGTCCTTGCCAGGATGGGGTATGGTGGAATCTTCTATATTTGCAAAGACCAAGACTGGGAGATGAAACTGACAACGAAACTCTGCTGTCCACACCCCAACTATCTGATTCGCTGATGTCATTTCTCCCACAATTGGTTTGGTATCACCCCAGCCGACATCATGGACAGTTTTGTTACTTTCCAGGTGACACTGTAGGAAGAAAGCCCTTGTAGAGACACTTGGGCAAAGGGATAACAGACTTGACTTCTCCTCCTCTGCAGTAACCATGTGTTATGGAGACAAACTACTCAGGGAACGTGGGTCCCAACTTTGCTGATAAGATGAAGTTCTGGATGGATCTGCCACATCAGTGCTGTCCCTAGGACCCGAAAGCCCAGGGCAGAGTCTTATTTACGCTCCCAGGTCTTCCTCCCTTGGCCACACCATGGAGAAGTGGACAGAAGGTGGTCCTGGCAGGAGGGACCCAGGGCATGGACAGTGAGGCGGGGGCTTGGGAGGGACAGGTCTGAACCTCTGACAGAGGAAGGAGAGGGCAGGACGGGGAGTCTGAATCCTCCTGGGGTGAACTGTTACCTGCCAAGGAGCCTGAACAGAGGTCACAGTGCTTTCTTCTGACCCTCACATCCACAGCTCCGTCTCCAGAGTCTGCTTCCCAAGGGGCTGCTGGGAAACCACCACGCTGTCACTGGAGGCTCTCACACTTAGAATCACCTCTCTGCCCAAACCCCCAGCTGCAGTCCCAAGCTCCAGCTTGTGCCTCTGACTCTCCCTCCCCTTGGGTAAAGTTCGTGCCCATTGGCTACTCTGCCTGAGAGGACAGATGGAAGCCATTATTGCTCCAGCAGCCTGGAGATGGGCGGTGGGCGGGGGGGGGGGGGGGGTGCCTGGTGCCTCATGAGCTCCAACCAACGCTCCTTCTCGGAGGCTCCTCAGCCCCATGTGCAAACAGAAGCCCACCTACAGGGAGCTGCCTAGACTGCTAATGGTACACCCTTAGGTCCCCACGGGGTGAAAATGGTATAACCTGGGGGAGCTGACTGATCCTCTCCTGCCTTGGGCCATGGTTTCGCACAAGCACTACCTGGCAGCCATTCCTCCCCCTCTGCCCCACTCAGCCATTTTCAGCTCCTTCAGCTCAAGTCCCTAATTGTCCGAGTGCCTCCAGTTCTCACATTCTAATTCATTTTGTACTTGGTGATGGCATCACCCAGTGAGCACTCAACGTCATCTTCTCCAAGTGTCTGAAAGACCGAATTAAGCCTGGTTTCACTTCATTGTCCTGCTCGTGGTCTCATGTATAGTCTGTCTCCCCAGTACAGCAGGACCCCAGGGGGACTGCCCATGTCTTACACATCATTTGGACACCGTGGTGCCGAGTCCAGGATCTGCCTCTCAGAGCATGCTCAGAAATGCATGTCAATCAATTTCAGTTGCTTATCCAACTCCTTCTGCACCTGACCAGGCTCCTGGTTGCAAGTGACAGAAACTGTCACTGGCTAAGAAGCGGCAAAGGAGTTGATTGGAAGGATGTTAGTGAGCACAAGGAGTCCACAGGAAGGCTGGCACCAGGATGCAATGGGCAAGGGAGGCCAGGGGACCAGTAACCAGCCGGCAGCACATCTCAGGAACTGGGTGAGGAGGCTGCCCAGGCACCACCCCTGCTGGCCACCACTGCCACCACCATGGAGATGATTGCCACACGTGAATTCTGGGGGCCAGATGGGGGACTATCTGATGGGCCAAGCCTGGGTCACGTGTCCAACTCTGACAGAGGTGGGAGGATGTGGCACCCCCAACTTCTGGGGTGGGATCCCTGACTTCCCCCACCAGGCCTACTCCGTGGGAGATTCCACACCCCAATGTGGATGCTGAGCAGCCCCTCAAATGACAAACGTCTAACAGTTACTGAGAGTGTGCCAGGGGCTCCCCTGGGGCTGGAATGTGCAGATGAGGAAGCAAGGCCCCAGCCAGGCAGGGAAGCTGGTGGGAAAGCAATCCCAGCTCCATTTGTCATTTGTGGCACACTCACTCTGTCAAGCACTGTCCAGGGCTTTCTCAGACATCATCCCATCTAATCCTCACCAGGGGGCGGGGCTAAACTAAGGGGCTAAGGGCCAGGGAGAGGCAGGCCTGCCTGTATCACAGAGAAGCTGCCATCTAGCTGGGTGTGAGAGCTGAGCAGATGGACTGACTCAAGGGGGTAGAAAAAAGAGCAAGGTGCTCCAGGCAGAAGGGACAGCGTGTATAAAGGCATGGAGGCATGAGAAAGGCAGAGGTGCTTAGGCCATCAAGGCTTCTTGGGGTGACTGGAATGTAGGGAACAAAGACGGCTCTTGCAGTGGTCCACAGCAGAGGTGAGGGGGCCTTGAATAACACAGTGAAAACAGCTAATATGTCTAAAACATAGTAAATGCCAAGCTTTATACGAGGCCCATTACATTCATTATCTCCTTGATTCTTCATAATAGCTGTATTAGGCAAGCACTGTTTTTATTTTGAGGAGGAAGAAACTGAGGATCAGAGAAGTTTAGTGACTTGCTCAAGATCACACAGCTAGGAAATTGGTAGAGCCCGGACTTGAACCAAAGCCCATGAGTCAATCACTGATGGCGCCAGAAGGAAGAGGAGCACTCCATGCCCTGCTGGATCCTGATCTCCCCCAAGACTGTACCTTTTTGCAGGATTCCCTATCACCTCCCTCTCCCAGCCATGGAGGGTGACCTCCATTGTTCGTGGGGTGTGGCTCGTCTTAGCCTTGCTCTAGCAGGTTGCTTCAGGGAGCCCACAGCAGAACCAGCTCCTTTGCACCTGCGTATTAAAAATCTAGTTTCCTCTTCCTATGTCTCGGTTCTGCATTCAGGGGAAAGGAACTGCCCGCAGACTCTTCGTGGGTAGGGGGAATTCTTGAAATGAGAAAATACAGCCGCCCGCTTTGGCTGGATCCTTTCAAGGCACGTTCAGACAGAGGGACGGGTGCGAGGGCATCTGTTGTGGTGGTTTCATGCTCCAGCTCTGGTGCTAGGTTGTTGGGTTTGAACCCCAGCCACCCCATTTAATGGTCATGTGACCGTGGGCAAGTTATTGAACCTCTCTGTGCCCAGTTTCCTCATTTATAAAACAGAGAATAACCCCTTATAGGGGTTGGGAGGATTGGAGAAGATGGTTTATAAAAGTATCCAGCATGTAGTGAGTACTAAAAAAAAAAATGCAATTTGATAGGGGAAAAAAGCAGTTTTGTTCCATTTAACACACACCCTGTGATTGTCCCCTGGATCCCACACTGTGCTGTAGGCTGGGGTAGGTGAGACCTCTCAGAGTTGCAGCCAGGGTGGCAGGTGGGACAACAAGCTCCTGGCCACGCAGAGCATGGCCAGAGCCATGAGAGCAAAGCTTGTAAGGACCAGAGGAAGGAGAGGTCTGCCCTGGTTGAGGAATCCACGTTATTCTTTGATAATGTGGAATTTGGTTCCAGCTTTCGAGAATGTGTAGAATTGTAAAAGCTTGATGGAGAGACATCATTCCAGGTGGAAGAAACAGCAGAAGCCAAAGTATGGAGGTAAGAGTGGGGGAGCTGTTTCACACATCAGAACAACCTCTGGACTTCTGACAACCTCTCAAACTCTTCAATGTCGTGACTACAAGCCCTCCCTCCCGGCGCATCCTGACAGCCATCTGCTTCCCACACAGAAGGATCAGAAAGAAGATCCCCACACTGGTCCGCTGGTCCTGTGAGTTGGGCAAGGGTGGCTCTCCCTCCATTCTGAGGTTTTCCCACCCCCTTGGTCCCCCCAGCACCAGACATTGGTATGAGAGCCCACAGCACAGCCCTGAATGCCAATGTCTTGTCCTGCCCTGGAAAAGTCCAGATAGGGGGCTGAAGAAAGGAAGCTATTTCTTCGGAGAGGTGTGGATTCAAGTCCCAAGTCTGCTACTCACTAGTTGTGTGAACTTAGGTAAGTGAGTGAATGGCTCTGACCGTTGGTTTCCTGGTCTAGAAAATGGGGATAGTAATAATCGTGCCCAGTATCCACTCCCCAGCACCCGAATTTGCCCTCATCACTGTTTGTATCGTCTTAAGGAATAGGAAATCCAGGGGCCTGCCTTTTGGGAACTCTTCTTGCTGCCTCCCCCTTCTGGAGCCAAGGGGGCTCTACAACTCAACCATGGTCTTGAGTGAGGACCGAGAGGTGGGCGAGGGGATCAGATTGTTCCTTCCCTTGGGGGTACCTGGGAGGGCATGATGAGGAATTCAAGCTCCTTAGGCTTGCTGGCGTTCACTGAGTCCTGTCCGCTCTAAGCCTCTTCTCCAGCCTTCCTCTCCATTCACTGAGCTCCCCCTCACCCTTCCAATAAATTCTCAGTTTGCTTAGGTGAGCTGGAATCCAGGTTTATGGCTTGCAATCAAACAGTCCTCCCAATACAGCACTTCTGTCCAATGAACAGGTTTGTTGTAGAGCTTAAAGATGACTGAACGTGACTGGCACATCGCACGGGCACCAGAGACGGTCATTGTCACTATTATTAGTCTCAGTTGATCTTCACAACAACCCATGTGTGAGGCTGGTAGTATACCCATTCAACAGATGAGGAAACAGGGGCTCAAAAGAGATTAAATGGCCCTCCTGAGTTCCCTCCCCAAACAGCAGAGCAGGGACTCAATCCCACATGTGTCTCATGGCAATGTCCCTAAGCCACACATTGTCCACACTGCCCCAGGGCTCCTTCTGTGCTGGTGGCACCTCGGCAAAGTGTCGCCTGTCAGCTGAAACCACATTGCCTTCCAGAATGCCTGTGGCAGCTCAGGTATTGGGCCAGCAAAGCAGGGCAGGACCCAAGAATGTCGCCCTGGGGGGCGTCCCAGCCCTCCACGTGAGCGTCCTGCAGCCCAGGGCTTGTCCGTGCTGTCTCAGATAAGACTTTGGAAACCTCAACCCCTAATTAGTGCCTGGCACAGGGCACCCAGTGGTTTGCGGGTGGCTTGTATTGGCTCGCGCAGTCTTCACAGGACATGGGTCTGGGCTAAATTTAAGCACTGTCACAGACAATTTAACAGTTTTCTGCGGGGGGGTAATTTAATGGTAAACCATAATTACCGATACAACTGATACCTTAATTTCCAAAACAATCTGTGGAGGTGTGTGGAATTCAAATCAGTCCAATTAGAATTCCATCTTCTCATAATAAAATACAGCATAATTGCTAATTGCCCCCTGGCTCACAATATTTTAAGGTAGAAAGTTGGTTTTGTTTTTTAATATGGCTTTTATTTTAAAGTGTTTGTTTTCAATTTTGGACCATCACCCGTGAGAGGGAAAGGATGTCTGTACCCCGGGCTCCAGTGGGGGCTCAGTGCGTCTCTTCTTGGCAAGAGCAAGGGGCCTGGGAGAGGGCGAGCCGTGCACGGGACTCCACTGAGGCCAGAGGTCAGCTCTTAGCAAAGCCAGGAGAAGCTCTGTTGATACGAGCCACTGGAGTTTGAGGGCACTTTTGAGGCGACAACGCATTCTGATGAGCACTAGAGTCAGACATGCAGACGGCCAGAGGCAAACCACCGGCAAGTTATTTCACCTCTGTATGACTCAGTTTCCTGATCTGTAAAATGGGTGTAATCATTGACCTTCCTCGTGGGGTTGTTATGAAGATCGACACAGTGCCTGGCACACAGTGAACACTCCAGAAACGGTGGCTGTTATTATCATAAATTCGTTTGTTTATTCACTCAGCAATTATATACTGAGCACTGTGCGGGCGGGCATGGGCTCAGGTGCTGGGATGCAAGAGTGAGGGCGCTGGATCAACCCCCCATCTCTGTGTCACGCCCATTCTAGTGGGCAGGAAACAAATGAAGGTGAAAAATAATCCGCCCGCTGCGAGAGGGATGGGCTGTGGGTCCCATGGTGTGATCCGGGAAGACCTCTCTGAGGAGGTGGCATCTGAGTTTATGGACCCTGGGAAGCTGAATTTACAGATAAGGAAACTTTGGGCAGCTTGCACATGCCGCGAAAGTTTGGGAAAGACGAGATGGGAGGGACAATCTAGGAGGAAAGGTGCCAGCGGTCAGGCAGCAAATGCCACGGAGAAGTCCCAGAAGCTGAGGGGCTGGAATCTCAGCTCTCTCCTTCAGGCTGGAAGGCACCCTCCAGCAACAGAGGTCACAGCAGAGGAGAAAGTGCTCAGGCAGTGGCGTTGGAGAGACTTGGCTTCAGATCCTGGCCCTGGACCAACTTGCTGTGCGGCCTGAGACAACAGCTTCACCTCTCCCTGGTGGCATCTTCTCCCCTGTAAACTGAGACCAAAAAAAACTTATGCCACAGGGTCATTGATGAGGGTTGTGTGGGATCATGGGTGTCAAGAGCTTGGTAGATACTGGGCACTCCAGAAGTTCCAAGTCTGTTCCTCTAGTGAAACTTAGGCCCAGAGAGGGGAAGTGATGGGCCCAAAGTCACACAGCAAGGAGAGTAGGCAGAGTTTGGCCCAGTGTTCTCACTGATGGCTATCTTCCTGACAGCCAGGAGGCAGCTTCTTCACTGGCCAGGCAGAGGGTCTTTACAGGGCAGTTGTTGATGGGCAGCAGGCCAGAGAGGAAGTTTCAAAGGAGAGAGGATGACGGTCAAGCAGAGAGGCAGCCCAATTTGATGTGTACCTGAGTTAGTAAGAAATAAGCCACCCTGACATCGAATTCAGGCGTTCATTTATTCTCAACTGCTGAGCAGGTTGGAGACCCCCGGGAGGAGCAGAGCCATCTTCTGGGGATGGGGTAGGTTGGAGGGGTGAGGGGACTAGTCTGGACTGGAGACATATTGCTCCAGGATGACCCCCTTCTGCTGAGAAGCCCTCTGGCATTCCCAGACAGGCCCCGCCTACGCATCTGACAAATCCCACTTCCCAGCTGAGATCCAAGGGGCCTGCAAGATTAAAAACCTGGTCACCCACTGGTTATGGGGCAAATGGCTCCTGTTACAAGAGGGCTCCAGGGGCCTGGGAACCCAGCGAGGGGTGGGCAGGCGCCTGCTGACACCGTCTTATCCTGGACCAGGGCCATTCATTGCCCACATGGAGGTGGGGGCCTGGGGGGCCCACCTGAGCCCCCTGCACCTCGGCAGTCATTACCACTCTTTGGCTGGCCACTGCCCAGACCACCCCGTGGATGGGAATTGGGGTCCAGGCCGAACAGGGCTTGGCTTGCTGCTCAGGGGCCCCCCTTCCCACGACTGAGGCCTGGGGGAGGGGCTTTGGGGGGTGTATTCAGACTTCTAGCAGCCTATGGGAGAAGCAGCGAGATTCAAGGACGGGGTCCCTAGAAACAGGCTGGGAAGGCTCTTGGGGCTTAATTCACACTTTTCAACCAAGGCTCCCCGCCCCCCAGCTCCCATGCCCTCAGAGGCCTTCTGCATATAATTTTAGACTCCTGGAGTCCTTAATTCATAACCTCTGTAACGGCAGGTGTAACTGGGACAGCGAACAAGTAAAATTCCTAATATCATCAAAACACAGCTTTATTTTTGTCTCCCACCTTCCTTTAAATTTTCTTCAGTGAGAATAATCTCTCCTGTTTCTGAATGAAAACTCCCGGAGGCCCATGACTTTCCCGTGAATTCACTTTAAGTCACAAACAAAGTCTCAGTTCAGACTCTGGAATTTCTGGGCTCTATGCAATGTTACTGTAGCAAGAATGGTCCCTTAGACTAACGATAACTAAAATAAGACAATATCTACATTTGTATTCTGACACAATTCTTATTTACTCACTCATTCCGCAAACTCTGACCCAGGGTCCATATGTGGTTGACGGTGGGAAGGCTCCAGAGTTATAGAAGGCAGCTTGTCTGGATGTTCGAAAACCTGTGCTCAGTCACCCATCTCACATGACCAGAAGCTCAGTGACACCCTGGAAGAGAAGAAACCCATTTCTATCTCTGTTTGGGCAACAGTCAGGAGGCATGGTGCTTTATAGTCTAGAGAACATCTCTGAAGACCCCATCTCACTTAACCTTCAGCAGTACCCATTTTACTGATGGGGAAACTGAGCCTCAGTGAGATTAACTAATGTGACTGATGATGCTCAGTAAGTAAGTGGCAAAGTTCAGACTCTAGCCAAAGCCTTCCAGCCCCAACTTTGGAGCTTTCTGCTTCACCACCAGCCGCTCATGCCTTTAGGGCCATGATCTGACTCTCTTTTGTTGCCTGTGTGGGAGCAGAGTGAGGCGGGGAATCTGCACTCTGAGAACTAACCAGAGAGGAAGGGCGGGCAGGCTAGATCCCCCATCATCAGAAAGCAGCCGGGGCTCAGACCATCCATCACTGTGGCCAGGAAAGCCAGAAGGTGAAAGGCAGCTTTTAATCCCCAAAACTTAGGAAACCACATAAGCTCTAGAGTGCTGTGATGTTATTGGTGAGAGGAAGAATGTAGGGGAAAAGTAAGATTTGGAATTGTTAGAAGGAGTGAAAACGATTTGGAAGTTGAGGGGAACAACCCAACAGCTGCGTGGCTCCTGGCTCACCTTCAGCCTCTCAGTTGCCCCAACATTAGGAGAGATTTTCTTTTCCCAGGAGCTCAGAGAGAAGTCCCAGAGCAGATCCTCATTGGCTCTGAAGGGTCATGTGTCCTTCCATAAACCAATCACTATAGTGGGGGATTCGTGACCTGATTGGCCAGGCCCAGGTCACATGTTTGGTCCGAGGCGAGGCAAGCGGGGGTCAACTGCCCCTGAACTGCGGTAATGCAGATAGGGAAAGGTGTGTTACCAGAAGAAGGGGGGAGGGGAAATGGGAAATTAGATAAGAAAGAGGGCTTTGTAGGACAGAGTAAGGATTCCTACTTTTTAAATGGGCAGTAGGAGCTAATGCCTGCTTTTACACAGAGAAAAGATCTTATCCACGTGGGGTGCAGGCAGGTCAATCAGACAGCAGTTACATTGTTGCTACTGGTGACTTTTACTCATTAGGTGTCAACTATACATACATAGTATCTACTAGTGTAAATTACTTAGCCATAAGGCATAATGATTAAGAGAGTAAGACCTGGTTCTGTCACTTACCAATGACATTGAGGAAGTTCTCTGTGCCTCAGTTTCCTCATCTGCAAAATGAGTATAATAACAGCTGTTCCTAGGTTTGCTCTGCAGATTAAATGCATTTATACACATAGGCGCTTGAAGCAGGGTTAGCCAGAGTGTTTGCTTTGGTTCCGGGAGCCAGGACACCTCCCTGACGAGGCTGGCTTGGCAGCAGCAGCCTGAGCAGTGGCCCGGTTGCCCGCTGCCCTCTGCAGCCTCCCTTGGCTGACAAACAGGAAGGGGGCAGGGCTGCCTGGGTGCCCCTGCCCGCCCCCGCGGCCCCGTGTCTGGCCCCAACCCTCCTCTCTACTCACGGCTGCGGTGAACTTGGATGTGCTGCATGGACCGCAAGCCACAGTCCGTCACAAATTGCCCTGTGGTGAGTAGAAAGCACATTTATAATTGATGAAATCAGGGGGCGATGGCTCATCGCTGAGATGTTTAGTAAACAAGACCCTGGCCTCGGGTGGGGGTGGGTGATGCTCAAGAGAGCGCAAGGGACAGAATAAGGGGGCCCCAGCTCCCCGCCCCCAGAGAGTGCTTAAAAGGCCCCACCTGTCAGCTTTTGTTTTTACTATTCAACTACTATTTTGAAAATTTTAGTCTTATAGAAAAGTCGTGAGAATATTATAAACTCCCATACACCTATCACCTAAATTCACCCATTCTTAACATTTTGCCACATTTGCTTAAGTTCGTTCTCACTATATGTATGTATATTTAAGATAATAATATACACGTTATTAGTCTGTCTCTTACTTTGCTGAATCGTTTGAGAGTAAGTTGCGGAGATCATGACCTTCCCCCCAAATATTTCAAGGACGTCCTCTTCCCTTCCGACAGGAGAATGAGCAACGTCAGGAAACTGAATAGCAACACAATACTAGGATCTAACATACAGTCCGTTTTCAAATTCCACCAGTTGTCCAATATCATCCTTTATAGCAACTTTTTTTTCAATCCAGCTGGACACACTCTTCATTAGTTAGGGTTCCAGGGTGTTGGCTCCCTTGGCCCCCCACCCCGCTGCCGGCCAGGACTCTGCAGTCAGTAAGAGGGATAAAGCTGTGGTTAGGTCAGAAAGCAAGGCCAATCTTGGGATGACAAGTGGGGCCAGATGTAAGAGCTGGCTAAGTTTGAGGTGCCCTGGAAGCTTCTTCCAGAGGGTCCTGGGGGATGGTAGTTCAGGTGAACAGAAGAAGGGGCACACAGGTTCTCGAAGGTACTGGGAGCCCAAGGCAGACAGGAGGCTCCCACGCCTTGTGTTACAGCAGCAGATCCCTGGGCCCAGAGGGGTAGAGTAGGAGAGCTGTGCTAGGGAGATGGGGAGACAGCCCCTTTCAGGCACAGGAGCTGGGAGGGGAAAGACAGCCTTGTCATCCACATGCCAAGTGGCTAGTTTGTATAGTCACCTAATAAGTGTTTACTGCACCCTTGTGAAGTACGGAGAACTATCCAGGTGCTGGAGATAAAGCTGGGCTACAGCCCTAGCTTCATGGGGTTTATGTGCTATTGGGGGAGGTAATCCTTTGGATTATTGTTACGAAAATAGTCAATCCCTTAGCCACCCCGCCCCACTCAGACATTTGCACACCTGTTATGGGGGAGATCCTTTCCCACTCCACTGTAACAGACCTGGCCATGACGCTGCTTTGGCAGTAGGATGTTAGCAACGTGTCATGAGCACCCTCAAATGTGCTGTGAGGGTCGGCCTGGCTTTTCAGTTCCTGCCATTTTCCACGAGAAGCATGTGCCCCAGGAGCCGCTAGTCCAAGGAGAATGAAGAAACACTTGGAGCAGACCTGCACCCAAGCCACAGCCTGGAGCTGCACTGCCCTGGCTCACCCCTGGACTTATAAATAAGAAAAATAAATGCTTGTTATTTTAAGTCCCTGAGTATTGGGATGCTTTGTTACACAGCATTATTTCAGCAATAGCTGACCAAGATGGGTAGAGGCAGAAACTAACCAAGTCAACCAATAAATGTACCATGGCAGGTGGTGAAGGGAACAGGAAGACAAGGAAAGCTGGAGGAGGGGAAGAGAGCGTGGGTGCTCTTGTAGATAGGGTAGCCGTGAGATACGGCAGCCACGGAAGGTGCTCCGATAAGGGAGCAGAGATCTGAAGGAAGTCGAGAATGAGTCATGTGGTTATCTAGGCTAGGGAATTTCAGGCAGAGGAAAAAGTCCTGAGGCAGGAACAAGCTTCACGTAGGAGCGAGCCTGTGTGGCTGGAGCAGGAGCCAGCAGGGGACAGGGCGGGGGTGACAGACAGCTCAGGGAGGAGGCTGGGGCTAGATCCTTTGGGAAGGACATGGAATTTTATTTGCATCATCTAGTATAACTTGTTCCTAGCTGTCTCATGAAACAGCCCAAGAACAGAGGCAGAGTGGGGGTGGAGGGGGTCACTGGCTGAGCCCCCTGGTTTAGGATCTGTAAGGACAGGGCCAGTGTCGGCTGCAGTCGTGCTGGGGCCCCAGGGCCTCTCCCAGCCCTCATCCCCCTGCTTTTCCTGGAGGTTGTCCCCACCTTGTCTCCGTGACCCTTCCCTAGCTTTACTCCCCTCCCACTTCTCCAACACCCCCACTGCTTTCTCTGCTCCGCCCTCCTCACTGGACCTTCCCAGACACTAGCCCTCAGCTTTCTGCTCCTCCCTGTCAGCCCCGTCTCGGCCCTTGAGGTGGGATAACTCCCAGCTCTCCAGCCCCGTTCTGTCCCTGGGACTTTTGAGCATTCCGCCACTAATGCCCTGCTTAGACATGTCCCCTGGGGTGGCCTGTGGTCCTCTCACACTGGACTTGGCTTAAACTGAGCCTGTCACCAGGGAGTGGCTCTCAGAGGACTATCTGAAACCTAGGAGCTTCATAGACCCCTCCTGGGCCCATTCTAGTTCACAGTCAGCACTGGCTGGGCCACTGGCCCCATTTTCCTAAAATGCTGATTTCAAAATGTCACTCCTGGGCCCCTGCCTTGGGTGGCTGCTCTTCCTCCTGGGATGAAGGAGCCCTCTTGCCCCGGCACTGAGGGGCTTCTCCGGTTGGGTCTCAGCTCACTCAGGTAACCGTCCCCTCCAGTCTAGATAGATCTCTCCCTCCCCGCCCCAGCCTCAGGCACACTTTGCACCCAGGTCTTTGCTTTGCACTGCACTGAGGGCCCTGCATTACTGAGAGCCTACTGTGTGCAAGGCACTGTCCATGGTGCTGGAGTGCAGAGGTGCACCCGGCAGACCCCTGTCCTCATGGAGCCCGCAGTCCCCAGAGCCCCCTAGGGTGCTTCCACTGCCCCCCCTGCACTTCTCCTTCCTGCCCCTCCCTCACATCTGGGCCACTCAGGGCCTCAGTGACCAGTGCGTCTCTGTCATTTGGCCATTTGGCACTAAGCATATCTTGCCTTGTGTCTGATTATTTTTTTTTTCTGCTTTTTCTCTCCAAACCCCCCAGTACACAGTTGTGTATTTTAGTTGTGGGTCCTTCTAGTTGTGGCATGTGGGATGCCGCCTCAGCATGGCCTGATGAGCAGCGCCATGTCCGCATCCAGGATTTGAACCGGCAAAACCCTGAGCCACGGAAGCGGAGCATGAGAACTTAACCACTCGGTTATGGGGCTGGCCCCTGATTATTTTCTCAGATGAAGATTTCCTTTTTTTAATTGTAAAGTAATACATACTCATTGTGGAAAATAAGAAAAATACAGAAAAGAAAGAGGAAAAAAATAACAGAATATTTAAGGCTTCCCTTAAAAAAAGGTATCTCCAGGTGCTCCCCTTACCATCCTTACCCAGCAGAGGTGAGAAGCCTAACTTCCCCAGTGGGAGATGAGGCCGGCGTGGGGGACGCCACAGAAACTTGGGCACAGGTTACGGTGCAAATGACCTAATCAGAGCCTTTGCTGAGAGTGGGAAGAATTTTCCGGGGTGGGGGGAAGAGAAAACATAAGAGAATCAAGTTCTTAGTGAAAACTGGGGTGGGGGGCACAGAGGGAAAAGCCAGAGTCTGGGGGGTGGCAAGTCCAAGAGAGCAGGTTAGAGTGGAGAGCGGAGCCCTGAAGAGGTGCCAGGGGCCCCGGCTCCTTGCCCATATACTGAACTGACCGAGTGTTGGTCCTCTCTGAGATGCTGTTTCCCCAGGCGAATGAGCATCGCCACGCTTGGCTTCCCTTGTGGAGTCATGGGGAGGAACAAATGCCACAAAAACCCTTCGTGAACTGTAGCACCCGGCACAAATGCGAGGGTGTGCTGCTCTCCTGGGCAAGGCCCTGGTCTGTGCCCACATCCCAGTCTGGGTACTGAGCCTCTGGAGGACAAGGAGCGCTTTTATTCCTATTTCTCCTCTGTGTGCCCTAGTGCCCAGCCCTGGGCAGGGAGGGCACACAAACACATTTATTATGCCCCTGTGTTAGACACCCTGTGGGGGGCTCACACATATGGCTAGAAGACCCTGGGCGCTCAGATCCACCCTCTATGCAGATGGGGAAGATCAAGCTTCACAAAGGCGATTTGACATTCTTAGGTAGTGACAGAGCCAGCACTCAGCCCCTGAGGAAGGCTGGAGGGAGGGAATGAACGAAGTGAAATGGGGCAGCAACCAGCAGGATGCAGAGCTGATCCGTGGTGAATCTTAACTCTGCTCAGTGCCATAGCTGCGTGGCTGTCTCTCACGGGCTCTCAGGGATCTCCAAGGGGCATGGAGGCAGCCCCCTGGTGTGCAGGGTGTCGGGGGCAGACCCCAGGGCCCAGGTGTGGGCACGTCCTGGCAGGCCTTGCTGAGGGCTGCGCTGCTCTGCCACCCTGCTCCAGGAGCTCCAGCCTCTCCCCAGGGTGCTGGACACCACTCCCAGCCACTCTGGCCCAATTTCTTACGGGCTGCTCCGGGATGGCAGCCTCCCAGCACGGCTATGAATAGCCTCTCTGCTGGGCCCAGACAGCCAGTTGGCAAACACTGTAATTTGCTGAAAAGTTTGGAATGTGTCTAAAAATGAAGAAGGCAAATGAGACCAGCCTTGAGGGGGTGCGACCAGCTTATCCACTTCAGAGGGGGGCCGAGCCTCTCTCGTGTCCCTCACTCTTTACCTCTCTCCCATTCCAACGTCTTTACAAGGGCACTGCAGGCAAGTGTCGGACAGAGGGAACAAATGTGAGTCTAGGAAGTAAATATTATCATTTCCACCGACAGGGCCACCTCCTGTATTGGCCTCACCCCTGACCTTCCTGTAGGAAGAAGGACAGCCCATTGCTTAACCCTTTCTGGGCCTGTTAGCTAAATTGAAGAGGATGAGATGGGCACGTAAGGACAATGACAGCCAGAAGGAAACCCCCCAAATAATTTCATCCATCTCCCCCAGTTTGAAAATGAAAGTGATTTGACAAAGGCCAAACAGCAAGTTGCAGCAGAACCAGATTTAGGCTGAGGTCCCTGGGCTCCCAGTTTGGTGCCCAAGTCTCAGACTCATGCCCTCCTGAGAGAGGCCATCTCTCTTAGGGACTGAGGAAGGGTTCTGTGGCTCTCTAATTACACTGAGCGTTCACATCTGACAACGCTTTTCTTTTTTTCAGTTTTTGAAGATTAGCCCTGAGCTAACATCCACTGCCAATCCTCCTCTTTTCCTCTTTTTTTGCTGGGAAGACTGGCCCTGAGCCAACATCCATGCCCATCTTCCTCTACTTTACATGTGGGACGCCTGCACCAGCATGGCTTGACAAGTGGTGCATAGGTCCCCACCTGGGATCTGAACTGGCAAACCCCAGGCTGCCGAAGAAGAACATGTGAACTTAACCGCTGCGCCACCCAGGCCGGCGCCCTGACAATGCTTTCCTGATGTTCTGGTCTGGTCCTCACTTGCACCCTGGATGCATAGCTACTTTTCTCCTCAAACCCCAGGATAGAGACTCATCCTCACCCACCAGCCAGAGAAACGCTGAGGTGGAACTCACTATGCTATCCCCAAGCCAGGATCAGGGCTTTTCCCAACCCCAGGCAGAACTCACTGCCTGAAAAGCCATCTTTTATTGTTCTTTGTGCCGTCTTCTGGGGTTTGGATTTTTCTGTAAGGGAAGAATCAGAGCATTGAAAACAGTGGTAGACTGGGAATCAGGAATTCTGAGACGGGGCCCCAGAGCCAGCACTATCTCGCTATGCGACCTTGGGCCAGCCACTTCCCTCCATGGAGCTCAGCTAACCCATATGTGAAAGTGTAATATCAACAGAAGCTTCCGTTTATGGAGGACATAGCCACATGCCTCACCTGCGCTCATCTCTGTCCTCATAGCAACTGTTTGCACAAGATAGATTCTTATTGCATTTTACAGATGAAGAAACTGAGGCAGAGAGAGTAGATAACTTGTCTGAAACCACATCATTTTTTTAAAAGTTTGAAGCCCACTGCGCCAGAGGTTCTGAGGTCCCTTTCAGCCCTAATAATTCTGCCTTTGGTGATTCCAAACACAGTAGGAACTAGTAATAGCTCAGGGGGAGCTCCCAGCTCTTGTCTGCCGAGAGGCTTTGTGTGAGGCAGGGGTGGGCAGGGAGCGGGCACAGTTCACATCCCTCCAGAAGCTGTACATCAGGAAGGAGCCAGGATGCCACAGCCTTGGCCCATCAGCAAAGGCCGCATCTCTCTCTGCTCTGCAGAAGCCACCTGCCTCCCCGCAGGGCCACCCAGTGGGGAATTGTGGCTAAAAAGCGACATCTCGTGGCAAGTTTTAGAACTGCACCCCAGCCAAACTCCAGCCTGTTTCCAGGGCAGCTGGAGAGGACAGTGAAGAATGCCGGGAAACATTATATTATAGACTTGGGTGGTTATCTAAATTATTTGTAGAGTTTTTAAAACACACAGGTGCCAGGGCCTGACCCCAGACCTAGAGAACCAGAACCTCAAGGAGTGGGAGCGGGGAATCTGTGTTTTTTAGGCCCTGGTGATTCCGTGGCAGCCTGGCGGAGAACCCCAAGTACAGATGGCTTTTAAGGGGGTGCCGGGGTGCTGGTCAGAAGAACTTCTCAGTTGCAGCGCCTCCAACTGGTGTTTCACATCTGTCTGAGCTACCGGAACTTTCCAGGCAGCCGACAAAACTAAATCCATTAGGCATTATTTACAAAAGGAAATACAGCTGCGCTTAAGTTTGATTTGTCCTTTATTAGGAAATAAAATGGCAGCTGGTAGAAAAATATTAACATCGAAATGGAATCGGTCATTTTAGATCAATGTCAGTGAAATTTAGTCCACGGGTAGAGAATACAGGAGTCATTTTTTTCCCTTTAATGCGATGGTTCTCCGCTGGGGCGATTTTGCCCCCCAGGGGATGTTTGACAACGTCTGGAGACATCTTTTGGTTGTCACAGGAGGTGGGTGCTACTGGCATCTAGTGAGCAGAGGCCAGGGATGCTGTTGAACATCCTGCAATGCTCAGGAGAGCCTCCCACGACAAAGAATGATCCAGTCCAAATGTCAATACTGATGAGGCTCGGGGCCCTGGGAGCACAAAGGGCTCCCATCTTCAGGTCCCCTGAGGGTGAGGACTCTGACTCCTTCGTCCCCCGACTGGGGCCTGGCAAGGGCAGGTTATCAGCGTACACTTAATGACAGGAGTGCAGGCAGGGGTACTTTGAGGGAACATATTTGCCATGGACACATTTCAAAACCAGAAGATTTACACAGTTCTGGGTGCACATCTACACGACACAGACTTCCTAAAGCTGGAAATCTCATTCTCTAGCTGGGCAGTGCCCACCTGGGCCAAATGCCACCTGGGAATGGGGTAGAGTGGACTGATAAGGAGAGTTCAGACCCAGGATAAAACAGGTTCAACTCTCAGGTCCTCCAAGCTGTGTGACCTTGGGCAAGTCACACAACTTCTCTGGGCCTTAGTCTTCCTCTGTAAAGTGAGGCTAACACACCTCCTCACAGGTTGTGGTGAGGGTTAAATGGCATCATGTGCATAAAATGCTTAGCCTAGAGCCCGGCCCTGTACGTGCTCATTAAATGTTAGCTATCATTGGCGTTACTATTATTCCTGTCTGGACTGGTTGTGTGGCTGCTGCACTGCCCAAGACAAGCTATCACCCGCCTTGTATTTGAACATGAGGAATATCGAAGCATGAGGAATGCAGCAGACAGAGGCAGGAGGTCCTGGATCCGCTGCGAACCTCTGAGGGAGGGGCCTGGGAATGCACATTCGTAATAAACTCCCAGGTTGGATAAATTGGGCAATCTGGCTTTAGTAGAAAGACTTTGGAGTTAGGTTGCCTGGGTTCAAATCCAGGCTCTGCTGCTTACTAATTGGGTGATGTTAGGCCAGTTACTTAACCTCTCTGTGCCTCAGTTTCCCCAGCTGTTGGGAACCTGCCTGGCACCGCTCAGGCATCTGGGGGGACTCGGTAAATGGCAGCTCCTCCCCCTCCCTTCTCCAGCTCTGAGAAGCGGGGATTTTCACCTTCATCTCCCATACAAGTCCTGTCTCCGTCCTGGCATTTCCCTTGGAGTCATCCTTTCTCTCGGCCTCCACTGGCCCGAGGCGGGTGTAGTTGTCTCCCACTGGCCCCCCCCAGGGGCTTCCCAGACTCTCCTGCCCACCGCCCCAGTGAGTCCTTCAAACACCAGCGACAGCAGACTCCCCACTGCGGTTTCCAGTTTTCAAAGCCCCTTTCCCGTCCTTTACCTGTTGATTCTTCCCGAGCATCCTGAAGCCTCGTCGTCAGATCTCCCTTAAGCACACAAGCCTGAATCTGAGGCCAGGGGCAGCCACACTGTCCAAGCCACAAAGCAAGAAAACGGGAGCATCTGTGCAGCTTTCTCCTGCGACCTGCGGCCTCTCGGTTCCTCCCTCAGCCCCTAGTCAGGGTCTCGCCCTGCCCTCCCCCGCTCAGGAAGCTGCTCCGGCTCCCCAGCAATCACGTCCAGGTGTGCAGGCCTGGCTTGAAGGCCCACAACCTGGAACCACTTTCCCTTCCACCTGTATTTCCCCGCCTTTCCCAACACCCAGCGGGGCTCTCCTCCGTCTGCCTCCCTGCTTGCATTCAGGCTGTTCCCCTGTAGAGCACCCCCTGGAGAGGAAGATAACACTGCGGGGGATGGAGGTGGTCCTCTGCATGGGCCCCTGGCCCCCTGGCGGTGGGTCCCCTTCACAACACCCTCCAAACACCCAGGCCTGGCCCCACTCCCTCAGCCCCTACCAGCCCCTCCTCCTCCGGGAAGCCTCCTTGCCCTTGGTTTAGCATCCACAGCCTCTCGTGGCCTCCTCTTCTGCCCCTCTCTCACCTGCCGTTTGCCCTTTCTGCATCTCTGTCTCCATCAGCCACATGCGAGCTCTGTGTCTCTGAGCAAGTGGCCTCAGAGGCTTTGACGTGGGAGTGAAATAATCAGAGCCACTCTGGGGGGGGCAGGCCCATGGTGCAGTGGTTAAGTCCTGCGTGCTCTGCTTTGGCAGCCCAGGTTCACGGGCATGGATCCTGGGCACTGACCTACACCGCTGGTCAAGCCATGCTGTGATGGCGTCTCACATACAAAATAGAGGAAGACTGGTATAGATGTTAGCTCAGGGACAATATTCCTCAAGCAAAAAAAAAAAAAAGAGGAAGATTGGCAACGGATGTTAATAGATGTTAGCTTAGAGTGAATCTTCCTCACCAAAAAAAAAAAAAAAAGAACCACTCTGGGGTCAGGAGGGCCAATTGGAAGTGGGGGTTGGTGGGAGGAGGCCAAGGGGCCTGGGGCACTCACTACGTGTCACCCTCATGCCATCCTCTCACGGCACAGGGACAGATATTTTGGCCCACATCTTAAGAAACCGGAGGCCTGAGAGGCAGTACTGGAACCCACGAGCAGCCCTCTCTGCCTTCGATGCCTGAGCTTGGCCCTCAGGCCCATGGTTCTCAGCCCCAGAGGCACAATAGAATCATGGGAGCCCTTCAGACACCCCAAGTCCCAGGCTGCACCCAGAGCCTTTTGGGGTGGGACCCAGGCGACAGCAATTTTAAGGTCCCCAGGGGATTCTGGTGTGCAGCCAAGGGGGAGGACAGACACTAAGGGCTGAGACAGCACTTTGCAAACCGCCGCTTCACGTCACAGCGCAGCTGCGTATCCCCCCGAGCCTGTCTCCTCATCTGTGAAATGGGATGGTCGCGGTTCCCTGAGCTCAAGAGTTGAACTGCTTCCCTGATCACCATTGCCCCCCGCCCCGCGCCGCACCCCTGGCTCCCGTCACCCTGCTCTTTCTGCCAAGGCCCTTCTCACCGAGAAGGTACTATATATCTTCCTTGTTTATGAAATTCGTGCTTTCTTGCTGGACACTCCCTGCCTCCGCTAGAGCATCCTCCACCTGAGGGCCAGGGCCTTCATCTTTGCTTCGTTGTGTCTTCCCTGCATCCCAAGCACCAAGCAACACACACAGCACTTTGCACACAGTAAGTACTCGACAAATATTTGTTGAACGAACGAATGATTGAATGAATGAATCCTGTACCTGGCACCACGGCAGGCCTCTATGAAATGTCGCTGGTGTCACTGCTGTGGCTGTGGCCGTGGTCCGCAGCCTTCCAGCCTCACCTGTTCACCTCCTGAGCTGTTCGCAAACCCAAGGCCACCCAAAGTCAACCTGAACGTTTCTTTCCGCTGGAAACACGCCTCTGTGCCGCGCACCGCGGGGCCTCCCCGCCTGCCTGTTCCCCTCGGCCACACGGTGCCCGCGCACCAGCCAGGGGAAGCGGCAAAGTTTCAAGATTTCATTTGTGATTCTTTGCAGATGAAATGTCAGAAATATTGGAAAGGCAGAGTCATAAATCTGATCCTAATATAGCATGGAGCTTATTAATGAAGAATAAATCAGCGAGGGGAGCCTCCCCGGAGCGCTCGGCGGGCCTGCGGGGACGATGGCATATTTATGTGCGAGTGTATTGGGTCTTCTGCTTCCTCTGATATATGGCCAAGGCGGATTTGTCAGGGCACTAGCCTTAACATCAACCAATTATATTTTTTTCTAGTGAAAATTAATCTATTCTATAGAAATATCCTAAGCATTTATTGGATTAGGACCACATCCAAATGGAGAAGATTAAACACACACGCTCCACACACAGCACACACCACGGTGGGACTCTGGCAGGTCCTGAAATGGAGCGACTATACACCCTCCCCCAGGACGCTCCCCCACTGAAAAACTCAGGTTGAAAGAGCTGGAGGGACCCACCCTCATCGCACAGGTGGGGAAACCAAGGTCCCAGAGAGGGACGTGCCTTCCTCATGGTCACCCAGACTGCTAAGGCTCATGTGAGACGGGAACCCCAAAAGACGTCCACATCCTAATCCCCAGATTGCCCCGATGTGAATATGTGACCTCACCCGGCAAAAGAGACTCTCCAGGTGTGATTAATGAAGGAGATTAAGATGTGGAGATTATCCTGGACGGTCCACTCTGATCAAAAGCGTCCTTATAAAGGAAAGAGGGAGGCAGGACAGTCAGAGGAAGAGGGGCGAGGATAGAACAGAGGCCAGAACGGTGTGGGGCCACGGGCCAAGGAATGCAGTGGCCTCTGGAAGCTGGAAAAAGCAAGGAAGGAGAGATTCCCTTAAAGCTTCCAGAAGGAACAACGCAGCTTGGCTGACACCGTGATTTCAGGACTGCTGACCTCCAGAACTGTCAGATATTAAATTTGCGTTGTTTTAAGCCACTAAACTGGTGGTGACCTGTTACAGCAGCAAGAGGAAACTAACACGGTGCTAGAAGTTTTGTCACAGGAAACTGCACCTGGCAGTGTCTGCGGACAGTGCTAGAGAGGGGCCCCCTGCCCCCGAGGGTCTCCCCAGATCACCCCTGGCGTCAGGTGGCTCCTCCTGTCCCGAGGCCATGGGCCCGTTGCCTCCCCCCTGCGCTTCCCTTGTTGGTGGCTCTCCCCTTTCATGCCGGGCTGCAGTGCAGTCTGCTCCGGTTTTCTTGGTTCCTCACCTGCAGTTTTTCTGAAGCCTGACCCCCCTCAGTCCTGGGCGAGGACGCCACTCCCCACCAAGGGTTATTACTGCACCCTCACGGCCCCCATCCCCTCCTCTCAAGGACTGTCGTACCTCTGAGAGCTAAGAAAACAGAGACCCCGTCCAGGGCATTTCCCCTGCAGCCTCTCCTGCTCTCAGCCACCATCCCCCCCACCCCTCATGGCCTCAGAGAGCAGGGCCACCCCTTCTCCATGCCGCTTTGGGGGCCTGCTCCAGTCTGGCGATTCCTCTCTCCACCCCTGGGCCTCAGGGACAGAGGTGCGGTTCAGAGAGCCCCCAGGCGGCACGATGGGGGAGCAGACCCAAAAGGACGGGAGGAGGGAAGGAGGAGACTTGTGCAAAAGAGGCCGCAGGGGCTGTGGCAAGTCTTTCTTGTTCTCGAAGGCTGGCCAGTGGCCGCTCGCCTGGCTGGCGGCTTATTAAAGTGCATATTCCCAAACACCCCTGTCGCCCCATAAACGCCCCCTGGCCAGAGCAGAACCTCTGAGGGTGGGCCCGGGAACCTGCAGTTTATCACGCTCCCCGATGTGTCCTCTACACGGAAATTAGAGAAAAGGCCGTGAAGTCAGCACCCCGGGGCCAAACCCTCCTGGTGTGAGGAAGGTATTGAAAATCTCGAGCCCCAGTGTCTCTTCCAGAAAGTGGGGGCACCCTGATATGCACATGGCAGGAATTATGAGGATTAACATGAATACATAAAGCACAGAGGCCAAGGCTGTGGGTGCCCTGGCCCCCTCCCCGGAGCACCATCGTCTTGGAGCCCAAAGGACCTAGCTTCTGACAGCCTGTGGGCCTGGAAGTACCAGAGGATGAGGCCCACCCCACTCGGCAGGCTCGCCCGCCCCATAACGGGATGGAGTGGGTTCATAAATACCCCGGCTCCCTCGTCCTTCAGGCAGGATCACTCTGAGGCCACCCAAGTCACCAAGCAAGGTGGAGCCCCAGCCACCCACGGGGTAACGCCTAACTACACACCCTTTGTGAGTTGTCCTCCCTTCTCTGCCTCACTCCCCCACTGTCCTACTGGAGTTGTGTGTGAGCATTTCTTAAATAAATGCCTTGCCTTTGAATCCTTGTCTCAAGTCAGCTTCTGGGGGACCCCAGGCTAAGACAAGCCCTAATGCGGGGTCTGGCAGGCAGGAAGTGATCGTTCTTTCCTCTCCTCCCCTTTGCCTCTCAGTGCAGAGAGCAGGTCAGCCCAGACCAGGTGAAGTCACCACAGGGCCCTGGGTTGTGCTGTGGCCTGGAGGGGCATGTGCAACTGCTGTTGTCCAGGGAGCAGCAATGATGGACCCCACCCGGCTGGAAGAAGGCCATCGTGGTCCCAGGGAGGCCAACCCACCCTTTCCTTTCCTAGTTTCCCAATATCTGCTGGCTGGGGAGCAGAGCTGTATTCCCAAATCCAATAAGCCCATCGCCCCTAATCCCAAACCCCTCGGTCTGAAATCGCCCCCGGCCGTCCCCAGCTCTTACCCCAGCTCCTTTTCCTGGGTCCTCCTGCAAAGCAGACTCTCCTCAGAGACAGCGCCATGCCAAGCCCAGCCCAGCGGCCTGTCCCCCCCCTCCCCCCCTCGAATTCTAGCCCCCAGGGGCACTGAAGTCACCTCCCAGAGAAATCCCTATGATTTCATCTTCTATTTAATCTTTATTTCGCCTCATACTTTTTAAAACTTCAAATAATTTCTCATTTGTAGTAACTAGGAAGCCATAAATCGCCCCTTTATGTCTGAGGAAAATCAATTGTTATTTGACATTTTACCTTAATATTCCCGACTTCCTTCAACTGTAATAAAGCTTCCATCTGCCTTTTATTTTACAGGCAATTAGTAAGTCACCTTTTAAAAATTTCTGCACATTTTCTATCAAATGAATGCCAGGATCGAAAGAGGAGAGCTGTTTTATGGGATTGAACTTACCGAGTAGAAGGGGTTTATCTGTAGCCTTCGAGGTACCAACACTCATTAATGGGTTTTATTGATTCGGGGGCTTTTTAACCCTTAGCAATAATACAGGTGTCACCTGCCTGTGGCACTTGGGAGGGGGTGGGCATGCTGGGAGGGGCCCGGAGAAGCCCACCCGGTTCTGAGCTCTGGGCCCAAGCTGGAAAAGTAAAGAAATGAGTTCTAACCCTTTGAAATGTGATCGCTCCTGGCCCAAGTGCTCCCAGAGGTAAATCACAGCCCAGACACCCTCTTTTTTCCTAGAGAGAAAGTTTTTTTTCTTTTTCTCTCAAGTTACCCAGGGGAATGTGACACTGTTGCCCTCCCCCCACGAGATCAAAAGAAAGAGGCCTGGTCTTAGGGTCGGAGGACCTGGGTGTGGTTCCCAGATCGCCTCTTTGAGCCCCGGGACCTTGGGCAGGTCAGCGAGGAATTTCTGAGGCTCAGTTTCCCCAGCTGTGAAGAGGAAAGAAAAATCTCTTCCCTCCTCCCTCCCAGGGCTACCGGGGTCTGCCCAGCAGACCAGGTTTGTGAGAAACGCTTGGAAGACTGTGTGAGGCATAAGAAACTATGAAAGGAACCAACAGGGACTATGGTCACGAGTAGGATCTCAGTCCACGCACTCCAGAATGGCACCTTCCTTGCTCTTCTGGAACACATCCTAGTCTGTTCTGCACCTGGTTCCACAGGGCTGGCGGGACTTGGGTCCCAGCCTTTCCCCAGCAGTTTCTCCAGAACCTCCAGCAGCCGCAGAGCCCCTTCCTGCAGGCCGCTGTCCCACCCCAGCCCGGGAGGCCTTTCTGGGTCCAGACAGCGGGGCTGGAAGCTTTAGAGCCGTCAGCAAGAGACGAGAGGCCAGCAGGTGAGGACAGGGTCCAGGATGAGGGTAGGTAAGACAGCAACAGCCTCGCCATAGACACACAAGGCAGAAGGTACGGGAAATATTCACGGCACAACCTAGGTGGCAGGTGTACAGGTGTTTACGATTCTTTCTACTTTGCTATATGCTTGAACTTTTTCATGAAAATGTTGGAGGAAAACAAAGGCTCAGTCTGTGGGAAAGCTCCCGGGTGGGGGGTCCGCCTGGGATGAGAGAAGGGAACCAGTGTGAGCAGACGAGGAGGAAGGCAAGGGGCTTCTGCACCAGAGGAATCTGCTTGCAGGAACTGCTCCGTTATTTGTTGGCCCAGCGCAAAATGAAAATGCGGGGTCCCTTCTTCCTATGTTATTAAGAATATTAAGGGGCCGGCCCCATGGCCGAGTGGTTCAGTTCACGCGTTCTGCCTCGGCGGCCCGGGTTTTGCTGGCTCGAATCCTGGGTGCGGACATGGCACCACTCGTCAGGCCACGTTGAGGTGGCGTCCCACATGCCACAGCAAGAAGGACCCATAACTAAGAAAAAAAATACAACTATTACTGGGGAGACTTGGGGAGAAAAAGCAGAAAAAAATAAGATTGGCAACAGTTGTTAGCTCAGGTGCCAATCTTCAAAAAAGAAAAAGAATGTCAAGACAGCCACAGCAGAGCATTACACCAGGCACAAGGCCCTTCTAAGGGCAGGGCCCTGTGTTCCTGTGCAGGTCACCCACCCGTGAAGCCAGCCCTCTCTGCTTGGGTGAGAGGTCCATTCTGACCAACCCCTTCCCACCCATCTCTCCATTTCTGATCTGAAAAGAACGATACTCTGAACCCAGCATCTGATGCAACTGAACAATAAGTGGGTAGGTGGGGGCCTTTTCTAATAATAATGAGTTAATTAATGCTTATGCAGCCCTCGCCATGTGCCAGGCACTGATTCAGCACTTGACATTGTAATTACTCACTTAATCCTCCCAACAACCCTATGAGATAGGACTATCATTACTCCCCTTTCACAGATGAGGAAACTGAGGCACAGAGATCTTGCCTAAGATCTCAGAGCTGGCGAGTGGGAGAGAAAGCCTTGCTCCCAGGCAGCCTGGCTCCAGAGCCGTGCTCTTGATCACTCTGTTCGGCGGCCTCTCTGAAAAGATAACCAGGAAAAGCCCGACAGCGACGGCCCCCTGGCTGGAAGTTTTGCTGTCCCAGGAGGGCAACCTGCCCAGCATTTCTAGCTCGGTGTTTCTTACCTACAATGTCACCACACACCATCCTGAAGTATGTCATTGGTATCATATTACTCGTGTTAAAGTACCAAAGTCTGTGAATAATTGAACTTTTAAAAAAAAATTAGGGCAGATTCAAGCATTGTCACTTTCACTCGTTTGCAACACTCTGGGCTTTCCTGACTGCAGGAGAAAGGGCTGTGGACACAGCCAGCATGAGGGCCCTGCCCAGTCCCCAAGGTAGGTTACTGGGGGAATGGGGACCAGTGAATATCATCATAAGCTGTGGCAGGGCAGGAGAAGCAAGAGCTGCAGCTCTAACCTCGTTAATATGGGATTGGACAAATGCTGAATTTTTCAAAAAGCAGTGCTTTCTGTTTCACCAGCTCCCTCTCTCAACCCAGCCGCCCCAGGGACACCACTGACACCTTGTGGCCACCAGTGGAATTGCAGGCCTACTGTCCTGGAGGGACCAGGCAGGATCTTCCTCCCATCTGCTAGCCAGGGAGCAGAGCTACTCCCCCGACTCCAATAATCCCATCTCCCCTAATCCCAAAACCCTCCATTTGAGATTGCCCCTAACCACTACCTTCTCGATCTCCCATCTTCCTTTCCTAGTTCCACAAACACAAAGCAAACACACCATTTCCATTCTTCAGAGTCACCTCGCCTCTGAATCTTGAAGCCACCATACCAAAGCGTCTCAAGTGCAGTCACAGCAGGAAGCAGGAGATCAGCTGTGCTCGGGTGAGTCAAGAAGGCTCCCTAGGGAGGAGGCCCTGGAGGATGGGTAGGAATTGCCCAGGAAGACAAAAGGGGAAGGACACCCCAGGAAGAGGGGACGGAATTGAGCCCGGCTTTGTAAGAAAAGGACACAAGGCATGTTTTGTACCAGGATGCACTCTGCACTCTGTGTTTATCATTTCATTGCACCCTCACAAACAACCTTGCCAGGGAGCTATTATTGCTGACATTTTAAAATGAGGAAATTAAGATTCAGGAAGGCAAACTTACCTGTCTAAAGTGGTCAGATATGTCGGCGGCAAAGCCAGCTTGTCCCAGGTGAGCTGTGGAGGGTTTGAGCTGGTACAGACTCGGAGGAATTCTAGGTCACCCAGGAAAACAGTCAACATGCAAGGTGGCTTTCAAGTGCAGCCACAGTTCTTGGCACCAAAGCCCGCCGGGTCCTCAGAGGCACTGCCAGGACAGACAAGGACCCCACGAGGCAGTTGACACTGGCTGGGCTGAGCTCCCATGCGGCACAGAGAGGGCCGGAGAGAATGAGATTTACGAGGGCCACGGCCTCTCTGACTTAATGGTCAGCAGTTGAGCTATTTCATCTCATCACACGGTTTTGCCCAGAAATAGCTGCAAACCTTCACTCTAGGACGGCTTTCAGTCAGGAGACGGTGACCTGCGTATCTCCTAAATCATGTTAATGCCCGGGGCAGCCTGTGCCTCCTCCCTTTGCAGCATCTTCTGCCACCTGCCAGCCCTTTTCCAGTGCCGAGGAATGCAGAGGAGGGGCAGGAAGGCCACTCTAGTGTGGCCCAACTTGGGGTTGTCTGCCCACCCCAAAAGAGCTAGGCAAACTGTCGAGGAGCAGCAAATTGGCTTGCTCCCCCCCCCCCAAGAAGTAACATAGATACCCTCCCTCCCTCTCTGCTTCTCCCTCCCTCTCTTCTTCCCTATGCCCCTCTCTCCATCTCTCAGCCTCTCTTAGCTGTCCCTACTCACCCTCCAGGTCCTTCCTGGGTGGGACTGCTTGCTGAGCAGTTCAGATGAAGGCATGACCCCTTCCTCCCAGGGGACTCAGTCCTTGAATAAGACCCTCCAAAGACCTGTGTATAAGGGAGTTCCCTGTGTCCCCCTGAGCACTTCCCCCCAAGTACAAGTGTGGGAACTCCTGTCTACACCTGCCTAGGTGTCCCGGGGCTTGCCTTAGGGCTCTAGGGGTTCAGGTAACAGAGGGAGACAGAGCAGATGTCCCATCCTGGGTGCAGATTGGGTGCTCCAATGGCAGGACCCTGGGTACAGACTGTGAGACAGGCTCAGCGTGGGCATGGGCTGGTGATGACCGGCAAGTAGTGTCCTCACTGGCCCTCCCCACCGTCCACTCACCAGCCCTTCCTGCCTCAGGGAGGGGCTTTGGGAACCACAGCCCCAGGCCTGTCCAGGACCACCCCCCCAGCCCCCCTGGCTTACCCCTCCTCCCTTCATTCTCCCCTGGGGTCCCACCCCACATCCTTTTTCCTCTCCACAGAAAAAGCTCCTTCACTTTTCATTCACTATATATCTTGTTGGCCTATTAAAAGCCAGATCCAAATCACTAGGACAGACACTTGCCCTTCTCTGAAAGCCGGGTGGCTGGGCGTCAAACCCTCCGGGGGAGGTGAGGCATTTGTGTCCTACCCTTTTGGAGTCACGCCCTCTCCTCACCCTCAACCCCCAGAATAAGCAGTAAATAAAAGGAAGAAAACGAAAACAGGTCAGTGTCCATCATAAAATAGAGGACGGCTCCTGACAGCCCCCAGAGGCCCCACCTGGGGAAGTACCACACCGGCCACCTCGCATCAACGTTTGGTTATCATTTTATCTTTATAAGGAGCCTTCTCAGACCTCATCTCTTTCACAGCCAACGTATGAGATGGGCATTTTTTAATAATAGTTACCATTAAAAACCACCTACTTGGGGGCCCAGCCCGGTGGCAGAGTGGTTAGGGTTCTGCACATTCTGCTTAGGTGGCCTGGATTCGCCCTCCAGATCCCAGGTGCAGACGTACTCCACCCACTAGCCACACTGTGGAGGTGTTCCACATACAAAGTAGAGGAAGATTGAAACGGATGTTAGCTCAGGGCTGGTCTTCCTCAAGCAAGAGGATTGGCAACGGATGTTTGCTCAGGGTGAATCTTCCTCAGCAAAACAAGACAAAACGAAAACCAGCAGTTCCTTCGTGCTGGGCGCTTTCCATATGTTCTCCTATGTAATCCTCACACCAAGCCTGAAAGGTAAGCACTATTATTCCCACTTCACTTCAGGTAGGGCTCTGAGAGGTTAATTAGCTTGCCCCAGGTCATGCGGCTGAAAAGCAGCAAGGCAGAGTACCTGTCCAGGCGGGTCCTCATCCCCGTGGGACCGGTGGTCGCTTCCCGCTGATTCTGGGGTGTTGCCCACAGACCGAGGCCGGCGGGGCTGTCGTTCTGGGCTCGGCCGGCAGGGGGCGAGCGGAGGCTGTGGGTGGCCGTGGGCCCGGGGGTCGGCGGACCCGCCCTAAAGGCTGTCTTGCCTGGCCTCGCAGCGCCCAGAGCCCGGCTCCTCCCGCAGAAGCTGCTCTGGAGCCAAAACCCGTGGGCAAGGGCGGGCCAGGGCGTTTCTCTTGCATGCAGAAGCTGGGCGTGCCCCGGACAGCGCTGCCCGCACCCCTGGGCGTGCGCAGGCTGGCTGCAGAAACACGGCGAGGAGGGGCCCTTTCCCGGGGCCTGCCTCCTGGATTCTGGTCCCAGTCGGTGATGGAAAGGCTGAGGATTTCTCAGTGCCTCTGTTTCCCCATCTGTGAAATCGCAAGGTTAGCTCTCGCCAGACTCCTGAGCCCCTAAAAGCAGAGAGTGTGGAGGAGCTGGGGGTCGTCCTCCGCCATTTCAGAAAACCCAAAGGAAGGGGCGCATCTACCCTCTGGAAGGCTGCCTGGAGTAAGCAAAGTGGCAAGGGGCGACCACCATGCAGATAGTGGTGGCCTCTGTGATCCAAAACCAAGAAATAGGGAAGAATTTAAATGCAAGTACATGCAACTTCTTTGGTAAATAAGAGGATCAAATCACCGAGTCCAGGGGAGTCCGGAGTCAGTGGCCAGCAGAGGTGGGATCCCCTTCCGGCTCTCCCAACCCTGCCAAGCTTTCCTCTGTGGCTTCCTTCTCTCCTCCCTAGGGAGAAATTGTCATGAGTCTCTTAAGCCTGGACGTTCTGTGTCCTCCCCACTGCCAAAGCCATCAAACCTAATTCCAGAAAACAGGGCTTTGTTCTCAGAGGAACGAAATGGGCTGAGGGTGAGGCCCCACAGGTCTGGCCTTCTCTGGAGGAAAATCGGGGTGCTTGGGACATCCCTGTGGCAGTGTCTTTTACCAGCCTCCCCTGGTCAAGGGGGGAATTCGCCGAGCAAACTCCTCCAGTGCAGGGAGAGACGATATGGGCCTGGAGGAGGCCATTCGTGTGGCCAGCAGTGAGGAGCCAGAGGGACTTTGTTGTGGCCTAGGACCAGGAACAGGCACCACAGTACCCTCCTCTGGCAGAGGAAAGATGCAAATCCTCCAGTCACCCCGGGCACCCCTCACCAGACCCTGGGTCAGCCTCTGCATGGACTGCCCGGGCCTCAGAGCCTCCCTGGGAATCTTGCTCACCCCAGGGAAGCAGCAGCAGTTGGACTTTTTGACCTTTCACCTTGACCTTTCACTGCAGCATGACCCCTCAGAGGTGGGAGTGAGCGCAGAGGCACAAGGGGTGGGGGTCCCTGTCAGAGGAGAAAAGGTCTTCAAACAAGGAAGTAAGAGGGCGCTGAAGAGTGTCAGCAGACCCCTCTGGGGTTTTCAAAGCCCACTTGGCTCCATTACTCCTCCGGCCTGGGCGGCGGGGCTTCCAGAAATCAGGAGGCTCCAATGGATGGCGCAGGGCTTGACCCTGGTCACACAGCCTGTGGGGGGCAAAGCCAGGCCTTGAAACTGCTTTTCTGATTTTCAAGTCAAGAAAGAAAGAAGGAGGTAGGGAGACAGTGAAGAACGGAGAGCAGGACATGTTAGAGGCCAGAAGAGCACCAGCTGCTCCTTCCGGAGTCCTCCAGGCTGGTCCTCCCATCATGAGGGAGGGGGCAACGCTCTGGCCCTCCTCCTGCCTGGGATTTGATTGCTCTGCGAGTTCAGTGACAATACTCGATACTTGGGGCAGGCTGGACTGCTCCGTCCAGATACGGGTGCCCCAACCCCTGAATTCCGGAGACCCCCAGACCTCAGGGGCCTGTGGCAGTGTTACAAGGAGCCTTCTGCCAGCCCGAGGGGCATTCCAGTGGCAAATCCTAGAGAGCTGTTGAACCCATGGCTGCTTCCTGGGGGAGGAAGGGGGATATTAAAGGACGAGACTGCTGCAGGCCTCCTCAGAGTCCTCTGAGCCCCTCGTCCCCCTGCTGCCTTCCCCTCCTCCACCTGCCCCTGGGGCCCTACTTGTCTCCCAATTCCCTAACTGCCTCCTCCCTCCCCATTGGGGCCCTGCCTCCCCCAACCCCCACCCTCGGGGCAGCCCAGGCCCTGGTGCAAACATCCCCCACTCCACCCCCCAACTTGGGTGCCTTCTGTTGCCCTCTGGACTCTTCCCGGCATGCTCCATTCTGCATTCTGGCTCTCAGTGACCTTTCAACATTCTCTCTCTTTGCTTTCCGTCAGAACCTTCCCTTCTGGTTTGTTCCTGTTCCCCATTGTCCTGACAGTGGGATGCCCCAGCGCATTCTTGCTTTGTTCTTTCCCATCCCTCCTGACACACACCCCGCCTCCGCTCACACCCTTTCCTCCTCTTCTGGGCCTCCCGACTCCTCCCCTCCTTCACAGCCTCGCTCCAGCCCCACCCTCCCTGGACCATCCCCTCTCCCCTCTGAACCACAATCCCCACACCCTGCTCCCCTGTTCCCTTGGCTCCTTCTGTAACTCAAGAGCTGCCTGGGCCCCCAGGGAGCCCCTGCAGGAGGCCGAGGCCAGGGCCTCTCCCCTGATTTCCTAGGTGGGTGCTCAGTGATTCTTACATTCGCCTTCTCTGAGCAGCCAGCTCCCGCAGCAGCGGGTGGAGAATAAGATTGGTTGTGAGAAATTTCCATTGTGCATTTCGGAGGAACAAGCCTGCTTGGAAAAGTTTATTGCAGGAGAGGCAGGCAGGGCCGCTCCATCCTGAGTGTGGACTCCCCTCACCCGGTCTCAGCAGCAAGTCACAATCTCTATCTGGAGTTAAGGGGTCTTCCATCTTCTCTGGACTGCGAATGGACCAGCACTGTGACCCATTCATCCCACTGTCCCCTCAGCGCCCAGCATGTCACTGTGGGCCCACATGTGTGCACCGGCTTCGCTGGTGGTGTTGTTACCACACTGCCTTAAGGTTCAGAGGTTTGGGGACTCTCCCAAGGTCACCCAGTCAGTAAGTGGCTCAACTGGGGATCAGTGTCTGGCTCAAGAAATACACATTAAATAAATGATCCAGACACTTTCTCTTGTTCCTGAAACGTGGCACATTCATTCTCAAAGTGACACTCCCCATCCCCTGCCATCTTTTGCCCAGACTGTCCGCCTCTTGATTCCCCTCTCCCCCTCCATGCAGCCACGCCAAGCTCACGTCTTCATGTCCTCCACCAGGACTTCTGTGACCAGCCCTGAATGACCTTCCAGGCCTCAAATGCCTGTGGGTGCCACACTGTTGAGCACTGACATCTTGTGTTGTCTTGTGTGCTTTGCTATGGCTTTATATGAATATGTCTCGTCCCTGAAGTGGGACTGTATGACAGACAGAGGGACCAGGGCTTAGGGTTTCATATCACCAAGTGTTCAGGGTAGTGCTGAGCCCAGGGCAGTTTCTCTGTGAATACCCAGAGCTGCCTTACTTTCCATTTTTGAACAAGATGGGGGTGAGAATGTACAGTGGCCTGCCGTGTGTGCCCCTCCTCCACCCAGCTCTGTCTCTGACTACATTTCCGACCGCTCTCCACCTCACTCACTCTGTTCCAGCCTCCTTGCCATTCCTTGAGCTCTCCAAGTGCTCCTCTGCCTCGAGGCATTCTCTTGATGCTGTTCTCTTGATCTGAACTGTTCTGCTGGACATCAACAGGCTCGCTCTGTCCCTCACTTATATCAGGTCTCTGCTCAAATGTCAGCTTATCGGAGAGGCCATCCCTGCCCACCCTATGTGAGAGGACACAGCCGTCACCCACACTAACTCTCTACCCCCTTCCTCTGCTTTAGGTCTCATGTCAGCACTTAGCCCTCTGACACAGTCTGATTTGTGTGTGCGTCGCTCTTCCACCCTCCCTGGAATGTAAGCTCCATGAGGGCAGCAACTTCATCTGGCACTTAGTGTGGTGGGGACTCACTCTGTGCCTGTTGGCTGCTGTTAACAGCAGAGGGTGGGAGCAGGGTGCTGGCCCGGGCTCTGCTTCCATCATAACTGGTCTTGTGAGCAGTGATCACGAGGCCCTCAGTGACATGCTGGCACTGGGCTTGGCTTCAGGGCCCCGTGACCCTCTATTCCACAGGTTGGGGGATGACCCTGCTCAGGCCCCTCGAGGATCAGCAGTGTGGGAGCCCTGAGGGCCTCCCCGGGCAGAGGCACATCCTCGGTGGCCCTGGCAGCAGCAGCAGAAGGGAGGACCCCTCCAATGGCTTCCTGAGCCAAGACCGGGAGGGGCGTGGGGATGCTGAGGGGACTGTGTCTGACAGACTAGTTCAGGAGACGCCACATGGACTTCCGGGCACCGCTGGAGTGACACTCCGCCCAGGCCTGTGTGGCCGGCGGGGACAGTGCCTGGGAAATGCGGGGAGTAACTGTTAGCATGACCCCATCTGTACCTGCCAGCTGATGAGGTCTTGGAAAACTCTAGTAACAAATAAATAAGCACATTTCAAAAGAAAGAAAAAAACCTTCATAATTGTGTACAGTTAACCTACGTAATTGTATACAATATACAGAGCACTTTCACACACACTGTCTAATTTAGGTTTTAGCTATTATCCTGTTTAATAGACAAGAAAACCCACCTTGAATAGGCTAAACCACAAGCCCAAGGTCAGGCGGCTTGTCCGAGGCAGGCCAAGCGCATGAACGCAGGCTACCTGGCTCCAGGCCAGCGGCCTGCCCACCCTGCCTGTACTTGCCTGGACGTGTTGACTGTCTCACTGACTGGTTGATTAGCTGCTTGGTCCTTTTGGACTCTGAGTTGAGTTGGGCCCTGAGCATTCAATACCCTGACACACAGAACTGAGCACAGTCTGGCTCTCAGCAGCGTGCTGGTCATCTCCATCTTGCTAACATGGAAATGCTCTGGGTGATACTACCAAAGAGATTTTTCCAGCATGGAGATCTGACCATGCCACTCTCGGCCTTTCAGCCCTTCAGGAGCTCCCTGTGGCCCAGGCCCTGCCTGCCCCCTCCCCATCCCACCTCCACACCCCACACAGGCCCCTCCATTGCCCAGTTAGCCCCCGCCCGCAGTGGAGAAGGCTCCCGGTAAGTGGCTGTGGAACGAAGTAAAGAGGCCTCAGAGAATCTAATTGTCAGCATCAACTGAGGGCTTCTTGGCCAAGCCGACTGACCCACCATCCAGCGGAGACCAGGACTTCCGCCAGTCTCAGGGTCTGCCCTTGCAGCATCTCTGGAGGATCTGGTGGGAAGGCGCGGCCAACCTCGGTGGTCCACCTAAGGCAGCAGGTCGCTCCAAGCTCCTTTAGCCACATTGCAGCATTTTACAATAGGAAAAGAGCCTCCGCACAACCAGAGGCACTCACAACTAGAATATACAACTACGTACTGGGGGCTTTGGGAAGAAGAAGAAGAAAAAGATTGGCAACAGATGTTGGCTTAGGTGCCAATCTTAAAAAAAGAAGAAAAAAGCAAAAGGACCTCAAAATACATCATCATGTTTAATTCTCAAAGCAGTCCTTGAACTTGGTGGGACGAGAATTCTCTTTCCATATTAGAGATGCCCACCGTTCCAGGCAATTTCTCGTGCCCGTGTGCACACAAACAAGGCAGAGGCAGGCCCTGATAGCATCTGCCTCCCAGCTCTGCCACTGGGTATCACTGGAAGGGGACATCACAGCCCTTTAGTGGGGATAGCCATCCAGCCCACCGGCTTTCGTGTATCTTACACTGAAAATCCAGAAAATAGAAGTGGGGGCAGACATGGGGCTGTATGGGAGGGGAGGAGCTCAGTAGCCTGGAGGTAGCTCTCTTCCCACCCTCTGTGTCTGCATGCAGCTGTGGGGCCGCAGGGCCCATAGAATCTTGACACCCCATCCCTCCCACCATTCTAGGGTCAGGAGCAGGTCCTCACGCTCTGGAGAGGGGGAAGCTTCGGCTTCTGCTCGTTGCAGAATGGCAGAATATGCTGCAGTTCTCCTTCTCACCACCAGATGGCGCCCCATGGCCCACTGTCGCGTTCCCGGTTTCAGCCCTAAACCCTTGAGCAGATTTTTCTCACTCTTCCTCCTCTCCGTGTAGGTGAAAGCTCCTCCAGAGACTATAAGGCAGGACCTTTTGACCAGAGTGTGAGATGCTTTGAAGGTCCAAGAACCGGGACATTAACTGGGTGCAGAAAGTGGAAGTGTGATGTGGGTTAAGCCGCCAGAGAAGATGAATGCTGTTACTGCTTGAAAATGCAACCACACATCAGCTCACAAAACTAATCCAAAGCTGAGGACAGTGTGTGCAGGCGTGTGCGTGCGTGCAACCAGAGAGCCCGTGTGCATCAGGGTTTCAGGGCTCATCTCTGTGTCCAGCTGTCTGAGAGTCTGGACTGATAAAACTGTTCCTCATGGCCCCCGGTGACGGCGAACGTTTGCGTGTGCAGAGGGAGAGGGATGTGGGGACACTTCTGTCCTGATGTGCCACCCAGTGTGTCCAGTTTGTGTGTGCGTGCAGTTGGAGGTACCTGGATGGAGCATCTGGGGCCATTCTATGCATGTGTGCCTCCCCTGCTGTGATCCTTCTGCCCAGACGACAGGGGCTCTGCCATTAGGGTGAGTGGGACACGCGGTAATAGCTCTGAGAGCGTCTGTCACAGACACACGTGAGTGCTGGCGAGCCTCTCTGTGTTCGTTTTTCTGTGACGTGGGTCGCATGCATGGGCTCTCCGCAGGGACTCTCAGGGCCCAGGCGGGAGGTGTGCATATGTGATATATACACTTATTGTGACCCGCCTCTCCTGGGGCTCCGGCAAGGCCAGCTTGCTCTCTACTTCCTGGATGTTTTACTTCTTCGTGACAGAGTCCTTCCAGGCCGCCACTCTCCCGGGTGAACCCTGCACCTGCCTTTCTCCTTGGCCAAGTGTGCCTTAGGGAAGATTGTTTATTTCTTCAATTAAAAGAAGAAAGGCCCTGAGAGGCTGCACATTCGAAATTACCACATTTTAAAATGCTCCGACGTTCATGAAACCATAACGCTCACGGTAGTGTCTCAGCTCCCCAAGGCCCGGCATCCTCCGTGGCCTGAGCTAAGGGGCTCGCCTCCTCCCCAGACTTGGGCAGCCCTCTCTGGAGGCTGGGGAGATCTGACTTTCCTCTCTATGACCAGAGAGACCCCATGGTCTCTGTTTGCACATGTGACCATGTGTTAATCTTCCAGTTTCCACAGGTCTTTCCTGACTCAGTGTGGTATTCAGGAAAGTCTGGGAAGCAGAGAACCCACATTACAGCACCCCCTCCTTGGCTGTGTGACCTTAGACAGGGCCCCTAACCTCGCTGGGCCTCAGACTCCTCCGCGGTAAAGTGAAGCCGGTGCACCCTATGATCTGAAGCTCCTTCCTGCTCTCACGCTGTGGGACCGGAGCCCTTGGTTAAGTAGGCTCTTGTACAGTGAGTGTAGAAGGCATTCTCCCCATTTTACAGGAGAAGGTGAAGGTCGGCAACCTCCCTCCTGGACCACAGCTCATCCCACAAGACCAGCCTGAAACAGACAAAGACGGAGACAGCAGCACGGAACACAGACACACACTCAGCGCCGTGCACCGTGCGCCGTGACTTCTCCTAGAAGCCCCAACAGCCGGGAGGGGATTGATGAGAACTTGTCTCTGAGCCCTACACAGTCATTATTGGTGTTCCTAATGAGGCCCTGCGGCATTACGTCCCCCTGAAATGCTTTCGGAATCATCAAAGAAAGATTAGACCACGCCTGGTATAATTGCTCTTTGAAATACCTTCTGTTTTATTCTCTTGCTTGGAAAATTGATAACCTATGGATTTTCAATTAACTTTAAGTTACGAAGAATATTCCGTTTACCCAGTATCCCATCCATTTTCTGTTCCCTTGTAGGCAGAGTTTATTATCCGTCTCAGGCTGTGTCTCCCAAGGATGACAGAGTTTGGGGGTGGAAAAATCATAATCTGTAATTGGAGGCCGTGGCTCCAGCCCTTCCTAAGACTCTGCAATTCACCCAGCTTCTCCTAGCCTCAGTTCCCTCACCGGTAAAACTGGATGAATGCCAGCCCTGCTCCCCGGGTCATCGCTGGAATCAAGTAAGCTACGAGTGTGTCTGTAAATGTCATGTTTGTGCAAATGAAAGATGCCCAGGAAGCACTTGAGAACTGCTTGGTGGGACCCCGGGCTCGGCCAGCAAAACTGCCAGCGTGGGCAAGGAGCACCGGACAGGCTCCTGGACCCATGGCTTTCCCAATAGCACACTGTGTGGCCTTGGGTAAGCCACCAGGCATCCCTGGATCTCAGCTTTGTCCTCAGTAAAGTGGAGAGCAGGCAGACCTGGAGGAGACCAGAGATTGCAGTCCGAGAACCAAATCAAGCCCGCAGACCTCTCTTAATTGACCAGCGGGGCTTTAAATTCGTTACCAAGATTTAAAAATTGAGGGATCACCTATAAAAATCTAGAATCATGGGTCTTTTGAAAAAATAGAAAGATCTGGTTAGAGCTAGGCCCACGTTCTTGCAAGGCAAAATTGGCCAGTGCCAAAGTAGTTGTTGGGGTGCCTCTGTCTCTCCTTGCATCCCCGTGTCCCCCTCCCAGCTGGCTTCCCTGGCTTGTGTTTACTTGCCTGGCCCCACGTGGGTTCGTGACCCCTAGACTAAGTGATCTCTAAGGCTTTAGGCCTTGACCCCTTGCAACAACCCCAGGGATGCTGGCCTTCATCCTAGGGGAGAGAGCCACCTGGGACCCGCCCAGAGCCACCCTTCCCACCTGGCCCCCTGGCTGGGGAGGGGCACATGCCTTCAGTGGTTTCCAAGCTGATCAGAGCAAAGTGCTGTTGCGGAGACCCCCCCCCACAGACCTCGCAGCCAGAGCCAGGAACTCACAGCTGTGGTTACCCGCGTGCTGATTTCTGTTTTAAAAAATACTGCTGGGTAAACAGTGAGGGAAACCCGAGCTGTTCCCACACCACATAAATCCCCAGTCTGCTGTCCTATCTGGTTAGCTGGTTCCCCCAAATAAAGGCAGTGCTGCCTTGAGAGCAGGGGCTGGAAAAGTGCACCCCCGGAAGTGGCGGACCGAGTCCTCCAGGCTGGCGCCCTGCCAGGCACTGGGGGCCTCCCCCCTCCTCTCTTTCAGCGCTTCCTGCCCAGGGGCACTCACCTTTGTCCTCACTCTCTCCACCTGCACACCCCCACCCCCTTCTGCTTTGTCTCGTTCCAAAGGCCTCCACGGAGAACTTCCTGGGGGACCCTGGGTTCCTCCTGCAACCAGAAAGCCCACGGCCAAAGGCAAACCTCCCTGACTACCACACCTTCCCTAGAATGCCCCCTTTAGAGTTTCCTTCCAGAACCTTCTGTCAAAGTGCAAATATCCTGGCTCAGAAGGTAAGGCCAGAGCCTTCTCCATCTCGAAAATCAGTTTTGCCTTTGATTAGAGTTTCCAAATTTAGGGGAGAAAAAAAAGGACACCCAATTAAATTTGAATTTCAAATAAACAACAAATAACTTTTTAGCTCAAGTCCCAAATATTGCATGGGACGTACTTAACCAGGCTCCCTGTATTTTATCCGGCTGCCCTTACTTAGAGCATTTCCTTGATCAGCCTGCCTCTAATCCCTTCAGGCACAGACGCCCCAAAAGGGGCATGTTTACTGAGCGCCTGAGAGCCTGTACGTTGCCTACACAGCAAGCCTCCACTTTCAGTTAAGGAACCCGAGGTCACGGGACCTTCACGAGCCAGGGTTCAGATGCAGGCCGCTCTGTATGTTATTGTGTTTTCTAGTCATCTGCCCATGATCTTGGTAGCAGACAAGTGATGGCCCTCACCAGAGGTTTAAAAAACATATACACGAGAGAAAACATTCATCTGAGAAAACTGTCTCTATCAACTCAGTGTTTTCTGGGATTTAGGGAAAGACCCCGTCGTTGGTCCCCTGGGGTGAAATGTCTTGGCCCCACCTCACAGGCAGCTGTGACAGTCATGAGAACTGTATTCCGTGGTTTACTCAACTCTGTCCCATCCATCCTATTATTTGAACCTCACAAAAGTCCTAAAGAGCAGTAGTGACCCTGCCTCAAAGCCTTCTGAGAAGCAAAGGACATATACGTTCCAGATAAAGCCCATGCCTGGTGTAAAGAGCCTAGTCCAGAGCGATTTCCACCATATTCAAAGCTTGTCTGTCTTCTGTCCCGGCCCTTGAGGTCTTGCTCGGGAAGAGGTGTCTCGTCTGTTTTACTGCGTTGTACTACGAGAGTTAATACTAATGGCTTCGGGGCCGGCCTGGTGGCGCAGCGGTTAAGTGTGCACCTTCCGCTTCCCAGGGGCCTGGGGTTCACCAGTTGGGATCCCGGGTGCGGACATAGCACCGCTTGGCATGCCATGCTGTGGCAGACGTCCCACATATAAAGTAGAGGAAGATGGGCATGGACGTTAGCTCAGGGCTAGTCTTCCTCAGCAAAAAGAGGAGGATTGGCAGATGTTAGCTCAGGGCTGATCTTCCTCAAAAAAAAAAAATACTAATGGCTTCATCCTGTCCTCTTGGGTGGCATATCAATATTTCACAGGGCCTTCCGGAGTTGCCTTTAAGGCAAAAATCTCAGATGTTGTCATCAGCACCATCATCATCATCCAGATAGTACCATTAAGAACGGTAGACCTGGCTGTGACCAAAGCTTTCTCACTTCTCTCAGCAACCTGATGGGGAAAGAAGAAAGTGTTTATCCCCATTTTACAGATGAGGAAACTGACGTTCAAGTGATAAAGTAAGTTATTCAAATCCTTTCTGCTTACTAGTGGCAGAGCTGGGATTTGAATCTGCTTCCCAAGGCCATGCTCTTGACCCTCTCTTACGTTGCCGTAGAAGGTGGTGAGGGGCTAGGATGGACCATCTTCTTTTTTTTTTTTTGCAAAGATTGGCACCTGAGCTAACATCTGTTGCCAATCTTTTTTTTCTTCTTCTTCTCCCCAAAGCCCCCTGGTACAAAGTTGTGTATTTTTAGTTGTGGGTCCTTCTGGTAGTTGTGGCATGTGGGATGGCGCCTCAACATGGCTTGATGAGCGGTGCCATGTCCGTACCCAGGATCTGTACCAGCGAAAACCTGGGCCGTCAAAGCGGAGCGCGAGAACTTAACCACTCGGCCACGGGGCCAGCCCTGGGTGAGCCATCTTCGTCCTCCATCGAGACATGACCTGCCCAGTGGTCCAGCAGAGTAAGGAAAGAAAAGGCATAATAATTCCCCATGTGCACAACCTTTCACAACTCTTTTCACAGACATCAGTCCATTTATCCTCGGAACAGCCACGAGGCTGGTACCGTCATCTCTGTTTTGCCAGTGAGAAAACTGAGGCTCAGAAAAAGGGTATGTGTGACTTTCCTGAGACGACATGGCCTGTGAAAGGCAAGGCCACATCTTGAACCCGAGTTTTCTGCCTCTAGGCCCTGGGTTCTCCCTCAGACGTCCTGCGACTCCAGGCACAGGTAGGTGGGGTGGCCAAGCACGGAAGCAGGTCTGTGGCGCCAGGACGTGCCTGCTTTTGCGCACAATGGGGGAAATTCCAAAAGTTCTTTGGGATGGCTCAGGTGTGGCCACACAGATCGTCCTCCTTAGGGCCCCACAGGGACCCTCCTCCTGACGCACGCTTTTCCTCTTCCTCTCCCTGCCACCCCCAACAACAGCTAGAAACGGGGTCCCCTCCCTTCCTGAAAACCCTGCTCCCCTTGGCCGCACAGCCACAGGGCTTTTTTCCACAAACAGCCACTTCCATCCATCTCTGTCCCGCGGGCTGTGGGGCCTTGACAGGGAAATGCTGACTTTGAGGAGGTTAAAGGTGCTGGTGCCCGGCCTTCATCTAACAAATGGGTTGCCATGAGGGGAGGAACCCTTGTTGTTTTTTCCTGGCCTCAGAAGAGGGGCCTGTCAGGAAGATGTAGAGGCCAGCAGGCCCCCGGCCGCGCCCCGCGGGGTGGCTGACAGACGCCAGCAGCTGCGGGGCACCGGGGTACCAGGGCCTCCTGCACAGAGCGCACAGCACCCTGCCATGCCCCCCCCCCCACCGCTGCCTCTCCTGACCTCTGCGCCCACCCCACCACGACCCAGGGCCCACCCCTTCCAGGGGCAAAGGGCCAGGCGCTGGGCCTCCCTGGGATGGGGTCCCTGGGCCAGATGTGGAAGCCAGAGCAGGAATCCAGTTACAGCCTGCGGGCCAGACCCCCGGAGCTTTTCCTAGGGAAGCTGACAGGCCAGATCTTCCTCCCAGCCTCCTATGGATTCCTTCCAGAGCCCCACAGCCTGGGATGCCTCGAGGGCCCTCACAGGGCTGTTTCTGTAGAATTTCCTCAGTGCTCCCCAGTCCCACAGACCCCCTTGGGAATCATCAACTTAAAGAGAATGAGCTAAACTAGGAAGGGAGCCGCATTTATCTATCACCTATTTTGCACTTCACATAAATGATTCATTTAAAATTCTCAAATGTCTATGGGGCGGGCATCCTGATGCAGTGGGGCCAGGCTGCCTGGGTTAGAATCCTGGATCCTCTGCTCCCCAGCTGTGTGACCTTGTGCAGGTTACACAGTTTCTCTGTGCTTCCGAGTCCTCTTCTGAAAAACGGAGGTGATGTGACAAGCACTGCCCTCAGAGGGCTTTTGTGGCGATCCTTTGGGGGGATATGTGTGAGGTGCTATGATCAGTGGGTGAGTGTCAGCTCTGGCTATCGTCTCAGATGAGGAAACAGAAGCTCAGAGAGGTGAGGCGACTTGTCCCAGGGCACACAGCCAGAAAGTGGCAGACCCAGGATTTGAACTCACGCCTGTCTAAACCCCAAAGTCCATGCTCCTTCCTCTGCATCACGCTGCTCCAGACTGGACAGCGGGACACCTGAGGGCAACCCCTGGTTCTGCCATTTCTTAACTGTGGTTCTGAGCAGCCCACGGCATCTGTCTGAGCCTCCGTTTTCTCATTTGTAAAATGTCGAACATAATTCTTACTGTACCCATAATAGGGGAGTTGTGAGGTTGAGAGGAGAAACGTGTATGCAACAGCTAAGTCCTGGACAAAGCAGAGAGCTGAGTCTGGTTTGTGGCTATGAATCCATCTCCTCTACTGGCCTACAACTCCATGGCTGCCCTTTCCAGAATGCAGGATGCCTAGTTCACGAAGAGAGTGTGTGCAGCCTCCGGGCTGCAGAACGGAGGCCCGCGGCCTCTCCTCAGGGAGCCCTGGGCATCTTCAGAACCAGCCAGCAGAGACACGGCTATTGGGGCTCATGCCCACTTCAGCCTGATCTTGCTGCTCTGGGCCGTGGAAACACTCAGTGGGAGAGGAGCTCTGGCCCTGTGTGCTTGGAATGTCATCCTCCAGAGAGACCATGGGGACTAAGCAGACTGATTGGTTGAAATGGCCACTGGTCCTCCTGTGCCAGGCACCAGCCAGGAAGACTGGGTGATGCTTTGCCAAAGACAATTCCTTTGGGAACGAGAACCCCCCGATTCCTGTTTCCGTGCCCCGGATTCCATGGAGGCTTTGGCCTCTGGGGGTGGGGCAGGGGAAGCAGGTGGGTGAAGGTTAGGGGGCCAGGGAGCCGGGGGGAGGGAGGGGGAGGCCTGGAGAAACTTCAAGGACCTCGTCTAAGAGCCTTTCCTTTACCGCAGAGAAAAATGACTTGAAACCCCTCTAGAGAAGAGTGTGGCTAATTGGCATGTAAGTTGGGGGTTAAAGAGCGGAAGGAAGAATCTGATTGTTTTTTTAAGTTACTGAGAAAGTGAGACTGTCACTTTGGGCAGAAAGAAACCATTTTTTTCTGGAGTGTGTCTTTCTTTATATTACAGACCATAGTGGGCCACTGAGACTTGCAAAAAAAGATTTCCTTTAATCCACCTTCCTTTTTTGCAAGCAGCGGTAGAAGGGCCCTTAAATCAAATGCAATCAGCAAACTTGTCTCTTACGCTTATTCCCTGCTTCACTCCCTGGAATTTGGCACTTGATGGATTCTGGATCTGACTTAAGGCTTTTTCCAAATCCAAGACTCGGGGAATTTTGTTAACAGTGCAATAAAATAACTTCATAGTGTTACAGGAGGCACATTAAAGAAGTTGTGTGTGTGTGCTTCTCTCCCTCCTTAAAAAAAAAATACAGACAATGTTTCTTTAAAAGTCTCCATCTGCAAATCCCATTAGATGTGCATAT
Organism: Equus asinus; assembly: GCF_041296235.1. NCBI lineage: Eukaryota > Metazoa > Chordata > Mammalia > Perissodactyla > Equidae > Equus > Equus asinus. The sequence continues at coordinate 42,605,688 of NC_091802.1, read as the reverse complement.
AAGGTTTCTGATGATTAATAGTTCCCTGCTCGGGTTTTGGTTGGAGGGGATCGTGTGTGCGCGGGTTAACCCCTCCCTCTCCTCTCTCACATTTCACTTCAGAAATTTGTCACTCTCTCCCCACCGCAGGATTTAAAAGTGTGTCTCGGCAGCCCTGGTCCAGCCCTCCGCAGGGCTCCAGGACGAGCGCTCAGCTGGCGCATCTGGGCCGGGACAGTGACAATGTTTAGTGTCATCGGCGACAAATACACGTACAGGGGACCCCAATAGGCAGGCTGGTGTGTCGGGGGACAGCAAGCCAGGAGTGAAGTCTGACATAGGTGTGTACACATGCATATGTGTAGCTGGCCACATATGTACGTACTTTAAGGAAAGACTAGTTTTGGTTTTGGTTTTGGTTCCTGGGGTGAATTTTCTGTTGAACATTTTTCTCTCTTATTTGATTTTTTTTTCCATTAAAAAAAACTTTAATATAAAAAGTATAAGAATCATACCGAAAAGACTGAGGCGTGCGGCAGACGGCAGATGGATCCCGTGGCCAGCAGCTGCATGAGGAGCCCCCGCCCCCCTGCCTCTGTGTGGGGCTGCCTTCGAAATCCCCACTCGGAAGGCAGCGGGGCCTCCGGGCTCCCCCACTACCCGCCGACCCCGTTCTCCTTCCACCAGAAACCAGACTTCCCGGCGACAGCGACAGCAGCGTACCCCGACTTCTCGGCCTCCTGCCTGGCGGCCACCCCACACAGCCTGCCCCGGGAGGAGCGCGTCTTCACTGAGCAGCACCCCGCCTTTCCACAGCCCCCCGACTGGCACTTCCCTGTCTCGGAGGCCCGGCGCAGGCCCAATCCGGGCCCAGCTGGGGGCTCCAGGGAGATGGGGGCCAGCAGCCCAGGCTTGGTAGACGCCACGGGAGGCCCAGGCGAGGACTATGAGGTCCTTGGGAGCACTGCCAATGAGACGGAGAGGAAGTCAACCAGACGGAAAAAGGAGAGTTCAGGTAGGTGACTGAGGAACGGCTGACCATTCCTTTACTGTGTGACCTTGGGGAGATTGTTTGCCCTCTCTGAGCCTAGCTGCTCTGACCATGAATTGCAAACAATACTAACTTACCTGAAGGCACAAATTAACTTCAGGGTTTCTTCTGCTCAGAGTTCTAGGATTCTCTGGTAATGGGGGCCATGTCTGTGTGCCCAACACTCCTGGGCTTGAGGAAGGATGTACCAGCAAGAGAATGAAACAGGATCCACAAAGATTTGGGGACACGTGGGGTGAAGTGTCTGGGTGCAGGCTGGCAAGGGCTGCCTCTGCATCACGATTCTCCCCACCGTGCCCCAGCCGGCTCCAAACAGTCCCAGAGCCACAGGGTTTGCTCACCAGGGGAGTCGGCTGAGATGGAGGCTCAGAGGGCTGGGACTGAGGCCAGGACCCTAGGTGGTCAAGGAGAGCCAGGACCCTCCAGGACCCTAACGGCAGAGAAGCAGGGCTAGGGCTAGGATGTGAGAGGCAAGGGAGGAGGGGGAGCTGAAGCACTGAGATTTGGGGCAGACCACCATGACGTATCACCCTGGCCAGCTGGGCCGTGCCCAGGCCAAGGGGGCAGATCAGCATGCTAAGGCCTGGGTGGCCCCCAGGGAAGACCACCTGTCTGAGGAGCCCTCTTGAGGGATCACCAGCCTTGGGGAGAGGCAGGGAGGCAGGCAGGCCAGGGCAAGCTCTGGACCTCAGCGTGCAGGTAAAGCCCAGCTCAGCCCTGGAGTCCCAGAAGCCAGAGGATGGAGCTGGCCTGCGTGTTAGGAGCCCAGGTGGAGTCCATCTCCTCTTCGTGGTGGGGACCCACTGTTTCCTTGTTTTCATACGGGGCTGGCTCTGGCTTCTCTCACCACCGGGCCCCTTTTGCCCTGAACAAGGCAGTGCCCGTGCCTCCTGCCCCCGCTGCCCACTATGTCCTTCTGACAGCCACTGTAGGGGCAACATCTGTCTGTGTGAACCTATAGAGGACCTCCTCATGGGACTAACCAGGGGCAGGCAGAAAATGACAGTGCCAACCAACCAATGAGAACGCTCTGTGCTCTGCTTTACAAGGAACTTTCCATGTGGCACAGATTTCTCAAGCATCTTCTCTTTGCCAAGCACTGGCCCAGTTTCTGGGGATGCAGAGATGAATAGGGTGGTCTCTCCCCCAAGGAGCTCACAGTGAGAGGGAGGAGAGGCCTGCAGAGGCCTGTCTGGCAGAAGACATGCTATGATCAGAGGTTCAAGGTGCTGTGGGAGACATATGTTAGCACTTTGGAGTCTCAGAAGTTTACGAGGTGAGTATGGCAGGTCTTATCAGCATCTCGGTTCTACCTGTGTGGAAAGGACAGAGGGAAAGTTTGAGGGGAACACTGCTAGAATGGGGTCCAAATAGAGTGACCCACGCATCTCAACTCACCCAGGACTTTTCTGGTTTTAGCATTGAAGTCCAGTGTCCCAGGAAACCCTTTTAGCCCCAGGCAAATTGGAATGGTTGGTCACCCTAGAAGCGAGCTCAAACCCCAGACTTCAGACCCCAAAGCCCACATCCTGCGATAGACTTCAAGCAGAATCCTCATTTTGAAATATTCAGTCTCCCCGCTTGAAGAAGCCCTTTCATGTGTTCACAGCGCATGATAATGACCACAGCCCTCCCGGCTGCTCAGTGGAAGGGCCCTTTAAGCCCCCAGCCGGTTAAATCCGGAACTATTCCTAGCCCTCGTTGGAGATTTGCTGAGAACAGGCACTTTCTGCTTCTTCTCTCCAAGGAGCTCTCAGAGACTCGGCTCTGTGCCTGGTTGAAGAGCTCTCCCCTCTGTGGCGCCTGCCACTGTGGCTCCTCCGTCTCTGCCGCATCTCCCTCGGCTGCCTCCGGCCACCTTCCAGGGAACTGGGAGCCAAGGCCTCGGGAAGGCGTGGGCAAAGCCAACAGCTGGGCTTAGGCAAAATCATTTCGTGTTTCCGCAAGACCCAAATGTGCCATCTTCCCTTTTGGCCAGTGGCCCATAGCACTTCATTAGGGAGTAAGCTCATGTGCCAGGCATCTGACCACCCCAAGGGCACACGGACACCCTCTGCTGAATTCCCTGCAGTCCTCAGAGTCAGCCTCTGGTTGGCGGAGGTTCCCATGCAGGAGGGGCCCCGGGCTCTCCCTTGAGGTCCCCTCAGTCGCAGCAGCAATGGCAGCAGTCGCACCAGGCAGGGCGCAGCAAGCTGACTCACATCCCTTCTCTGGGGTTCCAGGCCCACTCTCTGTTCAGCATGGAAATCTCTATCACTCGGTTAGTTGCTGGAGTCTTCCTCTGGAATTTAGCTGAAGGGAAGAAGGCAGGAAAGCTTAGCTTTGTAAGAGCCTAAAGAAAGAGGGAAGGGATGAGCAAGCTCACAACCAACTCCGGGAATCTGGGATTCAGTTCACAAGAGACAAACCCACAGAGAACCCCCACCCCACCCCACCCATCCTGAGTCACTGGTTGGATTCTCTCTCTATTTAAAATTTTGATACTCTCTTCTTCCATAAATTTTTTTGCATTAATTTTGATTTTTAAAAACATTGCATTAAAATACTATTTCTCCTGATTCTGAGGTTTTTGGTGCCCCTTCCTTTTTGTGCCCAACGTGAGTGCTTCACACGCCTCACTGGGCCCTACTCAGCCACCTCGGGAGGGTTAACCAGCATTGATCAGAAAGGCATTTTTGGGGACCAGCCTAGTGGTGCAGCAGTTACATGCACATGTTCCACTTCGGCGGCCCGGGGTTTGCTGGTTCGGATCCCAGGTGGGGACCGACGCACCTCTTGACAAGCCATGCTGTGGCAGGCGTCCCACATATAAAGTAGGGGAAGATGGGCACGGATGTTAGCTCAGGGCCAGTCTTCCTCAGCAAAGGAGGAGGATTGGTGGCAGATGTTAGCTCAGGACTAATCTTCCTCAAAAAAAAAAGAAAGAAAGAAAGACAGAAAGAAATGTGTTCTCTGTGGTGCTTCATAGTCAGACAGACAGGTTCCAGCGTCAGCACTGCAACTTTTAGCTGCACGACTTTGGGAAAGTTCTTAACTTCTTGGAGCCTCTGTCTCCCCAGCTGTAAAATTGGACTATAACAATAGCACCTCCATATAGAGTCTCTGTGAAAGTTAAACGCAATGATCCACGAAATTAACCCTGTGCCTAGTACGTGAGTTCAATAAATAGCAGCTGTGATTGGTATTAGGCCCGTGTTTCCAGAACCAGCCTTCGGAACATACAGTCTGACAAATCTCCTGATATTTAGGGGGTCAATGAAATTGAATATTTCAAATACACTATCTCCGAAATTCCTGGGTCTGGGGTACAAGACACGGGAACTTCTCGCAATCACTGTTGGCCCTAAAATCCAGTTATCAGTTAGGAGCTTGGAGCTCAGAGATCTGCTGGAGAGGTGAGGGGTGAGTTGTGTCTGGCATATGCGTCTCATCCTGGCTGGTCCCTGAGGCTCCAATAACAGAAAGTTACTCAAAGTTTGTTTCAAGAGGAACGTTCTCTGCTCTCCCCTCCGCCAGCCCCAGCTGCCTCGGCGTCACTCCCACTGGAAGTGGAGCTGATTTGCTCAAGAAAATGACCGGGAAAGCGGGGGTCCCAGGCACCCACCCTGAGACCTTCTGTTGGTTCACAGCACAAGGCTGATTTAGGAGACAGCGTGATGTCCTCTCTCTCCAGCCCCTGGTAGGGGGTGTTAAAAACCCCTGCTGGCGGGGACAGCTGCGAGGCCACTGTTGTTTGCCCCCAATCTGTTGTTGCTACCGTGGTCGTCTTTAATTTATGGGAACGAGGGATTTCGCGGTGATTTCCTGGCGGGGCTCAAGGGAAGGTCGCGCGCGATCAGCCCGGCTGCAGGGGAATCTGATTGCCGCCTGGGAGAGCCGCTGTGCTGGGCTCAGCACGGCTGCTGGCGGCTCACGCCCTCGCTCTGCCTTCATCCAACTCGCTTTGTCCCGTCCTCCTTCAGCTCTAACACGTGCGCCTCCCTGGGGCTTGTCCTTCCCCGGATTTCTCCCCGCAAGATCTGATCTGTGCCTGCCTCTGCCAAACACGTGAACTCTCGCTTTCGCCTGAGGTTTAAAAACTCTCCACAAATCAGCCCCTTTCGCCCTTTCCCACCTGCTCTCCTCCAGGCCGCCCCTCCCACCTCCACCTTCACTCACAAGTCACACCAGTTTACTTGCCCTGCAAAAACACGCTGCTCTTTCCCCCCCTCACTCGGAATACCCTTCCCTTTCCCCACTCTTCTGCCTATTGAAGTCTTACTATTTTAACATCCAGCTCAAAGGCCACCCCCTCCAAGAATCCTTTCTTTCTTTTTTTTATGACTCCATTGGTACATAGCATCATTTCAGTGAAAGCCATAGTTAAGCTTCAAATTATAGGATCTGCTAGAACCTGTGCTGATTTTCTGAATACAGCTTAAAACCTCCTAAAGGAGTTCTCCTGAGATTTCTTACCATGGGACATATTGTATTTGAAATCTCCTTTCTTTATATTGTGGTCAAAAACATGTAACATACATTTTACCGTAGTAACCATTTTGAAGTGTACGGCATAATAGTGTTAACTATGTGCATACTGTTGTGGAACACATCTCCAGAAGTTTTTCTACTTGTGAAACTAAAACTCCATATCCATTGAACAACAACACCCCTTTTCCCTCCCGCAGGCCTGGTAACCAGCGTTCTACTTTCTAAGTGTTGACTGCTTTAGGTACTTCATATGAGTGGAATCATGCAGTATTTGCCTTTGTGTGACTGGCTTATTTCATTTAGCATAATGTCCTCAAGCTTCACCTGTGTTGTAGCATGTGGCAAGATTTCCTTCTTTTTTAAGGCTAAATAATATTCCATTGTATGTATATACCACATTTTCTTTATCCATTCATCTGTTGATGGACACTTGGGTTGCTTCCACCTCTTCACTATTCTTAATAATTATGCAGTGAACACGAGTGTATAAATATCTCTTGGAGATCCTTTTTGAATTCTTGTGGATGTATACCCAGAAGTGGGATTGCTGGCTCATACGGTAATTCTATTTTTAATATTTTGAGCAACCTCCATACTGCTGCGGTGGAAATGGCTCTACCATTTGGTAATCCCACCAACAGTGTACAAGGGTTTCAATTTCTCCATCTCCTCACCAACACTTATTTTGTGTGTGTGTGTTGGGAGGGGAGGTGTTTTTCTGTTTGTTTTTTGTTTTGATGGTGGCCCTCTGAACTGATGTCAGGTGATATCTCCTTGTGGTTTTGATTTGCATTTTCCTAATACTTGGTGGTGTTGATCATCTTTTCATATGCTTGTTTGGCCATTTGTATACCTTCTTTGGAGAAATGTCCCTTCAAGTTCTTTGCCCATTTTTTAATTAGATCGTTTGACTTTTATTGTTGACGTTTAGGAGTTCTTTATATATTCTGGATATTAACCCTTTATCAGAGATATGGTTTGCAAATATTTCCTCCCATTCCGCAGGTTGCCTTTCCATTCTGTTGATTGTTTCCTTTGCTGCATAGAAGTTTCTAAGTTTGATGTAGTCCCATTTGTCTCTTTTGGCTTTTGTTCCCTGTGGTTTTGGTGTCATGGCCAAGAAATGATTGCTAAACCCAATGTCATGAAGCTTTCCCCCATATATTCCTCTAGGAGTTTTATGGGTCTAACATTTAGGTCTTTCATGCATTTTGAGTTAATTTTTATGCATGGTGGAAAGTGAGGGTCTAACTTCATTCTTTTGTGTGTGGGGATCCAGTGCTCCCAACATTTGTTGCAGACTGTTGTCTCCCCATTGTGTAGTCTTAGCAACTTTGTTGAAGATCATTTGACCATATACGTGAGGGTTTATTTCTGGGCTCTCCATTCTGTTCTCTTGGTCTATATATCTTTATGCCAGTACCATACTGTTTTGATTACTGTAGGTTTGTAAAGTATTTTGAAATCAGGAAGTGTGAGGCCTCCAACTTTATTTTTCTTTCTCAAGATTGCTTTGGCTATTCAGGGTTCTTTGAGATTTCATGTGAATTTTAGGATTTTTTTTTTCTATTTTTGCAAATGTCTTCAGGATCTTGGTAGGGGTTGTATTGAATCTGTAGATCAATTTGGATAGTATGACCGTTTTAACGACATTAAGTCTTCCAATCCATGAACATGGGATGTCTTTCACTTGTGTCTTATTGAATTTCTTTCAGCACTGTTTTGTAATTTTCGGTGTACAAGTCTTTTGCCTCCCTAGTCAAGTTTATTCCTAAGTATTTTATTCTTCAGAATGTTTGTTGTTAGTGTATAGAAACACAACTGATTTTTGTGTGTTGATTCTGTATCCTGCAACTTTGCTGAATTCATTTATTAGTTCTAAGAGGTTTTATGTGGAATCTTTAGGTTTTCCACATATGAGATCATGTCATCTATGAACAGAGGTCATTGTACTTCTTCTTTTCCAATTCGTATGTCTTTTATTTCTTTTTCTTGCCTGATTGCTCTGGCTGGGACTTCTAGTATTATGTTGGACAGAAGTGATGAGAGTGGGCATCCTTGCCTAGTTCCTGATCTTAGAGAAAGGCTTTCAGTTTTTCACCATTGAGTATGATATTGGCTGTGGGCTTTTCGTATATGGCTTGTATTATATTGAGGTAATTTCCTTCTAGTCCTAGTTTGTTGAGTGTCTAAGAATCCTTTCCACACATGTGGAGCATGCCTTATTTACACCTCTGTTTTAGCATCAAACCACAGTTGGCTTTGCATCCAGAGTTATAGAAGCATATGGCTGCCTTTCTCCCTAAAATTGAAGTATCTGGAGGGCCAGAATGATATCTGATTTACCTGTGCAATCTCTCTAGCACCTACTGAAATTTTTCACATGGGAGGATCTCATTCAATGTCTGGTCAATAGCCTTTATTGCAGCCTGGCATTTATTGATTCATTTTCTCACTTTCTCTGAGAGTGGCTTCACTGTCCAGCACAAGCGTTTCTGCCATATGTGGTGTTCTACTGCAAAATGCATCAGCACTTTTACAGCCTCACTCATGAAAAAGTGCAGAGAGCCAGACTTCAATCAGAAAACCAGCCCAGGGTCAGTGTGAGTGCCGGGGTCAGAAAGGCACATAAACAGCCACATGCAGGCTGGGCTGACTCTGCAGGAATCCTCCACGGGGTACTGGGATCAGCTCCCAAGTACCAAGGCCGCCACGGCTGGGAAGCAAGTGGAGCTGCTGTGGCTGGGCAATAAGATGGACCCACCACCATGGGGCAGTTGGGAGGCGGCCACAGCTGGGCAGCTAGAGGGCCCAGCTGTCACATGGATGTGTGGCGTGTTCTCCAATCTAGAGGAAAGGACCAATCTAGAGAGGTCTCCTATGGGCTAGCATCAGCCTTCCAGGCACCCCTCAGGGCCTCACTCCCTCTGCCCACTGAGCCCGGCCTATGGGGGGTGTCTTAGTCTGCTGGGGCCACCTTAACAAAATACCATAGACTGGATAGCTTAAATGATACATATTTATTTTCTCACAGTTCTGGAAGCTAGAAGTTAAAGATCAAGACAGTGGCAGGTTTGGTTTCTCCTGAGGCTTCTCTCCTTGACTTGCAAATGGCCGCCTTCTGGCCACGTGCTCACATGCTCTTTCCTCCGTCTGTGGGCATCCTTGCTGTCTGTGTGTCCTAACGTCCTCTTCTTATAAAGACACTAGTCAGATTGGAATAGGGCCCACCCTAATGGGCTCATTTTAACTTAATCACCTCTTTAAAGGCCCTATCTCCAAATACAGTCACATTCTGAAGTACTGGGGGTGAGGACTTCAGCACATTAACGGGGGGCACAATTCAGCCCACAAACAGGGGGTATAGGGACAGGGACAAGGTTCTAACAGTGGCACGAATGCTCCAGTTAAAAACCCCTGTGGGGAAAGCAGCGTCTCAGGGACGTGCGCCTCAGAGCTTTCCTAGCCCGGGGTCCCGTTGGCTCCTAGAGCTTTTCCACTCGGATAGAGCATTGTCTCTGGACACATGCAGCTCCCTGCGTTCTGACCTTGTACCCACAGGGAGAGAACGGGAAAGTGGAGACAGTTTTAGGAAGGAATCTCTAAAGAAGCAGGCTGTCTGACAGAGGAAGAAGGAAAGGAGGTGATAACTAAATAAATGGTCGACCTCAGTGAGTGTCATCTGAGTCACTGGAGTGATGCTGAAGGCCACGCTGCGTGACCTCATATCCACCCCCCACCCCCGTGATGCTGAGGGCCATGCTGCGTGATCTCATATCCACCCCCGCCCCCCGTGCTGGGCTGCAGCCTAGTAATGGGGGCGGGGGTGAGAGATTAATGTTAAGTGTGCTAACGGGGCAGACCTGATTCAAGTCCAGGATCCACAACTTCCTGGCTGTGTGAACTCAAGCGAGTCCTAAACCCCACTGAATCCCAGTCTCCTCCTCTGAGAAGTGAGAATAAGGGTATCTATCTACCTCAGAAGGGGGCTGTGGGACTAGAGGAGATCATAGATGTAAAGACCACAGCCAGCACTCGAGAACCTCTCAACCCACTTGCCCCAAACCTACCAGTGAGCACCCTTCTCTTTTCAAAGTCTTCCCTGATCCTGGCTGCACCCCAGGTTGCCCGCGCTCAAAGCCCACTAGGCCGTGACCCGAGCTCAGAGGGAACCTTGCGGCCAGTCAGGCCTGCCTGTCCCTGTGGGCTCCCTGGCCCAGGATCGTTGCGGTGCTGGGCAGGGTGCAGTTTCAGGGGCGCACACCTGCTGCAGCCCCTCTCACCCCAACTTCAACCCAGAATCCCCAGCGAGGATGAAGCCTTAGGTCCAGAGTGGCCGGTGTGGGAGGAGGAGACACAACTCCGTCCCTCTGGGCATGTTGGAGCTCCTGCCTCTCCTCCTCTGACAGGTGGAGGTCAGGGCCCAGAGCAAGACCCCAGACCTTGGCCGTTGTCTGCACTGAGAGGCATCAGCACAAGCCCTGGGCCTGGGCCTGCTCAGCTTCCCCAACCCCCAGATACTGTCTGCAAGTTCTGGAGAAAGAACAACTCTGGCTTGACTAAATCAGGGCACCTGGGCCCAGGAGGCGGGGACGATGCCAGAGGCCAAGCAGCCCATGCTCTCTGAGGGGCAGGACCTGAGGCCCCTGCAGACCCCCGGAGCCAGCCCCCTCCCCAGCGCCCTCTCTGCTCACCAAATCAGGCTCCCCTGGCCTCTGCCAGAATTCCTCCCCGAGCCCCCACCCCAGCCTTTTATATTTCATGTTTTTCCCTGTTTTCCTTGAATGCGGTGATAGAACAGTAAGAAGGGTGGGGCCTGGGTCCTGAAGCCCACACTTCCTTTGGTGACAGCTGAGGGCGACATCTGGAACTTATAAACACAAACAAAGCCCAGTGTGCCCATACCTCCCCCAACCCATCTCGGAGGCTTGCTGCTGCTCCCACCGCTCATTTCCACTGCCTCCCTTCCCCCTCCACTTCTCTGCTTCCCCTGCCTGACCCCTCCACCGCGGTCCCCACACCCCATGTCATGGCCCAGTCTGTTCCCCTCTCCCTCACCACCGCCCACCCTCACTGCCCCACCCCACCTGGGACTCAGCAAAGACTACTCTAGCACCAGGCATTCCCATTCCAGAAGAATCTGCTTCTCTCCCGGAAAACATACCCTGAATCCCCCGTCCCACTGCTGGGCTACTCAAAGAGGCAGGGAGCCCTAGCATGTCTTGTTAGGCACCTGTAGGAGAGGGGAAGGGCCCAACATTGAGGTGAGTGGGGCCCAATGAGAAAGGCAGGCCAATCCCAGGAAGCCAGGGATGCGAACGCCCAGCTGGTCTTGAGCTGGCTCCATCCAGGTCTTGTCTATTTTGATGCATTTTGACTCCTCCTTCTGAGGTTGAAAATATGAGAACTAATGAAGACAACAAAGGTCTTCATTGTGACAGCCCAGGAAGCCACAGACACCGTTTTCAGTGGGTTTGCCAAGGTCTCATCTACTGACATCATGCCCCAAACATCTCCTCCCGCCTCCCTCCCTGGGCAGTTCCAGGGAGACTGACCTGGGCCCAGACACAGGTGCCGTCCCTGAAGTAGGCACAGCCTCCGTGCTCATTGTCCCCACAGGGCAGTGTGACATGGTGGCTATAGCCCTGGACTGGTCCCAGGGTCTTAATTTCTTCATCAGTTCAGTGGGCTAATGTGTACCTTACCTACCTCACAGAATAAATAAGAGGATACAATAGGAAGCAGCCTAATAGTGTGGAAATAGCTTCCTATTAAGGAAATCTGGGTTCTAGATCTGATTCTGCCACTAATTTGCTGTGTGTCTTTTGGCGAGTCTCTTACCTTCTCTCTGCTCACCTGTGAAAGGAAAAGGTGGCATTAGATCATCTCTAAGCCCCCGTCCGGCTCTACTAGTCTGTGGTTCTGTAGGATATATGAAAGCCCAAAAGCAGGTTCTCTCTGGGGGAAGGAAATCCATCGTCAACTGCAAAGTGCTATTTGAATACAGGGCATACGGCTTTCTAACTGGTCTTGGATAGAAATTTATGTAAAATGGCTAAGAGCTGGGGAGTAGGGATACAGAACTCCAGAAAGGCAGCTCCCCAGGGTCTGTCTGGACCTCCTTGCGGCTCCGATAAAGCTGTCTGCTAACTTTAGGAAGGCCTGCCAAACATGACAGCTATTGATGAAATAATTTACTTTGGATGGTGTGAAAGCTCATGGTGGAAACCACAATCACACACACGCATCCTGTTTGCATTTCACTGGGCACCGTCGACTGTTCCATCATGGTCCTGCTGCTCTGAGGGTTGTGCAGGGCCTGGAGCGGGGCGGCTCCTCAACCACAGAGGCAGCCAGCTGAGCGCCAGCCGCCGCCCTGTGCAGTCCTGGAAGAGGAACCTGCTACCCCTGAGAGAGAAGCAGGACCAGAAGGACCAATTTGTGATTCTGATGGATGTTGGTTACTGTGCCTGGAATGATGTCCTCCCACCCCAGGAGGCTGAAGCAACGGTGGCCGATAGCAGACAGAGACACAGATCCAAGCAACGACATAGAAAAGCAGCGTGGAAGGGAAAATACTTAAAAGGTCAGACATTTAAAAGGCATCCCTTTCACACAGCTCTGGAGACATGGCACCTTGAGGAGCATCTTTTCTAATCTCTGCCTATGAATCATCTCGCCAACGTCATCTCCAGTAGAACCTCTTCTGATGGTTCTTTCAAGGGAGTCTCAGCAGTGTGCAGGCACGATGCTGGGTGTCAACACATGTTCCCCACCTCCTTTTACCTTCTCAACAGCCTCTGACCACAGTGGGTGTAGCTATTCTCGTTTTACAAATGAGGGAACTGAGGCTTAGAGAACTTAAGAGACTTGCCCAAGGTCAGAGAGCTCTTCCTTGGAGCCAGGTAAGGCCTAGGGTCGCCAAAGGGTCCTCAGACACCTCTGCAAACACAACTCCCCTCTACTCAGCTGGAGGCGGGGAGCTTTGCATGTCAGAGGGAGAGAAATTCCCCAGCACAGCCCTTATCTTTGGGCTGAGGCTGCTGGGAAGGCTGCGGACTGCATTGGGGCAGATCGCACAGCAAACCCCAGATCTGAATGAAGGGAGGAACTAGGGGCCAAGACAAGAATATTTGCTAGAAGGGGCCTCAGGTTCAAGGCCAGGGGTTCTCAACAGAAGAGGGAGTAGTGAGAGGAGAACAGGGTGTCAGGGCTGTGTATTGGGAAAAAACTCTGACACCAGCTCCCTAGGGGAAAGATCCAGCCCAATCCCATCTTCTATACATGGGGAAACTGAGGCCCAGAGAAAGGAAAGAGGCTCCCCAACAGGGGTGTCCTCTCCTGGGATCAAACCCTCTTGGGGACAGTGTGCACGTGAACTGTGCACGTGAGCCGGCGGACTGAACACCCCCTGACACAAATGGTGTAAAGTGCTCCTAGTTTTTCTGTCTTTCTTTTTCTATCTTGATGCAAATTTTGCAGAACAAAGAGAACCACATCTTCCACTTCATTTTTCATAACTGGCTTGCCGTCTGTCTGGCCCTTTTGTCATCTCTAACAGTGATGGCAGTTCCTCCCCCTCTGGGAGGCAGATGAGGAACAAGCGACGTCCTAATGCCGTATCCAACCTCCCCTCGTGGGTGCTGCCCAAGGGTTGCACAGTGATGAGACACTCAGCTCCCGGCTAAAGCTTCTTTGTCCTATTTCCTCTTCTCGGTTGACAGTGGTCAGCTGCCCACATAATCAGTCCAAGACCAGCTCCAGAGGGCTCCTCTTGCGATCTCCCCTCTTCTCTCGTGGCAAGATTATGTGCAGGACTGTGTGTGCACGTGGTGATGGCGGGGGGATTGTTTTCGGGGATTCTATAGGGCACCTGGGCACACCTAAGCAGGCCTGGGAGAAGGGGAGGGTGGGTGTGGCTATCAACCAGAGACAGGGCCCCCAGGAGCCCTGGAGGCAGAGACAAGCACAGCTGCTTGGTCCAGGTCCAGCCCCAGGCGGCCAGATGCAAGATGGAGACCCCCATGCCAGGGCTGACCGCCATGCCCTAGACAGGTGCATCTGGGTTCGAATCTCAGTTCTGCTGCTTAAAAGCTGCCTAGCACACCGGGCAAGTTCCTGGGCCTCTCTGAGGCTGCCTCCTCCTCTGGATACTGAGAAGGATTTAGCAAGTAACTCTTATGTGCCAGGTACAGTAGCAAGTGAGAAAAAGCAGTTGTGTCCCTGGGGGGAGAGAGAAAGCTGTTAATCAAATTACCACACGAATCCACATGACAGTGCTAACGGGGATGATAACGTACTCCTAAGGCTGTGTGGGGCTGTTGTGTGGGGAGTTTTGAAGCAGTGACTGAATCTGAGCAGAGACGCCTTCAAGAAACACCAGCTGTTACTGTTCCCGCCCCGCAGATGGCATCTCTGGAGTTGAAGAATATTTTATATTTGTTCAGAACTTTAAAGTTTTGAAACCATTTTCCACACACATTAGCTCATCCAGTCTTCCCAATAACCCTTGGGAGGTAGGTGCTCTGTTTTTCCCAATTTCTTGATGAGACGACTGAAGCGCAGAGACGTTCAGTGACTTGTTGAAAGGCTCCAGCGAGGAGGTCCAGGAGTCAAACTTCGGCACAAGTCCGCTAGGTTTTCATCCCTCCGCCATTCAAGGGAAGGGCTGGGAACCGCTCTGAGCCCCGGGACAGGAAGGGGTGGGTATGAGCGGGCTTCCTGGCCTCTCTCTCGGCTCGCGCGCCGGACTGTGCTCCGGGAAGGCCGTCCATCCGCTGCGTGACCGCCCCTCCCTCCCGGGCCCGCGTGCCGGGGCCGGCGGACTCCTGGGGGCGCCGGCCCGGGGCTGCGCGTCCTTCCCTCCAGCCCACGCTCGCACTTCCGAAGGGGCCCGGGCCGGCCTTCTCGGGCCGCGAGCCAGAGGCCGCCGGGCAGGCCGCCCAGGCCGATCACTCGCCCCCTTCTGGCCCCGGGCGCACCCGGCAGGCGGGCCGCTCGGGCTCCCGGGCGGGCGGCGGGGCTGGGGCGGGGGACGTGGAAACTGACAAACGAGCGGCCGAGCGGAAAGCGGGAGAAGGAGGTGCTGAGAAGGGACCGGCGGGCCGAAGTTCCCAACTGGAACTCGAGCGCGACGAGGGTCTCCACATGCCCAGCCCGCCCCGCAATTTGGCTGCTTAGCGGGGACTGTGGGCGGCTTCCCCGCCATACGCCCCACACCAGTCTAAGGTGTAAAACCGGGTCAGTTTAGACTCGGCCTCTGAGAGCAGACAGTCTCCCCCAGAACACACGCAACCCTAAAGCACGCGGCAGTCCCACAGCCTCCACGTCTGTAAAACAACGACAGTGAGGGGAACTCTCCAACTGGTAGCGCCGCGCGTGAAGGGTGGGTCCTTCAGCCATCCGGCGGACACCCGGCGCGCATTGTTAAACGTAGGTGTGTGGGTCTCCTTCCTGTGGCCTCTCCACCCACCACCACCAAAGGGAACGTAGAGTGGCCTCTTACCCTGCTCAGCAGGTAAGGTACAGTCCCTTTTGTTTGTACAGCGCTTGACAGTTTGTAAACCCTTCCTACACGTATTTCGTGTGAACAGTATGTGAGTCAAACTGCCTGGGTTTGATTCCCGCCTCAGCCATTCACTGGCTGGATGAACGTGGCCAACTTGCTTAACTTCTCTGTGCTTAGTTTCCTGGTCTATGTAATAGGGCTGACACTGGAACTCGCCTGGTTGGGTTATTTTGAGGATCAAGTGGCTAATCCGACTAGGGGGCGTGGTCCCTGCACCCCTGTTAGCAGTTATGATTGAGCCCCTGCTGTGTCTAACTCAGAGCCTCCTTCATAGATGAGCTTTCCAGGCCCCTCTCGGTGTCAGAGGGGGAAAGACGCTTAAAGCAGCACTTCTCAATTTATACGTGCACGCAGCTCCCGGGGCCATCTTCTTAGAAGCAGATTCTGCTTCAGTAGGTCTGGGGTGGGGCCTGACATCCTTCAAGTCTGACCAGCTCCTGCCGTGCTGCTGCCGCCGGAGCACCCTTTGAATAGCAAGGTCTTAGAGCAGTGGTTTGTAAACCTGACGCGCGTCAGAATCATCTGGAGGGCTTGTTAAAACACATCGTGGGGCCCCACTCCCAGAGCGTCTCATTCAGTAGGTCTGGGTGAGGCCCCAGCATTTGCTTTTCTAACAGTTCCCAGGTGATACTGATGTCGCTGAGGACAGAGAACCTCTGTTTCAGAGCATCTTGCCCCGCAAGCTTACAGCCACTAATAACATCCAGCTGCGGGGTAGAGACCATTAAACAGCCAAGGGCAGCTTCTTGTGCTTTGGGAATTAAATAAATTGGGGAGGGACCAGCCGGTGGTGTAGTGGTTAAGTTTGCATGCTCCACTTCAGCAGCCCGGGGTTTGCAGGTTCCAATCCCAGGCGTGGACCTACATACCACTCATCAAGCCATGCTGTGGCAGCATCCCACACACAAAATAGAGGAAAATGGGCACAGGTGTTAGCTCAGGGACAATCTTCCTCATAAAAAAAAAATTGGAGGGGCGCCTAAGTTTAGGAGCCAAAAAAACTACCCAATTCTCAGGGAGTTAAGACACTAGAAGGAATGATAAAGGGACAATGTGGATTCTTTCTTAGCATCCTTTAAAAATCAGACAGACAGGGAAAGGCTGCCGTGCTGCTTGAGGACAAAAGGGAACCGAGGCCCCTACGCTCACATCTTCCCATTTGGGGCCCTCTCTCCCCAGACAACCAGGAGAACCGAGCAAGAGTGGAGGGCGGCAGCAAGGCCCGCAAGGAGAGGACGGCCTTCACCAAGGAGCAGCTTCGGGAGCTGGAAGCCGAGTTCGCGCACCATAACTACCTGACCCGGCTCCGGAGATACGAGATCGCTGTGAACCTGGACCTCTCCGAGCGCCAGGTGTGGCCCAGGGGGTCCCCTCAATTCTGGCCAGCCCTTCTTTCCTCCGCTTTCTCATCCCCTTCCCTTCCCACCACCCCTCCCTGAATCTTCTCCCTCCACGCAGTCCAGTGGTTCCCAGCTGTGGCTGTACCTGAGAACCACCTTCGGAGATTTTAGTAACACTGATGTCTGGGCTCCACACCTAGAGATTGTTTTCATTGGTCCGGGATGGAGTCCAGGCTTCAGAACTTTTCAAAGGTCCCCCAGATGATTCTCATGTGCAGCCAGGGTTGGACCTTCTGATCTCATTATTCCCAAACTTGACTGTGCGTTGGAATTGCCTAGGTCTTTAAATGCAGATTTAAAATGCAGATTCCAGAGCTCCAGGGAGAGGTTTTGCTGTGATGAGTGAGACTGGGAATCTGCGTTTCTGATAAGTCCTCCAGGTGACTCGGACGTGCAGCTGGTTCCTGGGCGCACTCAGAGAAACTTCCTAGCCCTTTGTTTGGGGCTTTCCTTCAGAGCACTCCACCCACACCCATGCTCTGACGTGGAGTAAAATAATATGATAATAACAGCTGATAGCAGCTTGTAGTTGCTGAAGCACTCTGCCAGAGTGGGGATCTAGAATCCGAAGACTTCCATTCAAATCCTGCCTCTACCGCTTCCTAGCCCTGTGACCTTTGGGACGTATCTCCTAACCTCTCTGGGTCTCCACCTGTAAAACAGGGTCATAACCCCACCCTGCAGTAATGCAGACGCTCAGATGAGAGAATGTGCAGACCAGAGCTGTCTGAGCTGAAAGGTGCTTTGTAAATCTGCCTAAGGATGAGGCTGGTGATCCTCTGCTCCCAGACCCTTGGGTAATAGAAGCCAGAGGGAAGGGGTATTGCACAGGATGGGGGGGGGGGCGCATCTGAGAGGGGGTGGGGGCCCATGCAGAGTGACTTATAGAACCGTTCCCAGGTCTGTCGGCCTTTCTGCATCTGGAGACACAAGACAGGCCTCTGGGCAGATTGGTGTGTCCTCCTTTGGTCTCAATTCTTGGAGCCTTTGGAGGAGTGAGGGGGGGCAAGCAGAGATTCGAACTGAGGTCGCCGCAGCTGCACCCTGGCTAGCTTGAGCATCAATGTGGGAAGCTGGTCTCACCTGCATTGAAGTGACTGGGCTCCTTTGTTTCCTCCGTCAGGTCAAAGTGTGGTTCCAGAACCGAAGAATGAAGTGGAAGCGTGTGAAGGGGGGTCAGCCCATCTCCCCCCATGGGCAGGACCCCGAGGATGGGGACTCTGCAGCCTCTCCAAGTTCAGAGTGAGTCTCCATGGAAAATAAAGGACTGAGGACTGAGCCCCCTGCCCACCTCCCCTCCCCCAATCCCAGCTTCACCTTCTCCCACCCCAGGACAGCCTCCTTACATCTCCCAGTGACTCTTGGATATGAAGCTGCCCAGTGCTCCTGGGAGCCTTGAAGTTTCCCAGAAAGTTCTGTCCATCGTTGCTGTGTCTTAGCACCCCTTCCCCAGAGTCTTTGCTTCCCACGCTTCTCATGAAATCACACAGTGGCCTGACTGGACCCGAGTGAATCCGGAGAACAGCTCCAGCGACACCGCTTCTCAGGGTCTCTTGGCCACTACCCACACCTCCTCCTACCACCTTTCTCCTGCACCAGCCAGGCCTCTGCCAGGTCTGGACACCACCTGGCCCGCTGGGAGAGGAGCCTTGGGACCAGCTGGCGACTCGTGAAAATGCTCCAAAAGAAAGGAAGTGACTGAGACACACACACACCCTAGACCACCCTTCCTTTCCGGGCTCTATATCTGAGGCTTGCGGCGGCCTCGGTTCTCCTAAAACCCCAGGGGAAATCAGTGTGAGGAAGGTTGGGGACAGAAACTCAGCTGCTGCAAATCAGAAACAGTTCTTGTCTCCAAATTTGTTGGCTCAGTGGGCAAGTTTATGAGCAGTGGCTGGAAGAAGACAATCAGAAAAGCAGCCTGGTGTAGGTCTCTGTGGCCCACACGGGCCCGTTCACACTGGCTTGACTGGGTGGGGGAGGATGGACCCAGGAAAGCACCTTCTTCCTCAGGATCAATTCAGGGACACAACTGGGACTATTGAGCAGCACTCCAGAACAACAGAGCAGCTGTTCCTTTTCAATCCGCAATTTCTGAATTGAAAACCTATCCAGAGGCTCACATTGTTGAGTTGAGGGCTGGAGAGTGCCCCCTGTGTTCTGAGAATGGAGAGAGGATACTAGAGCCATGGAACCCTGAAGAGGAAGGTTCTCCTGCTGCAGTGTCCTGTGCTTTCAAAGGACTCTGACTGCAAACGGGGACAAGCAAGCAGTCCCTCCTTCTCCACCGGATGCATCTGAGCCCCTCCTATGTGTTTCACAAATGCTGATATTATGGGAGGAGCTGCTAAGTTTGTGTGTGTGGACTGCCCAGATCCTCTGGCGTGACACTCCAGGACTGATGGCCAAACAGCCTGGGGTGACTGAGACCTCGGGGAGACCCCCCTGCTGGCCTCAGTGCTCTGTCTCTCAGTACCAGCGGTGCTGCAGAGGAGGTCAGCAGGAGTTTGGAGCTCTTGTATGTAGATTTCAACATTCACGTGTAAAAAGGACCCCACCGCCCCATCCCGAAAGGACAAACGCCGTGGAAAATGATTGCCAAATAAGATGGCTGGTTAGAGCGTGTGTAACTTTTTCTAAAGCATACTTCATATGTTTTCTTAAGATTACATCAAATTAACCGTGCAAGGTCAAGTCACTTAGTAAGAAAACTCTCGGAGAAATAAAATCCATAAAAAAGCCAAGTTCCCAGGCTTTGTTCCTTGCAAAGCTGAGAACAACAGCTCTGTGTGCAATCCTCTGTTGCTCAAGTGATGATCAGCCAGTTTCTAGAAGCAACGAAAAAAGGGAAGAAATCATCTAGAATAAAGTATCCCCATTTAGGTTCTTCAAAATGTGGGGGTGCAAATGTAGTCATTGTCAAAAAAAGTCTTTCCTCCCATGCAGCTGCATTGTCTTCATTTCCCATTGTCAAATTTATCTTTCAGTTTTGCTAACCTATGGCTTATAGTCTGAGCTCTGTAAAGAAAAAAAAGATGAACTCTTTTGTTAATAAAGGAATCTTGACCGTAAAGTAATCGTGCCTAATTTTTAAATTCAAAGTTTGGAGAGTTTTGTTTTTCAGGATAAAACAATATACACCAATAGTAATAAAAATGACACAAGAAAAAATGTCCCCAATTCTGTCTTTTTAATTAAAAAAACTTGTCACACCAAGATGTTAACAATGGATAGAACAGAACTGGCTAGAGAGAGGGGAAGGAGGGAGCCAGGAGAGGAGAGCTAGCCAGGATGTGGCACCGAGGCAGTCTGGGCCTAGGGTGGGCAGGGACCAGAAATGACATCATGAGGTGCTGGTAGAGTAAAGCAGATCCACGAAAGTCAAGGTGCCAAAGGGAAGGCTTGGGCTCAAAGCCAAGAAAAAATGACACCCTCAGGCACTGCAACACTCCCTCCTATCTCGGCTCCTGTGGCTTCAAGGGACATCAACTTCTTCTGATTTTCGTTGTCTCCAGAACGTTCCTTCTCTGTCTGCCATGCAAGCCCGTTACTCAATGCTTTTGCCCTCACTGCTGGTTCCCAAGGTTTCCTCGTTCTGCCCTCTGCCTTTCCCCCTCTTCAGGCTCTCCCCAGATGATCCCACATACCTATATTTTTTTTTATTGCGGTAAAATATACATAACATAAAATTTTACCCATTTTTAAGTGTACGTTCTTTGGCATTAAGCACTTTCACATTGTGCAACCACTGGCACTGTCCGTCTCTAGAACTTTGTCATCTTCCCAAACTGAAACTCCGTGCCCATTAAACACGAACTCCCCCGCCCCCTCCCCTCCATCCACCTTCATTTACATAGTGTTTGTGTTGGGCGCTCTTAGAAGTGTTTGTGTTTTACACGTAAGAACTAGGTTAATTCTCTTAACAATCTTAACACGTAGTACTGCTCTTCCTGTCTTACAGATGAGGTAACCAAATCAGAGAGAAGTTGAGTAAGCCCCTAAGATTTTATAGCCAATTAGTGGTAGAATGTATGATTGGGCCCAATTACTTTCTTCCCTCTCCACTAGGGGAATTTGCTCCCTGACCACTGCCACATGCTGGACCTCCCGTGGTATCCTTCCCACCTCATTGACTTCAGGCTTGTCCATGTGACCTGCTTTGGCCAATGGAATGTGAGCGAAAGTGCCAGGTGCCCTGTCTATGCAGAAGTTTTAGAGTCATCGTGTGGCTCTGCTATTGTGCTTTTCCCTGCACAAGGCTGAGATGGAGGTTCCACCACTGGCCTGGGTTCAAGAATGAGAAAGACGTGGAGCAAAGCCAAAGCTGACCCACAAGCTTCACGTATGCCAGTGAGGATATAAAAGTGTGTTGTGTAGGCCACTGGGATTTGGGGGTCATTTGTCACTGCTGTACCATCTTGTGGAACTGACTACTCCAGTGATGACACTGGGATTTGGATCCTGGCATTCTGGCACCAGGCCCACACTCCCCTACCCGGATCTGGGAGCTTAAGTTTTCGTACTCCTCTGTCTACTGCCCTTTGCCATCTGATGACTACAGGCCCCTCAAACTCAAAATAGCTGAAAGGGAGTCTCTGTTCCCCCAGTTAGGCTGGCTCCTCTGCTTGCATTCGGAATCGTCTATTTCAGTTGGCAACACAACAACCTACCCATTCACTCATAGCAGAAACCTGGGACATCTCCTTGGTACTAACCTCTTCGCTTTGCAGAACCAATCAGTCACCTAGTCCTGCCCCTTTCACTTCCTGTGTAGCTATTTCGCATATCCACTGCATTCTTTGTCTTCCCCCAGCATTGCCTTTGTTCAGGCTGTCAACGGCTTTCACTGGAATTAGAGTCTCGGATAGCTCTCCCTCCCTCTGAGCTGAAGCTCTTCAAAGTCCATCCTCTAGAACAATCATGCACACACAGAAATCCAATCTTGTCACCCCCAATTTGAAACCTATCAAGGGCTTACCATCATCTACAAAATGAAGTCCAAAACCCTTCACAGGCCTCCACGGGCCCCATGCTCTGGCCCCTGCCTACCCCTTCAACCTCGTCCCACCACTGCCTGCCAAAAACTCCATGCTCCAGCAATACCAAGCCATTCCCCCTTCCGTATACACCGCCATGTGATTTCTCTCCTACATTCCTTCGCTCCTTCTCTCTGTTTGGAATGCTCTCCCAGACCTGGACCCCCAACTTACCCATTCCAGGAGCACTTACAGGAACAACTTGAAAGAAACACAGAGGAAGTTTTAACATGTAAATACGGCCCAACTAATTTTCAACAGTAGGCCAATGCCTGACATCAGGGAGCAACATTAGCCAATTTCTAAAATCAACAGAAAAAAAAGCTCTCTCAATATGAGAATTTTAATCTCCCCAATAGACACAGTTAATAAGTCCATTGAGGAGAGTCTGATCATGAAATTGAAGGTGCACACACATATCACCCAAGTGTTCTCTGGTTTCTTTTGAACGCTCCCTCCACTCCTCCCACCCTTCAGCCTTGGCGTTTGATCGACCAGTGCTGGGTGAACAGTAGCTGGGACCAGCTGCTCCCCAAGTTGGTAAAAATCCTCAGCTTTCTTTTGGTTGCAAAGCTGTGCCAGGGAATCAAGCCCACCCACTGGCGACTCCCTGATATGAACCAGTCACTTTAACCAGAGATGGTGGCTTTGTAGGAATCCAGACAACCAAGAATTCCCGGACAGTAACTTTTCAGTAATGGATTCCTCCATCCTTGAGAGAACATCAAGGACGAGCAAGTGTGTGGCCGCCCTTTGGAGAGAGGCAGAAAGATGAAAGAGAGATGAAGCAAGTAGAGAACCCATTTCCAAATGAAAAGGCCTGGGGGCGCTCAGGGCTTCAGAAATCTGCCCACCTGGCTAGGCCAGGCCCTGGGATGGATGCGTGTATTTCTGACAGCCCCTATTCGAAGAAGAGAACTGATGTCAGGCAGGAGTCCATTCTTTCCTGTTTAGACCCCAAAGCACCATGGTTCTAGGAGAACCTGTGTTAGGTGGCTTTCTTTCCTTGTATTGAGTGGAAAAGTTTTCCATTAAGAAATAGGTATTCTCCAGCCAGCCCGGGGGCCTGTATCAGCTAATCCCTTACAGTTACCAATGCAGGATTGCCAATGGAGTCCTCTCTTGGCCACCACAGCACTGGGCTCTCACCATGTTCCTTCCCTCACTGGTTGCACCTTCTCAGTCCCATTTGCTGCAAACCCTGAATAGACACTTTCAAAATATCTCAAATCTATGCCCTTCTCTAATGCCACCACCACCCCCAGCCACTGCTATCCTTCTATCCCTGTCTTTCCATCTTGTGTGGGTTCCTTTATGGCCCTCACCACAATTTATCATTCTTTTATTTGTTGTTTGCTTATTCATTTGTGGTCTGCTTTCCAAGCTGGAAGGAAGAAAAGGGGATGTGTGTCTCTGACCATTTTATTCCCAGCTACTAGCATGATGCCTGCACCTCATAAATGCTCAATAGGTGTTTATTGTATGGATGGACAGATGGATGGATGGATAGAGGGATGGATGGATGGACAGATGGATGGATAAATGGATGGATGGATAAATGGGTAAATGGATGGGTGCATGGATAGATGGATGGATGGATGGACAGATGGATGGATAAATGGATGGATGGATGGATGGGTAGACGGGAGAATTGTTAAATTAGTGGTATCGCCTGGCTTCTCAGCTCCCAAGTGCCGGTTGCTGGCCATGTGGACCGTGTAGGGGAAGCTCTGGCCCAGAAGCTGGTTAGACTGGCTGGCTTGATGCAGTCCAGGCCTTTAGAGTCCAACAGCACTGGTAGGCCATGCCCTTGCCCAGAACAGGGGCACTAGACACTCACCCTGTTTCTGTGGCCCAGGGAAACTGTCTCTGATTCTGGCCACTGGACTGCCTGCCTGGTGGGACCATGCTGTCCTCAGCTCGTTCTCCTTTAATATTCTCTGCATTGCAGGAAGAGAAATCCCTTACTCCTCATCACCTTCCCTCCCCCAGCTCCTGCCACACACACACATGCACATACACACATGCACACACACACACTGTCACCCTTGAGCCCTGTCAGAAGTCTGAATGAGCCTCTCCCCTTTGACCTGCAGTTGCAAAGAAACAGCATCCAGGGCCTGACCACTGACAACAGCGAGACTCAGAGGCACGCCTGATAAGAGGCTTGTGAGCAGCTCTAGTGTGTCTCTGAGGGTGATGCTTAATAGCTTAAAGGTGACATCAGGGTCGGGACTAATATCCGATTGAACAGAAAGAGACATGACCTAACTCGTCTCTCACCATGGGCCTGGCTGCAAGAGCTTCTCTTTCTTTATTAATTTCCTTACTGGAGCTGCTGGCTCAGGACTGCAGCCTGTCCCCGGAGCTGGGGCCCATGGCTGGGCTTAACTCCAGCATTATTGGGAAGGGAGCAGGCTCAGCCGGTCTGAGAGCCCCTGTGAAGGGCAGCTACCATCGAGTCTGTGCTCAGCGTGGCCAGAGCCTGACAATTTGCTCTGCCATCCAGCAGGTTTACCATGCTTTGAGAAAAGCCAGTAGGGCAAATTCAGAGTCTAAAGAATTGCTCGCAGTACAGAAGGGAGCTTGCTGCAGCCTTCCCCCAAGCTTCAGGCTTCCCCAGTGCCTGGAAAGGATGGTTTTACTTGTGTTTTTGAAAATGATTTAAAACCAGTTTTCCAGAAACACAAATCCTGTCTAAAGCACCCAGCACACCTGGCTAGAGAGCTGCAGGCCTGTGTCTGAGCCGGCCTCCTGCCTGTTGGGACCACACTCTCCTCAAGTTGTTCCACTTTGCATTGCAGTGGGAGAAATCCCTTACCCCTTACCACTCTCCCTCCTCCAGCTCCCACCACACACATGCGCACACACACACACACACACACACGGGCTTTGGAGACTGACAGACTAAGGGTCCAACACAGGCTCTCCCATGAATTGGCTGTGCGGCTTTCATCAAGTCACTTAACTTCTCTGAGCCCAGTGGTCTACAGAAGTTGTGGTGCGCAGAAACATTTGTTGAAAAATGCTTGCACAAGGTAGAGGTCATATTTTACTCACAGGCTGATGGGAGGATTAGATTCATTCATTCATTCCACAAAAATATTTCTTGAGTGCCAACTATGTGTTAAGTCCTGGGCATGTCCCCTGGACAATGGGGTGAGGTGTGCAGTGTACCTGGTACAGCGCCTGGCTCAGAGCGGGCCCTCACTAGGGGCAGATCCTCTCTCTCCCCGACAGACACACACACCCTCCCCATGTTCCAGACAGAGTTGCTTCTCCTACAGGAAAGCTGCAACCCAATGACAACCAAAGCACAGAACGAGGGGGAGGCCTGAGTTTACTATCTACTCTCCTACTCATTTGCAATGCGACTTTAGGCAAGCCACTTACCCTCTCTGGACCAATTTCCTGACTCTCTAAAAACAGAGCATTTTAATATCGTGCTCTGCCTTGAGTACAAAAGATAAACAGACACTATGGGCAACAAGCTTTCAAAGCACCCAGCTGCCCGGATAAGAAGCTCTGCTGAGAAGCAGCAGGGGATAGAGATGAAGGTCAAGGGCTTGGAGGATGCTCGGTCCAGATTTCCTCCTGGTGTGTTGGCCCAGAGCGGAACCCCCATCTGTTTCCACACTGTGGCCACGCACAACAGCCCAAGTGCACCTGAGACAGCAACTCAGCTTTAAAAGCGGCCCCGCCACCAACACAAACATACTCCATGGGAGGCATTGCTTGGACCTTGACCCAGTGGCCTGGGACTGGGGAGGAACGGCCTCTTTGGAGGTGTCCCTGGGAGGGACCCAGAAAGTGGAGGCCCGGGGCACTGCTTGACAGCATTCTCCTAGGAAGACTTGCAGTGGCTCTCGGCCCCACAGCCCTCTCTCGCCCGCCCACTCTCCCTTCCTGCTGTCTTCCCTCGACACTGCCCCCCAGAAGCCCACTCTTCCTTCCCAGAATGTCCAACCTGTGAAAGACCCAAGGCAGGAAAAACCAGGCACAGCGGCCTCTTCCCAGCAGCGTGCCCTGCCTGCAAGTCCCCCAAGGAGGGGAGACCGAGGGCTGAAGGCTGTGTTCCTCCGGGGACAGGAGGGGAGGCCCAGTGCCCTTCAAATGCCTTTTCATCCTCAACCACTCCCCCTGAAATGGTTTCCTCACCCAGCTCTTCCCTGAAAGACCTGAGGAGAAGCTATTCCAGAGCCCGGGGGCCTGTGAAGACTGCTGGGAGGGTGGGGGGCGCTGGGGCGTCCGAGGCCTGCAAAGTCAGGGGAACCCCTCAACCAGGACCAGGCTCTTTCTGCTCAAGAATTTGTGGCCCTTCTGGGGGCTGCGGCGCAGGATGCAGAGCCTTCATCCCCCAAATCCCTTCCATGCGTCCCCGACGGATCTCTGCGGAGCAGATGCCAGGGGTGGGGAGGAGGACACAATGCCCCTCTTTGTTGGGGGGATCTGGGCCGGCAGTCAGCGGAGGAAATTAGACAGCGCTCCTGACAGCAGGCTCTGTCTGGGGTGTCTGTGAAATATGGGCCAGAGGGGCTCCTTCCCGGGACCAGTGCGCGGCTGCCGCCCACCCCCACCCCTGCTTTGGGCCAAGAGGACACTGCCTGTTCAGAGAGAAATGATATACGACACCCAACTTCCTTCCCTCCTCCCCCGAGGGGCTTAAGGGAGCTCTAGGGGCTGGAGGGAGCCACAGTTGCTCCTGGGAGGTGTGAATGTCCGTGCGTGTGCATACACACTCGTGCATGAGTGTGTGTAGGTGTGAACATGTGTATGGGTGCATGAGTGTGTGCATTGTGTGTATGTTTTCTGTGTGTGTCTATTCACTCCAAAGCCATAGGAGAGAACTCAAAATGCTAGCCCCCCCAAAAAAACCCAAACAAACAAAATGCTGGTCCAGATGGCTCCGTCTTTTAGCCTGCCTGGCTTTGCCTAGACCGGGATGAGGGTCCTTAGGACCCGGGGCCTGAACACAACTATTTAGAGAGTCATGCTGAGAAGGGACGGGGAGGCAGCTTACAGAGCCCCTGCCCTCTGATGTCACCCTCCAAGGAGCCACCCACATGGAGGAACTGTTTTCAAGATGAGCACAGCTCCTGCCTCACGGAGGCTCCAGGGAGGCTCCCAGTCCAGCCACAGCCTGCAGAGCCTCCAGTGGCCCCTGAGCCATTTGTCTTCAAGGGAGGAAATGGGAGGATGTTCCCACCCACCCACCTCCTTTGTGGCCAGCCAGGCCTCCACATCTGGGCCACAGCTGGCCACAAAGCTGCCCTCACAGGCCTTTTCTGTCCAAATGACAAGAAGACAGAGAGCTGTTAGGGAAAAGCTCCCCCACTCCTCAGCCGGCAGGGATCCATAAAAGACGGGCCTCAGTTTCTTCATCTGTAAACTAGGGCCAAGAGCAAGGACAGCCCTGCCTTCTGAAAGGTCTGCAGGAACAGGAACAGGAAGTGTGGAAATATTCAGTCAACTTGAAAGGGCTGTCCAAGGTTGGTGACTAGCATTCATCCAACATATATCTGCCAGGCATGTGCTACAGGTGACACGGGATGGGCATGAGAGAGGAAGAAAAACGGTGAGGATGCCTTTACCAGTGAGCCAGTGGAGGCTTTTCACTGTTGCTGCCTGTGAGGTGGAGGGAGATCTCACGCCCATTATGCAGAGGAGGAAACAGAAGTTGGAGGAACTCGTCCAAGGTCACACTCCTACTCTGTGTTGGAAAGGATGGCACCTTGCTTTTCAGCATTTGGGCTGTTGCGTGGCACTCATTATAGAGCCCTCTCGGGCGAGCCAGGCTGGTCAACGAAACTGGGCATGAGCTGAGATGGGGAATGGAATTGGTGTAAACTCACATGCGGTGGAGGCTTGGGCTCAAGTTCATTACTCTCATGTCTCAGCCAGTTTCTGAGATTTGAGCACTTGTCTTCCTCTTCCCTGTCTGCCAAGGAGTCAAGTCTTTGGAGCAAGCTTCCATGCTTTGTCTGCTCTGCCATTCTGCCTCCCCTGTCCTCAAGGAGCCTGGGGCCTCACCCAGGAAGAAGGAGATGGCCAAGTGACACAGGAAGGCGTTATATAGCGGAAAGAATCTGGCCTTTAGAGTCAAACTGATCTGGTCCGAATCCTGACTCCACCTCTTCCTGGTGTGGGCACTCAGTCAAGCCAAGTTTTCTAAGCCTCAGTTTCCTCATCTGAAATGAGACTCCTCTCTGGCTCTGAGCTGCTATGAAGATTAAACGAGTTGACATGCGTGAAAGAGCCCAGCCCAGGGCCTGGGTGTAGTCAGTGCTCAGGGGGAGTGGATTGCCTTTCTCTTCCCCAAGGAAGAAGTGAGATGTGAGAGCCAAGACTAGTGAGTCCAGGGGAGGATGAGGTGAGACCTCATTGGCTCTGGCAACCAAGAAAAGGCCGGAGAAAAGGAGGGAGGATTCAGTGAGCCAGGTCTGGAAAAGACAGCAGAGAAGACTTCTGACAAATGGGCCGTGAGTCACTGGGAGAAGCAGAAAACGTGTGTTTCCTGCCTGTTAGAGGAATCCTATGAGCAAACGCCACCATGAGCAGAGCTGACAGGATCTTGGAGACCATCTCATGCAGCTCCTTTAACTCATGGGGAAACTGAGGCCCAAAGAGAAGGAACTAGTTCAAAGTCATACAAGGCATTCATGACAGACTCCTGACTCCCTCCAGTGCTCAGTTCACTTCCCCGGAGGCCTGGGTGGGGCCTGGGGGATCACCTGCTCCCGTCAGTTAGAGGTCAGGAGAGGGACAGGAGGGAAGGCGGGACCAGAGACAGCAGCCAAAGCCTGGGCTCCCACCCTTCTGTCCAGGGCCTGATGTCCTCTCAACTGGTCAGATCTGCCAGCGGAAGCTGGCTGGCTGGCCCTAGAGGACCCTATCTGTCTAGACTGCTTGCTGGCCCATCCCGCAAAGAAACTCTACTCCAGGGGGGCTGGGGTGGGCAGGATGGCCTCGGAGGTCCCCGACAGCTCCGGAAGTCTGCACACAGAGTCTCTGGAAGACTGAGAGGTGTTGTCTCTGCAGAAAAGCTGTCGGACATTTCTCTGTGACGGTGACACAAACCATTCCTTCCTCCATAATCACCGTCGCTGCGGCGCTGGCTCAGGGCAGACAGCCTGCCGCGCACGGGCTTTATTTTCAAATCCCTCTTGCTTTTTTTTATATCCCTGTGAATGCTTGAACGCCCAGGCAGAGGAAAGCTCTCAAATCTGTCCTTGAGTGTGCTGCTGGTGATGTGATGGCCCAGACGGGACCCTCCGAGCTCTGCGGCAGGAACAAACCCCCTGCTGATGTAATTTAAAAGAATAACCTCCCAATTTTCTCATCTCCCTTTGCTGGATACACCTTATCAAATGACAAGAGAAGCCAATGTTTGGTTAAATGGTTCATAGGTTAATACTCAACAGATGGGAGATTTTTTTTCTTTTCTTTTTCCCCCTTCCAGGAGATCTGGTCTGCTCCTCTTGCTGGATATATGAGGCTGGGGGGACCCAGGGGCATTCTTCCCATCATGCCCTTCGAGGGAGCCCATTTCCCCCTGGCCGCCGTGGGCCCTCAGGCTCTCAAGCTGTGTCCACAGCCTCCCCAGGATCTCACCGTGGGGCAGGGCAAGCCAGGGCTGGCTGCACGCGGGAAGGCGGAACTGTCTATCCTGCAAGGTACCAAGGTGAGCATGGGGCAGGAAACAGACACATTTCCCTACCATCATGGGAATGCCCTTCTCTTGGTTTAAAAAATAAAAGTCCAGGGTGGGTGGAAGCAGGGGTGGGAGAACACTTCCTTCTGCACCTGGTTCTGCCACAGGCCTGCTGGGGACTGTTGGCAAGTCTCAGGCCCTCTCTGAACCCCAGTGTACCGTCTACATAATGGGAAAAAAAGCTCCTTTTTCTTCCCAGCTTCACTGAAGTGGTGGGAGGATGAAAGGAGCACCTGTTTGGGGCCACGTTCTCCCAGAAGCGGACCCTGGAACAAGGCTTTGAGGGCAAACTGTTTATTTGGGAGGTGAGGCCAGGAAATGCCAGCAGGGAAGTGGGGACTGAGGCAGGGAAAGGAAGCAGGTCAGCAAAGGGTGTGTCACAGCGTGTCACCCACTATGGGCAGTTGGGGACAATTGCACAGGGGACGCTGGGAAACCACATGGGATGTGCGGTCCCATGTGGCACCACTGGCCACGCGTGGCTATTGAGCACTTGGAATGTGTCTAGTCTGACTCGAGATGCGCCGTGTGAAATGCGCACCAATTCAAAGACTGAGGACAAAAACAGAATGCCTACTATCTCCTTAATAATTTGTTTTCCTGTGTCCACATTGAAATGATAATTTTTTAGATATATGGGGTTCAACAAAGTATACTATTAAGGTTAATTTCACCAGTTTAGTTTTACTTTTTTTTAACGTGGCTACTGAAAAATTTAGAATTACCTGTGGCTCAACTTCCATTGGCCAGAGCTAATACAGAACACGCATTATCCCACACGAACTCCAATTTGGAGCTCTGTTTCTAAAAATAGTAATAAATCTAATAATAAGGATGTTAAAATGTCCAGCAAGATGACTACAGTTAACACTGTTGTATGGTATATTCAAACGTTGCTAAGAGACCAGATTCTAAAAGTTCTCATCACAAGGGAAAAACATTTTTTTCTTTTTCTTTTTCTATTTATGTGAGATGATGGACATTAACTAAACTTATTGTGGTAATCATTTCACAATATATGTCAGTCAAGTTATTATGCTGTACACCTTAAACTTACACAGTGCTGTACGTCATTACATCTCAATTCAACTGAAAGAAAAAAAGGATGTTAACATTCATGGACTGCTCCCTCCGGCCCAGGTGCTGCTCATCGTTTCATTTAATCCTCACAGTAACACCACGAAGGAGCGCTAAGTATTATCCCCATCCGTAAAATGGGTAAATCCGTAAAAACAGGGTGACTAGGCATGGGAACGTGGCAAACAAGGCGCAGAGCTGGGCGTCAAAGCCAGGTCTGTGAGACCCCAGCTCTGGACAGCTGGACTCATCCACCTCCACACAGAGCTCCCCAAGCTACGGGGTGACGGGGCCGCTGAGGCTCTTCCCCTCCTTCAGACAAGGCGCTGGGGTACCTTCAAGAGCCCAGGATTCTGAAAGCATCACATTCGTGCTCCACCACCCCGGTGATTTTCCATGGAGACATGACCAGACCCAGAGACATGGGATCTGAAAGAAAAGAGGCAAGTGTTAATAGAAAGCAGGCTGTGGGCAACAAAAATGATCAGAGAAATGCAAAGTCCTTCCCTCTGCCTGACTTCCCTTAGCTGAGGCTGGCGGGTGGTCTCCGGGGGTGGGTGTGTGGTCACCAACGGATACGTCAGTTGCCGTCTCAGGGCTAATCTTAACTCCCACCATGTTCCAGGAGTAAGGTCAAAGCCAGTGGAGCTGTGAGGTGCTGCAGATCAGTAGTTGGCCCGGGAGTCACGAGATCTCCGGCTAGCCAACTTTATCTCTGTGGCCTTGAGCCAGGAACCTCAACTTTCTGGCCGCCTCTTACATCAACTCTAAAATCAGAGCTGCTCTCTGTAGCCCCATGAGTCTGTAAGGATGACCTCCACAAGGTCCTTCCTCATTCCTTCCTCCTCCTCTCCCTCCTCCACTTCCTCCTCCTCTTCCTCCTCTCCTTCCTTGGGATAGCAGCCCCCAATCCAGGACTTCAAAGGACATGTAATGGGAGGTCTGTTCCCAAGCCCCTCGCCCCATCTCCACATTCTCCATAGCGCATCCTCAGGGCCCACCCACAGACTCAGGAAGTCGGAGGCAGAAAGCCCTTAGATATCACCTTCACAGAGGAGGAAATACAGGCCCAAACGTGGCCAGGGCCTCACACAGCACAGTGGCCAGGCAGAGACCAACCAGTCCTTCAGTCCTTGGCTCTCAGTTTAGCTGTTGTAATCCCCCTATTGAACTGATCAATGATCAAGCGGCCACTATCCTGCCTGAAGACGGAAAGTCATCAAGACCTCCCCTCCCGATTCCTTTTAAGCCAAATCAATACACTTCCATAAAACACCTACTATGTGCCAGATTTTGGCCTCTGAAGATGAACACAGCCCAGACCCTGCCCTCAGAGGCTTCCCTTCTACTGGGGAAGGAGACACCAGGCAGACACCTGTAAGACAAGTGACAGCAGGCGCAGGAGAACAGCTGTGGTGTTGGAGTTGAAACACCTGGCTTCCAGTCCTGGGTCCACCATCTACCTTTGCAGGGGGCGTAGCTCTCCAACCACACACTTCAGTGTGGGAGGAGGAAAGCTTTATTTTCTGTAACTCAGCTCAGGGTCTATTTTCAGGCCTGATCCTGACAGGCTGCAGAGAACTTTAACCTCACTGTTTCCATTTTCTTCCCCTTGTTCCCCCGGTTTGTGCCACGGAGCCAACCTCTGACCCAGGGAAAGGGAGCATGTGGACTCCAAGGGCTGTGTCGTCCCGGGGACCTGCTGGGTGCCCACTCTCTCAGCCTACTGTGCCCGAGGCAGGCTGGGGCCCTGGAATTTCTCATCCGTGTGTCCACAGGGTGGCTGGTCCACCTTCAACAGCCAGCCTGCTTCCCGGCACAGCCTCTGGCACCTGCCACACTGTCAGGAAGTTGTTTAAAAAACAAACAAACACTCATTTGTTTATAATGGTGTTGTGATTGGAGAGGAGAAATTCTTATTTTTGGAAATGTATGCTCAAGCATTTTGGGATGAGTTGTCATGGTGCTTGTAATTCTTTCAAACGGCTGAAATAGTTCAGCAGTTTCCTATACAGTTAAACAGATACTCACCATAAGATCTGGCAATCACACTCCACTTTCTACTCTAGCTTTCTACCCTAGAGAAGTGAAATGTTACGTTCACATGAAAAGCTTACACAATGTTTATAGCAGCTCCGTTCAGGATTGCCAAAAACTGAAAACAACCCAAATACCTTCGGGAGGTGAATGAATAAACCAACTGTGGTACATCCACACGGTGGACTACTATTCAGCAATAAAAAGGAAAAAGCTAGTGATTCGCTCAACCATTTGGAATAAATCTCAAAGGTATTATGCCAAGTGCAAGGAGCCAATTTCAAAAGGTTACATACAGCATGGTTCCATTGATACGACATTCTCAAAAAGATAAAGCCATAGGGATGGAGAACAGATCGGTGGTTGCCAGAGGTTATCAATGGGGTTTGGGTATGTCTGTGAAGGGGTGACGCTAGGGGTTCTTGAAAAGTTGTATCTAGATTGTGGTGACACAAATCTATACATGTGTTAAAATTCATAGAACTGGGGGCTGGCCCCGTGACTGAGTGGTTAAGTTCGTGCACTCCGCTGCAGACGGCCCAGTGTTTTGTTGGTTCGAATCCTGGGCGCGGACATGGCACTGCTCATCAGACCACGCTGAGGCAGCATCCCACATGCCACAACTGGAAGGACCCACAATGAAGAATATACAACTATGTACGGGGGGCTTTGGGGAGAAAAATGAAAAAAAATAAAAAAATCTAAAAGAAAAAAAATCATAGAACTGTACACCAAAAGAACCAGATTTAATGTATGATTTTTTAAAAATCTACCTACCTAGGGAGAGAGAATGAGAGAAATGAAATAAACATGGCAAAATGTGGACAGTTGCTGGGTCCAAGTGGTAGGATACATACCATACTAGTCTTTCTGGTTTTCTGTACATTTGACATTTTTCATAATACAGAGGCAGAGAAGGAGGAGGAGCCCCTCGGAAGGGCCACCTGGCTCTGTCTGTCCCTCAGAGGCACCGGTTCCCCCTCCCCTGGGAGCACGGAGAGCCAGCCATTCTGCCAGTAACCCATAGGCATGGTCTCTCACCTTCACGTCCGTGGCCCTCCAGAACTGACAAGGTGCTTTCCAGATCAGCCCCCCACCAGGTTGCTCTGTGTTTGACCAGAATCTTCTGGAGCACGCTGCAGGAGAAACTGCGCATATCTGGCCTCTCATTTGCTACATGTTCATTCGGAAGAGCAAAGAGCAAACGGATCACTTCAGGGCCCCTGCTTGGTGGTGGTGCTCCCTCTGGACTCCCTCGCCTCCTACTTGGTGGCCCTCCTCTGGGCTCCCCTTCCACGGCACACACGCATCCCCACGGCATGTCTCACATCTCAAGGTCACTGCCTCTGGAGCAGGAAGAAAACAGCCTTGTTCCATGAGAGGGACTGCCATCTGAGTGTCTGAGCGCGCTAGCAGGGGACAGGGCCTCCCAGTGTGCTCTGGGGCCCGCCTCCCTCAGAATCATCAGGTGCTGATTAAAAGGCAGCTTCCTAGACCCCACCCTGGACCCGTCTAAACCAGAGATTCTGGGATTGAGGCCCAGGAGTCAGCACTGGAACCAAGCTCCCTACACGGGAATCTAAGAACCACTGGCCCAGGAGAGCAGTTCAATTGCTCTACCGGCCAGAAATGCCTTCTAAGGGGCCAATTAGGCCAGGAAAGAAGGGCTTCCCCTCCCTCCTCCCTAAGTCCGACCCAGGGCGTAGCCCGCATCAGAGGTCAGAAAACTTTCCTGTAAAGGGCCCAATAGCAAATACTTTAGACTTGCAGGCCACAGGGTATCCAGCACAACTGCTCAACTCTGCCAACCCAGCATGGAAAACAGCACCGGACAATGTGTAAATGAATGGGTGTGGCTATGCGCCAATAAAGCTGTATTTGTGGACACAAATGTAAATTTCACGTACTTTTCATGTCATGAAATATTATTCTTCTTTTGACTTTTTAAAAACCACTTAAAAATGTAAGAACCATTCCTAATAGAGACAGGAAATAGATTAGTGATTGCTTGGGACTCGGGGTGTTGGGGGGGCGGTGACTGTGAAAGGGTATGAGGTTTCTTTTTGGTGTGATGGAAATATTCTAAAATTGACTAGTGATGGCTGCACACCTCCTTGAATATACTAAAAACCGTTGAAACGTACACTTTAGATGAGTGAGTTACATGGTACGTGAATGATATCTCAACAAAGCTGTTCAGAGCATATATTCTTAGCTCACAGACTGTGCACTAACAGACAGCAGGCTGGATTTGGCTCCCGGTGTACCCTGCTGACCCCTGGCCTAGATAGGAAGCGTTCAGCCTAACAAGATTTTAATGCTCTGCATAATAAAGAAACTCTGCAGGGTGGGGGAGGGAGGCGGAGAGGAGATGGCAGGAAAGGTCCACAGGGGACAACTTGAAGTTGGACCAACGCCTGTGTTGAGAGCTGGCGAGCGAGGCCCGGAAGGGCAGGTGAATGGGGTTGCACCCTATGGTCCTCGGGTCAAATCCCACCGACCACCTGTTTCTGGAAGGCTTGTGAGCTACAAATGGTTTTTACAGACGATCATTTGCAATCAATTTGATGATAGGGAACACTAATTTTGAACACCACTTAAGCAAAATGTTATACCCCCTCAAAATAATTCCATTCTCCTCTTTACGAGACCTGTTTACAAAGAAATTTACTCAATTACTATTACGCTCTAATTTTATTAA
Source organism: Equus asinus (assembly GCF_041296235.1). Classification (NCBI taxonomy): domain Eukaryota; kingdom Metazoa; phylum Chordata; class Mammalia; order Perissodactyla; family Equidae; genus Equus; species Equus asinus. The sequence goes on along the minus strand of NC_091802.1, from coordinate 42,570,658 downwards.
TAAAAACTTTGCGGAAATATGCTTTCCCTGTTGTTATAGAAGTATACAGAATATGCTTGATTTTGCCTCTCGGTCCACAAAGCCTAAAATGTTTACCGTTTGGCCCTTTACCAAAAAAGTTTGCTGATCCCTGGTCTAGCGATGGAAGATTTTCAATTTCAAGTGGCTTCCTGTCTGGAAACCCCATAGCGCCTCACACCTAGAGTAAAGTGTGCAAAACACCGCCCCCACCCCCGTGCTGGTGGAGCTCTGGGTGACCAGCAGTGGGTTGGAGGAAGCCCCAGGCAGAACTGGGCAGGCTCAGGGAGACAGAGCCAGGGAGAGCTGAGAGGGAAGGCGCACAGAGGACTAAATGACTCAGGAGCCCACAGGGACAGTGCGCTTGCCCTGAATATTCCAGAGGGTGGTGGTGCTGGAGAGAGGAAGGGAAAGGGTTAGAGCCTTCTGTTACCTGAGTGGGGCCATATGGGAGCAGACAGGTGATTACTTCCCACCAGCAGGTCAGCCCCCGAGGGAGGGAACAGTGTCTTATTCGTCTGCGTTCCCACGGCATGCCCAGCCTGGCACATAGTGGGTATTTAATAAACATTTGATGGACAAATGAATGAATGAATGAATGGACTTAGTTGACCTGAGTAAAGAGGTTGCTTGGACTAACCTCTGAGATGTGTTCCTGCGCTGGCAAGTTAGAACAGCCTTGCCCAAGCTATGACCCTCAAGATGTTAAAAGGTGAGAAAAAAATGTTTCAAGGATAAGTATGTTTATAAAATGCTGCCTAGTGAATCCCTTTCCTGGAGAGTCTCAATATTCACTGTACATCAGCTTATTAAAGTCCCTGAGAAGTCCTGCACCACCTGCTGTTCAGAGTACGAGAGGGATCTGGGACTGTTTCTCAGATTTCCAACCAATCTGCCTTAGTTTAGCACCTACCCATCTCCCCAGAGGTTCCAGAGGTCCCCAATGCCACTGTTCCCGAAATACAGAACTCAGGCGGTGGAAAGCAGGCTGATGTACGACAAGCTTTCTTCCGTTGTTCCTGGTTTCCTTGTTCCTATGGGTTTATGCCTTAAAAAAAAATCTGTTGTTTTAGTGGGATTTTGGTTTGGGAGGGAGCAAAAGTTGACACGTGCACATTCATCTGCCATCTTTAAACAGAAGAAAAGAAGGACTCTGCCCGAGGTAGTGTCAGGCAGCAGGAAAGGCAGGGGAAGGCAGATGAGAGACGGGGCAAGGGGCTAGGGTGTAGCTGTGCCAGGGCCTGGGAAAGTGAACTTGTGAAAACATGGAGGATGTCTCTCCCTCAAGGGGCCCAGTGGGTGGGAGATAAGTGGATGATTTCTTTTGTTAAGTTTAAGTGGACATTATAGAGGCCAGCACAGCGGACTATAGCAGCCCCTGTGAGAAGTGTCGGCCCAGCCAGAGTGCGTGTGCGTGTGCGTGTGCGTGTGAAAGTTCCTGGAGGAGTGAGAGCAGCAGAAGCAACATTTCAGAGGCAAGGACAGCACCACAAGGAGTGCCAAGAGGACACCGTGACAACCGCGTTGGAGAGGAGGCAGGGAGAGGACAGGAGGGCCTTGAGCGCCACATGGCAGCTTGGGCTTTATCCTATGGGTGATGCAGAGCCGCTGAGGGGCACTTGGTGGCTCATTTGGGCAGCTGGGTGGAGGACGAGCCCGAGGCGGACAGCACTGGAGTCTGGGAGACCACTTAGGCAGCTGTTGCAAAATCCGGTGAGAAATGATGAGACTTGCACTCAGGCAGTGAGCGGACTCGTGATGGATCGCTGGGGACAGAGTCAAGGAGGTGAAATCAGTGGCATGTGGTCTGGGGTGGAGAGAAGGGGCGGGTGGCCTCATGGAAGTCTCCCAGGTTTCCAGCCCTTGTTGGCTGCTGGGGGAGGGGATGGATTACCCCTTCCAGCTCCCCTCCCTCCTGCCCAAAGCCCGGATGACCCCCCCAGACCATGAAGAGAGTGTTGGCTCCCTCTCTGCCCCACCTTCCCTCCTCCAACTGTTTGCCTGGAGTCCCCCGGGAAGAGAGAGAGAAGGAGATGAAATCATGGAACAAAGAGGATTAGAGCCGCATTTCTTCCCTTCTCTACAATGGAAAACTCTAAGTTTGTCGGGAGAGGGGAGCCTTTAGGGGGGAAAGGGGGAGCTTGATGAGGTTATGGTTTTGAAATAGGAGCTGTCGGGAACTGCCAATCTGACCAGCGACAAGGTTCTCATTTTTCTTTCTTCTAAGTAGGCGTTCTTCTTGGTTGACCCCAGTTTGGAGCCTCTTCTGCTGGAGTGAGTCTGTCCTTTGTATTCCCAGCCCACTTGTGTCCCTTTCCACCTGGCTGACCACTTGCCTGGGCACCCACAGAGGAGCAAGCTGCCACCTCCTAAAGGAGAGGGGGCTCCCCGTGGCAGGAAGTGGGTCCAGGGAGTAGGAAGAGCCAGATGAGGGGTTGGAGGGTTTGATTTCATGTCCGAGTTCTGCCACTTCCCAGCTATGCAGACTCGGACAAGTGCCTTGACCGCCCTGAGCCTCAGAGTCTTCATTAGTTAGTGAAAATGATCAGACCCAGCTCATAGGATTACTGTGACCGCTAAACAAGATCGAGTCCGTGGGGGGATAAGAGGCACACTGGAAACCAGGCCCAGCCCTAACCATTGCAGGGCCTGGAGCAAGAGTACAGAGGAAGGCTCACCTGCATGAGTCTAAATACCTAAGAGCTAAAAATCAAGTTTAACAAACTCTGAAATGAAATGTTTTATCCTCCAACTTGACAAATATTCTCTCATAACAACGTGGAAGGCGAGGTCTGAATTCAGAGCTCCTGGACTCCCCGGAGTTCAACAGGGAACACACGGCATGGGGGCCCCGGCCTCCAGCCCTCACGCCCACAGCCCACGCCCTACTCTCTTCCCACCACCAGCTCCATGTGCACAGCAAGGGCTTCGTGCAGACGCAGGAGGATGGCCCAGCCCTAACGTCTAACCCGCAGACACACACACGCATGAGTACACACACACCACAAACAGCTGTGGACCTAGAGGACACACACTGGGGGCATCTAGGGAGGCTGGATGCGGGGAAGAAGCCCATGCAGATCCTGCAAGAAGACTTGGAAATGCCCGGGTCCCAGGTATGCCCAGCATGGTATAGAGGCAGGGTGTGGCCCTAGGTGGGCACATCCCCTTGGCCCCACACACTGCTCACCCCGTGGAGAGGGGCATGGTGGAAGGAAGCTGATCTAAGGTGGTAGGTACTGCTCTAAACTCTAAAGTGACAATGAGTAGGAACGATTATGACTGTCTCCTCAAGGTTTTGGTATTTCTTTCTTCACTCTCTCTGATTCTCCACTCCTCTCTTTTCTATTTTCCTTGCGAAGAACTTAGGGATAATTTACACACCAGCTGGTTAGAGAAGTGGGAGAGTAGCTGCCTTTGGGGACAGATGAACCAGGATGCCAGGAACTCTTGGGTGAGGTCCAAGGCCTCTTCAGGCCTCGGTGCTGCTAAGCATCTTTCTTCCCACATCTCTGGAAGACTTAGAGGCTTGTAATTTATTGTCTGAAAACAGAGAATCCTTAGAGCCTTAGACAAGAGCGTGGCCAAAAACCTGGGGGAGAAAAATCCTCCGAGCGCTCACCAAGCACAATGAAAAATGTAGTGCTGGACGAGGATATTTGGAGACACAGTGACACCCATCTGGACAGGAGATCCAGGCCCAAGGCCGAGCTCGCAGCCTTCCTGTCCCAAGCCCCCACAGGTGAGGTGGCAGACTCAGGCCCTGGTGAGTCCGGAGTAGAGAGGAAGCGGCCACAGGGAGCAATGCAAAGAGGGCTGGAATCTGGATGGAGAACTAAGAACCAGGTGCCTGGGCCTGGCTGGAGGCGGGCTGAGAATTCTGGGGAAGAAGAACATGGACTCCGAGACTCCGGACCTACAACCAGCTTTACTAATTCCAGCTACCAGCTACCTGAGCTCAGGCCACCCTTTCCCTCTCTGAGCCTCAATTTCCTCATCTGTAAAGTGGGAATCATGGCGTTTTCCTCAGAGAATGGTGGTAAGGATTTACTTAGGTGAAGCTGGAGATATGCTTAGTACTTTGCCTGGAATGGGGAAAAGGGTCAGGAAATGTTAACCATGAGATTGGTACTATGATCGCGGTGCCTGGAAAATGTCAGTCAGATGCTAGTTGAATTTGTGTGACCTTCAGCAGATCATGTCCCATTTATGGGCGTTGGTTTCCTCGTCTGAAGAATTTCTTTTATTCTCTAGAAATATTTCACTGTCAATACCCAGAGTTTCCTGGACTCAAATAATAGCTAACACTTGCAGAGCACTCCTGGGGGCCAGGCGCTGTCCAGAGCACTTCACATGTATGATGTCATTTCATCCTCATGATCCCCTGTAAGGGGCCTTCGATTCCCCATTTGGCAGATAAGGAACCCAGGACACAGGAGGCTTAGGGAATTGGCCCCATGTCATCCAGCAAGACCCAGGAGGCTGACTCTCCTAGGTCTGTCCTCCTGATGTCTAATCTACGGTCCTTCCCTGTCCAGATGGGGGCTGTGCCTCTGCCGGAGCCACCAGGCCATGCGTTTCCACTTAACCTACTCATCAGTCCAGCCAGCTCACTAGTTTGGCTGATGGTCCCCATACCAAACTAGTTATGGGGCCAAATTAGTCATTTTGGCCCTTGAGTCAAAGATCCTGCCTCAATGTGTTTACTTTCTGACAGTGGCACATCCCTCTGCCTCTGGGTTTGAAAGAATCAGTGGTAGGAAACACTGATTTTGAAAGTGGCCATTCCTGAGATCATTTACATCTTAACCGAGGGCGTTGACCCATCTTGTCTCATGAGTACTCGCCATCACAAAGCGAGATACTCAGGTCTGGGGATTGTTACCCCATTTCATAGATGAGGAAACGCAGCCGAGGGCAGAGGGGTGCAGTTAGTTGCCTGGGCTCTCACAGTCTGCTGGCAGTGGAGGCAAAGGTGAGCTTTGAACCTGGGTGTCCCGATGCACCATCCTGCTTGTATCCTGCCACCTGGACCATCCCACTGGTAAGACCCTCGGAGGGGCTTGGAGCCTCAGTCACTGGGGCATCACAGCAAAAGGTGGGAATGGCTGCAGACCACTTAGCTGGGCCTCTCCCGTTTGCTCTGCCTTTTGGCAGTGATGCGCAAGGCTACATTAAGCGTTCTTTTCCGAGTTGTTTGTGGGCAGGAGAAGCCTGGAAATTGCAAGGAACAGAGGCACCTGGTTCCCCCGGGACAATTTTAGAGTCCGTCTCCTCACCTTGTTTATTTGTAAAATGGGAACACAGACACAACTGGTGTATGTTTTACATTAAACCAAATAGGAGCTTGTGGCATTTCTGTCTGCACTTGAGACATGTTTATACTGCTGGGTCCATTATGAATCTGTTTAATATCCTCCAAATTCTCCGAGTCCTTCCATCCCTGCAGCCAGGAAGTGGGTAATGTGCGCATAGGGAAGAAATTTCCAGGCGTTCAGACCTTTAGGTAAATGAGGACTCTTTTTTTTTAAAGGGTAAAAAAAAGTCTGGTGCAGAAAAATTAAATTCTTCCTGTTCAAAATGGTTTTTCCAATGATCCTTTCCTTGTGGGAAATTGGTTAGGTCCTAGAGAGATGCCGAGGAAGGCCCCACCTCTGAGAGCCCGTAACCCATGCTTGTGGGAACAGTGTCCCTTTGCCCTGGAGAGCCTGGGATGGGGACACGGAGGTGAGTGACACTCCAGGGCTGAGAAAGACTTCTGGAATCTGTAGCCAGGAGCTCAAGGTCACCTGAGGGCTGCCTTGCCTGCTGGGGGCTCCTGGGAAGTCAGCATCAGACTAATCCGGCCGGATTGGGAACAGGCTTCCCACAGGACTGCTGGCAGGAGCAGCTCCCTGCTTGTTGGCAGAACAGAGAGGTATTATTTTAGGGAGAAAAATTAGATTCTTGTTATTGCTTTATTCCTCCTGCAAAAATGTTGGTGTGTCCCAGCCAGGGCCAAGATGAGAGGTGAGTCGGTGCCAACAGGAGGGTGAGCTCATCGCATGTGGGGATATGAGGTGTTTCCAGCAAGGCACAGGGTGGAAAAAAAGCTCCATGCTCGGAATTCCAAATCCCTTGTCAGAGCAGAACACTTTGGCCCTCCCATCACCTCCCTCTGCCATCAGCTAGTCTTCTGTCACCTTCCTTCTCCATCATCCCACTCCTCCATTGTCTGAGCCCACTCCCACTTGATTCCTCTGTCTTCTTGCATCTCTGACCAAACACTCCCCCTCCACCCCTTGAGTGTCTGTGTGTGTTCTTGTCGGGAGACCTTATGAAGGGAAGAGCCCGGGCTTTGGAATCTAGGAGACCTCAGTTCAAAACCCAGCCCCCACCACTTACTGGCCGTGTGGCATTGGACAAGGGCCTTCACCTCTCTGAGCCTCTGCTGTCTTGCCTGTTACCATGTTATCTTGCAGCTAGATGGGAAAGTAAATGGGAAAATACCTAGGGCACAGCAGATGCCCATTTAGTACTTCCTTCCTGTGGAAGCAGAGGATATTGTATAGTGAAGGAATCGTGAGACTTTGAGGTTTATGAATGTTAAATTCCCACAGGACTCCGGGAGCTATGGGGTCACAGGTTACTAGCTGTAATTATCATCAGAGTCTGGCATGGCCTGGGGTTGACACAGTCACTCTGAACTGAACCCAGAATTAAGAAGAGGGGTTCCAGGGAGCCAGAGGGAACTTCCCTGGTCTAAACCAAGAAAGAAACAATCTTGCCAGGAGCCCTGGCCAGAGAGGGCAGGAAAAAAGATGATGCTGGTTAGATAGAAGCAGCCTGAGAGTTGGGGAGCAAGAAACTCCATGAAGGAGCCACGAAGTTATACCAGTTGAAAATTCTGAAAGGTGAGGGTGAAGATGTGGAGGCCCACGGAATGAGTCACCTGTGATGGGACCCAGAGCTCTAACTGGCATTTTGGCTGCCTCAGGCAAGGGCCCGTAACACACCCTCAAGCCAAGTTTGATTTTCCACCTATGAATAACGAGAAGGTTGTTATTAACAATGGGCCTCTGGAAACTTCTTGTGGAAGAGCCAAATCCCTTTGTTTCTGTGTCACCCGAAGGAGCACATCTGCTATCAGTATGTAAATTTTGCAACATTTAAAATTTTATCACTTTCTGGAATTATCTCTTTAAATTTCCTATCCTCTAAATTTCCAGCTCCTTGGGCAAAATCCCAGTGGGCCCGCCCTGCTCATGGCTGTGGTCGAGTACCTCTGCGATAGAAACCAGATTGGTTTCTGCTTCGCTTCCTGGACTTTATTTCTACTTTAACTTGTCTTTGTAGTTCATGAAACCTTTTTTTTAAATCCATCCTGTCTCAGTTTTGCTAAGGAAAATCAGAAAAAGGATTCGAATACACACTTTGGTGAATGAGGGACAATGGGTAGACCAGAATCCTTTAAGGGCTGGAGTGGGGGTGGCAACGGGACAGCAAGCAAGTGACCTCGTGTGAGTTGAGGTACAAGCTAAGAGGATGGAACAAACAAAAATAAGGCACAAGAGGGAATGTCATTTTTCTCTCATGCTATGGACCAGGGCTAGGCAGGTAACCAGGGCAAACTCCAAGAGCTTGCTGGACACCCAGATTCCCTCTGTTATGTTGGCTTGTCCTTCCTTAGGGTCTTGTCATCCAGGTGACCCCACATTCCAGCCTGAGGAAAGAGGAGAGAGGAAGGAGGGCAGGCAATTTCCTCATAAGCTGTCATTAGAAGGTGCCTGTAGGGCCAGCCCTATGGCCAAGTGGTTAAGTTCATGCACTCTGCTTCGGTGGCCCAGGGTTTTACCCAGTTGGATCCTGGGCACGGACATAGCACCACTCATCAGGCCATGCTGAGGCAGCATCCCACATGCCACAACTAAAAGGACCCACGACTAATAAATATGCAACTATGTACTGGGGGGATTTAGGGAGAAAAAGAAGATTGGCAACAGTTGTTAGCTCAGGTGCCAATCTTTAAAGAAAAAGCAGGTGCCTGTAGCTTTTCTGCTTCATCCCATTGGCCACAGCTTAATCACATGGCCACATCTAGCTGCAAAGGAGGCTGGGACATGTGGCCCCCAGTGGGCACCATGTGCCCAACTAAAACCTGGGGTGCCCTATTTCTAAAAAGAAGAAAGAAGCAAAGGATAATGGGGGGCAATTGTCATTTTCTGCCCTAAACCCCAAGAGGAAAGTGATATTGTGGTCACAAGCAGAACTCTGGGACCAACAGGCAATCTTCTAGAGATACTCACTGAAGGAACAAAGCAGGGTGGGCTTTATTTTAAGTGGGGCTGGGCTTTGTTTTTTGTTTGTTTTTTGAGGAAGATTAGCCCTGAGATAACTACTGCCAGTCCTGCTCTTTTTGCTGAGGAAGCCTGGCCCTGAGTTAACATCCATACCCATCTTCTTCTACTTTATATGTGGGACACCTACCACAGCTTGGTGTGCCAAGCGGTGCCATGTCCGCACCCGGGATCCGAACCCTGGGCTGGCAAGAAGCGGAACGTGGGAACTTAACCGCTTCGCCACTGGGCTGGCCCCTGGGCTTTGTTATAAGGGAGGCTGTGGTAGATTGCTATCAGCTCTTTCTTCTCACCTACCTTGTGACCTTGAGGCAGGAGAGTGGGCAGAATATATTTCTCCACCCCAGTCATGTTGGGCTTGGCCATATGACCCGTTTTGGCCAACAGGATGTGAGCAGAAGTGATGGTGCTCTAGTTCCAAGCCAAAGCTTGAAGGGGTGCCGTATGTTTCCACCTCTGCCATTCACCACAAGAGGGGCATGTCTCAAACAGCAGCTTGCACTAGGAGATGAAGAAACGCGTGGAGCAGACCTGAGTCTAAGCCTGGAGCCAGGTACCGTTGAGCCCAGCAAAGCCAGCCAACCCACGGACTCCTGAGCTGGGAAATATATGAACACTGGCTGTTTGGGGATGGTCTGTTATAAAGGATTATTGCCGACAAACTGACTAGTGCAGAGGCTATGGCACCCTCTAATCCCTGATCCTGTCCCCTTCCTGCCTCCTACCCACACTTCTTCAGTTCCTTAACTCGTTTAATCAACAGTCATTTACAGGACTCCTGTCATGTGCCAGGCATGGTCCAAGTGCTGGGGCTACAGAAACTTTAAGGCACTTCCAGTCTAAGGAGAAGGAGAGATGTTTGAATCAATGATGACGCTACAACATAGTATGACACTGTGATTGATAACAAGAAATATATATTTGGGGGCTGGCCCCGTGGCTGAGTGGTCAAGTTTGCACACTCTGCTTCGGTGGCCCAGGGTTTCGCCAGTTCGAATCCTGGGCGAGGACATGGCACTGCTCGTCAAGCCATGCTGAGGCGGCGTCCCACATGCCACAACTAGAAGGACCCACAACTAAAAATACACAACTATGTACTGGAGGGCTTTGGGGAGAAAAAGGAAAAAAAATAAAATCTTAAAAAAACAAAGAAATATATATTTGGTCTTTGTCCCCTTCCTGGCACAGAGCTCCTAAAACCCTTGGAATTTGCTAAGTGATGAGAGTGATAAATATGTATTTTGTTATGTTAATGAGGTGACTTTTGGAAAGCCTCTGGGTCACCTAAGAATGGAGGCTGGTCACCGGAGGAACAACCATGTCATTGGAGGGTTGGAACTTCCTGCCCCACCTCCCTGACCTCTGGGGATGGGGGAGGGGATGGAGCTTGAGTTCAATTGCCAACGGTCAATGATTTAATTAATTTCACCTATGTAGTGAAGCCTCACTAATAACCCAGAAGGACAGGGTTCAGAGAGATTCCAGGTTGGTGAACACGTGGAAGTGCTGGAAGAGTGGAGCATCTGGAGAGAGCATGCAAGCTCCTCTCTCCTTCCCGCATACCTTGCCCTATGCATCTCTTCCATCTGGCTGTTCCTGAGTTATATGCTTTTACAATAAACCAGTAATCTAGTAAGTAAAATGTTTCTCTAATTCTTGTGAGCCGCTCTTGAAAATTAATCGAACCTCAGGAGGGATCATTGGACGCTCTCATCTATAGCCAGTTGGTCAAAAGCACAGGTGACAACCTGGGCTTGGAATTAGCATCTGAAGTGGGAGGGTTGGGGGTGTTCTTGTAGGACTGAGCCCTTAACCTATGGGATCTGACGCTATCTCCAGGTAGATAGTGTCAGAACTGAGTTAAATTTGTGGGACACCTGGTCAGTGTCCATGGAGAACTGAGTTGTTTAGTGGTATGGAAAAAACCCACACAGATCGTCCGGGTGAGTACTGTAGTCAGGGTCTGTGCAAGCTGCTGCGTGAGGAGGAAGCTCAGCACAGGGCTCTGCAGGACGGGAGAAGCAGACCAGCTCTCCTCTGCTTCCTCTCGCTCCCAGCCCCCACCCGCAGCCCTCCTAGCCCTCCAGCCAGAAACTTGAGGCCGGGTCCAGAGCACGTGCTTGCCTCCAGGAAGGGCTACAGAAACAGCTGCGAATCGCAGGCCAGGCCGTTACTGCTCTTGCACAAACACCACCAACACTTTCTGGGCACTCTCCAGGTGCTCCAGTGCCAGAGAGGAAAGGCACATGCCCTGTCATCAAGTCCATCAGTCCCCTGGGGATGACACTCAGCAACAAGTGGTAATAACAATCAGACACAACTTAAAAGTGCATCTGTGCCTCTGGGCAAATAACTTACCCACTTGGAACCTCAATTTCCCCATCTTCAAAATAACATCCATCTCTCAGGGTTTGGGGACGAGCTGATGGGAGCACATATGCAGCATGTCTGGTACAGAGCATGTAAGCCAGCAATCAATAGGAGGCATTCTTTGCTAACTTACTGTGTAAGGCAAGGGGTAAAACCATACGGAGGGAACATAGTCGTCGTGGGGTGGTGGAAAGTGTTCAGGATTGAAGTCCAGCTCTGCCCCTTGCTCCTTGTGTAAACTTGGGCCAAGTGTCTGCCCAGCTCACTGGTAACTGTGAGAGACAGGTGGAGTAATGTGACTTGCAGGGCAGATGTTGGTTCTTCTCATTACTGGACTTTTAGGATGTTGCCGATCAGTGTCACTACCATATCAATGGACACATTCTTTCCTATAGCGTTTTTCTTCTTTTGAATTATTTCCTTGGGACAAATTCAAAATCCTTTCTCCAACGCTTTCTGCAGTTGTCAGATCCAAAAAAAGCAGGGAGCAGTAAATCCCACAGCAGCTGGGGCCCAGGACCATGTCGTGGCAGCTCCCCTGCTAGGAGCTGCCTGCAGTGGGTGACCTGGAGCTGCTCATTCTAGCTGAGGCCCCTGTGCCAGAGGTGACCTCATCAGGAAGGACAGTCCTCAGCAGTGGAGACGGGAGGGGTGGGGGTAGCAGGACATTTTTAGTCTCTTGGGATTGCTACCTCATCCTGAGGGGAAGGAAAACCGGCACAAATGCAGAAGGCAGGCTTGCCCAGTAGACCTTTGAGAACAGTCCAGAAAATTCCCAGGGGAGTGTATGTATGACACCTCAGAGATGAGTTAGAGGGGGCTGAGTGTTAGGGTTGGAGCCTCAGCCTTGAAATCTGCTGCAGGAGAGGAAGAGCGTGAATGAGTGTGGAGAAAGAAAGTAAAGGCCGGAGAGAGGCCGCGTCCAAGATGGGGGGCTTCAGGGGATCCCGAACCCCAGAATCTTATGCAATGTTGTGCGTGTATGATCCAGATGTCAGCTAAGACACCCGATGCTTTGAGTTCCAATACAGTCAGCACCTACCCCATCCCACGTGCACCCCCCAGCCCCTCCAGGGGTTCCGGGATCTGGCTAACAACTTTCCTGGTTATCACTGGCTCCACCGTCTCCCAAATTAGTTCAGTTTGTGGATCATCTCACCAACCCTGCTGGTTCTACTCTGGATTGACTGGGATGTGGAAGTCAGCCCCTCTCCGTGACTTCAACACACACGCAAAATCACTCACACCCAAGTATGTTGCAGACTAAAGGTTCAAGGACCAGCAAGGCAAAGTGGACATTCGTTTCATTTTGATGTTATTATATTTGTATGTGTGTTATGTGTTTTTTATCTGCCCAATGTCCCTTCACCATCTGATAAAAAGGGAGAACTGCTTTTCCCCAATTCTGTGTTTTTGGAAGTGTTGCCATATACAGCATCCCAGGCCACCAGCCGTGAAGGTGAGCACCTGACCCAGGCCTAGCCCATCCAATTAAGTGCACCATCCCCCAGAAACTGGGGTGGCAGAGCTGGTGTGAGGTAGGCCTGAGCCATTTCCCAACTGTATGCAAGAGGCCTCTCTACAGGAAAGAGAATGAAGCCAAAACCAAAAGAAGCCAAGCCAAGAGACACGAGAGAGAAGGGCGGCATCTTCGTGTGTATGGATCCACTTGAACCAAGGTGAGCACTGCCCCACGTGGACAGCACCCCCTGGAGTTGTGCAACTCATGAGAATTTGGCTCCACTGTCAACTTCCCAATTAGGGGAGCCAACATAGTCCATGTTCCCTGATTTCTTTCTTAAGAAATCTGAGTTGAGGTTTAGGCACTTGCTACCAAAAGGCTGAACGTGGCCAGTGTTTCCATCTACTCTACCTTGCTGGTCCTCAAACCTCTAGGCAAGTCTGCAACTCTTTTTTGGTATTGAAGTCATGGGGAGGGGCTGATTTCCATGTCTGTCCATCTGTCCATCCATCCATCAGTCTGGGTCAACCCAGAGCAGAAGGAGGGAAATACCTGCAGGGTATGAGATGATCCCAGACTGGACAGAGCAAGTCAGTCGTCCCTCTGTTCTGCTTCCACCTTTCAGAGCCTGCCCTGGATCTATAGCCCCATAGGGTAATTTTCCAAAAGAAGGCATTTTCTTTCCCCAAAACGAATCCGGATGCTAAAATAATTATATTTTCATTGTATGTGTGTATTTTTTTCTATGTGTATTTTTCTGGAGAGAGGATTGGTAGCTTTCATTCAATTTGCAAAGAGTTCCATGACTAAGAAAACAAGATAGAAAAAAAGAAGGTGACAAGAGTGGGAAGGGAGAGAGGTCCCCACATAATAGAGCAGGAGAGAGACCCACGCTGCTGGATGGAAGCTGGAGTCAGAGCTGCAGGGCAGATCGCACAATGTTCTGAGGACAGAAGAGTCCTCAGAGGTTTTCAAACATCCTCATCCTTTTGTTTAAACACAATCTTACAAGAAAACCCAATCTGTGAAACAGACAAAAAGAGGCAGTGAGGGGGAGGGGAAGCCTTGAACTTTGAAGGCCCCAGAGAGGCCTTGAGGAAGGTTCTGTGAAATCCTTCAGACTCCTCAATGTACACTTTGCAAAATCTCTGATCTAGCCTAACTGACTCATTTTACAGATGGGAAAACTGAGGCCCACAAAGAAGTGAGTTGCTCAAGTTGTCCAGCTAGTTGTGACATCACTTGACCTAGACTGCAAGACTCCCAGGCTCTAGTGGCCAGGTCTTTGCTCTTCTCTCTGCCTGGGAAAATGTGAAAACCACACTTTCTGCCCCAAAAGTTCAAGGTACTCAGTCCCTCCCACAGCCCACAAGCAAGGGTCTGCAGCCAGTCCCCTCAAACGCCCCCTACTCCAGTCCCATGGCCCTCCTGGCCTTTCTGGGCAGGACACTGGGGACCTCCTTCATCCAGGAGAGAGTTGTGGAGGAGGGGCCGGAAGCCGCCTCCTCACTCAGCTGGCAGCGCTTGTCCAGGCTGCGTGTCATCTATCAGGCCTGAGGAGGAGCCAGCATGAACCTGGGGCCTCAGGAGCAAGATGTGCTCGGGGCAGAGTCCCAAGACATCTCACTTTACAAGGATGAAATTTCACGACTTGTGTATTTTAATTAAATTTTTATTTTTATTGAATTTTAGCTAAAGTTCCCCCACTCCTGCAGCTCACTTATTGTTATTAAAAACCATGACAAGATGAGAACAAAAAAATGCTGTCCGAGTGACGAAAATGAGGCCACATTTTAGAAAAGATCTGACCGCGTTGTACACTTGAAACCCACTCCCAGCCTTCGGATGCTCATTCCGCCCCCGTGACTTCACAGATCAGATTCTAAGTCTGTGGCTTATTGCTTTCTGAGCCTCCTGGGGCTTATAGGATTATTCTGGATTTAATCCTTTAATAATTTTTCCTCCCTCCTGGCTGAGGCCTGGTTTTCCAACTGAAATCGGCCTGGGTGAAACAGCTTGCTCCCTGCCCTCATGGACTCCCCTCTCAGACGGCTGTCCTCCATTACTGTCGGAAAGTTAAGGAGATCTCTGGAAAGCTGGCCACTTCCAGGACTTACAAAGAGAAAGCTGAAGGTGCCCATTCTGAAGTTCTGGTGGAGAGGGGGAGGCAGCCGCACAAGGCCTATGCCTGAAGCCTTGCATCCGTTATCCTCTTTCTTCCTTACCACAGCCTTGGAAGTGAGGGTCATCATCCCCATTTTACAGAAGAAGAAACTGAGGCTCAATGACAACAAATAACTTGCTCAAGTTGACACAGGTGGTAAGAAGCAGAACCGGGCTTTGAACTCTGTTCTGCTGATCTTGGGGATCTCTGCTCTCTGAGCCACACTGGCTGCTGGACACTAACCCCCTCTACCCCAACCGATTGTCCCTTTTAGCTGCTAAGGTGGCTAGACAGGGACACCCTCAGAATGGGGAGTGGAGGGAGGAGACCCCTTGCTCAGCCAAAGCAGCCCTCGCAGTGAAGGGGTGAGCGATGCCCCAAGCTGGTCCCCCTCACCAACACATTCTCAGGAGGAGCAGGTGCACCCAGCTCATGACCCTACTGAGCAGCCACTGAAAACCAGGCAGCCGAACAGAGGCCGAGGAACGGATGAGACTGCCCATCTGGGGCAGGAACCAAACCCATTTGAACCAACATAACAGGCCGTGATGGTGCTGCCCCGTGGGAGCCCAGGGGAGCCAATGAGCCTCTGACCCGCACAGGTGGCCACCTTCGGACACGGCCCTGAATGGCTGAGTTGGATGTTGACCAGCAAAGAAGGAACGAGGGGAGCGCTGAGAAGGGGCGACAGCACGAGCAAAAGTGTGATGGTCTGAAAGAAGTGGTGCGTTCGAGAGACCACGGAAAACACAGTTCTAGGTGTGGAAGAGGAAGGGGGAGCTGCAGAGATGACTGAGGTACAGGATGCGTCCTCACAACTTGGGGCAGGGGGCAGATCTCGCCAGACTGTGTGGCTGGAGCATAAGGTGGCAGGAAGGGTAACCGATATTCAGACGTAGCTCAAAGGGAGGGACAGAGTCTGTAGTATCCCCTCCTCATCTGGCCTTCCCAGGTCTCAGAGGGAGAGAATCAAGTTGAAATCCTGACTCCATTCCTCCTTCTGGCCTCTCTGGCTGGCAGCTGAATCAGCAGCTTCCTGTTTCTGGCTTTCTGGGAAGCCTGCGGGGAAAGGGGGCTGCACTTATTCACGTTGATTGGGGTGATACCCACTTGTGACCCCGAGAGCCCCAGTAAGCAGCCCACCTGCCCAGCAGCCCCCCTCTAGAGAACAGCAGCCAGGTCCTTAAAGAGCAGGCTCTGTCTGCCACCCTCCTCTCTTAGCTGAGCTGTGCAGCCAGTGAGTGGGTTCTCTATTCACGGTTCATTCAATCAACAAACCTGTGGTGGGCAACTTCACTGTGCCATGCAGGCTGCTAAGCATTGGGCTATAGAGATGAAAGAGACAGTCCCGGCCCTCCCCTCCGCAGAAGGAAAGGGCAAACAATCAGGTCGCTGCAACCCAGCGGGGTAAGTTCTATCAATGGAGGTGCTCACAAGGGGCTTTAGCAGCACCAGCGTCACCAGAAATGTAAATTTACAGGTCCTGCTCCAGCCCTACTGACACAGAAACTGGGGTCGGCCTAGCAATCTGTATTTCAACAAATCCTCCCGGTGATTCTGAGATTTGGGGATATGCGGGTGGACCCTGTGCAGTAAGGAGTCCAGCCGGAGCCATGCAGGATAGTTACCCTCAGGGGCCTGGAAGCCCCCCACCTCGCCCACGAAACTCCTCTGGTTAACCAAAACGGCATGACCTCATGTGTTATGGCTGCAAAGGCGCGGGGGAGGCCAAATCCGGTGTTTGTATTGAAATTAATTGGGGGCTCCGTGGATGATGGAGGCTTTGAGGAATGCACGGGCCTCCGATGTGCTCCCGCGAACAATGGTGTCACTTACGACCACCGCGGCCCCCAGTGGCTCACATCTGCACGTCCACAGCCCTCCTCGATGAAATCATAATCATAGACAGATACAAATATTTAAAACCCAAAGCAGATACCTACAGGGACTGGCGATGGGGAGGGCCCGGGCGGTACCCCAGAGCTATTTTTAGCCTAGGAAAGGAGCCCCCATTTTACCAGGGTAGCCACTTGTCAATCAGGAAAATCCCACCGCTCACCCTTAGCCCTGATTTATGGTGATTCAGAGGGGAGATGCTGCCAGGAACAGGGCTGGGGCCAGGAAAATTTCATCTGTCTGGAATCCGACAGGAAAAAAGAGGCCTGGAAATTTCAGAGGAAGCTGGGATCTGTGCCGTTACAGCGCCTCTGTTTGTGCTCGCTCAGCTGGCTCCTGTTAGCGAGTTAAGGGTCCACTGAGGAAAAGCGTCAGGCCAGGTTTTTCCATCACTCCAGAACCTTGAGCTTGATCCCCAGGCAGCGGCTGCTCCTGCGACCTCCGACCCCGAACAACGGGAGCGTTCGCCAGGTTTCCCCTGGGCCCCCAGCCTTGGGCCGCATCTTAAATCAACATCTTTGTTTTTTCTCTTTTCTCTTACAAAAAAAAAATAATAATAGCAAAGTCATTCTATCTTTTTTGTTGTTTGTTTAATCAGACTTTTAGCACACTCAAGAAGCAGGGTTCAATATGACTGCTAATTAATTCGATTTAGTTTTCATTTCCTCCCCTGGAGTGGCCCAGCTCTCCCCAAGTGAGCTTTTCATTTGTCCTCCCTGGCGCTGGGGCACCAGGAGCCCCTAATTTCCACATCTGATGCTATGAGCTCTAAAATGAAGCCAGGGATTAGGCTCTGCTCAAAATCATGCTGCGCAGCAAATCCTAGAAGGGCAGACAAGATTATGTCCTCTCTATTCATGCATTCCTTCATTGACTCAGAGCCTATCTGTGCCAGGCCCCGTACTGGGGGCTTAGGGATGGGGCAGGGAGCATACAAAATGGGGATGACCAGCCCTCGAGGAGCTCACAGTTTGGGGTGGGGGGGGGACACAGTAAATAAATAACTACAGTGCAGAGGGAAAAGTGGGATAACCGAGATAAGCAGAGGAGAAGATCATTGGGCTGGTTCAGAAGGTAGAGGAGAGGGGACAAGGCCTCTAAGGGGAAGGGACCATGTGTGCAAAGGCAGAGAAGCAGGAAAGAAAGGGCTCCTACACACCCCCACACCCCGCGGAGTCTGGTGTGCCTGGAGCAGAGACGGGATCCAAGGGCTGAGCTGGCCCAGGAAGGGTTTGTTTAGGGCATTGGGACTTATGACAAGGGCACTGGAGAGTTCAGCTGCGGAACGCTGAGGCCAGTGTGCACTTTGTCCAGTTGACCCCGGTGGCTGTGGAAGCTGAGATGCAGAGGGGTGAGGCTGGCAGCAGGAGGACCAGTCGGAAGAGAGACAGGGCAGTGGGGATGGAGGCTAGGGCAGGGTTTAAAAGACATTTAGAATCCCGATTCTGTTACCCCGGTGGCTGGCAGATGGGAGCTGTTCCACAAGCAAACACCAGTGGGCGAGAGGAGACCCAACTTCTTAAAGAACCCAAAGCAAAACCACATGCCACAATCTCGAAAGGACAGCAAGTGTCCAGGCCCTCAGCTACTTCATACCGGCTGCTTGGGGCTATAGTCAGCCAGGGACCCAGGGGAAGTGAGCCTCCAGGGCCTGGCACTGACCTACGGCTGCCCATCTTGGGACCCAGGTTTCCAGTACACTGTGGGAAAGCCCTGAGTGACCGGTGAGGCACTTGCCTGGGGCACAAAATGTAAGGGGGCACCCCAAAACTCAGAAATCAAGATAGATAATATTTTAATGCAGTTTTTTTGGGGGGGGGCTTTTTCCCCTTTTTTCTCCCAAAGCCCCCCGGTACATAGTTGCACATTTTCAGTTGTGGGTCCTTCTAGTTGTGGCATGTGGGATGCCACCTCAGCACGGCCTGATGAGCAGTGCCATGTCCACGCCCAGGATCTGAACTGGCGAAACCCTGGGCCGCTGAAGCGGAGCGCACGAACTTGACCGCTCCGCCACGGGGCCGGCCCCCTAATGCAGTTTTTTAAAATCAAAATTAATGCAAAAATTCATGATGAACAAAATATGAAAATTTCAAGTAAAGACAAGATCCACCCCCGTACTCCATGCCCTGCTCATCCGCCCCGCCCTAATCTCAGCCCTGGCTCCCAGAAGACTTTGTTTTAAAAAGCAGGCAGCCAGCCCATGGGCTACAGTTCACTGATTTTTTTTCTAAATATTGTGTTAAATTTTAATTCTCTTGATTACTGAGGTTTCCGGTGCCCCCTTACATTTTGGGCCTGTGGCAAGTCCTTTGCTCCCTTCAGCCCAGACCTGGGCCTGCCATGAGGGTCCCTTCCTGGAATACAAACCCCAGTGAAAAGACCTCTGGCCTGCAGAGAACAGCATGCCCACGTGAATTCAGCTTGCGATCCCTCTGACCCCATGCGAACTGAGGCCTCCAGGCTGGTGAGCAACTCTGAACCCAGCAGCCCCACAGACCCTGGCACCCTGTTGCTTGGAAAATCTAAGGCTACCGCATACCTGGGAAGAGTTGTGCAAGCTTTCTAAGCTCCGTTGCCTCATCGGTAAAATGGAGAGAGGAATGTTTATTTGTTGCTTTTCATTGCAAAGAAATCTAAGTCATCCCAAACTTAAGACCTTTCGTACAACCAACCCACCAACGCTCTGAGCCTATACCATGTGCCGGGCACTGCCCTGGGAAGATGGCCATAAACAGCATGTGACAAATGTATTCCCAACCCCCTACTCCCCACTGCAGCTTATACCCACACACTAGAAAGAGCCAGGTCCAGGGGCTGCCCTGCAGCCGAGTGGTTAAGTTCACGCGCTCTGCTTCGGCGGCCCAGGGTTTTGTCAGTTCAGATCCTGGACATGGACATGGCACCACTCATCACCCCATGCTGAGGCAGCGTCCCACATAGCACAACCAGAAGGACCCGCAACTAGAACATACAACTGCGTACTGGGGAGCTTTGGGGAGAAGAAGAAAAAAAAATGAAGAAGATTGGCAACAGATGTTAACTCAGGTGCCAATCTTTTTTAAAAAAATAAAGAGCTAGGCCCAAACACAGTCCAATATCATTCATTCTTTTGTTCATTCATTCATTCCTTCCTTCAAGAATAGACACTCACTGAATATCTATATGTGCCCGATGGCGCCAGGCCTTGGTTGAATCAGACGTGACCCTGGGTCTCAAGATCCTTATAATCTAGTAGTCAGACAGACATAGAAGAATGCCTGTGATATGGAGTGATGTGTGCTCTTTAGAGACAAAGGAGTGTGGGAACTTAGAGAGGACAACTATGTAGCTGACAGTAGGGGGAGGTTTTGCAGAGCAGGGCCTTGAATTCCACACAATTGTGCCAGACAGACGGACTAGCGCTTTTCAGACAAGGACCTTGTCTTAGTTTGTTCAAACTGCTATAACGAAAATACCGTAGACTGAGTGGCTTATAAAGCACAGAAATTTATTTCTCTCAGTTCTGGAGGCTGGGAAGTCCAAGATCAAATTGCTGGCAGATTTAGTGTCTGGTGAGGACCCACTTCCTGGTTCATAAGTACTTGTCTTCTCACCACGTCCTCACACGGCAGAAGGGGAGAGGGAGCTCTCCGGGGGCTCATTTACTAAGGGCCCTCCTCCCAGTCACATCGCGAGGGCCCCACCCTCACAACCAAAGGCCCCACTTCCAAACACAGTCAAATTGGAGGTTAGGATTTCAACATGAATTTTGGGGACACACAAACATTCAGTCTATAGCAGACCTGTGCGCATGTGCTAAGGCAGAGTATGAAAGAAGCAGCGTGATCAGAGATGGAGAGAGGCACAGATGGCCGGGCAAAGCTGCAGGAGGGGCAGTGGTGGGAGAGGGAGGTGGTAAGATACACTCGGCACAGACCGCGAAAGCCCCGGTATGCTAAAATAAAAATTTGGATTTTGTTCCACGGGCAACAGGGAGCCATTGGAAGTTTTAAGGTAGAAAATGGCATTTTGATCTGTTTTTAGAAAGAGAACGCTGGCAGCCATGGAGAGGAAAGATTGAAGCTGGAAGTGTCTGGAGGTAGAAAAGTCACTGGGGATATTTTGCAATAATCCAAGGGAGCAACGATAAAGGCCTGAACCAAGACAGTGGTGGTGGGGATGGAGTTAAGGAGATTTCTGATAAGAAGCTACAGAACTTGGTGACTAAGTAGATACAGAGGGTGAAGAGAGGGAGGAGTCTATGTTGATTTCCGAGTTTCCGATTTGGGTGATTGTACATAGCGGCTACAGTAAACAAAACAGGGAAATATGGGAGGAGGAGCAAGTTGGGGGGAAGAGGATGTGCCAAATTTTGGACTTTCTGACTCTGAGTGATGGGAGATGTTCGGCTGAAATGACCAGACGAGATACCGGGCTCGGGGAAAAGTTCAGGGTGGAGGTACTGCTCTGTAAGCCAAGGGTATCTGGGCTCACATGAGCCGAGCCAGAGAGAGGGTTTAGAGGGAGAAGAGAGCTGAAGATGAAAGGCCAGTGGAGGAAGGATGGAAAGAGATGAGGGAAGACCAGGGGCCAGCAAGCAGATCCGGGGTAAGGGAGAGCAGGAGAGAGTGATATCCAGGGGACCGGGAGAGCTGACAAACTAAAGGAGGAGAAAGGCTTCCACGCGGCAGAGCGGTAAGGGCACGAAGAGAAGACGAGAGCCAAACCGTAGTTTAAAGACAAGGAGGTCGTTGCTGACTTTAGTAAGAGCAACTTCAACCAAAATCTGCATTTCCATTAAACCCGTGGACTACCACATCCATTTCCGTGGAATGATGGGAAGAGGGTTGAGGAATCCACGAGAGGTGAGGAAGTGGACAGCTCCTTCAAGAATTTCTGGAGATGGAGAGAGAAGGTGGTGCTGTGGGACAGGCAGAGTCTGGAGGTAGCAACAAAGGGAGTAGGTCTTATAAAGAGAGAGAGAGACGTGAGTAGGGTTTTAGGATCAAGAGGAAAGGCAATGGAGAGAGAAGTGAGATCCCAGCTGGGCTGCACAGGAGCGCCATGCTCAGGCGCCAACCCCAGAGCTCCTTGTTAAGCTGGTTGTTTCAAATTCAACATTCATTTTCCCACAGCCAGCTTAGGTTCCCCGGCCAGACCCCCAAAACCTATAATCCACCCATTTCACCCATAATCCACCAGAAGCATGGTACAGATTATGCATGGGAGACACGGTCCTTATTCAGGCTCAGAGTTCCAGAAA
Source organism: Equus asinus (assembly GCF_041296235.1). Lineage (NCBI taxonomy): Eukaryota > Metazoa > Chordata > Mammalia > Perissodactyla > Equidae > Equus > Equus asinus. Next base: position 42,549,170 of record NC_091802.1, on the reverse strand, counting down.
ATACCTCCCCATCTTAAGGATGCTGGAAGGAGGAAACTGCACTCCCAGGAGTGGGCAAGATGCACCTTTATTCTGGCCTGTCTTATTTATCTGCAAAGAACAGACACCCAGTTAAGTCACGCCAAGGAAAGGAGAGTTTGTGGCAAGGATACACGTAGTCAGGGGTCCAGAACCAGAATGCAAATGGGAAAGCCACAGAGCAGGCGGCAGCGTTTGGCCCCTGTCTTGTGGTTGCTCTGTTTCTCTCTGGGCATCTGTTCCATTGTCCTCTCTCTGCCAACCAGCTTCTTCCACTCTGTTCTTTCAGAGTGGAAGTGTTTTTCTCTTTTTTTTTTTGAGGAAGATCAGCCCTGAGCTAACCACTGCCAATCCTCCTCTTTTTGCTGAGGAAGACTGGCCCTGAGCTAACATCCATGCCCATCTTCCTCTACTTTATAAGTGGGACGCCTACCACAACATGGCTTTTGCCAAGCGGTGCCACGTCTACACCCGGGATCCCAACCAGCGAACCCCGGGCCAGTGAGAAGCGGAACGTGTGAACTTTACCGCTGCACCACCAGGCCGGTCCCCTGGAAGTGTTTTTCAAACTTTGGTTTGCATGAGGCTTTGGCTTTTCACCCTCAACCTCTCAGAATCCCCATCAGCTACTATCCCAGCTGCTACCAGATCCAGCTTCTGTTTCCCAGCTAAAAGTAAAGACAGGGATCTGACTGGCCGCGCTCCTGGTTCGGGCAAGGCCTTGGGTCACTAGCCAGTCTATAGTTGCCTGTCCTTAGGTCCCAATCATTGGGAGCAGCAAGCAGAGACCCAGGGACCCAGGACACCTCCACTCCACACTGGCACTTCCTCCAGAGCCTGGAATGAGGGATGGGCAGGCAAGCACCCCAAAACACAGCTAGTGCAGTTAACCTCAGCTTCTTTCTAGAGCAGCTGAGATGGTCTCAACTGGGGGAATGACTGGGAGTGGGAAATGATGAGGTTTCAAACCATCATTCAAATGTTCTGAAGGCAGTGACCACTACTATGGACCTTTGAGATTATCATATAAAGACCAGGAAGTGGATTTGCAGCAGAGAATTATGAAGGAGATGGCATTGGATGCTCCTTGCTCCCACAACACACATCATGGCTCCCTCCACCCAGAGCTGAAAGGATGTCCCCTTAATGCACTAGTGTCTGAGAGCTCAGGGGACCCCTGTGCTTTCCTGCCTGCCGATTTGGTGCTGGCCAGCTACAGGCCTCTTCCTTCATCAGTGTGCGGCTTTGGGAGACGTGGAGTGGAAGCCTGAGGGCGTGCACTGGACCTCTGGCTTCAGGCCCACGCAGCAGGGTGTCCTGTCCCCAGCTGGGCGGGAAGGTCACTTAGGCTGCTCTCCATCCTCAGCCTCCTCCTCCCACCTCCGCCCAGCCCCGACCAAAACAGACAGCCTGCGGAGGGCTCTCCCAGAAGTCACTGGCAATCCTTTCAAAAGTCGGAAGCGTTCCAAAACCAAACTCCAAATGCCTTACCTCCCACATCCTCCCACAGCCCCAGCAGCCTGTCCACTTCTTGGAGTAAAGAGAGTTAGAAACCAGAAGTGCGGAAAATGACATCAGCGGACGTTGGTCAGAGACCTGCACACCAGAAGGGGAGGCGGTCTGTGGAGGGAGCCAAAGAGCAGGGACCTTAACTAACCCGTCACCCCACCTGCATTCCAGCTTCTTTCTGCCCCAGCCATTTGGGTCTCCAAAGCCGTAGCTGCACAGGAAGATCCTGTCTTCCTTAAAGCAGGCGGAATGTTCGCCTCTGCTATTAAAAGAACATCCGGAAACATTTTAATTGAAAATTTAACTCTAATTCTTCCAGCTGACCAGGAGTGCAAGCAGAAGCAACTGTGATGCTGCAAATAGACACATGAAAAGATAAAAAAAGAGAAAGAGGGAGAGGCAAAGGCTGAGACCAATGAGCCAGGGGAACCAGGACAGTTCTCGTACTCACAGCTCAGACGTCACCTCTCTGCCTCTCAGGAACCCGGGGCTACTACCCCGAGATCGCTCTTCCCCCAGACCTCCCCCAAACACAGCTTGTCCCCAGCCCCGCACTGGCCCAACAATCCCTGTCTCTCGTTCAAATCGGACCTGCAGTCAGCAGATTTTAATGTCACGAATCCAGAAGATGACCTGAGACTGTGCTCCCGAGTGGAGCCGCGCTTCGCTCCGCACAGTGTGCGGCCAGATGCAAAACAGCCCAAGAAGCCACAAGAAACAAACATGGTGACAGTCATTTACTGGCACATTTGGCAGGCAGAACCTTTGTTCTCACGTAAAATCAATCCAGATAGACGATGAGGAAGAAAGTGACAGCAGCACAAATTTTTAAATAAAACACCGTCTTCAAAATCGTGTGGTCTAAATACGGTGTGGTATCCAGGATTAGATCCCGCAACAGAAAAGGACGTGATGGAGAAACTAGTGAAATACAAATAAAGACTGGAGTTTAATTACTAGTAAGGTGCCAATGTTGACTTCTCAGTTTTGACGAAAGTACCAGGGTTATATCAGACGGTAACACGAGGGGAAAGTGGGTAGAGGGTACATGTGAACACTATCACTGCAACGTCTCTATAAACCTAAAATTATTCCAAAATAAAAAGTTTACTTAAAAAAAAATATGGCTGCTTCTGGCTTCCTGGCCCCCCACGTCTCCCTTACTGCTCCCCGGCAGCACAAGTTCACGATCCCCTCCATCAGGGGTCCTGGAGCAGTAACCACTAAGAGCCCCACCAGGACAAGCTGAGACCAGATGCAGGATGTGCGGTCCATGGGCAGGACTGAGCCAGCTCCAACACAAGGGAATCGTCTGCAGAACCACAGACAGACCAAAGCCCTGGAATTCCAGATCCTTCCAGATCTATAGGTCATTTGTTCATTCAATAGGTATTTATCATAGGATGTGCCAAGCGGGGTGCTAGGCTGCTGTGAGAAGGGGAATGTCGGGGAAGAGGGTTGAAGGGACAAAGATGAATGAGACCCAGAGAAACGCACAGTCTCCCTTAACAAAGCAGTGAGAGAAACAGATGAGCTCCCCACACACTGACAATATTCAGCAGTGACTGGAGGGCAGGGATATGCACTAAGCCTGTCCAGGTGATCAGGGAAGGCTTCACGGAGGAGGTGATATAAGCTCCAGCAACTGTACCCCAATTGCTCCCTGGGACCCAAAGACAGCCACACCCGATCCTCTGGCTCAGGCAGCTGGAAGGAGGAGTTAAGAAAAAGGAGGGCCATGTTCTCTGCAAATATCAAGTGTTGCAGGCATCATAAAATCATCATCATCATCACCATCAGACTCTGATGGCCCAGTGGGAGGCCAGGGCCCTCAAGGGAGCCCCTGGTGAGGGGGGAACAGCCTGGAGGAGGCCATCACCCAGGGCAGCCTGAGCCTGCTTCCCAGACCTGCAGCTAGCAGGGCCGCTTGGGAGGCGGGCAGGGGCGTGTTGACACAGCTGGGGAAGAAAGGCTTCCTCCGCCTCATTAATCACTTCTGCACAGGAGCTCTGAGGGAGGGGCGCCCCAGGGGCATGGGCTAGCTCTCACCAGGGCTCCCGAGAGTGGAGGGGGGGCCTGGCCTCAAGCCTGGAGCCAGGGGAAGGTCTGAAGAGGCAGGATGGCACGGAGTGAGGCTGCCGGCCCCAGGAACCCCCAGGCCAGGGGATTTCCCAGCCAGGATGTTTGTCCGCGGAGCAGCAGCCTTCCTGCCCGGAGGTCAGAAACCATTTCCAGCCCAAGGCTGGTAACCCCCTAACAGGCAGGTCCCAGGAGAGGCATAATTTTTTTTCTTTCTCATTTGGCCCAGCCACTGTCAGCTGCTTGCCATGCGGTTCCTGACTCTCCCTAAACCCTGCCCAGGGCGGGTGTGTCTCAGAGGATAATATGAAGGCATCGAGGGTCACCAGCCTTCACTGAGCACAGAGAGAAGATCCATCTGAACCAGAAGACTGTTTTGAACATGACGAGGAGGACGATGGGGAACCAGTGGACTTGTTTCTTCATCCATTGTTTATTATTCATTCCACAAACACCTACTATGTGCCTGGCACTGTTCTAGGGACCTGGAAGGCAGCAAAGAGCAGAAAGAAGGTCCTGCTTTTCTGCAGCTTCCCTTCTAGAGAGAGGGGCAGAGAATGGGAAAACAGTATGTTGACGGAGTGGTGCGGAAAGCCAAGGCCCTGAGCCCAGCCCCAGTTTCCAGAACTGCCCTCCCTGGGCGTCCTCTTTGTCTCTGCCTCACAGAGGTCCCTCCCCAGTCTGAACCTGGAGGCCTGAGGCTGGACTGGCAGCTGGAGGGCATGACGGCCTGTGTCATCGGGACTCACCTGTGTCTGCTAGAAGGAAGGGCGGGCATCTCACCTCCAGCGTAACCTTAAACCCTCTGGACTAGTGGGCCGGCCAAGTGGCCCAGATTCTCGGCCCTCTCTCCACCGCCTCGGGGAGCCAAGGCTGTGCCCTCTGCCTCTCTTTCTCTCGTCCTCACTCCTCTCTCTTTCCATCCTGCATTCTTTCCCTCTTTCTCCTCCTTTCTCCCTTCTCCTCCCCCCATCCCCTGTTTTCTCCCCCCTTCACTTCTTCCTGTCTCACATTTTCCTGCCCAGGAATCAGACCCCAGACAGTACCTAGGAAGTCTGCGGCCTTGCCTAATAGAACCGTAATAGTCCTCGGGGAGGCGCGATAATGACATCCTCCTTAAATAAAAGGACTTAATGGAGATTTCCCAAATTTGAAAACCACATTTCCAATAGCAACCTATTCAGCAAGTGACTGCTCTGGAAAGGAACTCGTGGGAAGCTGCAGTGGGGAGGGAGCGAGGTGGGAGGAGGGAGGGAGTCTGTGCAAAGAACGTTCTGCTCAGGGACTTTCTGTGGCAGGACAAAGCACCTGGCCTAAGGGCACAAATCACAAAGGTGGGCCACCTCAGTCCTGCCCCACCCTACTGGGTCAGCCCAGAAAGAGCAGAAGGTCAGTCTGGAAATCCTGTGTGACCCTGGGTGAGTGACTTCACCTCCCTGAGCCTCTGAGCCTCAGCTTCCTCAGCTGTGAGCTGGGAATCATCATCATCTCCCAATATCACCCAGTGAGGGTCGGGCCTTTAGCACTAATCTAGTTCCTAACATGCAGCAGAAGCCAAATCAAGCGCAGGCCAAGCCTTAATGAATCCAGCTAGACTGCCGTCCTCCTAGTCCTGTGAAAGAGCAGGCAAACCAGAGCCAGGCCACCCCTTCGCCCAGGATCTACGAAAATCAGACCAGACTATTGCAGGCGGAGGAGGGGAAAATCATTTTTTCTCATTGCCTCTGTCACTAGGAGACTAATTAACGGTAAGTTAGGTGCAGAATACATGATTAAGATCTTGGGGACTCTGGGATCCCACAATTTACTTTGGGTAATTGTGTAAACCTTTTTTGGACTCCCATTGGTGTCTCTGAAAACAGAGATGCTAAGATTGAACCAAGGGCCCTCAAGCCCGTGTAAGTGTCCCCACCCCCCACCTCCTTCCTGCCCCCCCACCCCACAAACCTGAGCAGAAGAAAGTGATGGAAAGAGCAGGACACAAATGTGTTGAATGATGAATCAGGAGTAGGGAGTCCTGGATCCATGGGAACCCAGCTCTGCCGTTGACTTGCTGTGTGATCTTGGGAAAAATTCTCTGGGCCTCCATTTCCAGCGGTATGGAATCATGGGACTGGTGATCTCTGAGCGCGTATTCCCATTCTAAAAATAATTTAAATTGGGTAAAATTCTTCCTTCTTGGGCCTCCCTGTGGCCCATGGGATGTGGTGTGTTTGCCAATACTGCCACCTTGTGGCAGAAACACACAACTTCCCGCTGAGGCCTGGACTTGGGGCCCTTGTGGTCACGGCCACCAAGACCCTGAGGGTCCAGGCCCCCCACAACCTCATTCCCATCCCACAACAGAAATCCATTCTTAGCAACAGTGGCTCTGTTTCTAAAAATTCCTCTCTTACAGTTTGGAACATAGGACACTTATTTTTGCAAATATGATTATGTCTTGGAAGAGGAAAGAAATACGATTTCCAAGCTCCTACTATGTGCCAGTGACAGTGGTAAATATGCTATACATACATTATCGTGTTTGAACCTGAAAACAACGCTGTGAGGAAGATATAATTGGCTTTCATTTTACAAATGAGGAGACTGGAGCTCAGAGAGGTGAATTGACTTGCCCAAAATCCCACAGCTAGAAAAAGATTACCTGAAACTCAGAGAAAGATCACCACACTCCCAAGCTCAGGCTGCCTCCCGAGGAGTGAGTAGTTGATTTTTCTCAGATATTTCAGACTCCATATTCACATGCCTCTTAAACTGGGATGTCACCCAGTTGAAGGGGATGAGGGAAAGAGGTCTCTAAGGAACACCCCCGTCTTGCTCCGGGGATGGGAATAAATAGAACCTTGCCCAAGACTCTGGGCTCACCAGGCAGACCTGGGGCCCATCAGAAGCTTTCAGAATGTTCCCTGAAATGCCAAAGAGAAACCTCCAGATCCTAAAGAAGGGACGAACCCATGACTCAGAGGAACCAGAAACTCAATTCGTGCGTCTATGGCATATTTGTCAATTTATTCTGTCACCACTAGTGGAAACCTCCCCACTGCCTCCCAGGGGCCGTGACCAACCCGAGGTGGCGAATGAAGATGGAGACCCGTCCGGTTCTCATGCGCTCGGGAAGTGATTCTCTTCCTGAGGCATTCCTGTACCATGGCAACAGGACAAGCCCAGCTCCAAAAATGACACCGTCATAGAGTGGCTTATCAGTTAGCTCCTCAAATACATTAGAAGATCTTTCACGACCCCACCAAACGTCACCACCCCCACCCCCATAACAGCTGACACCCCGCAAGCACTGTGTTCCATCAGGAGAGATGCAAGGAGAGAGATGCGCCCCAGTCTGGAGATACTTGTCTGTAATTTTCTCATCCAGTAATCTTATCTTATTCTTGTGGGATTTTGGCCTCTTGGGGCATAAACACCCTCCCATGGGCCCTGGAAATGTCCCAAATAGACCAGGACACTGCCAATATCTCCCCTAGAACCCGCTGACTCCAGGACGACATAAATACTATGGGTCTATGACTCTACACCTTCCAAAAGAAGAGTGTAACACTCAAAGATAAAACAACAGCAGTTCAGTAATAATAATAACAAGCGCACGTAAAGCGTGTCTGTAGTCACCAGGCACAGAGTCAACCAGCAAAAGTCTCCGTCTAAAGACGAATGAGAGGAAGAAGAACACAGCCAAGGTCTTGCTCCCTGCCACCCTTTGCCCTAGGCCGTCCCTGTCTAGCTCACCCCATTTCCACATAAACATGCCTCCCTTTAAACTTCCTCTAACACTTTCCATTCATTCATGGTACATCAGCATAACCAAATGTCCTTCTATTTTTAGGAAGATTAGCCCTGAGCTAACTGCTGCCAATCCTCCTCTTTTTGCTGAGGAAGACTGGTCCTGAGCTAACATTGTGCCCATCTTCCTCTAGTTTATATGTGGGATGCCTACCACAGCATGGTGTGCCAAGCCGTGCCATGTCCGCACCCGGGATCCAAATCCGCAAACCCTGGGCCGCCGAAGCCGAAGATGCAAACTTAACCACTGCGCCACTGGGCCGGCCCCAAATGTCCTTTATTTAAGACATCATCACTGTCTGTTGAGTGTGGTACGACAGTGACATTCCTTAAGAGCAGCCCTCACTCTGTGCGACGCGCCCAGCAGCTGCACACACAGACACAACACGTGAAGGCTGGCAGTGGTGGTGGGGACAGGTGCGGGACAAGGGCCAGGGGTGGGCTGTACAGCATTCCCGGGACCAGCACACCATTCTGAGAGCTACCCTCCTGCCCAGGTGCTCCCACAGTTTTCTGGATTCAACACAGCTTTACCCTGAAACCCAATGTCCCTCATCACCCACCCTACTTGATCACAGGGAGCTTGAAGAGTCGCTGAAGCAATGTGCAGGCTAGGACAGTCTCTTGGGGACAGCTTTCACTTCTTGTGAACTCCAGAGGAGCAAAGCCCTGCTGACTGACAGGCTGCCTTCATCTCATGGCCCACTGGCTCACCACACCCAGGTCAGAATAGCTGTTATAACTGAGGGAGCGGAGACCCCCCGGCTCCTCTCCCCGTGGGCCCGAGAAGTGTCATCTCTAAGGACAGCACCCCCTACAGAGCCTTGGGCCAGCCCCACCTGCTGACCATCTGGTAGGGAACACACACACTCACAGGACCGGCTGGAACGGGCGAACAGCACAAAGAGCTCAGCACACCATGAGCATCTCGGTACCGTCTGGGGAGACGCAGGGCCGAGCGAAGCTGCACAAGCTGCAGGCTCTGCTGCTGAGTCGGGGCAGAGGCGGGTCTGGCCTCGAGAGGGTTAAAAACCTACTCTCTGTCCATGGCTCCGTTCCAAAGGGTCTCCGTTAACACCCGAGGTCTCCTGATATCTCACTCACTTTAATAGATTTTTCCCATTGACGTCTCAGTTTATTGACTATCATTTCCTTTTCTGCAGGGGAGCTATTTTCTGGGTCACTGATCCAACCAACTTAAAAGGGGCTGCATTGATCAGGTTTTATTGGTGGTGACTTGCTCAGAGACAGCGGACTTGCTCCTACCTGCTAAGGGCTCTTTTGTTCCCCCTCCCAGCCCCCACAGGTTCTGTTGACTTAAGGGACGACAAAGTTGGAGCACTTGGGCGGTGGGCTTACGGAGTGATGGGGAACTTCTGGCCGCACTGCCCTAATTTCTCTGCAGCCTTAGGGTAAAGGCCAGTAAACACACACACGCACGAGGAGTTGATGTTAGCAGAGTTTGAATAAACATGGAAGAAAACCCAGAAAGTCACCAACACACTGCGTGAGCCTTTACGCAGCACCTAGTGAGTGGGATCATCATCACCAACGTCTCAGTAACATTTACAGGGGGCAAAACTCTTTCGAATTTATTCTCTCACTTGATGCTAGCAACTCTGAGCCATAAGTAGAATGATTATTATCCCTACTTCAAGGATAAAGGACGGGAGGCGAAAAGAACCTGCCCTAAACCACACTATTTGCTGGGGCAAATTCAAAAACTTAAGCCTCCGGCTGTCTGACTCCAGAGTCTCCATCCTCCTCTGCTGAGAGCTCAAGGGGACACCAAGAGGTATACGGCAAAATTAATATTTAATGTAATGTGTGACTATGTCTGCACGTGCGCTGCATGGGCCCTGATAGACAAGGAAGATGGTGGAGCAGAGGCAGGACTAGAAAGGCTCCAGTGGGCATCCGGTTCAGCGCCCGCAGCGACAGACGAGAAAAAATGAGTCCCTAGGATGTCAAAAATGTGCCCAACTCATACAACTCATTCATTCATCCACTCATTCATTCATTTTCCATGCCAGGTACTCATATGAGTTCTCACAAGACCTTCCACGGTGAGCAAGTGCTTGAGCGCAGGGGACTAGCCGGACACTCATCCATGCAGAGATAGCATCTGCCCTGCAGCCTTTCATCTTTCTCCATTCTGGGTCTCTCATCCGATCCTCTTCCCCACAGGCCTTCCCACCCCAGCCTGTGACCACATGCAGAGCAGCCCCCCACGGGCCAGGACCCCAACACACCAAGTCCCCTGACTTGGCCTTGGTTGCACACTGGAAGGCCCATCTGGTCCCACCTTTCACCCTCATCTCATGCTCTTTTGGACTCAAGTAGACCTTGTCTAAAAGGACAGCCGCTGCTACCCAGAGCCCTTCTGAAAGCCAATTGCCAGGGTGTGTACAACAAGAGTGAGGGATAGAATTCACTTCAGCAGCCAGGAGTTAGGAGCAGTGAGCGTGTGTTTGCAGGGTGAGTGTTTGTGTGATGTCTTTAGCACACAAAGAGGGGCATGGTGAGGGACCGAGTACATGTCTGGGTGTCTGCGTTTGAGGCCCATGCTGTTCGTCCTGTCATTTCCCCCGCTTGTGTGCTCATTCATTCATTCAGGAAGCTTCTATTTGCCCAGCATCTCCTCTGTGGCAAGCATTGCACTGGGATCCGGTGATTCAGAGATGAACAAGACGCAGTGTCTACCCAGGAGAAACTCGTGGCCGAATGTGGGAGAAAAACACATGTGCAAAGAATTACAGCTGCGTGTGGTAAGCACCACAGTCAAGATAGTTGCAAGGGAGAGAAGACGGGAAAGCATCTCATAAAACATGACATCTGAGCTGAGGAAAGGACAAGGCTCACCAAGTGGGCCAAGGGTGAAGGAGGATGTTCCAGGCAGGAGAGAGAAACACGCAGGGGCTTGCTGTGCTCTGGAACTGGAACAGTCAAGTTCAAGGGGGGCGAGGGAGGAGACCCCAGAGGAAGGCAGGGTGGATCTCAGTGGGCAGGGTCTGCTGCTGAAGGTTGAGGCTAGCGGAGCTCCGTCGGCTGGGGGTCCAAGAGGGTAACATTGGGTGGAAGGATAGGAATGTTCTTTCTCAAATGTGACCAACAACAGGGCCCGCCCTGTGGCCGAGTGGTCAAGTTCGCGCGCTCCGCTTCAGCGGCCCAGTGTTTCGTTGGTTCGGATCCTGGGTGTGGACATGGCACTGCTCATCAGGCCACGCTGAGGTGGCGTCCCACATGCCACAACTAGAAGGACCCATAACTAAAAATATATACAACTATGTACCAAGGGGGCTTTGGGGAGAAGAAGGAAAAAAAATTGTGACCAAGAAGATCAGCTCTTTTTCACAGAAAGGCCCCAAAGACAGGCCTTTACTCTTTTGGCCCTAATGTGAGACTCCTTCCAATGGAGAGAAGTTCTCTTCCAGCTATAGCTGAAATCCCCATTTGTCAACCTTCTCCATCTCTCTCTCTCCCTGCTTCAGGCCCCTGTAATGCAAAATCTGTGTTTTGCTCCCTGTGAATGAGAGAATTAAATCATCTGAATTAAATTAATTAAATAAATGTCTTCTCCTAGGCAGGAAGCTTGGCACATTTCAGAGAGAATTCCAGCAAACCCTCCAGAAACAAATAGAGGGGCTGTGATCCACCCAAATGAGCAATGGCTAAAAGGGTCAGCCAGTTACCAGAACCCATTTTCTCTGCATAAATTTGCAGCAATCAAGGGATGTGCATTACAAAAATAAGTAAAGGCTGTTCACCCAAGGAGCAGCTGTGGGTGTGTGCCAGGCTCTCCTGCCAGAGAGATGAGTCCCAGCACCTCTACGGGTGGCACATGCTACACACGTGGGCAACCACAGGCCCCCACTGGGCCCCAAATCCAATCTCCAAAGGGAGAAGAAAGATTCTGGGCCCTGTTTCAAGGTGATGCGCACACACACAAAACATCTCACACACTGACAAACACAATCATACTCACACACACACACACGTATCATACACACACAGTCACACCAATGCATAGGGACACACTCACACTGCATCTCTCACACACTTACAAACACAATCACATCCATGCAGATACACACACTCACACACACACAACACATCTACTCACACAAACACACTCATACGCAATCACAACCACTTATACATACACACATCACACCACACACACACAAACGTCTCACACACTCACTCACACACACCTCCAACTCATGCATTCACAAACCTAGTCACAACCACTTGCACATACACACAAGTCTCACACCACACAGATATACACACACTCACAAACACAATCACACCCACTCACACACGTACACGTAGCCACACACACTCACACAGTTTCTGTGTTCCAGTGAAGACTAGCACCTTCTCCGTTCAGGTGGCAGATGGTATCTGGGCCGGTGAACTTTGGTCTCAACTGCACAGCTTTTCCAGTAGTGTCCTTTGCTGCCCAGCAGAGCAAGAGGACTCGGGTGACATCAGCATTGCCTTCCTCTTCCTCCAACTAGACTCACCAAAAGTTCCCTATTTTCCCAGACTGCCTTTGGCACTATTTTACGTACAGTTTATTGGAGTAGAACATCCACCCAGAAACGTGCCAAGGTCATAAGTGTAGGTTCGATGCCTTTTCACAAAGACCAGTCTCGGATCAAGGGGCAGAACATTTCCTGAGCCCCATGCCTGCACTTAGCCCACATGCCTCCTTCCAGGGGTAACAACACTCCTGGCTTCTAACAACATAGAGTAGATTTGCCTGGTTTTGAACTTTATATAAACGTGGTCAGAAGTTCTCATCGAGGCTCCTAATGACGCCAAGATCAAGAAAGTCATCACACTGACACCATGGGACAAAGAGGACTAGGAAACAGGAGTGGAGTGTAGCGTTTGTCGCTCTGTTTAGACAAACGTTGAGGAAGGGCTTTGAAGAATAAAACTGCACTCGACAGACGCAAGGGTCCTCTGATCCATCAGGCGAATCCAGCCTCCCAGAGTGAAGCCAGACTTCTTGCGGCAAGACGTGGGCCCTGGCAAAGGGGACGTGAGGGATGAGACTCCTCCCTCCATGGGCATTTTTCAAAGTGGGTTGAAACCACCACACTGAACGCAGACTCAGGAGATCTGGGTTGGAGTCTCAGCTCTGCCACCCCTCCCCAGTGACCCTGGGTAAGTCACCCTGCCTCCCTGCCCCTGCGCTTGCTCACCTGTGGGGGGAGAGTGATAACTAAACTTTCTTGAGCACTTGCCATGTGCTCTGACTCATTTAATCCCCTAGACCAGGGGTCAGCCAGATCCAGCCCCACACCTGTTTGTGTACAGCTTGCAAACTAAGAAACATTCCCACATTTTTAAATGGTTTGAAAAAAATCAAAAGGATGAGATTTCATGACCCAGGAAAATGATATGATACTCACATTTCAGTGTCCATAAGGAAAGTTGTATTGGAGCACAGCCATGCACATTCATTTATATCTATGACTGCTTCCAGAGTAGCTGTGGCAAAGACGTTCTGGGCCACAAGCTGGAAATATTTACCACCGGCTCTTTACAGTAGAAATTTGCTGACCTCTGCTCCAAACCTCCCTCAGCTTGGGCACTCTTTTTATCATCCCCTTGTAGCAAATGAGGCAGCTGAGACCCAGAAAGGTTAAGAAACCTGCCAGGGGACCCAGCTAGGAGTGGGAGATGTGGGCTAAGTGCAGGCGGGCTGGCTCCAGTCCACCCACTCCAGGGAGCTGCCCACCATATGGGAGGCCCCCGAAGGCAGTGGGCATGATGGCGTCGCCTGGTGAACTGCAGAGAAGGAAAGAAACGTGAGACAGGTGCCTCGTTAGGCTCCCGGCAGGCATCACTGACTGATTCTACACTCACCCCTCAGATCAAAATGCCCCAACACCCCACACATACCACGGCCAGCCCAAACACCTCCTGATTAACTAACTAGTGATTTTCTACAAACTTCCACCTCAGAGGCAGAGGGTTGAGTTAACCATACTCTCCATTCATGGCCTGTTATCATAGTTAGTCTTTGCAGGGCCCTGCTCTTGGTTTCATTCATTCATTCATTCACTTTTATCCTCTTAGCCTAGATCCATATGATAGTGTCTCTCTTCCCTGTTTTCTGAATTCTTGCAGAATGGGTACTGCTATTTCACATGCATGTGGTTGGTTATTTACATAAATGGTATTGTGCCATATCTTCACATTTCCTACTTTTTTTCCCTCGGCAACAGTTTTTGCTCTTTACTCTCCTGTTGAGGTATAACCCACATACAGTAAAGGGTGTAATTCGTACCGATCTTAAGAATAAAACTCAATTTTTAATCTATGTATACAGCTGTGTAATCAGCAACTAGCTCAAAATATAACACATTTCCAGCATTCCAGAAAGGTCCTTTGTCTCCCTTCTCAGTCAATAAACTATTCCTGTCCCCCTTCTGCTGCCAGAGGTAACCACCATTCCAGCTTCTGTCACCACCCATCAGTTCAATTCGTTCTTTTTTTTTTCTTCTCCCCAAAGCCCACCCGTACATAGTTGTATATTTTAGTTGTGGGTCCTTCTAGCTCTGCTATGTGGGACGCTGCCTCAACGTGGCCTGACAAGCGGTGCCATGTCCGCATCCAGGATCCGAACCGGCGAAACCCTGGGCCGCCGAAGCAGAGCGCGCGACCTCAACCACTCAGCCACTGGGCTGGCCCCCAGTTTGTTCTTGAACTTCATCTAAAGGGAATCACACAGTGGGTCCTCTTTCACGTCTGATTTCTTTCACTCAGCTTGTCTAGGAGATTGCTCCCTGTGGTAGGGGGAGCCATAGTTTGCTCTTTGGTTCTGCTGGGGAGCGCTAAGTTTTTAAGATCTAGCCACGTGGCTCTGTGAACATCCAGTCTGCTTCTTCTTGATGCTCCATGGTGCATCCTCCCCATTTTACCTTTCCTCTCTCCCAGGGAGGGACACACACAGTGCCTTGGTGATCACCCTCATCCATGTCCCCTTGTGTGAACGTTTTGCTGTGATGAATACCTAGGAGCAGGATTGCTGGGGCACAGGGTCTGGGCAGGCTGAAACTGACAAGATCTACCCACGCAGAAGCAGCCAGGAGAAGGCACAGCTGCCCCGGTCATCCTCCCCTGACCCCAACCTCCTCCCAGCCCCACCTCCAGGCAAGCCTTTCAGCTCCTCCTACTGTCCTCTTGCAGGACCCAGCTAAGTGCCTGGCTTCCTGCGTGTCACTGCCTCCATGGCAGCCCGAGCCATCCTGCTGCATTATAACAAGATGATAATCAATGAACTGCTAACTCTATTGCAATAAAGGAGCGAGCCCAACCTTATATAATTCTTTTTAATTGTTTTCTCACATTACAAGGGTTTTTTTTTTTTTTTTTTGCTAAACTTATTCCGCCATAAGTTATGTCGTTTAATTTCTCAAAGTGCTCATAATTTAATTGCTTCCTTCCTGTGCACAAAGTGCCCGTGCTCTCCTCCCTCCCCGGTGCGGAGATTGTAGAACGGAGTTGGCAGGAATACCTAAGAGGGAGTCTTTTGGCGGCAGGATTTGATGGGAAGCAGCTTTCTCAGAAGTCAGTGTGTGGGACTGGGAACCTGGCTGTGGACTTCAAAGGGGCACGAGGCCCAGCCAAGCCTACCCTGCCCGCCAGCTAGCTAGCTGGAGGGGGTCGGTGATAACCACAGGGGAGGAGAGAAGGGGAAGGAGCGGAGATGAGAGGGGCAGGAGGAGCGGGGGAACAGTGAGGACAGAGGGCGTCCCTCTCCTGAAAGGCGGTCCGGAAAGCTGGGGTCCATCTGCGGCAGGAGGGGTTTAGGTCAGACTCCGGGATGTTCCAGACAGTTAGGACTCTGAGGTGCCGAGTAGACCCACAGGGTAGGGTGGGGAGGTGACATCTGATAACAAGAAATAACATTTATTGAGCCCTTCCTGAGAGCCTGCCTCTGTGCTCCCTATATCATCTCACTTTATCTTCACTCCAGCTCTCTGAGGTGGGCCCTATTATTACTGCGATTTTACTGATGAGGAAACTGAGGCAAAGAGAGGTAAACCTGCTCAAGTCCCCATAGCTCGTTGGTGGCAGAGTAAGAAGAGTCAGCCTCCCGACTCTGTACTTTCATCTGCTACGAGGTAATGCGTCTGCCAGCTGTCTGGGTAGAACGATGGCATCATGTCTTATGTGCTAAGAGACAGGAGGTATAGATCTCAGGACAGGATCAGGGATGAGCCATTTTTGAGGGTTCCAAGGTAGTGCCCTCCCTCCCTACCTCTGTCCAAGATCTGATGGGTCAGAACTGTTTTAGGGGGCCGGACCCGTGACCAAGTGGTTAAGTTCTTGAGCTCCACTTCGGCGGCCCAGGGTTTCACCGGTTCAGATCCTGGGTGTGGACATGGCACTGCTCATCAGGTCATGCTGAGGTGGCACCCCACATGCCAGAACTAGAAGGACCCACAACTGAAAATATGCAACTATGTACCAGAGGGTTTTGGTGAGAAAAAAGCAAAACAAAAATCTTTAAAAAAAAAAGAAAGAACTGCTTTAACACCCCCTAACTCCTTATTGTCTGTAAAATACTATCCAAGCTCCTCCACATGGTCTCCAAAATGTTCACTCCCCAGCCTCACCCTTGACGTCACCACCTGGGACGCATACTTCCTCTTGGGCTTCTGCACCTTTGCAAATGCTGCTTCTTCAACCTGGAACCCATCTGCGTCCCCTGCAGATGAAATCTCGCAAGGCCCGGCTCAAACGCATCCTCCACACTTCCCCAAGCAGAGCCCCTCTCGCAAATCTCCCGGGACACGCGGAGCACACCTCTCTGGGAGGGAGAGCTGGTCTGCTGTATCGTATAGGTTTTTTTTTGTTTGTTTTAAGATTGGCACCTGAGCTAACAACTGTTGCCAATCTTTTTTTTTTTTTCCTGCATTTTCTCCCCAAAGCCCCCCAGTTGTGAATCCTTCCAGTTGTAACACACATAAAACATTTAGCCTGGCACGTGGTGAGTGCTGAAAGAAAGACTGACTGTTATTTTTAGCTGTCACTATGTATTCTCATGTCTTAGGACAGTACCTGGCATGTAGCAGTTGCTCAGTAAATGAATAAAATGCATAAGATAACTAATTAATTAATTCCCTTCCACCATCTCCCCCACCCCAGCCCCAGAAATGCTGCTGTTTCTTCAAGTTTGGGGATCCAGATGTAGCATCTATTTGCTCTTTCTGTTAGCCTGGTATTTCCACTGGAAGGCAGGGCCCCAAGGGTTCCACATAAATTAGCACCTTGTCCCCACCCCCACTCCAACCCAGAGCTGGGGCGGCAGAGGGCATCCTGAACCTGCAACCACCAGGCCTGGACCCTTGTCTGGAATGCCTCCAGATGTGGAGAATCCAGAGCTCCGCCATCCACAGTTCCTTTCCTTTCCACTTTCCATTCTCTGGCTTTAGTCACAATCTCTATCAGCTGGAACCAGGAGGCCTCAGTTGGGACTCTCTGCCTCCTTGCCCTGCTCCTTGGGATGGGGGTGTCTGGGACAAACTTCATATCACCTGTTCTTAGTCTCCTGAGTCCACCAATACAGTGGAAAGAGCACTAGACAGAGAATCGGAGGGGTTCAGGTTCCAACTGCCATTCTTGGCTGTGTGACCTTGTGCAAGTCACTGAACCTCTCTGAATGCCCAGGGTGTGGTATAATGTAGAGATGGGTGAGACTCAACAACGTGAAGCCATACAAAGATTATTCTGATGGTCCCCCTTCCCTGCTACAGGTGCCTGCACTGGGAGACTGAGTGGTGGGGAGGCACCGGGGATCAACAGCAAGTGCCTTGGGATCTCCAGAGTGTGAGGTCCTGGGGGGACTAGGACAGAGGGGTGGAATACAGAGCCACCACCACTACCCTGGCCATAGAAAGGTGGGTGACTTGGAGGACAAGGGCAGACACCCTCCTACCAGGGGGACCCATGGAACAAGGCACCATGATTGTGACTGGGGGCTGCCATCCTCCCCCTTCACGTGCAGTTGCTGAAACTGGTTTTGAGCAAAAAGCACAACTCGCTCCCCAGCACTGTCTGAGCAGAGAAAGTAAGCTTTGCGACTCCTGGAGGAGGTCAGGCATGGGAGGGGGTAGGGGTGAAGTCAGCGAGGCCCCCTCCCGCCTCCCCAAGGAGGAGGTACACATATCAGTGTGGTTCTGGAGTCTCCATCCTCGGCAGAGAGCAGCAGAGCCCAAAGGAGGGCCTGACACCCCAACTGTGAGTGGGAGGGGCCCAGCACAGAAGGATCTCCAGGAAAAGCTGCTGCTGAGCAGAGCGGGAGCTCAGGGCCTCGTCAGACCAGAATTGGGGAAGCCTCCTCCGGAAGAGGCTCCCCCACCATCACGTTGACACATACCTCCCTCAGATGGGCTTTGGTGCCTCAAACTTGAGTTATGAAAAGTGTTATTATTATAAATCACACTGCGACTCCCCCACTCACCTCCCCGACTAGACAGGAAACCTCTGGCAGGTAGAGGCCTGTTTTACACCTCCGTGGACAACCCCTCCCCGAGCACCCAATCACTCCTTCCGTCATTCACAAGGATTTATTGAGTACTGATGTAGGCGCCAGGGAGCGAGGTTGGACGCCTAAGGTTCATTCTTTTGGGGTGTCAGCTGCTAAATCGCCAAAGTTTGCTCTCGCAGGTTCCCAAAGGTAAGATTTCCCCACTTCATCCCAAAGGGGGCAGTGGGTCCAGGCCGGTAAGGAGAAGCCGCATGCTCAGAGGAAACCAATTCCCTCTGTCCTCCTTCCTGCAGCACCGGGGTGTGATGGCCCATGGAAAAGTCACAGGCAGGATCTGGAATCTCAGCGGGGGAGCAAGCCCAGGCTCCATTCAGGGGAATCCCTGCCACCCACACCAGGCCTGAGCCCTGGGAAAGGCGTCCGACGCCACTGGGGTGCGCAGGCCAGGGCAAGGTCAGGGCCAGCTGGAGCCTCTCTTTCACTCACATCAGCCTGGAATTTCTCACTCAGCTTTGTGGACAGCCAGCGCAGACATCAGGCCTGGGGCCACAGATTCCAAAGAGAAAATTCCAAGACAAATATCTCAGGATTTTTCAGTCTCCCTACTTCCCGCAACTCCCTTCCACACCAACCCTGGAAACTTCCCCTAATCCAGCCTGTGCTTCCGAGACTCCTGCCTTTGGTCCTGACATCCTCTAAGTCTGGAATACCCTCCCCACCAGCCCCACACCCAAATCCTACCCACCTCAATGCCAGCTCCAGTGCCACCTCCTCCAAGAAGTCTTCCCTGATCCTCCCAGTGAGGAGAGTCTCTCTCCTTTGAACACCCAAGTTCAGGCTGTGGTTAGGACTTTGGCTTCTGAGGTCAGACAGGCCTGTATTCATGGGCCGGCTCTGCCCCTTCCCAGCTGGGTGACCTCAGACAAGTTCCCTCTTCTCGTTGAGCCCGTGTGTTCCCATGTATAATAAGGAGATAATGACAATCCCCTCCTGCATAGCGCTTTTGAGAGGATTAAATGATTTCATACAGGCTTAGAATAGTGCCTGGCACCTAGTAAGCCCTCAATCAATGTTAGCCATTTCTATTTTACTTACCACACTCTCCCCATGGCAGAGAATGTCAATCTTCTCTACCAGAGAGGAGCTCAACCCACAGAAGGAACCCCAAGACTGTGTGTTGAATGAATGAACAAATGAGGAGGGACAGGGCCAGCACTGCAGGTGTGAGCTTTCAAAAGAGTTGCTGTCAGTGCTGCTCAAGATGGTGTCCTGGGGTTGATCCCAAAGGTGACCTTTCCCCCTTTGGTCCCAAGGAAAGGCCACCCAGGCTCAGGGTCCTCTGCTCATCTCTCTGACTCCTGACTGTTCTTCAAGGCAGGTTCCCAAGTGTCTCTGGCTGCCCGGCCTCCACCACACAGGTGCAGGAGGGAAGTGGGGAGCACCAAGCACGCTACTTGAATCCCTTTTTCACAGGTGGCGGAGGGCGAGCTGGGGCTGACCCCAGTGGTGCAGTGGCTGAGCCTTGTCACCCTGTGGACTCGGGTCTAGAGTCCATGGTGACGGGCAGGGCTCTTCCCTGAGGATTCTCAATCTGCTTCTCCATCTCGTTCTGAAAAAGTCAGGCTTCAGGAAAGAAAGAACCCGGTGTATTTGGAGCCCCTTCTTTCCCTTGTGCGGGTCCCCCATTCCTACACCCCAGAGGGCTCTGGGAAGAAGCAGGGAACTGGAGCCAGACGGACATACCACATGGAAGCAAACCCGAAAGCCCCTGCCTCTTTGTCACCTAACTCTCCACCCTCCACCCCTGGCTCTCCTGACCCGGGAGGACGCACCTCCTACCGTCCTTCTCAACCCAGACTCCCCACCGGCAGGGTCGTGCTGGGAAGATGCATCTCGGGCTGCCTTTGCCCCTAACTCACCCAGAGACACTCGGCCCCTCCCCTGAGCGGCCCCCCTTCAGCATGGACTCCCACTATCTATGCATCAGGTCCTCCATCTGCACTTTAGAGCAAGGCTCCGCGAACTTTTTCCCCCGTAAAGGGCCAGAGAGTGAATATTGTAGGCTTTGCAGGCCGTACCATCTCTCCCGCAACTACTCAACCTGCCGCGGTAGCACAGAAGCAACCACAGGCAATACGTAAACAGATAAGCATCCTTACGTTAGGCCTCTATTTACTGTGTCCAAGAAAACTAGTAATGGATGCTAACATGTGAATTTCTTATATTTTTCATATGTCATAAAATATTATTTTTCTTTTTATATTTTCCAATCATTGAAAAAGGTAAGAACCCTTTATAGCTTACAGGCCCTACAAAAATAAGCACTGAGCCTAACTTGGCTCACAGGCCATAGTTTTCCAAGCCTTGCTTTCGAGGTTCTAGTCCTTCCAAGCCTCTCCAGAGACCATCCCCTGGTGGAAAACTCAGTTCTGGGGGCTCCAGAAAGCAGCATCTTCAATTCAGCCTTAGCAGGCAGTTTGCAAAACCCTGACTATTCCAGGGGCTGGGCTGGGCACCACAACAGAGTACAGAAAAGGAGAGAGGGGGCCGTCCCCATGGCATAGTAGTTAAGTTTGGCATGCTCTTCAGCAGCCTACGTTCAGATCCCCAGCACAGTCCTATACCACTCGTTAGCCATGCTGTGGCAGCAACTCACATATAAAGTGGAGGAAGATTAGCACAGATGTTAGCTCGGAGCTAATCTTCCTCAAGCAAACAAAGAGGAGGATTGGCAAGAGATGTTAGCTCAGGGCTAATCTTCCTCAGCAAAAAAAAAAAAAAAAAAAAGGAGTGAGGCACCCAGCCTGCCCTCAGGAAACTTCTAATCCAATGAGGGATGCAAGACAAGACAGAGGAGGATTCTAATACAAGGTCAAGGAAGATTGTATCACGAGAGAGACCTTACCTTGTCCACTGAATAGGTAAGTTCTCCGCAACTTGGATTGGGAAGGTCAAAGAGAGTAAGTGGCTCCCTGGGAGATTAAACGTACCAGGAAAGATTCTATGGAGGAAATGGCTTTAGAGGCAGACTTGAAGGAATAGAGCTCCAGGACCGACACTATCACCCCTAGTCTCTTCCTCCAGGGAAAGGGGGCCCTCTGGCTTTTGCCCAAAAACACTGACATACAGTATTGTTAGAGCATAGTTACTCCCCACCCCCACCTCCCATAATGCCATCACCAGAGGATGGGCTCCTTGGGGCAGGGGTAGGGGCCTGACTCAGTTCTGAGCCTCTGGACCCCAAGAACATGGTTTTTTTTTTTAAAGATTTTTTATTTTTCCTTTTTCTCCCCAAAGCCCCTCGGTACACAGTTGTACATTCTTAGCTGTGGGTCCCTCCAGCTGTGGCATGTGGGACTCTGCCTAAGTGTGGCCTGATGAGTGGTGTCATGTCCGCGCCCAGGATCCAAACCGGCGAAACCCTGGGCCGCCAAAGCAGGGCGTGCGAACTTAACCACTCGGCCATGGGGCCGGCCCCCCAAGAACATGTTTTTGCACAAAGTATATTTTGGTAAAAGCTGGCTGAGACTGAACTGAGGTTGGGGTTAGGGGCGAGGAGGACAAAGAAGATTTCTGATGGAAATTGGACCAAATAGATTGTTCCCTCTATTTTATGCAGCTCCCCAGGCCTCAGGAAGACCTTTCCCACAGAAGGTGCCAGCTGTCTTGGGGGTAACCTTAGTGTCTCTTAGAGGGGACTCCTCATGCTGAAGAAATTACTGCAGCCTTCTGACTTCTTGGAAATGAGAGCGAAGGGGCTGGCCCTGTGGCCTAGTGGTTAAGTTTGGCCCACTTTGCTTTGACGGCCCGGGTTCGCTTCCTGGGCACAGACCTACACCACTCATCGGTGGCCATGCTGTGGCGGTGACCCACATACAAAGTAGAGGAAGACTGGCACAGATGTTAGCTCAGGGCGAATCTTCCTCAAGCGAAAAATAAAAGAAAAAGAAATGGGAGTGAAGCAGTCACTGTTATAACCTTTGTACGTGCACACACACACACACACAGATCCACAATCCTCCCTCCCCCAACAGCCACATCCTGTGGCTTAACTGGACCCCCCACTTCTCTGCCAAAGAAAGTGGAGCCCCTTGTGCCTAGAAGCATAGACAGCCCAAGAGCCCCTGCAGACTGGGCCCTCGGGACCCCGAAGCCACCTCACCTATCCAGATGAGCCTAGCCAGCAAACCCAGTAAATGAGAGGCCACTGCCTCTAAGCTGGCACACCAGAACCATGGCCAAGCAGTTGTTGATGCCTCCCCAAGACGGCAGCATGCAGGAGAAGTGGGGGCAGGGGAATAGCGAGGACAGGCTGAAGAGAGCCCCCTCAGGCAGCACCCTACCTGCTTTCTCCTTCTCACCCTGGTGCCGTGCCTGACTGATCTCCCTGAGAGGAGTTCTCAGGATAGAGGACTCAGCCCCTCCCCGATGGATGCCTTTGACCCATAGCTACCCCAGCACTGCCCCCAAGATCTGCCATCCCATCCAAACGTCAGCCTGTACACTGGGAGCAGAAGAGGCCTAAAGTGGAGGAGGCAGTGAAGAGAGGGTGTGCAAGGGGAAGGGGGCAGCCACAGAGACCTTGCACATTTCTGTGGGTGCACGCATATACCGAGCGATTAAAGGAGGCTCATTCCTGTTAACTTGGCATTTACAACACGTTTATCTCTAGTCTCCTCATTCCTGCAAAGTAATTGAAATCAAGAGCCAAGGTAGAGCATGTTATCCACACTGGACAGATGAAGAAACTGAGGCTCAGAGAGATCGACTCACCCAGATCACAAAGCCAGTCAGAGGCACAACCAGGATTTGCCTGTTTCAAAACCCATGCCAGGTAATCAGACTAAGATTGTGTTTAGGGCTCCAGCAAAGCGGAGGCACCAAAATTCTCTTTTTCACGGAAGTATTTTGGTATTGGGAGTTAGGATAAAAACAAACCTTGTCTGGACTTCCTCTAACTTATTCTGTGGTTTATATTGTTATTTTTATTTTGTGGGAGGTGGGGAGTGAGCATGATGGTCCTAACAGTACATGGAACAACCTCTAGAAACTCTAGTCCAGCCTGAATTGCACCTTGCGCTCTGCTCATGCCAGGCTCTGTCGGGATGGACTTTCTTTGCCTCTGGATCCATTCGTACCAAAGTGCTCACAATTCTACACTATTTTTGTGAACAAGGAGAGGGGATTAATGAATGTGTGTGAGGCCTGTATTTGTTGTATACATACGCATGGTCTGTGTCACCAAGAATGCACCAGAAATTGAACATCTTGCCTGCCTCTAGGAAGGCAAAATGGTTTACCAAGGGAGAGATGACAAAATTTCACCGGAGAGCATTACATGGCTTTTGAATTTTGTACTTTGTGAACGTCCTACCTACTCAAATAAATAAATATGTGTTTTACAACATTTACAACTTTGTTTTAAACAAAAGTGACATAAAATAGCTTCTGTTTTCAACTCTGCAGATACAGCTGGGACAAGAAAAACAAAAGTCTGGTTACTACCTCGTCGTAAGGTAGATAGGAAAATACAGAGAACCAAATACAATTTAAAATCTCACCAAATGAGATTCACGCAGAATGAAGATCCCACCTGGGAAGCCAGGAAAGCCAGCAGGAGGGAACGGGTTAGAGAAGCATGGGTACCAACTAGGGAGGTAGGGGGAAGGGGCTCCAGGAGCCAATCCCCTCCCGGCTGAGTGCACACTGGGGACTAGGGGGAAGGGAGACATTTAAAGGGAGAGGAGCAGAGGCAGGGGATGCCTGCCCTTGTGGTACCAGTAAGTTGAAGTAGGGATGGAAGGTGGAGCCGGGAGGAACCAGCCCCTCGCACATCACTGGAACTTCAGGGGTCCCTTCCCCAATCTGAGACTCAGTTTCTTTGTCTATAAAATGAAGGGTTTGGCCCAGAAAGATCTCCAGGTGCCTCGCAGCTCTAATATTCTCTGATTTGATGGCTGCAGCCTTCTGCAAACGTGCATAAACTAGATTAGTTTTAGCAGTAGTAAAAACAAAACTGAAAATCAGATTTATCATTTTAATTAAATATACTTTACATGCTCAATTTCTAGGGAGCAAAATGCTCCCCCCGCCATCAGTTTTCCCTTTGTGGGAGCCGTTCATGTCTGATGTGCAATTTAAGAAAATGCCGAACCACCCCCTAAGAAGACACACAATTAACAAGACCCTAACAGGTATTTCTTAACAGGAAAGTGGGACTTGTAGGGGGGAAAAAAGAACATAAAAAGGAAATGTCAGGGAGGGTCAGGTCAGGTGGGGTCAGGATATCAGAGGACTGGGGATCGGGCTGGTGAGAACAACCTGCTTTTGTCACCACTGGGCTCTCAGAAGCAAGTGCGCGGAGCGCGGACAGGGACTCAGGAGCTGGGAGTTTGGTCCCTTTGCCACCCCCCTTCACACACCCCCACCCCACCCCAGGGGTGACATAAGGCAAATTGCTCTCTGAACTTTAGAGTGCTCAACTATAAAATGGAACTAACAATACCTACTTGGAGGAACGCTGGGAAAATGTAATAAGATAACATATCTGCACAGGCTTAGGAAAACAATGAAGTACAAAGCAGACGTCAAACACCGTATTTTGGAAACTTAAATTGGGATCCAGAGCGCCTGGTCCCCATGTGGTTAGGCATTGTGTCCTCCCAGCATGCATCCACCTAACATCCTTCCTTTGTGCCATGCTCTTGCCCACCCAGGCGCTGGGTCCCCACAGAAGCCAGAAGAAAGCAGCGCCTTCACCCAGGAGGAGCGTCATTTCCTGGGCTCTGGGCACCATGGCCCCAACTCGTAAATTAACAAGTGAGGCTGTAAATTACGAGATAAATCTGGGCTGGGGTCGCCAGCAGAATAGATGAGAATCAACAGGAGAAATAAATCTACAGCAGCAGCTCCTTGAGTCCCAAGGAAGCCCTAGAAGCCTCAGGGACAGAGGGGTGGAGGGGTGGGGTCGGGTGGGTGGCAACAGAAGGGGGAAAGACTTTCCGTTAGAGGAAAGAACACTCAGAAATGAAACCAGGAATCCCCAGCCTCACCACCATTTCCCCCAGAAAGAGTCCAGGATGAATCAAGTCCTCAGGCTTCTGCCAGCTGTGGGATTTCCTGACACTGTCTTAGTGAGCTGGGGCCTCCACTCGGCTGCCCATTATTCGTGATGACAAGAGCAAATATAGGCACTCTCAGAGAACTCAGGAGAGACTAAGTGGAATAAATGGCAGCGTTTAATCTTTAAAAAGAGCAACCGCCTTCCCTGGGCAGAGCCCCGCCCAGTGGGAGCTGTGGCCCCTCATAATTCAAGTCCACACTTAATTAAAAAGGGGAGCATCCTGGACTCTGCCCAACTGGCACTGATTCCATTCTAATCCTTCAGGCTGCTGACATTTGTCCGTTTGTCTCTCTTTGACAGAAAGGGAAAAAATTCAAAAGGAAAAATAAGATGTTATATGCCGCAGCTTTCAGCGAGGGCCTGTCCTTGAGCTGGGGTGCTTCGTCTCAAAACAGAGGGTTGAAGTCTAAATGAACAGGCGAAGAGACAGAACAGGACAAGGAAGGCTCTGCATTTGGGGGGAGCCCTGAGCGGCTGCAGGCAGCAAATAGGACAAGCTGAAGTTACCAGCACCTTCTAAAAAGAATTACTTTCCTTGGGCTGCCCATGGTCTCTCTTTGGCCTCCCAGACAGATTCTTTTCCCAGCCTTAGGCTGAACCCCTCCTCCTGGACAATGTTCCAGATGAAAGGAGGGCGCATTTATTCAGGCCTGTTTAGAATATTAAAATGCTCTTCACTGGGTTCTGACAAGTTCCTATTACAGTTCCCCAAAAGGTGACTCCCCAGGAGGAATTCCAAAATCATCCCCTCCCGGGATTGGCTTGGTCCCACAGAGGTCACTGTGTCCAGCCCGCTGCTCCTGAGAATTTCCTAGCTGTCACGCCCAGATGAGGGTCTCTGGGGAACCAGAAGCTCCCACCTCAGCTCCTCCTGACTGCCGGCTCTACCCACAGTAGGCGAGCCCGAGGGGGTGGGGCTGGGGTGACCCTCTCCTCCTTGTTCTCCCAAGGTTCTTGAGGACATCCCAACCCTACCACACTCAGGGGAAAGAGAGGCTCGGTCCCCACCCAAGCCCTCATTTTTAGGACTTTTCTAATGAGACAGCTCTCCTCCACCGGAGCACCTCTGGAGTTGAGCAAGACACCAGCTTTACCTGTACCTTCCGTCTGCAGCCCCAGCTGCTCCCAGCCAGCTTGCTGGAGCTCCTGGAGGGCTTCCTTTTCTGTGGGATCTCAAGAGAGGTCTTGGGCTAAGTGGAAGGCAGAGAGGAACAAGGGAAGCAGTTGTTCTGCCCTCTTCCAACCACATACTCCAAAAGTGGTGCCTTTCCAACCATTTTTGTTAAAGATTTTATTTTTCCTTTTTTCTCCCCAAAGCCCCCTGGTACATAGTTGTGTATTGGGTCCTTCTAGTTGTGGCATGTGGGACGCCGCCCCAGTATGGCCCGACAAGCAGTGCTGTGTCTGCGCCCAAGATCTGAACCAGCGAAACCCTGGGCCACCGAAGTGGAGCACACGAGCCCAACCGCTCGGCCACGGGGCCAGCCCCTTTCCAACCATTTTTAAGGTAAGATCTATTGACAAGATTTATGATCTTGTAAAGCCATCCATGAAAAAAGACATTAGCACAGTGGTTCTTAACCCAGGGAGGGGGCTTCACACATCTGCTCTGTGATGACCTTGATAAAAGCTATGGACCCTCTCCTCAGCAAAATGCACACACACACGCACACACCAGTGCACGCAGTGGGTCTCAGGGGCTTGCACACCCATGGACCCCAGGTTCAGAACCCCTGCTGTTTAGAGGAAGCAGTGTGAAAGTGGGGCTGTGAGACACGGACAAAAGGAAATCCAAGCGTGGCACTTCTGTTTTGGTGGTCCTGACCCACCAGCCCATGGGGAAGACCCATGTTCCCCGACCCCTAGTGCCTGACCCTGCTCTCTGGTTCATTCCCCCTGGTGACAGCTCCAGTCTGGGAGACAGTAAAGGGACATAAGATACCACTTAACCCTGTTATTTCATCTCTCTGTCCTTCCTAGCTGTCTCCCTAGGGTGCCCTCTGAGTTCCCCCCTTTAAGCCTCTGAGACTCTCAGCTCTTCCAGAGTCAAGGATGAGTCAAAGGAAGCCGGACCCTTGAAGACATTTCTGTCTTCCCCTCACAGTCCGGCTGCACAGGTCACCCAGCCCCCCACCACTACACTCTCTGGAGGCCGCTGGAAAGAGCCAGCATCTCTGACGGCTCCTGGGCCTCTTGGTCTGCTCCAGGTGCGTCAAATAGCTTCCTCTCCCTTCTCATCCCAGTGCTCCAACCTTCCAGCTCCCTGAGCAAGCCCCAGGCTGCCTTTGAATGAATATTTGCATACCTAAAATCCACATTTACATTTTATAACTTAGACTCCTGGGAAACAGGTCAGAGTCCAGCCCCAATAGACTAGAGGAAAGGAAGTATTTACCTGTGCGACCCCTACCAAAGATGTGTTGAGGGGTGAAGGAGTATGTTGTGTGTGCTCTCCATGAAGCTGTGTGTCCAGGAGGGGACTGTGAGCGCCCTTAATCCGGTGTACCTATGTGTACTCTCGGGCTCAGGCTTGTCCCCCATCTGCCCTGTTGTATGTTCCCTCAAAGGGTAGTGTTTGCGCCTATGAGTCCATTTGGGGTGTCCTCAGTCTTTTGAGTGGACCCTTGGGGTAGATGTGTGTCTTCGAGGTCTCGGTTTCCTCACTTGTAAAGTGAGGACGCCGCCTCACAGGACTGCTGTGAAGGCCGCATGAGTTAACGCAGGTCAGGCACTGGCAGCAGCGTGTGGCAAGTGCACGCGCTCACTAAGTGATGGTTATTGTCATGTGATTTCCACAGAAACCTCCAGCCCCTCCTCTCCTCTCCCCAACTACCTGGGGCCCTGGAAGAGGCTCGAATGTTCCCCCCAGAGATGTTACTGCGCTGAGCCTGCAGGTTGATTAGAGGCCAGGTAACAGCAGTGTCGGCAGCTGAAGTATCTTCTCTCACTCAGCCTGTATGCTGAGCCGTAGCTGGAGGAGGAGGGCTCCCCAGCCACGACCCTGGATGGGGAATGGGGAGGAGTGCTTACTCTCTAGGGAGCCAAGGGCCCTTCCAGAGAAATGAAAGAACTCAGAACCAGTAGGGCACCCCGAGAGAGCCACAACTGGAATGCTCACTCGGGACCCACCGGACTCTTCCTCATTGTCAGGGAGACCACATCACAGCTGCCTTCCCTGGAAGAACCTCTGTCCTCCTCCCCGACTTCTCTTGGCCCTGAGACACAAGCTCCTCCCTAAATTGCTTCCATCCAGCCCTAAGCTGGGATTTGCTTGGGCTTGTCTCGCCTTCCATGGGCAGGGTTCCTGCTAAGCTCGATTAGTTTGGTCTTTATTGTACCTATTCACTGAACAAGTATTTTGCAGGATACTCACAAGATTGAAGCAGGCTGGAAGAGGACTTACAGAAGCAAATGAGACCTCCTCCGGGCCCTGGAGAGCTCTCTGTACATAGGGATGATTATACCATGAGGCAGAATTGAAGACATATGCACCAGAGATATAGGCAAGAATGTTGTGGGGCCGTTAAGGAACTGATTCAGGCTGTCTGGAAGGCTTCCAGGAGGAGATGGGCATTAAATACGAGACTTAAAGACTATTTCAGCAGAGAGGAAAGGGAAATTTATTTTCATTTACCCAAGATGATCGCATGGAATGAGCCCTAAACAGGTGTTCTAGTCCCAGTTCTGATTGACCAGCTGAAAGAACTTACAGGTATCATCTTCTCTGAACCCCTGCTGCCTCATCTGTAGAGTGATTTTGAAAGCAGCCCCTACGGGCCTGGGGTTTGTCCAGTCTCTTGTATTTATCACAAACAGGAAGCAAAATCAGGCTGTCCTCAAAGATCGCATAGACTGTAGACCCAGAGAATTGTCTCAGAAAAAAGGCCTGGGGGATTTTATGTCCTGTGTGTCCCCATGGCTGCAGCCGAAGCAGACCAGCTCCCG
This sequence comes from Equus asinus, assembly GCF_041296235.1. Lineage (NCBI taxonomy): Eukaryota > Metazoa > Chordata > Mammalia > Perissodactyla > Equidae > Equus > Equus asinus. Next base: position 42,520,188 of record NC_091802.1, on the reverse strand, counting down.
TCAAGTGCTTGTCTTAGTCACAGCTGCCTGCCTGGCACCCAGCATTGTATCTGGCACAATAAATGTTTATTGAATAAAGTGAACGAATGAGGTGACAGAGACTATGACAGCTTTTTGGCTAGAACTGAAACCAGTCCTGCCCCCAGATCATCAGATCCCTTGAAGGTTTTGCTCCCTAATACACTATATGTGCTCTCAGGATAAGAGGAAAGATGGCTGAGAGGGAGCTATGCTTTCAGAGGTCTACGCTGGGGCCTCTGGTTTCTGCTGCAATCAACAGAAAGTGGGTCACAGAACAGCTCTACAGAGCACAGACCCTTGAGGAAAAGCCTTGATTCCGTGCCAACTTACATCTATTGTGTACCTACTGTGTATCAATTGTCACACAGCTTTAATTCATTTAATTGTGGCCTCAAAAGGCTGTACAGGAGAATGCGGAGGGTTGGGGGCTGTAAGCCTCACCGTGCTGACTGTGACCTCAGCAGAGTCACCGCCCCTCTCTGAGTTTTCATTTTCGATCTCTGTAAAATGGAAACAATAGAACCACTTCGCCAGGTTATGGGAATGAAATGAGCACGTGGAAGCAGAGCGCTTCATAAATGCTAGTTATAATTGTTCCTCTGGGCACCCAAGTCCGCTCGCCTTCCCCCAGGGCGCACACACAGACATGTTCACACTGCCACGTACGAGCAGAAGCAGAGACGTGTGCAGACGCCAGCTGGAGGAGCTCGCCGAGCCTCAGACCCCGGGCCACCTCCAAGCCCCGCAGAGAAGCCGTCGGGTCCCCGGCTTCGCTCCTTTTCTCTCAGCTCTTATGAATGAACTCCGGCCGCGAGTTTATTTTTTTATGAATGGGAGCGCAGACCGTGAATGAAGCCGGGAGCCAGCCCCTGCGTTCTGATTGGCCCTCGTGGCTGGGAAACTCCGCCCCCCGGCTCAGCCGGGCGAGTCTCCGGATTGGCGGGCGTGCCGGCCCTGGGGTTTCATTCACAAAAGTCAATGAAACAAAGGGAAAGGGGTGGGAGGGAGAGAGAGCCGAGGCCGAGGCTAAGGAAATGCACCAATCAGCGGCTCCCCCGGGCTCACAACTGTCGGCGACGCCGGGAAAACAAGCCGGTGAGCGGGGAACCCGGGGCCGGGGCCGCCTCTCTCCACCCTAGCCCCGCGGTCCTCGGTGCGGCCCCGGAGTATGCTCGGGAGCCCCCGCGACTCCAGCACAGACGCCCCGGCCTCAGGTGAGGCTGCGGGAGGGGGAGGGAGGGAGAGTGTCCGTGATTCCCCTCACGCCCCCAACAAACACCACACTCTCACCGCCGCCTCCGCAGATTCCAGGGTGGGGGTGGGAGGCGCTGGGATTCAGGGTTGGAGGGGGCGCAGGAGTTGTGGGCGTGCGAATGGTGCGCGCCTCGCCTGCTCCTCCGCGCGCGAGCACGCGAGCGCGCTCGCGCATGCACACACACACACACACACACACACACACACACACACGTCTTATGTAACCGAGCCTGGTCATAGCAGGGCTGCAGAAAGCAGCCGAAACGGCAAGGCCGGTTCCCAGAAGCAGGTGGGACCGCCTTTGGCGGGAGGGGAGTGGCGGCGGCGCTCAGCTCCGCAGGCGGAAATCTCCCCATCGCCGAGTGAGTCGGAGAAGTTTTGCCGTCGGACCCATTGCCTCGGGACTGCCCTCTCCCTGCCGCCCTTACCCGCCCCCACCCCGCTGCCTTCCCAAGACAGTCTGCGAACGCAGCCCCACCCCCCCCACCCCCAGGTCTCTGCCCCCGCGCGGGGCCCGGGCCGTGCGGCCGGAGGGAGCGGCCGGATGGAGCGGAGGATGAAAGGCGGATACTTGGACCAGCAAGTGCCCTACACCTTCTGCAGCGTGAGCGGCGCGCCGGCCTCCACGCCCGCCCCCGCCCTCATCCCGCTCCTCCCCGCCCCACAGCCCCGTACCCGCGGCCCCAGAGGGGTCCAGAGCTGCCTGGCCCCTGAGTCACCCCGGGACCCCAGCCCCGCCCCCCGGACCTGGCGGCCTCAGGGTGACTCGGGGGCATTCTTCCCCTGCCCGGCAGAAATCGTCCGGAAATGGGAGCTTGCGCGAAGCGCTGATGGTCCCGCAGGGGAAGCTCATGGACCCAGGCTCCCTGCCACCCCCCGACTCTGAAGGTAAAGAGCCGGAGAGACAAACTGCGACCCTCCTCCCCACCACGCACAACCCGAGAGCCGATCCTGGAGCCCTCACCCTTTCCCAAAATGGCTTGCCCTCCAAGGGACTCCGATCATTCTCCGCGCCTAACCCCCAAGGCGGGGGTCACCGGGCTCACTAGGGCTCCCTCTCTCTCACCATCACCTCCACCTCACCTTCTCCAATTCCATTATTCACCCCTCAGATCTCTTCCAGGATCTAAGTCACTTCCAGGAGACGTGGCTCACTGAAGGTGAGTAGTTTTGTGACCGTTTCTCCTATCGGGATGGGGGTGCTCTCTGACCCGGTGTTACAACTTAGCCCACTTCCTCTCTCCCTGGCCTCTAGGAGCTCTCCAAGGCCCCCTCCCTAAGTCCTCTGCCTCTCGGCTCTCCCCAGCGCCCAGAGTGGACACTTACATTGATATTTATTTTCTCTGCCCTGAGCTAGGCTGGTGTGACTAGGCCTGGGGATGAATCAGACCATTGTGTGGGGTATTTGCTTATTTGAATGGAACTTGGCCCCAGGCCCGTTTTCCTGGTTGAAATTTTCACTTGCAAAGTTTGTTTGGCAGCGGTGTGGAGGTGTGTGTTGGGGTCTGGAGGGGGAGTTGAGGGACAGGAGGATGAGGAGAAGGAGCAGTTAATTTGTTACCTATCTTACAGAGTTGCCAAAACATTGGTTTTTACTCCCTTGGTTTCTCTTCTTTCCAACTCCCAGCACCAAACAATTTACTGTCTGAGCCAAAAGAACAATAAAAGTTTAAATAATTTCCTTTTGCAACACTTTGGCAAAGAGGGCCCAGGGCTTCCCCCCCAAGTAGCCTTGATTGTAGTTCTGACGGCAACTGGTCCTCCCTCCTTCTTTCCTCCTGAATTCCTCGGCCCCTGGCAAATTCCTCCTCCTGGGTGCTGGGAGGTTAGCTGCAAGCTGGCTGGGGTGGGGTGGGGTTAGTAGCTGGACCTTGGCTGGCTGGGGAGTGTGTTCTGGGCATCTCCTGGTGGGATTCATTGCCTGTTTTGGTGGGGCCTGAGGGTGTCGCTGGCGGGGCTGCAGGTAGGAGGCCAATGGTGTTTAGACAGTCTCTGAGAGGGAAGGGTTAACACCCCCATCTTACAGACCCTTTATTTATTTTAACACTCTGAAAACCAAGAAACCACAATATTAGGAACACCTTTCTGAGGGCTTTTTCTCTTCCTTAGGATCTCCCCATCCCTCCACCTGGGTATCTTTGGTGATTTTTTTAAGCTCAAACCCAGCTCCTCTGGAACCCTCTATAAAAGCTTGGGGTAGAAGGGAAACACCCCTGACTAGGTCCTTGGAGTGGAACTAGGTCCATCTTGACCACTGTGGTATCCCAAAAATATGTATGTTAACAGGACGACTATGTAGCATAGAGCAGGCACTTGAGACATTTTGTGGAATTCATGGCTGGACAGCTGCATGGGCGCTGGAGAAGTCTCGGGGTTCTGGGTATTTTGCACATCTTCCCCAACTCTGCAAGCCCTGCGTGCCCAGCTCTGAGTTACAAGCAGAGCTATGCCCAGTCTGCCCATCCTCCTCCTGAGGTTCCGGAGCTGGGCTGGAGCTGAAGAACGCAGAGGTGTCAGTTTCCAGGGTCTCTCAAAGACTTCCTTTCCCAACGCCTGATTTCCTTCTGGCTCTCGCCAAGCTCCTTGTCTGTCAGCTGAGGGTCCCTGCGCTCCCGACATCGGGCAGTTCGTGGGGCTGTGATCTAGGGGTAGGCTCAGAGGCTGGCGTTTTGGCAGCAGCTGGTCCATTTGTGCCTGGGTTTGGAATGGGAAGGGGAGGAAAACGTTCTCCTCTCTCAACCTTGGAAGCCCCACCCCTTGGCAGTGGGGGGCTAGAGATTGTATGTGTGTCTATCTGCATGTGTCGGTGTGACAGTGAGAGAGTGTGTGTGTGTGTGTGTGTATGTGTTTCATGCTGCTGCCCTGGGAGCCCCTGTACATTTAAATCCAGTGGGTGGGGAGGTGGGGGTGGGGATCGCAAGGCAGAGGGGGGTGCCTGGGATCTCCTTGGTTCCCTCTCCTTCCTTCTGAGGGAGCAGCTCAGGTTCCCGGCTGGCGATGGATGGCCAGGCCTGAGGGGGGGATGCTGAGGCCACTCGCTCCTTCTCACTCTCTCTGCGGAGACAGATGCAGCTGCCGGGGCCCTGTCCCCCTGCACCATCCCAGCACCACCCCAGCCTCCTCTCCTGCCTCTTCCCACCAGGTCAGTGACCCCTGCAGCCTAGGGGGAGCTTTGGGGTGGCAGGGAGGGACTAGCTCCTTTGGAAACTTGCCAGTGGTGGGGTGCGTCAGTCGGAATGGGGGTCGGAGCCCAACCTCCTCCCTCAGCTTGATTTCTTCCTAAAGCCCCAATTTGGAGAGAAGCAGCGGATCCTTGTAGTGTGGGTGGGGCTGTGAAGAATTCGGGGGATGCCCAAGTTGGATCCGGGCAGATGTGGTTGCCGTTGTGGGTTCAGAGTCCGGTGTCCTGGGCATCACTGGGGGTGAGTGTGAGTGGTGCTGTGTAAAGGCAACTTAGACATCTTTGGGGTTGGGGTTTTTCTAGACAGAGTTGGGGGGAATGAAGTGAGGCCGAGAGAGCATGTCTGATTTGGGGGTGCCCGGGATCCGTTGAGTTACTGAACAGAGGATCAGGCTACGGGAGGGAAACCCAGGTTCAGGCAGACAGAACCCATGCTGTGCCTGCTTTTGGTAAAAGATGTGCTGCTTCTGGGCGCGGGTTCTTTTCCCGGCTTGCTGGGAGCCCCCAGGAACGTTCGGGGACAATGACTTTGGTCTATTTGGTAGAAAGGAACATTGACTCTGCGCCATGTATGTCCTTTGTGTGAGGCTGGAGTCCATAACCTGGGGTCTGTGGATTGCTAGCAGCTCTAGATAGGTTGCAGGGGTCCCTGAGTCCTCTGATATCGTGTATAAAATTGTTGGGGGTGCACCATCCACAAAGGAATACAGATTTTTCTAGGAGGAGAATGATCCATAGCTTTTATGAGATTCTCAAAGGGGTGTGTCTGTGCTCCCCTTTTCATAAGAATCACTGCTCCCAAATCCCCATCCAAGGTTTCCAGTCCCCTTGCCCTTTGATTTTCCCCCATGATATTTATAAGTCCGAAAAGGGACCCCGTGTGTGAAGGGTGTGCATGGAGGCTGTGTTTCACTCGTGTGCTGCCGTGAAATTAAAAGCAATTAACGTGTGTGTGAATTCATGTGTATGCACACTGGTGCCTCAGCACATCTGTGGGAAGGGATGAGGTTAATTCCCTCCCCCAGTCTTTCTTAGCTACAATGCCTCCTTCTACATCTTTCTGTCTCCTCCCCTTCCAGAAGGCTCTTGGGGACGAATGTCCCCTCCATAGATAGAGAACTGGTTCCTTCCAGTACAGAGGCTGCCAGGGTGGGGGCTGGGTAAGGGTGAGCGCTGAGCCCAGTGGTGACACAATGGAGCAGAAGCTCCGGAGAATGCCTTCCCTCTCTCCCTATCTCCACTAGGACTTTTTAAGAGGCCCCTTACCCTGTGATTGGATCCTAGGAAGGGGACAAGGCGATGGGGCATATATGGTGTAGGTGGGCGGCTAACCTGAGGTGGGCCTAGCTGCTTGGCTATTTGAACCTCCCAGTTCTCCTGGAGCCCAGCTTGGAGGGCCCCCAAGTCCCTCCTCTTCTGCTGACTCCCCTGTTGGAGGGATGTTCCTTAAAATTCTCTCTCTCTAGGGATTATGCTGGTTTGGCACTTTTCCCATCCCCTCCTTAATCATCCGCCATGTCCCCAGGGAGATAAACTTCACCTTACTGCCAGGATAGATTTGGGGGCAGACCCTGGCACACTGGCTTGGCAGCCAAAACTCAGCCAAGTCAACAAACAAATAGAGTGGCGTACACTCAAGACCAAACATGGTAATTAGAAATTCTCCTGCTCTCCAGGAACACAAGGCTCAGTGTCAGTGTTCCTATTTCTATCCTTTTTGACAGTCTCTGAGCGACTGAGGCATTGTCCTGCCCTTTTGGGAGAAGCCAGTGTTCTGGGGAGGGGCCAAGCAGGACTCAGATTCACACCATAGCCCATTTTTGCTTTTGCTGATCTCTCTTGGCCCTAGGAACAGGATGGCACCACCTCTTTTGGGGTGTGATCTGTGTGCTGGGGGTGGCCACCCCTGGGACTGCTGGGGAGGAAGGGTTCTGGTCAAACCTTCAGGCCTGAGGCGGGAGGAAAGGCAAGAGGACCCCTAGGGCTCTCCAGCATTATGTGAACTGGCCTGTGATGCCAGCAGGAGATGCCCCCAGCCCATTACCTCAGTGGAAACTGGTGATTAATGAAGCCCCAGAGGGGGCCCAGCCTGCGTCAGCCTCCCCCGTGTTCTGCACCCCTCTACCCTCGGGACCTTCCGTGCCTAGGCAGCAGGGAGGGAAATGTTGTTCATCCTGTTCCCGCCACCCTCATCCTGCCACCTTTGGGGGTGTCACCTGTGGTGTGTGGCCAGAAACCACACCAGCATGAGCCTGGGGCTTGGCCCCTGGGCAGCTGAGCAGGTTTTGCTTCCTTCTCTTTATCCAGTGTTTCCCAAACCCGCCTATTCCTAAGCGCCACTAGAGGCACTGGTTAAAAATACAGACTCCTGGGCCCCACCCAAGGCCTATGGAATGGGACTCTCGGGGGAGGGGGCTGGGTACTTTTCACAATGCCCCAGAGGAATGGCTGCCTTTGTCCCTTGTGCTCCTGAAAAGATGTGTGCTGCCTGTGTGTGTGTTTGTTTTTGCCAAGGGATTTCAGGTCCTACTGATTTATTTGATCACTTTAGGATTGTTTTATGCTGACTTTTCATAAGTTCTTTAGCTGCTGGGGCTCCTGATTCTTAAAACCCTTCAGCCCAATCCTCTGTCAAGAATCATCTATCTGTAAACATCTATTTAAAAGCACTTGGCACCTCTGATATTTAAAGCAAGTTGAAAGCAATTGATCACAGTCAAAAGTGTCCCTTGTGAGGCGTGCCTTCTCCAGAGGCCCTGCCTCTGATGGTACCTGGCTCCAGGAGGGGGGCACTGGTGGGGGAGGTGGGGGAGCTGGTTGGTGAGGATCTCTTCAGTTCTTGCTCCCAGACCCACAATGCTGGCTCCCACCAGCCTGAGGACAGGGGTCTTTGTATGTTTATTCACATAGTCAACAAATAATGCATCAAGTGTCTGAGCCAGACCCTCTTCTGGGTACTGGGAGATCAGATGAACAAAACAGATAAAACCTCTGCCCTCAAGGAGCTCAACTTCCTGGTCCAGAAGATGGACAAAAACATGTAGACATAAATTCATAAGATAAGTTCAGGTAGCCACATGTGCTAGGGAAAAAATAAAACAGATGCCGTAGAGAGCCGGGAGGGACTGCTTTGTTTTGGGTGCTCAGAGGAGGCCTCCGAGGAGGTGACAAAGGGAGCTAAGACTTCAATGGCTGGAAAAAACAGGCAGGCAAGGATTGGGGGAAGAGGGATCAAGTCGATCGTGTTTGAGGATTCGAAAGGAGACCAGAGCTCTGGAAAATAAGGGGCAAGAAGAGGCAGGTCAGAGAGGTGAGCGTTTCCAGACCATGTGGGGCCTTGGAGGCCGAGGGGAAGAGTTTGGGGTTCATGCTGGAAGCAAGGGAGAGAAGCTATTCGATTTCTGTTGTACAAAGATCTCTCTGCCAGCTGTGTGGAGAACGACCGAGGGCAGGTGACCATGGAAGGAGGCAGTTCTGACAAGAGTCTGTGGCTGAAATCCAAGGCAGAAACTCTGGAGCCTCAGCCTGGGAGGGAAGCAGTAGAGATGGGTGTGCACCTGTATCGGCTAAGAGGAGCGGAGGTGTTCTCCAGCAGTCTCCTCGTATCCTTCCCGCTTACCAGCCCTCCTCCACTCTCTGGTCATTTCATCCATCAGTTTCCCCACTGTCCAATCTGACAGCAGTCTCCAGGGAAAAGAGACCCCTCTCCTGGGGTTCCTTCGCCTCACCTTAGAGCCATTCTCTTCCTGGACGATCAGGAAGTTCCTCTTGGTGTCTACCCTTGCCCTTCCTGCTGTGATCTCTTTATTCCCAAGAGAGGGGCAAAAGTGGGCAAAGGCTCTGGGGTCAGGGGAAGTACTCAGTCGTGTACTCACCTGAAGTTGGTATGGCCAGGATAAGAACTAGGAATCGAAGCCCGGATATCCAGGTTGAAGGTCACAGATGAGCTGATGTTCTATTTTAGTTTTGCTGCGTAATCCCCAAACCCCACTCCGCCCACACTGGCACCCTGGGAGTGCTCCTCAGACCTCCAAGCTTGGGAAGCCCTCCTCTCTCCTAGCTGCACATCAAAGGAATGAGGCATCTTGGCCTGCCACTGTCGCCAGCCTCCTCCTCTCCCATTGCCATACTCTTTTGCCATCCTCATTTAGCCTCTTTTTTTTTTTAAAGATTGGCACCTGAGATAACATCTGTTGCCAATCTTTTTTTTTCCTTCTCTCCCTTCTTCTTCTCTCCAAATCCCCCCAGTACGTAGTTGTATATTCTAGTTGTAGGTCCTTCTGGTTGTGGCATGTGGGATGCCGCCTCAGCATGGCTTGATGAGCGGTGCCACGTCTGCTCCCAGGAGCCAAACCAGCGAAACCCTGGGCCACTGAGGCAGAGCACGCAAACTTAACCACTCGGGCACAGGGCCGGCCCCTAGCCTCTCTTGAACTACCCTCTTAACTCCATTCCGTCTCCTTTCCCAGGCTCTAGATTTCTAGATTTCACCTGGGAGTTGTATAAAATGCAGATTCCTGGGCCCAGGCCAGATGCAGAATCTCCCCCTGTGATTCTGAGTCCACAGGATCTCACTCCTCGTAATGCCTGCCCATCCTGGATGACTGCTGTGGCTTTGAGGGTGTTTTGCAAACTCTGAGGGGCAGGGCTGTCTTCCCTTCAGGAAAATGGAGAGAATAAAGACAAAGCATCTAGGAACAGACTGGAATCTGCTCTGACAGGTTCTGGGAACTTGAGCCTTCCCTCCAGGGTCTTAATGGAGCCCAGAGATGGAGGGCACTAGGACCTGGGGTGGAGTTGCCTTCAGTCCTAGGAAGGCTGGTTTCCCCTCGGGCTGGTGCTAATCTGCAGGGCTGCAATACTGGTGTCTCCCAGGGGCTGCCACTGGGCTCCCACCCCAGACTTACCTCTGACCTCTCTCTCTCTCTCTGCAGCTCAGGTACCAGACAGTGATGAGCAGTTTGTTCCTGATTTCCATTCAGAAAACTGTGAGTAGAGGGCCCTGGGTAGAGGGAATGGGAAGTGGGGGAGGGTAGGAAATGAGTCATGGGGATGGAGAACCACCAAAGATCAACTTGTTCTCTCCTAAAGAAAAGAGTGAAGGGCAGGGCTCCCCGTTATCGGGTTTGGACTCAAAGACCAAGGCAGTAACTGGAAGATGAAGACCTTGGTTCAAACTGGGGCTTGCTCCGTCCTACCTGTGTGACCTTGGAGCAGACACTTCATCTCTCTGTTCCTCCATTTCCTTATTTCTGAAACGAGAGGCATGAAGCAGTTAGCAGAGTCCAGTTCTCCCATTCTAAATTACTTTCCTGCAACTGGGGGCAGTTTTGCCTCCCAGGAGACATGTGGCAATGTCTGTAGACATTTTTGTTTGTCACAACTGAGGGTGGGGTGCTACTCGCTTCTAGTGAGTAGAGGCCAGGGATGCTGCTAAACATCCTACAATGCTCAGGACAGCCCCGACAACAAAGAGTTATCTGGCCCAAATGTCAGTAGTGCTACTGTTGAGGAACTCTGCTTCAGTGTCAGAGACTTTGCTCTCAACAGTCTTCACCAATGAAATGAAACAGGACACAAACAATCGAAAACAGCCTATAACAGAACAGTTGATTGCAGGCATTTGACTCAACTACAGTCTGACAGAATCTCACACTCGCCCAACTTAGAACCAACTCTTTGCTGCTCAGCCTGGTGGCTGGAGTTTTGTGGACCCAGCAGGGGCCACAGGAAAGGCCAACGTTCTTTACAGATAATTAGGAGCATATGTATAATGTTAGTCAGCTGAAATGCAATTGGGCTAATGTACAGCCTTAACCAGAAAAAGAAAGATTCTTTATAGCCCCAAATAAGAAAATATTGCTCTCCCTTGGAATTTCCTAGGGCACTCAGGAAAACCACAGGCCCTAGCTTGGAGATTCTCTCTCCTACAAAGGTCTTTTTTGGGTTTGGGGTTGCATTAAATGTTGAACTTTAGACAGTTTCTTTGGTTAAAATTGGGCATTCATGGGACTGGCCCGGTGGCGCAACAGTTAAGTGCGCATGTTCTCCTTCCGCAGCCCGGGGTTCACTGGTTCAGATCCCGGGTGCGAACATGGCACCGCTTAGCAAGCCAGGCTGTGGTAGGCATCCCATATATAAAGTAGAGGAAATGGGCATGGAATATTAGCTCAGGGCCAGTCTTCCTCAGCAAAAAGAGGAGGATTGGCAGCAGTAACTCAGGGCTAATCTTCCCCCAAAAAAATGGACATTCACCTGACATAATGTAAATAGCCAAACTGCTCTTAAAAAGTGTCTGACTAAATTCTCTGAAAGCTGAGACCCAGAGAGGGGATGAGGCTGCACGGGTTACAGCTGGTCCTCCAAGAGCGGAAGGTGTCGGGACCTCTTCCTGCCACTTCTGTGACGCTCTCTGGCCTTGCTCTGCCTCCCCCTACCCCCGCAGTAGCTTTCCACAGCCCCACCACCAGGATCAAGAAGGAGCCCCAGAGTCCCCGCACAGACCCGGCCCTGTCCTGTAGCAGGAAGCCGCCACTCCCCTACCACCATGGCGAGCAGTGCCTTTATTCCAGGTGAGCCCCAGCCCGGTCCTGGCAAAGGGTAGGATGTCAGGAGGGTGTCAGGAGGAGGGAGGCACCATGAGCAGAGGTGGCAGTTGAGGTGCAAGTTAGACGACAGAGAGGATTTCCGAGCTGTAAGTGAGGGAAGGAGCGATACAGCTCAGGATTTCCTGTGAGTAGTCAGAATCAAAAACACAGCAGAGGGCTCAAAGGACGTGTGTAAGGCTGGGGCAGTCTGTTTCCACTGGAGAAGCCACTGTCTAACCCAGCCCAGTTGCTCTGGACTGGGGAGAGGTGTTCTCAAGATTACACCCAGCTTCAGGATTGATGAAAGGAGAAAAAGAGTTTGCTTGGGGCTGAGTCCAGCTTATGCATTCCTTTCCCGGCCCTCGACTCTTCCTTCTCCCCTAATCCCTGTGACCTCACTTCCCTGGGGATGAAGGGTTCAGAGATGCTCGCCCAGCTTCTCTGCCTCCTCACCCCTGTCTCCCCTCAACTCCAGTGCCTATGACCCCCCTAGACAAATCGCCATCAAGTCCCCCGCCCCCGGGGCCCCTGGACAGTCGCCCCTGCAGCCCTTTTCCCGGGCAGAACAACGGAGTTTCCTGAGATCCTCTGGCACCTCCCAGCCCCACCCTGGCCATGGGTACCTCGGGGAGCAGAGGTAAGGAGACCCACAGAACCTGTGGGCCCAGCGCCCACCGGTTTTTCCTCAATCCTGGAGTGTTCTCCATCTGCCCTTAAGAGAACTGGCGTGGGGGGAGGTAGGGAGGAAGGGATATTGACAGAGACCTCCATGCTAGAGCCCACTCTGCCAGCTTAGGGGGTGGCAGGCACAAAGCAGGGCTTAATTTAATAATTTCTTCTCTTCTCCATCCAACCACATGCAGCTCCGTCTTCCAGCAGCCCTTGGATATTTGCCACTCGTTCACATCTTCTCAGGGAGGGGGCCGGGAATCCCTCCCAGCCCCCTACCAACACCAGCTATCGGAGCCCTGTCCACCCTATCCCCCGCAGAGCTTCAAGCAGGAATACCTTGACCCGCTGTACGAACAGGCGGGCCAGCCGGCAGTGGGCCAGGGTGGGGTCAATGGTCACAGGTACCCAGGGGCGGGGGTGGTGATCAAACAGGAGCAGACGGACTTCGCCTACGACTCAGGTAAGAGATGCTCCCGGGAGTGGGTGGAGGAGTTTGGGTGGGATTGCCGGGTGGCATGGCATGTGACCAAACCCAGAATGTCTTCCCACAAGTTTTTTTACCTTCCCATCCGTTTACCAGTTCATATGTCCAAACCACTCGTTCACCTTTTTTTTCACAGATTCAAAACAAATGTCATTTTTCAATCGGTAAACTTATATTCAGAAAAAAAAGATAAGTTGGTTGTAGGTCCTTGCCCTCAGGTAGCTTGTGACTTAGTAGGAAAGTTAAGGCATTTCTATTTCTATTTAGCAAGTGTATGGGGTTTTAATTAACTACTGAGACCAAAGGACTGTGCCAGGAACATGAGGATGTGTCATTCATTCCTGTCTCCACAGAAAATCAAAAATACAGCAGGATTTGAATGAAGAGAAACATGAACTTGAAACTAGCCGGGCTCATAGTTCCCAATTGGAACACGGGGTTAATATGTGTTTCCACATCCTGTCAAGCCTCCAGGTTGAGGGATGGCGCACCATCCCAGCCAGACCTGGGTACCAGAAGTAGGGGCTTCTTTCAATTCTAGTTTCACCTGACTGTTGACAGCAATGAGATGCACTCAGCATATTTGTAAAGAGCTTTGGGTCAAAGCCTCAAGGTTTGAGGGAGGGCCATTCTCATTTAGGAAGTGCCCAGAAAACCTTGGCTTCTGTTACGTTGTTACCATCCCCAAACTTGAGTTTAACTGCAAACTTGCATGAGAAAAATAAATTCAGAGATTCGAGCTAGCTAGAGCTTTCGAATTTCCCTGTTCCTGGGACCCAGTCTTTCAGCGGCAGGGGGAGTGAATCACAAACCCCCAGACTGCCCGAGAGAGAACCAGAAGGGTGCGTCTCTCCTCAAACCCCAGGCAAAAGCCTCAGCCTGCCTGGCAGTGAGATGGAGGAAGGAGGAGGGAGACGCTCTTGCCGCTGACCTTCAAAGGATGTAGACCGGAGGGGATCCTGTTACATGCCCTTGAACTCCTGCCCCTCCCCCTTCAGCTTCCTCTGAATGGAGTCAGGAATTCCATTCACAAAATGGAGGCATGAATGAGCCCACCCTCCCCGCCTCCTCCCGGAGGTGTCGGGTTTCACCGTCTCCTCCTTCATCGGTGGGAGGGGCGGGGGTAGGGCGAGAAGGGGCTGGAACTTGAATGGGTGGCTTCACACGACCGCCTCCAGGTGGAGTGGGGAGGTTTCAATCCTATGGAATGGAATGTGCTTTACTGACAGACCTGAAAAAACCCGGCCCAGTGCTCACTGCCTCTTCCCCAGATAGAGACACACGCAGTCCCTCTCTCAGTCCCCTCACCAACCCCTCTCCTCCCTCTCCCCTCTCCCTCACGCACTGGGCTGGGAACCTGACCTGCTGACCGGACGTGCACCATTCCAAGGGAGTCTTAGGCATGGACACTGTACCCTTTCCCCGGAGGTTCATCCCCACCCCCCCTCCTCCCCCTAAACACACAGGAAACAGCTGCTCCCTGGAATCTTGTGCCTTGTGGAAAGCGTTGCCCAGTCCCAGCTGCTGCCATCCGTGCCCTGGAGCTGAGGAGTTCAGGCCTGGCACTCCCTCAGGGCAAACTTCCCCTGGGATTTGGTGGTGGGCAGGCAGCTGGAAAGAGAACCAGCAGGCAGGCTGGCAGGAAGACGATCTTGAACGTGTGTGGGACTGCTGCCTCCACCCAACCCCAGCCACCTGTAACATCACGCTTTCTTCTTTCTCCCCTGGCAGACGTCCCTGGGTGTGCGTCAATGTACCTTCACACAGAGGGTTTCTCTGGGCCCTCTCCAGGTGATGGGACCATGGGTAAGGCAGCCCCCTTCTCCCTGCGAAGCCCTCCAAGTTGGAGGAGGGAGTCCTGGCCAGGAGTCTCTCTGGGGTCTCATCAGTGAACCCCCAGATCTGAGTGACCCCCAACTTCTTCCTCAAGGTTATGGCTATGAGAAACCTCTGCGACCATTCCCAGATGATGTCTGCATCGTCCCTGAGAAGTTTGAAGGTTGGAGAAGTGACTGTTCATGAGAGGGTTGGGGTCTTACCCATGTCCTCTGACTATGCCCACTCAGGAATCACATTGTTTCATGAGACAGGGCCTGGAGAGACTCCTGGGGGAAAAGGAGGGGGTTGCTGGGGGGACTAAAAGGCACAAGACCTACACCTCCTGTTCCCTGTGTTCCCCAGGAGACATCAAGCAGGAAGGGGTTGGAGCATTCCGGGAGGGACCGCCCTACCAGCGCCGGGGTGCCTTGCAGCTGTGGCAGTTTCTGGTGGCCCTGCTGGATGACCCAACAAATGCCCACTTCATTGCCTGGACCGGCCGGGGGATGGAGTTCAAACTAATTGAGCCTGAGGAGGTGGGCCTCTCAGATGTCCCTACCTCTCCCTCTAACAGCTTTGGGGCCCAGAGACGAGAACTGGGGAACTGGTGGCACGTACCTTGACCATCATCATTACCTAACCTGAATTCTTGCCAAACCTGGGTCTGTGGGCTGGTGCTTAGTTGCAGGGCCAGCTTAGCATTTTCCACCAAGAATCTCAAGTGCTCTTTCTGACCTGCCCCCCATTTTCCCTCTGCTGAGCTAGCACTGCCATCCCAAAATTCTGTCTTCTGTTCCCAGGTTGCCAGGCTCTGGGGCATCCAGAAGAACCGGCCAGCCATGAACTACGACAAACTGAGCCGCTCACTCCGATACTATTATGAGAAAGGCATCATGCAGAAGGTCAGGGGCTAAGGGTCCGGGGCAAGAGGCAGGGCAGCGGCTGTGGGACGGTGATGGGGGCAGGGGTCAGGAAAGCATTTCTCATCACGTTTGTAGGAGCAGATAATGAATCTGAGTCAGAGGAGACTAGAAGCTATGGACAATCCCAAGATTTCCCTCTCCCAAAAAAGTGCTAAACAGTAACTGAGAAGCCCAAAGCATAAAGAGCTTGAGATTAGAGGTGAACAAGAACTGTGAAGGGAATCGGCTTCTTAGAGCAACCAGCAGGGGAGAGAAATGTGCCCCATGCACCTGCCTGGACTTGGAGAAGTCTGCATTCCCCATCGCTACACTGACCTGGAGGCAGAGCCAGGCTGACCTGGCCCCTCTCTTCCCACAGGTGGCTGGCGAGCGTTACGTGTACAAGTTCGTGTGCGAGCCTGAGGCCCTCTTCTCTCTGGCCTTCCCGGACAATCAGCGTCCAGCTCTCAAGGCTGAGTTTGACCGGCCAGTCAGTGAGGAGGACACAGTCCCTTTGTCCCACTTGGACGAGAGCCCCGCCTACCTCCCAGAGCTGGCTGGCCCTGCCCAGCCCTTTGGCCCCAAGGGTGGCTACTCTTACTAGCCCCCAGCAGCTGCTCCCCTGCCACCGGTGGGTGCTGTCCTGTGTACATATAGATGAATTTGGTGTTGGGGAAACTCTCACTCTGAAACCCATAGGTGTCTCTGGGGCAGCTCCCCACTGGCCCCTCAGTTGTCCTGGCACAGACTCTGAGCTGCTCACCAGAGCGCATGGGAAGAAAAGGTGGAGTCCCGGAGACTTGTGGGGGTTTCGCCTCCGGTCTCCTCTTAGGTCCTACTTACAAGCCCAAGCTCCACTCCCTCTCCCCCATCACAGAGAACAAGTTTGTTCTGTTCTGGGGGACAGAGAAGGAGCTTCCCCACTTTATCCTGGCGGGGAGGGGTGCATTGAGCTCCCCAGATCTCCCACTACAGGGAGACAGAAGCCTGGATCCTGCACTCCGCTCCAAGCTGTGGCCCTGGAGGGTCCTGCTTGTCAGTTCTTGGTGCTCTGTGTTCCCAGAGGCAGGGGAAGCCTGGAGGAGGGAACCTGGGCTGGGGTGGGGGTTGCTGGGTGGAGGCGGGGAGGGCTGGGCTCCTGCTCCAAGGGCCCCTCGTCTCTCCTCTGTAGTTTCCTAGGCCCAGGCCTGGCATTTCCCCTCCGCCTCCACGTCTGCCAGACCCTAATAAAGGCCCCTGCTTCTCCTGTTAGTGCTCCCGTGTACTCTTTGCCGCCATGAGAGAAGGACCTGGGGTTGGAAAGAGCTTGGCCTTGGGGCAGATGACTGGAGTTTTGGGGCCTGACTCTGACACTTAACTTCCCCTATGGGTTTGGGAAAAGACAGTTCACCTCTGACTTTTCCCCTGAAAAATGGGCTCAACAATGCCTGCTCTCTCCCAGTCCCGGGATTATTTTGTGACGATCACCAAATAATGGATGAAAGGTACTTTGTAATGTGGCCTGCTGCCCCTTGGCCACCTGCAGCATGGCTCCTGCAGACATCTCCCTGCTTGGGGGCGCAGGTAAGGCTCTGAGCTTCGAGGGCCTCCTGGGGCTTCCTCAGGCAGGGTTTGGCCTGTGGTTTCTATGATCATAGTTGCTCCCAAGACCATGCTACACATGTGTACCCCAACTGGTGTCCCCGCTCCTGCCATGGTTCCACGCTGCTGTTTTGCGGAAGTTTGGGATGGGTTTGTATGGAGAGGGTCTGGAGAATGGGAAAAGATGAAAGGCCCCCAGGAAGAGGGTGCAGGAAGAGGCTGGAGCAAGCCATGGCCAGTGAAGGAAGGACCCTAGATCTTCAGGGGTGAGGGGAGTGGGAAACAGCATAGATTCGCCTTGCCCAAATTTGGGGGAGGCCAGAACCCTGGGGCCGAGTTTCCTGAGGGGGTGGGGCAGAGGCATGGCTGATAAAGTGGCGACACCTGGAGAGGGAGTGTGTGACTGAGTAGATGTGACAGAGGGGTAGCTGAGGAGGTGGGAGGGGCGGAATGAGCCCTTGAAGAACAGCCACTGTGTAAACAGCTTCCGGGAGCCAGGCTCCGGTAAAATGGTGCTCTCTAGTTAAATCGGAACCGCGGCGGGGTTGAGGTGGGGCCGGCACGACCCTCATCAATGCCTGGAGGGCTTGGCCCTGCAGCCCAGGCCTGGTACTAACACCAAGACCGTGCAGCGCTCACAGGAACAGATGCCTCGCAACCCACAAATCAAAAAGCAATATTCATTTTTTTCCTAGAAACAAAACATCAATGTACTGACTTCTACAAGCAAGGAACAGAAGATTTTAAAATAGAAGTTTAAAAAAACATGATTTAGGGGCCGGCCCCGTGGCCGAGTGGTTAAGTTCACGCGCTCGGCTTCGGCGGCCCAGGGTTTCTCCGGTTCAAGTCCTGGGCACAGAGATGGCACCACTCATCAGGCCATGTTGAGGCGGCATCCTACATGCCACAACCAGAAGGACGCACAACTAAAATATAGAACTATGTACCGGGAGATTTGGGGAGATAAAGCAGAAAAAAAAAAGATTGGCAACAGTTGTTAGCTCAGGTGCCAATCTTTAAAAGAAAAAAATTTAATTCCACATGAAAGCCAGGCTATTACCGTGGGAAGAAGGTGTAAAAGTTGAGTGGAAACCCCGAGGGCCTGAGTACAAGCACACGAGAAAGCAGCCTTCTGGAAGAGGTCTCCACAGGCTGAGACGTGACCTTTGCCCTCTGAAAGCCACTCCTCACAGCTCTTTGTTCAAATCCTTAAACTTGGAGGGGCACTGCTCCCAGGAGAGAGCTACAGCAACCGCCAGAGCAAATTCTTTGGGCTGAAGGAGAAACAGCCCAAACCAAATACACTCCAAACTGCATTAAGGTGGACCCTGGACCCAGGAGCCTGACCCAGCAGTAGAGCCTCCGCACGCCCCGTGGGGATGGTTCCCCACACAAACAAGCACAGACCCAGCACATGGGCAGGGGCAGGAAACTCCCGAGCCAGGCTCCCAAAGAGGTAGGGTGAACAGTATACTTTAAGGGCCGAGAAGATTCCAGCTCCCTGCACGGGAGCCACATCCTCTCCTGAGCTGTCACTCAATCTCAGGAAATATTGGTTCAAGGAAGAGAAACAAGGGCCCCATTGTGTGGGAGCAGCAGGCCGGCCTCCTTCCGAATCTGGCTGGGAGCCCCGTTCTCCCTCTGAGCAGGCTCAACGATGCTGCCCACATGCCATTTCCTGATGGACAGTCAGAAGGTTAGACTCCAGCCACGCTGTCATAGCAGAGGTGACCCCAGCTCTCGAGGGAGATGTTCAAGGAACACACAAAGCTGGGGTCTTTTTTGCTCACCTAACCCAGAAGTTGACCAGCCCTGGTGTCAATCACCTTGGCCTGTTAAACATCCTCTTCTCAACCTCAGCTTAAATCCCAAACCTCCCTCCCTGGAGGTAATGATCTCAGAGGTGCCCATGCCGTCAGTGCTGGTCACTCAGCTGGGACAGGCAGGCTGCCAAGCCCAGCGTTTGTTCCTGAACTGGAGAGACCTGGGCTGGAATTAGGATTGGGGAGCTGGGCGCCAAGCCCGCTTTCCTTTGGGTTCCTCTGTCGGCCCCTGCACTGTCTCTCCCCAGGAGACCTTAGAGGTTAGCACACAAAGACCCCCCGCCATTAGTTACTGGCCTGGGCTTCCAGCGGTGCCCACTCAGCTCCACGATGGGGCAGGGACCTCAGTGAGCAGACTCCTGGCCTGCACTCCTCTCCACTGGCTTCTCTCTGAATTGTCTTCAGGGTGGTTTGTCTGCTGTCTAATGACAGCCTACCTTCCTTCACATCTGAGAATGTCACACGGTCTCTTAGTATCTGGAAAGTAATTCTATGGTAGTTCTAATATTTGTATCATTTTACTAGAATGGGGATGGGGAGGCAGCGCGGGCCAGAACATACGATGTGCCCCATCCTCCAGGGGCGTCCCCACATCCGGGCCAGAGGTTCCACAGCCTGGTCTGGCAGCATCTGCCTGATGTTCTGCCACATCAAGAGCCTCCTCAGAAACCGTGAGAGGGCAGTAGGAGGTGACCAGTCCCCAACCGAAGGCTAGGGGAAAACCTAAGCATGAGGCCCGGAGCACAGATGCTGGGCAGCACAAACCAGCTCCGAGAGGTGTTAGGTTGGTTTTCGGTTTGGGGTGGGGGAGGAGAGACTTTGACCATAAAAATCCTTTGTTAAAAGCCCATCAAGAACCTTAGGGGAAACAAATAAAAACAAAGTAAAAGCTGTGTCGTTATTTGCATGTTTCAAAAGGAAATAGGACACGTTGCTCATTGTGAGTGTGGTAGGCGGGAAAGGGAGCCAGGGAGAGCCTTCTGTATTCAGTATGTGGCATCTGTAACCACTCAGGCACCCAGACTGGAGCGCCTGTGCCGTGGATGTGGTTACTCACGGGGTGATCCGCCACAGAGCCAGGCTAGCACGGGTGTTGAGAGATAAGGCTGGAGGTCTGGGCTGTGCGTCACTTCCCAGCCCCGAGAGGCCCCGGGCTCTGGTTTCAGGGGACTCTCCACCATGTGCACCGAAGCCACAGATACTAAACCTCCTCACCCTGAGTCCAGGCCAATATCCTAACCTTTCAGCTAAAAGAAGCAGCCACGGAAAACCATTTTTGTTTCCTTAAGAAAATAAATATTTCCTGGAGGTTAAGTGAAAGTACAGGGGCTGGACAGGGGCAGGAAGTGGGGTCAACACTGTCAATGAGCTTCGAGGCTCCCTCCTCCAGAGACAACCAGCTAGAGCATCAAGGCCCTCACCAGGTAGGCGTCAGACGCTTGCGACTCCCCTTTCCCATCCTAGGGCGGCATGAGTTGGCTCTTTTTTGGAGATGACGCAGTGTGCACTGTGCTGGCTGGGAGCCCGAGCCGGCCCGGTGACTTGGAGTGGTGTGGACTGGAGGTTCTGGGTCAAACCAGGCCTAAATCCCTGTTTCTATTTTACCACCAGGGAAGAAATGAGAGTCAAGTTTAGAAAATGCCCAGTTAAGATATTCAGTCACTGGACAGCTGTATCCACAGGACCAGCTCTTCATCAGTAAGAGTGAGTCCAAGCCCTGAGCCACCACTGCAGGAGAGGCGAACAGGCGAGTCTTGCTTTTCAGCGCCGCCGGAAGGCCCGGGATATTCTCCAGGCGTTGGGCTCCTCATAACGGTTGTACAAGGGTTCAAGGCGCTGCTGCTTTTTCTGCTTGCTTAGCTTGGTCGGGTCGGAGACCTTGAAAAAGGCGGGAGCAAACTCCACGAGCCAGCGGGGGTCGATGGTGGTGACCTCGCGCATGTACTCCTTCGTGGTCAGCACCAGCTCGTGGTACACCACCCTGAGGGGGACAGAGACAGGGCTCAAGCCTCGGGTACAGGCTCCACTCCAGTCACCCTGGGCCCTGGCAGGCCTCAGGTCAGCTTGCATTTTACCCTCTTCTCTCTCCTGCCTGACCCTCAGGCAATGACAGTCTGTTTACGACAGCCAAACCCCAGGACTGAGGAGCCTGCACACCTCTAACCACAAGAAAGCTGTCAGGATAATGTATTCCAGTCCTGGCTCTGGCTCTAACTAGTTAAGTGACATGGAGCCAATCACATCCCTTCTCTGGGCCTCAGTTTCCTGCTCTGTGAAATGGGAGGGTGGTTTTTCAGGCTGTCTCCACAGAACTCTAGGGCCCTGAAAAGGAGCCTCAGGGGTTGGCACGAGGGGATGGAGGCAGCCAAGGCTCTACATCTCCAACCCTTCTTCTACCATGGTGCCACAGCGCTTTTAAATCGGTTTTATATTAGGGTGAGTAAGATCTCAGTTTTTTAAAAACACTACTTGAAAAAAAATTTTTTAAACCACCCCATAGATGATCTCTAAGATCTTTCTTAGCTCTCACCCTTATAATTTTATTTCTCTCAAAAGGACCTGATATTATGCCAAATTCAGGCTTCTGCTGCTCTAGAAACGTAAGCAACGTTAGAATAAGAAGTGCTATGCGGGGGGTGAAGACACAAAGTGCCAGTAAATTTACAGGTTCTCTCTTCCCAGAAGCCCCCAGACCCAGGGCCTGCCCACCTACCATTCCGGCTGCCTGTTGAAGAGCGCGCTGGAAGGATGGATGTAGACCACCTGCTGGTCTATCAGTGTCCGGTAACCCTCCTGCGGGTCTTTCTTGGCAGCATTTCGGAAGAATCCACTGCAGATGGCCTTCTGCACTCGGACTGTGGACTTCCCACAGGAGACCACATCCAGCTTGTGTCTATCAGGAGAAGAAATCAAGAGAGGACAAAGATGTGAGACTACTCTGCTTTCAGAGGTTCGATCTTCCAGAATGATAGCACCCAAAACCCCCATTTTGGGTCCCCAGAGGGGCCCCAGGACCCTCCTTCGAGTCCTAAGTGTTCTACAGGGGCAGCTCTACAGAGTGGGCAAGACGGACGCAGTGAGAGCCAGGGACTTAATTCAACTCAACTAATAATGTTCCAGACAATTGTAAACAAAGCATTTTTCAACAACAAATAAATCATCCTCCTCTTAGGAACTTTCTGGAATGATTCCCAGCAGCACACTTGCCTGGGGAAGAGTATAACAAAGATGGAAAAGCTGGAGGAAAAGGGTTATGTGAGGAGCCTTTAGCTTCCCAGGTACATACAGAGACGAAGAGACGTGACAGTCAAGGAGGTTCAACTCAAACACGGGGAAAAGTCACCAGCTGTTACCTGTCCATTATGCCTAACATCTGCTTGCGAATGTCCTGGGCCCGGCGCAGGGAACGAGCCTGGATAAAGTTCTCATAGCACCATGGGTTGGAGAACTTGTTGTTCTTCCAGGAATTGTACACGGCCAGCAGGGTGAGGTGGTCCCCTTCGGTCTGGTGGAATTTGGCCTTCTTCTGATCTGCAAGGGCTTGTTTATCCTGCCAAGCGGTGGGACAGAGGATCATTTTCCGCCCAACAGCTACTAAGTGAACATCCAGCAGTTCCAGGGAGCCCTACATGGCCCTGTCAAGCGTCCACATTAAGCACTGCAGGGCCAATAGGCTGATTTCACCCAACTTCACCGCACCCCTATCTGAACGTGGGTCTGAACTCCTTACCTTGGGCCTGTAGAAGACATTCTGCACAGACAGCATGGACACGATGGTCAGCATTTCCTCACTGCAGCCCAGATGCACAGACATGATCAGCATCTTGCACAGCATTGGCTCCAGGGGGAATTCTGCCATCTAGAGGGAGAAGAAGAAACTACAATTGCTTCCCTGGGGAAGACCCATCTGGACTTGCCAGTGTGAGACACTAGTGAGAGCAGGCAACAGACCACAGGAGGTTTACCCAAGCATGACGACGTGGGATGCCTGGCTCTATCAGAAGAATGCTGTTGTTTTTTATTTCCCAAATAAATCTCAACACAATGTATGCAACCAAGAACATAACTACTGTTGGGATAGGTGGGAATTCTGCAGATATCTTTTAAAATTAAGGCTAGACTGAATAATAAATGCTGAGGTAAAATGACAGTGGACAGAACTCTTTTTTCTATAAAAAGAAACTGTTTTAAGTGATAGTGGAAAATCCAGGTTAAAAACAGGCATCTAGAATTCAACTCAAAGCCTCTCGAGAGCCTCAGAGCTTGATTTTGCAATCAAGAGAACACAGAACAGAGTATGGAAGACTAGCCGGGGCAGCATCTCAAAAGCATTGGAAGTTAAGCCCATCCCCTACCCTGCGGCCCAGGCGAGTAAGCAGGCCCTCGTCGTCCAGGGCCCCCAGCGTGTACAGCTGCTCCATGGCTGTGATCAAGGTTTCCATTGGTGGGGCATCCATGAAGTCAAAGGACAGCAGGTCATTGATGCCCATGGCCTACAACAGAAAGGAAGACAGTATGTGATGGAAGGGCCAGCCTCACCAGTGTTAACATAGAGACTCCTTGTCAGTTTCTGGGTTTTTTTTTTGCTGGGAAAGATTCACCCCGAGCTAACATCTGTTGCCAATCTTCCTCTTTTTTTCCACCCCAAACGCCCAGTACATAGTTGTATATTCTAGTTTAAGTCCTTCTGGCTCTTCCATGTGAGCTGCCACCACAGCATGGCCACTGACAGATGAGTGGTGTGGTTTCACACCCAGGAACCGAACCTGGGCCGCTGAAGTGGAGCATGCCATCAGGACTGGTTCTATTTGTGACTTTGTCTCTTGTTTCCTCAACTGCAATTAGGAAGCGACAAGAAAGATTACCAGTAACCTCCAGGGCTGGACCACACAAAACTCAGACTAGTAGAAAGCATATACTTTCTCAGGAAACTTTCAAAGACACTCCCTCAAAATGACAGTACAGGGGCCAGCCCCATGGCTGAGTAGTTAAGTTCATGCACTCCACTTTGGCAGCCCAGGGTTTCACCAGTTCGGATCCTAGGCATGTACCTAGCACACTCATCAAGCCATGCTGAGGTGGCGTCCCACATGCCACAACTAGGAAGACCCACAACTAAAATATACAAATATGTACTGGGGGACTGTGGAGAGAAGAAGGGAAAAAAAAAACAACAGTGCATACAACGCAACAAAAAGACAATTAAAAAATGGGCAAAGAACTTGAGTAGACATTTCTCCAAAAAAAGATATAAAAATGTTCAAGAAGCACATGAAAAGATACTTAACACAGCTATCCTAATAACTAGTAATTAGGGAAATGCAAATCAAAACCACCATGAGATACCACTTCATACCGACTACGATAACTATAATAAAAAAAAAGGAACTAAGTGTTGGCAAGGATATGGAGAAATAGGAATCCTCATACACTGCCGGTGGGAATGTAAAATGGTGCAGCCACGGTGGAGAACAATTTGGTGACTCCTCAGTAAGTTAAACAGAGAGTCACCACATGATCTAACAGTTCCACTTCTAGATATATACCCCCAAAAAGGGCAAGCAGGGACTGACTACTTGTGTACTAACGTTCACAGCAGCATTATTCACAAGAGCCAACAGGGAGAAACCACCCAAACGTCCATTGACAGCTGAGTGGATAAACGAAACATGGTATATACATCTAAGAGAATATTATTCAGCCTTAAAAAGGAATGAAATTCTAGCACATGCTACAACATGATGAACCTTGAAACATTATGCTAAGTAAAATAAGCCAGATACAAAAGGACAAATACTGTATGATTCCACTTACATGAAGTACCTAGAATAGGCAAATTCACAGAGAAAAGAAAGGAGAATAATGGTCACCAAGGGCCAGAGGGAGGGGAGAAGGGCCAGTTAGTTTAATGGGTGCAGAGTTTCTGTTTGGGATGATGAAAAAGTTCTGGAAATGGATAGCGGTGATGGCTACACAACATTGTGAACGTACTTAACGCCACTGAATTGTACATTTTAAAAAGGTTACAGGTAATGTGTTGTGTATTTTACCATAATTTACAAAAAGGATAATACACCAGCTTGTCCTATCTCTTACATGCATAATTTCCACTGTGTGTCCAGGAGGTGCCTCATACCGTGTTAGGTGGTAGGGACATGAAGGTGACTAAGATACGGGCCCTGCTCTCAAGAAGTCCACAAAGGTGAGACACATGGACACAAAACCACAAAACTCACTGCAATCTGGATCCCTGGCACAGAGTAGGCGTTCAACACATTTGTTAGCTAATTTGACGAAGAAACGAATGTTGTACTATCCAAGTGTGTATAAAAGACAATGTGGCAGAACGTAAGCTTTCTGTCTCTTTCCCATAAAGTGACCGTGACCATAAACACAGCAGGTGTTCAACAAATGCTTATGGTATGAATAATAACTACCAGGAATTATGTTAGCAATCAATAAGCAGTGTGCCAAGTGCCTTTACCTGCATTCTCTCATTTATCTTCAAAGAGATATGATTAACACCCCCGCTTTTGAGAGAAGAATACAGAGTAAAGGGCTGAGCAGATAAATTTGCCAAGGACACACAGCTTGGAGCAGAAGTGTGAGCCACAGATGCCTCTCAGTCTTCACTCCGGAGACTGGAGCAGGGTTTTTGTGAAGCTCTGTTTTAGCTTCTCTTACAGTGAATGAATAATAAATTACCACAGAGCACTCTGTACTAGTAAAGTGCCAGGGCTCCAGGGTAGCATCAGTGTCAGGGGGCGGGGATGTCATCATCTGGGAAATTACTCATGCAGCTCCCCTGCCAAAAGAGGATGAAGGTCCTCACTGGGGACTGAGAGAGGAAGAGCAATGATTCAGAATGAAAACCAAGCCCCCAGGGGGCCAGTCGGAAACCTGTACTGATGGCTCCCTTGCAAAGTTTTTGGATTGGGAGTTTTGCTTCCGTTCTAAAAGAACAGAATGGGATCTGAAAGCTAAAGGGTTGACGGAAGTGTATTTGTCCACAGTGTGGCAGTGATTAGATTTTTCTAATATCCTTTCAGAAAATGCTCCTAACTAAAATTCTTCATAACCAAATATCCTGCTGGTTATTATAGTAAGAAAAAAATGTGTGTTCACAGCAGACATGCCAACTTAGCCCCAGACCCGCGGTGGAGAAGCTGTTATCACAGCCATTTGCATTTCATTCAAAGGGACTGGCTCCAGGTTACTAAAGTATTTAACAAGGTTCATAAAACTGAGATGCATTTACTAAGGCCATATGATTGGACCATTCCACCAACCCATTCTAACATGACAGTGATTGCTACCTTGAGCGAGAGCACAGTGCTGGCTAAGTTGGTTCTCTGGATTTCCGGCACATTGGTGGTCAGCATTTCATCTCGGTAGGCACGTTCTGTGTACAGCCGGTAACACTTCCCCGGGCCTGTTCTCCCAGCTCTGCCAGCTCGTTGCTTTGCCTGAGCCTAGAGGATGGGCACATAAAAGTAACATTATCTGTCAAATATTGCTTAACAGCTTTACCCAGGAAATCTGTTAAAAGGGGGCACTCAGCAACTGGCAAATCTTAAATGGGGTCTATTTCACTTCCTTAAGGATCATTTCCAAGACTACCAATGCTCTTACCATCCTCCAACACTCAGCATTCAGGAAAGTTTGCACAAATGAGGCAAACACAAGCAAGGTGAATAGAAGAAATATTGTAAAGGTCACAGAACTATACCTTCAAAATAGTGTGGCACAACATAAAAGAGAAAACATAAAACAAGATGGCAAAACACTCCATAGTTATGGCCAAAAATGTAAGTGAACTAAATAAATGTCTGATTAACATTATACCAGTGACGACTCTGCAGCCATTTTAAAAATAGGTTTGGGGCCGGCTCCGTGGCTGAGTGGTTAAGTTCACGTGCTCCGCTTCAGCGGCCCAGGGTTTCGCCGGTTTGGATCCTGGGCACGGACATGGCACCGCTCAATGGGCCACGCTGAGGCGGCATTCCATCACATGCCACAACTAGAAGGACCCGCAACTAATATATACAACTATGTACTGGGGGGATTTGGGGAAAAAAAGCAATTTAAAAAAAAAAGGTTTGAGACACTCAATGACAGAAGGAAATGTTCACTCACAGAGGTGAAAAAGCAAGTTATAAAACAATAGAATACTAATTTAGTAAAAAAAAAATCTTTATGCATATACACAAACTACCAGAAAGAAAAAAGCCAGGGAAAAATACTCTAAAAATGTTAACTGTGGCTAACTCTGAGGGTAGGTTTGCAGAGAAATTTTATTTCTTTACTTTATCAAATACCCAATACTGAACATTGTATTACCTTAATAATCAGGAAAATTAAATACTTAAAAAGTATACAAAACTGCATACTTTCTAGCTACTAGAATTGCAACCAGGAAGGAAACAAACATGAAAAAAGACAGGCAAGATGTCATCAAAGTGATGACAGTGGTGGTGGTAGGATTATGGGTAATTTAATTTTTTTCCTCCTATTTCCCAAAAATAACATAATATTTATTCTGTACTTAGGACAGAGGGGCACTGATTTTTGAAATTAAAAAAATATGTAGTTTAGACATAGGCTTCTGGGAAACAGTGATTAGCAATCCAAAGAGGGCTATTTTCTGACAAAACCATCTATCTTACAAATAGTATCAGGATTTATAAATTCCTGTGCCAGCTCCAAACCAAAGGACGGAGTACGAAAGGTCACTAACCACACAGAAGCAGACATCAACCACACACTGTGGCAGATTCCACAGCATTCTACAGAGGTCTCTCTTCAAATCGGAGACAGGAAGCCTAACTCATTTCTTGATTACTGAGTTGCATGTACTACCCCGAGAGGAGGTAGAGAGCACATACACTGGGGCCAGACTGCCCAGGTTCAAATCCTGGCTCCACTAGTTGTGAGACCTTAGGCAAGTCACTTAACCCCTCTGTGCCTCAGTCTCATCTGTGAAATGAGGATAACAATACTACCTACTATAAAGGATCAATGCGAGAACGTAACGAGTTTGTGTATTTGCAGGTACCCAGGACAGCGTCTGGCACTTAGTAAGTACCCTGCAAGTGTTAGCTATTATTACTTAAGTTTCAAATGAAAATGATTTTCATAGAAACAATTTTCTATATGGCTTCCTATGGTTTTCATAGAAAATGAAATAATACGTCTCTTGTAAAATTCTAAGACAATATATAAAAGTGTAAAGAAAAAATGTCCTTGGCCCATCAGCACGGTAACCAGCAGTATCATAGAGAGATAATCTTGGCTGACATTTTGACCACAGGCTTTCAGCTTCAGGCACACTCACACACATCATGCACATGCACACACCATTTGTTTTTAAACAGAAATTAGATTATATTATTCACGCTATGTTGAAGTCTTTTTCAAATAATATACCAGTTATACACTTACATCATTAAATATAGATGAGCACCACCATGCTACTGGCACGTAAAATTCTATGCATGGATATACCGTATTTTATTAAACTACTTCCCTTTTGGAGTGTATTTAGAATTTTTCCAGGTTTCCTCTAATACAAACAATGCTTCAGTGAACATTCTCTTCTATTACCTTTGGATATGTGTTCAATCAATTCTAACTTTCAGATATAGTTCTAGAAGTGGGATTGTTAGGTTAAAGAAATGAACTTTTATTTTTTTAGCTTTTTTTTGTTTTCAAGTGTACATCCTTATACGTCAATTTCTGCATAGTTTACACACGTTCCCCACCCAGAGACTAGTTACCATCCGTCACCACACTCATGTGCCTAATCGCCCCTTTCACCCTCCTCCCTCCCTGCTTCCCCATGGTAACCACCAATCCAATCTCTGTCTCTATGTGATTATTTGTTGTTGTTTTTACCTTCTATTTATGAGCAAGATCATATGGTATTTGACTTTCTCCCTCTGACTTATTTCGCTTGGCATAATACCCACAAGGCCCATCCATGTTGTCACAAATGGCCAGATCTCATCATTTTTTATGGCTGAGTAGTATTTCATTGTGTATATATACCACATCTTCCTTATCCATGTGTCCCTTGATGGACACCTAGGTTGCTTCCAAGTCTTGGCTATTGTGAATAATGCTGTGATGAACTCAGGGGTGCATGTATCTTTACACATTCGTGTTTTTATGTTCTTTGGATAAAACCCAACGGTGGAATAGCTAGACCATAAGGTAGGTCTACTCTTAACTTTTTGAGTAATCTCCATAGTTTTTCATAGTGGCTGCATCAGTTTGCACTCCCACCAGCAGAGTACAAGAGTTCCCTTTTCTCCACATCCTCTCCAATACTTATTTCCTGTCTTGTTAATTACAGCCATTCTGACCGGAGTGAGGAGCTATCTCCCTGTAGTTTTGATTTGCATTTCCCTGAGAGTTAGTGATTTGAACATTTTTTCATGTGCCTGTTGGCCATCTGTAAATCTCCTTTGGAGAAATGTCTGCTCAGGTTTTGTGCCCATTTTTTAAATGGGTTGTTGGTTTTTTTGTTGTTGAGATGTATGAGTTCTTTACACATTTTGGATATAAACCCTTTATCAGATATGTGGTTTGCAAATATATTCTCCTAGTTGTTAGGTTATCTTTTGGTTTTAACGATGGTTTCCATTGTGTGCAGAAGCTTTTTAGTTTGATATAGTCCCATTTGTTTATTTTTTCTACTGTTTCCCTTGCCCGGTCAGACTGAAATTTTAAATTTTGCACACACTGTGGCCAAACTGCCTTCAAAAAGGATGATCAGGTTATTCATTTTTTAATATAATTTAAGCAGAAAATTATTCCATAATTATCTTATAAATTATTACTAGATATTTGTGGCTAAGTACAGTCCTTTAAAAATATGTTCTTATGACTTGAATTAGATCATCTAGGGTGCTAAAATTCAAACTTTTTTTTTAAGTTTTATGAGGTTATTTAATGTTAAACACTACTCTCAAAATTAAGGACAAACAACACAAAAATCTCCCTTATCTCATGAAAGCACCAAGTATCTTAAAAATCCATCTTTGAAAACAATAAAGTTCAAAATACAAAACCATAAAAATTTCAGAAACCCCTAACCAGGATTTTCAGGAAAGCTGTTGGTAGAAGCCACCATACCTGAGAAATAGGGGTCACCACAAGCTGGTCAATCCCTGTCTTGGAATTATACACTTTCTGCTTCACGAATCCAGGGTCCACCACATAGTAAATGCCGTCAATAGTCAGCGATGTCTCAGCAATGTTGGTGGCAATCACGACCTGCAGGTGAGAAAGACACAGCTGGACTGAGCTGCCCAGGCTCAGCTCCCAGCTGTGAAACGGGACTTCTGAACTCAGGTATCTTCCAAACGAGTGTGCAGGTATCTCCCTCCCTAGACAGTTAGAGAGCACTTAATCTCATTCTGGCCTCAAATGTGTGGAAGGGGAGGTGCCTTCATCTTAAAGGTTAGGTTTGGGAAGGGGTGGTACCTAAACGGAGAAGTGGAATAGGAAAAAGCGAAGGCCAATCAAAGCCAATGTCATTTGGCGCAAATAGCCACATATCTCATTCTCTAGATCCAATGTTGATTACTACAATTTTAATTTTCCAGCATGCTGGGAAAGCAGAGATTTCCTGGCATCACATATGCCGGTGCAAAATGAGATTCTTCTTCCCCCACAGGGACATCTGGACTACAAAATGGGCTGTTTGCGTACGTGGAATAAGACGGAGATTTTTTTTTTTTTCTGATCATAAAATGAACCACGAGGCAGCAGAGGAATTTTCGTGGTTTGTGTGTATGCAGTGGTATATGTGGTCTAGAAGATTATTGGTCTCAGTTTGGCACTGCCACTGTTCTCCCACCCAGAGGCTCAGCTAATAAAATACAATTGCTTGGAAAAATCATTGCTAGGAGACACCAGAACATCTCGCATCATGCCAGCATCTTACTGGCCCTGGAAGGCTTCTATGTGCCACAGAGCTGCAGAAGCCCTGCTTAGAAAGCAGTCCAATTATCAGGAGCAGAACAGAGGAGGAATCACCATCTTTCCCCCAATGCCTGCTTCTCCTCCATGTTTCCCTCCTCAGCGCCATCTTCCATCCAGCTGCCCAAGCCAGAAACCTGGGAGTCATTCCTGACTTCTCCCCTCCACCTCTGGGCACCCACTATGTCTTGTCTGTTCTAACTCTTTAATGTTATTCAAATTCATCTGTCTTCCACTCCTAAGTATATACTCTAAAGAAATAAAAACATGTCCACATTAAAACTTGTAAACAAATATCCATAGCAGCGTTATTCATAAGAGTTAAAATGCAGAAACAACCCAAATGTCCATCAACGGATGAATGGATAAACAAAATGTGGTACATCCACATTTTGGATATAGAATGATATTCTACAATAGAATATTATTCAGCAATAAAAAGAAATAAAGTATTTATACATGCTACAACATGGATGAACCTTGAAAACATGCTAAGTGAAAGAAGCTCGTCACCTAGGACCACATATGATATGATTCTATTTATATGAAATGTCCAGATTAGGCAAAGTCATAGAGATAGAAAGTCGATTAGTGGTTTCCAGGGGCCGAGCAGAGGGGTGAATGGGAGGGTGACTGCTAAACGGTACAGTTTTTTTGGAGGGTAATGAAATCGTTCTAAAATTAATTGTGGTGTTTAATGGATTAATCACCATTAATCATGATAATTAATGGTTGCACAATTCTGTGAATATACTAAACAACCAATGAACTATACACTTTAAAAGGGTGGATTATATGGTATCTACATTATATCTTAATAAAGGTGTTATTTTAAAAAATTCACCTGTCTCCCTTCCCATTGTCTCATACACATACTCAGAAACTCAGTTCCAGCTACTATAACTGCGCAGCTCGCTGAACCGGCCACACTCTCCCGCCTGTAGGCTACCACAGGCTGTCCCGCCTACTCAGAACACGTGCCCTCCTGCCCTACTCGCCTAGATGAACTTCCACGTGTTCCTGAGGACTACCTCAGATCCTTGCTTTCTTTAGGCGTCCTGGGTTGGGTGTCCTCCTCCCGGGGATCCAGAGCACCAGCAGCACTCTCACACTACATGTTAACGGCCTGTCTGCCAGTGGATGCCCCACAGCAGGTGGAAGCCTGTCCTCAGACCGCAGCCCTGGCATCAACCCCAAAGCCTAGGATATGCTCAAAATATATTTGTCAAACGGCGGAAAGGAGAGGAAGAGGAGCAGGGTCACATACAGGACCCTCATTCGTTAAACTGGTTGGACTATTCTCTAAAACATAATCAACAAGACGTGCATGCACCTTAAGCAAACCCCATTAGGGCCCGCTGCATCCACAACACGGTTTCAGAACACAAGGGAGCTTCATTTCTGCCCAGTGTTACCTTTCTGCTGCCAGGTGGGGCTGGGTCAAAGATTCGGGTCTGCATCTCACTGGGAAGAGCAGAGTACACTGGGAGGATAATCAGCTCAGGAACATCAGGTCCCAGGGATTTCATTCTTTCATACAAGATCTCACAAGCAGTATCGATCTCTTCCTGCCCAGTCAGGAAGACCAGGATATCACCTGAGAAGAGAAGAGGAGCATTAATTTACTTTCTGTGTGTGTTCTATACAAAGGCCACGGTGACATTAACCAAACTCCAAATGACAGAAAACACACTCAAATTCTGACCTCCAATAAATCAAGAGGTTTTCATCTGTCCATGTTTATTGTTTTAAAAAATGTTTGTTTTATTTATTTGTAATTCATGCCTATGTTTAAAAGAGGCATTTAAACACACACATCAGTTTATATTTTTACCACCATTTCAATCATGCAAACTTGAGACTTATAAAAAGATCAACATTTAAATGGCATTTTTAAGAAGAGGAACAAAAAAGAAACCAACGTTAGGACTTCCGGCCTAAGAGGGAAAAATACCTGGCGGTTCTGTTAAATGGATCTGCATGACCGTGATCAAGCTGGCGTCCAGATAGTCTGTCTCAGGCTCCTTTGTGTACAAGATTTCCACCGGATATGTTCGACCTGGGATGGTGAAGATGGGAGCCTCGTAGAAGTACTGAGAAAACTTCACTGCATCCAAGGTGGCTGAGGTGACAATCAGCTTCATGTCCTGCCGTTTCTGAACGGTCTAAAGGGAAATGTGACGTGGCTTACTAAAGGACTACCCAAGCGGCACAAGGACTCAAAGCCAAATCTCCGCATTCAGTTCCCAACAGGCGAAGGGTCACCAAAGAACACCTAGGTACCTTTTTCAACAACCCAAAGAGCACGTCAGTGTGAATTGTTCTCTCATGCGCCTCATCCAACATGATGATCGCGTACTGAGTGAGATCAGGGTCAATCAGGCACTCTCGGAGCAACATGCCATCTGTCATGTACTTGATGACTGTTTCCGGGCTGGTGCAGTCCTCAAATCGAATGGTGTAGCCCACCTAAAGCAGAAAAGAAGCTGAAAACCTCAGACACAAACTTCTCCTTTTTGCCATTAACCAGGCAAGATTTCTGCCCAGATTGGTATCCATAATCTTAATAGCTAAGAATTTTGAGCAGGGGCCTGGCCCTGTGGCCTAGCGGTTAAGTTCAGCGTGCTCCACTTCAGTCAGTGGCTGGGGTTCAGTTCCCGAGCGTGCATCTACACCACTCATCAGCGGCCATGCTGTGGTGGAGACCCACATACAAAAGAGGAAGATTGGCACAGAGCAAATCTCCCGCAAGCAAAAATAGGAAGATTGGCAACAGATGTTAGCTTAGGATGAATCTTCCTCAGCAAAAAGAAAAAGAATATGACCAAAAGGTACAGTAATTTCCTCACAGTAAAATCTGCCTTAGACTTGATCCTGAACAGATCAATGATGACAACAAGAACCCTCTCTTCCTCAAGAGAAACTTGAAAAAAGGTATTATCATACCCATTTTATAGATAGAGATCTGGGCCTTTACACTTTCTTCAGACATTTCCAGAACAGCTTCACTACCCACTTACCTCCTGGCCTAAGCAACAACCAAATTCCTCTGACACTCTCTTGGCCACTGACATGGCTGCCACTCTTCTCGGCTGGGTACATCCGATCTTGCCCCTGGAAGTGTAGCCTGCCTCCGCCAGGTACTGAGTGATCTGCGTTGTCTTCCCAGATCCTGTCTCTCCGATAACAATCAGGATTTGATTGTCATGGACAGCCTGAAAGCAACAGAACATAAATACGCTCATTACAGTTTACCAAATAGTACTCTGGAGTGAAATAATTAATGTTTACGTTCTACAACTAAAGAAGAAAAAGGGGACAAAACAGTATATATGTTAAGATTACAACCAGGGTTTAAATTACTTTTAATCATGCATAGAAAAAAAATTAATGCTGATTTTCCATGGGTGATGCTCTTTCTTTTTTCTTTTAAAGATTTCATTTTTCCTTTTTCTCCCCAAAGCCCCCTGGTACATAGTTGTGTATTTTTAACTGTGGGTCCCCCTAGCTGTGGCGTGTGGGATGCCACCTCAGCAAGGCCTGATGAGCGGTGCCATGTCCACACCCAGGATTTGAACCAGTGAAACCCCGGGCCACCGATGCAGAGCACTCAAACTTAACCACTCGGCCACGGGGCCAGCCCGATGCTCTTTCTTATTTTAAATGCATGTACAACTTAAATTACAAACTTCAAATTTTATGGGTATTCTTTTTTTAATTGACTCATTTATTTTTTTATTTATATTTTTTTGAGGAAGATTAGCCCTGAGCTAACTGCTGCCAATCCTCCTCTTTTGCTGAGGAAGCCTGGCCCTGAGCTAACATCCGTGCCCATCTTCCTCTACTTTATACATGGGATGCCTACCACAGCATGGCTTCCCACGCGGTGCCATATCCACCCAGGATCCGAACCGGCAAACCCCAGGCCGCCAAAGCGGAACGTGCACACTTAACTGCTGTGCCACCGGGTGGCCCCAATCACTTATTTTTTTAATTTATTAGTTTTGTTAAATTCCTAAAAACATAAAGATGCTGCTAAAAGCACAAACTATCACCCAGATATCCCTGATTTTTCAATATATATATATTTTAAGTATTACATGCTCGTGATTAAAGAATTCAACAGTAAATAAAAAAGGTATAGGGGCCGGCCTGATGGCGCAGCTGTTAAGTGAGCACATTCCGCTTCTCAGCCGCCTGGGGTTCACCGGTTCGGATCCCAGGTGTGGACATGGCACCACTTGGCAAACGCCATGCTGTGGTAGGCATCCCACCTATAAAGTAGAGGAAGATGGGTACGGATGTTAGCTCAGGGCCAGTCTTCCTCAGCAAAAAGAGAAGGATTGGCAGTAGTTAGCTCAGGGCTAATCTTCCACAAAAACACAAAAATAAAAAGGTATATAAAGTGTTCCTTTCTACTGCCACTCCCAAATCTCCAGTATCTTATCCCCAAAAGTCATCTTATTTCTATACTGTTTATAACAGCAAAGGATTGCCATCAACCTCTATGTCCCTTAATACAGGAGTAATTAAATACGCTAGAGCACATCCACATAACACAGCACTAAAAAAAATAAGGAACAATCTCTGAGCTATATCATTAAGGGGAAAAAGCAAGATGCAGAACAGTGTATATAATATGTTGCCATCTAGAAACACAAACAGTAGCCATAAACATATAATGTCTGTGTGTATACATATACATTTGTACTTCCTTGTATAATGGGATCACTGGCCAAGCAGCCCCATTTTTCTTATTGACGGGAGCCGTTGGTCTGTGCAACACCACACTCTCCCCACTGGAACTGCTCTAGGGTCCCCCAATTCAAACAGATTTACTTCCACATGGGAAAAAATAAACGTGTAGACTGATAAACGTATTTTTAAAAAGAACCTGGAAATGTTCTGCTTTTTTCCTATCCCCTTGGAAAAGCCATTTCAAATGTGCACATAGATGTCCAGCTAATTTCCATTAAAACATGTCATCCTTCTTCCAGAAAACATCCCCACTCCCTCACCAGTACATCATAAAGGGGCTTCTGACCTGGACCAGCTGCTCCTTCAGTTTGTAGATGGGCAGGCTCTCTCTCTGCTCAATGATTGACATCTGTGTCTTTTTTCCATAAGAAGCTTTATTGC
This sequence comes from Equus asinus, assembly GCF_041296235.1. Classification (NCBI taxonomy): domain Eukaryota; kingdom Metazoa; phylum Chordata; class Mammalia; order Perissodactyla; family Equidae; genus Equus; species Equus asinus. Next base: position 42,484,741 of record NC_091802.1, on the reverse strand, counting down.
CCCCAAATGCATGTTTCTTCCACTCGGGAATGTCATTGGGCATCATCCCAATACCCCTCATGTTGGCAGCAATCTGCCTGCCTTCCGCTGTAAAGGAAAACAGGCAGCTTAGTATTATCCTCAGGCTACCTCACTGCCCCCTCCCCAACGTTCAACACATCACATTTCTCCAGTCCATCCCTCCTCTCCGCTACCTCCGTGTTCCAGCCACCATCCTCTCTCCTCTGAACTATCATGTAAGCCTCCTAATTCATCTCATGCGTCTATTCTTGCCGCATCCAACCCAGTCTGCAGGACACCCTCAACAATCCTCTGATCATGCCACTCCCCTGCTTGGAACCTTGCAACATTTCCCAGAGAACTTTAGAACTGAGTCCCAATTCCTAATGCCATCTACAAAGTCCTGGCCTGTCGCACCTCATCCCCTACCATTCGTCCACCACTCTCTGTACTCCAGCCATACAGGCCGTCTTTCCCAGCTCATAGGCCCAGTACAGGCCATTGCTCAGCCTGGAACACACTACCCAAGCCCCATCCCCTTTCATAGACTGTGTCTTATGTATCCTTCGGGTCTCAATTTTCCCAGGGAAGTGACCCACCATAGCCCACGACACCACTTCATAGGGCACTGGTCATGATTTAATTAATTAGTTATTTAGTAAATATTTGATTAATGTCATCTTCCCCACTACATGGTAAGCCTCACAAGAGCAGGAATTATGTCTATTTACCTCATAGCTGTATTCCCAGTTGCCTAATACAAATTAACAAGTACTTGTCTTGACTGTGTCCAGTAGTTAGTTAATATTTACTGCATAAAGAATTATATGAAAAGGGAAGTTTCAAAGCTGTACTATCTTCAGAATAAAAATTTTTAAGTCATTCAGAAGAAAAATTCAGCCAGTTTAATGATTTGACCAGGGTTACTAAAACATCTTTGGTTATAAACATTTGTTTCAAAAACAAAACAAACAAAAACATGCTTTAACCGAAGGGAAAAACCAAATCACCAAAGCCATGGCTAACGGCTGTGGGTTTCAGCCAAGGCTAAATGTATGTGCTGGCAATGCCCCCTCCCTGTGTACTCAAAGGCTCAGAATTTTTTTTGAAAAGTCCACACCCGCCTCCCAAGGTCCTACCATCAGGCAGAGGATCAACCCAGTGTTTGTTGAGTCCCATGGGAATAGAATCCATCTCGGCTTCCCGCTGGGCCTGCTTGAGTTCCCGCCTTTCTTTGGCCAAAGCGCTCTGCATCATCGCTGCTTGGGAGAGGGAGCCATCAGGGTTCTAGTGCAACAGAGGACAAAGCAATCTCAGAAGGGGATCTCAGCACGCATTAAACATCCGGGAAATAAAATGTCGACGTTAAGCCACGAATCGAAAAAATGAGACCCACCTGGAAAAAAGTTCTTATCAATGTACAGATTACATGAAAAAAACAGACAAATTGTAACATATTCAGAGAAAGTAAATGAGGACAATGACAAATGATCGAAAGAACTGGGGATGTTTGGTTTGAAGATGAGAACTCCAAGAGAGATAGGACATATAAGAAAGGGATAAGAATTCCTCTGTATGGTCCCAAGAACTAAAATGAAAACCAATGCAGACATTTCGGTAAGACAGATTTCAGTTCTGCCTAAAGAAGAACTAAAGACCAGATCCATCTGAAGATGGAATGGGTCTCCTTAAGGGCTGGTGAATCCCATCACCAACAATGTCAAGCAGACGTCAGAAGGCTACGTGGGAGGAACGCTGCAGAGGGATACGGGGGTGGATTACAAGCAATGTAGGTGTCTGGACTGGGAGACCTTTATAAGATCCCCTTTTCCAAGCCTAAAATTTTATCATAACTCTTCCATGAATTCTTCCCCTCACAGCTCTGCCCTCCACAACACCCAAGTGCTATAGTTTCCTGCTAGGGGCCAGCCCAAGGTTAAGAGAATCTTTCAAAACTGCCTTTGAATCTGGAAGGTAATGAATGATTCAAGCCCTAAGGCCTGGGGAAAGCTAGTGATGACAGATCCAGCACTCATATTTATCTCTGCTTCCTCCCAAAACAGACTACACTGAGAGCGAAAGCATTAAAAATGCAAAGGCAACAAAGCCAAGTCCATGTCCCTTTAAAACAAAAATAATCTAGACCTGGACCAACAGTCAACACCACCTCCTGCCGCCTGAGTTCTGCTTACACAGACCTAATAACCTGCTCTGAAAACTGAACTGTAACTTGAAGAAATTCACTTGACACGTGCAGGTTGGAGTCCCAGCTTTTCTCACCTTAACGATCTTAATAGGGCTCATGTCCATGCTTTGCTTGGTGTGTCCTCTCAGGAATGGAGGCTCTTCTTCAACCAGTTCGATCTCAAGGTCCTCATCTAAAAGTTCCCCCCAAAAGAAGAATTAGCCAAAAACAAAAGAGAGAAATGACCAATAATTTCAGCAAAACAATTAATTTCCACAGGTCCCAGCAATCTATCAAAGACAGCTCCGAAGGTCAAAAGGAGAGCAATGCAAGTGAAACTCTAATGCAGGTGACTGTTGCCCCACCCCAGCCATTTCTAGGGCATTTGTGCTCCAGCCCAAGAATGGATCAGAGCTCCTTTCAAAAGAAGTAAAACCTGTGGAAAAATGCTATCTGACATTCTAACTGGTACTAAGGCATTCACCATCCAATTTCATTATGGAATAACTCTCAACCCATAATAGATTGGCAAAAAAAAATTAAGTTGGACGACAGGACAATACCAAATGTTGGCAAGAATGTGGAGCAACAGGAACTCACTTATGGGAGAAGTGTAAATTGGTACAAAAACTCTAGAAAACAATTTGGACTGCCCGGTAAAGTTGAACATGCACACTTCCTACTACCCATAATTCTCCTACATATTTAGGGAAAAGAGAGGGTCTTGCATATGTGCATTAAGAGACAAATACAGGAACTGCACAGCAGTATTTTTCATAAAGGTTAACAAAAAACCAGAAATAGCCCATATACCCACAAAAAGTAAAATGGATAATTTATGGTAAACATATACAGAAACACTCTAAGCAGTGAAAATGAATGAAATACAACTATAAAAATCAACATAGATAAATATCAAAAGAATAATGATGAATCCAAAAAAAAGAATTAAATTCAAAAACAGACTAACAAAAAGATATAATGCTTAGGGATAGATATATAGATGGTAAAATGCTACAGAAAAGCAAGGAAATGATTAACACAAAATTTAGAATGGTGGTTATCCAGGGAAGGAAGAAGATCTATTCAGAGGGGCATGTAAGGGCTTCAACGCTGGCAAAGTTCCGCGGAAGCCAGGATGTAGGTACGTGTTCATTTACTATTGTTATATAAATTACATATGCTCCCAATATAGGAGTTATTTCTTAATTTTTAAAAATTGTTAATGGGTGGAGCTAAAAGTTGTTTCCAGGGCAACTCAGAGGTAATCTAGGTGGATCCAGGGTTTTCAGAACACTTAAGTAAGAATATGAGATCAAATTTACTCCCCAAAATATAACTCGAACTTTTTATATCCCGAAACATATTATAAGCAACAACTGTAACAATATGTAAACGTTTGTCTGAAAAATGAGTTTTTTTGCTTCCATCATGGAGGGGCCCTCGTTCTTCGAGAGATGAGCAGTGAGACCCAGGAACAAATGAGTTCAACCACTGGGGTTAAACTACAAACAAACCACCTCATCCAGTGGCTCTCAACTTGCCAGCTGTGCTCCCGATCCATGACCCCGCTCGGTCCAGTGGCCAATTACCTTCTTCATCATCCACCTTAGGGAGAATGCCGGTCTCCTCGTCAAAGTCTGGAAACTCCTCTTTGGAAAGGACATTGGCAGCGATCATCTGGCCAAAGGACAGAGGCAGCACTTGTAACACACTGGGATCAAAACTTTTCTTTTGTAGGAGAGTTAATACAGAGGTTTCACACAGGAAAGCAAGGTTTTTTTCCTCCTCTGACTCAGGACTGCAGGGCCTCACACATCACATATCCCATCCCTAGGAGGCACAACTACATGGTGCCCAACAGCATGGCCCAAGGGTCTCACCCCGAGGAAGATTTATCTGCTCCTTCCCTTGTTTCCACAGCACTCTGCACATTCCTTAACATGTAATTACTTGTTTCTATCTGTCTCCCCCACCGGACTTTGAGTTCCTCAAGGGTAGGAACTCTGTAGCCCTGGCATCTACACGGTGCCTGACACACCGTGGTTCTGATGTTCACCGATGAATGATGGAAAGTAAGAACAAACACTACATAGCACTCACCAGATGTGGGCGCCAACCTAACAGCTTCACTTCTATTAGCTCACTGAAGCCCACAGTGCTACCATCGGCCCTATCTTACAGAAGAGGGCACGGAGGCACAGAGAGATAGAGTAACTTGGCTCAGGCTCACACAGCTGGTAAGTGGCCAGAAGTCAGCCTGGGCCTTCGTGCTCAGGGGCCCACACTCCCAACCACTTGCTACGTGCTGAATGCCCATGTGGCCATAAAAGCAAACGGCCCCAACCTGTTTGATCTCCCACTTCTCTGGGTCAGAGATGCGGGTGAGGCGCTTGCGCTCCAGCGAGTCATCCTCTACTTCAGGGGCGCTGACGAGGGAGAGGTGAGTGGGTCTGTCCGGATTCCTCATTGACGTCTCCTCATTGGTCTCCCCGACAAGATTTCGTCGCCGATTTGGGTTTAGATCTTCTCCAGTCTCTTGATCTACATCCTAAGGCACAAAAACAAGGGAGTCAGCTCACCTGCTGTCGTCTATGTTTCCCTGGCCATCAGATGTGGAAACACGCTGGCTATCTTACCTACCTTCATGCTCAGGCTGGTCTTGGTCCCAGTGAAGGACAGCACTTTGACCTTGACCCTCTGGCCTTTGCTCACCACATCAGCCACATTGGCCACACGGCCTTCCCGCCGGAGCTCAGAGATGTGCACCAGGCCTTCCCACCGCTTCCTGAAGGAGAGGCAGACATATCTGGGGCATGCCTAGAATACCTCTTCCCCAACCAACTTCCACCCTTGTTAGAAGTGAACAAAAGGAAATGGTCTTAAACTCAAGAACAAAGTACCAAACAGGTGGTCAAACAATAAAATAGTATCACCACCCTCCCAAAGAAAACATACTGTGGGCGGGGGGAGGCTGACACAAATTCTCATCTGTCTAAACCAGCAAAAGGGCAGGGGCCGGCGGTGGCGCAGCACTTAAGTGCACACGTTCCCCTTCTCGGTGGCCCGGGGGTCGCTGGTTCGGATCCCGGGTGCGGACGTGGCACTACTTGGCAGGCCATGCTGTGGCAGGCGTCCCACATATAAAGTAGAGGAGGATGGGCACGGATATTAGCTCAGGGCCAGTCTTCCTCAGCAAAAAGAGGAGGATTGGCAGTAGTTATCTCAGGGCTGATCTTCCTCAAAAAAAAAAAAAAACCAGCAAAAGGGCAGATTTCCTGAAGGCAAACGAAGGATATTTCCAAGAAAAAGTCAAATTCTATTACATTTCCAATAAAAAGTCAATTTCTAACAATCTCCTATGGCTGATTTGATTAAAGTGTCATTAACCACAGTAACTTTTTAGAATGTGAAAATCCCCAGTGATGAAAGAAATTCTGCCCATCACTGGTGTGAAAGAGCACCAGCCATTACCTTAGTCCCTCCAGCTGCACAAAGCATCCAAACTGCATGATGCTGGTAACTTTGCCATTGTAAATGTCCCCGATGGCAGGCTCTTCCGGGGGAGGGCGGTCCACATGCTTATCCCGCCATCTGTCCAGATTCCTCTCCCCATACTTGTCTCGGTCCTTCCGGTCTTTGGGGGGACTCTGACTTCTGCTCCTGGACCGATATCTAGACTTCCCTTTATTCCTCTCCCGGGTCCTGGAATGTGACCGAGAGCGGGACCGGTGTCTCCGCTTGTGGTCCCTATCGCGGTCTCGGTCTCGCTCTCTGTCTCGATCTCGATCTCGGTCGCGGTCTCGCTCTCGGCTCCGGCTCCGCTTCTTTTTCTTTGTCTTGTCCCTAACAAATCAAAAAGCACCTGTTTGAAAAAGAAAACCAGCCCAATTTCACCTCTGCATCCCCAAGCACCCAGCACAGTGCCACGCACATGGTAGGTGCCTACCAAGTGTCGAACTAAATAGTGTAAACAACTACGACATCCCTGCAGGCCAATAAAGAACGAGGTCACAAACATATTCAGCCTTTTTCAACCCAGGTTTCCATCCTCTGAACATCTTAGCATCTGCTGCATAAAAACTTTCGACAGTGAGCAATGAAAATGGATCCAACAATATGGTACATGGCCAGTCTGGATTGTGTAAACTTGCCCAAAACTTGGCTTGGCTGGCCCACAAAATTCACCTATCACAGTATCCTAAACTTCCAAGGGAAAGGACACTAAGGACAAACCGGTGCTCAACGTCTCTTTGCTTCTCCTGGGCTGCCGCGCTGGGCATTAAGGCCTCCAGTTCCTTCAGGACATCCACAGCGACTTTCACATCATCCTCGTCCAGCATGGTCTACAGGGGCAGAGGCCAGCAAAGTTAGGAGGAGAGGGGAAAAAAAATCACTCAAGAATCTGGACTTCAGGTCCATCTACAGATCTGACAGCCCCTTATCACTGACCACCTAGGTGAAGGAAGCAGAAAGGGGGGGAGATGTCCAATACAATTTGAGATAGAGGCAGAAGGAATGGGTGAAGGCTCTCAGAAGTTATTTCTACATTTGGCAAATCCCCTTTGTCCTTAATAAAGCCTACAGAAGATATCACCCCTCCTGTGAAAGCATGCAAGTAATGATTACAAATAGAAAACAGATGTTAAAATTTTTAAAAAGCAACTCCCCCTCTGCACTCCCTTCCCCTGCTTTATTTTTTTCCACAGTTCTTATCACTATCGGCTATATTATACACTTATTTACTTGTTTATTGCTGTCTCCTCCCCACTAGAGTTTACATGTTTATTTCCTGCCCCCACCCCAATACTAGGACATCATCTCCAAGAGGGCAGACGCTCCAGTCTGTTTTGCTCACTGCTGTATCCCTGATACTTACAACAGTGCTGGGTACACAGTAGGTACTCTATAAATACTTGCTAAAATGAAATTAAAAAATCAAAACTCTTCCAAAATTAGCCCTTCTAACATGTAACGGAGCAAACAATCTAATGTCATACATTAGGCATCTGTTCCAGAACCTTAAGTTATTTCATACCTATTTCATATCCCTGATCTCTGCTTCCCACTATTGCCAACCTCATTTCCCTCGAACATTGTTCTCTGAACTCTTTAACACTACTCTATTCTTAGTATACGCTCAGGAAGGGATCAAACACTTTCACTTTGAAAAATATGTTACAATGAAGGCAAACTTAAAATTAATAACTAATGAGACAAGCCGGCGGGAGAAGGGGAAAGGCAGTTATAGCAGGCGTTCTCACAATGGTATCAGTACCCGAACGGAAGGGTTGTCTGGTTGGCAAAGCACTGGGAAGAGTTCCTTCAGCTTTTCTTTTTCAGTTTTGGGTTTAACAATTGGATCTTGTTTCAGTGAAGAGCGTGAGTGGGTAAAAAAAAAAAAAAAAAGATCCATTTAATATTCTTAATGGTTAACAAAAGAACTTCAACATTAGATTAGCAACAAACTAACAACAGGGCATTTTTTTAAATATTACTCATATACATTACTACAAACGTGATTTTATTTAAAAAACACTGATTACAAAACCCTCAACAAACTATCTGGGTATGTGGCAGGGGGGTGGACCAGTATTAACTTGATTGATTATATCTTATAATTTTAATTTTGTCTTAAGTCAAAATTTTACTTGAAAATTTTTACTAGAACATTTACTTGCTCAGTAGCTGCATTAAGGGAAACCAACGCAATTTACAGGATGCTCACAATCTAAACCATTCCGGAGGCTGAGCTCAGCTACAAGCTCCGCTCACCTTTGCTAGTAGAAGGCTTCGCTGGAGGTCGCATGGTTTGTATGAGACGCAGCAAGTTACTAATAAGAGAATCCTTTGAAAAGAAACAGAACAAAAATTGTCAGTGCCTAGATCAGTGCTTAAAAACACTAAGAAAAGGGATGTCCTTTAGAGAAGGGTGGTCACACACCTGAATTTAGCTAACTGGAACAAATGAAGCAGAGTGTCAACTTGATATGGCATAAACCTAGTAAAATGGCTTCAGAGAAAGCTGATATTTAGGACTCTTTGCGGGGAAAAGTAATTTAGTTCCCTGCAACTGTTTTATTTTCCATAGTTTAGAACTATCTCCAAATCCTAGACTCTTGTTTTTAACTTCCTGATTCATAGAACAAGAATGTAAACACCCATAAAGACTGAATGGAAATCCTGTCCCATTTTCATAGAGAGGTGTCACAGGAAATCCGGCTCCCTCACCACTGCTTAGTGGCATGAAAACGTTACTCACTTAATGGTTTATTTGATTGATATGTACACATTATCTCCTTTCTTTAGCAAAATCCCATACTAAATCCTATCAAAATTTAAATTTGATAGTGACAGTAAAGCAAAAGAGGGGTCTCCAGATACACGTACCGTGAATTCTGCACCATTTTTGACCAGAGAAGCCTTAAAAGTATCAAAGGTGGTATTTTTCTCAGCAAGACTGATCACAAATTCAGCTACAAATGAGAAAAGAGATTAAAACAAGAAGAGTGAAGACTTGAGCAAGAAATCAGTTTCAAGTACATTAAAACCAAACCAATCAGGCTATCCAACCAAACACCACCATCCAGGAAGGGTAAAGAAAGAGAATTCAGACTACCGAGATTATCCACGCGTGTTCTAGTTAATTTTTATAAAGGAAAAGAAGATATTACTACAAAATAGCTCACTCTACAGTTTCCAGAAGGACAGATCCAATCTACATATGAGGCCCAGGCAGCTGCCAGATGGCACAATCTCCAAGTTAACGAAAGACTCACTTGCCCCCCAAATTTTTCTCTACAAACCTGCCTAATTCTTGAAATTTCTAATATTAGAGCTATTTACTAATTAAGAGACTCAAGAGAGAAGTGCATTTTGTGACAGGCTGAGATAATAAGCCTCATACTGCAAGTCCCACACGAAAACTTTAACAATTTCATTTGGATTTTAATCCTAAAAAATAACAACAACATGGAAAGGTGGCTAACTGAATATGAACTAGTAGTCCATACCGCTTCCATGGTGGAATTTGCCTTTACCTTTTTGATGACATTAAGTGAAAGCCAAATGCCATCAGACGACATGGAGAGAGCTTCGGCATAACGAGTTAACAACAACAACACTAATGGTTAAGACTTGCTGTTTGTTTTTGTGAGGAAGATTGGCCCTGAGCTAACATCCGTGCCAATCTTCCTCTATTTTGTATACGGGATGCCGTCACAGCATAGTTGGGTAAGCCCTGTGTAGGCCCACGCCTGGGATCCGAACCCATAAACCCCTGGCTGCTGAAGTGGAGCGCATGAAGTTAACTATTACGCCACCGGGCCGGCCCCGTTTAAGACTTGTTGACCATCTACTACCTACCGGGCACTATGCTCCGTGCTTCACACGGGTTATCCCCATGACTCTCACAACAACCCGGGTGGGTAGGTACCATTATTGTCCCTGTTTTACAGACGAGGGGGCTGAGAGTTTGAGACCTACCCAGAAATAATTGGTGCAGCCAGCACTGGAACCCAGGCAATCTGACTTCAGAGCCCACATTCTTGAGAGAAACGTGGAGAGAGAACTAAGTCACACGGTGATAGGCAGGCAATGCTCAAAAGAGACTATCCCAAAGCAGCCAGCAGCATATTCATACTGCAGCCACCATGAATCAGGGATGGTTTTTAATTTTCAGAATTCTACCAGGGGCATCATTAAATTAACCGAACTATGAAAAATGGACTGGTAGTTAAAAACAAGTCCATTACTGAAAACAGGAAAAATAATGACACTGACGTAAATAACAGTACATCAAGGTCAAAAGCAAAAGAATCAAGTCAACAAATAAAACATAAAAGAAGTAAATATATACCTTTTGTTATCAAACCCAACTCTGGCAATTTAGTTTCAACAAAACAATACTATCACATTTTTCCAATGTTAGTATTTTTAATGTTATTGGTTATGTAATTCTGTGTTTAACAGTATGATATTGTGATTTATAAGAAATATATATTGGTCTTCATCCCAGTTCCTGGCACAGAGCTCCTAAAACTCTTGGAATTTCCTAAGAGTAGAGAGTGAGGAAAGTGTCTTTTGTTATGTTAATAAGGTGACTTTAGGAAAGCCCCTAGGTAACACCGGGTTGGGGGCTGGTTGTCAGGGGAGCCAACCAGGTGGTTAGAGGTTGGAAGTTTCAGCCCCACCCCTGACCTCTGGGGGAGGGGAGAGGGGCTGGAGATTGAGTTCAGCCACCAATGGCCAGTGATTTAATCAATTATGCCTATGTAACGAAGCCTCCATAAACACCAAAAAGGACGGGCTTGGAGAGCTTCTGGGCTGGTGAACACGTGGCGATTCAGGGACAGTAGGGAACTCAGAGAGCATGGAAGCTCCTCTCTCCTTCACATATATATTGCCCTATATCTCCCATCTGGCTGTTCCTGAGTTATATATTTTTATAATAAACCAGTAATCTAGTAAGTAAAATGTTTCTCTGAGTTCTGTGAGCCGCTCTAGCAAATTAATTGAACCCAAGGAGGAGGGCTGTTGGAACCTCTGATCTAGAGCTGCCCGGTCAGAAGCACAGGTGACAACTTGGACTTGCGACTGGCATCTGAAGTTGGGAGCAGGGCAGTCTTGTGGGCCTGAGCCCTTAACCTGTGGGATATGATGCTATTTCCAAGTAGATAGTGTCAGAATTGAGTTCAATTGTAGGACACCCAGCTGGTGTCTAGAATTGCTTGGTAGTATTGGAAAAAACACACATCATAATTCGTGTCAGAATTGGAAACAGAAAAAGCATATTTGTGGTTTACTTGTAAATTAAATAGGGTCTTTTAGGGTCTTTAATTATATATAAGCTAGAAAATTATGAAGTTTATACCTCATTTTTTGTATGTAGTGAGGTTAACATCAAAACAACTTAACACTGGAAGGTCTCAATATCTTTTGGTTTTCTCTAAAAGTGGTCAAAGGGCCAGCCTGGTGCCATAGTGGTTAAGTTTGCACACTCTGCTTCGGCAGCCCGGGGTTTGCAGGTTCAGATCCTGGCAGCAGACCTACACACTGCTCTTCAAGCCATGCTGTGGTGGCATCCAACATACAAAACAGAGGAAGTGGGGCCGGCCCCGTGGCCGAGTGGTTAAGTTTGAACGCTCTGCTTTGGTGGCCCAGGGTTTCACGAGTTCAGATGGTGGGCATGGACCTAGCACGGCTCATCAAGCCACGCTGAGGTGGCATCCCACATGCCACAACTAGAAGGACTCACAACTAAAAACATACAAATATGTATGGGGGGGGCTTTGGGGAGAAGGAAAAATAAAATCTTAAAAAAAAAAAAAGATGTGGGGCCAGCCTGGTGGCGCAGTGGTTAAGTGCGCACGTTCCGCTTTGGTGGCCCGGGGTTCATCAGTTTGGATCCCGGGTGTGGACATGGCACCGCTTGGCAAGCCATGCTGGGGTAGGTGTCCCACATATAAAATAGAGGAAGATGGGCACGGATGTTAGCTCAGGGCCAGTCTTCCTCAGCAAAAAGAGGAGGATTGGCGGCAGCAGTTAGTTCAGGGCTAATCTTCCTCAAAAAAAAAATAAAAGAGGAAGATTGGCAACAGATGTTAGCTCAGGACCAATCTCCCTCACCAAAATAACTAACTAAAATGAAATAAAAGGGGTCAAGGCACTAGTAGTTCAAAAAGAGAAAGAAATGTAAGCTCCATGTCAGCAGGAATCTATCTTGTTCCTTATTGTATTCCTAATCCCCTAGTTCAATAAATATTTGCTGAATGAAGGAACATATTACCCAGATAAATAGCAAATGGACAAGAATGCCACCTCATTATCATCTAAAAGAGGAGACTGAGGAAAGATAATACAGGACAGGCACATCCTGACTGGGAGGCAAGAGAAAAGTGAACTAAAATATACAAGGTGCAGGGCATCTTCCTAGGTGTTACATGGAAAGCCTGTGAAGGGTCATTATCATCCCCAATCCACAGATGAGAAAAACAGCTGCAGAGAAACTAAGTACCTTACCCAAGGCCACACATCTAAGGTCCCTGACCTCTCTTGTCATATGCCCCTTCCCTTCCATCTCTCCAGTTGATAACTTCACTTCATCTTAATTTAGAAAACAGAACAGTCAAATGGACCTCTCTCCCTCATCTTCCTTCCACCAACCCCTAAACCTATTTGCATCTGCAACCACATTCTCTGTCCTCCTTTCTGTTAAAATGGACGAAGCATCCCTGTACCTATCAAAGGTCAGCCCCTCCACTCACGCCCTTGATCTCATCCACCCCTTGGCCTGCATAAGGATTCCACCTGCCTGTGGCCTGAGCTCTAGGACTCTAGCCTTTTCCAGTTCCTCAGTTTGGGTTCTCCACGTGTACAGTTTGCCCCAAAACGTCTAATAACTGGTGTTTGAGAGACAGTATAGGATGAATGGTTAAGAGCACAACTAAAGGCACAGACTTCAAAGACTTGCATTCTAGACCAGGCTCGTATTTGATATGGGATCTTGAAGGGTGTTACTTAATAATTCAGACCCTTGTTTTCTTAATCTAGAAACAGATAATACTATCTCACAGGGTGGTGTGAAAACTAAGTAAGACAATCAAAGTAACACTGAGCATAATATCTGGCAGGTAGTGAGAAGCCAATAAATGTCTGCCATTATTATCATCATCACCATGTGACTGCTGCTTTCGTTGTTGTTAATGCTGTTTAAGTATCTGGGGCTGAGAGAAAAAAAAAAAAGAAAAAAGCAAGCAGCGATGGCCGCTCCGGGTTCCACTGACAGCTCCGGGAAATGGTTTCTAACAGCTCGGCCTGGAGGGCTCTCAAGCGGAGGCTACGGCCACAGGTTCCCTGGGCCCAAGTCGCCGGGACATAGAGAGAGACTCACACAGGGACACACACTCAGCCCATCAACCCCATTTCTCCTTCCGCTTCCCTCAGCCCCAAACCTAGAGGCCGCAGGGAACTCCCGGGGCTCACCCAGATCCTTGTCGTTGATCCCCAAGTGATTGTCCAGCTCGGTGCAAACCTTCGACACTAAAGACAAGTACTCGAGTTTGGCGAGTTCTTCCGCGGGGCCCAGATCCGTCCCGTTCACGGCTCCGGCCACGGCCACAGCCACCGCCATGGCTACGGCTTCCCCCCGCCTCCCCACTGCCAGCCTTCGGAGCAACTCCGGCCTAGCTCCAGTCTCCACTTCCGGGTCGGCGCACCTCCCTTTTGTTTACGGTAAATTGAAATCTCCAGGAGCGTCTCGTGGCGTAACCGGATGAATCAGAGAGATCAGACAGGAAGTGCTTAAGGAAGGGACGGCCGAGTAGGTTACTCGGCCCACCGGCAGGCGCCCTCTACAGGCCAGCGAGCTTCCTGGCCGGCTCTCAGGCCCGGAAGCGTTCACTCTCGGCGTGCTCCCACCCTATGTCGGCAGAGGGCGCGCGTGGCCTGCGCTAGGGGCGCGGGGAAGAGTCAGGACCCGCCAGCGCCCGCGCAGGCGCTTTAGGAGCCTAGAGAAGGGAATCCGAATACAAGTCTGGAGGAGGCAAAACTCTCTTTACACCAGATCCGTATACTTCTGGGGCTCTGCCTCTTCGTGGTTCGTGACTATCTCAAGCGACTCTGTAACAAACGAGCAGGCGAGCAGAGTCCAGTTCTGTTATGAGCTCATTTTACAAATGAGGAAACTGACCCTTCCACTATCTAGCTGAGTGACCTTGAGCAAATTAATCTCTGGGGCCTTAATTTTCTCATCTGTAAACTGGGATAATGTGGCTCTAACTGGGTTTAGGTGATGACTTAAATGAGATAACTGTTCAAAAAGCCTGACACCTAGTAAACACACTACAAATGGCAGTTAACTATAATCCCAAGGCCCAGCAAACAGTCACGGTAAAGTCTGTGGAGCACAGATCCCTTCAGTCTGAGAGCCGCCAGGTTCCTCTCTTGTGAAAACTATTTCTCAACCCCCGATTTTCTCTATGACAATACCCTAAGTCCTCTCAGAATTTCTTCCCCCAAATATCAGCTGTGCTGTGAACCCAAGGTCATAAGCTCAAGTCTCCCAACTTGTACTCCAGGTCCCCGTCTCCTTTGTGGCAACCCTATGGTGAGGTGAGGATTTTCCCACACCACACTGCTCTGTGTGATGAAGAAGGATACCCAGGCCCCCCACAGTGAGTGGCCCTCCAACTGATCACAAGGGAGGAACTCAGACCCTTTTGCTTTTAGCTTCAGGCAATATTACACTGCTGCACCTTTGGACGCTATTCCTCCAACATCTCGCTATGGACCAAAGAATGGCAGACGGACAAAATCCCAGGGCAGTAGTTCTCGCTGCCTCCAAGAGCTACGTGTTTCCAGGTTCCTGAGGAATTGGTACTGTACCCTCTGAGTTCTTCCCACTTTTCCCCATGAATGGAATGAAAAATCCTTTGCTTGATTAGACGTGCTCAACTTGCCAGCTTGGAGTTAGGAAATAAGGGACTAATTCCATTTGACTTCCTTTCTTTGTGCTTACATTCTGCTATCCTCCAATATTTAACTGGAAGAGGGGAAAAAACATGGAGTTTGTTTTGTTTTAAAAGCTCTATTGGGGGGCCGGCCCGGTGGCGCAGCGGTTAAGTTCGCACGTTCCGCTTCTCAGCGGCCTGGGGATTGCTGGTTCAGATCCCGGGTGCAGACATGGCACTGCTTGGCACGCCATGCTGTGGTAGGTGTCCCACATATAAAGTAGAGGAAGATGGGCACGGATGTTAGCTCAGGGCCAGGCTTCCTTGGCAAAAAGAGGAGGACTGGCAGTAGTTAGCTCAGGGCTAGTCTTCCTCAAAAAAAATAAATAAATAAAAGCTCTATTGGGGGGCCGGCCTATGGCGCAGTGGTTAAGTGTGCATGTTCTGCTTCAGTGGCCCAGGGTTCACAGGTTCAGATCCCCAGTGTAGACATGGCACCACCTGGCATGCCATGCTGTGGTGGTGTCCCATATGTAAAGTAGAGGAAGATGGGCACAGATGTTAGCTCAGGGCCAGTCTTCCTTAGCAAAAAGAGGAGGATTGGCAGCAGTTAGCTCAGGGCTAATCTTCCTCAAAAAAAAAAAGGAAACAAATAGCCTATGCTTAGTCACTACTCATAGTACCACTCATGATGGATAAAAAATTATTTCCCACCACCCTCCGTGTAGCAACAAGGCTTTGCTTTTATGCCTATTCCTAGACTGATATATGTGTCCATCTCCAAACACAATTCCCACATCATTTCTACTCTGTCCCAACAGTGGCATCTGGTTAAGAACGTAGGGGTTGGAGGAAGGTAGAAAGCAGAGAAGAGGGGCCAGCCCGTGGCCAAGTGGTTAAGTTCTCGAGCTCTGCTTCAGTGGCCCAGGGTTTTGCTGGTTTGGATCCTGGCCGCAGACATGGCAGACATGGCACCGCTCATCAAGCCACTCTGAGGCGGCATCCTACATGCCACAACTAGAAGGACCCACAACTAAAAATACATGACTATGTACCAGGGGGCTTTGGGAGAAAAAGGAGAAATAAAATCTTTAAAAAAAAAAAAAGAAAGCAGAGAAGAAAGTATTGGAACTCTTAGCAACCCTAGCTTGGATGGGGGAGGGCAGCAATCATCTGTGTGTGTAACTGAAAGGTGACATTCTCAGGGAAGTTGGTGAGAAAAATCACAGTCACCAAAACAAAATGATGTCACTGAAACCAAGAAAGCCTGGCTTTTTCTGCTGGGGTATAATGGGGCTTTTAGGGGAAACACCTCTGCTCTGGAAGGCAAAATCAGGACGATTTGCTTCTAAGCACATAACCGCCACTCAACTGTTACTGTTATTCACTCAGGGAGACTTCAGAAAAAATGGCACCTTCTTCACTGATCTACTGGGGCCCTGACGCAACCCGAGAGCCTGTGAACCAACCTAAAGACATTGATGAGAAGGGCCTGAGCCCTTTCATCTGAGGACTTCGAGGACAGGGACGGGACCCCAGAGAAAGTGAAGTCATTCTTCACTCTTAACTTTTCCCCCAAATTTATCTCCAAATATGAGTCAATTCATCAAACATGTATTGAACATCTACTTTGTGCCAGGCCCTGTGGTAGGTTCTGGAAAGGATCATCAAGGGTCTGAAAGTGGAAAACCATCAAGGAAGAACTGGAATACTCTAAATGCCGCCCCCGTGGGTGGTGGCAGGGCTTTGTTTATAACTTGGCTCTCTCTGCTGCCTAAACATGAGGGCAGGTGATTGGAAGACAAAGAACAAAGCAGGGCTGCTCCCTGTCGTCTGAGGGCAGCTGGCTGCGGGGAGGCGAGGGGGCAGACGGGGCCAGGGCCATCCCACAGGGCCGCTCCTCTGCTTTCGATCCACTGTTTGTCTGCCTTATCTTCTAACCCCCAAGCACAGCCTCAATTTTGCCCAAAATGTCCCTGACCTAAAATTCCCTCTCTTCTTATGCCATCCACCCGCCCTCAGCAATAATGAATCTTTGGGCTCTAAATTCTCCAAAGCTTTCTAGTATTAGGCAAAAAAAACGATCCTCCTCAAAAGGCTGCTTCTTTTTTGTCACAGTCAAGCTTCCTCCTTTCTCTCTCACTTTAAGGGCTGTCTTAAAAATGTCAGGAAAAAGGGAAAAACCAGACACCCTTATGAAATGAACTTAAGAAAATGTATTCTCCCATTTCCACCTCCTCACCTTTTGTAGGATGGTAAGGAATTTTCACATATTTATTAACGAGTTAATCATCCTTTAAGGGACCTTGCTTCAGGATCTAGTATTTCTTAGACTTAGCTTAGGTTGGTTTTCTTTAAAAAGAAGTATTTTCAAATCAATATTATAAGTGTAGGTGACAAAGTGACAAGTTACATTGGGCTTCTTTTTTCTCTAGTGATATTTAGCCCCCACCTCTGGGGGGGGGTATTTTTGTAGCTTCTGGTTTCTGTTTGAGGTAATTCTTTAGGAATTTTTAATTTTTGCATTAGGACAGATGCAAAAAACAAGCTGAATCAAGTATGTAAACAGCTGTCCAGTTCCCCCGGGCCAAAGGTCTCCTTAATCTGCACACTCTTGCCACTAACTCCAAAGAAACTGCTCCTCGGGAAACTCCATTTCTTCCCCAAGTGAAGGAGGATGAGATTCCAGCATGCCCTCCATCCCAAATCTGAAGCGCCTGGCAGAGCAAGCCTCGTGGGGCCCCTCCCCCAGCTCCCCCGGCCCCGAACCTCAGGTGGGAGAGTTTTGGTGGCAGCAACAGCTGCTGCTCTGGTGCCAGAAGAGCTGCCTCTCCGTTTTGGGATTACAGTGATTATGGTGATTTATGCCTCCAGAGTGAAAATCAGCAATCTGGTGAGGTAACTAAAAATGAACGCATCTCTTCCTAGAGTTCACTCCACCCAGCTGAGCCACCAAATAAAACCAGCATAGGGGGCAATTAGGGAGCCAAGCTCCCAATTTCAGAGCCCAGCAGAAAGAGACAGTTCAGAGGCCCGGGGTCCCACGCCTGGTTCAGTAAGGATCACAATTCCTAACGAGCATCCCCTCTGCCTCTCAACAGTGCTCCCTCCCACAAACACCAGCAAGTGGTTTCACCTTTCAAAGGAGGTCGTTTGTTCCAGGGCAGCATTTTACCCTCTTTTGTTGCAAATTGGCTGAGGGAGGGAAGGGGGAAGTGAGGATGGGCCTCCATCACATGGGGATGTGTGAGGCAAAGATATTTTTCTTCTTAGTCATATATTTGCTGTTACATGACCCAGAAAGACTCTGATCTTCCCTAACTCCCACAGCCCACTCTCAAACATTGGTGTGAGTAGAATTTATACAAAAATTTTTGAAAAAGAGATGAAACATTGCTTGTTCGTCCTCGCCACTGAGCACAGGTGGAAATCCACATTCTGCTTATCCCCATGGACTTAGACCTAACGGGACTTCACGTGTAACAAGCATTGATTGGGGTCACTCTCTCAGCTGCTCGGAAATCTGGATTTAAATGCAGTATTCAATCACTCCCATTTCTCATAAAGTTTTAGAGTTAGAAGGGATTTAAGAGGTAACATAATCAAATTCACTCCAAGATATTATGAGTCAATTGGTCGGGGTGTGACCTGGGCATCAGTTTTTAAAAGCTTCACAGGTGATTCTCACGTGTAGCAGAGCTTGGGAAGCATTGCCCTGATCCCCTAAGACAGGCTTTCTCAAACTCAGCACCGCTGACACTTGGGCCACCATCATTCTTTGTTGTTGGGGGTTTTCCTGTGCATTGTGGGGTGTTTAGCAGCATCCCTGACCTCTACCTACTGGATGCCAATAGCATCCCCTCCCTCCAGTTGTCACACATGTGAAAAATATCTCCAGAGATTGCCAAAAGTTCCTGGGGGAACAAAATCGGCCTGGCAGAGGGCCACTCCCTCAGTCTTCAGCTCTCATCCTCCTTGACCTGTAGGTAGCATTGTGAAACCCCTCCTTCAGAAGACTCTCCTTAATTCAGCTTTCACAGCACGGCACTCTCTGACTCAGTAGGCAAGGATGTATTGATATTCAAAACATGTTTATAGAGCGGACCTAGAAGTTGCTCAATGCCTTCTGCTCGCCTCCTATTGGCCGCTTTTCTGCAAGGGAGAATGAGAAATGTAACCTTTATTGTGGGCAGTCATGTGTGTAGGTAAGACTGGGGTTCTGGTCCTATGGTACTTTCAGGTCATGTCTTTTTCCCATTTTCCCCCCTTCCCAGTGGCTGGAAGTGCAGACGGGGTAGTGTTGTCATCTTGGACCCTATGAACAAGGTCCATGGGTTTGTGAAGCAAAAAGATAGGAGTCAAAGTCTGATCTCTCAGGGCCACCATACCAGCCCTAGACTGCTTACTCTTGAATTATTGTGTGAGAAAGAAAGAAATACACATCTGTGTGGTTTAAACTACCATTATTTGGGTGTCATTATTATATCAGCTGAACCTACATCCTAATCGATACAGATCCAATCAAATTCAACTATCACTTCTGGCTGCTCTCAGACCTCTGTCTCCAGCCCCTACAATTCTCCCAAGCTCTAATCTTACATTTCAGTTGTGTATTAGAAGCTCCCGCCGCGTATCCAACTAGGATCATAAACTTAGTATATTTAAAACCAAAACCATCATTCTTTTCCCCACACTAAGTAATTATCTTTCTTTTTCCCACGCTACTCTCCCCGCTATTTTCCCTAATACTGCTTAAGAGACATCCCCTTCTCCAAGTCACCCAGGCTCCAGATCTGAGACGCTGGCTGCCCTGATGACCCCTATATCCAGTGACTAGCTCCCCAACAACCTGAGCTCCCCCTTCTCCTCTACAGGTCCCACGCACTTCAACCAAACTAAGCCACTTGCTAGTCCCTAGTCCTAAATATGCCCTATGCTTCCGGAACTATTGCAGATTCTCTACTTACCTCTACCCAGCATTCCCTTCTCCTTAAAGACATGTCTGAGCCATCCCACAGAAGTCCATCCCAAAGCCTCGCACGTGGTAGTCATGAAAATGTTTTTCAAATTGAAGAGATCAAATTGCTTGCCCAAAGCCACATGACTAGTTAGAAATGTTCTGCTATGTGATGGAGATTGCACATTCAGATGATAACCTACGTTTCCTGCTTTTCTTATTGGGCTGACAAGGTCACGAGGACGTGGGCTTCTTAGGAAAAGGTAGTGATTTGAGAAAATCTAAACTGCAATTTAAATAAGTGTCCTGCTATTCTGAGCCTTTGGCACATCATGCACTGTAATTATTTTCATGCGTCTGTGTAATACAAGATAAAACATAAGCAATTTCTGTATTTTTGGGGACTAGATGTGAATCTTCCAAACCTGTGCCAGCATGCCTGGTTCCTTATTGGCCAGGAAGCATTTAGAATACGGAGAGATTTTTCAAATTGAAAATCACTGTGGGATCCTCTGGGACTGTTTTAAACAAATCAGAGGGTACCAAGGTCAGTATCTGAGCCATGTGGCCCGCTCTTGTTCTGTAAGAACAATTAAATGTCTTCAGCCAACCTATTTATATGGCCATGTTTTTTTAAAGATTTTTGAGCCACAGGAAAAAGAAAGAGAGTCAGTGTTTATTGGGCACCTACTTAGGCACGGGGCTGGATACTTGAGTCATTATCATCGCAACCCTAGGAGGCAGGGAGGAACTGCAAGATACGAGGAAGGAGGGAGACAGGCAGAAAGGCCATTTGGCCAGGCCTCAAATGATGGGGCCTCCAGTTTTGATTGCTTTTCAGAAGCCAATCTGAGCAGGGTTGGTTTAAGCCTCCGACTCTTTCTGAGTGCCACGTAGCACCCAACTGTCTTGACCGGGTTAGTCACTCACAGCTGCCTGTGAATTCCAGCTGGGTCTGTGATCAAGAAACTGTCCCTTTGGCCATGTAGGAGAAGGTGCTCAGGTTATTATCACTCCTGCTCACGAGGAAAGCTTTCTTCCTCCAGAGCACAAGGGAACATGCTCTTTGGGTGTCATTCAGTTATTTCAGTAAATATAAAAGAAAGACTGATGTATTGCACATGCTCTTGGTGTTATAAATTGCGCACAAAATGACATATTATTAACGTATTTTTATTACAGTTTTAAATTTCTGATTTATAAAAAAATCTATTCCTTATAATTTTCTAAATTTTACCTTTCTCTCTGCTGGTTTTAAAGCTGGCTTACATAAAACAGAAAGGTTTCACATTCAATTACGTTCTTTTATGCCTACACTAGTGTTTTTTGTCTTTTTGTCAGTTCTGTAATAATAGCCTTCAGATCAGTTTGCTTTTTTTAATATTCACAGTTTCATTTAACATTTTTAAAGGTATTATTTAATTAGACACTGAATTCCAGAATTTAAGTCTTGCCTAGGAAATAATTTAGGTTTAAAAGTAACTGCTTTACACACGTTTGGTATGTGGAAGTAGGTATTGCAGGTCACCAAATTTCTTTGTACTAATACATTAAAGTTTTTCTGGTTTGTCTCATTATTTTTTAGCCCCCAGTACTAGCTAAATCTAAAGGCTAGATGAAGGTGTCAAAATGTGAGGGTTGTATACCTCGTTGTGGCATTGGACGGTATTATTAGTCCCATTTTACACAGGAGAAAACTGAGGCTCAGAGAGGTGAAGTAACTGCATGGGTGGGTTAGCTGCCTGACTCAGTGAATTTCCCAATCTCTGGGAATGGTTTTGTCTCCACCGCTTGACAACCCCCCCAACCCCGCCCCTTATCACAGTTGATTGGTCTATGACCAGACACTTGAGGGAAGCCAGACCAATCAGACTTCTGCTCCAGGATTTCTGAAATTGGAATTGAGAGAAGAGACCACGCCTTCTCTAAAGATAAAGTTATGATCCGTGAGACACAAGAGCTACCAGAAGCTATGATCCCCTCTCTGAGGAGAAAGCTAGACAGAAAGAATAAAGCCAACACACAGGGAGAAAAAAAAATCCCAGAGAGGGAAGAATGTCCTGGGGGCATTAAAATCCCTGACTTCAGGGGCCGGCCCGTGGCTGAGTGGTTAAGTTCGCGCGCTCCGCTGCAGGTGGCCCAGTGTTTCGTCGTTTTGCGAATCCTGGGCGCAGACATGGCACTGCTCATCGAGCCACGCTGAGGCAGCATCCCACATGCCACAACTAGAAGGACCCACAACTAAGAAGATACAACTATCTATCAGGGGGCTTTGGAGAGAAAAAGGAAAAAAATAAAATAAAATAAAATTCCTGACTTCAGTTATCCCTGATTCTCAGTTCCCTAGGATCCTTCTCCTGGATCCCTGTTTTTGCCTAAACTGGGTCTAGCTGTCTTTGTGCAATTAGTAACTGGCAGAGCAGAGAGGCCTGGATCGGAGGGTCTGACTCCCTAGCACATGCTCTTTCTGCTGCAGGAGATCAAGTTCACCTGATCACTCAGATCTTGTCTCTGACAACGTGGGAGTGAACAGCGCTAAGGCACAGAACCCAGCCCTTCAACTTCACGTGATTCACACACATATTCAGCCTCGATCTCTCACAGCATGTGGGAAGCTGGTGTTCCCACTGGTGTTGTACATTTCAAATGACACGTGCACCGAAGGGCATGGGTTCGGGAGGAAATGCAACACTCCCAGCTATGTGTCTACACTGGACTTGGGTGGCATGGTGAATAATCAGCCCCACGAAGCCACACCCAGGCAAACTCGTACAGACTTGGAAGCATGGGAAGGGAAAACAGAGGAAGTGGAAAATCTGAATTAAAGGCAACGGCAACAGGTCTCCATACGGTTATATGCTTTGCTGCTTCCAGAGTATTTTCCCACACATCTTGTTTTGGGTCCCATGGCAACCCTGGAGGGACAGAGAGCAGGTACAGTATTCACTACACTTTATAGAGAAGAAAACTGAAAAGACACCTATGAGCGTGTCAGGAGCATAGCATAGCTCACTAAATTCATTCATTCATTTATTCATCCCTTCCATGTGCTACCAATGCCCAGTGCCCATTTGATGAATGAACAAATGTAGCTCAGAGGCATGAAGTGACTTGTCCAAGGCTTAGGCACAGCTAAGAAGAGGCAGAGAAAGCACTTAAACTTGGGTTGTCTCGCTCTGCACTTCACTCCAACAATGCCACATCCAAAACGGTGTGCGTTTCTATCCCCTTCATGAATTCATGTATTACAAGTTCAGAGACCTGAATTCCCCACTTGATGAGAGAGGAACTTCTCATGCCTGCCAGCCCTGCAGAAACTTCTTCAAATAAATGCTTCCTGCCCCTAGAAATTATTACATCTTCTGGCACTGAAAGGTCTTGCTTCTCCAGCAAGCTGTTTCAGAAACCCACACTCCAGCACAAAAATACTCAGGAAAAGAAGAATGATTCCTGGGGATGATTTATGGATCAGACACGCCATCTCAATCCTCTTTTCGCTACTCTCAATGGCATAGGCAGCTAGTTCGAGGAGGCAGGAGGACATTCCATTGCCGAAATCCCGTGGAAGTGAAGACCTGCCCTTTTATGGTAGGCAATCCCAGCGGCAGAAAATGTGATTTCTTCTGCTGAGCACACGAAGATGATTGAGGCCTGTCATTGCTTTATTCCCTTGTCACCAGAAAAATATCAGTTCAGAAGTCATATGCAGAAATTAGATCAAAACTTAAATGGGGGCGAAGGCGTTGCTGTCACTTGGGGAATCTCCCCCAGCTGAGGTTGCAGAAGCTCTTCCTGCATTGCCTGGGAGGCATCTGTCCCCGACTCCCCCGGTACTTGACAGATGCTTCTCTTCCCCTGGCAGGCAGAATCAGCAGAGTGTGACTCTCTAACTCAGATCCATCTTGGACCTCAGAGTTCCTGGCTAGATTCCAACCAGACCCAATCTTGAGGAAATCATCTTGGGAAGATGATTTGCTCCTTAGGGCAGACTCTTCGGGGCCAGCCACGAGCAACCTGGGATCCCCCTGGGCTTTGGAGAAAATGAGAACTCAGACTTGTCCCAGGTCTCGGGGTGGCTCTGGGCAATAGGTAACTCATGCCAGCAATCCAGCAGAGCAGCTGAGCTAAATGCTTTAGTAGTGTGGCTATCCCATGGTTGATCGCCTCAAACCTCAAGCCAACAAACTGGATTGTAAACTGCATCGGTCCCCCCAGGTTGGTGAGTGGTCTCTGGAGAATTTACTGATACTCGCCAAAGTCATCAAGAGACTGACTTAGAAATCAGGAGGCCAAGTTGACCATTTATAATGAGGATGAAGCTTCCCAGTGGTGGTACCCCAGCCTGGAATCGTGCAGGCACCAGGACCACATGGCACTTTCATCAGCTGAACAGTCCTAGCTGACTTACTGGATGGGGGTCTCTTCAGTGTGTAGAGTCATAAGGCCCTGAGCAAGCTTCTCAAAGGGCAGCAGTTGTCTTAAAATTTTATCTTTCCCTATTTCGCAACATTATCCAATTTTTAAATCTCAAACACTCCATCCCCAGGGAAATGGTTAAATGAATCATGGTACATCCATACAGTGAACACAGGCAGCCAGAAAGTGGCAGAGTGGTATAAACAGTAAGATTCCATTGTTGTTTCTTTTTTAAAGAATAGATTATACAGATATAAACATACTTGGAAACATATGCTTTTAGACATGTTTAAGCTGGAAAGAAGTACAAGAAACATGAGAGAGAACTAAGGAGGAACAATTAATTTTCTCTTGATATCCTTTTATTCAGTTTAACATCTTTATAACGGAGCATCTATTATCTTTAAATTTTTTTAAACAAATTCTATCCTTCAATCTTTTTTCAGAATGCTGTCAGCCCAGCACCTGTCCCACCTGACAGTTGTCTGGATCACTAGTTGCCCAGTGAGCTTGCCCTTGAGCTTGGCAGGCCCCAGTGACCTGTGACTCCGAGGCACCTTCCCGGCCGGCAGATGCAGAGGGGGAGGATTCAATCAGTCGACCCCGTTATAGGCCGGTGATTCACATGGCCGTATAATCACTTCTTCCTAGAAACAGTGATGAGCAGAGACCTGGGTCAGTTAAGCGGGACAAAGCCACATTATTAATGCTCCTTCTAATCATCTTAGAACATGCTGTCAAAACAAAGGATGTGGAGTTATTGTTTAATGGTTACAGAGTTTCAGTTTTGCAAGATGAAAAAGAGTTCCCTGGAAAGATGGTGGTGATGGTTGCACAACAAGGAATGTACTCAATACCACTGAATGTGCACCTAAAAACGGTTAGGAGGGGGCCTCCCTGCGGCCGAGTGGGTAAGTTCGCGCACTCCGCTTCCGCCGCCCAGGGACTCACCAGGGTCGGATCCTGGGCGCGGACATGGCACTGCTCATCAGGCCACGCTGAGGCGGCGTCCCACATCCCACAACTAGAA
This sequence comes from Equus asinus, assembly GCF_041296235.1. Taxonomy (NCBI): domain Eukaryota; kingdom Metazoa; phylum Chordata; class Mammalia; order Perissodactyla; family Equidae; genus Equus; species Equus asinus. Next base: position 42,459,704 of record NC_091802.1, on the reverse strand, counting down.
GGACCCACAACAAGAATATACAACTATGTACTGGGGGGCTTTGGGGAGAAGAAGAAGAAAATAAAAATAAATAAATAAAGATTGGCAACAGATGGTATCTCAGTTGTCAATCTTTAAAAAAAAAATGGTTAGGAGGGTAAGTTTTACGTGATGTGCATTTTACCACAATTTAAAAAAATGCATGCAGATAGCCACTCTTCCATTCAACTTCACTTACTAAATCACACTTCACACATCCGTTAAATCACAGTTTATTTTTTTAAAAGATAACAAGAAAATAAAACAAAAACAAATCCTCTACCCCTTTTTTGTGTGTGAGGAAGATTGGCCCGGAGCCACCATCCAGTGCCAGCCCTCCTCTTTTTGCTTGAGGAAGATTGGCCCTGAGCTAACATCCATGTCCATCTTCCTCTATTTTATATGTGGGAGGCATGCTGCAGCATGGCTTGATAAGAGGTGCATAGGCCCATGCCCAGGATCCAGGTCAGTGAACCCCAGGCCGCCAAAGTGGAGCACCTGAACTTAACCACTATGCCACATGGCCAGCTCAACCTCTACACTTTTTTTTTTTTTTTTTGAGGAAGATTAGCCCTTAGCTAAGGAAAACTGGCCCCAAGCTAACATCCATGACCATCTTCCTCTACTTTATATGTGGGATGCCTGCCACAGCATGGCTTGACAAGCGGTGCATAGGTGCACACCCGGGATCCGAACTGGTGAACCCCCGGCCGCCAAAGTGGAACACGCGAACTTAAACTCTGTGCCACCGGCTGGCCCCAACCCCTACCCTTTTTTTAATGCATTCTATCTGAAAGCAGAACCAAGGACAGCCACTGGGATTTTGGCAAACTAGGCCCACTCCCTCCTCAAAACAAAAGTCTTTCATTATATGACCCAACTCTAAAGAGATCTTTTTCTCCCTATTACAGGATGTTATTTTTAAAAGGAAAGATTTTTGTAGGACACTAAGAAGGGAGCCATTTGTAACCTTCTTGTAAAAGACCAGGACAAATGAAAATTAATTGTAAGCCCTTGAGGGTGACAGACAAATAATGCGCCAAGATGCATAAAACGAAACAGTGGCCCTTCCCGAGGGGCCCGAGCAGACATCCCAGGAGCTTCTCCTGCAGGTCACTGCATCCGTGTTTTCTCGTCAGTCACTCATTAACATCCAGTCATCCGGCCAAGTCACAGAGGAGATGTGCCAACTCAGAAAAACCGGGAACGTGTGGCAAGTTCTGCACGTAAAAGAAGTTTACTGTTGCAGGATAGTAATCTATCTGGTGAGTGGAAAGGACAGGCTGGCCCTTGGTCCTTTTCCTGATTTCCAGTTTAAATCTGAGCAGACCACAGGTCTGGAAAAAATGCTTCTCTTCTCAGAGATTCTGGAAAAATTATAAGTAGGAAATATTTTGAAAAATCTTTTGAGCCAAGAAATGGCACAGGTCCACATCCACTTTGCCACCCAGAGGCCGACTGCTTCATTTGCTGCTGCAAGAATTCTCTCAACTTCCCTTCTTCAGCCTCAATTTTGTCATCTGTAAAGTGGGGTGATAGCAGTGCCTACTTCACGTGGTAGTGGTTAGGATTAAACGAGCTAACACTGGCACAGCGATCAGCACAGAACCCGACACATGGCACTCAAGCAGTGTTAGAGATAACGCCACCGTCACCATCACCACCTGTGTTATTTCAGGTGTTCCCAACTGTGTCCTTGCCTCAGTCGCAGCCAGCTCTTTGCCAATCCCACTCTCTCTTAGTCATTATTTATTGTTGATTTGGAAATATTTTCCTTGGCCCTGTTTTTTGTCCTCTCTACAGATTTCCCCATGTGTTACCCAGTTTACTTTACCAGCAAGAGCCTGACAAGGTCATTTTCACAATCCCCCTATCTCATTAGTGATCAGCGAACTGGATGCCACACGGGCTAGAGGTAATTATGGCTTTACCTACAAAATAGCTGACCTTGAAAAGCTGTAGTTGAGAGGCAGAAGTAAGTTGCCCAACCATCCTGGGTTGTCTGGGACTGAGAGGGCTCCCAGAATGTGGGACTTTGGGTGCCAAATCTGGAAAGTTCTAGGCAAATGAGGACAAATTGATCACCATGGGCAGAAGAGCAGAATGTAGGCTCTGGAGGCTAGATTCAATTCTGATCCTGCCACTTCCTAGCTGTGTAGCTTTGGACAAGTGACTTAACCTCTCTGACCCTTAGTTTTCTCTTCTGTGGAATGGAGATAGTAAAAGTATCTACATGGGACTGTCGTGAGGATTAAATGAGTTAATAATGTAAACAGCTCAGGATAGGGCCTGGCACATAGTAATTGCGTGATACTTGTCACCTACTATTAGTGAGTCAAAGTTGTGTAACATCAACGCATAATCCAAATGGACAATAAAATGTCTGCTGACCAGACACAATCTAATCCGGATCTTTAACGAAGTTTGTTTGTTTCAGCACTTCTCTTTTGACTGGAAGATACGAAAGCAGAACAATACTTTGCTCCCCCCAAATGTAAAGTCCAGGCCCCATCTTTGGTGTCATGTCAGTTTTAGCCTAAATGCCCTACATACATCTGCTGTACGTATCTGCCGTTGCTGGCCAGGAGCCATCACTGCTAATGGTGATCATAACTACTCCCAAGCAAGGCCCTTGTTCCTGGATCAAGAAACATCCAATCACCTTTACACACTCTTCTAGAATCACAGACCAGGACAATGTAGCCCTCCTTTAACCAGAAAACTCCATTATTCAGAACCTCCTCTCCTCCCAAACATGCTAGTTTATCAAGATATTTCTGTACTAAACAAGCCAGTCCTAGAGATGTATTTACATCACAAAGGTAACAGATAGTTGCTATGGGTTGAAATGCGTCCCTCCAAAAGATACCGTGGTGAGGATTCTGCAGCCTGTTACAGCGTGTGGGTTTTTCGCCACACCACCAAACAGTTCTCCAATACCCGCTGGGTGTCCTACAGCTTAACTCAATTCTAGCACTGTCTACCTGCAGATAGCGTTGGATCCCACAGATAAAGTCTCAGTCCTATAAGACAGTCGCCTCTCCCAACACTGCAGACACCAATGGCAAGTCCAGGCTGTTCCCTGCGCTTCTGACCAATTAGCTATAGACTGACCAGCTAGAGATCAGAGGTTCCAATGACCCCTCCTTGGGTTCGATTAATTTGCTAGAGTGGCTCCCAGAACTCAGAGAAACGTTTTACTTGCTAGATTTCTGGTTCATTTTAAAAGGCTATAACTCAAGAACAGCCAGATGGAAGAGATACACAGGGCAAGGTATGTGGGAAGGAGAGAGGAGTTTCCTTGCTCTGAGCACACCACTCTCCCTGAATCTCCGTGTGCTCACCAGCCCAGAAGCTCTCTGAACCCCAATCCTTTGGGGTTTAATCGAGGTTTCATTACATAGGCACGACTGACTAAATCATTGAGTATTAGCAATTGAACTCAATCTCTAGCCCCTCTCCCCTCCCTGGAGGTGGCGGGGGAGGGGGTGTGGGGGGGCCCCCCGGGGGTGGGGGTTGAAAGTTACAATCCTCTAATCACATGGTTGGCTCCCCTTAGCAACCAGCCCTGATCCTTAGGTGTGATCCAAAATTCACCTTATTACCTTCACAAAAGACATCCTTGTCGCTCTCATCACTTAGGAAATGCCCAAGGGTTTTAGGGGCTCTGTACCAGAAATGGGAATGAAGGCCAAATACTGTATATATTTCTTTCTATTTTTTTTTTTTTTTTGAGGAAGATTAGCCCTGAGCTAACATCTGCCTCCAATCCTCCTCTTTTTGCTGAGGAAGACTGGCTCTGAGCTAACATCTGTGCCCATCTTCCTCTACTTTATACGTGGGATGCCTACCACAGCATGGCTTGCCAAGCAGTGCCATATCCGCACCAGGGATCTGAACCAGTGAACCCCAGGCTGCCGAAGCAGAACGTGCAAACTTAACCACTGTGCCACAGGGCCGGCCCCTATATTTCTTATTAAAAATCACAATATCACAGTAGTCTTAACCCCCAGTACTGTGCATGTGACCTTATTTGGAAATAGGGTCTTTGCAAACAATCAAGTTAAGGCCATTAGAATGGGCCTTAGTCCAATATGACTGGTGTCCTTATAAAAAGGGAAATTTGGACACAAAAGCAGGCACACACAGGGAGAACTCCAAGTCAAGATGAAGGCAGGGATCAAGATGGTGCATCTACAAGCCACGAAACACCAAAGAGTATTAGCAAACCACCAAAAGCTGGGGAGACGCATGGAAGATTCTCCTTCATTGCCCTCAGAAGAAATCAACCCTGCTGACACTTTGCTCTTGGACTTCCAGCCTCAAGAACTGTGAGACAATACATTTCTGTTGTTCAAGCCACTCGGTCTGTGGTACTTTGTTGCGGCAATGCTAGCAAACTAATACAAAAGTGAATAAAATCTTTCAGTACCTACCACATGCCAAGCACTTTATCTTCATATCATCTCCTATTATGTGCAGAACTCCATGCCGGGCACCACGAGGAAAGGAAAGATAAGGCTTAGATACCCAGGTGGTATCAGGGAAGGCTTCCTGGAGGAGATGGACCTTGAATGATAAGTAAGAAGATATGGATCAGTGGAGAGGAGAATAGGAATAATCCATGGGCAGGAACAGAACAGGCAGGCGCGTGAGACACGATGGAAAGAACAGGCACTGTGAGCAGTTGGAATTTGCTGAGGCCTAGCCTCCCTGAACGGAACTGGTGGGACAGACAATTGGAAAGTAGATTGGGAGTCAATCCTCCAGGGCAGTGAATGCCAAGCAAACAGTAAAGAGCCAATAAACCAGAACCCAACTACCTGGAGCCCTCAAAACAGATGCTTAGGGGCTGGCCCCGTGGCCTAGTGGTTAAGTTTTCGCCCTCCGCTTCAGCAGCCCAGGGTTTCGCCAGTTCAAATCCTGGGCATGGACACAGCACTGCTCATCAAGTCACGCTGAGGCGGCGTCCCACATGCCACAACTAGAAGGACCCACAACTAAAAATACACAACTGTGTACCAGGGGGCTTTGGGGAGAAAAGGGAAAAATAAAATTAAAAAAAAAAAAAGGATGTTTATTTTGTTTCTATGCTTTTTTAAAAAAAAGAAAGATGCAAAGTTTTAAGTGATATTAATGTATCGGATAGAATTTCTCTATTGAGGCACAACATATGTGAAAGCTCACAGTGCTTGGCACACACAGTAGGTGATCGGTAGATATATAAGCTAATGTTTTTAAGTGTTAGTGAAAGAAACCCTCCAACCCATGCTTCAGGACAGGAAATGATTCTGGAGGAATGGAAGTAGTCCTGCTGATGAGCATCGAGGCTGCCCCAGGGAGAGAGGCCCAAGGCTTCCTGGCCTACATACTGATCTACATCATCCTCCAGGAAGCATAGGACGTCCTCACCTGATTCATATCCAAAGTTATAGGACCACCCAATAACCAGACCCCACCTGCGCTGATACTTCTCACGATTTTTTTCATGATCTTTCCTTTGTCTTGTAAAGAAATAGCTCGCATACCCATGCCTTATAAATTTAGCCCTACCCTCAACCCATTGCAGCTCTTCATTGCCCATGAGTCCTATCCCTATGCTACTCCCTGCTATTCTCTGAATAAAAGAGCACTGCTGCCAGACCTTGAGAGTCCAAGAATCTTTCTTTCAACTCCTCGGCTCACTGAGCCCACATCACTACCACGACCTCAAGCTATCTGAGCATCAGACTTTTCCTCCTTTTTTGCTAAAGAGGGTGCTCTCTTTAAGCTGGATATGTCTGTCTGTGAGAAACATGATGCCCTGTTCATTCATTAAACAAATGCTTATCGACAATCTTTTAAGTATCAGGCACCATTGCAGGCACTGATGATGGACACTGGAAACAAGACAGAAATGTCTCTGCTCTTGTGGAGGTTCCAATGTAGCCAGAGAGCCAGACAACAAACAAGGAAACAGATCAATGAGTAAGCAGGAGGATGGCTGATAGCAATAAGGACTATGGAAAATAGAAAGCAGGGTGATTAATTCATTCACTGTTTACGCAACAAGATGTAGGAGCATCTGCAATGGGCCAGGCACTGTGCTAGGTGCTAGAGATACGTCAACGAGCAAAACCTGACAGAGATCCCTGCCCACTGGACCTTATGTTCCAGCTCCTAGAGGTGATAGAGAGTGTAGGGGTAGAGGGAGGGATTCTATTTCAGAAGCAGTGGTCAGAGGAAGCCTCTTTGAGGAAGAGAATTTTGAGCTGAAGAGGAAGTCTCTCCAAGAACCTGGGAGGCAAATCACAGATGCAAAGGCCCTGGGGCGGGAAGGTGGCTTCCAGAAACGGAAGGGAGGCCAGTGGAGCCAAAGCAAAGCAGGAGGGAACTGACACTTTCTGGAAATATCCAAAGGTTCTCAAACTTCCAAACTGCAGTGAGGCAGAGGAGCCCTGGGACACTGGACATAGGAGTGGGAATGGAGAGGGGATGGTTTTCACTTCCATTCTCCACTCACCCATTTTTCCAGTGCCTGGAACAGAACCCTGAAAGGGACTCATCCAGCTTTCCAGGCAAGTGAGGAAGCACTGGGGGGCCACCACCGACCAGGCCAGGAGCCAGTCTCCCCTCTCCAAACTCTGGAGGCTTCCTCTGCCAGATGCATTCTCTCCCCCTTGCTGAAGAGAGCGGAGGCACCCAGGGCAACATGCTATGACGGTTACACCAGATCTTTCCTGCCCCCAAGTTCCAACCACCTCTCACTTCTCAGCTTCCTTAGAGCTCAGAATTTCCGTCTGCCCCCAGGTGCAGAACCATGTGAGAGGAACTGCATTTTGATCTTCTGCTTTTTAGGTCTGTTTGTTTTCTCCACCTAGGGAACTCCCTCCACCCCCAAGCAGCCTAGACAAACCCACTTTCATTTTTGTGTATTTCCCACCTCCAGGTGTGAGGCTGTCAGGGCAGCAACTGGCAGAGAAAGGCCTCTCCAAGGGCGGCCTGGCTGCCAAGGTGTAACAGGATGCTTTTCAGGGTAATTGACACTGGAAGTAGATGTCGGAAGTTATCCTTAATTTGCAGCTGACTGGCATTTCACACAGTGACAAAACTCACTGGTCCTCATGGTATGGGGCCAGGTCAGTATTGCTTTTGCATCTCTGTCTCTCTGTGTCTCTCTCACACACACACTATGATTTGCCACCTTTCCTTTTAAAAACTTCAGAGGACAAAAGGGAGTTTGGAGCCACAAACCCAGAGCTGGCAGGCAGGGACAGGGCGGGTGAGGACCTTCACTTCAACAGTCCTGACACTCATTGCGTGTAAGAATGAGCCATCCTCCCTCGCCCCAGGGCTCGGCACTTCCTCTGCTCCGAAGCCACTTCTGGGAAGGCTCTCCTACCCTCAGAGTGCTGAGAAATTGGCTCCTTTCTTGAACTGCAAGAGCAGGGCTGGGGATAGAGAGGTGCCAGGTGAGAACTTGGAGGAAACCCAATCTTAAACGAGGTTGGACAGTTGCCTTTTTGGAAATATCAAGTTTCCAGAAGCTGGTGGAATCAATATTGTCCTGATGAACAACCCTGACAGGGTCTTCTATAGAGAAACAGGGAATCCAGTGGAGCAGAGGCCCCAGTTCGTGGTCCTGGGAGGAGACAGTGAGGTCACCAACGGGTGGCTTAGAGAAGCTTCACCTGTCCCTCTAACCAGCCTCGCGAGCTGTGATGGGGACGATTGACTTATATTGACTGTTTCCCAATCTTTTCTAAAGGGCACGATCGCACTTCCACCTTCCATGTGGTCATCCTTTAAGCCCTCTTGGATAGAAATTTTGAAGCCACGCTGGTAAAAAAAATAATAATAATAATAACTCAGAACCTGTTATTGAAACCAAAGGGGGCTCCTTCTGGAGAGTTAAATCAGACTTCCCATCAGAAGTAGTTCTCTCACAGAGTAAAGTACATTTGCAGCAAATAGGAGACCATGCGGAATCATTTCTAGAGTCACGGCATCGCCGAACAAAGGGAAGCAGGAACGTTTATTTCAGATGGGGATGAATGTTCAAAATGGAGAGGTGGGTAATTGCTTGCACAGGCTCAGTTGGAAAACATGCTTCCACGCACCATGCAGGTTACAGTAACAAGGCCTGAGCTCCTCCTGGAGAGATCTTAGCATTAAAAGCAAGGCAAAGGTCGTAGGCAGAGTTCTAGCTCTCTAGCGAGGCTTGGTCTGGTTCAGGGTGGTTGGTGATTGCATCTCCTTAACATAACAAAAGGAAAAAACAGTTTGGAAAAACAGTTAAATGCTTCCAAACCCACCCTTGAGTTCCTCGGGGCAACTAGTCAGTGACAAAACCCGCTCAAGACCTTCTGCCGTCCATACTCATAAGTTCAAAATGTTTTACATTTATAGAACACTTCACAATTTACACACCTCTTTCCCCATAAATTATTGATTTCAATTTCATGACAAACTTTTGAGGTAATAGGTAGGGGTGATTAGCCCCTTTTTACTTCAGAGGAAACTGATGCTCAGAGAGATTAGGTAACTTGGCTAAGGTCACCCAGCTAATACAGGAAGCGGTGAAATACAGACCCAGATCTGAGCATTAGGATTCTTAATTCAAAAGGCTTAACACCTCTTACCCCCTGCTCCAAGTCACCTCAGATCCACCTGGATCTCAGTGGTTGGCAAACGGAGACCACACGTGCTTGGGTCGGCCAGGGAAGACGGGGAACTAGCTTTCCCACCGGAGGTGGCAGTGCTGTGCTGTCAGTGACAGCCTTGTTACAATGATTAAATCATCCTGTGTCCATGACAGATTGGAAGATTGGGAGGCAGGTGGACTATGAACCCGAGAGCACCTGTGGGACAGCCCAACCACTGGGAGCCATCCATCACGGGGAGCTGGCAGCACCCGGATGGGCTCCTCCAGCACCTCTGGGGACTAGACAGCCAGGGGCCCTGATGAGCCAGACATTATCTCCTGCCATTTGCATCTAAAATTCCTCATTTTTTGGCATGAATTGATGGAGGAGGCACAAAGAGGGGATGTAATGGGGTTGGCACTTTCACTTCCTTTCTGACCCCATTTAGGGCAGCCTCCGGGGAGGGGTTGCCCAAAGGGTAAATGACTTTAGGTGCTGAGCAGGAATACAATTAGGCAACTCGGCCAGGAAGCGTCAGAGGCCTGTGGAGGGCAATTTGGCAGACTCTTTCAGACTTTCAATGAATGAATTTATCCTGCAAATATATTCTCTCATGGGTCAAATGAAGCATTCACAGAGGCATCCATTGCAGCATTTGTCCATGGGTTGAACAAATGTCTGTTAAACACTGCAGATAGCAGGAAATACGCCGACGTAGCTGCCCTCATGAGCTTTCATTCTAGAAAGGAAACATCTATTCATTAAATCTTTACTGAGCCCCCACTATGTGCCAGGCAGTGTTCTAGGATACAGTTGCCAAAAACATACAGGCTGCCCAGTTAAATGTGAATTTCAGATAAACACAATATTTTTTTAGTATAACTATGAATCAAATGACCTGCCCTCTTGGGCTATAAGTATGGGACATATTTACACCAAAAAATTACTCATTGTTTATCTGAAATTCACATTTAACTGGAAAGATTATTTTAATTTGCTAACACTGGCAACCCTATTCTAAGAACGTTGCTCGTAGGAGCAAAAGTTCAGAAACAACCTAAGTGTCCATCATTAGGGGACTTGTTAAGTAAATTATAGTAAATCCAAACAATGGGAAATTGTTACCAAAAAAATAATAAGGTAGATGTATATAATGATTTGGAATTATTTCTAGGATGCATAGTTAAGCGAAAAGAGGAAGGTCCAAAATAGTATAGAAGTTATTCCACCATCTGGGAAAGAAAAAGAAATATGGAGATATGTACGTAAACGTTCATCACAGCATAGACTCTCTTGGAAGGTGCCCAGAGATGGATAACAGCGCTTGCTTCTGCAGAAGGGGAACAAGAAAACTAGGGTGCCACAGGTTTCCTTGAATCAGGACACCCCAGGAACATAATCCCTCACAGAGTCATTCTCCACGCTCACCATTGCTCTGGTCGTGAGCTCAGAAGAGAAACCACAGCAATAAAATAAACATAAATCAAAGCCAACCATGTTAATGAAATGGATCCGAAGGGTCAGTGTGGCAGGCAGGACATTAGAATTCAGACAGCTTTAGTATCTTCCTGGACAAATTACTCAAATTGCTGTCAGAGGTATCCCAAAGTTCACATAAAATATGCCTCCTGGCTCATTGAGCTCCCGTTTCCCCAGCAGTAAATTATTAACTGAACAAGCTCGAGCTGGTACAGCTGTTCCCAACACAGGCCTGACATCCACACAGAAACTGCTCAATAATTTGTCCTTGAAGTGACCCAGTGTTCAATCTCGCTCTCCCTGAGCAGTACCCGGCTGCGGGCCAAGAAGCCTCCGTACAGCGTGCTGCTCCTTTCGGGAGCGGGGCGCAGAGTACCCATGGAGGGGCCAACGGTGGCCCTGCAGCCTCAGAGAAGCGGTCCGTAACCCAGGAGTGAGCAACCTGGTAAGGCCGAGGCACCAGGGGAGCCCACAGTGGCCTCTGGTGCGAAAGAGGCTCCGTGTGAGAAGAGAGCACAGGCTGAAGGGAGAGGGGGTGGAACGAAGAAGAGAGAAGAAATATCAGCTTTGGGACAAAGTATATGATCTCGAAGAGCAGCTTCCACCTCTTTACCACCCCCAGCTCAGCCCCTGGAAGTCCTTCCGGTCCTTGAGGCTCAGCTCAAAGGACATTTCCTCCAGGCGGCTTTCACAGATTGCAGCAGAACAACAGTGCTACACAAAGAAATCATAATAGCTAACATTGGCAGAGAGTTTTACATGTGCCACCTACACGACCCTATTTAGTCCCCCCAATTCTTTCAGGTGGACATTACTTCCGCCCCAATTTTTCAGATGAAGAAAGTGAGGTACAGAGAGGTTTAGTAATCTGCCCAAGGTCACACAGGTGGCAAGTGGTGCAGCTGGGGCCAGACAGTCTGACTGAAGAGCCCTTACTTTTAGCTTCTCAGTGCTGCCATTTCCTCCTTCTGCCTCACTGTGTGCCCTCAAGAGGGTCAGACTTTTCTTCTTATGGTGTGGACAGTGGTGTTCAAGCTTCACTTCTCCACCCCCACCCCTGGCAAAGCTCCATTCAGCACAGGGACTATGTCTTACTCATCTCCCTGTTCCTCCAGCAATGCAATACAGTGTCTAGCACATAGCAGCTACTTAAAAAATAGTAATTCCCAACGGGCCAGCCCAGTAGCACAGCAGTTAAGTTCACACACTTCACTTCAGCGGCCCGGGGTTCACCGGTTCAGATCCTGGGTGTGGACCTACACACCACTTGTCAGGCCATGCTGTGGCAGGCGTCCCACATATAAAGTGGAGGAAGATGGGCACGGATGTTAGCTCAGGGCCAGTCTTCCTCAGCAAAAAGAGGAGGATTGGCAGATGTTAGCTCAGGGCCAATCTTCCTTGGGAAAAAAACAAAAAAGCCACAATGAAATATCACTACACTCCTATTAGAATGACTAAAATAAAAACTACTGACAATACCAAATTCTGGCAATGAGAAAGACAACTGGAACTCATCCATTGCTGGTGAGAACGCAAAATGGAATAGCCACTCTGGAAGATAGTTTGGCAGTTTCTTTTCAAGTTAAACATGCATATATTTACCCTATGACCCAGTAGTCCTACTCCTGGGCATTTACCTTGAAGAAATGAATATTTATGTCCACACAAAAACCTGCTCATGTATATTTATAGCATCTCTAGTCACAATTGATGAAAATTGGAAATAGCTCAAGCGTCTTTTAGTGAGTGAATGGATAAACTGCAGTACATCCAGGCAATGGAATACTACTCAGCAATAAAAGGAAGAAAGTTTTGGGACACACAACTGGGATGAATCTCAAAGGCATTTACGCTGCTTGAAAAAGGCCAGTCTCAAAAGGTTACGTGCCGTATGATGTCATTTACATGCCATGCTCAAATGATAAAACTACAGGGATGGAGAACACATGAGTGGTTGTCAAGGGTTAGGGCTGGGGAAGAGGGGTAATAGCGGGAAAGCAGCAGGGAGTCTTCTGGGGTGACGGAAAATCCTGTATCCTGATGGTGGTGGTTATATAAATCTATATATGTGTCAAAATTCATAGAACAGATAATAACCAGTGTTGGCGAGGCTGTGGAGAAATTGGAACTCTCACACACTGCTGGTGGGAATGACATGGTGCAGCCACTACGGAAAACAGTCTGGCAGTCCCTCAAAAATTAAACTTAGAGTTACCATACGGTCCAGTAATTCCACTGCTGGATATGTGGCCAGGAGAATCAAAACGTACACCCACACAGAAATTTGTACACAAATCTTCATGGCGGCCTTATTCATAGCAGCCAAAAAGCGGAAACAACCCAAATGTCCATGTGACTGAGCAATGGGTAAACAAAACGTGGCACACCCATACAACGAACACTATTCGGCAACAAAAAGGAATGAAGTACCGACACACGCTACAACACAAACGAATCCTGAAAACACTGTGCTAAGTGAGAGAAACCCCACACAAAAGGCCACATAGTGTGCAATTCCATTTATCTGCAATGTCAACAACAGGCAAATGCATAGAGACAGAGAGCAGAGTCACGTCTGCCAGGAGTTTGCGGGAGGGGTGCACGGCGAGTAACACTAACGGGTACAGGATTTCTTTTGGGAGTGATGAAAATGTTGTGGAATTAGTGGTGGTGGTCGTACAGCTTTGTGAATATACTAAAAGCCACTGGATTGTGCACTTTAAAAGGGTGAATTTTATGGCATGTAAATTATATCAACAAAAAATTCATAGAACTGTACATGAGCAGAAAAAATAGATTAAAAAAATTAAATTTAACACGATTAAGTATTGTGTCTAGAGGGCGGGAGCCAGCTCCTCGCCCGCCTTGTGTTGCCTCAGCTGCCTCCCGCACTAAATGCTCAGGGCAGTGTTTCGAAACTTGGCTACATATTGGAACCACCTCAGGGTCTTTAAAAACTTCTGATGGGGCCAGCCCAGTGGCACAGGAGTTAAGTTCACACGTTCCGATTTGGCATTCCGGGGTTCACCAGTTCGAATCCCGGGTGCGGACACGGCACCACTTGGCAAAAGCCATGCTGTGGTGGGCGTCCCACATATAGAGGAAGGTGGGCATGGATGTGAGCTCAGGGCCAGTCTTCACAGCAAAAAAGAGGAGGATTGGCAGCAGATGTTAGCTAAGGGCTAATCTTCCTCAAAAAAAAAAAACTTCTGATGCCTGACAACCACCCTCAGACATTGTGACTTAATTGGTCTGGGGTGCAACCTGGGTATTGAGATTTTTTAAGCTTCTAAGGTGATTCTAAGGTGCAGCAAAATTTGAGAACCACTGGCTTAGCACATGGTTGATGAGCCACCATTCCAGGGAGCCAAAAGCTGGGCCCCCTTCTGCTCCTTCACCTCAGAGCAATTAGATCAGACTTGTCCTTGGCAAAGAAAACAACTACAATCATTCCCGCTGTTCACCATGCCAGACAGAAACCAAATCAAAACGTTCTTTCCGCTTCCTTAAGGGCCAGTGGGCTCTCTGTAAACTGGTGGTTGATGAGACCATCCGCAATTCGGAAGGAGGATCTGTTCTGCAAGGCTCTGCCGCCTCCATCCTTCTCAGGCTCTCTCTGGCTGCCCCCATTGGAGCCGGGATGGGGAGGGGAGGAGGAGGGGGGAAGCCACTTAGCAAGCACCCCCTCGGTCGGCTGTAGCAGGCTTTCCGTGTTACCATCCCAGAGACACTCATGTTTTCAAAGAAGATCCCCTGCTAAACAAAGGCCTGAATGGCTCCTGATGGAATTTCCGATGCTAGGACGGGTGCTTTTGAGGGAGAGGGTCTCTTCCCTTGACTTCTCAGGCACGTGTCTAGACTGGCCCTGATTGTCTGGCTGGCTGTTTTCTTAGAACAGAGAATGAGATCCTAGGAACAGCATTCCATTCACTTACTGACATGTGGTTTGAATGGAAATTTCATTAGGCTGTGATTAGGTACTGTATTGTCCGTGGTGTTTATGGTCTTTGCAGGTCAGGCAATCTCACACTTATCTGAAAGCCCTTTTGTGTGGTTTCATGCAGGTGAGTCTTTCTCCTTGGCTTAGTTATTAAGACTTTTGGTTGCAGATTACAGAAACCACCTCAAGCAAGCTTAAAAAACAAGGTGTTTGCAATAAGATTATAGGTGGGACCAGGAAAAGTTAAGCCTCAGGGAGAGCAGGAATCTGGGCGGAGCAGGTCAAGATCAGGCAGTAGAAACTAGGGCCCGACCCCAGTGGTTGGGGAAATTAGATCTCAGAGAATAATAAGCATCTAACATTAATTGAACATTTACTATGTGCCGGGCATTTTTCTAAATTCTACATATATTAACTCATTTAATCCTAAGAATAACCCCATGAAGTTATTCTTACATTATTACTATCATGAAGTATGTTACTATTACTCTTCCTGTTTTACAAATGAGGAAACTGAGGTACACAGAAGATGAGCAACATGTCCAAGGTCTTGCAAATGGCATTTGAATTCAAGAAGTCTGGTTTCAGAATCCACATATTTAACCACCAGGTGAATGGTGCACTCAAGAGCTGTGCAGCGGGCAACCTGTACACCCATACATGGCGGCCCTAACGATAGCATATGAACTAGGTCAGTGTTTCTCAACAGGGGCACTATGGGCGTTGCGGACCAGATAATTTGTAAGGCAGGACTATCTCAACTCCATTTACTTAATGCCAGTAATAGTAAACCCCCAGTCATGACAATCAAAATGCTCTCTAGGGGAGAATACCGGCTTCAGCTGAGAACCACTGGGATAAATGGACACCCCCAAAAGGTGTCTACCTCTCTATGCTGGGAGCCCCTTGAGACATAATACCTATGTGCCTTCTTTTCCTCCTCCCCCACAGTTGGCCCAGGAAACTGTGCATGTACTCACTTCACCAGCGTAGGACGCGCACTGTCCCTACAACCTGAAGGTGCCCAGCGTCCTCGCCCACGCAGTGCCCCCTCCCCAGGATTTGGCTGGGCATCGAATGAAGTGGGCATCTGTTTTTATCTCCCTGGGATGATAGGGATGAAAATATGAGTCATACCCAGTAGATTCACCTCCAACAAGCTTTCTCGAGGGTACGACAGTTTTCACGGCTTAGGAATTTGTAGTTTTTGTTATGAAAAAAAGATACAACAGTAATTTTTTTTTAATTTTGGAAAAGAGAGAAGGACCTATTATAATCCTATCCCCCGCATAACTACTCTCAGTTTTGCACTTTTACCTCCGTCCCTCGTCTACACTCACTCGCACAGTGTACGCAGTTACAGTCAGAGTGTGCTCTCGGGGCCGGCCAGGTGGCGCAGTGGTTAAGTTCGCACGTTCTGCTTCTGCAGCCCGGGTTTCACTGGTGCGGATCCCAGGTGTGGACCTATGTACCTCTCATCAAGCCATGCTGTGGCAGGCGTCCCACATATAAAAGTAGAGGAAGATGGGCGTGGATGTTACCTCAGGGCCAGTCTTCCTCAGCAAAAAAGAGGAGGATTGGCAGCAGATGTTAGCTCAGGGCTAGTCTTTCTCAAAAAAAAAAAAAAAAAGTGCACTCTCTGGGGTTCTGCTAGCTTCACTTGACACTTATAAATGTTTTCCATGTTGCTTCGTGGTCTTCATAATGAGTGATTTTTTTAACGCCTGCATAGTGTTCCATTGCACAGATCTACTTTAATTTTAACCAATCTCCCAAGTGTTAAATGTTTGGCTAATTTCCAGGTTTATTGTTTTTTGGTTTTTTGCTTTATCAGTAACACAGCAATACATATTTTTAATTTTTAAAAAATTTTAAAATTTTTAAAATGTTTAAATTTTATTGAGGTCATATCAGTTTATAACGTTGTGTAATTTCAGGTGTACATTATTTTTATTTGTTTATTTATTTATTTTTATTTATTTATGTTTTTGAAGAAGATTAGCCCTAACATCTGCTGCCAATCCTCCTCTTTTTGCTGAGGAAGACTGGCCCTGAGCTAACATCCGTGCCCATCTTCCTCCACTTTATATATGGGACGCCTACCATAGCATGGCTTGCCAAGCGGTACCATGTCCACACTGGGGATCTGAACCGGGGAACCCCGGGCCGCTGAAGTGGGAACGTGCGCACTTAACCGCTGCACCACTGGGCCGGCCCCAGGTGTACATTATTATATATCAGTCTCTGTACAGACTGCGTTGTGCTCACCACCAATAGTCTAGTTTTTGTCCGTCACCATACACATTACCCCTTTCGTCCTCCCTCCCACCCCCTTCCCCTCTGGTAACCAGTAAGCTGTTCTCTTTATTGATGTGTTTGTTAATCTTCCACATGTGAGTGAAATCATATAGCGTTTGTTGTTCTCTGTCTGGCTTATTTTGCTTAACATAATACCCTCAAGGTCCATCCATGTTGTTGAAAATGGGACGATTTTGTCTTTTTTTTTTTGGCTGAGTAGTGTTCTATTTATTTATATACGACATCTTCTTTATCCAATCATCAGTTGATGGGCACTTGGGTTACTTCCACATCTTGGCTATTGTGAATAATGCTGCAATGAACATAGGATGAATAGATCTCTCCGTATTGTCGATTTCATGTTCTTTGGATAAATATCCAGTAGTGGGATAGCTGGATTGTATTTCTATTTTCAATTTTTTGAGAAATCTCTATACCATTTTCCATAGTGGCTGCAGCAGTTTGCATTCCCACCAGCAGTGTATGAGGGTCCCCTTTTCTCCACATCCTCTCCAATACTTGTTATTTCTCATCTTGTTAATTATAGCCATTCTGATGGGTGTAAGGTGATATCTCCTTGTAATTTTGATTTGCACTTCCCTAATAATTAGTGACATTGAACATCTTTTCATGAGCCTGTTGGCCATCTGTATATCTTCTTTGGAAAAATGCCTGTTCATATCCTCTGCCCATTTTTTGACTGGGTTGTTTGTCTTTTTGTTGTTGAGTTGTATGAGTTCTTTATATATTTTGGAAATTAACCCCTTGTCGGATATATGATTTGCAAATATTGTCTCCCAGTTGGTGGGTTGCCTTGCAGAAGCTTTTTAGTCTGATGCAGTCCCAATTTTTTTTTTTTTCTTTCGTTTCCCTTGCCTGAGTAGACATGGTATTCAAAAAGATGCTGCTAAGACCGATGTCAAAGAGTGTACTGCCTATATTTTCTGCTAGGAGTTTTATGGTTTCAGGTTTTACATTCAAGTCTTAATCCATTTTGAGTTAATTTTTGTGTATGGTGTAAGATAATGGTCTACTTTCATTCTTCTGCATGTGGCTGTCCAGTTTTCCCAACACCATTTACTGAAGACACTTTCCTTTCTCCATTGTATGTTCGTGGTTCCTTTGTTGAAGATTAGCTGTCCATAGATGTGTAGTTTTATTTCTGGGCTTTCAATCACAATACACATTTGTGTGTGTGTGTGTGTGTGTGTGTGTGTGTGTAAGATTGGCCCTGAGCTAACATCTATTGCCAATCTTCTTCTTTTTGCTTGAGGAAGCTTGTCACTGAGCTAACACCTGTTCCAGTCATCCTCTGTTTTATGTGGGATACTGCCACAGTGTGGCTTGACAAGCTGTGCTTGGGTCCACGCCTGGATCCGAAACTGTGAACCCCAGGCTGCCAAAGTGGAGCATGCGAACTTAACCATTACGCCACCAAGCCGGCCGCTGGAATACACATTTTTATGCATGTAAATATGCTTCTGTTTTAATCATTCAGATAATTCCAAGAAATGAGCTTATTGAGTCAATGGGTGTGGACATCTTTATGGGCCTCTGCAGCGCACAGTTCCATATCACATTCCAAGGGGTGTTTACGTACGATGTTTCCAGTAGCCTCTGAGGGTGCCAATTTCACTACAACTTCACCAGCATTAGGGCTCTCATTTCAAAAATTTATCCATGGGGCCAGTCCTGTGACTGAATGGTTAAGTTCGCGCACTCCGCTTCAGCAGCCCAGGGTTTCACTGGTTCGGATCCTGGGTGTGAGTATGGCACCACTTGTCAGGCCATGCTGAGGCAGCGTCCCATGTGCCACAACTAGAAGGATCTACAACTAAAATATACAACTAAAATATACAATGTACTGGGGGGAATTGGGGGAGAAAAAGCAGAAAAAAGAAGAAGATTGGCAACAGTTGTTAGCTCAGGTGCCAATCTTTAACAAAAAAACAACTACTCCATCCACATATGTGAAATGGTGGTATTTCAAGTTGACTTAAATTTGCGCTTCTGTGATTTCATGCATTTTCCTGGTGCTGTTTAGTATTTGTATTCCTCCTTACATTAATAAATTGTACATAGTATCTAGAATGGGAATTATTATCCTTATTTTACACATCAAAACCGCACTCAGAGAGATTAGGTAAAGTTGCCCAAGTTCACCGAGTTGGTCAAACTTGTAAAAGTTTAGAACGCTTAGTCCGGTGCTGTTTCCACCCCACGCCGTAGCTTCCCCCAGCTCAGACACTCTCAGTGCTGAAATCAGCTTGTGGGATACAGTTCCTGCCCAGGAGCAAATGAGGAGCTGGGTCAAAGGGCCTCTGAGCTCTGTGGTTAATACCCGTCTGCCTCCAGGTAATCGCCTGAGTCAAAAGAGGCACAGAAGGCAGCCCCCTGGGAGGGATCCCCACACCTGGGCCTCTTTCCTTGCCGCTTCTTCTCCAGGTCTTATAGAAGCAATAGGGGATCTCCCAGTACTTCACCTCTGATAAATTCCTTAGGTAGTGATTCCCAGACCTGGCTGCTTCCCAAAATCCCTTGGGAGAACCCTTCCCACTTCCCAGGCACAGATTCCTGGCCTACGGAATCAGACTCTCCCAGGGCTGAGGCCTGAGCATCTAGTTTTTGCCCCCTCCAGATCATTACTAGGCCCATTTCTAGGTTTAGAACCCACTGCCTGAGAGTTCATAAGATCACGCAGGGTGCTTGCTAAAAACACAGATTCCCAGCCTACCTTGGGTCTGGTGTAGGGCCACGGAATTTCCATTCCAACAGGCACAACATCCACAGAGCATTCAAAAAGGGGACCTTTGGGGATTGTGAAAGGGCCCCTGCAGCCACTGCTTTTCCAGTTTAATCAAAACATAGACAAGCCTCAATTGGAAATGTCTTCCTTCTTCCCTGATAACCAGCTAGACTTCCTGTAAATCCAGTTTTCTCATCTAGCTCAAAGCATTAGCATAAAAGCATTGGAGAGGGAAGGGAAAGGAGACCAGCTTTCTGCCCAGGAGAGAACTCTCCCTCCCAGCAGAAGGGGGCTGCGCGGACAGGACAGCGTGGCAGGTGGTGTTTATCTGCAATCACGGGCTATTCACCAAACTCCCAAACCGCCTCTTAGATGCAAATTGTTCATCAGCATCATCACTTAGCCATTCATCCTGGGAATTGATGGCAGCAGCTTAAGTTGCTTTTTTTTTTCCTTTCCCAAATCAAACTCCGAAAGAGCCAGCAGAGCCTGGGAGCCACACAAAGGCACCGCTTCCTCTGTGACGGGGACAGGACACCACCCTGAGGGTGGTCCACCAGCCCCCGGACTTAAAACAAGGAGTCAGCTTGATCTGCTTCGGCAAAATCACAAAGATGTTTTTACATAAGTTCCAAAATATTTCTCCCTTTATTGGAGGTGAGGAGGAAGGATAGTTAACTTCACACTTTCAGCAATCTCCCTGTGTCACTCTCCATCAATCCAAGAGCAAGAATCTGAGGTCTCAGCCCAGACCAAGTCACTAGTGTATCTAACTCTCCTTGTTGCAGATTCGCAGCATGTCGGAAGCCGACAGCCCTGGAGACAAAGGGCTAGTGAAACCACAGTGCATCCCTACGTCACTACACGCAAACATTGCTTCTGAGGTGGCAAAAGCCATGAAATGTAGACACCGTGGGATTACAATCACGGTAAAAAAATATATATATCAAATTGACAAAGATTAAAAGAAATTCTAATAGCCAGTGTTGGCGAGGATGCAAGAAGTGGGGAGCCCTCTCTTCTGTACTTCCTGGAGGTCAATGGGGCAATTTGTGTCACAAGCCCTAAAAATTAGACAAACCTCATGCCCCAGCAATCACAATTCTAGGAATTTATCCCAAGAAAAAAAAGCAAAAGCGCACAGATGTTACTTGCAGTGATATTTGTAATATTTAAAAATGGAAATGACTTAATGTTCCAGAGTAAGGGAATGGAAATTGTAGAATTGACACACAGTGGGATCTCAGGAAGCTTGTAAAAAATAATACTATATAATAGGAGTTGGCAAACCGCCCCCACAAGCCAAATGGACCTGGCTTTTGCTTTTATAAATAAAGTTTTATTGGAATACAGCCATGCCCATTTGTTTATGTATTATCTGTGGCTGCTTTCATGCTACATGAAATAGTAATTATAATAGACCTTAAGGCCTGCAAAGCCTAAAATATATACTATCCGGACCACTAAAGAAAAAGTTTGCCAAGCTCTGCTATAGAGGAATATCTAAAAATGTTTATGATATATTGCTAAGTGAAAATAAAAAATCAGGTCACTGCATGATACCATTTTTGTTATGTATAGAAATAAGACTGAAATAAACTCAAATAACAATGGTTCTCTCTGAGTGCTGGGCTTATGGGTGATCAGATGCGTCTGGATGTTTCTGACAGGCTTTTCTGTTTTTCACGTTGTCCATACTGAACACGTATCGCTTCTATAATTGGCAAGAGGGAGGAGGAAAAACTAAGAGTAACTGCGCATTGCATCACACATGGGGCTGGTTTCAGTGCCACGTTCCGCTGTCCTCTCCCGACCCCATCCCAACTCCCACTCCCATCACTATCCCTCCCCCAAGTCCCTCCTTCCCCCACCCCCACCCCAATCTTGCCTTGCTCGGTAAAGTCCTCACTCAAAAAAAAAAGGAGAGGATTATTCTAGGCAAGGGCCACACGAGCATTTGCAAGTGGGGACACGGGCTTGGGGAGAGGGACAAGGGGAAAGAAGCAGGGGGAAGAGGGGGATGTGGTTTTTTTACTGACTTTGCCTCTGAATTAAAAAGACAAGCCTTAATAACATAGGCATTCAAGGCCCTAGGCCATTCTCCAAACCAAGAATTCCTGAGCGTTGCCACAGTCTAGCACACTGGTAAGCCCCTGTGCCAAGGTTGCAAACCCAAGTACAGTGCAGCATTACAATACTGTGAGGGACCTCCTTCACGTACCCATTCCTGAGAGCCTTCACTGGTCCCAAACATAGTCCTACCTCAAGAACAAGCTTGGAACTTGAAAATAGTAATAATAACCTCTTAATAATAAACTCTTATACTTGCACAGCACATTACAGTTGCTAAATCTCTTTTATATGCTTATGTCATTCTATTTCTCCTTAGTCAATGTATAAACAATTAGACATCATAAGCACCTCCTCTGCACATCGTCCCATGGGAAGTGTAAAAAATATAAGCATAGCACAGTGGCCCGCAATCACATTGCACATCAGAATCTCCCGGGGAGCTTGAAAAAATACAGATGTCAGAAGCTCCGAGGATGAGGCCCAGTGATCTTTAAAGCTCCCCGAGCAAGCCCTCCCATATGCAAGGCAATAAATCCAAGTGATTTCAATAGGTTGTTCTGGAACTTGGCTGCACTTTAGAATCACCTGGAGGGTCTAAAAATCACAGAGCCCAGTCTGGCACCCAAACCGATTAAATCAGATGCCTGTCAGGGGACCCAGGCATTAGTATTTTCTAAAGCTCCCGGCTGACACCCAGTGTGCAGCCAAGGTTGAGACCACTGAACTGAAGGAATTCAGAGGTGATAAGAGCGCAGCCTAGAGTGGCCAAGGAATGTTTCTGCTGGAGATGGGATGTGTGCCATGGCTTCAAGAATGAGCAGAAAAGAAGAAAGGAACTTGAGGGTGGAGAGCAGCATAAGCAAATATTTGGCTTAGGCAAAAGTTTCATAATGAGAAATAAGGCTGGGAGCATGGGTGGGGCCAGATCCTGAGGGGTCCAGAATGCCAAGTAAGGGGTTTAACTTATACATAAGAGGGAGTCATAGAGGATTTTGAGCAAGGAAGTGACTGATTTAAGATTTGGGAGAAGATAAATCTGGGAACAGATAGCAAGTATGAGATAGGCTGGAGCCAGGGGGACCAAAGAAGAGATTATTAAAGATTTTCTAACGAGATAATACCAAATCATGGCGAGGGTACAGAGAGAAACACATTCTCACATACTGCTGGTGGGTATATAAATTGACACAGCCTTTCTGGAAGGTACTGCAGCTCCAGCCCTTAGAGTGCCTTTGTGATAACTGGAACAAGATGCCACCACCGCCAAGTAGACACAGCCCCTTGCCACAGTGCATGGCTTGGCAAGCAGAGTTGAAGCTGGATTTTCAGCCCCATCTTGCTCCCCTTGACACTGGCCCCCATATGCAACAAACAACCACCACAATCGTCTGCAGCAGCCCTGCTAGACGGCAAGTTCACAAAGTCGTAGGGCTACCCATCATCAGCCTCAGCTATGGAGCATTAAACATGAAGCATTTAGGGGTTTTTCCTGCACCGAGCCAGGTTCACCCAGGGCTACATGTTTCTTGGAAGTGCCCAAGAAAGCAGTGAGGGTTCTGGAAGAAGTTGGACCAGGGCAGAGCATAAGGGACAAGCATCCTTGATCACCTATCCAGTAGATACTCCCTTGTCTGCCTTAATTCAGAACCCTGCTTTTGTCACACAGCAACGTGCCCAGCACCAAGCATGACTCAGGATTGGTCTAAGCCACTCCTGGTAATTGCTGTTCTGTCTGCCAGCGATTGGTGCAAGGGAGCACACCACAGTTCTAACTACCAATGATAAGAGGATTTGCCTCCCCCAAAAAAGAAAAGTATGTGAGGTGGAAGCCCTTTTCGTGCCACCACAACCCTCCATCCTTGGTTCCTATTTGGAAGGCTGTTTTGTGAGGATGTGATGTTCGAGCTGTGGCAGCTACTTTACAACCATGAAGAATCTCAGAGATTCTCAGAGATCCTGAGCCAAGAGAATTTCAAAGATTCTGACTCAGCGTCTTGGCCTTGCTGAACTGCTTAACTAATCCTGGAACCACCTACCTCCAGACTTCATGTTTTGTAAGATAAATTAAACACCTTTACACTTTAAGTTACTGTTCTTTAAGGTATCGTATTACTTGCGACTGAACACATCTGAATATCCACAAATTAATTTGCCCAAACAAGAACCTAATGAGCTCCTACTTGATACTAGAGATTTAAAGATGGATAAGTTTCCAGCCCTCTGTAAGTTTCAATTCCAGAAAGGAAAACAGTTAAAGCAAACAAACCCATGGGACCAGTGCTATAGCAGAGGCATGAATAAAGCACTGCAGGATGACAGAGAACAAATTGGCTTTGTCTGAGAATAAGAGGATATACAGATGGGGTTTTGTTTTGGACATTAGGTTTGAGGGATATCCAGGTGAGGATGTCTGATGCTGTGGGCAAGAGGTCTGAACTATATAAACTTGGGAGGCATCGGTGGAGAGTTGGTAGCTGAAGCCATGGGAGACGTGTGTATCTCCCACTCTATTGATGAGGGATGCTTCCAGCAGCTTAAACGTGAGACCGCAGGGCCAGGCCAGGACGGGTGCATTCATTGGCTTAACAACATCAAAGCTGCAGGGCAGCCTCGCTATGATTGATCGCAGGCCTGCTCCCCAGGCTCACAAGGTGTATGCCACAGCGGCAGCTTCGGGCACCGAATCCTCGCATCTTGTTAAAGGCACGAAGGGCTGCCTCTCCTCACGCATTTGTTCCCTCAAATCCCTCCCACTCAAACTTCTACTCCTGATGCATCGGCCAGGACTATATCCACCCTTAAACAAATCACAGGCAAACATAAACTGCTCACCGGGATTTCTTGGACCAATCATGATTCATCCCCAGGCACAAAGGGGTCATGTTCCCTGAACAAGAAGAAAAGAGGGGGCCAGCCTGGTAGCGTAGAGGTTAAGTTGGCGCACTCCACTTCGGCGGCCAGGGGTTCAGATCCAGGTGTGGACCTACACACTGCTTATTAAGCCATGCTGTGGTGGCATCCCACATACAAAATAGAGGAAGATTGGCACAGATGTTAGCTCAGTGACAATCTTCCTCACCAAAAAAAAGAAGAAAAAGAGAATGATGCTGAATGGGTAACCAACAGTATCTGCCTCTCCCTGAGGGAGCCAAGAGAATAGAAAAAGGCCTAAAACAGAGATCAACATTCTCAGGATGAGAGGAGGAAGACAGAGATGGAGAAGAAATAATCAGAAAAGCAGGAGGAGGGAGTCCCAGAAGACAAGGAAAGAGAGTTTCCAGAAGGAAGTGGCCAACAGCTTCAAACGTTATAGGGAGGTCAAACAGATGAGAACAGGCCTGGTGGCCATTAGTCTTGGTGAGTAGGAGATCACCCTTGCCCTTGGTGGGAGTGTTGCCAAGAACATAAAAACATACTGAAAAGGGTGAGTGGGAGCTGAGGAAGTACAGTGTGTAGGAAAGGGGGGGAAACAAAATATACAACAGATGGAGAGGACTTGGAGGGAAAGGCCGCCAGAGTCCAAAGGTGTAGCTGGACCTGATTGGAGCCAAGCAGGAAGACTGACCAGCTTCCTCTCCCCCATATTCATCAGGGACCTGCTTGCCAACTTGAAGGAGAGGATGAGACAGAAGAGCCCCTCCCACCCTAGCTCCATGATTAATTCCCATCTCTCTTGGGGCTTGGCATGAAAGAAGGATTAATCGTGCTCTCTCACCATCTGGGCAATTACGGTCTCCCATCAGTTGGTACAAAATGAGAGGTTTGTAACACTTAGAGGCAACTCTGTCCCCATCACATCTGGGCCTTAATCTCTTGAATTCACCAGATCAAGGGAAGTTTGCAGATCTATTGTGATTGAGGTGATGGAATAAATAACCCCTTGGCCGGGCTACACTCCAAGTCTCCCCACCTTCGTGATGCTTAATTGGAGGAAGCCAAAACGGCGCAACCGGCCCTGCAGACATCTTCCCGGGAGACACAGCGTCTGGGCAGTAGGATGACAGCAGGAATGTGCCCAGCCTGGGATCCTCCCCGGGAGCCTTCCCAGAGCTGCCCCATCTGCTGTCCACCCTGGGCCCA
Source organism: Equus asinus (assembly GCF_041296235.1). Taxonomy (NCBI): domain Eukaryota; kingdom Metazoa; phylum Chordata; class Mammalia; order Perissodactyla; family Equidae; genus Equus; species Equus asinus. The sequence continues at coordinate 42,434,446 of NC_091802.1, read as the reverse complement.
TGAGCTAGAACAAAGGGATATCTCCAGCTGGGTGGGGGAGTCTGTGCTGGGCAGAGCTCCCCCGTACTTGGGAAGGACCAATACAAGGATTCTGTGATCCTGGAGCCCCTGCGTGTCCCTCTATCCTGGCACCAATCACACAGCATTGGAATCCTCCAGGACTCTCTCTGTCCTGTAGACTGTTCGCTGCTTGTGGACAAGGACCAGATCTGCCTTGTTCACACCACCCTGTGCCCAGGGCCCAGAATAGGGACTGCCACAGAGCAGTACTCAAGGAGTGTTGGCCACGTGAACAAACAAACAAATGAAGGAAAGAAAGTTCAGTGCAGAGAACATACTCTGACCACAAAAGACTCTGCGCTTTGAAGAAACAGGAACAACCATGCGTTTCTGGGGCAACGCTTGTCACCGGGATCATGCCTTCCGACAGGAAGGTAACTGGTTGGGCTCCTCTCCTGTCCCCTTTGGATCATGGAGCGCCTTCACATCTGGTAACTTGTGCAATATTCCCAACCACCTTGATAGGCTGGGAAAGAAGAGGAAATGAGGCAAGTGAAATCCTAAAAACAGACTCAGTAGGGCCCCTCTTGCCTCTGTCAGGGATGCTATTAGGCAGAATTCCTTTCCCACTTGGGATTAATTAACCCCACATCAGGGATTATATTTCCCATTTTACAGATCAAAAAAACAACAACCCAGCTCAAAGAAACAAAGTACCTACTGGTGTTCTCACAGCAAGTCAATAGAAAAGCCAGCACTGGAACCCAAGCCAAGCCCAACCCTCTTGACGCTCTGCTGCCTTGCCCCTCTGCCTGCCCCTCACCGCCCTCACACAGCGGGTTAAACAGTTAGCAAGGGCATCTTCCCCTCTGAAAGGGCAGCGCAGCCCAAGGAGGAGCAGAGCTGCTGGAAAGGGAGTTTGAATTCATCCCCAGGCCAACCAATTGCTCTGCCTAGGTTCCTTTATTCCCAGCTCCCACCTGCCAGGCATTCGGAATAGAGCCCGTATCTGGCCTCAGGCTTCCAGATGTCACATTGGCCCATCCTCCCAGGAGACACTCCATCTGGGGGCAGTGGAGTCAGTTCAGGCACCACTGAAGAGCAAGGGAAATGAGCTCCTAGGGCCCAAGCCTCCTTGGGCAGACACAGCTGCACGTCCCCTGGAGAGGCCTTGGCACTTGCCACTGTGTTCCATTTTTCTTTCTAGCTTTATCTACCTACTTTAAATTTTTTTCTTATAAAAATAAACCTTAACTATTGGGGGACATTTGGAAAAATATAAGAAGGCATTAAAAAAAAAAAAAAAAGCAGGGCCAGCCCGGTGATGCAGTGCTTAAGTGCCTACGTTCTGCTTCAGTGGCCCGGGGTTCCCCGGTGCGGATCCTGGGTGTGGACATGGCACCGCTTGGCAAGCCATGCTGTGGTAGGCGTCCCACATATAAAAGTAGAGGAAGATGGGCACAGATGTTAGCTCAGGGCCAGTCTTCCTCAGCAAAAAAAAAAAAAAAAAAAAGAGGAGGATTGGCAGCAGATGTTAGCTCAGGGCTAATCTTCCTCAAAAAAAAAAAGCAGCAATCACCTATAACCTACCACCCAGAGAAAACCACTATTAACATTTTAGCATATTTCCTTCCAGTCTTTTTTCTGTGCATTTGTTACATGGTTGACAGTGTGTTATATGTACAGTTTTGCTGAAACAGAACCACTTTGTTGATTTTTATTATAATAAAAGCAGTTCAGGGCCGGCCCCGTGGCCAAGTGGTTAAGTTTGCGGGCTCCACTTCAGCGGCCCAGGGTTTCACCGGTTCGGATCCTGGGCGCAGACATGGTATCACTCATCAGGCCATAGTGAGGTGGCGTCCCACATGCCACAACTAGAAGGACCCACAACTAAAAGTATACAACTATCTACTGGGGGGGATTTATGGAGGGAAGAAAAAAAGAGAGATTGGCAAGTTGTTAGCTTAGGTGCCTATCTTTAAAAAAAAGCACTTCCTCTTAGGACTACACATAGCTAATAAAACCTAGGAAGGTCAGACAGTGCAGAAACTAGCAGATATGTATGTGTGCCTACTATATTTTAGATGCTTGGGGTGCAAAGTTGAGCCAAGCGTTTCCTTCCAGTCAGGGGAGAAAGACAAGTAGATACATCAATAAATGAACAAGAAAATTTCAGATTGTGGTAAGAGCTTTCAAGAAACAGGATAGTATATCAGAGAATAATGGGGGTAGGGGACAAGTAGATAGGGGGATCAAGGAAGGCCTCTTGAAGGAGGTGACATTTGAACTGAAACAGACTCAGATGTTACTCCAACAGCCAAAGAAGACCTGCTGGGTGCTGTTTCCACAGAGAGCCTGGTACTGCCCCACAGTGTCCCAGAGCTCAGGCTCAAGACGAGGGCTTGTCCAACATTTAGCAAGTATTTATTGAACTTCTGCTAAGTGCTGAGCACTGGAGTGACAGTGAAGCACAAAACAGAAGTGGTTCCTTTCCTCACAGCACTTATTGCCCAGTGGAAAGACAGATATTAAACAAACAAACCCACGGCTATATAAATATACATTTGTTAAGGGCTGTAAGGGATGAGCTAGGGAGAGGAGGAGGGACCTACATGAAACTGGGTAATCAGAAAAGGCCTGTCTAAGGGAGTGACATGTAACAAAGAGTTGAAGGATGAAAGGAGACAGCAAGGAGAAGAGTAGCAGTGGGGAGCATTCAGATAGAGAGAGCATATGCAAAATCTCAGAGCAGGAAGGCCCTGGAAGTATTCAGGGAACAGAAATGAGTCCCTTTTGGCTAGCTGCCTATGATTCAGAGGGAGGGTAGTCCTGAATGAGGTTGATAAGGCAGGCGGGAGCCAGGAGAGCCCAACAGGCTAGAGTGAGGAGGTGGAAGTTCATGTTCAAAGTGATGGAAAGCCAAGGGAGAGTTTTCGGCAGGGGAATAACGGGATCTGGTTTATATATACTTAATCACTCTGGCTGCTGTGTGAAAAGAGGATTACAGAGTGGTAAGAGTGAAAGCTGCAAGAAATACCCTCGGCTGGGGTCAGGGAGGGGGTGGATGCAGCAGAAAGAAAGTCAAGATACGGAATTGATAGGATTTGGTGTCAAATTAGAGGGTTTTGGTTTGGGCACCTAAGTAGATGAAAGTGACACATATACAGAACCTGAGCTCCCTCATTTCGTGGGATTGGGGATGGGAGGAGGGGTGTACTAAGAAGACTGAACCTCTCCAGGACGCTCAATATCACAGTGTCACCTTGATAGCTAATAATAGCTACTAGAGATGCCTCAAAGTTCAGCTTTGATCTCCGCATATGACAAAAATTTGCTCTTCCGTTTTGGCTTCCTCTGTGGCCTTTGGACTGAATTGTGAAATGTGTCCCTCAATGGCAATTCTGAACTTCTACATGACCGGTGATCACGTGGCAACATATTTTACCATCATATCTTGCCAGCATGACAACATCTGTAATACAAACAGGGTGTGTCATTTCAATGTATTGGTTCATGTGACTATTCCATTTCTATTTTGTAAGCATTCCCCATGTAACTTGGAATGAAAGTTTCCTTGTGTGCTCTATATGTAGAAATTATTGTCTCAAGGTTAAAATGCCCTAATAATTAATGACGAACGTGAAAGCTGGCAGTTCTATGTAAAACACTGTAGAACTTTCCAATGTTGATATAAAGAAGCAGATGGACAACTAGGTAAATATCAGGAGATTGTTGGCTACATCAGTGCTTCTCAAACTCGGGGACTATTGGAATCTTCTGGAGAGTTGATTAAAATACAGATTCTAAGGGGTTTGTTTTCCAGACATTCTGATTTAATAGGTCTCTGGACTGGCCCGAGAATTTGCCTTTCTAACAAGCTCCAAGGGAATAAAGATGCTGCTGGTCTGAGGACCCACAATGAGTTACACGGAGCTAGAAAACTTCAGGGAAAACATTACAGCCTTTTTGGGCCATGAAACATTTATGAAAATTTAAATGATAATATAAGTTAAAATGATCGTTATTATATCATAAATCTAGTCTTGCAGAATTACTTGGTGAACTAGCATTTGTAACCTTAAATAAAATAAATTCAGAGAACTGTAATCCTCATTTAATGCCTTTTAGTCCAGGAGTCTCTCAAGAAAAGACTCAGAATTTTCTTATTTTGTGAGGATGCATTAAAAGCAGAATGTCAACTTTGCCGCCTCAAAATTTCAGGAAGAGGAGATATACAACATCCATGATATGTCACATTCAATCCGGTCGTCATAAAGAAGAGAAAGAAAAAAAGAAAATATTAGAGAAAAATGAGGTATCCAAAAAATGCGTTGCCCCTCCGCCAACCCCAGATGAAAGTGAGCTGCTATTTCGTATCCCACATGTGCCATGTAGTGGCCGCAGGAGCAACATGGCTGTTGAACATGCTGAGAAAGTATTATTTCTGCATTATGACAAACTTTAGAAATTTGCCTACTAAATTTTTAAAATAACAAAATTGCAACAGTAACTAAATCTTTAAAAAATTTAAGGTTTACTCTTGGTCCTGAAAATTCTATGGTAATACTTGTCACCAGTCTCAGCCAAATACTGATTTGACATTTGTCCAAAAATGTCCATTTGGTGTGCCTGCAATCTCCGAATTATTGGGCACAGATTGCATGCCAGCCCACTTTATTTCTTCCTAAACTGGGGTTGTATGTGACCATGCTGGAAACAAAAAGACAGTTGTTATCCCCAGGGGAAAGCACTCAAGGGCTTTAGACCCAAACAGATCTGGGTTTGAATCCCGGCTGTGCTGCTTACTTGCTCTAAGAACTGGGGTCTCAAAGTCTCAGTTTACCTAACTGTAAAATGGTCATAACACTCACGTGCAATGGCATGCTGTTAAACGTTTAACAACTGGCTCTCTGGAAGAAAAGAAAAGCCCTGTCTTGTAGTGTTTGCTAATTTCCATGGTGTAAATATGCCCACCACAGGAATTATAGATTTCAAGTTATCAACATGATGTCAACCAGCTCACAAAATTCCTGAAAATTGGCTCTCACCAGCCAAGATGGTATGAGCTGGCTCTAGCACACCACTGCATTTGCTTAGGGTCGACGCAAGATTTAAATGTGAGCAAGCATAAGTGTCTGGCATGGGGAGCTGTGGAAGGTGATTGAAGAATGTTGGATTTGAGCAGCTCTGTTCTGTGGATGTCCTGTACCTCCAAATGACTTTGGGCATAGACTCAGGCCGCTGTGAATGCGGGGCTCCTAGGACACCCCATCACCTCTCCTAAATTACTATTATCCTCAAGCCCCGAAACTATAATTTCCAAGGGCCACAAGCTGTGAATAAAGACCTTGCTTCATCTCCTTTCACATCAACTGGACCTGAGGCCAAGCTTGTTCATCATCTTAAACCACCTTTAAACCACAAACTCTGATCCCTTTGTGGGAAAAGTCCCCCGCCACCATGTAGGAGAAAGCTTGGTACTTAAATCCGTGAGCCAGGCTTTGTGCTGGGTGCCATCCAAATGGTATTACCTCACTTAATTTCCTCTAACTTAATTTTCTAATGTCACACAGTATCTAAGTAGCAGATCTGGAATTGACCCCAAGGCCCCGCTTTCTCCTCTATACCCACACCTAAAGGGCTACTGGGAAAAAACAGGAGGAAAAAACGATTTGACAATAGGTATTATCCCAAGTTTTCAATCCTTCACTCCCAGTCTCTTTTGGGAGTGCTGAGTGCTTCTGGATAGGTTGGAATAGTTCACAGCAAGTCAACACTTCCTCTGGGAACTAGACAAGCCAGGTAAACTGCAGAACGAATATTTACAAAAGCATCAGACAGCTACAGAAGTTCTCGAGAGAGTAACATGCTGAGGGGTGAGGAGGCTGTTCAGAGACAATTGGAGGTCTACAGCCCCCTTTTCCCTGGAAGCATTTTCTAATTCTGGGTGGGACTAGAGACTGATAATCTGGGCGTGTCCTAAACAGAGGACGTTGCTACAGGGCAGAGAATCCAGTAGAACTTCTGACAGTCACACGGGGACTGGAAAACCAAAATGGGAGACTTGAGGGACCTCAAATACACAGCCAGTCTCCCCTCCAAACATCTGCCAAATCCGAAACTACACAGGGAGGAAAGCTAAAGAGAGATTGACAAACTTCTGAAACGCAGAGCAGAAACCCGAGCATTTCTCCTGTTATTGAGGACACAATCTGCCAGGCCCTCAGCTAGAAGCTGAGGAGGGTCACATCCCAAGATCAGCTGCAAACTCCCACTGCGCTGAGTCTCATAAACCCAAAACACAGCCTCGAGCCAGCTGAGATCCTGATTGGAGTAAGGGGTTCGGCCACACTTCCTGTCTTGCAGAGGACAGCGTGAACAGTCTCTGGTTGAAAATAACCATCTTGTGGAGCCTCTCCCTGGCTTTTATACATAATTTCTAACATTCAATCAAAAATTACTAAGTATGTGAAGAGACAGGAAATAAGCAAATGAAAAAAATACACAATAGAAGTAGATCCACAGGTGGCAAAGACATTGGAGTTAGAGGACATGGATTGTTAGGGGTTTTTTTTTTTAAGATTCAGTGCATGGTTGTGTATCCTGGTTGTTAATTTAATTCTTTATGTAAGCCTCCTGGTTCCACCACCAGGAAATGAACCCAGGCCACAGCACCAAATCTTAACCACTAGACTGCCAGGGCTGGCTCAGAAGACAAGAATTTTTTTTTCCCCTGCTTTTTCTCCCCAAATCCCCCCAGTACATAGTTGTATATTTTAGTGGTGGGCCCTTCTAGTTGTGGCATGTGGGACGCCACCTCAACATGGCCTGATGAGCGGTGCCATGTCCGCGCCCAGGATCCGAACAGATGAAACCCTGGGCTGCTAAAGCAGAGCGAGCAAACTTAACCACTTGGCCATGGGGCTGGCCCCAAGAATTTTTAAATAATTATTATTAATATGCTCAGAAAATAGAGGAAAAGATGTCCAAAATAGATGAAAAATGGAGAATTTCAACAGACTAGGAATTTATTTATTTATTTATTTAATTTTTCCTTTTTCTCCCAAAGCCCCCTGGTACATAGTTGTGTATTTTTTTTAGTTGTGGGTCCTTCTAGTTGTGGCATGTGGGACGCCGCCTCAGCGTGGCCTGACCAGTGGTACTATGTCCTCACCCAGGATTCAAACCTGCAAAACCCTGGGCTGCACTGAAGCAGAGCGGGTGAACTTAACAACTCGGCCACAGGGCCGGCCCCAAGACTAGGAATTTAAAACATCAAATAGTTATCTGGTAACAACAACAAAAAAATCAGATGGACACTGAAAATGAGAAATCAATGGATGGGTTTAAGAGACTGGCAGTGGCAGCGACAGGACAAATGCGCTGAAATACAAGTCAATATTTCTTCTGAGAGTGATGAGAATTTTAGGTTGGTTAATTTTAAAACTGCAGATGAGAAGCAGGCTCCGAGCAGTGGAATTTGCTTGCCCTTTGTTGGGAGGCATTTGCATTTGTGGGGAGAAGCTCCATCTGTGGAGATGCCTCCCTCTCTGTGCCAGGGGGAAGGGGGATGGCCTTGTCTCTGGAAACTCTTAATGGGGAAGGCAAGAACTTAAGTTGGTTACTTTCCGGCAACCTCATGTAACTGATTTAGGGTGGTGGCTTCCGGCCTTTACTTAATCTGATTTGATTCTTATCTAAAAGTTGTGGGACCACACAATGGCCAGACTGCACCTGCACTGATACCATTTTAACTTTTTTCCATGTTCTTTCCTTTGTCTTGTAAAGAGATGGCTCACATACCTATGCCTTAAATTTAGCCTTACTCTCCAGCCATGTTTGCAGTAGAAGCGGCGGCAGCAACACCTCCTCCTGCCCGTGGGCCCTGTTCCCACGCAGCAGCCTGACTGCCCATGGGTCCTGTCCCCATGCTATTCCACACTATTCTCTAAATAAAAGAGCACTACCGCCAGATCTTGAGAGTCCAAGAAATCTTTCTTTCAACTCCTCGGCTCACCGACCCCGCATCAAGAGGAACAAGGTAATTGGAGAAGAATACTCCTAAACATCTCCCCACCTCTCCTCCCAACCCCCACGCACCCTCATCCCCTCCCTGCCTTATAATTTAGGTAATTATTTTTTAGGAGTAGTTGCAACAGCCATTCTTGTTGTTATTTTTATTTTGAAACAATTTTAGACTTAGAAAAGAGCTGTAAAAGATAGCAGAAAGAGTTCCTGTAAAACTTCACCCAGTTTCCTCCAGGTGATATTTTTTTAAACAAGTATTGTATCCTTGGGGAAGTCAAATGATTCTGGGTTTATTTGCTCATTTATAAAATAAAAAGAGTGAACTATATTTGCTAAGATCCCTTCCAACTCTAACATTCTATGAGTCTAAATCTATTTTACATCTTGCCTAGTGGCCCCCAAGAGATAATGAAGATGATGATTAAGCGTTTCTGTGTATGAGCTGTTACTCTGTGTCTATCGTTTTCCGTACATTACCTGCCATTTAATCTTCGCAAAGCTGAACCTACAAAGGTTCTACTATGATGTCCATTTAAAAGATGAAGGAACTATTTGCACAGCAGTTGAGTGATTTGCTCAAAGTGCTCCAGCTCTCTCTGCTGCCGAAAAGGAACTGGATTAAGTCTATCAACCCAACTTTAATGAGGATTTACCTGGAGAGGTGGAGGAGAGAGATCAAAGAGAGGAACCGGGAAGAGGAATTGGGGTAGTCATGGTGGGGAAAAGGGGCCTTGATTTAGAGTAAGCAGCCCAATTTTATTTGTTTGGCTGGGATTTTTTGGTTTTGTTTTTTGTTTGTTTGTTTGTTTAGGAAGATTCGCCCTGAACTAACATCTGTTGCCAATCTTCCTCTTTTTGGATGTAGGTCACCGCCACGGCATGAATGGTGACAGATGAGTGGTGTACGTCAGAGCCCAGGAACCGAACCCAGACCGCTGAAGTGGAGTGTGCCAGGGCTGGCCCAGGCAGCCCCATTTTAAGCTCCATGTCTGCCATGTCTTGGCTTTGTGACTTCAGGAAATTCACTAAATGCTCTAAACTTCAGTTTCTACATTTTCCCCCAAATAGGGAGAATCCTGTAATAATAGCTGCTATGGACTGAATGTTTGTGTCTCCCCTAAAATTCATGTCAAATCTTAATCCCCAGTGTGATGGTATTTGGAGGTGGGGCCTTTGGGAAGTAATTAGGGTTAGTTTAGGTCATGAGGGTGGAGCCCCCATGATAGGATTAGCGTCCTTATGAAAAGGAAGACACACAGGATCTCTCTTTCAACAAGAAAGAATACAATCAGAAGGTATCCTTCCACAAAACAGGAAGAGGGATCTCACCAGAAATCAAATCAGCCGGCACCTTGATCTTGGACTTGCCAGGCTCCTGAACTGCGAAGAAGAGAATTCTGTGTCTAAGCCACCCAGTCTATGGTATTTTTGTAATAGCAACCTGAACTGACCACAATAGCTAATACATAGAGTAATGCGCCTGGCTTGTTCTAGTCGTCTTCATTCATTGCACAAATATTTTTTGCAAACCTCCCTGTGTGGGGCACTGTCCTAAACACTCCGGACACCCAGCAAACAAAACAAAGATCTCTCCTTTCTACGGTTTACAGTCTAATTCGGAGAGACAGACAATCAGTAAACTATCAGTCCTTACAAAAACTGTAAGGAGAAGGTACTATTATTATCCTCATTTCTTAAATTAGGAAACTGAGGCACAGAGAGATTAAAGGAGTTGTGCAGTCTCACAGCTGATAAGCAACAGGACAGACTCAAAGGCAGGCCGTTTGGCTCCGTAGGTTGCACACTCCACCTCCTTGCTATTCCCCCTCTCCAGTAATGGCTTCACAAGGTTCTTGTGAGGATCAGATGAGAGAAAGTGCATGAAAGCATGTTACAAACTGTAAAGCTCTGTACACACATTGAAGCTGATGATGTGGCTGGCCAGGATCTGCTGAGACAACAACTGTGGTGGAAAAATGACCTTTGGTCTCCCACTCACCACTAGCCAGGACCTCTTTCTCTGCCACCCTTCAGCTTTGGGGCTCTCCAGGACCCTTCTGATGTGAGTGGTTGGGGGCTGGGGGATGTGCAAAATGATGCATTTGGCTCCCTTCCTGGTTTTAGATGCCCCGCAGAGACCCAGCCTAGAACATTACCTCGCTCTTCAGCCATGTTTTTAGTTTGGGTCATCACCCTGCCGAAGAAGTCCTGTAGGCAGAGTGACTAAGGCTGGTGAGTCATGCACCCTGCCGGCCTCCTCCGTGCACCAGCATCCATCAGCTGAGGGAGAGACAGGAGAATGTGTCCCTGCCCATCTGCGCCCGGGAGCGAGGGCTGGGGGCTGGGGAAGCTAGGACTTCCCTTCAGACAGAGCAGATGGTTGCTGCTTGATGAAGCACACTACAGTCACTCGCAGACCCTCACACACACACACACACACCCATGTGCACAAAACAGGCTCCTGCCTCAAAGAGGGGCTTCCCAGACCTTAGAAGTGGGCACTCAATAGTTATTGGCTGACTGAATGAATGCATAAGTGAAAGAATAAATAACAGATCACATTTGCAAAGCACTTTACAGCTTACAAAGCGTTGTCATGTACATCGGTTCATGTAATCTTTCTGAAAGAATGATGAGGTGAGTGTCACCATTATCCCAATTATATAAATGAGAAAGCTGAAGCTCAGAGAATTAAGGTCAATTTTCAAGGTCTCATAGCTGATCAAGAGCATTGACTGAATGAATGAATGAGTTGGTGAGCCAGGATCTGAAACCATGTGATCTTCTCTGAACTCAGTACTCCTTCTACCATGTATGATACTGCTCTCCTTGTGAAGAGTTCAACAGAGTCTCCTCTGAGGAACTGAAGTTGGAGGCAGTTGTGAGAACAACATTGTGTAGAAATGTCTCCTGGAGGGCCAACGTCACCTTCTTAGCTGAAACCTTTCCAAGAACAGAGTGACCTGCCCTCCGAGCCCACCGAGCCCTTGCTCTCGCTGCCATCTCAGAGCACGCTGGGTGCTGGGTTGTAACATGTCTACCCACGGGCCTCAGCCCTGCTTAGACTGTGAGCTCCAGGAGCACTGAGCCTTATTCACCTCTGTGTCCCCAGCCTCTGGCGTCACCCAGGTAATGAATGAATGAGGTATGTGGCAGATTCTCTTTTCCTACATTCTCCACATGCTCCACTTTGGCGGCCCGGGGTTCACAGGTTCGGATCCCGGGCATGGACATACGCACCGCTTATCCAGCCATGCTGTGGCAGGCATCCCACATATAAAAAATATAGGGAGATGAGCACAGATGTTAGCTCAGGGCTAATCTTCCTCAAAAAAAAAGAAAGAAAATCCAAACTCTCTCTCTCCCTCCCTCAGAAAGTCCACCAATATTTAGGAGGCTAAATATCAGCTCCCAGAGAGTGAAAGCGGCCAAGAGCATCCCAGCTGCTCCACCCCAGGCAACCCCAAAGAGCTAAATGTTCTTTCTCCCTCAAAAGGGCCAACATAGCAATGCTTCCACCCACTTCTTGGCTCTCCCACACCCCCCTTTTCTGCCTCCCTGCAGACAGCCCAATGCTGCCACCCTCCCATCCAGCCCTCTGCTATCAGAGCTGTGAACACCCAAAAAGGAAAACGATTTGTGCTGAGCGAAGACGGAGCCAGGGAGGAAGGGAAGGGCTGTTCGCTGCCAGCTGACGTTCTGCAGACTGAGCCGCGTGTGTCTGTGCCAAGGGCGTGGCCACTGGCAAAATCTGAGAGAGACAGGCAAGGGGGAGGGAGAAAAATGTACTGATTTCTACAGCACATCCTGAGTCCTGTCATAATCTGTCCTGAACTGGCCTCCCCAAAAGGAAGGATGAGAACAAAGGCCCATACAAGATAGAGAACTACAAGAGGTCATACATTCATTTGACAAACATTTATTGGGCACCACGTGTGCCAAGCAACACGAGGAATACAGATGGGAAAGACATCATACCTGTCCTGGGAAATCTCACACTGGAGGGAGAGACAGATAAGTAAACAGGCAGCCGCACTACAGTGCAATCAGAAGTAAGGAAGAGACAGGCGCTGGACACAATAAGAGGTCAGAGGAAGGACACCTCCTCCAGATTCAGGAATGAAGAGGCAGTCAGAGAGTCTGCCTGGCAGAGGTGACACCCAACATGCTGAGTCGTGGAGAACGAGGAAGAATTAGGCCAGTGCAAATGGGAGGAGAGGCATCTGAGGCAGCAGGAAGATCCTGTGCAGAGACCTGGGGCTGACAGAGAGAGCTCGGCCAGCAAGGGCCCTGATTAGGCGAAGCCGAGTGAGGAGTGAAGCGGAGGAGTGGTCAGAGTATGAAAGCCTTAGTCACAGATGGTAAGGAATTTGGACACTATTTTAAAGACATTTGGGCTTTCGTCAAAAGGCTTTAGGAGGAGGCAGTAACTGATCAGATTTGCATTTTGGAAAAAAGAGTCTGGCAACCAAGTGGGGAATAGATTCCCAGAGTGCAAGATGGGAGAGTGGGAGACCACTAAGAAAACTAGGGTAGGCACCCGGTGAGAAATGGTGAGGACCTGAACACAGTGCAGTTCCTATGGGGAGGAAGAGAGAGACACGGATCTGTGAGGTATTTAGGAAGTGGAATTACTGGACGTGGTGACCAGCATTGGCAGTGGGGGAGACAGGGAGAAGAGGATGATGCCCAGGTTCTGACTTGGGTGTCGAGTGGGTCAGATGAGGGTGTTATGAATATAGATGGAGAATCTGGGCAGAGAAGCAAGTTTAGAGGAGAAACAGATGAGTTCAGCATGGGGTTTCTTGAGTTCAAGGCATCTGCAGACATCCAGGGGGAGGTATTCAGCAGTGGGGTGGCAGTAGGTGTGGGACACAAGGAGAGGTCTGGACTAGAGACGAACACTTGGGAATCAGTGTAGCTGCTGTGGTTAAAGCCACGGGTGTGGATGAGATTGTCCAAGAAGAATGTGCACATCTGAGAGAGTGCAGACTCCGTCTTCCTGCCCCCAGGTGTGATGGGCTGAGACGGCGTGGGTCAGAAAGGATACTCAACAGATTGTAGCTGAACAAGTAGTAGGTCAAGAAAGAATCATGAATAATCATTTAGACTACTTGTTTGCTTCCAAACAGGATCAACATCATGCCCCTCTTTCTTTCAAAACTTTCTATCCTATTCTCTCTCGGTCCTGATAATTGGGAAGTCCTTCTCATGTGCACCTCACATTCCTCCTCTCAGGATTCCAGCCTTTCTAGTCCTCAAGCCCTGATCATCTTGCTCGCTATGTTCACCAACTGCTCACTGTCTCTCCCTGCCTCCCACACGCTCCCTTTTCTGATATTTTTAAACTGTTTTATTTTCAGACACTATTCGTCACTGCCATCAGCTGCCTATTGGAGGTATTTTCATCAAATATTATTTGCGTAGTTAAACCATAACTTTCTGTAGGGAAAAGCAATAGCACAAATAATCCAAAAATAGTCAATTTAAACGACTTCTAATTGAGTTGGAAAGCTGCTTTGACCTTGCATCTGAATGTAGGTATGTTCGATATTCCAAAAAATCAAACTTAAGCAAAATGGCCATATTAGGGAGAATTGATGCAGGAGGAAACTTGTCTAGAAACTGCCCAACTGTTCCATCCCAAGGTCTTCAACATGGCACCAAGCCATCTATTCATCCATCTTTCTATCAACCCATCCATTCCATCTATCCATCTCCCAATTTATCCATTCATCTATCCATCCATCCACCCATCCATCCTCCAAATCCACCCATCCACCATGCATCTATCGAAAAACAGTTTGAATACCTTCTGTATGCCAGACACTGCACTGGGTGATGAGGGATACAAAAATAAATGAGACACGGAACCAAGGATCTTCCAGTCCAAATGAAGAGAAAGACCCTGGATAAAAGATGACTCTACCATCTAAGTGCTCTGACAGAAGAATCAGAAGAGAGGACAGCTCTCTTTTTAGGGGGATCATGGGAGGCTTCACAAGAGAGCATTTTGGGAGGAAAGAAATTTGGAGGTGGACAGTTTCACCTCTCACAGGGACACAGGGCAGAAGGGCAAGATTTACTCCCCAAAATATAGGCAACTCTTGGGCATGGGGACTTTATCTATGGGACTTCAAACCACTTCTCTTCTCTTGGGCTCAATGCCTTCATCAATAGGTCAAAGGGGTTGGATCAGTGCTTTTCTATCTATGCTCTATGGAATGTAGGGCAACCAACTGTCCCAGATTCAAGGGCTTTCTTGGGTTGTGGGACTTTCAATGCTAAGACTGGGCAAACCAGGATGAGTTGGTCCCCCTAAGTGAACCTTACAGATGTCACAGGGAGGCCATGGAGCAGGAGGTAGGAGGCAGGACTTGGCGAGGAGGATAGTCCAGGGCGCTCAGAGCCCCCACTTCCACTTTAACTGGACCAGTAATGGCTTATTTTACACCTTGAGCTTCCATGTTAGATTTCATTGGAAGAAGCATTCCCATTGCTTTTTTAAAAAGAGTTTGAAAACCATTGAACTAAATGATCCCTGGTGTACTTACAGTATTTTGAAATTAAAATTAGATATCTATGTAGAGCCAATTTTTCTCTCTCTCCTTTTCATCATTCTGCCTCATATTTTTTCCTTTATCTGGTGAGATGGAGAGGGGATATAAGATAGAAATAAGTATTTTGCCTCTAAAGTCATCCTTCCTATAGGACTTTTAGAAGCTCTAAAATAAATGAGAAAATGCTCAACTAAACGAAACATGGTTGAGTTTTAAAATCCATGGCATCCCAGACTAGCCTGCAGGAAGGCATCCTTCATCTTACACCCTTCTCCCTCCCCCCTGCAGCACCATTTGTTCTGAAATTATATCTCTGGGGGCAAGTTTGGGGCGAGGGGAACAATAACTTGGCCCAATGAACTCCCTCCTATTTCAGGGCAGGGCAGAGAGCTGAGAGGGGACCAGGAGAAGCGGTTGGAAACAACATCCCAGCTCCCCCTCCCACCCCAGATCCCTCTGGCGGCTCTAATTGAGGCCTGTCACAGGGAGAGAAGCCAGCTGCAAATTGCATTCATCAATGAATTATAGCAATTACAACCCCAGCCCCAGCCTAATAGGGGTGACACAGCCAGTCAGGCAGTCCATTCCTCCGATTCAGAGATGCCAAATGCTTTGGGCTGTCAGGGTCACTATCCCCAGTGCAGATCCCACACTTTATCCCGGCCTCACACCCTGCCTTCAGCCAATACATCAGGGAGGATGGGTGCTCCCAACCGTTCCAGGGCGCTTCACTCAACCATCACTGAAGTTTACCCAGCCATCTAGGCCCAATTCCCGCTGCTGTTCATTAAGCTGTGTTTCCTCCAAATTTGGTTCTTGGGAAGAATTGATTTCCTGACAGTTCAAGGGCCTGTTAAGAATGCTTTCCTTCTCAGCACCGGGCCAGCTCAACTCCTCCATCCCTCCTGCCCACCCTGACAACACAGGGTCAAGGCCAGGGTGAGGTTCAGATGAAACCTGTGGAGGTGTAATAGAAGTGTCACCTCCCAGAAGGAGAAGCATGTGGCCACCCACACTTGTCCACAGCTGCTTCCGCACTCCCCTCCCGGGAGCCGCTCTGGTTTCAACAGTGTGAGGGTGTGTGTATCTATGTGCATGAGACATGCCACGGGAAATCCACATGCTAGGGGCGGGAAGACGTGGAGGGCATGACACTGGACCCCCTCTGTGTGATTTGGGGTGTAAAAGGGCAGCCAAATGCCCTCAGAGAACATTCTTTTTTTCTCTTGCTTTCTGCCTCAGGATTCTGGCACCTCTACAAACAGGGCTGTGCCAGAGAAAAGGAAGATTCAGAGGTCAGTCCATCCATCCCCAGCCTTTGGGTGGAAACAACCCTCTCTCCCAGTCCCTGTAGGAATTTGGGAGGGGACAGGGAAAGGCGGCGTCTTTTCTGTTTGGAAGTTTCTAAGGAAGCCAGCCCGGCTCCCACCCTTCCCTTCCAGAGAATGTGTCCTGTGATGTTTAGGTAGGAGTCAAGCCTTGAGCACAAATTTCTCCTGAACTGTCCTTTCTCCACAAGAGGAAGTGGGGATGGATACACCCAGTAAAGGGAGAGCACAAGAGAAGGGGCTTGGGTCAAACGTCCCCGGGGACACCAAAGCTTTCTGCCTTGGGGAGCAGTGGGGCTCAACTGACCTATTGGCAAGGGAAGAGGTCAACAGGGATGACTTGGTAGCCCCGGCACCCTGAGGATCTAGAAGAAACTCAGCCTTCCATCCCGAGTTTCAGATAAACCTCCAGAGGAGAGAGGGCAAGATCAGAGGCAGGAACCAAGGACGGTGGGGGGAGGAGGGAGACAAAGAAACAGTTGGAAGGAGAAACAAGGCGGGACCAGGGCAGATAAGGGCTGAAGCTGAGGCCGAGAGCGAGAGTAGAAAGCACACTGGATTGCCAAACAAGGACAGCAATCAGGACGCGTGGCTCGCCCAGGTCAGCTGCTCTTCTCTTCTTGGGCTACACCCTGAGTGGATGCCCCTGATGCCGCACCCAGATCCGCTCTACTGGCTGTGAGCCTTGCCTGCAATGGCTCCTGGCTGCCCCTTCTCCGGAGACTTGGGCAACCAGCTCCCTGCCTGGGAGGACCGGGGTGGGGGTTGGGGGGTGGAATTCTTTCTGTGGTTCATTCTTCATCCAGAGCTTCCCCACAGGATCACACCACAATCAGACTCCAGCTGTGAGAGTGTGGCCTTGCTTAGCGCCTCCTCTGCCCCATCCTGCTTCCCTCCCTCCCCTTCTGAGAGTTTGCCCTCAATAAACCGTATGCCCCCTTAATCCCTGTCTCAGGCTCTGCAGCAAGGAAATCAGATCTAGGATGCTTTTGTGTACAGATCGCACCTTAGCTCCAGTGCCTGGGATGGTGTGTCAGTGTACAGTAATGCTAAACATTATATTACATGTGGTTGATTGAAAGAATGAGTGATTGGTTGAATTAATGCTCTGGATGAGAGATAAGTGGGTGGGGAGGTTTACTGTAGGACTTCCCTCCCCCCACACACACACACCCCCACACACACGGTGTTAACCTCGTCTCCCTGGCTCATCCCAGTACATCCTGTCTGCATAAAGGCCACCTGCTTATGTGTGTGCAAACTCAGGGGCAGATAATCCCGTTTGTGGATTATCCAGACCCCCAGCTGGCATCTTCCCCTTCAGTATGGCCTGCCTGAGCCCTCTCTCTGTTCCAGCACCTTTGGGTGGGGAGGGTTGGGCAGAGGAAGGCAGCAGGGGAGGGCAAGTTGATGGAACCTCAGTCCATCAACCCTGTTGCTACTATCGCAGCAATGTGATGAAAGGTCAGAAACTATTGGGTAAAACCATGTTATGAATTTTCTATGGATTCCAGGTATCAAGGCTCATCATCAAATAGGCAGTTAAAGAGCCATTTAGAGAGTGAAAATACTCTGAATGAAGGTAGGAAAATCTCCTGCAAGTAACCAGGTTTGGATCATTGAGAATCATAGTTTCATAAGATGTCTTAAAATAATTCAAGAATATGCACTGTCTTCACCTAACCTGAAAGCTTTCCAGGAAGGAGGGTATGCAGATCCCTCAGGTGTGTTAGTCCCTGTCAAGAAGGCCTTCCTGTTATCTGCCCTCCTGCCAGACTGCTGCAGTTTGGTCTGCTTCTCTTCTGATTTCAGGAGAAAGAAGAACAAGGGATCTCCCATTCTTTTACCCATAATGCTCCATCAACCAAATACCTAGAGCTACAGTGTCAATAGAAATAGAATGCGAACCACGTATGAAATTTTAGAATCTCTGCTAGCCACATTTTGTAAAC
The DNA here is from genome assembly GCF_041296235.1 of Equus asinus. Classification (NCBI taxonomy): domain Eukaryota; kingdom Metazoa; phylum Chordata; class Mammalia; order Perissodactyla; family Equidae; genus Equus; species Equus asinus. The sequence goes on along the minus strand of NC_091802.1, from coordinate 42,416,578 downwards.
ATAAAAAGAAGCAGACGAGGGGGTCAGCCCGATGGCATAGTGGTTAACTTCACAGGATCCACTACAGCAGCCTGGGGTTCACTGGTTCAGATCCTGGGCATGGACTTGCACACCACTCACCAAGCCATGCTGTGGCAGCATCCCACATACAAAATAGAGGAAGATTGGCACAGATGTTAGCTTGGGGCCAATCTTCCTCACCAAAAAAAAAGCAGATGAAACTAATTTTAATGAAGTATCTTATTTAACTCAATATATCAAAAATTATCATTTCAACCTATCTATATAAAATAGTATTAGTGAAATATTCTACATTCTTTTTTCATACTAAGTCTTCAAAGTCTGTGTATTTCATGTATACAGCATGTCTCGGCCACAATTCCCCTGCTCAGCTGCCACATGTGGCTGGGGGCTGCCATACTGCACAGCACAGATCTACACCTTGGGAGTCCCTTCCCCTACACCTGCCCCACATGCGGCTCCTCTGGGGAGGGAGGTGGAGAATGGCAATCTAGATACAGCCTGACTATCCTGGGGTGACCCTGGGAGGAGCTGGAAGACAGCAGTGGCGACAGACTCTAGGGAGCATCCTGGGCCAGGTAATTAATTACTGGGAAGGGAGGAATGAAACTGTGCCTATTAAACCTCAGACTCAGGTCTTTCCTCCTGAGCAGTAAGTAGGGCCAAGAAAGCATTCCCAAGGCCACAGTTCTCCAGTCCCTCGTTAATCAGAATACTTAATTCAAGTTCCAAATCTGCGTCTTTTCCTCACTTCCTTCAGGAAGGCTTCCCAGATAAATTCTCCAACCTTACTTGATAGCTTCTTTCCTGAACCCTTGAGTGGACACCCCACATTCCACAGAGATGAGCTGAGTACCCACTGTGTACCTGCCACTGTCTTGGGGACACGACGGTGAGCAAAATGGACGATGGCCATCCTCCTAGAACGATTAGCCTGGAGATGAAGGCAGACAATACACAACCTCAAAGACAAAACAAACAAGGGAATTTCAGAGAGTGATAGATGAAGGCAGAAAGATCCTAAGGAGGCCCCATGCCCACCTTGTACAAGAACCCTGAAAGTGAGCCAGAAAAGACCCGATATTGTCTACTCCACCTCCTCACTTTACAAATGGGTAAACTGAGGCCAGGAGACTAGGAATGGCTTGGTCAAGGTCACAGAAGTTGGTGGCAGAGCCACGTCTTGCTTTGTAGGTTCTTTTCTGAGGTGCTGGCTGGTCAGACTGGAGGCTCTGTTCCTCCCCCATCAGACTGGGAGAGTTCCAGAGACTGAGTAAGCAGTTCTGCCTTCTCTTTCTCTAAGGATAAGAGTCAGCATCTGGAAAGAAAAGCAATGGATAATCTCATAAAAACAAACACAATCAAAAGCACAAAACCTCACTTTCGGCAATTCTTAAAACCCAGCTGGCAGCCCTACCCTCCTCCGCCAATCTTTTCACCAGATTTATGGGGGCGGGGGGTGCTAAAGAGATAAACCCTCCGGCCTCCCCACCTCCCTGCTCCTTGCAGGAGGGCCAGAGACCCAGGATTAGCCCATGGGCCTGAGTGAACTCAACAGAGAGGGGAGCCTCAAACAGCCCCGAGTGGCCGAGGGATCTGGTACTTCCGGTTTCCGCCACCTGTTCCGGGAGTCCACGAGCTAGAGAAGTTGGCGGGTCTCCCCACTAGAGGCGTGGGGGACGTCCGGGGTCTCGGCTGCCCTCCTTGGGGCTCAAGGTCTGTTCTCCACGTTCCCTGCAGATCATGCACTGCCAGTCTCAGCCTCTCCCTCCCTGAGCCAAGTCCTTATTTTAGGAGTTGTTTCGCCCACTGAGCCTGACGTCTGTGAGAAGCTGGGGGCTTAGGGGGTCCTCGCCATCTGCCCACCGCCGCCATCAGCCAGGCAGTCCCGGGCGGGGCCCAATCCCCAGGCCCAGAAAGTCAGCCCAAGCTCACTCCCCGCCCCCCGCCCCGCCTCCGCCTGCGAATCCTCTGCCAAGTTGCTGGTGATATTATTTCTTACCTCCCAAAAAGCAAGGGCACTATGTCTGCTCCACACCGCCACCCCCCCCCCCTTCAGTTTGAAGAGGATTTAAATCTGAGGATTGAGGAGGAGGAGCCTGGATTAAATTTCCCTCCGCACCCAAGCCACCTCTATGGCACACACGTTGGCACCGTCTATGAAAACTTGAAATACACACAACAATTACACTTCTAGGAATTCCTCTTGTAGGACTCTCCCCCAAGTGTACAAAGAAATATGAACAAGGAAGTTCATTGCTGGGGACACTCTGTGGATTTAATAAATGATGGTCCATTCATACAATGGAATCTCATGCAGTCATCGAAAAGAATGAGAAAAATCCACACGTCCTGACATTGAATAATGCCCAAAATATAAATGAGAAAAGCAAAACTGTACAACATGCCTTACATAATCCCATGTGTGTTATAGGTACATACCTTTTTTGTACATGTATAGAGAAAAAAATATCTGGAAGATTGTATGTAAAAACCCATTCACAATATTTAACTAGCTCTGAAGTTTAGATTATGGGGTTCTCCATTTTCTAAGCTTCTTTCACAACAAAGATCTATTCCTTTTGTAACCAGTTGGAGGAGAGGGGAAACGGTGAAAAACTTTTTTTAAAAAGGAAGGAAGGAAGAACAAATACTATCCTCTGGCTTAGCTGGGGGAGGAGGTCCCCTGACACCCACCCACAAACTCCCCAGCCGTGGTCCTGCAGATGGCCTTGGAAATGTGTGGCTACAGACTGCCCACCCCCTACAGCCCAGTGAGGGCCCGGCCTCCCGTACTGCCTCCACTCCCTCCCCTCCGACCGGCCTCCATTCAGAAAAGGCCTGTGGTGGAGCACAGCTGTCCTGTGTGCTCCTAGTGCTTCAGCGCAATTCAGTGTTTCCCAGGCCCTGGTGGAGGTGGCCATCTCAAGAAAGACTTGGAATGACACATGGTCAGTGCGAAAGGAGGGTGGGGACTTCTGGCCAGATTTGAGGCCAGAGCTCTGCTGAGCTTTGCAGATAAAGCTCCCACTCTTCAGGAAGGGGAGTAGGGGAGCGGAAGGCTGGCCCTTAATCTAATCAAGGCAGGGAGGGAGGGAGGGAAGGAGAAGGAGGTCAGAGCTCTGAGATGCTGGACTTGCTGCCTGCCTCAGGAGTACAAAGAGCCAGCCTGGGAGGAAGGATCTGGATGTACCACTAAGTAGCTGTGTGTCCTTGGGCAAGTTGCTGCCTGCTCTGGGCCTTAGGAATTTCTTTCCTTCCTCTTTGCTTTTTCTCTTCCTTGAACACATGCAGCATAGGAGGACTAGAGAGGGCATGGAAGGTGAGGAACCACTGCCATCTTTGCCCTCATGAGGAGGGGCTTGCGGAACAGCAGGGCACCCAGGGAAAGTGCCCTCCATCTGGATTTTACCATCCAACCTGTGCAAGGAGAGGAGGTGACTGGTGGGGGGAGGGCAGCCCAGAAGGGAGCCCCACCTCTGGGCCCAGCTCACAGGTATCCAGCCCCTGCCCACCACTGCTGGCCCCCAGAGACCCTCTGCTCTCAGGGAGCCTCTCCCTCAGCACCCATCAAAGAAATTCTGCTTAATAAAGAAGCTGAGACAAGAAAACTACAACCTACCCCAACCCTGATCCCACCCCCATTCCAGGCCAGTGGCCCAGAACTCAACATGCAGGATCCCTGGGTGGGACCGGAAAGCTAGGAGATCCTATTGCTCCTGTCCAAACCAGCCCCCCTTCCACCAGCAGACAGGAAGGTGACCCCCTCCCTTCCAGTTCTGCATCCCTTTGATGCACCAAGGCAGGAGGATTATTTCAAAGCTCCCAACCCCCTCCCAGCCAGATTGTAGCTTTCTAATCAGAATTCCCCAGTCCCTCTTGAGGGATGTCAGGAAGAGCTGGGACATTCCTAAGTCTCCTGTGGACCATGGTCCCTGTCCAGGGCTGGAGCCAGGGGGAGCAGAAGACAGTTCTAACCAGCTAGGGAGGGAGAGTGTTTGGCAGAGCCAGAACCAGGAGCTGGCACCGTGGAGGCCTTTCTGCAAGGGATGGGGGAGCACCTCTGCCTTTCCCCAAATTCAGAGGCCTCGGTGCCTCAGGTGACCCAAAATGAAAAAAACTTGTCCTTGGAGATTTTGACAAAAGAGCAGAATTGGGTGGAATGAGGAGGGAAAATCTCCCTGCAGGACAGAGGATCCTTCTAGCCAGGTCCTCCCCAGCTTGTTCCTGGGCTGCAGAAGAGGACTCTGCCCTGACGACTAAGAGAGATGAATCACAGGTGTGTGTAGAGCGGGGCCAGGTAGCACGTGTCCCCAGCAGAACCAGCCCAGCAGCCCTGTCAAGCCGGCTTCGGCACTGACGCACAGCTGGGCACCCTTCCGGATCAATGCACACCCACCCCCATCCTGCCAGCCTCGCAGGGTAGGGGGGTGCTGGGGAGGGTGGGGGGGGGGCACGGGGCGGATGTCTGAACTGGCACAGACTCTGTAGCAAAACTTGGCTTCCCTGCCGCGCCGCAGCCCCCCCACGCCCCGCCACCGTCAGTGTTGCCAGCACCTTGTCTCCCTCCCCAAGTCTTTTTATCTGATTCTGGAGCGGGAACTCTGAACCTACTCTGGGGATCCCATGTTTGCACAGAGGATGGGGGTGGGATTTGGGAGCTGGAAAGAATTGTGCTTGGTTTTTACTCTCTATTCCCACCCAGATTAGGAGGATCTGATTGTTCTGCGTTATCTCAGACAGTTGGCCCTGGTGCTGGTGAGGAGGGGATGCCCCTGAAAGTCTGGGCAGGGGCATTCAGGCCCTCACAACAGTAGCATTTTACTTTTATCACTGCTGGCATTGGTGGGCAACAGCTTCCCCCTCCTCTCCCTGAGGGTCCAGCAGTCCACAGTCCCACCTGACCCAAACAGCTACTACTACTGCCCCTCTCGTGGGAATAGCTACCATTCCCAGAGCTGGACAACTCATGGCTTAGTCACTGGGGCCAGGCTGGCTCGATCCAGCCCAGGCCTCCCCAGCTCCAGCCGCTGCCATTGCTGCCAATGAGCTGTAGTCAGCAAGACTGAGCACACAGAAGTGGATTAAAGCCAGGAAGGAATTACTTTCCATTCTCACCAGATGCCCCAAGGCAGAAAAAAAAAAAAAAACCCAGACTAACAAGTACTGGGGAGAGCAGGAGGTTGGGGACAGACAAGGCTCTTTGAGGACTCACCTATACAGACCTAGGAAGTGACCCCAAGGGCAAGGACCTAGTTGCAGCTCAGACTAGCAAAATTTGAAATTAAATCTGCAAGGACCAGCTGGTATCACGGGCAAGTAAGAGCCAGAGGATGAGAGGAGGGGAGGAGAGTAGGAGGAGAAGGGACCCCCCCCCCCGCAAAAAATGGCAGAGATCAGGCAACAGCTGAGGGTTCAACTCCTTCCATAATTTCCACCAGCCATCCCATAAACACACAAACTAATTTTTAGAAGAGAGCTACTTTGCAAACTCAGCTTCAAGGTACGTCCCCTGTCTCCTCCCACCCACCCATACCGAAATCTTGGACCATCCCTGGGGCGAGGTAAGGAGAGGAAAATGCCAGCCAGAGTTAGAGCTACAGTATCATCAGTCTTTAATAACTTATAAGTAAATGCTAAAAAATAGGTAATAATAATAGAGAGGACACACACACAGTTTATAAAAACAGTTGCGGATGTACAAATGTGGGGAGGGATTCTTGGCACTTTCACACAGACACAAAAAGAAAGACTATTGTGACTGGCACCCCTAGAAAAGCAGCCTGGGGAGACTCCCCAGTTGGAGGAGGGGGTGGGACAGAGATAATCCTCATTCATCCCAAATGCATTCTCCAAGCAACTTTTCTTTGCCCCAAAACACATCTAATCAAAAAGCCAGAGAAGCAAAATAAGAAACAGGGTCGAGGTAGAGTGACAGTTTACATTTAAGCCTCCACAGCTGCAGGCCCCGCTCCTCCGGAGGTCAGGAGGGAGAGGTCAGACGCCATCCCTTCTCCCATCCCCCTCCCCAACGCTGCACCAAAACAGGACCCCCAGTGTGCCCCTCAGTCCTTCATTGAGGTGGACAGGTCCTGCACCAGGGGCTGAGCGAGGGGCCACGAGCTCTGCCTGGCTGTCCAAGTGTGCAGACCCCTACTGGTGAGGAGGGCGGCCTCAGGTCACCGTCTCTTCTTGCCTACCCTGGCCGCCTTCTTCCTCTTGAGGATCATCTCATACAGGCGCTCAAGGCCAGGCTGCAGGCCCAGCCCATTCACAGCACTGCAGCCCTGCACGTGGGTGAGTGTGGCAGCAGCCAGCTCTCGGACTGCCAGTCTCTTCTCCACCTCGGCTGCGCTCAGTGCCCCAGGCTGATCCTGCTTGTTGGCCAGCACCAGCACAGGCACACCCTGGTTGTCCGAGGCCCGGCTGATTCGGTGTAGCTCCACCTTGGCCTCCTCCAGGCGCTCCACCTCTGCAGCATCCACCACAAACACCAGCCCATCTGTCCGGCGTGTGTAGGAGCGCCACAGTGGTCGCAGCTTCTCCTGTCCCCCGACATCCCACACTTGGAAGGTGATGCCACGGGAGCCCCCCAGGGGCACCCGGATCTTCTCTGTGTTAAAGCCTTTAGTGGGGACACTCTGCACAAACTCTTTGAACTTGAGGCGGTAGAGGAGGGAGGTCTTTCCAGCTGAGTCCAGCCCGACGACCACTACGTGCAGGGCCTGGAAGTGGGGCAAGAAGGAGGAGGCAGTGGGCGCCATCTCGGTCAAGTGGTTCCCCATGGTGAGCTCCGGCTGAAGTGCAGGTCTTGGGGCTCACGGTAGAGGCTGGGTGATCTGAACAGGGAAAGGTCACGGGAGAAAAAAGGAGGAGACGTTTAATAATAAACATGAAACGTGCAACTTCTTGATCCTTTCCTAAATCAGTCGGCATTGCTTCCTTTTTAAAATTCCTTTTCTTTTTTTTGAAGCAGCCGCAGGTGTAACAGAGGCGCTCCCCGCTGCCTGGGGGCCCTGACAGGGGCGATGAGACCTAGAGAAACCCCCAGGTCCCGGGACACGGAGGTGGGGGCGAGGCCTCGATCCGGCGGATGGTCAGCTTCCAGCGTCCCCTCGCCGAGGGTGTGGAGCGGCCGCAGACGCCGCGACCCCTATCTCCCGGGCGACAATCCTCGCGGGAAGGGGCAGGTCGGGCAGCATCCCCAATTAAGAGTTAGGGTGCAGGTGCTGAGACCGGAGAGCGAGGCCCGCTCCCAGCCGCCCTCCACATCCCCAGGCTGTTGACACGCCCCTCCGTACACCGCGACCCCCTCCCGACCGCCCCGCGACACTCTCTGCCCGCTTTCCTCCCATCGCCGACGGCAGCTCGCCAGGCCCCGCGCCGAGGCCGCCTCTTTGCCTCCCGCCTGCCGCGCTCACCCCACGCCGCTCCGGGCCGGACGACCGAGCCGCCAGGACAGCCTCCAGCTCGGCCTGCAGCGCGCCGGCACTGCGGGGCGCTCCCGGGCGGCCGCCTTAAAGCCCGCGCGTGACGTCACGCGACGCGGGCCAATCAGCGGCCCCGAGGCGGAGGGGCGGGGCGGGGCGTGGAGATGTGCGCGCGGCAGCCCAGCAGCACCGTGATGGAGGTCTGCTCAATCGGTGGCCGTTTTATTTGACCTTTTCTACCATATTCTAACATTTGGAATTCAAGTCGGCATTAATGGTAGGAAGGGCAAAAGGAACATGCGTGGCAGCGTTGACTCAGGAGGAGAGGTGACCACCCCGCACACACACTCCCGCCGCCGGGGTCTACTCAAGAGATGCGGACGAGTCTTCCTCCTTTATCTTTCCTAATTCAGGGTTCAAACCTGTGTGAACCTGGAGCCCCATAAAATAGCCTCAACCCATTACCCTTCTTGATCCTCACAACAGCTGTGAGTTAGGGCCTGGTGTAGTCTGCGTTTTATGGGTGAAGAAAGCTTCAAAGGATTCAATGACTTGTCTAAGGTCACACGTAGCTAGTAAGTGGCTGAGCAAGGATCCGTCTGAATCCAGTGCCTGGGCCCCTCACCACTTAGCCATCATCCCTCCTCTGTCATCAGGGAGGCATCCTCAGCAGAAATCCCTCAGTTGCTGGTCAGAGTGCCAGCCAGGAGGACACACACCCCCTACACACACCACCACCACCACCACCAGGACCTCCCTTGCTCAAATAGATAAAGACAGAATTCTTCACTCCATAGGGTGTTTACTGACCACATTCATACCGTGGGCCATATCTCTGAGCCAGAGAGCCTGTGGGGATATAGAGGATGTGCAGGCCACAGGGCCTGGCCTCAGAGGGCTTACACTCTAGCGAGAGACAAGACTCGCCAGTGACCCGGAACGTTGGGCCCTCGTAAATCGTAAGATAGCCACTTGTAGGACTTCAGAGGAGGGAGAGAAAGTGCCAACTAGAAGCTTCTGGAAAGGTTTCTAGAAGTTAATTAGTCCCATATAGGATCGGTTAAGAGGGGGACAGGACTGGGTGGCATCTCCCCAGTCACTGCAGCCTGATACAGTCTGGGCAGCCCTGAAGAGGAGGAGATGTCACAAAGGGGCGGTGTGACCCAAAGGATAACAGTGATACCCTCCCTTCAGGGAGGTGGGTAAAATTGAAGGAGGGGCGGGGGATCAAAGGAGAATGAAATGGTAACTAATATTTCCATCTTTACCTGGAGGCTGCATTCTTGCATTTATTATGTGGTTAACCTTTTAAAGGCTATATATGAGGGGGATTGGAAAAAGGGGAGGGGAAGTCATTGGCAGGCAGGAGGGCCAAGCTCCTGCCCACCAGCTTCCCATCCGTTTAGCAGCAGCCCGCCTTGCCACCTCCTTCTTCCCCTCCCTGCTACAAGCCCAGCCACCTGGTTTCCCCAGCCATGCAGGGAGCCTCCCGGAATCCCCGAAGAGATCAAGACCTTAGGAAATTAGTTTGTTACACCGCCATGGGGGCGGGGGAGGGTAGCTTGCAGCAGGAGCTGAGGCACGGAGGTGGAGCTGAGCACAGTGAGTTAGGAGAGGGGAAGACAGAGCAGGCCAAGGGGTTGGGAACCATCACCCTGTTGAGTGGCCACTGCATGCCAGGCTCTGGTCTAGGAACTTTGCATACTTTAACACACAACTCAACCCAGGAAGTAAGTATGGTTATTCTTTTTTGTTGTTGTTAAGATTTTATTTTTTATTTTTTCTCCCAAAAGCCCCCCGATACATAGTGGTGTATTTTTAGTTGTGGGTCCTTCTAGTTGTGGCATGTGGGACGCCGCCTCAGCATGGCCTGATGAGCAGTGCCATGTCCGTGCCTGGGATTCGAACGGGCGAAACCCTGGGGCGCAGAAGCGGAGTGCGCGAACTTAACCACTCGGCCACGGGGCCGGCCCAGTGTGGTTATTCTAAAGAGAAGAAACCAAGCGCAGAAAGGCTGGGTAATCTGTCCGAGGTCACCCAGCTAGAAATTGGCCAAACTTGGCTTTGAAAAAGTGTTAGAATGTCTGTGAAACTAAAAACACACAGAAACTGAAAACACCCAGATTGTCCCGTGTTTCTTCCACAATCTTTGAAACTTCTTTAACATTTCTCCTATATCTCCTGAGCCTCACACCCAAGACGGAAATTGTCACTAGATCATCTGATAAAGGAGATGAAACTGGCAATCCCACCCCCTCCTGCATCTTTTGTGTCTGCCAGGGAAGGTGTTGATGAACAAATGGGGAGGAGGAGCAGGGCAGGGAGGGGTGAAGGAAGGGGCCCAGCTTGTCAGGGCGGCACCAGGCTGTGGGCCTACCCCAAGGCATCTCCTGTAAATGGGAACTCCAGTCCCCACCCCAGCCCACCCCAGCCCCGGCCCCAGGGAGCCTTCCTCCAAACGGCCGTTTTCTTTCCTGGCAGCCTCACCTCTGCAGCCCTTTCTCTCCACAAGATCACAGCCCGGGACCTGGCGCTGGGGTGGGGGTGGGGGGATTCCCTGAGGAGAACATTGGAGCATTCACACACTGAGCCATCATACGTGGAGTGCATGCTAGGCGCCAGGCACCGCCCTAAGTTCTGAGCCTACAGCCCCGAGGGAGATGGATAAGGACTTGGCCCCGTGGAGTGTACATTATAGGGGGGAGTGGGGAGAGACAGGCGGTGAATAAAGACGGTAATTTCAGAGGGCGGTGCATGCCATCAAGGAAAATAAGGCAGGGAGGTGTGCTGGAGAGCGACGGGGGCGAGGGAACTACTTCAGATTGGAGGGGGGGTGCTCAGGAAGCCCTCTCCAGTTGGTGACATGAGAGCCAAGGTTCAAGTGACAAGCATTCAGGGAAGTATTCCAGACAGAAGGACAGACCAGCTGGGACTACCGGCTTCCTCCTGTTGGCTCCCCAGCCGGATGAGACTGCAGCTGCTGTGTCATGGTTCCTCACCGGAGCCTTCTCCCCTCCAGCCTCAGCCCTGAGCCCTGAGCCCAGGAGCTGCTTCTTCTCGCCTGCATCTCTGCAGGGCCCAGCCCCGGGCCTGCACACAGAGGGCAGTCGGGAAATCTTGTGTGAATTGCTGAGTGCAGGGTGGAAGGATTAAAGGTCCTCGGAGTTCCCGGAGCATGGGAACCAAACGTCCACCGGAGCCTGGCTTGCCCTGCTCTGCGGGCCTTGAGCCCTGGGCGGTTGTGTGAATGCGCCGTTGCCCAGGAATGCCTATAAAGCTCTGCGTTTCTAGGCAAGGTCTGGTAGTATTGAACTCTCAGGGGAAGGAGGGACTTCTTGGAGGAGAAAGACAGAAGCCAGCGGTGGGGATGACACTGGAGAGAGAGGCCCCCTCAAGGCCTGGCGGGCTCAGCCCTGGGCTGAGAGTCATCAGGAGTCCTGTCCCTCACTGTCGACTGCTTGGAAAAGTCACTTCCCCTGGAGCCTGGTGTCCTCAGTTCCTAACAAGAGGCTTAGATGTTTCCAGGTCCCGTCCCCCGCAACAGCTCACGCTATGGAGTAGCGGAGGGGAGGGGACGGAGGGAGCTCACCTAGGAAGTGGTTGAGGATGTCCTTGTCTCCACAGCATCCTAACCAGGTACCTGTCTGGGCGCCCAAAGGAAGGGAGGCGAGGAGTCTGCAGGAGAGGGGGTCGGGGGAGTGGATGCCAAGGAGCAGCTTCCGCTTAGGAAACACAGAGACCCATTTGGCAAACCCACTTTGTTGCCTCAAGAATAAAACGGAGAAGACACAACCTACTTCTGAGAAGGGGTGTGCAAGAAAGGCGTGTGTGTGAAAGGGTCCCATGGGTGCCTTCTCCTCTACCAGGGGCCCTTTCCGAGGCAGCCCTCCCCAAACCGAGTCCAGGGCCCAGCCAGGGGCTGGAAAGAAGCCGATGCCGCCCCCTGGTGGCCGTGCTTGTCACTGCCTGATTCCTGAAGAAAAGTGCAGGGGCAGGGGCTTCAGTGATACAGGCGCCTTGGCCTCCTTCTGGAGTCTTCCTTTCAGACGGGGCCTTTCCTACAGTTCGGGGTTCTGAATGCAAAATCCAGCCTCTTCAAGCGGAGGTGAGATCAGATTTAAATGAACATCATTTGAGCAGAAAATCTAAATTCACTTACATTTCCCACACTTTTACGGAGAGCCTGCCGATCGGTGCTGGGAACACGGAGGCAGGCGGAGCGGCAGGGCCAGGAAGGTCAGGAAGGGCGCAGGTGCTGCCGCGTTGCGGTGTCTGTGGGCACAGATCCACGTGGGGACGGATGTCCGGCGTCCGTCTGCACGAGAGCCTGGCGCCGAGGGGCGGCCTTGGCTGCAGGAGGACTTGGGTGGTCAGCGAGAAGCAGCAGCAGGAGCCCCGGCAGGGACACAATGCCCGGGGAGCAATGGCGAGGGGGGAGGAACAACCGAAGCAGAGCGAGGCAAAGAGGTGAAGCCAGGGGAGAGGGCCAGGCCAGGCTCCTCAGGGAACAGGAGGACCGCCCCGGTGTCCACGCTGATGGGCTCCTCAGAGCCTTCACAACGGGGGCAGTCCCCAGTGACCTTCAATATCCTATTCGGACTGTTTTGTTTGATAGGAGGTTTCTCTGCCAAGTCACCCATCTTGTCTCGCATACGCTGAGAGGGAATACAGCTTCGAATAGTGGTCCCGAAATTTGAGAGTACATCAGAGTCATCCGGAGGACTTGATGAAACCCAGATTTCTGGGCCCCACTTCCAGAATTTCTAATTCAGTCGGTCTCGGGCTCATGGGCCCGAGATTGTGCATTTCTAACAAGTTCTCAGGGGATACCGATGCTGCTGGTCCGGGGACCACGCTGAGGACCACTGGCTTGGCAGATGAGTTCCCATGCCGGCTTTAACATTTCTCGGTGAGCCCTTGGGCCAGTTACTTTCCTCTCCCAGCCTCAAGCTCTTCATCGGTAAAAACGGGATGGTAACATTTATCTCATGGGGGTATTATGAGAATTAAATAAGGCAAAACGTGTGAAGTACTCAGCAAAGGCCTTGACCTGTGCCAAGTCCTCTATGCGTGGCAGCTGTACTAACGGTGGGCACTGAGTTTATCGCAACCAATGACAAAAAACGTTGGCCCACGAAGCCCGTTTAATGTGGAATATCTTCCTCAGATAGCATACAGAGGGACACGTACGAATTGACCCCCGACTGCCGCTTCTCTTCCAACGTATGTGCCTTCCGGCACTGCCTCTCCAGCTCGAATGTGCACGCGAATCCTCCGTGACCTTATCAGGAGGCAGTTTCAGGTTGAGTGGGTGTGAGGGACTGAACCGTGTCCCCCAAAGTTCGTACGCTGAAGCCCTAACCCTACCCTGACGGTATTTGGAGGTGAGGCCTTTGGGAGGTGTTAGGTTTAGACGAGGTCTTGAGGGCGGGGCCGTCGGGCTGGGATTAGTCCCCATAGAAGCAGAGGCCCCAGAGAACTTGTTCCATCTGCATCACACGAGGACAGCATGTACCGGGGGGCTTTGGGGAGAAATAGGAAAAATAAAACCTTTTAACGTTGTGTTTCGTTTTGTTTTGAGGAAGATTAGCCCTGAACGAACATCTGCTGCCAATCCTCCTCTTTTTGGCTGAGGAAGACTGGCCCTGAGCTAACATCTGTGCCCATCTTCCTCTCCTTTTTTATATGTGGGACACCTGGCACAGCATGGCTTGACAAGCGGTGCGTAGGTCCACACCCGGGATCCAAACCGGCGAACCCCAGGCCACCAAAGCAGAACGTGTGAACTTCACCACTGTGCCACCAGGCCGCCCTGAAAAATAAAATCTTGGGGAAAAAAGAAGAACCACTTTTTCTTTTCATGAACTGTCCGTGCCTGGCCTTTCCTCATTTCTTCTCTACTGTACAGTTGGTCTTTTATACTTGTCTCCGGGAGCTCTTTACGTGTTAGGAAGAAAAGTGCTTTTTCCGTGCTTTGGGTTGCAAGTATTCCTTTTCTTTTTCTTTTTTTTGATTTTATTTTTCCTTTTTCTCCCCAAAGCCCCCCGGCACATAGTTGTACTTTTTTTTTTAGTTGTGGGTCCTCCTAGTTGCGACACATGGGACGCCGCCTCAGCACGGTTTGATGAGCGGTGCCATGTCCGTGCCCAGGATCCGAACCGGCGAAACCCTGGGCTGCCCAAGCGGAGCGCGCGAACTCAACCACTCGGCCACGGGGCCGGCCCCGCGAGTATTCTTTTTCCTTTTTCAAGATTTTATTTTTTCCCTTTTTCTCCCCAAAGCCCCCCGGTACATAGCTGTATATTCTTAGTTGTGGGTCCTTCTAGTTGTGGCACGTGACGCCGTCTCAGCGTGGCTCGATGAGCGGTGCTATGTCCCCGCCCAGGATTCGAACCGACCAAACACTGGGCCGCCTGCAGCGGAGCATGAGAACTCAACCACTGGGCCATGGGGCGCCCCCCCCCTCCCCCCGACCCCGCAAGTATTCTTGTTTTGTCACTGATCACCTGTAACGTGATGTGACACACCTGGGTGGGAGCTGGGAGCAGAGACGGGCCAGACACCGTTCCTGCCCTCGGGGAGTTGCCGACCCAGGCTTGAGACTAAGACACCTGCCCCAACGGCCAGGAGAACAGGCAGGACAAGGAGGAGGCCCGCGAGAGATGAACAGGGTAGCGGGGTTCAGACCGCAGCAACCCCCTTCTCAGGGAAACCAAAGTCTGAGCAGAAGATGGTCTGAGACACGCAGAGCTGAACAGGGATCCTGGGATGGGGAGGCCCGAAGAGTCGTGTCAGGTGCAGGCTGAGCACGTGAGATGTCGTCTCATTTGACCCTCCTCCTTTCCTTCCACAAATATTCCTCAAGCGCCAAGGCCGTGCCGAGCACCGTCCCAGGTGCTGGGGACGGAGGAGCAAACAGAGTCTCTGCCGTCGAGGCGAGAAGCAGATAGGCCAACACCGTCGGTACAGTTGCGAATCTAACTGTGCGCCTGTGTGCCCGCACGGCCGTGTCTGTAGTCCTCTCTGTGCCGTGGGATGCTCGCGGGCGTCCGGAACGACTCGGCAGCTGGCAGGAAAATAAAGCCAGGGAAAGTGGGACGGGAAGCAGGGATGCCCGGGGCGGGCAGGGGAAGACTCTTCACAACACCGTAAAACGGATGTTCTCTCCATGTGACCGACGGGCGGGGACTTTTCCTAGAGCGCACTTATCACGAGATTCCCATATGCCTGTCGTTTCCACGGGTAGCTTCACAAGTCCCCGAAGCGGAGAGCTGTTATCATGATCCCCTTTCTGTAGTTTAAAAAAAAGGAGGGCCAAAGCGGTTAACGGGCTGCTCGAGTTCCACTCCTGCCCTCGCCTCGAATTAGCTGTGTGACCTTAGGCAAGTTGCTCAGCCTCTATGAGCTTCAGTCTGGAACCGTGCTTTCCCCTAGAAACATGGCAGTGACGGGAGTAATTTTAAATTTTCTGTGTGGCCACGTTAAAACATAAAATAAAGAGAAACAGGTGAATTACGTTGAATATTTTATTGAACTCAATACATCCAAATATCACTTCAATATGTAACCAATATTTTTTTTTTTTTTTTGAGGAAGATTAGCCCTGAGCTAACTACTGCCAATCCTCCTCTTTTTGCTGAGGAAGCCTGGCCCTGAGCTAACATCCGTGCCCATCTTCCTGTACTTTATACATGGGACGCCTACCACAGCACGGCGTGCCAAGCAGTGCCATGTCCACACCCGGGATCCCAACCAGCGAACCCCAGGTCGCCGAGAAGTGGAACGTGTGAACTTAACCACTGCGCCACCGGGCCGGCCCCTGTAACCAACATTTTTAAAATTGAGATTTTAAACGTGTTTACAACGTGTATGCTAAGTCTTCGAAATCCCATGTGTATTTTACACTTCCAGCCATCTCCAGGAATCACATTTATAGGACCGACCCCATTTCCAGTGCTCCAGAGCTACACGTGGCTGTGACAGTTCAGGTCAATAGGACGGGGGGGTGGATAATAACAAGGCGGGGATCAGAGTGGAGTAAAACGAGTGAGGCACCCGCCTTGGCAACAAGATTTAAGGGAGCGCCAAAGACCCAGTAGTCAAGATAAATATCTCGATTATCTTATAATCAAGAGAAGATTTATTTATCAAGAGAAATAAATATTATTAAAAGAGAAGTAAAACATGACTTATCTTGCTTACTGAAGATTGGGGCGGGGGCACTCCCGTCAATCCCTCCCTCCCCCAAGGAGAGTGCCTCCCCGGCCTCCCCCTACTCCTGGCCCTAGATACTGACAACAACAATACCCACCTCACCGGCCCTCGGCCCTCGAGGGAATTAACTGCGCTAATACACGGAGAGCCCTCAGCCCAGGGGCTGGCATCCGGAGGGCTCGGGCAGCACCTGCCATCAGGCTTCCCGTGCTGCAGAGTGAAACGACCGACGGGGCTTCAGTCTTACACCCACGATACCGCCTAGCTCTTCTGAGACCAGATGAAAGCAACATCAACTCCCCCGCTACACGGAACCTCTCTTAGGAGGGCGGACGGGAAAGGCTGAGCGGGCAGCCGGCGGTCTTCGCCACAGGGGGAACCTTTACCCCAACTTGGCCAGAGGCCTTAACGCATCGACGGGCCTTGATGCCCGCCCAGAGCATCCCCGGCAGTCGCCTCTCCTCTCTGGTGTCCTGCCGCCCCTGGCCAGATCTTCCCTTCTTCACCCCCGCATCGGGCCAGCAGCCTCCTAACTTCTTCTCTGATTCAGTCCCTCTTGCGCATCTTTAATTCAGCGAGCAAACCTTTGCGGAGCATCTCCTACCCGCGGGGCGCCGGACCGGTGCTGGGATACAGAGAGAAGCACTGATGAGGGTCATCGCACTCGATGATCTCCGATTTCCGCGGCAGGGACAAAGGATTGCCAGAAAGGGTGGTGAACGGTGCCCTCGAAATGAATTACCGGGTGGGATGAAATACGTAGGAAGGCCGCTACCGAGACTGGGGGCGGGGGCGGCAGGGCCCTTAAGGCAGGCTTTCTGCAAGAAGTGACAGCCAAGCAGGGTGCAGAGTATCTGCCAGGTGAGGAAGAGCTGTAGGGAAACCATGTCCCAGGCACGGGGAGCTCGAGGGACGCAGCCCAGGACACGGTTCCTCCCCAGAAGCACCCAGAGACGCAGGTGCCGGAGGCGGAGAGAATCCATGCGGCCGCCCCGCCCCCAGACACGCCTCCCCGCCCCTCCCCACCGCCGGCCCTGCGCCCTCCGCCCTCCGCCCTCCGCCCTGCGCCCTGCGCCCTCCGCCCGGCGCGCAGGCTGGCCCCGCCGCTCGGGGGGACGCCCCCAAGACCTTCGGCTCCCTGAATCGGTGAGCCCCTCCTCCGCCGCCTCCCAAGCTCGTCTTTCCGCCCGCGGACACCCGATGTAACACGATACAGTCCGGGCGTTTCCGGTGAAGCCGTCTCGCGACCCCGTGTGCCTTCGGGAAACTGTCCGCCGCCAGCTGCCTTCCTCAGGCCCTCTTGCCGCCCGGCCTTCGCGGCCGCGGTGCTGACTTTTCTCTCCGTTGGCACGAAAGAGAAGCCCAGCTCCCGCTGAGGGCGCGCGGAGGCGGCCCGGGAGGTACGGCGGACCCGCCGTAGCCACGCCTCCTCGGGCGGGAAAGGGCGGGGCATGCAGATTCAGAATGGCGTTTCCGTCCCAGAACGACGGGGCAACAACAGGTAGGTAAGTTCTCTTTAAAAATCCGGAGGATTGAAAATCTGCACCAGAGCCGACTGTGTGGTGAATTCTCAGAGGATTGTCGCAGAAGCAAAGGAAGTGAGACCTGGGCTGAGCGTCCGGCGACTCACCGTGAGTTGAAAGTGCGTGGTAGGAGGCCGGCGGCGGGGAGGCCTGGGCGGGGAGTATCGCTTCTCGGCCTTTTGGCTAAGATCAAGTGTAGTATCTGTTCTTATCAGTTTAATATCTGATACGTCCTCTATCCGAGGACAATATATTAAATGGATTTTTGGAGCAGGGAGATGGAATAGGAGCTTGCTCCGTCCACTCCGCGCATCGACCTGGTATTGCAGTACCTCCAGGAACGGTGCACCCCCACGGGGGAATAACAGGGTTTATAAAGAAAGATTGTGAGCGTTTCCGTTTTTCTATTCTGCGAGAGACGTAAGCGTACGCCACGGCTGTGTTTTTGCTTTCTTGTTGTGCGTATGGAACGACGGAAGAAATTTGTTTTTAGAGACTTACCGAGGCTCGAGCTCTGTGTGTGTGTGTGGGTAGTCCCGCAGCTTAATTGTGCACTTTGTTTTGTGCTGCTGTTCGGCGGTCTTCACGAACAGCGCCATACTGAGCGAGGCTCAGTGCAGTGCTTTGTCGGCTCAGCGCAAAACCTAAGGGATGTCACTTCCTCCTGCCTTAGACCTTGGTCTTCTCTGCCCTTTTCCTTCACCTCTCCCCGAATGCTGAAATCCTGCATTTTCTGCAAGAATTTCTTCTCTCTTCTGTCTCCATGCTCTTCCTGTACTCGTTAAAATGCTGCGGGCAGGGTTTTGACGGGGTTCAAGACAGGCTGCCCCAGGACGTGGCGCTCTGGTATCCGAGCTGAAGACGGACAAAGGCTCGGAAGACTCAGGAAGAACATTTGACCTTCCCCCCAAGCTGCTTAAAAGAATTTAACGGAGAAGGCTGTTGATGAACATAATCCGTAACCAATCTGTAAATGACAATGTGGGTGAGTATATTCTGAGCTAAAATGTGAGGACCGTGGCCCAGAGCCTTCCCGAAGGAAGAAAGGGCGCCGAAGAAGTGGGGTGTACAGAGTCGTTGTATACCCCCAAAGAGGATGTTTCACGTGTGATTGAAATGTCCCTTTTACAATAGTCGTGAGGCTGCTCTGTGGGCACAGCGATTGATGGACACAGCCGGTAGGTCTGCTGTCTCGGTGGACACAGCAGGGTGGCAGGTCTGTAGTCTCTAGCTGGGTGGTCACTGGTGAGCTGGGTGCTCAAAGGTGAGCGCAACAGTCAGTTCCTAGCCTAGGGAGAGATGCTTATCCTTAAGGAAATGCCAGTGTGGGCGGAAGTTGCACCTTTATCTTAAGGGCCTTCGTTCTTGCCGTGTTTAAAGCAGATCTACAATGCATGCTCAATGGCCACGTCAGGCCCTTTTGGAAAAACCAAAGTCAGGCCGAATTAGGTTTACACCAAATGGCTTCCTCGTATACTCCACTATATCCTATTGCTTACCATCTCTATTTGTCAAGGCCTGTTCCAGGAAGGAGCTAGAACCATAAGATAGCTATAGTATAATGAAAAATAGGTGTGGTAGAAAGGCAACAAGCAGCCCATTTGGGGCCCAGCAAAAACTTGGTTGACAAACGTTTGCATTGCCATCTCCAAGGAAATTGTCTTCCTCCCCTCTGAAATCCCAAACCACTACCCCCATCCTCCTCCTTTGTCTTTAGCTCAAGATGCATACTAAGGTGGCAGCTTCGCCCATTCTGGCGAGCTGCTCAGGTTGCCTGGGTTTCTCCCAAGTATACATGTTAATTAACCTTTGATTTCCTCCTGGTAACCTGCCTTTTAAAAAATTTGACCAGCCACGAGAACCGTAGGGAAAAGAAGAGGGCGGGGAGTGGAATTCTTCCTCTTCCGCCGCCATTTCCCGACTGCCCTTCCAGGGGATGTCTCTCCCACATCCATCATTCAGTAGGAACTAGAAAGGGACGGGTGTCCTTGCTCCCTCTTGCTGCTTCCAAGACCGTTCTCACACCAGCCTCAGAACGGAACAGTGGGGCCCGCCCGGTGGCGCAGGGGTTAAGTGCGCACGTTCCGCTTCGGCGGCCCCGGCCCGGGGTTCGCCGGTTCGGATCCTGGGCGCGGACATGGCACTGCTTGTCGAGCCATGCTGTGGCAGGCGTCCCACCTATAAAGCAGAGGAAAATGGGCACGAATGTTAGCTCAGGGCCAGTCTTCCTCGGCAGAAAGAGGAGGCTTGGCAGCAGATATTAGATCAGGGCTAATCTTCCTTAAAAAAAAAAAAAGGAACAGAAACAGGAGCTTCGGTCTCACGTCTTCCGTCTCTACTCCCCGTGTCCCTCCTTGTTGCACTCGCTGGCCTCCACAGCACTCCAATTAATTCCTTCAAGATGTTAATTCCTGGCTTCTCTTGATTTCTCTAACGTTGCTCCTGTCCCAATGTTTCCTGATCTCAATGTCCCACCCCCAAAAGACGATCGTTACCGAGCAGCTCCCGCTGAGAGCCACAAAGATCCAACCTGGAACCGAGGCAAAAATTATGGGCTTCTCACTTCCTTGCGTGTTGACTGTGCCCGGGATTTCGTTTATACAGGTGACTGAGTGACAACAAGGAGAGGTCAGCACCGTTGAAGGAAGTGTCATTACTTATAGTTCCCAAGACAGGGGGGCGTGCCCGTGCCACCCCACACAGAGCCACATGGGGAAGCGCCCGGGAGGCAGGAGAGGAGAAAGCATGGCCTGTATTGAGGAGGGCCGGGGAGGACAGGCCGAGGCAGGGGAGGCAAGTCTGAGCCAGCTTCCGACTGGATGGCTGGGATGTAGCCGGGTGGGCTCTGGGCTCTAGGGGTGGTCTCTCTGTCGGGTACCTGGCTCTGGGGGGACAGCGGGCAGGGGCAAGATGGGCCAGAAGTGTGAGAGTAAATAAAGGAGGGGGTGCGGGCACGGGCTCTGGACTGGTGCGTTTGCACATGAGAGGCGGGCTCGCAGGCAAGTGGGTTACCGTCCCTGGGGGTCAGCGAGCCCCGGAGGGGCAGTCTCCTCCAGGCTGGCAGGCCCTCAAGATGCCAAAGCATCCTGAAATATAGAAAGCTTAAAAACATGATGCATACATACAGTTGATAATGATTGCATGGTTTTGTTTGTTTCTTTGCTTTTGAGGAAGATTAACCCTGAGCTAACATCTGCTGCCTATCTTCCTCTTTTTGCTGAGGAAGGCTGGCCCTGAGCTAACATCTGTGCCCATCTTCCTCTCCTTTATACCTGGGACGCCTGCCACAGCATGGCTTGCTGAGCGGTGCCGTGTCTGCACCTGGGATCCCAACCGCCAAACCCCAGGCCGGGAGCGGAACGTGCGCACTCCACCGCTGCGCCACAGGGCCGGCCCCTGTATTGTTTTTTCTAAAGATTGGCACTTGAGCTAACAACTGCTGCCAATCTTCTCTTTTTTTGTTTCTCCTTCCTTTTCTCCCCAAAGCCCCAGTACATAGTTGTATATTCTAGTTGTGAGTGCCTCTGGTTGTGCCATGTGAGACGCCGTCTCAGCGTGGCATGACGAGCGGTGCCACGTCCGTGCCGAGGATTCGAACCCTCAAAACCCTGGGCCGCCGAAGCGGAGCGAGCGAACTCAACCGCTCGGCCATGGGGCCGGCCCCCGATGATAACTGTATTTTGATCTGTCTGATCCAGGGATTACCTAGGGGTGGAGAGTGGAAAGGCACAGAGGGTCCGGGTGGAAGCTTTCCACTCGAGAAGAGAGTGGGACATACACCTCTACTACCAAGGCATCCGCCGCGAGCTCAGGTTCCCGGATGAAGAGCGTAAATTAGGGTTCATCCATTCCAGGAATATTTGTTGAGTGACGACTGTGTGCTAAGACCGGGGAACGGGGCCATAGGCGTGACAAAGACAGACCCCTGCTCTGAGAAAGTTTCTAGTCTCCGAGAGAAAGAAAACAGAACAGTCAGTCATCCTGGATCCACAATCATTTCCTAATCTGGAATCCCTGAAAACCATTTCTTCTCACGAGTTGCCCACGCTCGTTTGTCGGCAAAAGATCCCCTCAAGGGAGGCAAGGCGTCGGTTTCTGTGTATCCTGCCCAATGATAGAAAGAGAGCCTAGAAGTTGATGAGAAGCAGCTGAACGCCCCATCGAAAAGGGGCAAAAAATAGACGGATGATAGATCGTCGGATAAGTTTGGCGTTGGGGAAGGCCATCTAACTGTGACTCAAAATCCAGAAGCCCAACTTTTAGGAAAGATTGATGTACTTGAGTTACAGAAAACCTAAATTCTCTGCAGAACACAAAACATCATACGCGAAGCAAAAGACAAATGAAAAACTGAGGAAAAAATCGCCAATAGATCACAGAAAAGCATAATCACCAATGATATGAGGAGATCCTAGAAACTGACGAGAAACAGCTGAACACCCAGCAGGAAACGGGCAAAGATCGAGAGGTGACAGGGGAAAAGAAACACGGGTATACGCTGGCATCTTCCCCCGGGCTGACCTTACCTCTCCGCGCCCCTGTCTGTCCTCTCCAGTCTGTGGCGCCCGCGCATCCCGCAGACGATCCGTAGGAGTATCGATCCGCTCCCTCCGTGGCATCCTGTACGTGACCAAAAGTGAGGCCATTTCGTTACGCTGAGTGGCCCCCGCCCCTCCGCTGGGTGACTAGTCGCTGCTCTGCACGTACTCTCAAAACGGCCCCGTGCTCTCCCGGTGGATGGGCTCCGCTTACTATGGACTCCCGCATAGCTCGATAAATTAAAACTTTGTTCTGTGAGTTTCTCTCCAGGAACAGGCTGACCACAGGTCACACCTACACAGTATCCATCACAGCTGACAGGAAAATGGAACAGTGTCGTGCCTGCATCCCGTCACGGCCATTTCTGAACCCCCTCCTTACTGCTCATTTCCCCTGTGTAACTGCCTCAAGATTCTGTAATTCTGGAAGAGGGGTTTTTGAGACATGACTCACCCGTCTTCCGATTGGCCGGCTAATCCCATTAAACTTCCTTTCTCCATCTCTAACTCGTTGTGATTAATTGGCTCAGAGGGCGGCGAGCAGAGCGAGCCCATTGCTCGGTACGGGCGCCACGGATGGGGCGGGAAGCTGGGGGCCCGGCACGCCAGGGGCGGCCATGAGACTCTCGGGCTCCCGGGCCCCCCAGTCAGGGAGGGAGGTGAAGCCTCCGGTGAAACGGGGCAGCAGAGTGTTTAGGGGCTCCTGTTGTCCGGGGCGGGCGGGGCGTCCCCTCCAAAGCAGAGGGAAGTTGCTGCCTCTTTGTCCCCCGACCACTGGGAAGGAAGCCCAGGGCCCCGGGAGCCTCTTCCGGTTCTGGAAGCATCACGTTCCACCCCTGCAAGTACACACACCGGTGACGCAAAGGACCTTCAGCTTGGACGCCGGCCCGGAGCGCAGAGGGGCTGTGAAGCCCTCCCAGTGCGTGGGCGGCGGCCCCCCTGCTTGGGCCGCACGACCCGGTGGACCCTGTCATGTTGGGGACAGGGGGCAGGTCAGCCAGGAAGAAATGCTGTGTGGAGTTTATGGCCATCCAGCCACAGTGGAGGATCACAGCGTGGGCCTTCGGGTTCCCAGAGCCAGGCCAGGCCAGGCCAGGCCACCTACAGCGGAGACTTCTCTCCCTTCTGAAGAGCAGCTCCCTGCACGCTACTGGGCCTTGGGAGAGACGGACGTGGACCGCGGGTCCCGGACTGTCCATCAGGCCTCCAGGTCGTGACGTCCGGGGCGGGGCGGGGCGGGGCCAGCAGCAGCGGCCGAGGCCGCAGCAGGGCCATCAGAAGGTGGACGTGGTAGACCAGGATCCAGCCTGAGCAGGAGGAGGGGCCTGAATAAGAGGCCCTGGACGGGCCGGCCCGGGGGCGCAGCCGTTAAGTGCGCACGTTAGGCTTCTCGGGGGCCCAGAGTTTGCCGGCCCGGAGCCCAGGTGCGGACGTGGCACCGCTTGGCAAAAACCATGCTGTGGTAGGCGTCCCACATATAAAGGAGAGGAAGATGGGCACGGGTGTTAGCTCAGGGCCAGTCTTCCTCAGCAAAAAGAGGAGGATTGGCAGTAGTTAGCTCAGGGCTAATCTTCCTCCAAAAATATATATAAATAAATAAAGAGGCCCTGGACAAGCCACCGACAGGCAGAGTGACCCTGCCAGCCTTTGTGGTTGGCCACCCCAGGCCTGGCACGATGGGCACGTGAACAGTGGGGCCACGATAGTGGCCATGGAGGCCACACGCGGCTGGACACCCCTTCCGGGGGACCTCAATCCCGAGCACGGTGGGGGTGCGAGGGCCCAGCCATTTCACCCCGGGGCCGCGGGGCTCCTCTAGGGGCCGGGGGCGTTTCAGAGCCTCCCTTTGAGCGGCCCAGCCTTGGTCGGGCCGCATGGGTGCCGAGGCTCTCCCCCTGCAGAAACCTGCCTCCGCCCTTCTCCGTCTTTCAAAGCAGTGAGCTCCCCAGCCCCAGTCAGCCGTTCACACCCCTCGCTCCGGCTCGACGGCTTCTTCCCAGACGACCCAACCCTTCCTTCCTCTGTGACTCCGACTCCAAAAGTCAACCTTCTACCAAAACCCAACCGCTCAGTAAGACACGGGCAAAGCTCACACAGCTCACGGGACTAGTAATGAACGTGGTTCTGTAGAGGGAGACGTGCATATTAAAATGGCACTGAGAGAGAACCTATTTTTCTTTCTTTATTTTTGAGGACGATCAGCCCTGAGCTAACACCTGCCACCAATCCTCCTCTTCTTGCTGAGGAAGACTGGCCCTGAGCTAACACCTGTGCCCATCTTCCTCCACTTTTATACGTGGGACGCCTGCCACCGCACGGCCCAACAAGCAGTGCCGAAGTCCACACCGGGGATCCGGACCAGCGAACCGGGGCTGCAGAGGCGGAATGTGCGAACTTAACCACTGGGCCACCAGGCCGGCCCCTGAGAGATTACTTATGACCTGTGAGTTTGGCCCAAACCCAAGAGTCTGATAACACCGTGGGTTCGGTTAGCCAGGCTGCAGAAACAGGAACAGCTTGAGAACTCTCTGGGTGCTCCTGGAGTCCCCGTCTCTGAGCCGTGGCTCCCCAGTCCTTTGGGGCGCCGGTACCAGGGACCATGAGGGTGCAGCGCCTTAGCGAAGCCCATGGCGCCTGGACGAGGCCCGGTGCCAACCGCAGCTGGGCGGGCCCGGCTGTCTGTGCACGCGGCTCTGAGCAGGCTGGGGGCCTGCCGGCGACCGGGTCCCGGCTGGAGGGAACCAGGCTCCCAGGAGGCCCCTGCGCGCACTAGACGGTGAGGTGAGCAACGTCGACGGGAGCCGCTTCTCCGCCAGGAACGCGATTGTCTGAGGGTCCAAATACCTGGGACAACGTTGACAAAGTGACCACCGAAGAACGCGGGCCCGAGCAGAGGGGGTCTTGGATCCGGGAGGCCCGAAGAGCCGCCGTCCTTAACCACGTGCCAGGCACCGGGTGGGCGAGATTGATGGACTGTCTCGTTCAATCCCGATCCATTCGCTCGTCCATTCGGCAAACAGTCAGGGGCTGAGCGGGCGCCGGTGGAGGTGGAAGTGCAGGAGACAGAGCGGTGGAGGAAGGAGTCCGGGTGGGATCTGCCCGGGGGGTGGCCGGGCTAAGGACAAAGCCCCAGGGTAACGTGTCAGGAGCGGGTCAAGGGGCCCAAAGCTCCGGCTATAAAACGGAGAAGTCCTGGGGATGCGATGGACGGCCCGGTGGCTAGAGTCCATCTCACCGTATTGCATGTTAGAAGGTTGCTAAGAGAGTAAATCTTAAAAGTTCTCATCCGGGCGGTTGAGCTCGCGCACTCCGCTTGGCGGCCCGGGATTGGCCGCTTCGGATCCCCGTGCGGACCCACCGCTTGTTAAGCCACGCTGTGGCCCCCGGCGCGCATATAAAGTGGAGGAATATGGTCACGGATGTTAGCTCAGGGCCAGTCTTCCTCAGCAAAAAGAGGAGGGTCGGCGGTAGATGTTAGCTCAGGGCTGATCTTCCTGAAAAAAAAATGAAAGATGAAGTACGTTCTCATCGCAAGAAAAAAAATCTGTAACTTTGTATGGTGACAGATGGTAATTAGGCTTACGGCGGTATCATTTCGCACTGTGTACAGCTACCGAATGGTTACGGCGTACACCCGACACTAATGTAATCTTATATGTCAGTTATACCTCAAGTTGTTAAAAAACCCATATTTTGATTGACCTCTGACATAATCTCCTTGTACCCAATTCGAGTCAACAAATTTCCTCCACGGGCAAGAAAAAAATAACAAAAACAAAAGACCACCAGGGGCTGGTGCGAGCGACTGGGAAACTCAAAGCCCTCGCTTTGGGTTTTGGGGCGCGAGGGGCACCTGGGGTGGGGGTGGGGGTGTGGCGCGGTGGCTCCCACGGGCCCCACGGGAGGTTTCCTGAGGGCCTGGTGCCGGCCAGAAGTGAGCGGCAGAGACGTCTGCGGCCGCAGGGAGGGCCAGGGCCGACCCACGCCGGGCATTTCCGCAGGGGCCTCGGAGCTGACCTGTCCAGAAGGGGAGCAACGTCCTGGGGGTCCCGCGGCCCCTGGCGCGGCGCTGAGAACCGGGGAGAGGGCGATCGTCCGCTCCCCACGCGAGAGGGGGAAAGCCCAGGAGTCACAGAGCCGAGAGCCCGGGCACGGTCGGGCAGGGACGTGACCGGGGATGTCCCCTGCCCCTAGCAAAACCACCGCGTTCCAGGCCTCGCGCCGGCCGACCCGCGCGTGTCCGACCAGCAACCCTCCTCCCCTCCTGCGCTTAGGGCTTCCCTCTCGTAGACTCCGTCGGTTTAGCGGGACCTGGGCTCCAGACGCGGGCGGTGGTCTTGGGACAGGGTGAGGCCCGCAGGTCAGCCGCCTGGGCTCAAATCCTGACTCGGCTGCCTGCTCGCTGTGTGGCAGCGGACACGTTTCTCAACCTCTCTGGTCTCGGTTATCCCGTCTGCGAAAGGAGCTGATAATAGCTTCAGCCCGCTCTAGGGTCTCGAGGATGCAAGCAGGTTAAGACGTACGAGGGAGTGCAGCGCAGCGCCGGGCGCGAGGCCCCGGTGGGGTGAGGGTTCGTGCCCCGCAGGGCCGACGGAACGGAGGAGTCAGGGAGGTTGGGGCCGCCCGTGGAGCCTCCCAGGCCCTGCAGCTCACCGCAGGCTTCGCGGAGAACCGAGGGAAGAAACGGGCGCCCGCCTGGCGGAGCGGGGGCTCTGGGTCGCGGAGGCTGGGCGCGGGGCCGGGGCGGAGACCGGCGCCCTCGCTCCCGCCCGAGTTCGCTCCCGCCCCAGGTCGGGGCCCCGGCTGGCGGCGCCGGGAGGACGCTCCTGTACCGGACGCACCGCGACGACGCCGCGGCTTGTCTTCGGGAGCGCGCGGACCGCCGTCGTCCCACAGCTCCCTTCCGCGGACGCCCTCCCGCCGCCCGACCCCAATGGCCCCGCCTCCGTCCGGGAGCGGGGCGGCGGGCGGCAGGCGCGGCGGCCTCCAGCGCCCGCGCGGGCTTCCGCGGAAGCCGGGGTGGTGCCGGGCCGACGGGGCCCGGGCGGAGCGCGACCCTGGCGGCCACGCCTCCCCGGGCGGGGCATGCAAAGAGCGCCGGGGCCTCCCGGGGAGGACCGGAGGGCTCGGAACCGGGTGGGAACGTGGACCGGGAGTGCCGAGGACAAGGCGGCGGCGCCGCGGCCGGAGGGAAGCGCCGGCGGGCGAGCCGAGGGTGTGGCCCGAGGGCGATGCGGCTCACCGTGACTTGAATATGGATGACAGTGCGACGGCGACGGCGAGGGGACGGGCTACGGGCATCGCTTCTCGGCCTTTTGGCTAAGATCAAGTGTAGTATCTGTTCTTATCAGTTTAATATCTGATACGTCCTGTATCCGAGGACAAAATATTAAATGGATTTTTGGAGCAGGGAGATGGAATAGGAGCTTGCTCCGTCCACTCCGCGCATCGACCTGGTATTGCAGTACCTCCAGGAACGGTGCACCCCCTCGGGGGCAGAAAGCAGTGTTGGCAACGACAGGCTGGTTGGGCTCTGGGGCGGTTACAACTGTTTCTCTGGTTTTTGCGACTGGTTACCAAGCGTAGTCTTTTTGCTGGTTCGGTTGCTTTCTGCTCCCTGTGTGCGCTTGGGGGTTTCCGGCTCTCTCATGTAGAAGATGGTGTCTTGAGTCTTAATCTGTTGCTTAGGGTGTGGACGGAAACCTCGGCAACACGGCCCCGGCGGTAGACGTCCGTCTAAGGTTAAATTCCTTTGTTTCGGGGCCGCCCCGTGGCCAAGTGGGTAAGATCGCGCGCTCTGCTTCGGCCACCCAGGGTGTCGCCGGTCCAGGTCGTGGGCGCGGACATGGCGCTGCTCATCAGGCCCCGCTGAGGCGGCGTCCCACACGCCCCAGCTAGGAGGACCCGCAACGAAAATATACAACTATGTACCGGGGGGGCTTTGGGGAGAAAAAGCACTTAAAAAAAAAATTTCTCTGTGTGTTTCGAATCATGCGAGAGAACCAGCGAACTTCTGTCCAGCTCTCTTGTTAGTGACGTCTAGCCCCCCGGGCTCTCCCTCGCGGGACTCCGGGCACCTGCCGCGCGGTGCCGCGACCCGGCGGAGCGAGGCCCCGGGAGCGGAGGTCACGCGCCGCGGGTCGAGCGGTGAGTCGCCTTTGCCGGCAGTCGCACCGCAGGGGCCGGGCCTGGAGCCGAGTGGTCGGGCTCCAGAGTCCCCGAGGGGCGCGTCTGAGGCGTCCCTTCCACGGGGGACCGCCCGTGGTCGCCGTCATGTGTCTGCCGCCCCCTGTGCAGCCGCCAGGATCAATCCCGTCACACTCTGTCCCGGGGTGTGTCGGCCACCACAGGGAGGTGCGGGGCTCCCCCTCAGCTCTCGTCGGCGCCTCCCCCACCCCGGCCTCCTGAAACTCTCTCAGCCGCCTGCCACCTCTCCCGTGTATTCGCCGCCTCTTCTCTCGAGTGTTGTCTTCATCCGCCTGCTTGACCTCGCCCTCCGGCCCCTGAGGTTGGCCCAGGCCGACAGGGTGGGGACGAACAGTTTCTGGTAGAAATACATCAGGCGGATGCGTTGTGAATAGGTGGGCGCCGCCTCCCATTTAGGTGACTTAAATCCCGTTCCTTCCTGTAGCCCTAGAATCTCTCTGCCGGACCCCTACCGCCCAGAAGAGACGACAGGCCGATGGGGTCACGCCTCCAAAGGCCTTCCCTGAGAGGGAGGGAAATTCGGCCGGGGAGCTGTGTGGCGGTGTTGATGCCCTTTGGCTGCACGGCGGGCTCTCCTGGGGGCTCGATGAAATCAGACGCCGTCCCAGCAGCACCATACGGCAACGGGATTGGGATCTCTGGGGTGGGGGCCCGAGGGTTTCCGGCGCACGGTGTGCCTCCGGGAAGCACTCCTTGGAGCCTCCGGTGAAGACTCTGCCGGTCAGCTTCCTGCGAAACAACGGATTTTCCACGACGGTGAAAGCGTTCGGCGCGCTCCTGCAAAGCCAGTCACGAGTGGGTTTCCGACAGTCCCAGGCCGGCTTCGCGTTTAACACACCGGAGGCGCTTGGCAAGCGGTGTGGGAACGAGGCCATAGTGAATTCCCTGGTTCTGTCACAGGCAGAGGACCACCCGGCCCTAGCAGGTGTGAAGGAAACGGGGACCCCTCTCCCTGGTCTGACGGGCGAATCTAGCCAGCGAGCTGCAGAGGCTTAAAGTCAGTAGGCCGGAAAGCCAAGCTGTCCTGTGAGGCAGCCGTGCAGGCCTGGCAAGCCTGTGTCTAGACGACCTTGCAACCCCTCCCCCCGTGACTGAAGACGCCAGCGGGATGCATCAGCAGCGGAAGAGATGGCGGGTACCTCCCTCTCACGTTGCCCGGCTGCGGTTCCCAGAGACTGAGGGAAAGAGTGAGGACCCTGGTCCTTGCCCCCTGCCCACGCATAGATAGCACTGACCTTACAGGCCCCGTGTCACGTATCACCAGAAAGTTCTCGTTGTCCTTGCAAGATGACTATCAGATGTGTAGGCCCTTTCCTGCACCTACCCTGCTTTGTTAACAGGCGTGTGAACTGCGCTCAGACCTGGAGACCTCAGAGTCCTCTGGTGGACCGTTTCCTAGGCTTCGACCTCCTCGCTTTGGTTACCGAATAAGCTCCTTTAATTCACCTTCCCCCAGACTCTCTAGTTCAGTCCACACGGGGAGGCCTTGGGACCCGTGTGGGAATACGTTGAGAGCCAGTCCCGTAGCTTCTGTGTTGAGCTGCCCTCTGCGGGACCGGATGCACCTCCTCCCGCCCCCCACCACCGAATTTGTTTTGGATGTTGAGACGGATGACACCACACACGAACCAAGAGGGTATGAAAAGGTTTATAACTCACACGATGAGGCTTTCCGGGGAGAGCCGGGTGGCTCCCAGGCAGATTTGGAACCCAAGGAAAGGAGACCGGGCTGGTGTTTTTATGGTGGGGAGCGGACGGAGGACCCGGGGTAAGGCTTTCACATCAGCTTGCCCGGCCGGGCGCAGGGCGGGAGGGGCAGAGGGAGTGGCGGGGCTCGAAAGCTGGCGGCCCTCAAACATCAAAACGAAGTCAGACTAGTGCTCGCTGCTTTCTGCTCCATGAAATGGGCGTGGAAAGCCGCCTTCCACGGGCACCGTACAGATGAAAGGGGACCTTCGTGACCCCGCCTTCCACAGCAGACAGTCAACAAACGTCCGTGGGATCAGAGTCTGATGGCCAGCCAGCAGCCTCTTGGCATCTGCAGACGATGGTTCCCCAACTGAACGGCCTCGGTCTCATCTAAGGAGGGCCCCAGCCAGAGCCAGGGTGGGGCGAGGCGGGGGTGTGGGCTCCCGTGAGAGGCTGAACCAGCTGGCCTAGTCTGGGATGTGAATGAGTCTGCGAGGGGACCGACCTGGGGGTGGGGGTCGATTACGGTAGGAAAGAGCCCACGAGAAGCAAGCTTTCCCTGAGGCAGTTCCGAGAGGCCCAGATCATAACCTCGAGGTGGCTGGGCAGGCCGGCGGGGTGCGCACCGGTCCCCTCATTTGCCCACGCTCTTGCCTCAGGCTCCAGTGCCCAGCTTCCCTCCTCATGTCAACATGCACCCCCCCGCCCCCCCCCCCCTTGGTAATTCTGACTTGTCCTATGAGCCCTCTCGGATGTCAGGAAGGCCTTCCAGATCCAGCTGGCTTCCTGATCCGTCCCACCTTCTCATTTATTGGGGGTGTGTCGCATGCTCCCGCCTGTAGGGAGAGACACAGAGCCAAACGGGAGAGGCCTCGGGCCTCAAGGGGGTCACGACCAGCGTGGGAGCCACAACCACGTGTTCATCTGTCACGGTCCCCGCCTCCTCATCGAACCTCGAGTTCTGGCCATTGGGGCAAGCGTCGTAGTCCCGGTCCTGGGCCGGCCGGTCCTCGGAGTCAGGAACGGCGTCTGGCCCATCTCTACTTCCAGGACCAAGCGCAGGCCCTGGCGGGTCAAGGGTCAAGTCA
Organism: Equus asinus; assembly: GCF_041296235.1. NCBI lineage: Eukaryota > Metazoa > Chordata > Mammalia > Perissodactyla > Equidae > Equus > Equus asinus. Next base: position 42,385,868 of record NC_091802.1, on the reverse strand, counting down.
CAGGTGATCGATGACCGTTCGTTAGGTTGAAACCGGCGGTGATGGCAGGAGGCCCAGAGTCTGGTGGGGTCAGACCCCGGACCCCAGCTCCGACACTCGTAGCTGTGTCTTCCTGAGCAAATCCGTTTCCCCAGGGTAGAGACAGGAGCTTTATCACTCGGCCTCCTGTTTGGTGGGAGGGTCCGTCCACTCCGTGGTGCCTGTCCCTTCCGGAACCGGCACGCATCCCTTCTCCCGAGAGAATTGTTAACCCTACCCGCGCCCCCCACTTGACCGCGAACGCCCAGGGGGCAGGGATCGGGGCACAGTCACCTCTCAGTGTCGGGCTCTGTCTGATGGGTGCGCAGCCGTCATCTGCCTGGAGGGGATGGGTCAGTCCGCGGGTGGACTCCCCGAATCAGAGGTGGTTAGGTCAGTGTGTTCTGCTACTTTTTAAAGGAGTCTTACAGAAATGTGTGTGCGACACAGTTTAGGACGAAAGGTGGCAAGTCAAATGGGTGCAGGGGAAATTCACTCATTTACACTGTACTCCGGAGTAAATACCGACCGGCTCGAAGACTTCGAAGTTCAGGAAGAGGAAGAAAACGAGCCAGAGGAAGACTTAGGACATCATTTTATAACCTCATGGGTGAAGTCCTCTCTAACTGTGACTCAAAATCTGAAAGCGACTTTTTAAAAGTTGACAAATATGATGATATAAAAAAAAACCACACAACTTTCGATGGAACCTTAAGCAAATGGAATCATCACCTTAAGTAAAGCCAACAGCCAGATGTCCGATGGGAGAAAATATTCACCGCTTCTTACATGACCTACGAAGGGCCGGCCCTCTTAATGCGTAAATTGTGGCTCCAAGCCCTTCTGATGGAGCCCGACCGACCAACCGACGGACGAGCCGGCAAAGCCCCGCAACAGGGAGTCCACAGAAGGAAAGTAAACGCGTCCCTCCAGCACGGGAGAGGACGCTCAATCTTACCCCTGATTAGGGAACTGCCGACCAAAACTGCGCCCAGGGACCATTTCCACCTGTAAGAGCGAACCCTCCCGCTGGCCCCCACCCATTCCAAGGAACGTAATCCAGGACGTCCCCTTCTCAGGACGAAACCACCCGGGGAGGGGCCCGCCCCGCGGCGTAGTGGTCAAGTTCGCGTGCTCGGCTTTGGCGGCCCGGGGTTCACAGGTTCGGATCCCGGGCGTGGACCTAGCACTGCTCGCCAAGCCATGCTGTGGTGGCGTCCCACATAAAATAGAGAAAGACTGCATAGATGTTAGCTCAGCGACAATCTTCCTCAAGCAAAAAGAGGAAGATTGGCAACAGATGTTAGCTCAGGGCCAATCTTCCTCAAAAAAGGAAAGAGGGAAGGAAGGAAGGAAGGAGAAGAAACCACCCGGGGAGTCGAGCAGAAGACGGCTCAAAGAACAGGGACGCGAGCAGAGAGGTCCTGAGTAGGGAGGAGTGGGGGTGGGGGTGGGGGTGGGGGTGGCTGAAGAGCCGTCACCATCGCGCCGTGCCGGGGCACTGGCTGAGCGAGTCGGAGGCAAGATCTCATTCACTGAACGGTTGTTGGGGGTGCAGTACGTGCGGGGAGGTGGAGAGGTGGGGAGGTGGGCAGCGGACTAAACCAAGTTCGCCGTGCCAGCTCTTGCTTCCCGGTCTTCCTTCCCCGCAGCCGCCCCTCCTCTCCGGTCTTTGCGCCCCGGGGACGCGCCAGCCGGGCTTGGGCTCCCCGCGCGCACAGGCGGTCCGGAGGGTGGAGTCGGCCCGCGGTAGCCGCGTCTCCTCGGCGGGCAAAAGGCGGGGCATGCAGATTAGAAGCGGCTGTTCAGCGCGAGAACGACGGAGCAACCAGGGATCCAGAATTTCCCGTTAAAACTGTAGAGAATGAAAAATCTGCACAAGAGCCGACTGCCTAGCGATTCCCACGGTGCTGTCAAAGGAGCAAAGGAAGGGAGACCCGGACTGAGCGGGCGGCGACTCGCCGTGAGCTGAAGGTGCGTGCTAGGCGGGCGGCGGCGGGGAGGGGACGGGCGACAGGCATCGCTTCTCGGCCTTTTGGCTAAGATCAAGTGTAGTATCTGTTCTTATCAGTTTAATATCTGATACGTCCTCTATCCGAGGACAAAATATTAAGTGGATTTTTGGAGCAGGGAGATGGAATAGGAGCTTGCTCCGTCCACTCCGCGCATCGACCTGGTATTGCAGTACCTCCAGGAACGGTGCACCTTCTCTCCCTATTATTCGTGTACTAAGTATAGACTGCAGCCTCCCGGTTCTCACTTCTTTTTCCAGGCTGGCTTTTATTTCGTTTGCACGTGTAGCTTTTTTTCCCTTTGCTTTCTGCTACTTGTGTAAACGGCCTGCGTCCTTCCGCGCTTCTCTGTTTTTCCTCGTCGTTCCCGCGAGATTTCGCGTTTCTTTGCGACGCCGCGTCCGGGGCCGGTGAGTAGATCACGCTGCCTCCGCCGGCGCTCGCTTTTCCCAGGCTGCGGTTTGGCTGCTCTTGGCTCTCGCGTTCTTTAACCAAGTAACGGGCGAGTGTCTCCGGTACCCATTCGTACTGGGTGTCGTTGGCGGCCGAGAGACTGAAATTGCGTGAGCTCCTGTAATCGCCGCAACCCCAAATCCGGACATCGGTATCCTCCGACGGGGGGAGGCGGTGTCTCCGGGGAACACACTTGAGTGACTGGCAGGGCCAAGGCTGCAGCTGGCTCGGAGGCTCCACGCCCCTCGCCGTTCAAGCCCGCCTGTCAGGAGGTGCGTACACCTTTCGTGGTCGGCCGCTGCAGTCCTGCTCTCCGAGAGGACCCCCTATGCCCGTCTGTCACAAGAAGCCTGCGCCTCCCAGCTCTTCCCCGTTTCCAGTCTCTTACCCCATTAGGCTCTCTGCGTCCTTTCGGACCTCTTCTCCAACCCCGCTCCCGTTCCTGAAACCTTGTGCTTCTCGCTGTCGTCCACCCCGCCACCCACCCCCCACCCCCACCCCCACCACCCCCAATTCTCAGGCTCCCTTCGCTGCTTGCTCTAACCTTCCCCTGAGGACATGCGTTCCTGGAGCCTGCTCACCCGGTGGCTGTTTGCTCTCTCCACCCCTCATTCCACTGGGCCTTGCTTCACGTCCCTTAGAGACCACCCTCCTCTTCCCTCACTGCCCCCCAGACAAGCGTTGAGTCGCACACCACCAGAATATACCCTCCACTGCCTCTCCTTGTTCCTGTCGTCTGTCCAGCCGCCGGTCACTCCCCTGGAGATTTTAGCTCCTGGTTCCCTGTCTCTGCCCAACACACTCCTGTCGTCATTCTCGGTGTTCTCAAAGGCGCGCAAGATGATCCTGCCGAAGCCCTGGCCTCTCAGTTCCTTGCCCTCGCCTCTACCCAAGCCACTCATTCTCCTGGCCCGACCCGCGATCTTGTCATTACCAACGGCTATAACCCCGTCCACTTCCAGCATCGCACTCTCCAGTCACCCTCTTCGACCTCCCTCTGCTACCCTTTGGTACCTGCCACCTTTCACTGTCCCTTCTCCCCCACCCCCCACCCCCAATGTCCCTGCATCCCCGTTGACCCAGATGAATTTCCTTGCACGTACCCTCAGCTCCCTTGCCACGTCCCTGCTCTGTCATACTCACGTGGCCAACCTCCACCTCTCTAACTACCCTGGGCTGCACCTGTGCCACTGAACGTCGCTGGCCCCAAAGCATACAACCGGGTGGAGCCGGCTCACCTTAACTCTCGGTATGCGCGGGGAGCGGGGGGTACTGACAAGGACATCAACATTTGCTATCCGGGATCCCACGGGCCCTTATGCAAGACGGGCCTTTTTTCCTTTCTCTCTCTCTTTTTTTTTTTTTTTTTTAAGATTTTTATCTTTTTCCTTTTTCTCCCCAAAGCCCCCTGGTACATAGTTGTATATTCTTTGTTGTGGGTCCTTCTAGTTGTGGCATGTGGGACGCTGCCTCAGCGTGGTGTGATGAGCAGTGCCATGTCCGCGCCCAGGATTCGAACAAACGAAACACTGGGCCGCCTGCAGCGGAGCGCGAGAACTTAACCACTCGGCCACCGGGCCAGCCCCAAGAAGGGCCTATTTTTATATTTGCGTCTTTTTGTGAATGACTTATAGAAGTAAAAATAACGGATAGTGGGAAACGACTTTGTTGAAAATTGACGTAAGAATTTAAACATAGCAAACCCACATCTTCCCCTCATATTTTCCAGGTTTTGAAGGTCTAAATACGTGAATCCGGCGACATCCTCCAAATGCCATGAACTGCTCATGGACCGTCAGGCCCAGCCCCGTGAAATACTGCTTCCCGATTGCAAATGCATCACTGATAGGTTCTAGCTTATCCCTACTTCTGGTTCTTCTTGCACTTACATGGTCAAAACACAATAGTCGAGGAATTTTTTTAAACCCTTGGTCGCTCATAATTCTGTCGAATTGCAAATTCTGGACTTTGGGAAAATTCATCTAGGATATTGCCATTTGAAGACGTGCAGCCTGAGATTTCACTTATATATAATCCCTGTCACCACCCTCATTAGAGTCCAGTCCTTTGCTTTCATCTTCTGATTCGTCTAATAGTCTAATAATTCATCTGCTAGAAACACGCTCCTCTGTCAGTTTTCTTTCCTTTGCCATTATGGCCGGGGGTGGGGCAGATTTCCGAATTCTCGGCTGTGTTCAGAGAAAGCAAAAATCAGACTACAAAGAGCTGTCTCCCATCTGCTTGTTTACCTTCCTGAAAGAGGATTTGATCGATACCTTTTCTTAGCGACACAAGAAGAAAACTGAAGGATCACGCCATAGGGACGACTCGCTCCACTGTTGCATCAATCCTGTAAGGGACTCCTTCATTCCTCCATTTCGTTAGTCTTGTAGACTTTTCCGTTATAGTTGGGGGTTGGTGAATAGCTGCAGAAAAAAAATATTCCTAGGATGATGAAACAGTAAGTTTTTTCGAGAGAGAGGGAAACTAAGATCGCTAAGATCCTGTGATGCATCTTAGATTTTGCGAGAGACAAAAGCAGCCCCGGGAGCTGGCCTGCCACCCACAGCTAGGCCGTGGTGGTCTCCCGGTGAATGTAAACGATCTCACAGAACGTCACCGTCAGACAAGGCCGCTATGTGACCGTGATGGATCAAGACAGAAATAAGACCACTCCGTAGTCACGTCCGAACTCAGACAAAGAAGAAGAATATAGTGTCCAAACGAGAAAATTGACCAAACACCCCCCCCCCCATCCTCGATGCTCTAATATGGGTAACTGCTGCTACTTTACCAGTTACAGCTTTGGCTATGGCCCTATTCTTCCCTCCTTCTGGGTAAGATTTGTTCAGCTACCCAGTCACAGAATTACCCCCAACTTCCTGAGAACATCTGTAGGGGAGGAAAAAAGTCTTTTCCCTTCTACCCTTCTATGTTCTCCACGGTTAGGGCTTTGTAACAAAAGACAGATCAATGAGAGAAAAATAAACAGAAGTTTATTAGCATGTGTATCTCATATATACGTGGGAGCAACTCAGGGATGAGTAACTCAAAGGGGTGGCTAGAACTTGGGCTTATATAGCTGATAAAAGAAAGAGAAAAGAACGAGGCCAGAGTCGACGTGATGATTACCATGACCGCCTCAAGGCTGAACTATGGGCAGAAATAAAAACCTACATTTTAACCTTCACTGTCACCAGATGGCCGGAGAACAACTCGGTAGTATTTCCCTGCAGTTAGAACATTTAGAAAGCCCCGGACACAAGATAAACTGTAGCTGAAAAGGGTGACCAATCAGAACTGGACTCAGCCTTAACCTTGCGTACTCTGCACCTTTTACCTTTAAAACCTGGCCACCCCAAGACCGAGGCAGCACAGGTGTTAGCTCAGGGCTAATCTTCCTCAGCAAAAAATAAAAAATAAAAGATAATTGTATTTCCAACTTGGGGCATGCCTTCCACAGTCTCCAGTGATCAAGGCACCTGCGTCACTGAGCAAACCGTGCAAACTTTAATGAAAATCCTTTAAACTTCTTGGACTTTTAAACTTCTTGGCTCCTATCATCCTCAATCATCAGGCAAAGTTAAGAAAGTTAATGGAAAAACTGGATTCAAGCAGAAGAAATCTTAAATTGCATGGGGCTATGTGAATTGAGGAAGACGTTCTAATGTTTTGCTTTTCCAGATTTAAAGAAATCTTTTCTCTTAAGCTAAATATGACTTATAGCAATTTGTAAGCAGAATTGAAGCGTTGATCTTTTTCTCCCTACCTGATCCCTCCAGAATTTGGAAACTCTTGATAAGTGAGTGTTCTTATTTTTCATGGCAATATGATTGTTTGCATAAGTTCGAATAGAATCTGTTATCCTGATAGCAGCACACGGCTGGAAACACTGGTTATATTACCAAGGCTTTGACTGGAATGTCATGTTAAACAAACAAACAAGAAACCCCCAAAACATGCATAGACTCGGATATGACCAAACAGCTTTAAGGAACAAGGATTGACTTTATGGAACAAATAAAGCCACTTGGAAATATTGGCCTGGTACCTTGCTTATAGGGTTCCCAGCAACCTTACCAGGTGAGTAAAGAAGGTCACTTCCCTGGCAGGTGCAGGAACCTCAGGCTATTTGGGGGACCTCGAAAAGAGAGGGCTTCACCCAAACGTGTAGGCATTGCAGGTGAGGTCTAATGACAAGTCCTTGACTTGGCTTTCCTGGCCTCGAGAGGCTTTTAAAGTTCAATCTGAGATTCCTTATGAAAGGTTCCAGCAAAGCAGATTTAAAAGAGCCCGTATTAGGGCCGGCCCGGTGGCACAGCGGTTAAGTTCGCACGTTCCGCTTCAGTGGCCCGGGGTTCGCCGGTTCGGATCCCGGGTGCAGACATGGCACCGCTTGGCAAGCCATGCTGTGGTAGGCGTCCCACATATAAAGTGGAGGAAGACGGGCACGGATGTTAGCTCAGGGCCAGTCTTCCTCAGCAACAAAGAGGAGGATTGGCAGCAGATGTTAGCTCAGGGCTGATCTTCCTCAAAAAAAAAAAAAAAAAAGAGCCCATATGATCCATTGCTATTCTTGCTGTACTTGTGTGAATAATTGGGCCAAGTTTATTAAAACTAGACTTATTTTGCAAACCAATGAGTCTTAATGTCACTATCTTTGGTAAAAAAAAAAAAAAAAAAAAGAGGGTGATTTTAGAGAGAAAAATTATGTTCCGGTAAAAACTATAACACACATTTGTGGATAATAGATTCTAGCTCTGTTAATTGTCTTTGAGCTTTTTGTTTCCTGCCTGTAAACCGGACTGGATCCTGAATCCTTCTAGTTTCCTCCAATATCTGATACACATCAAACTAACGTTTTCCGTTTTTTCCATCCTTTTCACTTGAAGTCATTAAAAACTGAAGCCACCCTTTTTTCCCGAGGCCCTGAAAACTGAAACTGGACGGCTTGGTGTAAACTTAAGAGAGATCACCACGCTGGCCCATGTTTAGAGACTCTTCATGTGTGTTGCTGTATAGGCCACTTAAAAGCTTTATCTGAACACCCAATGACATCATCAGAGACATTGCAAAATGCAAAGGCTGTTTCGACCCTGACATCTGGAAATCTTTTTGACTGGCCATCCCCTGGGCTGAGAAATTAACTTGTAATTGGCTCCAACCATTAACCTTGTTTTTCTTTTGTTCGTCAGATTTCACTTGAGTTTCCAGGCCCAACCTTGATTGGTTTACAGGCCTCTTCTCTTGGATTCCCTAAGGATTGAGATCCATTATGGAGGGGATACTAAAATTTGGGCTGTGGGCTGGCCCGGTGGCACAGCGGTTAAGTTCGCACGTTCCGCTTCAGTGGCCCGGGGTTCGCCGGTTTGGATCCCGGGTGCAGACATGGCACCGCTTGGCAAGCCATGCTGTGGTAGGCGTCCCACATATAAAGGAGAGGAAGACGGGCACGGATGTTAGCTCAGGGCCAGTCTTCCTCAGCAAAAAGAGGAGGATTGGCAGCAGTTAGCTCAGCGCTAATCTTCCTCGAAAAAAAAATTAAATTTGGGCCGTCTAAGATGTGTGGTCGTCTATGTAATTATAAAATATGAACTTAAGTGTTGTTCCAAAGCCCTTGATCAGGGCACTAAAATGTTAGTCATGCAGAGCATTCCCCGCTCTCCCCACCTAGCAACCCAAAATATTTTAAAGTAAAGGTAAAAGGATTTCATTTCTCTGACCCTGATCTTTGCCCTTGCACAGCAGGAAGTAGCTGGCACGGTCTTCGCCCCCATTCCGCAAGATTGAGGAGTGATCATAAGACAGTGGGGATTGAAACCGAGAATGACAGAGTTAAAATTTTCCCTGGATTAGGGTGAAACCATGCCTGTTACCCACAAGGCTGACGTGGGAAACAAAGTAACCAAAGTTTCTGGGCTTGTTTTGCAGAACAACAGGAGGACTGCTGCTAAGAGAGCAACTTGCTGACAGCCTCCCTCACCTGACTAAGGATTGCACAGCGGTGTCTGGACGCCACCCTGCCACTGGCAAGCCACATGATGCTGACTCAAGCCACCACCTACGTTCAGCCCATGCTGCACTCTGATGCCTCCTACACGGGACTGGATGGGGCCCAAACAGCCGAGGGGGCACTTGGGCATCAAGGGACCTGAATACTCCCCAAATTGATCAAAGGTGTCGCCCTGGCAAACCTATGATTAAGAGGGGGAAATGACAAAAGAAAGAGATAAGAACGAGGCCAGAGTCAACGTGACCCCCTCAAGGCTGAACTATGGGCAGAAATAAAAGATTACATTTTAACCTCCACTGTCACCAGGACGGCCGGAGAACGATGCGGTCGTTTTTCCCTGCAGTTAGAACACTTAGAAAGCCCCGGGCACAAGACAAACTGTAGCTGGAAAGGGTGGCCGATCAGAGCGGGACTCAGCCCTAACGTTGCATACTCTGCACATTTTTGCCTTTCCAACCTGGCCACCCCGAGACCGGGGGGGTGGGAGGCGGGGGGTGCTCACCTATCAACTTGCGAGTTGAGGCATACTTCCCTGGTTTGCAAACGTTTAATAAAGCTTCTCTTTTCTTTAAAACTTATCTTTGCCTCATCAAGCTGCTCATTTGGGTTAACACAGCCTCTTAAAACAAAAGAAACAAAGAAGCAAAAAAACCCAGTAAGTTTCCAGACAAGTGACAAGACAAAGGGAAAGGACTTTGAGTTTCTGGGGTGGCAAACCGTGGAAAGGTAAATATGTGGGGAATGATGGAAGATAAGGGCTAGTCACCAACGTTTGTTGTGCAGAGCCCTCTGGTGCCAGTCTCTGGGCTGATAAGGGTCTAGAGTTGTCGGTGATTAACTTCTGTACAAATTTGTGTCCTGCTTTTAGGCAAATAGGGGGAGGGCAGAGAGCTTTTCTCCTGTCTGCTTCAGCTCAAAGTAATCCTTATGCCAATCCTTATGGCATGTTTTGGGGGGGGGGGAGCGGGGGCGGAGGGGGCGGGCAAATCCTGCTACCCTTCACATCCCATCCAGAGGAAGGGCTCGCTTACTTAAACTCTCCCCAAACCCCCATATAATAAGCCATTCCCGACACCCTCTTACTGAGATGCCCCACGGTTCCCCGCGGCGTGTGTCCTCTCTCGTTCTGCTACAAGAAATAAACCCAACTCGGTTCACTACGGGTGTGTTCCTGGTGGTCTTTGGCTGGGTGGTGTAGACAAGTTATTACAAGGGTCCGCCAATGGACCCTCGTGGTAATTCCAAGATGGAATGAGTTTTATTCTGTTTAAAAAGCAAAGCAAAGTCTCCCCTCTTTTCGTTGGAAGACCTATAAAAGAGAATGTAAGTCACGAAATATCAGTATTTACGAACAGAACCGCTCAAAAAGGAAACTTAAAAAAGAGAGAGCCAGAGAGAAAAGGTTGTTGATCTCATGTCTTGAAAAAAAAAAAAAAAAAAAAAAAGAACACCTCCCAGGGGTGGGGCCGGCCCAGTGGCGCAGTGGGTAAGTGCGCATGTTCCACTTCAGCGGCCCGAGGTTCGCTGGTTCGGATCCGGGTGTGGACATGGCACTGCTTGGCAAGCCATGCATGCTGTGGTAGGCGTCCCACATATAAAGTGGAGGAAGATGGGCACGGATGTTAGCTCAGGGGCCAGTCTTCCTCAGCAAAAAGAGGGGGATTGGCAGCAGATGTTAGCTCAGGGCTACTCTTCCTCAAAAGAAAAAAACGAAAAGCAAAACTCCCAGGGCAAGACAGGTTGGTAAAAGCCTAGAGGGATAGATAGATTTGTATCTGCATCTGTACATGTGTACGTGTATACAACACACAACAGTAAGAGGATGTCAGGTGGTGGGTGTTCACTGTAAAATTGTTTCAACGTAGCTGTGTGTTTGAAAAAAAGAAAAAGAAAAGAAAAAAGTGTCAGCGAAAATAATCCATAACCAATCTATAAATCAGAATTGGGGTGAGTTTATTATGAGCCAGATCTGAGGACTAGCTCAGCCAGGGGTCTTCCTTCCCCAAGAAAGGAAGGGCACCAAAGAAGTGAGGGTGTACAGAGAGGTTATATACCCTCAAAGAGCATGTATCACATGTAGTTGTTTTACAAATGTCGCGAGATTGCCCTGTTGGCACAGGGATTGATGGACACAGCAGGTAGTAGGTCTGCCGTCTGGTGGACACAGCAGGGTAGCAGATCTGTTTTCTCGAGCTGGGTGGTCACAGTGTGGGCGCAGCAACCAATTCCTAGCCTAGGGAGTGATGCTCGTCCTTAAGGAAATGCCAGTGTGGGGGAAGTTGCATCTTTATCTTAAGGCCATTTGTTCTTGTCTCTGGGGCATAGCAAATGCTTAAAGCAGATATGCAATGCGTGCTCAAAGGCCACGTCAGGCCCTTTTGGAAAAATAAGGTCAGGCCGAACTAGGTTTACCCCAAATGGCTTCCTCATGTACTCCAATATATCCTATTGCTTGCCATTTGTTTATCAAAGGAAAGAAAGCGGTGTGGAAAAGAAAAGCCTCACAGAGCTGTTTGCGTCTTTCTGGATCTGGGCTTTTCCAGGGAAAGGAGGCTGAAGGAGGCTTCCGCCAGCTGGCGAGTTCCTGTTCCAAGGTGACAGGGCCCCGGAGCAAGGCAGGAAACGGCGCGTGTGTGGGCGGGGCATGCAAATTTAAAACGGCTGTTTTTGCCCGGGAGCTATGCGAGCAAAAAAATAGAAATCGTAAAAGCCCCAAATAAGTTAAACAGTCCGACAAACTATGTATGTCTGACAAGTTGTGACAATGACACACTGTCAAGTCCAGTGAAGAGTGTGGGCTTTCGTTCGAGGGTGGCTTTTCTCACCGTGACCACAAAGAGGTGTGAGAGGAAGGGTGTCGCCGGGCAGGAGTAGGGGTGGTTATCGCTTCTCGGCCTTTTGGCTAAGATCAAGTGTAGTATCTGTTCTTATCAGTTTAATATCTGATACGTCCTCTATCCGAGGACAATATATTAAATGGATTTTTGGAGCAGGGAGATGGAATAGGAGCTTGCTCCGTCCACTCCGCGCATCGACCTGGTATTGCAGTACCTCCAGGAACGGTGCACCCCCACGGGGGAGTATACTCGTTGTCTCAAAGTCAGCGTGGTTCCTGGGGAGCGCGGTGTTCTCTCTGCGACGATGGCAGAGAGCGCCTTGGTCAGGGCTTTCTCTCTGTGGCCCTGAGAGTGGTGTTCTGGAGAGGAAGCCTAGCACGGTCCTGTGTAAGCGGGGCAGCTGCACGCTGAAGCCTACCAGCGCCATCAAGAGAGAGGAAAGAGAGAGAGAGAGGAAGCGCGGGAGTATCTGTCAAGGGCCCCCTTACCCCTGTGAGTGGTAGAAGGCTGCTTGGGCGTAGGGCTGATGAGCGCGTGCGCCATAAGCCTTATCCTCCAGAAATGAGATGTGACAGACAGGAATACAGTGAGGGGAGGCCCAAAGGGGCGCTTATGTAAGGTGACAGATAAGAACTAGCTTCTCGGTGGTGAACGTGAATCCACTCTGTACAGAGACTGATGTCTAATAATGTACACCTCAACTGTACACAGTGTTGCAAGCCAATATGATGTCAATAAAATAATTTACTTTTTTAAAAAAGTACAAGGCAGTAGTGAAAATGGCTTTTTAATTTTTTTCTATTTTTTAAGTTTAACTTTTTAAAGATTGTCACCTGAGCTAATGTCTGTTGCCAATCTTTTTTTGGTTCTCTTTCTCCCCAAAGCCCCCCAGTGCCTAGTTGTATACTTTAGTTGTGAGTCCTAGTTGTGGCATGTGGGACGCCACCTCAGCATATCTTGATGAGTGGTGCCATGTCTGCGCCCAGGAGCCGAACCAGTGAAACCCTGGGCCGCCGAGGCAGAGCGCGTGAACTTAACCACTCAGCCATGGGGCCGGTCCCCTATTTTTTAAATTTCAGTGATTTACTCTCTACGTTTTATTTTCTAGTGCTTTTGTCTCCCCCAATTTCTCGAGTTCCTTAGCAGGAAGGTTATTTGATCACGTCTTCCCTCCCTTAGTGAAGGAGGGATTCCTGATCGAGGGTTATGGGAATGACCGAACACGCAGCACGCTACACTGGAGAGACGAGATCGGCAGCGGTTTATTCCCCACGTATAGTCACAGTCTGGGCGAGGAGGACGTGGTTCACCAGGCAGGCCCACAACAAGGGCTGCTCTCTGGAACGACGTGTAAGCAGGAGCTGTGGTCAGCAGACTTTGTAGTAACAAGGGGGTGGGGTGGGGTGGGGTGGGGGTGGGGTGGGGGTGGGGGGGGGGCTCGGGTAAACCTGGTTCCTGCAGGAGGATGTGATTGTCTTGTTTGAGGAATTCTACTTGCCAACAGGGAACAAAACTTGCTGCTCTAAAATGAGCAGGCACTGTCCGGAGCACTTTCTTCCTCTGTGGAAACTGCCTTCCCGGGTTATCATCCCCAGCTTGGCTCAGGTAAAACTCACCTTCTCTCTTCTATCTATAGAATGGTTATTGGTTATTTTGCGTCAACATCTCTTGGCATAGTGTGGCAGGATTTCAGAGAAACCCACCGGAGACCGCCTGGAATCTACTTTGAACCAGCACTTGGTACCACACAGGCCCATTGAGTCGTCGTTGTCGCCCCCTCCCCCCGCCCCTGCCTTCCCCTGCCCCACCCCTTCCCAGACTCTTCAGGTGCCCGGGGGAGTTCTGAAAACTGGACCTCCTTATTTAAGTCGTAGGTCCTGATTTTTACCTGAGCTGTTTCAAGTCTTAAGACGAGGTGTCTTAAGGGGGTACCAGTACATATCCTAGGTAAGAGGAACCTAGGGGGAATCTCCTAGGCCGGGGAGCCTAGGGGAAACTTCAGAGTGAACGAGGAAGGCTGATCTTTTTAATTTGGCTCTAAATTGGAAAGAATTGTGTGTTTAATAGCAAAATGAGAAACTGAACTCCTTCAGCTCTGAAGAGAAGGGACACCGGCTCCTTCCAGCTGTAAGGCGTTCTCAGGCAACTGAGAACCTAGTGGGAGTGTCTGAGGTTGAGCCTCCTGACATGCAGGGGTCCTATAGGGAATTCCATCGTGATCATCCACTTTAGCTAACTGACAGCTCATCTGGGGACACACACATAAGGATTTGTCATCCAGCACTCCGGGCCCCCGCAGTAGGTTCTTTTGCTTGTTTCTTTGGTTTTGTTTGTTTGTTTGTCTTTTGGGTTTTTTTTTTTTTTTAGGAATATTAGCCCTGAGCTAATTATCTTATTGTTGTGGCAATATAGTTATTTGCATAAGTTCAATAAGAATCTCTTTGCCTTATAACAGGACACAATTGGAAACGGCTATATTACCAAGGCTTTGACTGGAATGTCACATTTGAGAGAGAAATGCGTAGACTCAGAGATGACAAAACAGCATTAAGGAACGAAGGTTGATTCTGTGGAACAAATAAGGCCACTAGGAAATATTGGCCTGGTACCTTGCTTACAGGGTTCCCAACAACCTTACCAGGTGAGTAAAGAAGGTCACTTCCTGGCAGGTACAAGAACATCAGGCTATTTTGGGCAACTTCGAAGAGAGAAATTCACCCAAATCTATAGGTATTCCAGGTGGAGTCTGATGATAGTAGACTTTCAAGTTTAAGCAGAGATTCCTTATGAAAAGTTCCACCAAAGCAGGTTCAAAATTGTGTATATGATGAATTTCTACTCTTGCTCTAATTATGTAAATAATTTGGCAGCCTTTATTCGGCTATCTTTCGTAAAAATGAGGGTGCTTTTAAGGAGAAAATTTATGTTTCTGTAGAAAATGTAATACATATTTGTGGATAATAGACTCTTGTTCTGTTAATTATCTTTGAGGTTTTTGTTTTGAACTTATAACCTAGACTGGATCCTGAACTCTTCTTGTTTATAATTCTAGTCACTATCTTAACAGAACGACAGGATGAAAAAAACCACTACTGCATTGAATTGTATAATTGGTTTATAGATGAGTCCTATTAGACAGTCTATTATCCGGTATTATACTTTGAAGCCTCTCAAGGCCACGAAAGAGAGACCAAGAACTTGTCATCAGACTCCACCTGGAATACCTATAGATTTGGGTGAATTTCTCTCTTCGAAGTTGCCCAAAATAGCCTGATGTTCTTGTACCTGCCAGGAAGTGACCTTCTTTACTCACCTGGTAAGGTTGTTGGGAACCCTGTAAGCAAGGTACCAGGCCAATATTTCCTAGTGGCCTTATTTGTTCCACAGAATCAACCTTCGTTCCTTAATGCTGTTTTGTCATCTCTGAGTCTACGCATTTCTCTCTCAAATGTGACATTCCAGTCAAAGCCTTGGTAATATAGCCGTTTCCAATTGTGTCCTGTTATAAGGCAAAGAGATTCTTATTGAACTTATGCAAATAACTATATTGCCACAACAATAAGATAATTAGCTCAGGGCTAATATTCCTAAAAAAAAAAAAAACCCAAAAGACAAACAAACAAACAAAACCAAAGAAACAAGCAAAAGAACCTACTGCGGGGGCCCGGAGTGCTGGATGACAAATCCTTATGTGTGTGTCCCCAGATGAGCTGTCAGTTAGCTAAAGTGGATGATCACGATGGAATTCCCTATAGGACCCCTGCATGTCAGGAGGCTCAACCTCAGACACTCCCACTAGGTTCTCAGTTGCCTGAGAACGCCTTACGGCTGGAAGGAGCCGGTGTCCCTTCTCTTCAGAGCTGAAGGAGTTCAGTTTCTCATTTTGCTATTAAACACACAATTCTTTCCAATTTAGAGCCAAATTAAAAAGATCAGCCTTCCTCGTTCACTCTGAAGTTTCCCCTAGGCTCCCCGGCCTAGGAGATTCCCCCTAGGTTCCTCTTACCTAGGATATGTACTGGTACCCCCTTAAGACACCTCGTCTTAAGACTTGAAACAGCTCAGGTAAAAATCAGGACCTACGACTTAAATAAGGAGGTCCAGTTTTCAGAACTCCCCCGGGCACCTGAAGAGTCTGGGAAGGGGTGGGGCAGGGGAAGGCAGGGGCGGGGGGAGGGGGCGACAACGACGACTCAATGGGCCTGTGTGGTACCAAGTGCTGGTTCAAAGTAGATTCCAGGCGGTCTCCGGTGGGTTTCTCTGAAATCCTGCCACACTATGCCAAGAGATGTTGACGCAAAATAACCAATAACCATTCTATAGATAAGAGAGAGAAGGTGAGTTTTACCTGAGCCAAGCTGGGGATGATAACCCGGGAAGGCAGTTTCCACAGAGGAAGAAAGTGCTCCGGACAGTGCCTGCTCATTTTAGAGCAGCAAGTTTTGTTCCCTGTTGGCAAGTAGAATTCCTCAAACAAGACAATCACATCCTCCTGCAGGAACCAGGTTTACCCGAGCCCCCCCCCCCACCCCCACCCCACCCCCACCCCACCCCACCCCACCCCACCCCACCCCCTTGTTACTACAAAGTCTGCTGACCACAGCTCCTGCTTACACGTCGTTCCAGAGAGCAGCCCTTGTTGTGGGCCTGCCTGGTGAACCACGTCCTCCTCGCCCAGACTGTGACTATACGTGGGGAATAAACCGCTGCCGATCTCGTCTCTCCAGTGTAGCGTGCTGCGTGTTCGGTCATTCCCATAACCCTCGATCAGGAATCCCTCCTTCACTAAGGGAGGGAAGACGTGATCAAATAACCTTCCTGCTAAGGAACTCGAGAAATTGGGGGAGACAAAAGCACTAGAAAATAAAACGTAGAGAGTAAATCACTGAAATTTAAAAAATAGGGGACCGGCCCCATGGCTGAGTGGTTAAGTTCACGCGCTCTGCCTCGGCGGCCCAGGGTTTCACTGGTTCGGCTCCTGGGCGCAGACATGGCACCACTCATCAAGATATGCTGAGGTGGCGTCCCACATGCCACAACTAGGACTCACAACTAAAGTATACAACTAGGCACTGGGGGGCTTTGGGGAGAAAGAGAACCAAAAAAAGATTGGCAACAGACATTAGCTCAGGTGACAATCTTTAAAAAGTTAAACTTAAAAAATAGAAAAAAATTAAAAAGCCATTTTCACTACTGCCTTGTACTTTTTTAAAAAAGTAAATTATTTTATTGACATCATATTGGCTTGCAACACTGTGTACAGTTGAGGTGTACATTATTAGACATCAGTCTCTGTACAGAGTGGATTCACGTTCACCACCGAGAAGCTAGTTCTTATCTGTCACCTTACATAAGCGCCCCTTTGGGCCTCCCCTCACTGTATTCCTGTCTGTCACATCTCATTTCTGGAGGATAAGGCTTATGGCGCACGCGCTCATCAGCCCTACGCCCAAGCAGCCTTCTACCACTCACAGGGGTAAGGGGGCCCTTGACAGATACTCCCGCGCTTCCTCTCTCTCTCTCTTTCCTCTCTCTTGATGGCGCTGGTAGGCTTCAGCGTGCAGCTGCCCCGCTTACACAGGACCGTGCTAGGCTTCCTCTCCAGAACACCACTCTCAGGGCCACAGAGAGAAAGCCCTGACCAAGGCGCTCTCTGCCATCGTCGCAGAGAGAACACCGCGCTCCCCAGGAACCACGCTGACTTTGAGACAACGAGTATACTCCCCCGTGGGGGTGCACCGTTCCTGGAGGTACTGCAATACCAGGTCGATGCGCGGAGTGGACGGAGCAAGCTCCTATTCCATCTCCCTGCTCCAAAAATCCATTTAATATATTGTCCTCGGATAGAGGACGTATCAGATATTAAACTGATAAGAACAGATACTACACTTGATCTTAGCCAAAAGGCCGAGAAGCGATAACCACCCCTACTCCTGCCCGGCGACACCCTTCCTCTCACACCTCTTTGTGGTCACGGTGAGAAAAGCCACCCTCGAACGAAAGCCCACACTCTTCACTGGACTTGACAGTGTGTCATTGTCACAACTTGTCAGACATACATAGTTTGTCGGACTGTTTAACTTATTTGGGGCTTTTACGATTTCTATTTTTTTGCTCGCATAGCTCCCGGGCAAAAACAGCCGTTTTAAATTTGCATGCCCCGCCCACACACGCGCCGTTTCCTGCCTTGCTCCGGGGCCCTGTCACCTTGGAACAGGAACTCGCCAGCTGGCGGAAGCCTCCTTCAGCCTCCTTTCCCTGGAAAAGCCCAGATCCAGAAAGACGCAAACAGCTCTGTGAGGCTTTTCTTTTCCACACCGCTTTCTTTCCTTTGATAAACAAATGGCAAGCAATAGGATATATTGGAGTACATGAGGAAGCCATTTGGGGTAAACCTAGTTCGGCCTGACCTTATTTTTCCAAAAGGGCCTGACGTGGCCTTTGAGCACGCATTGCATATCTGCTTTAAGCATTTGCTATGCCCCAGAGACAAGAACAAATGGCCTTAAGATAAAGATGCAACTTCCCCCACACTGGCATTTCCTTAAGGACGAGCATCACTCCCTAGGCTAGGAATTGGTTGCTGCGCCCACACTGTGACCACCCAGCTCGAGAAAACAGATCTGCTACCCTGCTGTGTCCACCAGACGGCAGACCTACTACCTGCTGTGTCCATCAATCCCTGTGCCAACAGGGCAATCTCGCGACATTTGTAAAACAACTACATGTGATACATGCTCTTTGAGGGTATATAACCTCTCTGTACACCCTCACTTCTTTGGTGCCCTTCCTTTCTTGGGGAAGGAAGACCCCCTGGCTGAGCTAGTCCTCAGATCTGGCTCATAATAAACTCACCCCAATTCTGATTTATAGATTGGTTATGGATTATTTTCGCTGACACTTTTTTCTTTTCTTTTTCTTTTTTTCAAACACACAGCTACGTTGAAACAATTTTACAGTGAACACCCACCACCTGACATCCTCTTACTGTTGTGTGTTGTATACACGTACACATGTACAGATGCAGATACAAATCTATCTATCCCTCTAGGCTTTTACCAACCTGTCTTGCCCTGGGAGTTTTGCTTTTCGTTTTTTTCTTTTGAGGAAGAGTAGCCCTGAGCTAACATCTGCTGCCAATCCCCCTCTTTTTGCTGAGGAAGACTGGCCCCTGAGCTAACATCCGTGCCCATCTTCCTCCACTTTATATGTGGGACGCCTACCACAGCATGCATGGCTTGCCAAGCAGTGCCATGTCCACACCCGGATCCGAACCAGCGAACCTCGGGCCGCTGAAGTGGAACATGCGCACTTACCCACTGCGCCACTGGGCCGGCCCCACCCCTGGGAGGTGTTCTTTTTTTTTTTTCAAGACATGAGATCAACAACCTTTTCTCTCTGGCTCTCTCTTTTTTAAGTTTCTTTTTTGAGCGGTTCTGTTCGTAAATACTGATATTTCGTGACTTACATTCTCTTTTATAGGTCTTCCAACGAAAAGAGGGGAGACTTTGCTTTGCTTTTTAAACAGAATAAAACTCATTCCATCTTGGAATTACCACGAGGGTCCATTGGCGGACCCTTGTAATAACTTGTCTACACCACCCAGCCAAAGACCACCAGGAACACACCCGTAGTGAACCGAGTTGGGTTTATTTCTTGTAGCAGAACGAGAGAGGACACACGCCGCGGGGAACCGTGGGGCATCTCAGTAAGAGGGTGTCGGGAATGGCTTATTATATGGGGGTTTGGGGAGAGTTTAAGTAAGCGAGCCCTTCCTCTGGATGGGATGTGAAGGGTAGCAGGATTTGCCCGCCCCCTCCGCCCCCGCTCCCCCCCCCCAAAACATGCCATAAGGATTGGCATAAGGATTACTTTGAGCTGAAGCAGACAGGAGAAAAGCTCTCTGCCCTCCCCCTATTTGCCTAAAAGCAGGACACAAATTTGTACAGAAGTTAATCACCGACAACTCTAGACCCTTATCAGCCCAGAGACTGGCACCAGAGGGCTCTGCACAACAAACGTTGGTGACTAGCCCTTATCTTCCATCATTCCCCACATATTTACCTTTCCACGGTTTGCCACCCCAGAAACTCAAAGTCCTTTCCCTTTGTCTTGTCACTTGTCTGGAAACTTACTGGGTTTTTTTGCTTCTTTGTTTCTTTTGTTTTAAGAGGCTGTGTTAACCCAAATGAGCAGCTTGATGAGGCAAAGATAAGTTTTAAAGAAAAGAGAAGCTTTATTAAACGTTTGCAAACCAGGGAAGTATGCCTCAACTCGCAAGTTGATAGGTGAGCACCCCCCGCCTCCCACCCCCCCGGTCTCGGGGTGGCCAGGTTGGAAAGGCAAAAATGTGCAGAGTATGCAACGTTAGGGCTGAGTCCCGCTCTGATCGGCCACCCTTTCCAGCTACAGTTTGTCTTGTGCCCGGGGCTTTCTAAGTGTTCTAACTGCAGGGAAAAACGACCGCATCGTTCTCCGGCCGTCCTGGTGACAGTGGAGGTTAAAATGTAATCTTTTATTTCTGCCCATAGTTCAGCCTTGAGGGGGTCACGTTGACTCTGGCCTCGTTCTTATCTCTTTCTTTTGTCATTTCCCCCTCTTAATCATAGGTTTGCCAGGGCGACACCTTTGATCAATTTGGGGAGTATTCAGGTCCCTTGATGCCCAGGTGCCCCCTCGGCTGTTTGGGCCCCATCCAGTCCCGTGTAGGAGGCATCAGAGTGCAGCATGGGCTGAACGTAGGTGGTGGCTTGAGTCAGCATCATGTGGCTTGCCAGTGGCAGGGTGGCGTCCAGACACCGCTGTGCAATCCTTAGTCAGGTGAGGGAGGCTGTCAGCAAGTTGCTCTCTTAGCAGCAGTCCTCCTGTTGTTCTGCAAAACAAGCCCAGAAACTTTGGTTACTTTGTTTCCCACGTCAGCCTTGTGGGTAACAGGCATGGTTTCACCCTAATCCAGGGAAAATTTTAACTCTGTCATTCTCGGTTTCAATCCCCACTGTCTTATGATCACTCCTCAATCTTGCGGAATGGGGGCGAAGACCGTGCCAGCTACTTCCTGCTGTGCAAGGGCAAAGATCAGGGTCAGAGAAATGAAATCCTTTCACCTTTACTTTAAAATATTTTGGGTTGCTAGGTGGGGAGAGCGGGGAATGCTCTGCATGACTAACATTTTAGTGCCCTGATCAAGGGCTTTGGAACAACACTTAAGTTCATATTTTATAATTACATAGACGACCACACATCTTAGACGGCCCAAATTTAATTTTTTTTTCGAGGAAGATTAGCGCTGAGCTAACTGCTGCCAATCCTCCTCTTTTTGCTGAGGAAGACTGGCCCTGAGCTAACATCCGTGCCCGTCTTCCTCTCCTTTATATGTGGGACGCCTACCACAGCATGGCTTGCCAAGCGGTGCCATGTCTGCACCCGGGATCCGAACCGGCGAACCCCGGGCCACTGAAGCGGAACGTGCGAACTTAACCGCTGTGCCACCGGGCCAGCCCACAGCCCAAATTTTAGTATCCCCTCCATAATGGATCTCAATCCTTGGGGAATCCAAGAGAAGAGGCCTGTAAACCAATCAAGGTTGGGCCTGGAAACTCAAGTGAAATCTGACGAACAAAAGAAAAACAAGGTTAATGGTTGGAGCCAATTACAAGTTAATTTCTCAGCCCAGGGGATGGCCAGTCAAAAAGATTTCCAGATGTCAGGGTCGAAACAGCCTTTGCATTTTGCAATGTCTCTGATGATGTCATTGGGTGTTCAGATAAAGCTTTTAAGTGGCCTATACAGCAACACACATGAAGAGTCTCTAAACATGGGCCATCGTGGTGATCTCTCTTAAGTTTACACCAAGCCGTCCAGTTTCAGTTTTCAGGGCCTCGGGAAAAAAGGGTGGCTTCAGTTTTTAATGACTTCAAGTGAAAAGGATGGAAAAAACGGAAAACGTTAGTTTGATGTGTATCAGATATTGGAGGAAACTAGAAGGATTCAGGATCCAGTCCGGTTTACAGGCAGGAAACAAAAAGCTCAAAGACAATTAACAGAGCTAGAATCTATTATCCACAAATGTGTGTTATAGTTTTTACCGGAACATAATTTTTCTCTCTAAAATCACCCTCTTTTTTTTTTTTTTTTTTTACCAAAGATAGTGACATTAAGACTCATTGGTTTGCAAAATAAGTCTAGTTTTAATAAACTTGGCCCAATTATTCACACAAGTACAGCAAGAATAGCAATGGATCATATGGGCTCTTTTTTTTTTTTTTTTGAGGAAGATCAGCCCTGAGCTAACATCTGCTGCCAATCCTCCTCTTTGTTGCTGAGGAAGACTGGCCCTGAGCTAACATCCGTGCCCGTCTTCCTCCACTTTATATGTGGGACGCCTACCACAGCATGGCTTGCCAAGCGGTGCCATGTCTGCACCCGGGATCCGAACCGGCGAACCCCGGGCCACTGAAGCGGAACGTGCGAACTTAACCGCTGTGCCACCGGGCCGGCCCTAATACGGGCTCTTTTAAATCTGCTTTGCTGGAACCTTTCATAAGGAATCTCAGATTGAACTTTAAAAGCCTCTCGAGGCCAGGAAAGCCAAGTCAAGGACTTGTCATTAGACCTCACCTGCAATGCCTACACGTTTGGGTGAAGCCCTCTCTTTTCGAGGTCCCCCAAATAGCCTGAGGTTCCTGCACCTGCCAGGGAAGTGACCTTCTTTACTCACCTGGTAAGGTTGCTGGGAACCCTATAAGCAAGGTACCAGGCCAATATTTCCAAGTGGCTTTATTTGTTCCATAAAGTCAATCCTTGTTCCTTAAAGCTGTTTGGTCATATCCGAGTCTATGCATGTTTTGGGGGTTTCTTGTTTGTTTGTTTAACATGACATTCCAGTCAAAGCCTTGGTAATATAACCAGTGTTTCCAGCCGTGTGCTGCTATCAGGATAACAGATTCTATTCGAACTTATGCAAACAATCATATTGCCATGAAAAATAAGAACACTCACTTATCAAGAGTTTCCAAATTCTGGAGGGATCAGGTAGGGAGAAAAAGATCAACGCTTCAATTCTGCTTACAAATTGCTATAAGTCATATTTAGCTTAAGAGAAAAGATTTCTTTAAATCTGGAAAAGCAAAACATTAGAACGTCTTCCTCAATTCACATAGCCCCATGCAATTTAAGATTTCTTCTGCCTGAATCCAGTTTTTCCATTAACTTTCTTAACTTTGCCTGATGATTGAGGATGATAGGAGCCAAGAAGTTTAAAAGTCCAAGAAGTTTAAAGGATTTTCATTAAAGTTTGCACGGTTTGCTCAGTGACGCAGGTGCCTTGATCACTGGAGACTGTGGAAGGCATGCCCCAAGTTGGAAATACAATTATCTTTTATTTTTTATTTTTTGCTGAGGAAGATTAGCCCTGAGCTAACACCTGTGCTGCCTCGGTCTTGGGGTGGCCAGGTTTTAAAGGTAAAAGGTGCAGAGTACGCAAGGTTAAGGCTGAGTCCAGTTCTGATTGGTCACCCTTTTCAGCTACAGTTTATCTTGTGTCCGGGGCTTTCTAAATGTTCTAACTGCAGGGAAATACTACCAAGTTGTTCTCCGGCCATCTGGTGACAGTGAAGGTTAAAATGTAGGTTTTTATTTCTGCCCATAGTTCAGCCTTGAGGCGGTCATGGTAATCATCACGTCGACTCTGGCCTCGTTCTTTTCTCTTTCTTTTATCAGCTATATAAGCCCAAGTTCTAGCCACCCCTTTGAGTTACTCATCCCTGAGTTGCTCCCACGTATATATGAGATACACATGCTAATAAACTTCTGTTTATTTTTCTCTCATTGATCTGTCTTTTGTTACAAAGCCCTAACCGTGGAGAACATAGAAGGGTAGAAGGGAAAAGACTTTTTTCCTCCCCTACAGATGTTCTCAGGAAGTTGGGGGTAATTCTGTGACTGGGTAGCTGAACAAATCTTACCCAGAAGGAGGGAAGAATAGGGCCATAGCCAAAGCTGTAACTGGTAAAGTAGCAGCAGTTACCCATATTAGAGCATCGAGGATGGGGGGGGGGGTGTTTGGTCAATTTTCTCGTTTGGACACTATATTCTTCTTCTTTGTCTGAGTTCGGACGTGACTACGGAGTGGTCTTATTTCTGTCTTGATCCATCACGGTCACATAGCGGCCTTGTCTGACGGTGACGTTCTGTGAGATCGTTTACATTCACCGGGAGACCACCACGGCCTAGCTGTGGGTGGCAGGCCAGCTCCCGGGGCTGCTTTTGTCTCTCGCAAAATCTAAGATGCATCACAGGATCTTAGCGATCTTAGTTTCCCTCTCTCTCGAAAAAACTTACTGTTTCATCATCCTAGGAATATTTTTTTTCTGCAGCTATTCACCAACCCCCAACTATAACGGAAAAGTCTACAAGACTAACGAAATGGAGGAATGAAGGAGTCCCTTACAGGATTGATGCAACAGTGGAGCGAGTCGTCCCTATGGCGTGATCCTTCAGTTTTCTTCTTGTGTCGCTAAGAAAAGGTATCGATCAAATCCTCTTTCAGGAAGGTAAACAAGCAGATGGGAGACAGCTCTTTGTAGTCTGATTTTTGCTTTCTCTGAACACAGCCGAGAATTCGGAAATCTGCCCCACCCCCGGCCATAATGGCAAAGGAAAGAAAACTGACAGAGGAGCGTGTTTCTAGCAGATGAATTATTAGACTATTAGACGAATCAGAAGATGAAAGCAAAGGACTGGACTCTAATGAGGGTGGTGACAGGGATTATATATAAGTGAAATCTCAGGCTGCACGTCTTCAAATGGCAATATCCTAGATGAATTTTCCCAAAGTCCAGAATTTGCAATTCGACAGAATTATGAGCGACCAAGGGTTTAAAAAAATTCCTCGACTATTGTGTTTTGACCATGTAAGTGCAAGAAGAACCAGAAGTAGGGATAAGCTAGAACCTATCAGTGATGCATTTGCAATCGGGAAGCAGTATTTCACGGGGCTGGGCCTGACGGTCCATGAGCAGTTCATGGCATTTGGAGGATGTCGCCGGATTCACGTATTTAGACCTTCAAAACCTGGAAAATATGAGGGGAAGATGTGGGTTTGCTATGTTTAAATTCTTACGTCAATTTTCAACAAAGTCGTTTCCCACTATCCGTTATTTTTACTTCTATAAGTCATTCACAAAAAGACGCAAATATAAAAATAGGCCCTTCTTGGGGCTGGCCCGGTGGCCGAGTGGTTAAATTCTCGCGCTCCGCTGCAGGCGGCCCAGTGTTTCGTTTGTTCGAATCCTGGGCGCGGACATGGCACTGCTCATCACACCACGCTGAGGCAGCGTCCCACATGCCACAACTAGAAGGACCCACAACAAAGAATATACAACTATGTACCAGGGGGCTTTGGGGAGAAAAAGGAAAAAGATAAAAATCTTAAAAAAAAAAAAAAAGAGAGAGAGAAAGGAAAAAAGGCCCGTCTTGCATAAGGGCCCGTGGGATCCCGGATAGCAAATGTTGATGTCCTTGTCAGTACCCCCCGCTCCCCGCGCATACCGAGAGTTAAGGTGAGCCGGCTCCACCCGGTTGTATGCTTTGGGGCCAGCGACGTTCAGTGGCACAGGTGCAGCCCAGGGTAGTTAGAGAGGTGGAGGTTGGCCACGTGAGTATGACAGAGCAGGGACGTGGCAAGGGAGCTGAGGGTACGTGCAAGGAAATTCATCTGGGTCAACGGGGATGCAGGGACATTGGGGGTGGGGGGTGGGGGAGAAGGGACAGTGAAAGGTGGCAGGTACCAAAGGGTAGCAGAGGGAGGTCGAAGAGGGTGACTGGAGAGTGCGATGCTGGAAGTGGACGGGGTTATAGCCGTTGGTAATGACAAGATCGCGGGTCGGGCCAGGAGAATGAGTGGCTTGGGTAGAGGCGAGGGCAAGGAACTGAGAGGCCAGGGCTTCGGCAGGATCATCTGCGCGCCTTTGAGAACACCGAGAATGACGACAGGAGTGTGTTGGGCAGAGACAGGGAGCCAGGAGCTAAAATCTCCAGGGGAGTGACCGGCGGCTGGACAGACGACAGGAACAAGGAGAGGCAGTGGAGGGTATATTCTGGTGGTGTGCGACTCAACGCTTGTCTGGGGGGCAGTGAGGGAAGAGGAGGGTGGTCTCTAAGGGACGTGAAGCAAGGCCCAGTGGAATGAGGGGTGGAGAGAGCAAACAGCCACCGGGTGAGCAGGCTCCAGGAACGCATGTCCTCAGGGGAAGGTTAGAGCAAGCAGCGAAGGGAGACTGAGAATTGGGGGTGGTGGGGGTGGGGGTGGGGGGTGGGTGGCGGGGTGGACGACAGCGAGAAGCACAAGGTTTCAGGAACGGGAGCGGGGTTGGAGAAGAGGTCCGAAAGGACGCAGAGAGCCTAATGGGGTAAGAGACTGGAAACGGGGAAGAGCTGGGAGGCGCAGGCTTCTTGTGACAGACGGGCATAGGGGGTCCTCTCGGAGAGCAGGACTGCAGCGGCCGACCACGAAAGGTGTACGCACCTCCTGACAGGCGGGCTTGAACGGCGAGGGGCGTGGAGCCTCCGAGCCAGCTGCAGCCTTGGCCCTGCCAGTCACTCAAGTGTGTTCCCCGGAGACACCGCCTCCCCCCGTCGGAGGATACCGATGTCCGGATTTGGGGTTGCGGCGATTACAGGAGCTCACGCAATTTCAGTCTCTCGGCCGCCAACGACACCCAGTACGAATGGGTACCGGAGACACTCGCCCGTTACTTGGTTAAAGAACGCGAGAGCCAAGAGCAGCCAAACCGCAGCCTGGGAAAAGCGAGCGCCGGCGGAGGCAGCGTGATCTACTCACCGGCCCCGGACGCGGCGTCGCAAAGAAACGCGAAATCTCGCGGGAACGACGAGGAAAAACAGAGAAGCGCGGAAGGACGCAGGCCGTTTACACAAGTAGCAGAAAGCAAAGGGAAAAAAAGCTACACGTGCAAGCGAAATAAAAGCCAGCCTGGAAAAAGAAGTGAGAACCGGGAGGCTGCAGTCTATACTTAGTACACGAACAATAGGGAGAGAAGGTGCACCGTTCCTGGAGGTACTGCAATACCAGGTCGATGCGCGGAGTGGACGGAGCAAGCTCCTATTCCATCTCCCTGCTCCAAAAATCCATTTAATACTTTGTCCTCGGATAGAGGACGTATCAGATATTAAACTGATAAGAACAGATACTACACTTGATCTTAGCCAAAAGGCCGAGAAGCGATGCCTGTCGCCCGTCCCCTCCCCGCCGCCGCCCGCCTAGCACGCACCTTCAGCTCACGGCGAGTCGCCGCCCACTCAGTCCGGGTCTCCCTTCCTTTGCTCCTTTGACAGCACCGTGGGAATCGCTAGGCAGTCGGCTCTTGTGCAGATTTTTCATTCTCTACAGTTTTAACGGGAAATTCTGGATCCCTGGTTGCTCCGTCGTTCTCGCGCTGAACAGCCGCTTCTAATCTGCATGCCCCGCCTTTTGCCCGCCGAGGAGACGCGGCTACCGCGGGCCGACTCCACCCTCCGGACCGCCTGTGCGCGCGGGGAGCCCAAGCCCGGCTGGCGCGTCCCCGGGGCGCAAAGACCGGAGAGGAGGGGCGGCTGCGGGGAAGGAAGACCGGGAAGCAAGAGCTGGCACGGCGAGCTTGGTTTAGTCCGCTGCCCACCTCCCCACCTCTCCACCTCCCCGCACGTACTGCACCCCCAACAACCGTTCAGTGAATGAGATCTTGCCTCCGACTCGCTCAGCCAGTGCCCGGGCACGGCGCGATGGTGACGGCTCTTCAGCCACCCCCACCCCCACCCCCACCCCCACTCCTCCCTACTCAGGACCTCTCTGCTCGCGTCCCTGTTCTTTGAGCCGTCTTCTGCTCGACTCCCCGGGTGGTTTCTTCTCCTTCCTTCCTTCCTTCCCTCTTTCCTTTTTTGAGGAAGATTGGCCCTGAGCTAACATCTGTTGCCAATCTTCCTCTTTTTGCTTGAGGAAGATTGTCGCTGAGCTAACATCTATGCAGTCTTTCTCTATTTTATGTGGGACGCCACCACAGCATGGCTTGGCGAGCAGTGCTAGGTCCACGCCCGGGATCCGAACCTGTGAACCCCGGGCCGCCAAAGCCGAGCACGCGAACTTGACCACTACGCCGCGGGGCGGGCCCCTCCCCGGGTGGTTTCGTCCTGAGAAGGGGACGTCCTGGATTACGTTCCTTGGAATGGGTGGGGGCCAGCGGGAGGGTTCGCTCTTACAGGTGGAAATGGTCCCTGGGCGCAGTTTTGGTCGGCAGTTCCCTAATCAGGGGTAAGATTGAGCGTCCTCTCCCGTGCTGGAGGGACGCGTTTACTTTCCTTCTGTGGACTCCCTGTTGCGGGGCTTTGCCGGCTCGTCCGTCGGTCGGTCGGTCGGGCTCCATCAGAAGGGCTTGGAGCCACAATTTACGCATTAAGAGGGCCGGCCCTTCGTAGGTCATGTAAGAAGCGGTGAATATTTTCTCCCATCGGACATCTGGCTGTTGGCTTTACTTAAGGTGATGATTCCATTTGCTTAAGGTTCCATCGAAAGTTGTGTGGTTTTTTTTTATATCATCATATTTGTCAACTTTTAAAAAGTCGCTTTCAGATTTTGAGTCACAGTTAGAGAGGACTTCACCCATGAGGTTATAAAATGATGTCCTAAGTCTTCCTCTGGCTCGTTTTCTTCCTCTTCCTGAACTTCGAAGTCTTCGAGCCGGTCGGTATTTACTCCGGAGTACAGTGTAAATGAGTGAATTTCCCCTGCACCCATTTGACTTGCCACCTTTCGTCCTAAACTGTGTCGCACACACATTTCTGTAAGACTCCTTTAAAAAGTAGCAGAACACACTGACCTAACCACCTCTGATTCGGGGAGTCCACCCGCGGACTGACCCATCCCCTCCAGGCAGATGACGGCTGCGCACCCATCAGACAGAGCCCGACACTGAGAGGTGACTGTGCTCCGATCCCTGCCCCCTGGGCGTTCGCGGTCAAGTGGGGGGCGCGGGTAGGGTTAACAATTCTCTCGGGAGAAGGGATGCGTGCCGGTTCCGGAAGGGACAGGCACCACGGAGTGGACGGACCCTCCCACCAAACAGGAGGCCGAGTGATAAAGCTCCTGTCTCTACCCTGGGGAAACGGATTTGCTCAGGAAGACACAGCTACGAGTGTCGGAGCTGGGGTCCGGGGTCTGACCCCACCAGACTCTGGGCCTCCTGCCATCACCGCCGGTTTCAACCTAACGAACGGTCATCGATCACCTGTGACTTGACCCTTGACCCGCCAGGGCCTGCGCTTGGTCCTGGAAGTAGAGATGGGCCAGACGCCGTTCCTGACTCCGAGGACCGGCCGGCCCAGGACCGGGACTACGACGCTTGCCCCAATGGCCAGAACTCGAGGTTCGATGAGGAGGCGGGGACCGTGACAGATGAACACGTGGTTGTGGCTCCCACGCTGGTCGTGACCCCCTTGAGGCCCGAGGCCTCTCCCGTTTGGCTCTGTGTCTCTCCCTACAGGCGGGAGCATGCGACACACCCCCAATAAATGAGAAGGTGGGACGGATCAGGAAGCCAGCTGGATCTGGAAGGCCTTCCTGACATCCGAGAGGGCTCATAGGACAAGTCAGAATTACCAAGGGGGGGGGGGCGGGGGGGTGCATGTTGACATGAGGAGGGAAGCTGGGCACTGGAGCCTGAGGCAAGAGCGTGGGCAAATGAGGGGACCGGTGCGCACCCCGCCGGCCTGCCCAGCCACCTCGAGGTTATGATCTGGGCCTCTCGGAACTGCCTCAGGGAAAGCTTGCTTCTCGTGGGCTCTTTCCTACCGTAATCGACCCCCACCCCCAGGTCGGTCCCCTCGCAGACTCATTCACATCCCAGACTAGGCCAGCTGGTTCAGCCTCTCACGGGAGCCCACACCCCCGCCTCGCCCCACCCTGGCTCTGGCTGGGGCCCTCCTTAGATGAGACCGAGGCCGTTCAGTTGGGGAACCATCGTCTGCAGATGCCAAGAGGCTGCTGGCTGGCCATCAGACTCTGATCCCACGGACGTTTGTTGACTGTCTGCTGTGGAAGGCGGGGTCACGAAGGTCCCCTTTCATCTGTACGGTGCCCGTGGAAGGCGGCTTTCCACGCCCATTTCATGGAGCAGAAAGCAGCGAGCACTAGTCTGACTTCGTTTTGATGTTTGAGGGCCGCCAGCTTTCGAGCCCCGCCACTCCCTCTGCCCCTCCCGCCCTGCGCCCGGCCGGGCAAGCTGATGTGAAAGCCTTACCCCGGGTCCTCCGTCCGCTCCCCACCATAAAAACACCAGCCCGGTCTCCTTTCCTTGGGTTCCAAATCTGCCTGGGAGCCACCCGGCTCTCCCCGGAAAGCCTCATCGTGTGAGTTATAAACCTTTTCATACCCTCTTGGTTCGTGTGTGGTGTCATCCGTCTCAACATCCAAAACAAATTCGGTGGTGGGGGGCGGGAGGAGGTGCATCCGGTCCCGCAGAGGGCAGCTCAACACAGAAGCTACGGGACTGGCTCTCAACGTATTCCCACACGGGTCCCAAGGCCTCCCCGTGTGGACTGAACTAGAGAGTCTGGGGGAAGGTGAATTAAAGGAGCTTATTCGGTAACCAAAGCGAGGAGGTCGAAGCCTAGGAAACGGTCCACCAGAGGACTCTGAGGTCTCCAGGTCTGAGCGCAGTTCACACGCCTGTTAACAAAGCAGGGTAGGTGCAGGAAAGGGCCTACACATCTGATAGTCATCTTGCAAGGACAACGAGAACTTTCTGGTGATACGTGACACGGGGCCTGTAAGGTCAGTGCTATCTATGCGTGGGCAGGGGGCAAGGACCAGGGTCCTCACTCTTTCCCTCAGTCTCTGGGAACCGCAGCCGGGCAACGTGAGAGGGAGGTACCCGCCATCTCTTCCGCTGCTGATGCATCCCGCTGGCGTCTTCAGTCACGGGGGGAGGGGTTGCAAGGTCGTCTAGACACAGGCTTGCCAGGCCTGCACGGCTGCCTCACAGGACAGCTTGGCTTTCCGGCCTACTGACTTTAAGCCTCTGCAGCTCGCTGGCTAGATTCGCCCGTCAGACCAGGGAGAGGGGTCCCCGTTTCCTTCACACCTGCTAGGGCCGGGTGGTCCTCTGCCTGTGACAGAACCAGGGAATTCACTATGGCCTCGTTCCCACACCGCTTGCCAAGCGCCTCCGGTGTGTTAAACGCGAAGCCGGCCTGGGACTGTCGGAAACCCACTCGTGACTGGCTTTGCAGGAGCGCGCCGAACGCTTTCACCGTCGTGGAAAATCCGTTGTTTCGCAGGAAGCTGACCGGCAGAGTCTTCACCGGAGGCTCCAAGGAGTGCTTCCCGGAGGCACACCGTGCGCCGGAAACCCTCGGGCCCCCACCCCAGAGATCCCAATCCCGTTGCCGTATGGTGCTGCTGGGACGGCGTCTGATTTCATCGAGCCCCCAGGAGAGCCCGCCGTGCAGCCAAAGGGCATCAACACCGCCACACAGCTCCCCGGCCGAATTTCCCTCCCTCTCAGGGAAGGCCTTTGGAGGCGTGACCCCATCGGCCTGTCGTCTCTTCTGGGCGGTAGGGGTCCGGCAGAGAGATTCTAGGGCTACAGGAAGGAACGGGATTTAAGTCACCTAAATGGGAGGCGGCGCCCACCTATTCACAACGCATCCGCCTGATGTATTTCTACCAGAAACTGTTCGTCCCCACCCTGTCGGCCTGGGCCAACCTCAGGGGCCGGAGGGCGAGGTCAAGCAGGCGGATGAAGACAACACTCGAGAGAAGAGGCGGCGAATACACGGGAGAGGTGGCAGGCGGCTGAGAGAGTTTCAGGAGGCCGGGGTGGGGGAGGCGCCGACGAGAGCTGAGGGGGAGCCCCGCACCTCCCTGTGGTGGCCGACACACCCCGGGACAGAGTGTGACGGGATTGATCCTGGCGGCTGCACAGGGGGCGGCAGACACATGACGGCGACCACGGGCGGTCCCCCGTGGAAGGGACGCCTCAGACGCGCCCCTCGGGGACTCTGGAGCCCGACCACTCGGCTCCAGGCCCGGCCCCTGCGGTGCGACTGCCGGCAAAGGCGACTCACCGCTCGACCCGCGGCGCGTGACCTCCGCTCCCGGGGCCTCGCTCCGCCGGGTCGCGGCACCGCGCGGCAGGTGCCCGGAGTCCCGCGAGGGAGAGCCCGGGGGGCTAGACGTCACTAACAAGAGAGCTGGACAGAAGTTCGCTGGTTCTCTCGCATGATTCGAAACACACAGAGAAATTTTTTTTTTTAAGTGCTTTTTCTCCCCAAAGCCCCCCCGGTACATAGTTGTATATTTTCGTTGCGGGTCCTCCTAGCTGGGGCGTGTGGGACGCCGCCTCAGCGTGGCCTGATGAGCAGCGCCATGTCCGCGCCCACGACCTGGACCGGCGACACCCTGGGTGGCCGAAGCAGAGCGCGCGATCTTACCCACTTGGCCACGGGGCGGCCCCGAAACAAAGGAATTTAACCTTAGACGGACGTCTACCGCCGGGGCCGTGTTGCCGAGGTTTCCGTCCACACCCTAAGCAACAGATTAAGACTCAAGACACCATCTTCTACATGAGAGAGCCGGAAACCCCCAAGCGCACACAGGAAGCAGAAAGCAACCGAACCAGCAAAAAGACTACGCTTGGTAACCAGTCGCAAAAACCAGAGAAACAGTTGTAACCGCCCCAGAGCCCAACCAGCCTGTCGTTGCCAACACTGCTTTCTGCCCCCGAGGGGGTGCACCGTTCCTGGAGGTACTGCAATACCAGGT
Source organism: Equus asinus (assembly GCF_041296235.1). Taxonomy (NCBI): domain Eukaryota; kingdom Metazoa; phylum Chordata; class Mammalia; order Perissodactyla; family Equidae; genus Equus; species Equus asinus. The sequence continues at coordinate 42,353,723 of NC_091802.1, read as the reverse complement.
CGATGCGCGGAGTGGACGGAGCAAGCTCCTATTCCATCTCCCTGCTCCAAAAATCCATTTAATATTTTGTCCTCGGATACAGGACGTATCAGATATTAAACTGATAAGAACAGATACTACACTTGATCTTAGCCAAAAGGCCGAGAAGCGATGCCCGTAGCCTGTCCCCTCGCCGTCGCCGTCGCACTGTCATCCATATTCAAGTCACGGCGAGCCGCATCGCCCTCGGGCCACACCCTCGGCTCGCCCGCCGGCGCTTCCCTCCGGCCGCGGCGCCGCCGCCTTGTCCTCGGCACTCCCGGTCCACGTTCCCACCCGGTTCCGAGCCCTCCGGTCCTCCCCGGGAGGCCCCGGCGCTCTTTGCATGCCCCGCCCGGGGAGGCGTGGCCGCCAGGGTCGCGCTCCGCCCGGGCCCCGTCGGCCCGGCACCACCCCGGCTTCCGCGGAAGCCCGCGCGGGCGCTGGAGGCCGCCGCGCCTGCCGCCCGCCGCCCCGCTCCCGGACGGAGGCGGGGCCATTGGGGTCGGGCGGCGGGAGGGCGTCCGCGGAAGGGAGCTGTGGGACGACGGCGGTCCGCGCGCTCCCGAAGACAAGCCGCGGCGTCGTCGCGGTGCGTCCGGTACAGGAGCGTCCTCCCGGCGCCGCCAGCCGGGGCCCCGACCTGGGGCGGGAGCGAACTCGGGCGGGAGCGAGGGCGCCGGTCTCCGCCCCGGCCCCGCGCCCAGCCTCCGCGACCCAGAGCCCCCGCTCCGCCAGGCGGGCGCCCGTTTCTTCCCTCGGTTCTCCGCGAAGCCTGCGGTGAGCTGCAGGGCCTGGGAGGCTCCACGGGCGGCCCCAACCTCCCTGACTCCTCCGTTCCGTCGGCCCTGCGGGGCACGAACCCTCACCCCACCGGGGCCTCGCGCCCGGCGCTGCGCTGCACTCCCTCGTACGTCTTAACCTGCTTGCATCCTCGAGACCCTAGAGCGGGCTGAAGCTATTATCAGCTCCTTTCGCAGACGGGATAACCGAGACCAGAGAGGTTGAGAAACGTGTCCGCTGCCACACAGCGAGCAGGCAGCCGAGTCAGGATTTGAGCCCAGGCGGCTGACCTGCGGGCCTCACCCTGTCCCAAGACCACCGCCCGCGTCTGGAGCCCAGGTCCCGCTAAACCGACGGAGTCTACGAGAGGGAAGCCCTAAGCGCAGGAGGGGAGGAGGGTTGCTGGTCGGACACGCGCGGGTCGGCCGGCGCGAGGCCTGGAACGCGGTGGTTTTGCTAGGGGCAGGGGACATCCCCGGTCACGTCCCTGCCCGACCGTGCCCGGGCTCTCGGCTCTGTGACTCCTGGGCTTTCCCCCTCTCGCGTGGGGAGCGGACGATCGCCCTCTCCCCGGTTCTCAGCGCCGCGCCAGGGGCCGCGGGACCCCCAGGACGTTGCTCCCCTTCTGGACAGGTCAGCTCCGAGGCCCCTGCGGAAATGCCCGGCGTGGGTCGGCCCTGGCCCTCCCTGCGGCCGCAGACGTCTCTGCCGCTCACTTCTGGCCGGCACCAGGCCCTCAGGAAACCTCCCGTGGGGCCCGTGGGAGCCACCGCGCCACACCCCCACCCCCACCCCAGGTGCCCCTCGCGCCCCAAAACCCAAAGCGAGGGCTTTGAGTTTCCCAGTCGCTCGCACCAGCCCCTGGTGGTCTTTTGTTTTTGTTATTTTTTTCTTGCCCGTGGAGGAAATTTGTTGACTCGAATTGGGTACAAGGAGATTATGTCAGAGGTCAATCAAAATATGGGTTTTTTAACAACTTGAGGTATAACTGACATATAAGATTACATTAGTGTCGGGTGTACGCCGTAACCATTCGGTAGCTGTACGCAGTGCGAAATGATACCGCCGTAAGCCTAATTACCATCTGTCACCATACAAAGTTACAGATTTTTTTTCTTGCGATGAGAACGTACTTCATCTTTCATTCTTTTTTCAGGAAGATCAGCCCTGAGCTAACATCTACCGCCGACCCTCCTCTTTTTGCTGAGGAAGACTGGCCCTGAGCTAACATCCGTGACCATATTCCTCCACTTTATATGCGCGCCGGGGGCCACAGCGTGGCTTAACAAGCGGTGGGTCCGCACGGGGATCCGAAGCGGCCAATCCCGGGCCGCCAAGCGGAGTGCGCGAGCTCAACCGCCCGGATGAGAACTTTTAAGATTTACTCTCTTAGCAACCTTCTAACATGCAATACGGTGAGATGGACTCTAGCCACCGGGCCGTCCATCGCATCCCCAGGACTTCTCCGTTTTATAGGCGGAGCTTTGGGCCCCTTGACCCGCTCCTGACACGTTACCCTGGGGCTTTGTCCTTAGCCCGGCCACCCCCCGGGCAGATCCCACCCGGACTCCTTCCTCCACCGCTCTGTCTCCTGCACTTCCACCTCCACCGGCGCCCGCTCAGCCCCTGACTGTTTGCCGAATGGACGAGCGAATGGATCGGGATTGAACGAGACAGTCCATCAATCTCGCCCACCCGGTGCCTGGCACGTGGTTAAGGACGGCGGCTCCTCGGGCCTCCCGGATCCAAGACCCCCTCTGCTCGGGCCCGCGTTCTTCGGTGGTCACTTTGTCAACGTTGTCCCAGGTATTTGGACCCTCAGACAATCGCGTTCCTGGCGGAGAAGCGGCTCCCGTCGACGTTGCTCACCTCACCGTCTAGTGCGCGCAGGGGCCTCCTGGGAGCCTGGTTCCCTCCAGCCGGGACCCGTTCGCCGGCAGGCCCCCAGCCTGCTCAGAGCCGCGTGCACAGACAGCCGGGCCCGCCCAGCTGCGGTTGGCACCGGGCCTCGTCCAGGCGCCATGGGCTTCGCTAAGGCGCTGCACCCTCATGGTCCCTGGTACCGGCGCCCCAAAGGACTGGGGAGCCACGGCTCAGAGACGGGGACTCCAGGAGCACCCAGAGAGTTCTCAAGCTGTTCCTGTTTCTGCAGCCTGGCTAACCGAACCCACGGTGCTATCAGACTCTTGGGTTTGGGCCAAACTCACAGGTCATAAGTAATCTCTCAGGGGCCGGCCTGGTGGCCCAGTGGTTAAGTTCGCACATTCCGCCTCTGCAGCCCCGGTTCGCTGGTCCGGATCCCCGGTGTGGACTTCGGCACTGCTTGTTGGGCCGTGCGGTGGCAGGCGTCCCACGTATAAAAGTGGAGGAAGATGGGCACAGGTGTTAGCTCGGGGCCAGTCTTCCTCAGCAAGAAGAGGAGGATTGGTGGCAGGTGTTAGCTCAGGGCTGATCGTCCTCAAAAATAAAGAAAGAAAAATAGGTTCTCTCTCAGTGCCATTTTAATATGCACGTCTCCCTCTACAGAACCACGTTCATTACTAGTCCCGTGAGCTGTGTGAGCTTTGCCCGTGTCTTACTGAGCGGTTGGGTTTTGGTAGAAGGTTGACTTTTGGAGTCGGAGTCACAGAGGAAGGAAGGGTTGGGTCGTCTGGGAAGAAGCCGTCGAGCCGGAGCGAGGGGTGTGAACGGCTGACTGGGGCTGGGGAGCTCACTGCTTTGAAAGACGGAGAAGGGCGGAGGCAGGTTTCTGCAGGGGGAGAGCCTCGGCACCCATGCGGCCCGACCAAGGCTGGGCCGCTCAAAGGGAGGCTCTGAAACGCCCCCGGCCCCTAGAGGAGCCCCGCGGCCCCGGGGTGAAATGGCTGGGCCCTCGCACCCCCACCGTGCTCGGGATTGAGGTCCCCCGGAAGGGGTGTCCAGCCGCGTGTGGCCTCCATGGCCACTATCGTGGCCCCACTGTTCACGTGCCCATCGTGCCAGGCCTGGGGTGGCCAACCACAAAGGCTGGCAGGGTCACTCTGCCTGTCGGTGGCTTGTCCAGGGCCTCTTTATTTATTTATATATATTTTTGGAGGAAGATTAGCCCTGAGCTAACTACTGCCAATCCTCCTCTTTTTGCTGAGGAAGACTGGCCCTGAGCTAACACCCGTGCCCATCTTCCTCTCCTTTATATGTGGGACGCCTACCACAGCATGGTTTTTGCCAAGCGGTGCCACGTCCGCACCTGGGCTCCGGGCCGGCAAACTCTGGGCCCCCGAGAAGCCTAACGTGCGCACTTAACGGCTGCGCCCCCGGGCCGGCCCGTCCAGGGCCTCTTATTCAGGCCCCTCCTCCTGCTCAGGCTGGATCCTGGTCTACCACGTCCACCTTCTGATGGCCCTGCTGCGGCCTCGGCCGCTGCTGCTGGCCCCGCCCCGCCCCGGACGTCACGACCTGGAGGCCTGATGGACAGTCCCGGACCCGCGGTCCACATCCGTCTCTCCCAAGGCCCAGTAGCGTGCAGGGAGCTGCTCTTCAGAAGGGAGAGAAGTCTCCGCTGTAGGTGGCCTGGCCTGGCCTGGCCTGGCTCTGGGAACCCGAAGGCCCACGCTGTGATCCTCCACTGTGGCTGGATGGCCATAAACTCCACACAGCATTTCTTCCTGGCTGACCTGCCCCCTGTCCCCAACATGACAGGGTCCACCGGGTGGTGCGGCCCAAGCAGGGGGGCCGCCGCCCACGCACTGGGAGGGCTTCACAGCCCCTCTGCGCTCCGGGCCGGCGTCCAAGCTGAAGGTCCTTTGCGTCACCGGTGTGTGTACTTGCAGGGGTGGAACGTGATGCTTCCAGAACCGGAAGAGGCTCCCGGGGCCCTGGGCTTCCTTCCCAGTGGTCGGGGGACAAAGAGGCAGCAACTTCCCTCTGCTTTGGAGGGGACGCCCCGCCCGCCCCGGACAACAGGAGCCCCTAAACACTCTGCTGCCCCGTTTCACCGGAGGCTTCACCTCCCTCCCTGACTGGGGGGCCCGGGAGCCCGAGAGTCTCATGGCCGCCCCTGGCGTGCCGGGCCCCCAGCTTCCCGCCCCATCCGTGGCGCCCGTACCGAGCAATGGGCTCGCTCTGCTCGCCGCCCTCTGAGCCAATTAATCACAACGAGTTAGAGATGGAGAAAGGAAGTTTAATGGGATTAGCCGGCCAATCGGAAGACGGGTGAGTCATGTCTCAAAAACCCCTCTTCCAGAATTACAGAATCTTGAGGCAGTTACACAGGGGAAATGAGCAGTAAGGAGGGGGTTCAGAAATGGCCGTGACGGGATGCAGGCACGACACTGTTCCATTTTCCTGTCAGCTGTGATGGATACTGTGTAGGTGTGACCTGTGGTCAGCCTGTTCCTGGAGAGAAACTCACAGAACAAAGTTTTAATTTATCGAGCTATGCGGGAGTCCATAGTAAGCGGAGCCCATCCACCGGGAGAGCACGGGGCCGTTTTGAGAGTACGTGCAGAGCAGCGACTAGTCACCCAGCGGAGGGGCGGGGGCCACTCAGCGTAACGAAATGGCCTCACTTTTGGTCACGTACAGGATGCCACGGAGGGAGCGGATCGATACTCCTACGGATCGTCTGCGGGATGCGCGGGCGCCACAGACTGGAGAGGACAGACAGGGGCGCGGAGAGGTAAGGTCAGCCCGGGGGAAGATGCCAGCGTATACCCGTGTTTCTTTTCCCCTGTCACCTCTCGATCTTTGCCCGTTTCCTGCTGGGTGTTCAGCTGTTTCTCGTCAGTTTCTAGGATCTCCTCATATCATTGGTGATTATGCTTTTCTGTGATCTATTGGCGATTTTTTCCTCAGTTTTTCATTTGTCTTTTGCTTCGCGTATGATGTTTTGTGTTCTGCAGAGAATTTAGGTTTTCTGTAACTCAAGTACATCAATCTTTCCTAAAAGTTGGGCTTCTGGATTTTGAGTCACAGTTAGATGGCCTTCCCCAACGCCAAACTTATCCGACGATCTATCATCCGTCTATTTTTTGCCCCTTTTCGATGGGGCGTTCAGCTGCTTCTCATCAACTTCTAGGCTCTCTTTCTATCATTGGGCAGGATACACAGAAACCGACGCCTTGCCTCCCTTGAGGGGATCTTTTGCCGACAAACGAGCGTGGGCAACTCGTGAGAAGAAATGGTTTTCAGGGATTCCAGATTAGGAAATGATTGTGGATCCAGGATGACTGACTGTTCTGTTTTCTTTCTCTCGGAGACTAGAAACTTTCTCAGAGCAGGGGTCTGTCTTTGTCACGCCTATGGCCCCGTTCCCCGGTCTTAGCACACAGTCGTCACTCAACAAATATTCCTGGAATGGATGAACCCTAATTTACGCTCTTCATCCGGGAACCTGAGCTCGCGGCGGATGCCTTGGTAGTAGAGGTGTATGTCCCACTCTCTTCTCGAGTGGAAAGCTTCCACCCGGACCCTCTGTGCCTTTCCACTCTCCACCCCTAGGTAATCCCTGGATCAGACAGATCAAAATACAGTTATCATCGGGGGCCGGCCCCATGGCCGAGCGGTTGAGTTCGCTCGCTCCGCTTCGGCGGCCCAGGGTTTTGAGGGTTCGAATCCTCGGCACGGACGTGGCACCGCTCGTCATGCCACGCTGAGACGGCGTCTCACATGGCACAACCAGAGGCACTCACAACTAGAATATACAACTATGTACTGGGGCTTTGGGGAGAAAAGGAAGGAGAAACAAAAAAAGAGAAGATTGGCAGCAGTTGTTAGCTCAAGTGCCAATCTTTAGAAAAAACAATACAGGGGCCGGCCCTGTGGCGCAGCGGTGGAGTGCGCACGTTCCGCTCCCGGCCTGGGGTTTGGCGGTTGGGATCCCAGGTGCAGACACGGCACCGCTCAGCAAGCCATGCTGTGGCAGGCGTCCCAGGTATAAAGGAGAGGAAGATGGGCACAGATGTTAGCTCAGGGCCAGCCTTCCTCAGCAAAAAGAGGAAGATAGGCAGCAGATGTTAGCTCAGGGTTAATCTTCCTCAAAAGCAAAGAAACAAACAAAACCATGCAATCATTATCAACTGTATGTATGCATCATGTTTTTAAGCTTTCTATATTTCAGGATGCTTTGGCATCTTGAGGGCCTGCCAGCCTGGAGGAGACTGCCCCTCCGGGGCTCGCTGATCCCCAGGGACGGTAACCCACTTGCCTGCGAGCCCGCCTCTCATGTGCAAACGCACCAGTCCAGAGCCCGTGCCCGCACCCCCTCCTTTATTTACTCTCACACTTCTGGCCCATCTTGCCCCTGCCCGCTGTCCCCCCAGAGCCAGGTACCCGACAGAGAGACCACCCCTAGAGCCCAGAGCCCACCCGGCTACATCCCAGCCATCCAGTCGGAAGCTGGCTCAGACTTGCCTCCCCTGCCTCGGCCTGTCCTCCCCGGCCCTCCTCAATACAGGCCATGCTTTCTCCTCTCCTGCCTCCCGGGCGCTTCCCCATGTGGCTCTGTGTGGGGTGGCACGGGCACGCCCCCCTGTCTTGGGAACTATAAGTAATGACACTTCCTTCAACGGTGCTGACCTCTCCTTGTTGTCACTCAGTCACCTGTATAAACGAAATCCCGGGCACAGTCAACACGCAAGGAAGTGAGAAGCCCATAATTTTTGCCTCGGTTCCAGGTTGGATCTTTGTGGCTCTCAGCGGGAGCTGCTCGGTAACGATCGTCTTTTGGGGGTGGGACATTGAGATCAGGAAACATTGGGACAGGAGCAACGTTAGAGAAATCAAGAGAAGCCAGGAATTAACATCTTGAAGGAATTAATTGGAGTGCTGTGGAGGCCAGCGAGTGCAACAAGGAGGGACACGGGGAGTAGAGACGGAAGACGTGAGACTGAAGCTCCTGTTTCTGTTCCTTTTTTTTTTTTTAAGGAAGATTAGCCCTGATCTAATATCTGCTGCCAAGCCTCCTCTTTCTGCCGAGGAAGACTGGCCCTGAGCTAACATTCGTGCCCATTTTCCTCTGCTTTATAGGTGGGACGCCTGCCACAGCATGGCTCGACAAGCAGTGCCATGTCCGCGCCCAGGATCCGAACCGGCGAACCCCGGGCCGGGGCCGCCGAAGCGGAACGTGCGCACTTAACCCCTGCGCCACCGGGCGGGCCCCACTGTTCCGTTCTGAGGCTGGTGTGAGAACGGTCTTGGAAGCAGCAAGAGGGAGCAAGGACACCCGTCCCTTTCTAGTTCCTACTGAATGATGGATGTGGGAGAGACATCCCCTGGAAGGGCAGTCGGGAAATGGCGGCGGAAGAGGAAGAATTCCACTCCCCGCCCTCTTCTTTTCCCTACGGTTCTCGTGGCTGGTCAAATTTTTTAAAAGGCAGGTTACCAGGAGGAAATCAAAGGTTAATTAACATGTATACTTGGGAGAAACCCAGGCAACCTGAGCAGCTCGCCAGAATGGGCGAAGCTGCCACCTTAGTACGCATCTTGAGCTAAAGACAAAGGAGGAGGATGGGGGTAGTGGTTTGGGATTTCAGAGGGGAGGAAGACAATTTCCTTGGAGATGGCAATGCAAACGTTTGTCAACCAAGTTTTTGCTGGGCCCCAAATGGGCTGCTTGTTGCCTTTCTACCACACCTATTTTTCATTATACTATAGCTATCTTATGGTTCTAGCTCCTTCCTGGAACAGGCCTTGACAAATAGAGATGGTAAGCAATAGGATATAGTGGAGTATACGAGGAAGCCATTTGGTGTAAACTTAATTCGGCCTGACTTTGGTTTTTCCAAAAGGGCCTGACGTGGCCATTGAGCATGCATTGTAGATCTGCTTTAAACACGGCAAGAACGAAGGCCCTTAAGATAAAGGTGCAACTTCCGCCCACACTGGCATTTCCTTAAGGATAAGCATCTCTCCCTAGGCTAGGAACTGACTGTTGCGCTCACCTTTGAGCACCCAGCTCACCAGTGACCACCCAGCTAGAGACTACAGACCTGCCACCCTGCTGTGTCCACCGAGACAGCAGACCTACCGGCTGTGTCCATCAATCGCTGTGCCCACAGAGCAGCCTCACGACTATTGTAAAAGGGACATTTCAATCACACGTGAAACATCCTCTTTGGGGGTATACAACGACTCTGTACACCCCACTTCTTCGGCGCCCTTTCTTCCTTCGGGAAGGCTCTGGGCCACGGTCCTCACATTTTAGCTCAGAATATACTCACCCACATTGTCATTTACAGATTGGTTACGGATTATGTTCATCAACAGCCTTCTCCGTTAAATTCTTTTAAGCAGCTTGGGGGGAAGGTCAAATGTTCTTCCTGAGTCTTCCGAGCCTTTGTCCGTCTTCAGCTCGGATACCAGAGCGCCACGTCCTGGGGCAGCCTGTCTTGAACCCCGTCAAAACCCTGCCCGCAGCATTTTAACGAGTACAGGAAGAGCATGGAGACAGAAGAGAGAAGAAATTCTTGCAGAAAATGCAGGATTTCAGCATTCGGGGAGAGGTGAAGGAAAAGGGCAGAGAAGACCAAGGTCTAAGGCAGGAGGAAGTGACATCCCTTAGGTTTTGCGCTGAGCCGACAAAGCACTGCACTGAGCCTCGCTCAGTATGGCGCTGTTCGTGAAGACCGCCGAACAGCAGCACAAAACAAAGTGCACAATTAAGCTGCGGGACTACCCACACACACACACAGAGCTCGAGCCTCGGTAAGTCTCTAAAAACAAATTTCTTCCGTCGTTCCATACGCACAACAAGAAAGCAAAAACACAGCCGTGGCGTACGCTTACGTCTCTCGCAGAATAGAAAAACGGAAACGCTCACAATCTTTCTTTATAAACCCTGTTATTCCCCCGTGGGGGTGCACCGTTCCTGGAGGTACTGCAATACCAGGTCGATGCGCGGAGTGGACGGAGCAAGCTCCTATTCCATCTCCCTGCTCCAAAAATCCATTTAATATATTGTCCTCGGATAGAGGACGTATCAGATATTAAACTGATAAGAACAGATACTACACTTGATCTTAGCCAAAAGGCCGAGAAGCGATACTCCCCGCCCAGGCCTCCCCGCCGCCGGCCTCCTACCACGCACTTTCAACTCACGGTGAGTCGCCGGACGCTCAGCCCACGTCTCACTTCCTTTGCTTCTGCGACAATCCTCTGAGAATTCACCACACAGTCGGCTCTGGTGCAGATTTTCAATCCTCCGGATTTTTAAAGAGAACTTACCTACCTGTTGTTGCCCCGTCGTTCTGGGACGGAAACGCCATTCTGAATCTGCATGCCCCGCCCTTTCCCGCCCGAGGAGGCGTGGCTACGGCGGGTCCGCCGTACCTCCCGGGCCGCCTCCGCGCGCCCTCAGCGGGAGCTGGGCTTCTCTTTCGTGCCAACGGAGAGAAAAGTCAGCACCGCGGCCGCGAAGGCCGGGCGGCAAGAGGGCCTGAGGAAGGCAGCTGGCGGCGGACAGTTTCCCGAAGGCACACGGGGTCGCGAGACGGCTTCACCGGAAACGCCCGGACTGTATCGTGTTACATCGGGTGTCCGCGGGCGGAAAGACGAGCTTGGGAGGCGGCGGAGGAGGGGCTCACCGATTCAGGGAGCCGAAGGTCTTGGGGGCGTCCCCCCGAGCGGCGGGGCCAGCCTGCGCGCCGGGCGGAGGGCGCAGGGCGCAGGGCGCAGGGCGGAGGGCGGAGGACGGAGGGCGGAGGGCGGAGGGCGCAGGGCCGGCGGTGGGGAGGGGCGGGGAGGCGTGTCTGGGGGCGGGGCGGCCGCATGGATTCTCTCCGCCTCCGGCACCTGCGTCTCTGGGTGCTTCTGGGGAGGAACCGTGTCCTGGGCTGCGTCCCTCGAGCTCCCCGTGCCTGGGACATGGTTTCCCTACAGCTCTTCCTCACCTGGCAGATACTCTGCACCCTGCTTGGCTGTCACTTCTTGCAGAAAGCCTGCCTTAAGGGCCCTGCCGCCCCCGCCCCCAGTCTCGGTAGCGGCCTTCCTACGTATTTCATCCCACCCGGTAATTCATTTCGAGGGCACCGTTCACCACCCTTTCTGGCAATCCTTTGTCCCTGCCGCGGAAATCGGAGATCATCGAGTGCGATGACCCTCATCAGTGCTTCTCTCTGTATCCCAGCACCGGTCCGGCGCCCCGCGGGTAGGAGATGCTCCGCAAAGGTTTGCTCGCTGAATTAAAGATGCGCAAGAGGGACTGAATCAGAGAAGAAGTTAGGAGGCTGCTGGCCCGATGCGGGGGTGAAGAAGGGAAGATCTGGCCAGGGGCGGCAGGACACCAGAGAGGAGAGGCGACTGCCGGGGATGCTCTGGGCGGGCATCAAGGCCCGTCGATGCGTTAAGGCCTCTGGCCAAGTTGGGGTAAAGGTTCCCCCTGTGGCGAAGACCGCCGGCTGCCCGCTCAGCCTTTCCCGTCCGCCCTCCTAAGAGAGGTTCCGTGTAGCGGGGGAGTTGATGTTGCTTTCATCTGGTCTCAGAAGAGCTAGGCGGTATCGTGGGTGTAAGACTGAAGCCCCGTCGGTCGTTTCACTCTGCAGCACGGGAAGCCTGATGGCAGGTGCTGCCCGAGCCCTCCGGATGCCAGCCCCTGGGCTGAGGGCTCTCCGTGTATTAGCGCAGTTAATTCCCTCGAGGGCCGAGGGCCGGTGAGGTGGGTATTGTTGTCAGTATCTAGGGCCAGGAGTAGGGGGAGGCCGGGGAGGCACTCTCCTTGGGGGAGGGAGGGATTGACGGGAGTGCCCCCGCCCCAATCTTCAGTAAGCAAGATAAGTCATGTTTTACTTCTCTTTTAATAATATTTATTTCTCTTGATAAATAAATCTTCTCTTGATTATAAGATAATCGAGATATTTATCTTGACTACTGGGTCTTTGGCGCTCCCTTAAATCTTGTTGCCAAGGCGGGTGCCTCACTCGTTTTACTCCACTCTGATCCCCGCCTTGTTATTATCCACCCCCCCCCCCCGTCCTATTGACCTGAACTGTCACAGCCACGTGTAGCTCTGGAGCACTGGAAATGGGGTCGGTCCTATAAATGTGATTCCTGGAGATGGCTGGAAGTGTAAAATACACATGGGATTTCGAAGACTTAGCATACACGTTGTAAACACGTTTAAAATCTCAATTTTAAAAATGTTGGTTACAGGGGCCGGCCCGGTGGCGCAGTGGTTAAGTTCACACGTTCCACTTCTCGGCGACCTGGGGTTCGCTGGTTGGGATCCCGGGTGTGGACATGGCACTGCTTGGCACGCCGTGCTGTGGTAGGCGTCCCATGTATAAAGTACAGGAAGATGGGCACGGATGTTAGCTCAGGGCTAATCTTCCTCAAAAAAAAAAAAAAAAATATTGGTTACATATTGAAGTGATATTTGGATGTATTGAGTTCAATAAAATATTCAACGTAATTCACCTGTTTCTCTTTATTTTATGTTTTAACGTGGCCACACAGAAAATTTAAAATTACTCCCGTCACTGCCATGTTTCTAGGGGAAAGCACGGTTCCAGACTGAAGCTCATAGAGGCTGAGCAACTTGCCTAAGGTCACACAGCTAATTCGAGGCGAGGGCAGGAGTGGAACTCGAGCAGCCCGTTAACCGCTTTGGCCCTCCTTTTTTTTAAACTACAGAAAGGGGATCATGATAACAGCTCTCCGCTTCGGGGACTTGTGAAGCTACCCGTGGAAACGACAGGCATATGGGAATCTCGTGATAAGTGCGCTCTAGGAAAAGTCCCCGCCCGTCGGTCACATGGAGAGAACATCCGTTTTACGGTGTTGTGAAGAGTCTTCCCCTGCCCGCCCCGGGCATCCCTGCTTCCCGTCCCACTTTCCCTGGCTTTATTTTCCTGCCAGCTGCCGAGTCGTTCCGGACGCCCGCGATCATCCCACGGCACAGAGAGGACTACAGACACGGCCGTGCGGGCACACAGGCGCACAGTTAGATTCGCAACTGTACCGACGGTGTTGGCCTATCTGCTTCTCGCCTCGACGGCAGAGACTCTGTTTGCTCCTCCGTCCCCAGCACCTGGGACGGTGCTCGGCCCGGCCTTGGCGCTTGAGGAATATTTGTGGAAGGAAAGGAGGAGGGTCAAATGAGACGACATCTCACGTGCTCAGCCTGCACCTGACACGACTCTTCGGGCCTCCCCATCCCAGGATCCCTGTTCAGCTCTGCGTGTCTCAGACCATCTTCTGCTCAGACTTTGGTTTCCCTGAGAAGGGGGTTGCTGCGGTCTGAACCCCGCTACCCTGTTCATCTCTCGCGGGCCTCCTCCTTGTCCTGCCTGTTCTCCTGGCCGTTGGGGCAGGTGTCTTAGTCTCAAGCCTGGGTCGGCAACTCCCCGAGGGCAGGAACGGTGTCTGGCCCGTCTCTGCTCCCAGCTCCCACCCAGGTGTGTCACATCACGTTACAGGTGATCAGTGACAAAACAAGAATACTTGCGGGGTCGGGGGGAGGGGGGGCGCCCCATGGCCCAGTGGTTGAGTTCTCATGCTCCGCTGCAGGCGGCCCAGTGTTTGGTCGGTTCGAATCCTGGGCGGGGACATAGCACCGCTCATCGAGCCACGCTGAGACGGCGTCACGTGCCACAACTAGAAGGACCCACAACTAAGAATATACAGCTATGTACCGGGGGGCTTTGGGGAGAAAAAGGGAAAAAATAAAATCTTGAAAAAGGAAAAAGAATACTCGCGGGGCCGGCCCCGTGGCCGAGTGGTTGAGTTCGCGCGCTCCGCTTGGGCAGCCCAGGGTTTCGCCGGTTCGGATCCTGGGCACGGACATGGCACCGCTCATCAAACCGTGCTGAGGCGGCGTCCCATGTGTCGCAACTAGGAGGACCCACAACTAAAAAAAAAAGTACAACTATGTGCCGGGGGGCTTTGGGGAGAAAAAGGAAAAATAAAATCAAAAAAAAGAAAAAGAAAAGGAATACTTGCAACCCAAAGCACGGAAAAAGCACTTTTCTTCCTAACACGTAAAGAGCTCCCGGAGACAAGTATAAAAGACCAACTGTACAGTAGAGAAGAAATGAGGAAAGGCCAGGCACGGACAGTTCATGAAAAGAAAAAGTGGTTCTTCTTTTTTCCCCAAGATTTTATTTTTCAGGGCGGCCTGGTGGCACAGTGGTGAAGTTCACACGTTCTGCTTTGGTGGCCTGGGGTTCGCCGGTTTGGATCCCGGGTGTGGACCTACGCACCGCTTGTCAAGCCATGCTGTGCCAGGTGTCCCACATATAAAAAAGGAGAGGAAGATGGGCACAGATGTTAGCTCAGGGCCAGTCTTCCTCAGCCAAAAAGAGGAGGATTGGCAGCAGATGTTCGTTCAGGGCTAATCTTCCTCAAAACAAAACGAAACACAACGTTAAAAGGTTTTATTTTTCCTATTTCTCCCCAAAGCCCCCCGGTACATGCTGTCCTCGTGTGATGCAGATGGAACAAGTTCTCTGGGGCCTCTGCTTCTATGGGGACTAATCCCAGCCCGACGGCCCCGCCCTCAAGACCTCGTCTAAACCTAACACCTCCCAAAGGCCTCACCTCCAAATACCGTCAGGGTAGGGTTAGGGCTTCAGCGTACGAACTTTGGGGGACACGGTTCAGTCCCTCACACCCACTCAACCTGAAACTGCCTCCTGATAAGGTCACGGAGGATTCGCGTGCACATTCGAGCTGGAGAGGCAGTGCCGGAAGGCACATACGTTGGAAGAGAAGCGGCAGTCGGGGGTCAATTCGTACGTGTCCCTCTGTATGCTATCTGAGGAAGATATTCCACATTAAACGGGCTTCTTGGGCCAACGTTTTTTGTCATTGGTTGCGATAAACTCAGTGCCCACCGTTAGTACAGCTGCCACGCATAGAGGACTTGGCACAGGTCAAGGCCTTTGCTGAGTACTTCACACGTTTTGCCTTATTTAATTCTCATAATACCCCCATGAGATAAATGTTACCATCCCGTTTTTACCGATGAAGAGCTTGAGGCTGGGAGAGGAAAGTAACTGGCCCAAGGGCTCACCGAGAAATGTTAAAGCCGGCATGGGAACTCATCTGCCAAGCCAGTGGTCCTCAGCGTGGTCCCCGGACCAGCAGCATCGGTATCCCCTGAGAACTTGTTAGAAATGCACAATCTCGGGCCCATGAGCCCGAGACCGACTGAATTAGAAATTCTGGAAGTGGGGCCCAGAAATCTGGGTTTCATCAAGTCCTCCGGATGACTCTGATGTACTCTCAAATTTCGGGACCACTATTCGAAGCTGTATTCCCTCTCAGCGTATGCGAGACAAGATGGGTGACTTGGCAGAGAAACCTCCTATCAAACAAAACAGTCCGAATAGGATATTGAAGGTCACTGGGGACTGCCCCTGTTGTGAAGGCTCTGAGGAGCCCATCAGCGTGGACACCGGGGCGGTCCTCCTGTTCCCTGAGGAGCCTGGCCTGGCCCTCTCCCCTGGCTTCACCTCTTTGCCTCGCTCTGCTTCGGTTGTTCCTCCCCCCTCGCCATTGCTCCCCGGGCATTGTGTCCCTGCCGGGGCTCCTGCTGCTGCTTCTCGCTGACCACCCAAGTCCTCCTGCAGCCAAGGCCGCCCCTCGGCGCCAGGCTCTCGTGCAGACGGACGCCGGACATCCGTCCCCACGTGGATCTGTGCCCACAGACACCGCAACGCGGCAGCACCTGCGCCCTTCCTGACCTTCCTGGCCCTGCCGCTCCGCCTGCCTCCGTGTTCCCAGCACCGATCGGCAGGCTCTCCGTAAAAGTGTGGGAAATGTAAGTGAATTTAGATTTTCTGCTCAAATGATGTTCATTTAAATCTGATCTCACCTCCGCTTGAAGAGGCTGGATTTTGCATTCAGAACCCCGAACTGTAGGAAAGGCCCCGTCTGAAAGGAAGACTCCAGAAGGAGGCCAAGGCGCCTGTATCACTGAAGCCCCTGCCCCTGCACTTTTCTTCAGGAATCAGGCAGTGACAAGCACGGCCACCAGGGGGCGGCATCGGCTTCTTTCCAGCCCCTGGCTGGGCCCTGGACTCGGTTTGGGGAGGGCTGCCTCGGAAAGGGCCCCTGGTAGAGGAGAAGGCACCCATGGGACCCTTTCACACACACGCCTTTCTTGCACACCCCTTCTCAGAAGTAGGTTGTGTCTTCTCCGTTTTATTCTTGAGGCAACAAAGTGGGTTTGCCAAATGGGTCTCTGTGTTTCCTAAGCGGAAGCTGCTCCTTGGCATCCACTCCCCCGACCCCCTCTCCTGCAGACTCCTCGCCTCCCTTCCTTTGGGCGCCCAGACAGGTACCTGGTTAGGATGCTGTGGAGACAAGGACATCCTCAACCACTTCCTAGGTGAGCTCCCTCCGTCCCCTCCCCTCCGCTACTCCATAGCGTGAGCTGTTGCGGGGGACGGGACCTGGAAACATCTAAGCCTCTTGTTAGGAACTGAGGACACCAGGCTCCAGGGGAAGTGACTTTTCCAAGCAGTCGACAGTGAGGGACAGGACTCCTGATGACTCTCAGCCCAGGGCTGAGCCCGCCAGGCCTTGAGGGGGCCTCTCTCTCCAGTGTCATCCCCACCGCTGGCTTCTGTCTTTCTCCTCCAAGAAGTCCCTCCTTCCCCTGAGAGTTCAATACTACCAGACCTTGCCTAGAAACGCAGAGCTTTATAGGCATTCCTGGGCAACGGCGCATTCACACAACCGCCCAGGGCTCAAGGCCCGCAGAGCAGGGCAAGCCAGGCTCCGGTGGACGTTTGGTTCCCATGCTCCGGGAACTCCGAGGACCTTTAATCCTTCCACCCTGCACTCAGCAATTCACACAAGATTTCCCGACTGCCCTCTGTGTGCAGGCCCGGGGCTGGGCCCTGCAGAGATGCAGGCGAGAAGAAGCAGCTCCTGGGCTCAGGGCTCAGGGCTGAGGCTGGAGGGGAGAAGGCTCCGGTGAGGAACCATGACACAGCAGCTGCAGTCTCATCCGGCTGGGGAGCCAACAGGAGGAAGCCGGTAGTCCCAGCTGGTCTGTCCTTCTGTCTGGAATACTTCCCTGAATGCTTGTCACTTGAACCTTGGCTCTCATGTCACCAACTGGAGAGGGCTTCCTGAGCACCCCCCCCTCCAATCTGAAGTAGTTCCCTCGCCCCCGTCGCTCTCCAGCACACCTCCCTGCCTTATTTTCCTTGATGGCATGCACCGCCCTCTGAAATTACCGTCTTTATTCACCGCCTGTCTCTCCCCACTCCCCCCTATAATGTACACTCCACGGGGCCAAGTCCTTATCCATCTCCCTCGGGGCTGTAGGCTCAGAACTTAGGGCGGTGCCTGGCGCCTAGCATGCACTCCACGTATGATGGCTCAGTGTGTGAATGCTCCAATGTTCTCCTCAGGGAATCCCCCCACCCCCACCCCAGCGCCAGGTCCCGGGCTGTGATCTTGTGGAGAGAAAGGGCTGCAGAGGTGAGGCTGCCAGGAAAGAAAACGGCCGTTTGGAGGAAGGCTCCCTGGGGCCGGGGCTGGGGTGGGCTGGGGTGGGGACTGGAGTTCCCATTTACAGGAGATGCCTTGGGGTAGGCCCACAGCCTGGTGCCGCCCTGACAAGCTGGGCCCCTTCCTTCACCCCTCCCTGCCCTGCTCCTCCTCCCCATTTGTTCATCAACACCTTCCCTGGCAGACACAAAAGATGCAGGAGGGGGTGGGATTGCCAGTTTCATCTCCTTTATCAGATGATCTAGTGACAATTTCCGTCTTGGGTGTGAGGCTCAGGAGATATAGGAGAAATGTTAAAGAAGTTTCAAAGATTGTGGAAGAAACACGGGACAATCTGGGTGTTTTCAGTTTCTGTGTGTTTTTAGTTTCACAGACATTCTAACACTTTTTCAAAGCCAAGTTTGGCCAATTTCTAGCTGGGTGACCTCGGACAGATTACCCAGCCTTTCTGCGCTTGGTTTCTTCTCTTTAGAATAACCACACTGGGCCGGCCCCGTGGCCGAGTGGTTAAGTTCGCGCACTCCGCTTCTGCGCCCCAGGGTTTCGCCCGTTCGAATCCCAGGCACGGACATGGCACTGCTCATCAGGCCATGCTGAGGCGGCGTCCCACATGCCACAACTAGAAGGACCCACAACTAAAAATACACCACTATGTATCGGGGGGCTTTTGGGAGAAAAAATAAAAAATAAAATCTTAACAACAACAAAAAAGAATAACCATACTTACTTCCTGGGTTGAGTTGTGTGTTAAAGTATGCAAAGTTCCTAGACCAGAGCCTGGCATGCAGTGGCCACTCAACAGGGTGATGGTTCCCAACCCCTTGGCCTGCTCTGTCTTCCCCTCTCCTAACTCACTGTGCTCAGCTCCACCTCCGTGCCTCAGCTCCTGCTGCAAGCTACCCTCCCCCGCCCCCATGGCGGTGTAACAAACTAATTTCCTAAGGTCTTGATCTCTTCGGGGATTCCGGGAGGCTCCCTGCATGGCTGGGGAAACCAGGTGGCTGGGCTTGTAGCAGGGAGGGGAAGAAGGAGGTGGCAAGGCGGGCTGCTGCTAAACGGATGGGAAGCTGGTGGGCAGGAGCTTGGCCCTCCTGCCTGCCAATGACTTCCCCTCCCCTTTTTCCAATCCCCCTCATATATAGCCTTTAAAAGGTTAACCACATAATAAATGCAAGAATGCAGCCTCCAGGTAAAGATGGAAATATTAGTTACCATTTCATTCTCCTTTGATCCCCCGCCCCTCCTTCAATTTTACCCACCTCCCTGAAGGGAGGGTATCACTGTTATCCTTTGGGTCACACCGCCCCTTTGTGACATCTCCTCCTCTTCAGGGCTGCCCAGACTGTATCAGGCTGCAGTGACTGGGGAGATGCCACCCAGTCCTGTCCCCCTCTTAACCGATCCTATATGGGACTAATTAACTTCTAGAAACCTTTCCAGAAGCTTCTAGTTGGCACTTTCTCTCCCTCCTCTGAAGTCCTACAAGTGGCTATCTTACGATTTACGAGGGCCCAACGTTCCGGGTCACTGGCGAGTCTTGTCTCTCGCTAGAGTGTAAGCCCTCTGAGGCCAGGCCCTGTGGCCTGCACATCCTCTATATCCCCACAGGCTCTCTGGCTCAGAGATATGGCCCACGGTATGAATGTGGTCAGTAAACACCCTATGGAGTGAAGAATTCTGTCTTTATCTATTTGAGCAAGGGAGGTCCTGGTGGTGGTGGTGGTGGTGTGTGTAGGGGGTGTGTGTCCTCCTGGCTGGCACTCTGACCAGCAACTGAGGGATTTCTGCTGAGGATGCCTCCCTGATGACAGAGGAGGGATGATGGCTAAGTGGTGAGGGGCCCAGGCACTGGATTCAGACGGATCCTTGCTCAGCCACTTACTAGCTACGTGTGACCTTAGACAAGTCATTGAATCCTTTGAAGCTTTCTTCACCCATAAAACGCAGACTACACCAGGCCCTAACTCACAGCTGTTGTGAGGATCAAGAAGGGTAATGGGTTGAGGCTATTTTATGGGGCTCCAGGTTCACACAGGTTTGAACCCTGAATTAGGAAAGATAAAGGAGGAAGACTCGTCCGCATCTCTTGAGTAGACCCCGGCGGCGGGAGTGTGTGTGCGGGGTGGTCACCTCTCCTCCTGAGTCAACGCTGCCACGCATGTTCCTTTTGCCCTTCCTACCATTAATGCCGACTTGAATTCCAAATGTTAGAATATGGTAGAAAAGGTCAAATAAAACGGCCACCGATTGAGCAGACCTCCATCACGGTGCTGCTGGGCTGCCGCGCGCACATCTCCACGCCCCGCCCCGCCCCTCCGCCTCGGGGCCGCTGATTGGCCCGCGTCGCGTGACGTCACGCGCGGGCTTTAAGGCGGCCGCCCGGGAGCGCCCCGCAGTGCCGGCGCGCTGCAGGCCGAGCTGGAGGCTGTCCTGGCGGCTCGGTCGTCCGGCCCGGAGCGGCGTGGGGTGAGCGCGGCAGGCGGGAGGCAAAGAGGCGGCCTCGGCGCGGGGCCTGGCGAGCTGCCGTCGGCGATGGGAGGAAAGCGGGCAGAGAGTGTCGCGGGGCGGTCGGGAGGGGGTCGCGGTGTACGGAGGGGCGTGTCAACAGCCTGGGGACGTGGAGGGCGGCTGGGAGCGGGCCTCGCTCTCCGGTCTCAGCACCTGCACCCTAACTCTTAATTGGGGATGCTGCCCGACCTGCCCCTTCCCGCGAGGATTGTCGCCCGGGAGATAGGGGTCGCGGCGTCTGCGGCCGCTCCACACCCTCGGCGAGGGGACGCTGGAAGCTGACCATCCGCCGGATCGAGGCCTCGCCCCCACCTCCGTGTCCCGGGACCTGGGGGTTTCTCTAGGTCTCATCGCCCCTGTCAGGGCCCCCAGGCAGCGGGGAGCGCCTCTGTTACACCTGCGGCTGCTTCAAAAAAAAGAAAAGGAATTTTAAAAAGGAAGCAATGCCGACTGATTTAGGAAAGGATCAAGAAGTTGCACGTTTCATGTTTATTATTAAACGTCTCCTCCTTTTTTCTCCCGTGACCTTTCCCTGTTCAGATCACCCAGCCTCTACCGTGAGCCCCAAGACCTGCACTTCAGCCGGAGCTCACCATGGGGAACCACTTGACCGAGATGGCGCCCACTGCCTCCTCCTTCTTGCCCCACTTCCAGGCCCATGTGCCGGCCTACAGCGCTGTGGACGGCTCGGCCTGCAGCCCGGCCTTGAGTGCCTGTATGAGATGATCCTCAAGAGGAAGAAGACTGAAGGTCTTTTGCTTCACCCTGTGTATGAGCCCAAGCAGTACTTCCAGGTGTGAAATGTGTTGCTTCCAGAACCCAAAGAGTTTCACTGGGCCCTGGGCTTCCTTCTCAATGGTCAAGGGGAAGGAAGAGGAAGCAATTTGCCTTTGCTTTGGAAGGAATGTCCCGTCCGTCGTCATCATCCCAGTTGTCCCCCCGCCCCCCAGCCTGGATAACTGGAACCCCTGTTTCACTGAAGGCTTTACTTCCCTCTCTGACTTTGGGGCAAGGGAATGTGTGTCTCATGGAGGTCCCTGGTGTGTCAGCCCCCCCCCCCCCAGCTCATCCTGCCCCATCCTTAGGATGCCATAGAGTGACTCCATCAGGGTCTATGGGACGCACAGGTGGCCCAGGTCCAGAGAGTTCAGGGGACAGAGAGGGGCCTGGAGTGGTAAGGTTGTCTGGGGGGAAAAATGTCAGCATATACCTTTGTGGTGTTTTTTTGATTTTGTTTTTGTTTTGAGGAAGATTAGCCCTGAGCTAACATCTGCTGCCAATCCTCCTCTTTTTGCTGAGGAAGACTGGCCCTGAGCTAACATTAGTGCCCATCTTCCTCTACTTTATATGTGGGATGCCTGCCACAGCATGGCTTGACACATGGTGGCATGTCCACACCCGGGATCCCAACCAGCGAACCCCAGGCCTCCAAAGCGGAACGTGGGCACTTAACCGCTGCGCCACCGGACTGGCCCCTGTACCTTTGTGTTTCTTTTACCCTGTCAACTCTTGATACTTTGACCGTTTCCTACGGGGTGTTCAGCTGTTTCTTTGTCAGTTTCTAGGATCTCATTATATAATTGGTGAGTGTGCTTTTCTGTAGTATATGTACTTTTTTCCTCAGTTTTTCATTCTTTTGCTTTGCTTATGTCTTGTGTTCTGCAGAGAATTTAGATTTTCTGTAACTCAGGTCTATCAATCTTTCCTAAACATTGGGCTTTTGGATTTTGAGTCACGGTTAGAAGGCCTTCCCCAACACCGAACTTATACAATTATCTATTATCTATTTTTTGCCTATTTTCTGTTGGGTGTTCAGCTGTTTCTCATCAATTTCTAGGCTTTCTATCATTGGGCAGGATAAATAGAAACTAATGCCTTGCCTCCGTTAAGGGTATATTATGCTGACAAACAAGTGTGGGAAACTCATGAAAAGGAATGGTTTTCAGGAATTCCAGATTAGGAAATTATTGTGGATCCATGATGACTGACTAACCTGTTTTCTCCCTTGGAGACTAGAAACTTTCTCAGATCAGGGCCCTGTCTTTGTCATGCCTATGGCCCCTGTTCCCCGGTCTTAGCACATAGTCATCACTCAATAAATATTCCTCGAATGGATGAACCCTAATTTATACCCTTCATTCAGGAATTTGATCTCATCAGTGGATGCCTTGGCTGTAGAGGTGTATGTCCCACTCTCTTCTCAAGTCGAAAGCTTCCACCCGGACCCTCTGTGCCTTTCTACCCTCTACACCTACGTAATCCCTGAATTAGAAAGGTCAAATATGGTGCCAGCCCAGAAGCATAGTAGTTAAGTTCCTACACTCTGCTTTGGTGGCCCAGGGTTCACAGGCCCAGATCCTGTGCAGGGACTTACACACCCCTCATCAAGCCAGGCTGTGGTGGCATCCTGCATGCGAAATAGAGGAAGACTGGCCCAGATGTTAGCTCAGGGTCACTCTTTCTCACCAAAAAAAAAAAAAAAAAAAAAACCCAAAGAGAAGAAAGAAGGAAAGGTCAAATACGGTTATTATCAACTGCATTCATCATGTTTTTAAGTTTTCTATATTTCAGGATGCTTTGGCATCTTGAGGGCCTGCCAGCCTGGAGGAGACTGCCCCTCCGGGGCTAGCTGACCCCCAGGGACGGTAACCTACTTGCCTGCGAGCCCGCCTCTCATGTGCAAACGCACCAGTCCAGAGCCCGTGCCCGCACCCCCTCCTTTATTTACTCTCACACTTCTGGCCCATCTTGCCCCTGCCCGCTGTCCCCCCAGAGCCAGGTACCCGACAGAGAGACCACCCCTAGAGCCCAGAGCCCACCCGGCTACATCCCAGCCATCCAGTCGGAAGCTGGCTCAGACTTGCCTCCCCTGCCTCGGCCTGTCCTCCCCGGCCCTCCTCAATACAGGCCATGCTTTCTCCTCTCCTGCCTCCCGGGCGCTTCCCCATGTGGCTCTGTGTGGGGTGGCACGGGCACGCCCCCCTGTCTTGGGAACTATAAGTAATGACACTTCCTTCAACGGTGCTGACCTCTCCTTGTTGTCACTCAGTCACCTGTATAAGTGAAATCCCGGGCACAGTCAACATGCAAGGAAGTGAGAAGCCCATAATTTTTGCCTCGATTCCAGGAGGATCTTTGTGGCTCTCAGCGGGAGCTGCCCGGTACAATCGTCTTTTGTGTGTGAGATATTGAAATCAGCAAACAGGAGTAATGTTAGAGAAATGAAGAGTAAGCCAGGAGTTAACATCTTTAAGGAACTAATGGAATGTCCTGGGGGGCCAATGAGTGCAGCAAGGAGGGACATGGGGAATAGAGACTGAAGACATGAGATTCAAAGCTAGTGTTTTTATTCCGTTTCAAGGATGCTGTCTTGGAAGCAGCAAGAAGGAGCAAGGACACCCACTCCCATTCTAGTATGTTGGAGACACACCCCCTGAGAAGGCTGTAGGGGAACCATGTCCTCCACAGAGAGGCCACGTTTGCACAACAACATGAAGAGCATTCAGAGATTAGAGGAGAGAGAATTCTTGGAGAATGGACAGGATTTTAGGAATTGGGAAGAAGTGAAAGATCTGAAAAGGTGATGGGGACAAGGCATGGGATGAAGACACCTTAGAGTTCGTGGTAACAGAAAAAAGTGATTGATAAAATATGAGATTGGTCTGTGTCAGCTTCCGGTGCTAAGCAAGAATCAAGTCCATAAGAGTTGTAAGGTTCCATGAAACTACCCTCAAAACACTGCTCATTAGCAGTGACTGTAAACTACATTCTTAGATGGCTTAAGAAAAAAAACAAGTCCTATAAGAGAAAATTAGACACTCACCTAAGCAGCGACCTTTTGGATTGTTTCCTATTGGTAACACCATGGGTTAGAAAATCATCCACGTTTGAAACTATTTGGCTAAAAAGCCTCTTTTAAAGAAACAAAGACATATTTTCTATGGAAACATTCTACTGATCACCGGCTTTCCTGATAAAAGAGATAATAGTCTGTTGTTAAACTCAAATTATTTCCCCCGAGGGGGTGCACCGTTCCTAGAAATACTGCAATACCAGGTCGATGCGCGGAGTGGACGGAGCAAGCTCCTATTCCATTCTCCCTGCTCCAAAAATCCATTTAATATTTTGTCCTCGAATAGAGGACGTATCAGATATTAAGCTGATAAGAACAGATACTACACTTGATCTTAGCCAAAAGGCCGAGAAGCGATGCCTGTCGCCCGTCCCCTCCCCGCCGCCGCCCTCCTCACATTAATAGTCAACTCACGGTGAGCCATGTCACCCTCAATAAAGATGTCATTTCCTTAGTATCTTGACACTCATACATTAGTCTCTTGTGACGAATTTTAAATTCTTTACTTTTTTAAGTGAAAAAACTTTAAGTGAATTTTTATATCTGCTTTTGCCGCTTGTTTGAAGCGCCATGTGTAATTTGCATGCCCCGCCCTCCCCGCGCGGGTCCTCCTCCCCCGGTGCGGCCGCCCTCCGCGCGCAGAGGCGGAAGCTAGCTGGGGCCAGCTCTTTCTGGGTACAAATTCTCGGGGAAAGACAGAACCAAAGGGAGTTGCGGGGCGGTGAATGGAGAGATGGGCGGAGCGAGAGGGAGTTGGAGCAGCGAGCTCCGAGTTCCGGAGAAAGCCCCGTGGTCATCACTATGAGGACAGCAGGGTCCCATGAGCTGGCT
Source organism: Equus asinus (assembly GCF_041296235.1). Classification (NCBI taxonomy): domain Eukaryota; kingdom Metazoa; phylum Chordata; class Mammalia; order Perissodactyla; family Equidae; genus Equus; species Equus asinus. The sequence continues at coordinate 42,329,293 of NC_091802.1, read as the reverse complement.
CGCTCCAGGCCGAAGGGCTGGGAGCCTAGAAGGGCCCGTCTGGAGTCGCCTGTCAGGGGCTGCAGAGAGCAGTTGGAGCCTAGGTCGAGCCCTGGGAGGGCTGCCTCCCTGGTCATCAGGACCCCCGCCTTGCCCTTTTGGCAGGGCCCTTGGGCAAACTCCTTAACCTCCCGAGCCTCAGTTTCCCTAGCTGAGAAGTGGAAACCTTGATGCCTACCTTGTGGGGTTGAGGGAGCATAAAGGGAACTAATGAGGCAACCTTGGTTTAGTAGTCTAGAATGCGGGTTCTGGTGTCCGACGAGTTTCCGGTGAAGGGGCATGGCTGTGACCTAGAAACAACTGAGTAACTGTATTGCCTATAGAGAGTACAATAGGAAACACTGATTGTTTGGGCCAGGCTTTGTACTATGTGCTCTCCTCTTGTCAAACTTGCAGAGTTTACCTACAGATGCAGCAGCTGAGACAGAGAGGTTAAGCAACTTGCCCAAGACCACACAGCTTAGTTAGTCAAAGGGGCCGGACCTGCCTATGAAGCCCAGAGCATGGGGCCTAGAAAAGGGCACCAAAAGAAAGAGCAGTTTTGGGGCTGGCCCGGTGGCTGAGTGGTTAAGTTCGCATGCTCTGCTTCGGTGGCCCAGGATTTCGCCAGTTCAGATTCTGGGTGCGGACATGGCACCGCTAATCAGGCCACGTTGAGGCAGCCTCCCACATGCCACATCTAGAAGGACCCACAACTAAAATATACAACTATGTACTAGGGAGCTTGGGGGAGAAAAAGAAAAAAATAAAATCTTCAAAAATCTTTAAAGAAAGAGCAGTTTTCTTGTGTCCAGCCCACTATGAGACCAAATGTTGCTGAGCCTGACACACAGGTCTTTTGTCCACAGAGAGGCAAGAACACAGCCATCTGGTGCAGGAGCTAGACTTGGAAGACCTGGACTCTACCCCCTGTTTACTTCTTAATAACCATGTGATCTAGTGCATGACTTGGCCTCCTTGCTTAACCCCTCTGCCTTTGATATGTTTATCTGTACATTGAAGATAATGATAAGAAATTATTAGACATAATTATTAGGCATGAGATATGTCTGGCGTATAGTATGTCTTTTTCTTTCTTTCTTTTTTTGGTGAGGAAGATTGGCCCTGAGCTAACATCTGTTGCCAATCTTCCTCTTTTTTTTTCTCCCCAAAGCCCCAGTACATAGTTGTATATCCTAGTTGTATGTCATTCTAGTTCTTCTATGTCGGATGCCACCACAGCATGGCTTGATGAGCGGTGTGCAGACCCGCACCCAGGATCCAAACCTGTGAACCCGAGGCCGCTGAAGCCGAGGGAGCGAATTTAACCACTATGCGACTGGGCCGGCCCCACGCATATAGAATACCTTAAGAACCAAACACAAGGGAAAATATCTCAGGCAAGTCACTTCTCTGTAGCTCAGTGTCTTCATCTAGAAAATGAGAATATTAACAGCTGGCATATAGTCCTGTACTTAGTCTTCCCTCACCCCCACCCCCACCCAGAACCCCCATTCTCTCTTACCTGGCTTTGTTTTACTCCATAGCACATTTTGTACCTTTTTTTTTTTTTTTGAGGAAGATTAGCCCTGAGCTAACTGCTGCCAATCCTCCTCTTTTTGCTGAGGAAGACTGGCCCTGTGCTAACATCCATGCCCATATTCCTCTACTTTATATGTGGGATGCTTGCCAGGTGGTGCCATGGCTTGCCAGGTGGTGCCATGTCCGCACCCGGGATCCGAACCAGTGAACCCTGGGCCGCCGAAGCAGAATGTGCGCACTTAATTGCTGCGCCACCGGGCCAACCCCATTTTGTACATTTATCTATTTATTGCCTTTCAGCCTAATAGCATGTAAGCTCTAGAGCAAGGATCTTTGTCTCTTTTGTCGACATTTATAGCTCCTGAAAACAGTGCCTGGCATATACTAGACACTTAGTATATTTTGATTGAATAAATGAATGAATAAATATTAAATAATATGATTTGTACAAATAGAAAGTGATTAGCAACCCACGTGGCTTGTAATAATTATTATGACTCTCACTGTATTTCACTACGTTTCTGCTCACTTCCACATTTATCGGGCCATCTTGTGCTCACTAATATAGTTTCCCAGGTATATTATCTTTAGAACAAGGTGCCTTGGATTGCAGACATACATGTTCTGTCATCGCAAAGGAATATCTCCCATTGTAAATTAATGATTTAGCATCCCTAGTTCATGCACCAGCTTCTTGTGAGTTTGGTTAATGTGAGTCAGCCCCCCTCAGCCGGCTCACATCAATGTGCACAGACCAAAGTGCTTGCAAAAGTTAGGGCAACCCCAGGGCATGGCTGTCTGGTGCGCTCTGGCCCGAGGGTCCTACACTTTCGCTGTGGACCCAGTTACCATCGCTGCAAAGGCGCTGGGAGTGGTAGGCCAGGGACAGTGACTTGAAGGGCACAGCTAACCTTCTCAGCCAGTGCCTGCTCCCCACAGCCTTGCCTGACCATCATGTTATCAAACATTAGCACAATATCCAGTGATGTCTCTTACTGTGAGCAAGGTTGTGCATCTTTTCGTGTGCTTAAGATCCACTATTATTTTCTTTTCTGTGAACTGAGTGTTCCTATCCTTTGCCATTGTCCTCTGAATTGTTGATCTTTTTGCATTTCTATCTCTAACCCACTTCGTATTTGTCCTAGTATATGAGTTCGGATACAGATCTGACTTTATTTTTTCTGCATTGCCACCCAGTTGTCCCAATATCATATATGGAATAGCCCATATAATCATCGGTTTCAGATGCTACCTTTAACATATAAAAAAAGTGTTCATATATCTATTTAAGTTTATTTCTGGACTTAAAAAAATCTCCTGATATCCTGACTTTTTAAAATTTTTGATACAATGGATTCTTCAGTATCACACCTACTCCGCCTATCACTCTGTGGGGCCTGGGATCACCTAGATGAACATGCTTAGTCCCTGTGGTCCGCAAGGGGCATCTGTCGTGCTCCTCCATTCCTCCTCTGGCTGCCACTCAACCACATCCACTGCTCACAAAGCTGCCAGGGGAGGCTGTGCACAACCAGAGAATGTCTGCCCATGCCAAGTCTGCCAACTCCACGTGCTCCTAAGTGTTCTGTCCTCAGGCGTCAGAGGGCTGCCTGGTCCCTTGCTAGCTGGGAAGGACAGCCTCATCAAGCCCAGGCCCTCCCGGATCTGTTTTTCACGGCGCTGCAGCGGCCCTGTCCTCTTAGATAGCTCCATTTGGCTCATTTCATCACGTCAGCTTTCACAGCTGAAGAGACCTGTTTGGAGAGACACACAGTTTTGTTTCCTCTGACCTCCTCTCCCTTCTCTCTGACCCCTCCGTCTTCCCCTCAATTCTCCTCTCTCCTTCCTTCTCCTTTTCTCCAGTTACAAAACAAAAGCTTTCACTCCCATGACTACCAACAGAACTGGGTCAGTCTGTCTGACTTCGCAGTGGGAGGGGAGATTGTTCTAGCAACAGCCGGCAAAGTCAGGGTTACACAGGCCCTGTTTTTAAAAGGATTCGAGGCGGGGCATTTTGCCACAGCCTTGCTGCTCAAAGTGTGGTCCCCAGACCAGCAGCATTGGCATCACCTGGGAGCATGTTAGAACTACAGAACCACAGGCCTGAGACCTAGTGAATCAGAATGTGCCGGAATGCATGTGCACATTAAAGTTTGGGAAGCGTTCTGCTACGAGACCAGATGACTGAAGGGGGAGAGACTGGGGGAGAGAGAAGCACAAATGTTCTATTTTTCGGGATCTCAACACTGACCACCAACACCTGAAACTCAATTTCTCACCATTCTCCTCTCACTTTACCTTCCAAGTCTCTGAGGAGAGTCTGCAAAGCAGTTTCCAGAATCTTCTGGTGATGAAAGACAGAGAAATGGAAGGTGCCCATTACACGTGGGCTAAATTTTTGTTTTTCCTTTCTGAGTTGTTAGTGACCAGGGCGGGGCGTCCTAGAACTATGGGATGGGAGAGGAGCCGTGGATGGGATAATAAAAAGCACAGGAGAAACGTGGTTACTGAGGGTTATTAACTGATTCTCTTTAATGTTCTTTGAAAGACATGAGCAAAGAATGGATTCTTTTTTAACAGAGGTTTGGGGCTATTATACTATAGTATTTCTTTGACAGGCAGTGTTGCTCCAGGCCTGAAAACCCAGGATGTATGACTTCTGAGAGTTACACATGACCAGGGGTATGCATGGGCCAGCAGAGCGCCTGCCCTCCACCCCCAGCCCCACCCCCACCCCCACCCCCACCCCCACCCCCACCCCCACCCGGAATGTGCTCAGGATCCTGGGGCTAAAGCTTGAGTTTGTGCACTGGAGAGCAAGTTTATTGCTCCAGCTAGACTGGAGCCATAGAACTAGTTAGACTCAACCAAGAGCTGGGTTTCAACACTTGGCTGTCATTCTTGATCATCCACTGTGTGCCAGCAAATCCCCACATTTTCTTTTTGGTCTTTCAACAATCCCGAACGTGGAATGTTATTTATCCTATTTTACATCTGAAGAAACTGAGGCTGGCTTCCCAAGATCCTCACCTTTCTTCCTCATCCTCCTCCCACAGCACTAAAGCGACGCTTACTCCTGGCTGGCAGTTTTATGTCTTTATTATTGGTGGATCCTTATTCTCATCTACTTTGTGAGGAAAGTGTGTCAGGGTTTACCATCCCCATTTAACAGAGGAGAAAACTGAGCTTCAGAAAGACGATTTGAGCTAACCAAATCTTTCCCAGACAGACTCAAGTGTTTAGGGGAGTCTGATATAAGAAGCCGGAAACCTGGCTAATGGAGCGCAATGTGGGCGGACTGACCCGGCGTTTAAGATGCAAACCCAGTTGGGGGCCACCTCGCTCCTTTACCTGCGCTGCGCCACCCCTAGGGGCGCTGTGTTACCGTCTGAGCCAAGACCTGATGTTTTCTTTGCGGGCAGCAGAGGGCAGCAAAGGCAGTCCCGCCTCTGTGTGTCAGCACGGCCCAGCAGCCCGGAAGCCGTCCATCCTGCGCTTACCTGGCCGTCAGGGAACCCAAGATTCCGAGAGGGCAAGTTCAAGGTCATCCAGGTATCAGACAGACCCAGGCTTAGAGCCCAGGCTTCCTGCTGATAGCATCTCAAGTAGTCATACTCCATGATGGTGCCCGATTTCATCCATTCCAAGACGCACATTTTTTTTCATATCTTTGCATCTCAAACCAAAATGTATTTTACATCGATGCCAGGAGAAAGTACTGCCGTTGTTTACATGGCAGTGCGTCTTTTATTCTTTCTTCCTTTCTTTCTTAGGAATACATAAAATAATGGTGCCTCTCACAATCGATGACATCTTAAATTCGTGAAATGCTATACTAGTAAAAGCCTCTTTATTGAACTGTGTGTGTGACATGGATTATTTCCTTTAATCATCGCAACTCTAGGATGGAGGTATTATTACCTCTACTTTGCAGGTGAGGAAACAGAGAGAGAGAGCAACTAGACCACATTTGCACACCTAATAAATAATACTTTGTTCCTTCCACAACAAAAGATTCTGGGTCTTGAATGATAACAAGCTTCATTAAAAAATGCAAATGTGCAAGTGGCTACAATCAGGTAACAGCATGGAAAGTTCCCTGAGGGCCAATATGAGTTAAAATCCAGACTGGAAGGGGTAGAGTGGGATGTGGACGAGAATCCTAGAACAGAGGGAAGTCTGAGGTCAGAGGTGGGTTGGGAGAGGCAGTATGCCGAGGAGGCAGGAGAGGGGCTTGGAAAGGGAGATGAGAAAGAAGAGGGCACAATCTTGACAAACTCACCCTGAAAATCCCTCCTCTGGCATGAGGACTAGCTCTGAAGTTTGGAAACATCTCTGCAAATTCAGCCCAGTCCCTGTCCCCCACCCCAAGCATCTCCCCATCTGATCCCCGTTCTTTCTAGGCCAGGAAGAGAGTAAAAGGGAAAGTGAGAGAGGAAGAGATACAAACAAGAACTCACTTCCTCCTTCTTGCATTTAATTACTGAGACAGTCGAGCACCTTTTTCTTCCTCTTATTATTGTTTTCCATCAAAATATTTTTAGAATTAGTTTATATGAAGATAAATGTGCTGTGAAGATGAAACCAGGGGCCAACCTGCTTTAACTATACTCAGTTGTGTGTCTGCAACAGTAGTTAGATAATGCCTTACTCAAGCCCACCCTATAGATAACATTTCTGATGCTTGGGTCACCATGGTAATGGGTGCTTAAGTTTTTCAGGAACTGAGAACTCCTTGTCCAGTTGAGGTCGGTTAAGACCACTGACTCAGGGGCCCGCCCTGTGGCTGAGCGGTTAAGTCTGCGCGCTCCGCTGCGGCGGCCCAGGTTTTCACTGGTTCAGATCCTGGGCGTGGACATGGCACTGCTCCTAGGGCCACATTGAAGCGGCATCCCACATGCCACAACTAGAAGGACGTGCAGCTAGGATATACAGCTTTGTACCGGAAAAAAAAAAAAGATTGGCAGCAGTTGTTAGCTCACGTGCTAATCTTTAAAAAAAAAAAAGACCACTGACTCATCAACTGGGCCTGTGCAAATGCCCAGTAGGTGACACCTTGACATCAGAGGGCGGGCGGAAAACTTCCCCCTCAGATCATGCTAACACCACCATTTTGTGAACACGAGTCCTATGAAGAGCCATGAAGCTTCACTACGCTTGCACAGATCAATTACCTCACTTCTCCTTACCTACAATCATCTGTTCCCACACTGCAGACAACCCTACCCATCTATCCCACCAATATCTCTAATCCCCATTTTCAGAGAGGCAGATTTGAGATTTATTCTCCTGTCTCCTTGCTTGGCTGCCTTGTGAATAAACCCTTTCTCTATTGCAAACTCATTGTCTTAGTGATTGGCATACCATGCGGCAGGAAAATGAGCCTGGTTTGGCAACAATTATCAATGTCCAGTGACAAGCCTCAATTTCATCTTTTGCACCTGGAAACCCTTGTGTATCTATTGTTGCAGATGACACCCCTGGGTGCTAGGAGGAGAAGGAACTAGCACCCTCTTTTACAAAGGAGAAAAGAGATCCAGCAAGGCTTAGTGCTACACCATCCCCTCGGCAGAGCTGGGGCATCCCCACCAGCCATAGCTGGGTACCCACTGTGAGGGCAGGCACTTTCCAAGCATTCCATGAGGTCTTCCAACAACCCTCATAGGAAAGGCTCAGAGACACTGAGTGACCTGCCTCAGTCCCTCCCAGCTAGTAGGTGACACAGCCAGGATTGAACTTAAGTCTGTTTGACTCCTAAGCCCAAGCTGACTTTACTACCCAGGCTGCCTGAATTGACAGGATCTCCAGGAACCTGTTCTCTGTTTCAAGCACTGCTCCCCACAACCCCCTCCCCTCCCTTGCTCTCCACCACCACAGTGTTTGAGGCTGGGGCTGGGTTTGAAGTGCCTTTTTCACTTATACTATTCCTCTGCCCCCAGCCATGAAGCTGGACCCAGGCTCTGCCATTTCCAGGAAGATTTATATCTGTGGGCAGAGATGTGTATCTGTAGGAGGTAGGTCAATAGCCTACCCAGGGGCCGGCTCCGTGGCCGAGTGGTTAAGTTTGCGTGCTCCGCTGCGGTGGCCCAGGGTTCGAATCCTGGGCGGGGACATGGCACTGCTCGTCAGGCCACGTTGAGGCGGCATCCCACATGCCACAACTAGAAGGACCTGCAACTAAGATATACAACTGTGTACGGGGAGGGGTTGGGGAGATAAAAGCAGAAAAAAAAAAAAGATTGGCAACAGTTGTTAGCCCAGGTGCCAATCCTTAAAAAAAAAAAATAGCCTACCCAGTCCCTGCCCACCGAAGCCTTCCTGGGCTGCAGGAAATGATCCTTTTCCCTGGCCACTCCATCTACTGGGGATGCAAGTCAGGTAGGATGATAAATAATACTAAACTATAGCTGAACAATTTTATACTTCATCGTACATTTCTCATCCATTAATCCATTTGGTCCTGATACCAGCCCTGTGAAGAAGGTAGAAAGTACCCTTCTTGTTCTACAGGCAAGGAAACCGAGGACCTGAGAGGTTAGGTAGGGTCTTCAGGGTCAGAGGAAGAGGCAGACACTAGGCTTGAGCCCAGCATTATAAATCCCCAGGACTAGGGCACTCTCTAATAAGTATTCACCGGGCTCAGACCGCAGTGAGGGTTAATTGAATTTTGTGTTTTTTTAATTTTCTCTCAATTCAGCATAGGGAGAGGAGATGGAGGGCTGAGAGGAAGGTAACTGCAGAGACCTCTGTGGGGAAGGGGGTCAGCGGAGGGCTGGATGAGGATGCTGCAGTCCTGGGGAGGGTAGGAGAAAGGAACCAGAGAGAAAACTGAGCTGATTCTGAAATTGTCCTCGGGGCCCACTGAGACTCAAAGTTAAGGCGGGAAGGTGTCTTCTACTTGCTCAGGGCCCTGGAGAGAAAGGTACTTTACAGACATTCCCTAGGAGGCTTGGGAGGAACACCTCCAAGCTCTCCAAGGTTGGGGGGAGGGGGCAGGGAGAGAGGGGAGATGGGGGGCACCCAGTTGCCCTGGGAGTGGCCACATTGTGAGGTGGTTCTGGGCACAGGCTGTGGGGTTGGGGTGAGAGGAGACAGAGGTGGTGGGGGCAGTGGCAGCATCCTGGGCTCTGCCTGCCCCCGCCCCCTGCCTGGGGGCTTCTGCCACCACCACCATCATGGGCAGCGCTTATCACTGGGAGGCCCGTCGCAGGCAGATGGCTTTGGACAGGAGGAGATGGCTGATGGCCCAGCAGCAAGAGCAGCAACAGCAGCAAGAGCAGGTGCATGAGAGGGGCCAGGTTCATCGGGGTCCTTCCAGGGGCAGGAAGGGACTGGGGAGGAAAGACAACCCTTAGGAAGCTGTCTACTATTTAGTGGATGTTGCTTTGCTGGGGGTAGGAGGAAAGCAAGGTCCTCTGATGTTCTCTTGGATGGACTGTGTGTGTATGTGTGTGTGTACTGGGGGACTCAGCTTTGCTGTTGTGCCAGGCTGAGGCTTAGTAGGGGGTGGAGGGGGTCGGCCTGGGAAGTTTTAAAGCTATGCTGTCCAATAGGGTGGCCACCAGCCTGTGTGCTATTGAGCCCTTGAAATGTGGCTAGTGAGATGGAGGAACTGAATTTTAAATTTTATATACATTTAATTCATTTAAATAATGAATTTAAAAACAAATACTCTACATCTTGGAAATCTTTTAAGTCTGTTTGGAACAACTTTGGTATGTGAATCTACTTTTTCAACTGTAAGTTTTATGAACTCTAAATATAGATCAAATATTTTTGATGAAAACATAGTGTTCAAATTAAGATGTGCTGTTAAGTGTAAAATGCATGCTGGGGTTTGAGGACTTAGTACAAAAACAAAGAATATAAACTATCTCAATCAGATTTTCAAATTGAGGGGCCGGCCCGGTGGCACAGCATTAAGTTCGCACGTTCTGCTTCAGCGGCCTGGGGTTCACCAGTTCAGATCCCCGGTGCGGACATGGCACTGCTTGGCAAGCCATGCTGTGGCAGTCGTCCCACATATAAAGTAAAGGAAGATGGGCACAGATGTTAGCTCAGGGCCAGTCTTCCTCAGCAAAAAGAGGAGGATTGGCAGCAGATGTTAGCTCAGGGCTAATCTTCCTCAAAAAAAAAAAAAAATTTTCATATTGATTAAGTTTTGGATGTATTGGGTTAAATTATTAAAATTAGTTTCACCTGTTTCTTCTTACTCGTTTTATGTGCCTACTAGAAAATTTAGAGTTACACATGGCACGCATTATGTTTCTATTGGACAGTGCTGTTTCAAAGCATTTGCAAGAAATTATTCTTTATCCTCTGGCACTGCAAAATGTTTTCAGTGCACGTCTCCTAAGCTAGGTGTTCAGAGACTGCTGTTTCCTGGGTAGGGGCTGTGCCGGGGGCACTGGCAGCATAGAAATAATTCTTGGTGTTGTGGGTGAAGGGAGATAGCCCAGGCTCTAGCCTCAGCCTCCAACTCCAGGGAATGGAGACTCTGGCCACCTCCACCTTTCCCTTCTCGAATCTCTTGCCTTGCTCCCCACAGTGTCTCTGGCAAATGTGTGACTGGGTGGGGAGGGAGGAGGATGCCACTTGCCGGGGGCTTCTTGCCAGGAACTAAAGAAACTCCAAGAGGAGGAACGCCAATCTGAGAAAAAAACCCAGCCACCTCAGATGTCGCAGCAGCCGCCCCCACCGCAGCTACAGGAGGAGCAGCCACCACCCTCACCAACACGGCTGCAGCCGCCACCACCATCACCATCACCATCACCACCGCCATTAACATCACCACCGCAGCCTCCACCGCCAGCACAGCTACCAGCTCGGCTAAGGCAACAAAATGTCCAAGACCCTCTTATTCAGCGCACCTCCAAGTACATTATCCAGGATTCCCAAAGGCCAGGTCCTCAGCTTGGCTTACTGGGGACCGATCAAACTGGAGGGCAATCCACCTACTTTAACAACAACAGATTCCAAGGAGAGAAGAAACTCCCTCAAGGCCCTGGTGAGACCCCTGGGAGCGGGGAGGTGGGTAGGAGAGTTCTTTGCTCCCATTCCGGCCCTTTAGTCTAGATTCCACATCTGTCACCCCGCCCTCTCTGAATATCCCCAGTACCCTTGGCCTTTACTTGAGGGGCACTCCCTCTGGGTATGTTTGTGCCAACCTAGGGCTGCAAAGAAGGCTGCCAACTTCTGCAGAGGGTGGCTGAGAAGTTGTCAACTCCTCCTCCAGGGTGAGGGTGACACAGCACGTGGGGATGGTCAGAGGGTGGGATATGAGTTGAAAGCTTAACAACAGATATACTAAGCTCTGTAAGGTCTGGAACAGGGAATCACAGCGTGGCTTCCTAGTTGCTAATTTTCAGGCTAGGCTCCGTCTGCACCTGGCCTCAGGTAGCGGCTGCCTCCTGCCTGCCCAGCACATAGTCGAGTCCAGCTCTGTCACGTTCTCTTCTCAGAAAGTGCCAGATGAGTAATGTGTGCTTTGTTTCATCACCAGGTTTTAGGAAATCCTACCAATCTAGCCCAAATAAATACACTGGGACCTCACGATTCACGGTAAGACATAGAGTGTGAAAAGCAGACTCTGGCTGAGTGGCTGCGAGTGTGCTTGTGTGTAAGTGCATGCGGAGTCTAGAGGCTTCCTTGGCAGGAAAGGGGGGAGGGGCTGCAACTACAGAGTCACTTCTGGATGGTCCATTCCTCCATGTGTTGCCTCCATGAAAATGTCTAGGTAGGGCCTGTTGGTCAGCACTAAGTGGAGGGGTTGACAATCTATTTGGAAAGATAGGAAAGGTGCCAGAGAAGCAAAATAAAGCAGCTGTTTTGTTTTTTAAGATTGGCACCTGAGCTAACAACTGCTGCCAATTTTTTTTTTCTTCTCCCCAAAGCGCCCCCAGTACATAGTTGTATATTCTAGTTGTGAGTGCCTCTGGTTGTGCTGTGTGGGACACCACCTCAGCATGGCCTGATGAACAGTGCCACGTCCACGCCCAGGATCCGAACCAGCGAAACCCTGGGTCGCTGAAGCAGAGCGCACGAACTTAACCACTCGGCCACGGGGTCGGCCCCAAGGGGCTGTTTTAAGTGCTGACTGGGGTAGAGTCAGCTAGAGCAGGAGAAAGGCAAGACCTGAAGTCAGAGGTTGTTGGTCTCAGTCAGGATCACCCCTCCCTGGTGGTGTGATTTAATCTCTGAGCCTCAGCTACCCATCCATAAAACGAGAATGATAATACCATCTCCTTAATAGAGGTGTCATGAGGACTGAATGTGGCAATTAAAAGAGAGGGAATCAAAAGCACTTAGCTGAGAGCCTGAGCCTGGCTCATTGGAGGCCATCAAACCCAGGATGGTAACTCTCCATGAGGATTACATAAAACAGTACAAGATTAGGCCTCAAAGGGCTTAATACAAGGTTCTGAAACCAGCAGGCCCAGAAACTGCTACCTAACCTGTTTTGTCTCCTCTCTCTCTCTCTCTCTTCTCAGTCAACGAATTACACACAGCAGTGGTGATCCAGAGATAGACCCCAAGATCCCACAGGCCGTCAGCAAAAAACAGATGAGCAACCCCACCTTCTGCCCACCCAGCCACATCTTGCCTCCAAAGCCCCTCTCTCTTGATCCACTCTAGAAGAGGAGCCTAGCTGAGAATAAAGTGTGATTTCTTCCTGGAAAGAATCAAGAGACTGGTCAGCTCTATAAGACAAGGAGGAGGGGAAGGGTCAGGAGGACCCATGAAGGGGATGGAGTGCGTGGGAGAAGAAAATGGAAGACAATTCCAGGCTTCTCTAGGAAAAGCCAATGGGAGACCTTGGCCTTGGGTCCCCCAAGTCTACAGCTCCACTACTGGCCCTTGTTTAGCAATGACAGGTCTGTTGGTAGCTTCAGGTTTATGACTCTCAGTGGAGCCATCACTGCTCCCTGCTGGCCGATGCTTAGTGAGATACAGCTGGGGAACGAGGAGTTGCAGTACCCCAGAGCAGGCCAGAGGCAGCAGTAGGAAGAGGTGGCAGGCAGGGACCCGCCGAGTCCAGTGTAATGCCTGGCCCACAGTGGGCACTCAGCTTTGAATGGATGATGAGGGGCAGGGATGGAGAGAAAGAGCTCAGAAGAAAGGGAAGCTGTAACCTCAGGCACAAGACACCTGACCCTGGGAAGGAGAGGGTGACTTGCCCACAAAGATCCACAGGCCTCTTCCTTCCTGGGTCTCAGCCTTTCCCTATAGCAGAGGCAGCCAAGAGGCTACAAAGGCCCCAGGCAATCCACCTCCCCACTTCCTGAAGCTGACACCTGGGGTCTCCCTGCCCTTTCTTCTACCTTGGACTGGGGAGGGGGATGCCTGGGGCCTTTCATTGTAGCCCACACAGCATCACCTTTGGGTCGGTCTAAAAGAGGTCCTCAATGCAGTGTTTCCTGAGGGGGGAGCTGGGGGAGGGATGCGGGGGTGGGGGGCACAGAACAGGAATATTAAAGTTTGTAGGGATCTTACAGATACACAATGAGCAAAAGGAAGAGCGCCAGCTCCTGGGAGCAATCTCTCAGAAGCCAGAAAAGCAGGACATTGTTATCAAGGGGCTCAAGGCCCCGGGGAAGAGACCTCGATGTTTACTCAGACACTGAGAAACAGGCTGTGAGATGGGGAGTGTCCACCAGCTCCCTTCCCACTCACAGGAGACTTTTTGTTTGTTTGTTTTAACGTTAAGTATAGTTTATTGACTAGAATATAAATCCTTTACATTTGGTGACCTACACACAGCAGAAGCCCGGGCCCCGCCTTCCTGGACGTCTGTGCTCTTGCCAGCACCACCTTGACCCCAGTTACGGAGGCAAGAAAGCATGGAGACAGCACGAACTCCCTCCTTCTCCTCCTTCCCCCAGCCAGCTAGTCGCCAGGTTCTCTCACCACTTCCCGTCCTCCATCCTTTCTACTTCAAATTCAGCTTTCTCTCCACCTAAGCTCATCTTTCTGCCTGTCTGAGTGATAAAAACCATAGCCACCTTTAGTGAGCAAATACCATTCTTGGTCCGCTGAAGAATAGAAACCGTGGAGCCTAGTGGGAACCTGGGGGTTATCTGGGGCTTAGCTTCATCTGAGTGACAGCAAAGAGGAGAGCGTCTAGACCAGCCTCCACTGACAGGCAGCTCTACAATGTCAATGCCTGAAGGAAAGCGGAGGCCTCTGGAGCAGACGGTGGGCTCAGGTGCTAAGCTGGGGGTGCAGCAGAGCCCAGCAAAGTGGCTGAATACTGACAGCTTCCCTTCTGCAGACTTGCAGGGTAAGAGTGGCTGGGCCCACCCTTTGACCTGCCTGTGTCCACTCACATGGGCTCGGGGTTGCGGGCCCACCACCAGCCAGAAGCCATCCTTTAATACCTACCTTTTAAAATGATTCTGGCTTTGTCTGTTTCTCCTGTGTAGGCCCAGGAGGTGCCAGGTGCCTTCCTCACCTCTCCTACTACTTTGGCTCATGCTGTGAAGAGAATACAACTGCTTTATGGAGAGGAGAAGTTTTAGCTGGAGAACAGGTCTGTCTTCCCAGGAACAGGGACAGCCTTTAACCAGGAACTACGTGGAGCCAAAGGGCCTTGGCCAATCTTGCTGTCAGGTGGGCAGGTGACAAGTTACCAGGAGAGAAGCAGACCATCACCATTACTTTGTCACACAACCAAAGCAGGGAGGCACAGGAGAGCATCCATGGACCTTTAAAAGGCCCTGGAGACAGCACTGGATGTCCCACAAATCACTTGCCCGTCACTGGGTGCAGAACTTGAAAAGGATCCATGTTTTAAAAGCCAGATAAGATGAAAGCTGTCTCCACATTCAGGCAGGAGGAAGGTCGCCCCAGAGGAGCTGGGCAACCAGGGTGCTCAGCGCAGAAAGGGCAGGGGCCACTCCAGGGCCTCTCAGGCAGCTCTGAGGAAACGTCGGGTCAGACTTTCCTCAAGACCGCCCGAGGGGAAAATGTGGCGCCAGCACCTAGAAGAACCAGGCTTCTGCTCCTGTGGAAATCCAAGAATGTGCGAGCGTGTGTGTGTGTATGAAGCTAACTTCCACAGAAAGCTTCCTGTGCTGAGGGTGTGGGGGAGGGTATGAAAAGTAGGGCTTTTCCTCTGGCAAAGTCACCACAGTCCTTCCTTGGGCACCATGGAGTTGTGGGAGATACAGACCAGGCTGGCAGGTGCCTGGAGTTCGAGGACGGCAGACAGGTCACGGTGGGTGAGGGCCTCGCAAGTGGGGCACTGACTTGTTTCCCCGGCAGTCCACGTATTCATAGCTCTGGAAGACGAGCTGCTCTGAATGGCTCAGGTAGGAGCAGGTCAGGGTGCCCCTGGAGAGGAAGCAGGCTTTGCTGTTGTGTCTGGGAGGAAGAGGAAAGCTCTGGTCCTGCCCTGCTGTCTGGGGAAGGTTGGCTCCATCAGACACCCTGCCCTGCCTTCTACTCCCGACCCTGCCAAAGCACCTGGGACAGCTGCCCCACCTGTGTTCCAGATAGCTCTCTGGCTGTCACACCAATAGCTTACAAGCAAGGTGGGGCATAGAGAAGGGGCCGGGCCTACTATTTCCAGGAGCCAACAAAGATTCATGGGGTCAGCTTAGACGACTCTCCTCCCGCGAGGTGGGGCTGAGGTAAGACTGGAGTCAGAAGTGGGAGAGGGGATACAGGGCTCCAAGCCCTACTTACTGGATGTGCAGCAGCACATGGTGGACACTGACTTCTAGCCAGGTACAGATTTTGCTGAGAGACAGAGAGAGAGAGAGAACATGGGGCCACATTTCACACTGAGCAGCCTGTCAGAAAGCTTGGAAGAGACCTGCGGGTCCCAGCCTCCTCGCCTCCTTTCCATCAGGGGCCCCAAATGCCACTCTCCCACCGCTTCCCTCTCCCTCAGGTGAGCATGTCACTCTTGCTGCAATATTCCTCCAACCCCCACCAGCTTGACCCAGGCACATGCTGGCCCCTCCTTCTCCAGCGATTCAGGCTGAAGAGCCCAAGGTCACATATAAGGACTAACCAAATTCTAGCCTGTTTTTCGTTCCAATCTAGGTCCAAACAGGCAGAGGCTGGGGACCCTGAACTCTTGCATATTGCTGTCTTGGCCGCGAGAATACAGGCAAAATGCTGGCTGCAGAGTTTGCTAAGCAATCAAGAAATCTGATGGGGATTAAAACTGGGTTTCCAACCAGGAAAGAGGCTAAGGGAGAAGAGATCAAGGGATACTCACTATGTGTTTTCATCACATATTCGGTTGGCTACTGCATAAAACATCTGTCAACCAAGTGGGTATAGGTTAGCCCACCTCCAGCCGCCCCCTTCCCACAACCACACGCCTCCAAACACCTGTGGGCAGGGCTGGCCAGGGAAAGGGAGTCACCTGTTCACTGGCCAAAGGGCCAATGTTTAGGAGGAGGCTCTCCGAGACCTGCCCCACCACGAGGGACAGGTGCAGCACCTCGATGGTCAGCTGTGTCACCGTGATGGGGTAGTAGTTGCTATTGGAGATGTTCAAGATGTTCTGGGGACGAAGACAAGGAAAGGGAGGGGTGAGGGTGGCCATCCTTGGAAAGGAGAAGACCATCAGTTATAAAAACCCAGGCCTGACTGCGCCCTACCTCCATTAGGGGCCTCAGCTGCTGAGGACCAGTGCCAGGAGCCCCTCAGAGGGGCTCGTAATGGCAAGGGGTCACCTTTGACTCAGATATGAAGCTGGCTCAGGATCCAGTCTCACCCTGCAAGGCTTCTCTCCATTCAGTCCTGCCCCCACCCAGGCAGTCTCAGTCACACCACCCCCACTGCACCCTGGGGTTTAGTCCTCTAGCCCCGATTCTGACCCCTCACCATGTAGACTCCCAATCCTACACAATCTGTTGTGGGGCTCATGGTTGCCCCTGCCTCTCCCCAGGCTTCTGACACCCTCTGCCATAAGATCCTGGCTACCTACACCCAGGGGCACGACACTGGACAAGGGCTACAGAGAAGTGCTGCTGGGAAGGTGGGGGTTGGAGCTCAGGGGCATGGGCACCCACCCACCGTTATGTTGATATGGACATCAGCCTCGTCAAAGGCCACTGTGGAGGAGTTGACGCCAGCAGGCTGCACAGCAATGGACCGGGGAAACAGGAAAAAGACCATGAGGGAGGAGGTCACCAGGCAGATGAGCACCGCCAGGAACACGGAGCGCTTCCTGTGGGAAAGCAGACCCGGGGCAGAGCAGTAGAGATATCCGAACACCAAGGAAACCTGGGCATGGGGCACCCAGACACCCCCTCCATATACAAG
Organism: Equus asinus; assembly: GCF_041296235.1. Taxonomy (NCBI): domain Eukaryota; kingdom Metazoa; phylum Chordata; class Mammalia; order Perissodactyla; family Equidae; genus Equus; species Equus asinus. The sequence continues at coordinate 42,312,451 of NC_091802.1, read as the reverse complement.
GCTCTCCTCTGTACACCCCTCATATCTGTACCCTTAACTCCCCAGATGTGGAGGACCAGCCTAGGCTCAGACCACACAACACACAGGATTGGGAGGTAGGCAGCCTGGCTTCCACTCCCAGCTCTCTGTACCCACCTGCCCAGTAACTCTGAGCAATGCACCTAACCTCCCTAAGCCTCAGTTTCCTTGTCTGTAAAATGGAGATAATTGTACCTATGTCATAGAATTTGTTATGGGTTAATGTAAGAAAAAGCACTAATTTCAGGTCCTGGCACTTAGCAAATGCTCAACAAATGCCATTACCACTGGAAGAAGTCAGTCCACGTGAATTTTGAGAGTTCTGAATTTTAATAATATTCAGAACAGGACATCACCTGTCCATCTAATTGAAAATTGTGATAGGCATTAAAGAGACAGCACCTTGTCAGTATCTTATGAGGGGCACTGCCAGATGCAGATTCTGGTGTAGTGCTGGGGGAGGGCAGTGGTAGCTCCCAGACTGAAGCTGAGGACCTTGGGAGGAAGCTGTAGGGATCCACGTCTAATGGACCCAGATGACAAACAGGGTCATGGGCCCCCGGTAAAACTCAGGGCTGCATCTGAGGTTCTGACGTGTCTCAGAACAGGGAGCAGCTGGTTTATCCATCTCTACTGGGAAGAGTACAAGCAGGTCTGAACTGCCACAGCAAGGAGAGCTCTTCGGAAAAATAACTTCCCCCAACCAATTGTGGCCAGGCCACTCCCTCCCTCCTGGAAGGACTTGTAGAGTCAAGAGGCCCCCTCTGTTTCGAAAGGGAACCATGCCTCTTGGAAGCAGTGGTACTCAGGAGGAGGACACCAGTGGCCTCAGGTGGCATCTGTTGGGCCTTGGGCTTCTTAAGACTGGAAACAAGAAAATCCTTGGAAACAAGGAGCTGGTACATATGAGCCTGGTGAGGTTCAGGTTTTCTGGGGGAGAACCAATGGAGAAAAACTGGAGGGACAGCCCCCAGGGGTGACGTCCTGTGGAGCTGGGGTAGGAAGAAGGGCTTACGTGTGCCTGGGCTTCAGCCTTTGGTCCCCATAGGGGATGAGGGCCACCAGCTGCTTCTCTAGCTCTGTAGAGAGAAAGAAGGTGAGAGGGAGGGCCACAAAGTGTGTGACAAATGCTTCCTGTGCCTGCTTCCTAGAAGAACCCCTCCACCCCACAGAGCAATGTCAGAAGCATGCCACCTCTGCCCAGAGCAGGACTGGGAGCCCTGGGCTGTGCTGCTGCAGTTGGCAGCACAGCTTTGCCATCTCTAGAATGCAAGTGCAATTTTCATTAACAGGTGTGAAGAATCTCTGCAAGTCAGCAGCAAATCAGAGAAGCCTAGCTTCCTTGGAGAGGTCAGTTATAACTTCCTGAATGCTAAGGCACAGTGTTGCTAAGGAAGCAGAGAGGCTGGAAACCCCCTAGGGCAGAAGGGGGTCTCTGCAGTGAGCCGAGGGCATCAGTACCTCCCTGGCCAGCCTGAAACTGGGGGACCAAGAGCTGGGAGACCAGACCCCATTCAAAGAGACTCAGAGGGGTCTGGCCCTGGGCGGATTGCCTGCTAACATCTTTTCCTGGATTCCAGTCTATTTCCGGAGGCTTCGGCCACTCACCTCGAGGGATCTCCCCACTGCCCCGGCAGGTGGGACAAGTCACAAAGCTGGCACCAGCAGCCCCTTCACAAGGCACACCAGAACAAAAAGACTTCCTGCTACCGGTGCTGGAGTAGCTGGCAGCCTTGCTGCCAATGGCTGGGTGGTGGGGCGGAATCAGCTTGTTCTCCTCCTCCTGAGAGCCCAGCAGGGAGAACGTCTTACCCATCGTTCAGGGGGATTTTTCACTAATGAGAAAAGAACAAAGTTCAGTGCTAAGCTTGTTCGCACTGACACAGAATGTCACTCTGGTTTTAGGTCCTCAAGATTGGCAAGGAGCCCCACCACAATTTCAGGCAGTTCAAGCCTAACGAAGCTAGGTTATAGAAAAATCACGGTTACCCAGGACTCGCAGGTCAGAAATCTCAATTCATTTCAACTCCTTTCCTTATTGTAGGAGAGCTCAATCTGCCTACGAGAGGGAAAAGAAAAACAAATTCTTTCATTACAAGGGCCTACCATAAGTGAATGGCAGAGCCCTTATTTTTTTCTGAAAAAGTTGCTGAGCTGTCATTTACTTCAGGGGAAGGAAGTTGGACAGAGCTGGGAGGGCAGCAGTCCGGAGAGTCCCTTCATTCTCTGCAAGAAGATGGCTCTGAAGAGGTCTCTAGAGGATCTGTGGCAGAAATGCCTGAGGTCTCCCAACGTGGGTGTGGAAGGAAAGCTTCCATTCCTGAGCCCAGGCAGGTGCTGGCTTAACAGGAAGGCAGAGATCCTTTGAAATAAGAATGGAGGCTAGACTGGTCACAGGTGTGGCTAAGAACCTTAAGATAGTTCTGGAAGGGAGCATAAACCTCTTCCTCGCTGCTTTCTGAGGTAGAGTAGGAAAGAACGCCTAGGGGAGGGTGGCAGAAATGTCAGGGTCCTTCACTAGGAAGGGTGAAGGCTATATCCAGATTCTTCCTCAAAGGCTCAAGCGTGGTGGAGGAAAGAGTGGGCAGGTGAGCCGCACTCAGACCTTCCCGGGCTAACGTGAAGGGAGGCTCACCTGGGTCGGGTCTGGGATTCCCGGGCTCCTTTCAGTTGCAAGAGGGCGAGATTTCTGGAGCTCGTCTTTGGGGAGAAGGGCCTGTAGGGCAAGGTGGCCCGAGGGGCCACTGGCCCCTTCAGCGGAGTCCTGGGGAAGCGAACGCGCCGCGCTGGAGAAGTGCGGAGCAGCGACCCTGGCCTCCCGGAGGTCCAAGCTGCTTCCCGCCCTCCTCTGGGGCTCGGCCATGGGCCAGTGGGCGAGAGCGAACGCAGAGGCTGGGACTTCACTGCGGGAGGATTTCAAGTCCCACCAAACACCCCGACAGGCCGTTGGTCGAGCTTGGTCCCCGCGTGCCTGTGTGTTGGGCTAGGAAGAGGCACAGAAGGCGCCTTGGCTCTTGCCTCTCAAAGGGAAAGGGAAAGAGGGTCCCGGGAGCGCCTTACCCGCAGGCGACGGAAAGACGAACGGCCGCCAGAGAAACCGAAAGTGTCTGAGGCCGGGGCTCGCCCCAAGCTTTGACTCCCGGCTTTGCGAAGCTCCGCCCCAGCTCCTCCTGGCCCGCCCCCGCCTTCCAGGGACCCGCCCCCTGCCCTCCCTCCTAGGAGCCAGAGAAGCTCTTGGCTCTTCAAAGGTCACCCGAGGTCCCGCACGCTGCTTCCTCAAGGACCAGCCAACCCAGGTAGGAGTTTGAAAGAACCTTTATTTCACCATTCTTTACAAGTACAACAGGACGGACGACTGGACCCCTACAATGCGACCTAGACGGTGGAGACATGTCCCGCCTGAAATCAACCCAATTAATTAAACACACTCTGCCGCTCAGCCTCTACCCAGAAGCCCCGATAAAAACGTTTTAAATAATGAACAGCCTGGCTGGCTTGCAGTCTGAATTCTGGCTTATTTATTTAATAGCATTCAAGAGTTATACTGTAAATAAACATCATTATGGCTAATAATTAAAATCACCGTTCATTATAAATACCAACCAGGTTAAATAATACTATTTTACAATCCCTCCCCCTTCTGGCTGGGGGTGATTCTTCTTTCTCTGTAAGTCATTTTCATGAATAATATCTTTTAGTGTTTTTTGTTACCTCTTCCTTCACCAGTTGTACCCAAGGGAGTCTTGGATACAAAACAGAGTGAGGATCTGGGCCCCTGGAAGCAAGCTCTTTCCCACTCATGCTGGGGTTAAACCCAAACTTTGTCAGTGAGTTTGTGCCATACAAACACCAGCCTCTTCTTCCTGTCCTAGGCTCTCTAGGGCTAGATGCCTTTGAACAGATTTGAAACATTCAAGAAGTCATTCAGATTTCCTTTGCCTCTCACATTCTCATTTGCCCGCCCCTGAACTTTGGGATTAACACAGGAGCCTGCCTTTCACTTTCCACGTTTCTATGTTCTCCCACTCTACTGTAAATAAGATCTGCTCTGACATTAAGCACAAAAGGTAACTGTTTCATTTACTTTCCCTTTAATAGAAGTTTTTTTTCCTTCTCTATAGGATTAGCAAAATATTCCACACTACCTACTTAAAAATTTTCCCTTAAATAAAAGAAAAATGTATGCAAAAATTACTACAATAGCTACTGCTCAATAGGTGCTGGTGGGTTAATGAGCACACTCCCTAGTCCTTTCACTGAAGTGCAGAGACCCAGCAGGTGGATATTCTTAAATGCATCAATGGGGTCTTTTGAAGACAGTGCCATTACTAAGTCGTGCAGAGAAATGACTTTCTCCTTGAGAAAGGAAGAGTAACAACATTCCTATCACGCTCTGGGTGTCATTTCAGTACCATATAGCTATGAGGCTTGGGGTAAGTTAGAGAAATTATGAGAATAATTCTTGAAAACAACTTCCAAGGTTAATTTCTTTTAAAAACTGACAACAGATATCCTCATAGAAACATCCACATTAACCAAAGAAAAATACTTAACCTCAATACAAGCAGAAAGAAAAAGGGTTCTAAAAGAAGTTAGTTATACTCTTCAAAGCACTAAAAAGGAGAAAAGAGTTTTATCCAAATCAATTGAAAAACCGTCTTCCTAATATTCATTCAACGTCTAAAGTAAAACTTTAGGTTCTGGTCTTTGATTTGCTCCAAAAAATACTGTAATGCAGATATTCTCTTAATTCAGTGATGGGCTCTATACAGATTCATCAGATTAAAAAATAAGCAAGGGCTTCTACCCCATACCCCAACGACAGAATAAATGTCATCTCTGAGCAGCAGGCAAAGTTATTTAATACAAGGTGACTCCTCAGTAGCGGTGGCTGTACCAGTCGTTGTTGTTGACTTGAAGGAGTTCTGTTACAACCTGTAGGATGTTGTAATTGTGTTTCTTCAGCAGCCTTAGGTTTAGCTGCCTGTCACAGAATCCCATTTCAAAGAGATGGGCCATCAGGGTTGCTGTCTGATCTTCAGAAACTATTGGCTGTGTAGAGTCAAGAAAAGCAGAACAACATTTTCTGTATAATTTATGTGTTTATCTTGTAAATTTTTATCATCTTGTAAGTCATACTAATCTTTCCAGATTTATTCAAAATAGACAGTAATGAGATGCAAGAGTATGGCACTCCTGTCCACCTGACACTAATGGGTCTTCCGAGGGGGTAAGAAGGACTGGGAAGGCTCTGCTGTGGATTAAGTGTGTTGTACTCAAAACTGGCAACTAATGAACTGTCCTTAGAACTAGGAGGAGAATGCTTCAGAGGGGACTGTCAGAAGGAAGCATTCTTGGAAGGAAAAGATGCAAATATAGTCTGGAAACCCTGTGAAGATATAGGTAATCGTGATGGGGCAAGTATAAGCAAGACAAGAGACGTTACAGGACGATAGGATGGGAAATCTAGTCAGATACGCGAAGGAGCTGGAAAAAACTGCTTGGGAAATTACATCCTGGGTGACCTTCTTGGCTTTTTTTTTTTTTTTTTAAAGAATGCACATTATCCAGGGAAGAGGGAGCTAACGTTCATTTACCTCCCTCTTTGGGCCAAGCCCTGTGGCCGACACATAACCTTCCTAAATCCTCCTAATCCTTGGAATACCCTAACTCTTACCATTTACTTACCAATTGGGTTGACTATCAATTCCCTTATTTATGAAAATTGAGATACAGAATACCTCCTATCTTGCAGGGTTGTTGAGAGGATTAAGATGAGAAAGTATGTAAACGTGTTGAGCAGTCTCTGGCATTTCCCTCTACAGCTAATTCCACTGTTCCCATCTTCCCTCTTATTTCAGAATAAACATCTCCATCTTCCTTTCTAGATGAATCCTTCCACATGTTCTTTGCTTTGTATCTCATCACCTCTTACCACCTCAGAAATACTTTCCTATGTATTATGCTCTCTCATCTTGATTGTTACCCTCCTTCACTACTGGCTTGCCCATCTTTACAAATGTCCCCCTCTACCTTATGCATCTTAGCTTTTGCTCTTTTTCTCTCTGTAGTCCAGCTGTTTCAAAGTGAGGCATACTTGCACTCTCAAAGTCCTCTCCACCTGTTCATACTTCTCTGCAGCATCTGACACTGTTCACCATGTCCTCATTAAAAGTCCCTTCCCTAAGCTCCAGCACGGAACTCTCTCTTCATTTTCCTCCTAGTTCTCAGTCTTTTTTTGCAAGGCCCTCCTTCTTTCCATGATCTTTAAAGGCTGCTTCTTGCTTTACTCATTCCCTCCTGGAAAATTTCATCCAATCACATGGCTCCTGCTATAGCCTGTACATAAGTGATGTTATCTCCAGGCCAAATCTCTCCCCTGTGATCCAGATGTATGTATCCAACTGCACTCTGGATAACTTTACCTGGATGTGCCTCAAATTCACCACTATGCAAAACTGACCTCCTGCCCAAATATATCCTCCTTCCTGCAGAGCCTCTCTCTCTTTTTTTTTTTTTGAGGAAGATCAGCCCTGAGTTAACATTTGCCAATCCTCCTCTTTCTGCTGAGGAAGACTAGCCCTGAGCTAACATCCGTGCCCATCTTCCTCTACTTTATATGTGAGACACCTACCACAGCATGGCTTGATGAGCGGTGCCATGTCTGCACCTGGGATCCGAACTGGGGGACCCCACGCCGCCAAAGCAGAACGTGCGAACTTAACTGCTGCACCACCGGGCCAGCCCCTCTTTTTTTTTTAAGATTGGCACCTGAGCTAACAACTCTTGCCAATTTTTTTTTTCCCTCCTCCTTCGTCTCCCCAAAGCCCCCCAGTACATAGCTGTACATTCTGGTTCTGAGTGCCTCTGGTTGTGCTATGTGGGATGCTGCCTCAGCATGGCCTGATGAGTGGTGCCATGTCCACGCCCGGGATCCGAACTGGCGAAACCCTGGGCCGAGGAAGCAGAGTGTGCGAACTTAACCACTCAGCCATGGGGCCGGCCCCAGAGCCTCTCTTAATTATTGGTATTATCGACTGTCTAAGCAAGAAACCTGGGATTTATCCTTGACTTGTTTCTAACCCCTTAATTGTGGTCTTCAAGTTGTGTCCTTTCTCTCTCTTTACTTCTCTTCTACCCTTCTTTTCCACCTAGATATAGAGTCTCAAAAGGATTTCTTTACTGGCTTCATCAGCCTCCACACTATAGTGGAGTTATTGTACTAAAAACAAATCTGATCATGTTAATTACTTCCGTAAAACCCTTCAATGGCTCCTCCCACTAGCCTTAAAATAAAATCCAAACCACTTAACACAGCTTCTCCACTACATAGGCGGTCTTTTCTCTTACTCTTCTCAGCCCAAATTCACCTTCCAGGCTCACATTTCCAAGTCTTTCTACTGGCTACTCTCTGTCTGCAATGCCCTTCCCATCCCTCTTTCCTGGCAAACATTTCTTGTGTCCTTTAGGACTCAGTTCAGGCATCATGTACAAGGAAGCCTTCCCTGACCCACCTAGGGGCCCACGCCAGGCTGCAGTGTTCCATCTGTCTGAGAATACTGGCACATTATCTGACACTGTACTGTAAACGTCTGTTTACCTCACTTGTTTCCCATGTCTCTGGGTAGGAACTGGTGTCTTATTCATCTTATAGTGCCGGCACCTGGAAGGACTCCCCGCAAACAGTAGGTCCTCAACAAACATTAGGTCTTTTCCCTTTCTTCCCTTAAGTAACTTGGCCAAAGTCATACAGCAAGAAAGTGGAGGAGTTGTGCTTTAACCAAACACTAAACCTAGAGCTCATGCTTTCTACAATGCCACGCTACTCTCCAACTTAGATGCTATCGTTTTTATGGGTGACTTGGATTTGGTTCAGGAAAATAAAACATACACTCACCTGTGTAGTGACTGGTGGCCCAGCAAACAAGGCCTTATACGCAGAGGCAGCAACAGACAAAGCCCCCTTCACCAGTCCTCCCGCAATGCCGCTCCCATGGTGGTGGAACCTGTGGAGGAAAACCAAATTATCTTCCTAAAGAAACATAAACCATTATTTTCCTACAAGACAATCTGGGCTCTAATCTGTGAAAGAAAATGAGATTTCCTCGAGAAAAAAGTCAGATATAAAAAGAGAATGTGACTGTTTTCATATCAGTTTTACAGCTAGAAATCTTGGTTTGAAGTAGGGCCAGCTCTAGTGCTGCAAGATATGGGCATTGCAGAGAAGACACCACTCAGGTTAGCATGCCAGCTTTCAGTCCCAGCTGAAAATTCATGTGGTCAAGGGCACAGTGGGGGATTGGCAGTCTATCTGCTCCACGATTATTATCTCAGAGGAAAACATCTCCCAAAGGAAATGTGATTTTCTGGACACTGTAGGAGGAAGCCCACCTTGACAGAGCTCTGAGATGGCTGGGAGCAGAGAGGCGGATGTGTCTAAGAAAAAGTTCCTAAGATGCACTTAGTGGGCTTGACCTTCCTGCCTTCTCCTCTGGTACTAAGGGTGAGTTGAATTTGAACGCACTTCTTTCTGGTTTGGAATGTGAACACTTAAACATCAACTTTGGCCCTCTGTTCAGTGTTGCTCACAAGCTTTAGGAGAAATAGGAACAAGAAGGAATGACGGCTCTCCTCTGTTCTCTGGAAGTGGCACATGCTCTGAGAGGCTCATTTAAGCAGAAGCAATACTAGGATATCCATCTGCTTCTGAAGAAGAGGCTGCACAAGGTCCAGTTACCTTGAGTGGTCATAGCTCTTCTGTCTGCTGTTTACAAGTCCTGATGAGCCTCTGGGCTCTAAAAGCAAAAGAGCTGTTGGTTAGATACAGCATCCGTAAGCGCCTAGACTTTCCTAACTCACAGCAAGGCTATTTTTGAGGCAAGTGGCAATCTGATTACAGTGTTTAAAGTCTTTTTTTTAATAGTTGGGAAATTTTGTAGGTAGTTTAAGTAAGTGATAAGGAAAAACTGTCCAGAATGCAATGCAAGGTGACTATTTATTGAATCAGAAAAGTTAACTCTATAATCCTATCACCCTGATTTATTAGTTCTTAAGTACTTTTAGGTTTTGTTTTTTGAGGAAGAGTGGGAAGTGACTTTGAGGGTATACTCATAACTTGAAGGTGCTATTCGCCTTATTTTGTAGCTAAGGAAACAGACCTGCAGGTGTTATAAACCTGCGGACTCACTGCAAGCTCACACAGGGAGGAAAGCTGGAGCTGGAACCCACGCTGGTCCAGCTCCAAAGCCTGTGTTCTTTCCACTACAGCACAATGCCGACCTCTATGAGGTCTCATTTAATAAATATTAACCTAGGGACCAGCCCCGTGGCCGAGTGGTTAAGTTTGTGCACTCTGCTGTGGCAGCCCAGGGTTTCGCTGGTTCAGATCCTGGGCACGGACATGGCACCGCTCATCAGGCCATGCTGAGGTGGCATCCCACATGCCACAACTAGAAGGACCCACAGCTAGAATATAAAACTATGTATACCAAGGGGCTTTGGGGAGAGAAAAGGAAAATAAATAAATAAATAAAATAAATAAATATTAACCTAGAGAATAGCAAAAAGAGTATGAGGGAAGAGTAGAGAGTGAGTGAAAGGGCAAGTTTCTAAAAACTGCCAAGAATCACAAAGATAGAGTGCCTGTTTATAACTGGTTTCCATTAGAAAGGAGCATAGAAAAAGAGAGGCTGGTCGTTACCTCTGATCTGATCAGGGACTGAAGAAACTTCTGGCATGGTAACTGGTACATCCACTCCTGGGGAACCATGATGCTGTGCACAAGGAGGGCTCCTTTCAGAAAGACATAACATTGAAAGTAAGTTGAAAAGGAACCTATGGATCGGCGGGGAAATAGAAAACACAGCATGGCAGTGCCAAATTCTCTACAGAGGCTTCACATTTCTGATCCAAATCACATGTTTGAATTTAGGGACCAGGTGAGAAGGGCTCATTCTACTTCTGGTTTTCCTCTTCAGCCACAGTCAAGCTACAAAAACTGGCTTCAGCATTGTTACTTACCCCCACATCAAGGGGTGCTGATAAAGGGAAACATCTAGTTCCCTGGGAGAAGGTTTAAAGTATGGTGAAGGCTCTGCTATTTTCCACACTATGAGAGAGAAATGACAGAGACAGATCTAGTAGAGAATCAAAAATAATTTCTATCTGGTTTTATATTTTTTCCCATAATGGATTAAACTTCCTAATTATACTCTGCTTGAGTTAATAGGAGAATGAGTTTTTACTGACTTCCCATGAATTAATAGAACAGGGAGGGAAGGTCCTGATGTTGTATTTAAAAACTGGCTCTCAATGATCAAAACTTAGGTAGACAGATTATATTAGATAATTAAGGTTAACTAAAACAAGTATTTCTTTAAATCCAGAATTCATAAATAATGGGAAGTTCAACTTCTATTCATCTAAATTCAGACTTTACTATGGGAAATAGTCTCTTCCCTTGCTGACAAGAAAACAGGTTTTGAGATCAAGTTGATTCCTCTCTTTATTGTATTTCTGAAGAACAGACCAGCTGAGAGGGCTGTGGATGGTACCTGGGCAGCTGTAGTGGAGGCCCCACCACCTCTGGGGTTAGGGGTACTGTGTCCAGAGTCTGCGAGGTCATGAGGATGTCATTGATGCTGTGCCCTTGCAGCTGGTTCTCCTCTCCAGGGCGTCTCTCCCCAGCCTCGACTGGTTCGTGCCCAGCCTCAACCCCAGGCTCGCCTTCAGCCCCTTGCTCCAGGCCTGGCTGTGAGAGCGCAGAGCTGTACATGGAGTCCCCCAGGGGGCGGCTGGTGTCAAAGCACTCAGGCAGGATGATGATGTAATCCTCTGAAGAAGCAGATGACTGACTCTGAACTTCATCTTTGAGCTCATCCTCCTCCTCCTCCACGACAGTTTCTTCCTCAGCAATATGGACAATCTCCTCCCTCTCATCTCCAAGTGGTCCCTCTCCAGGCGAGGCAAATTTCACTGAAGGATGAAAGCAACCAATTTTAAGGTATAAGCTAAAAGCAGCCCCTGGTGCTACCCTTACTCAGTAAAGCCTTGTGGGTCATGAGCTACAATTATGAAAGCCAGAGGAGAGGGACAAATCAGAGGGAAGGGCTGCTGCTGAACCCATAGTCATGGCCATATTCTAAGTCTCTTGAAGTCTGTGCAAAGCTGGCTAGAACTGAAGCACACAAAAACAAAGTAGGCAGAGGGGCCGGCCCAGTGGTGGAGTGGTTGAGTTCGTGTGCTCCACTTCAGTGGCCTGTGGTTCATGGGTTCAGATCCCGGGTGCAGACCTACACACTGCTCATCAAGCCATGCTGTGGTGGCATCCCACACACAAAAAATAGAGGAAGATTGGCACAGGTGTTAGCTCAGGGCAAATCTTCCTCACCAAAAAAAAACAAGGTAGCAGAAACATCCAGGCTTCTGAGAAGCACTATGAATTGTAAAACAAGGAGGCCCCACCCCTTTTCCTCTTCATGTGATGGTTAATATACTGAGACAGGGTTCAAATTAAAACTGATATTCTAGCTAACAGTGCTGCACAAAGAGAAAATGTTAGGTGGTGAGTGCTGCAGTACTATGCTACTTTCCACCTCTTCCTTGCACAGTAGTGAGGAGTCACAGTAGAAAATTGGCCAAACATGGATGAGAGGGAAAAAAAGGAAATAAAAAATGTACTTAAAATCCTATCAGACATAACTACTGTGAACATTTTGGTGTAAGTCACTCCAGACTTTGTTATGCATTTGTACACAAATGTGAAAAAATAAATATATATGTGTATATTTTAAAAGTGAGACAAGTCATATTTAAATAGGTCAAATTTCATTATAATAAATATAAGAGATTTCCCCCATATTATTTTGATGCACTAGAAATTGAATTTTTGGATAGTTCTTGAAATACATGGTATTGGTTCTACCTAATAGCTAGAAATTTCTGTATAAAGAACTTCATTACAGCAGAATTTCACTGTAAGAAACTTAGTTTGGAACTCCTGCTTCTGCCCACCATTTCCTGGACTATTGCCCTTGGAGAAAGGAGACAACTCAGCTGCCGATGGCGGTCTCTATTGAGAAGCTCTGTCAACTTACCCGTAGACTCCTTACTGCAGAATCCAGGCAGCACCACCGGCTGCTGTTCCTCTGTGGCGTGCAGCTGTAATTCCGCCCCTGAGGAAGTGCACAAGGGAGTTATGGTGGCTGCTCTGCTCCTGATGCTAGAATTAAAATAGAGTACGGAGGGACTAAAGAAATAACCATGATCTGAATTCTAACAAAGATCACCTGCCCTCCACTCTCAGGAAAGAGGAGCACTTCCACCTGTTTGAGCTGGCAATCACAATTCTGGCACACCCTGCTAGGTGGGGGAATTCAGGGACACTCACTGTGCAGGGACTTCTGTCTGCAAGGTGGGTTGTGATCTGGGGCAGCATCCAAGGTAAGGGATCGGATTACAGTCTCACACACGAACTGGGTTCCACTCAGGTCATCTTCTGCTTCCTCCACTGAAGCAATGTTCTCAGCCCTCCTCTTCACTGATGCTGTGGAACCTGAAAGACACGAACCTTGTCTGCACTTACTGTTTAAAGTGTTGAGGAGCTTTCTCCAGTTATGTCCCCATGCTGATACTATGCCAAAGAATAGCTGCTATCTGTGCCCTGTGAAAGTGAGGAAACTTCAAAAAATGAGATACTACAGAAAACCTATTCACACGCTAAGGTAAGGTTAGTAAAGGGTAGTGTACAACCAGGGTGTGGTATGGAAGGGGAGGATGCAAATACTTCACAAATATTTAACCCCTTACCAGGAAGTGCTTTAAATCTTGGCCCTTCACTCTCTTCCTGTATCTGCCCCAAGCCTGGCTTCTCTATTAAAGGACTGTCATGTGGCAGAGGAGACATGCAGGGAGTCATATCTGGAGAATGAAGACAGGAGAACCATCAACCAAGAAAAAGCACCCCATCAGCAACAGGTAGTGTCCAGAAGCAGCAGCTCACAGGCTTCTTGCCTCCTGGAGGCCTAAAATAAACCCAGGTGTGCTTCAAGCCTTGTTGTAAAGAAATTCTCCAGAACATTAGGTGCAAAGTATCTTGGACAGATCAATCAACACAGGAAGGATCATGAAAAGTTGTTTGGCCTGGAAGGCCATGGCCAAGACACAGAATCATGAGTGTAAAGGAACAAAGGGATACACCTGTCCAGAGAAAAATGGAGAAGAGGGTCCCTTTACGGTGGGGAAGCCTTGCACAAACTTGTATTGTTGCCTCTGACAGACAACAGGGAAAAGAAGGAAAATAGACCTATGGATGCAGTCTTAATATCACATTGTGGAGCAACCTTTGCCATCTATCTCCTCAGAATAAAATACTAACCACCACAGTCTAGGCTGCAGTCCTTTTGTGCCTGTTGATGAAACAAACAAGGTGGGCTGAGTGACATTCTTACCCACAGGAGTATTATGGGGTACTCTCTCCAACTCTTGGACAATGTTTATATCCAACAGCTCAAAGGACAGCAGGTCCTGTAAAAAAAAAAAAGGCAATGTTAGGCTACCTGCGGTGCACGCTGAAGCCATGTTTTGTCTTTTTTAAAGATTTTATTTTTTTCCTGTTTCTCTCCAAAGCCCCTTGAGTACATAGTTGCATATTTTTAGTTGTGGGTCCATCTAGCTGTGGCATGTGGGACGTCGCCTCAGCATGGCTTGATGAGCGGTGCCATGTCCTCGGCCCAGGATCCGAACCGGTGAAACCCTGGGCTGCCGAAGCGGAGCGCACAAACTTAACCACTCGGCCACAGGGCCAGTCCCCCATGTTTTGTCTTGCTGGGACTTGCAGGCCATTAAGTTCCTCATCATCCTAGATTCAGCTCTGTTCAAATTCAGGCCTCACCCCAGTTGAGTGAAGACAAAAAGAGTTAAATGGGAACTAGACATTCAAATAAGCAAATATCAGGAAAAAGACAAAATGCAGTGGGGGTGGACGTGAACCAGATTGCAGAAATGAAGAGGCAACTATAGGGAAGTTGTGGGGAAGCACGAGATCGAGTTCTCAGTTCAATGAGGAAACATTTAGTTTAGAAACTTGCTTCCACAGATGATCTCCTGGGCTTTAAATGCATCTGACTGGTTTAAAAGTGAGCATTTCTCTAACTTCCTAGGCAACACCGATGTCTATACCACTTTCTCTTCAATAAGGTAAGAACTCTTCCCAACGTTCTCTGTCCCCTGCCCCTCTAAGTGCTCGATTTCCCACCTGGGCAGTGAGAAGGTCCACGGATGGGATGTAGAGCTCCCTCTCGCTGGCAACATGTTTTGTCTTCTGTGGGATGCCAGTTTCTGTCCCTTCGGTCGGCTCAGTTGCTTCACCACGCTGAATTTCTTCTTTAGCCAGAAGAAGAGCTTCCTGTAGAGACAAACCATTGGGACAAATTTTAAGCCCTCAACAGAACTCAAAGGCAAGCTGACAACTGCCTCCTATAGAACAAAAACATTGCTGCACCACTACATATTTTAAAACTTTTGGTTTTGATATAATTTTAGACTTACAGAAAAGTTGCGAAAATGGTAGAGTTCCCATTACCCCCTTCGCCTAGCTTCCTCTAACAACAACTTAGATTACCACAGTAATAAAAGTCAAAACCAGGACATTAACATTGGGTAAGCAGTCAACATTCTAAAAAAGCGCCTCACTAATACAGGGAAGTTGACTAAAAAAAGTGTGCAGCAAGTAACAACCAGGGCAAGACTTCATTAGTATTTAGGGAACACACATAAGAGATATACAGGGGACATGAATGTTGAGAAGCAAGGCCATCAGTCCAGCAGTTCCACAGGCCAGGCCAGGCCACCCTGCTTTCCCTCGTGTAGCAAAGGGGCTGGTCATCATCCCAGAGAGATATAAAAGCATTCAGGGACGCTTACACCAAGATGCTAAGGACACGCAAACCAGCCCCTAAGCACTAGGCCCCATATCAGCCTATCGATGTGTTGGGGGGGAGAAGCAAGACTTTCCAGATTTCTGGGAGAATTTCTGGGAGGATGATCAGCTGTGAGTGGACTCTCTTAGTTTCAGTCACCCTTTCCAATGCTCACCTCTTGCTGGCAGGTGAGATCATCAGCTTTGCTTGAGCTGATCGCACCCTTTTCAATGTTATCAGGGCTCTCTGTAGAGGGGAAAGGATCCACTATGATGCTGCACCAGACCCGAGGCCCAAACTGTTGGCCTTTGTGAGAAAGACGCCAGTGGGAAGTGTATGTTCCTTCCAAGGCTGGGGCAATGAACTCCACAGACACAACTCCCACATGGCCGGCCTTTAGGCAGGGAACCAAAACATCCTTCTTTTCTGCAGAAGCCAAAGTCAGGTTTCCCCACATGAACTTGAGCTGAAAAGAACAGTGACAAGAGAAAGTAAGTTGTCAGCTGAGCACTCTGCCACTTCAAATCACTTCATCTTTACAGTTTGTGGGAAAAAGTACCTTTGTGTCTGCACTCCACTTTACATTTCCTGTATTTTTCATCCTCCAGTGTTTGATAAACTTGGTTCCTGGCTGAAGGTGAGTCCCATCAGGCAAATTCTCATCCACAAATGCTGCACTGAGGGTTGGCATAACTGTGGCACAGGGCTGCAAAGGGAGCCTGAACAGAAATTCAGATACTTACTTGCTGTTGGGTGTAATGGCTTCTGAATATCCAACACTGTGGTTTGAAGACTGATTGGGACTCCTGAGGATGTACTAATGCATTTGCCTTAAAAACACTACTAATAAACATTTTGTAAAAACAGAGGACAGATCTGACTCCTGAGCTAAAAAGCCATTATGGAGGATAACTAAAAGAGTCCATAAATAAAACAACTTGGGAGTCAGGCTCTTAAAACATCTGCTCTTTTTGCTTCAAATCCAGACTGACTCAAGTGAAGAGAGCTCATACCACCCAGTTCTGAACTTGACTGGTTTCCATCTTTCTGAAGAAGGCAACAAAGCAAGGGTCAGAAGTAACTACCAAACACTCTTTAAGAACACTTGGATCAGGGCCAGCCACAGTGGCCTAGTGGTTAAGTTCGGCATGCTCCACTTCGGTGGCCCAGGTTTGGTTCCTGGGCACCGACCCACATCACTTATCTGTCAGTGGCCATGCTGTGGCGGCAGCTCACATACCAAAAGAGGAAGATTGGCAGTGGATGTTAGCTTAGGGCGAATCTTCCTCAGTGAAAAAAAGAGAAACAAACGAATAAACAAAACACTAGGATCACAGAATGGGAAGTGTGAGTGTTAGCAGCTGCCAATCAATAGGACAGGATGAAGTTCCAGGTTTTGAGGGCTTGGCTCCCACCCTGGCCCTGGGCTTACATTAGGGTGTTAGACTGCAGCAGGCTCTCAGGTCGACCCAAAGGAGACTTGGGGCTCTGGAGTCCATGGATCGAATTCCACAGATGAATCTTCCTATGGAGTTTAAGCTGCTTTTTAAGTTCCTTGACCTCTGCTTTACGTTGTTTCTTCTCAGCTCGCAACCTTTGCTTTTCTGCTTTAAGAAAGTTCTTGTCAACCTGTTTCTGGAGCCTGTGAGATAACAAATCAAAGTCTTAAAAAATTAGCCTTACAAACAAATCTAGAAGCTATTTTGAGCCACCTGTAGTCTCCATCAGTGTTAGCCTCTAGTTTAGCTTCTTAACTTCTTTCTATAGTTCTCACTTCTACTTCATCAGCTTTGGATTACTGTCCTCATCATTGCACGTTAAGCGGAATGAGCAGGAACTAAAGAGGCTTTGCACTTTTGTGATTCACGCCCTGTCATGAGAACCAAGAAGCCAACCAGAGAACAAGCATCCCATGTATACATGCTTTTACCTGGCTTGTTCCAGAGCAGCAGGAAGACGAGGAGTAGAGAACCTTGAGTGACAAAACGGTTCAGAGGAACCTGCGACAGGTCTCCGCAACTTCAGCAGGACATGGTTGGAGTCATGGGCATATGGCCCCGATTCACAATCTTCACAGATATTGTAGGATGGGCATAGGCTATGGGGAAAAGAATGGCACAGTGGGAGTACCTGAGGTAGGGAGATATGAGAGCAGACTTCCCTATTTGCTCTATTACCAGCTAGGTGGTAACCTGAACAAGGCACCCGACCATGCCACGTCTCAATTTTCCTCATTAATAAGATGAGGATAATAACACTTAACCTATGTCTATTTCAAAGGGCAATATGGGAGGAGGCAAGACATGAAAGCATGTGGAACAACATGGAGACAATCCTTGGTGATCTAATTTTATTTTAGGAAACATAATTTTGTCTGGCTCTGTTAATTCAAACGTATACATGAACACAACAATCTGAATAGTTATCCATCAAATAGTAATTTTTTCTTGTGAGTTAAGAGCGGCTTGTTTCCAATCCAGAGCTGCTATGTCTGATGCTCAGAGACAGAGAACACCCACTTTCCCTTTACCTACCCAGAATGCCAAGAAGGCCTGCTCTAAGGTCTACGAACAGCTCTTCATTCCCACGCTACTGCTTACCTGCACTGGTAGCGCACACCAACGAGCCTCCTTTGGCAGCTGCTACAAGCAATATGCCAGTTGAACTGGTTTTCTGGCAAAAACAGCATTTCCTCTGAAGTAGGCATTGAGACTTCTGAGGGACAGGAGCCCAAGGATGGGTTCTGGAGGACAAGCTTCTCATGTAATTTCTGTTCAAGCTTTTCCACTGTTTCTTTAACCACTTGCTCTCTGAACTAGAATGGAGAGGAAAAGAGGAAAAAACCCCCTGAGCTCCACTACTGGAAAAGGCACAAAGATATCAAATAGAGCTGAAGCCTCACAGTCTCTGGTACAACAGAAGAACGTAATAAATAGCTGACAGCTACTGAACAAATGGACAGAAACGCGGCGAAGGAAGGTCTATTCCTTCCACAGCTAAACTGGTTCAAAGAAAATAACAAGAAATCCTTTTGAGGAGTAAATTTCTAACTTTTTCCTTCTCAAGCAGAGAGATTTGTCCCTTTCCCTTACATCCTTAGAATTAAACTCCCTCTTTTACTGGTACATCATTGCAAAAGTCAGGAACTTCCTTGACTGGAACTGCTCTAATTTGGAAATTATTAGCTGCCACTCTTCAGTTACCTACACCAGAGACAGCAGCCATCCAGGTGCAGCTTTCTATTTCTTCCACATTCCACCTGGGCTAACAGTGCTGCTATAACCCAAGCCACAGAGAATACTCACTGTCTCCAGGTAGCTGGTGAACCAGTCTGGGGGCTTGTCTTGAGGTTGGTCTGCATCACATGGAGCAAGTGGACACTGCTGCAAGAGAATACAACCAAGGTCTTGAAGGTTATGCTTTTTCTATTTAAAATAATTTTCCTGAAACATATTAGAGGGTCCTTTTGTCAAATAATATAAATACATGGTTAAAAAAAAAATGGGGGGGGGGGCCTGCCCGGTGGTGCAGCAGTTAAGTGCGCACGTTCCGCTTTGGCGGCCCGGGGTTCACTGGTTCAGATCCCGGGTGTGGACATGGCACTGCTTGGCAAGCCATGCTGTGGTAGGCGTCCCACATATAAAGTAGAGGAAGATGGGCATGGATGTTAGCTCAGGGCCAGTCTTCCTCAGCAAAAAGAGGAGGATTGACAGCAGATGTAAGTTCAGGGCTAATCCTCCCCCTCAAAAAAAAGTATGAATGAGTATAAAAGGAAAACAAAGTCTCTATGTCAGCCTTTTTGTCCCCTCTCCAAAAGTAACCACAGTTAAGTTACCAGTTCAAAAAGCCAGATAACAACTCCCAAATCTTTGATGAATACTCAAATCTCAGACCACAGACAATGAGACATAAGGTTAGAAAAATTGTAGAGACAGGGCCATTCCCTTCATACTTGTGCTGTAGGCTCCTCTGGGGTCTTCATGTCTGATCCCAAGACTCGTACGAGTGAAGAATAATGTGCAAGTGGCTTCTTCCCTGCCCTCACAACTGGTCGTTGTTCTGCTACAACTGGGGGCGAGGCTTCATCATCAATGCCGCAGCCTTCATGAACTTGCATCTGCAGTTGGTTCCCCTGCTTAAGTGCCATCTGAGAGCATGTATTATGAAATAAAAACATACTGTGTGACTCTCCTTTCCCAAATGAAATTTCAAAGACACCTAAACAGAAGAGGTGTGGTGAATTATGCTGGAAAATATCAGAATTTATGTTTATTTTATTAAATCAAACAACATATACCACGTTAATACTCAACCTGCTGTTTCTTTGCCAAGAATATTAACTAGGAATGGTTTTATTAAAATCGGGGAAAGGAGGATTTTAGTGTAGCACTTTACTAGGTGAGATGTTTTCATTAACTGGGTTACCACTTTTCTGTTTAACTGTTTTTTATGTAGGATTCCACTTATGGATTCTGATTTCAATTTTTCAGAAAAAGTTAATCCCAGACTACCAGAACCCAAGAAACCTAAAGCTATGTCCTATACTTAAGCGTTTACTTTTCCACTAAGAATAGTATTTTGGAAAGATGCCTCCTAATTGGTCACCTCTTTCTGAAGAGCATCTTCTTAAAAATTCTATTTAGAAAAGTCTACTTCAGGGGCTGGCCCCATGGCTGAGTGGTTAGGTTCGCACACTCCACTTCAGCGGCCCAGGGTTTCACCGGTTTGGATCCTGGGTGTGGACAGGGCACTGTTCATCAAGCCATGCTGAGGCAGCATCCCACATGCCACAACTAGAAGGATCACAACTAAAATACACAACTATGTACTGGAGGGCTTTGGATAGAAGGAAAAATAAAAAATAAAATAAATAAAATCTTAAAAAAACAAAAACAAAAAACTCTACTTCAAGGGGCATTTGAGGTTCCACAAAGGAACGCCAGTGTCCAAGAAGAGATTAGGGGTCAAGTCCATGGGGTTCTAGCTACCCTCCTTGTGACCCAGTGACAAGAACTGTTTTCCTTTCATCTATTTTTACATATTAGGCTTTTTTTTTTTTTTTGAGGAAGATAGCCCTGAGCTAACATCTGTGCCCATCTTCCTCCACTTTACGTGTGGGACGCCTACCACAGCATGGCTTGCCAAGTGGTGCCATGTCCACACCCGGAATCTGAACCAGTGAACCCCAGGCCACTGAAGTGGAATGTGCGAACTTAACTGCCATGCCACTGGGCCAGCCCCATATTAGACTTCTTAAAATTCCATTTAAAAATAGCGTTCCATGACCAAAAAGTCTGAAGCCTATTATTTTAGATTAGGGATCAGCAAACTTTCTTAAAGGGTCACAGAATATTTTAGGCTTGCAGGCCATACAGTTTCTGTCACAACTACTCAACTCTGCTGTTGTAGCACAAAAACAGCCACAGACAATAGTAATGAATGGGTGTGGCTGTGTTCCAATAAAACTTTATTCATAAAAACATATGGCCAGCCCACTGGCTATAGTTTGCCAATCCCTATTGGAGACCACAAACCAAGAAGCTTTTCATAAAATGTTTGGTAGAGTCTGTGGAGAAAATTGCTCATGAAATGGCTATAATAAAATGTGTCAAAACGTAAACACGGAATCTTAAGTATTATATGGTACTACATTAAAGAATGTATAAAAAGCCTTGCTTCCTGGGGCAAGATAGACTTGAAACTCTAGGCTCCTGAGGCCCGAGATTTCTGACTGAATAGGTAAACTAATAGAGGCTGTAGGAAAGGCAGAAGAATTCTGAAGATCTTAGAAGACTTTTTCAGTGAAATTACTGTAGCTTTGGGAGAACAGGGAAAGCGAAAAGGCACTGAGTTGGACAAGGGTGAAGGGGTGTGGGGGGGACAGCATGTTAGAACAGCATAAAAGCAAAGAGGAAACAGGAGACCACATGAAAACTGGAGCAGAGGGAAATTACGAAGCATGAGAAATTATTAACAGAGAAGGGCATCTCACTAAGAGAAACCAGGAAAGGGCCTGAATGTCCAAAATCAAGAGACTAGCTGGTAAACAAGGATTTCTGAGCAAAAACCAAGACGACACTGGCTAAACTGCTGAAACAAGTGGCACCCAGAACAACAATTTTGATCAGAAACCAAAAACAGTAAATCCAGCTTGTGATTTAAAAAATCTTGCCTTTCCTTCCCTAGACCAAAAGTGATCATGGAAAATAACTTAGTCTTGGACTAGAAGTTCATAAAGGATAGTCAAACTTTAAAGAAACATTTTAATAACAAAAGTGGTAATGAAAGGATAGTTTGGTACACGTTAAAGAAGTGGCCTCAAGGAATGCTCTAATTCATCACTGACAAACAAGAGATGGTTTGTAACTGGATGGTTTACACTTAAAATTCTCCCATACTGTACTGTAACATTCTATAGGGGAATAAGGTAAAGGAAGGAGATGAAAAATGTAAACCAGGAAGCATCATTCCAGAGAGTTCTTTGTATTTTTAAATGCTAGGATGATGGCACCAAGACTAGCAATGAGATGGGACAATAACTGGAAAGAACCTTTCTTTATATTAGGAGCTGCCTTTTGCTGAGTGGTATGCCCAACTCATCAAGATCTCCCTAGAAATAGGTTTTGCTGTGTTTATACTCATTACTTTCTCCCCATGGCTAATGCAATTCAGGTTCAAGTTTTAGTCAATAAATATTTTAAAAATTATTTGAAAGTAAGATGAAATAAACATTACCTTAAGCGCTTCTTCATACTCTCCTAAAACGACAAAAAATACACACTGTGATATTTCTTCACCAGCCCAAAAGATTCTATTAAATACAGTCAATCATTATTTTTAAGAATTCGTAGTTCACAATCTTTATACATCAACAGCCTATCTGCTGACAAACTCCCTTCTCATCCCACTGCAGACAGAAGCTATTTACAGATTAATTCTCCCCGTTAAACCCTCTCTCTGTGCTACTGGAGCCTTCTAGTTATGAAACCTCAACCCAGCCCCTCACGCTAGGCTTAGCAAAGCTCAGTACTCAAGGGAGATCATGGATAGTGATAACACTGTCATTTCAGCTGGTTAACATAAGCTTTTAGGGGCTAGCCTGGGAACCTAACCTTCAAATATAACATTGTTCCTGCACGAAAATGCACTCCAAGCTCTGAACAACCAACCATCTTACAAATAAGCTCCTGGAATACCACCTGTTTATAAGTTGACATTAACATACATAACAGTTCAGGGACAAATGCAACCACCAGGAGAACAAGTTATATGTCTTGAACTGGGAGGCATATTTTCAGATGATTAGCCTTAAACATAAGAGAACCTCCCATTAAAGCTGTCCTTAGGGTCCAATGAAAGGCACCAACCTATATACAAAAAACTGCTATAAAATAAAAACGTGCTATGTAACTAAGGTCCATGGATGAGTGAGTGCAACGTCAATTTATTGTATACCAAATTCTATTCTAAAATGAATATCGCAACAAGAGTTGAGTAAATGGAAATGCATACACCCATGAATAGAGTAAGGTTTTCAAATAAAGCTGAATAGGTTCTCTCAGGACTTACCTTGACTGTTGATGGATACCTAGAAAAGGAAAAAAGCAACAGTGAATTATAAACCTCTCAGCAATTGAGCATTTCTGTTACTAGGACCAGCCTCACAGGACAGACGCAAAATCTCAGGTCATGGGTTCAGCTTTTCCAGTATCATAAACTAGTTATGAATAATAATTAAGGAATTTTATTGCTTAACTACTACAGCCTCCTTTATTTCAGGTACATGAAGAGGCAGCATAATAAGTGGTTAGGAGCGTGGGCTCAGGAGCCAGAGGGTATGGACTGAACCACTACTCTACTACTTCTAAGCTTTTGTGCCTTTGGGGAAGTTACTTAACCTCTCTGTGCCTCAGTTTCCTCGTGGGTAAAACAGATGATAATAATGTACTTAACACATAGTATTGTTGTTAGTCTGACACACTGTAACCACCCAATAAAGGTTTGCCATTATTATTTTTATTATAAACTAAATGGCAGCTTGTGATATATTTGAACTAAAGATCACTCTATATGGAAGCAACCTAGGTGCCCATCAAGGGACGAACAGATAAACAAGATGTGGTATATATACACAATGGAATACTATTCAGCCATAGGAAATGATGAAATCCGTCCATTTGTGACAACATGGATGGACCTTGAGGGTATTTTGCTACATGAAATAAGTTAGAGGGGAAAAGTCGAATACTATATGATCTCACTCATAAGTAGAAGATAAAAACAACAAACAATGACATAGAAAGACTGGATTGGTGGTCACCAGAGAGGAAGGGGGAAGAGACCAGGGCGAAAGGGATGATTTAAAAAAAAGAATTAGGGGGCCAGCCCCATGGCTGAATGGTTAGGTTCACACGCTCCGTTTCGGCAGCCCAGGGTTTCGCTGGGTCAAATCCTGGGCATGGTCATGGCACTGCTCATCAAGCCATGCTGAGGCAACGTCCCATGTACCACAGCTAGAAGGACTCACAACTAAAATATATATGCAACTATGTACTGGGGGGCTTTGGGGAGAAAAAGGAAAAATAAAATCTTAAAAAAAATTAAAAACTTAAATAGTCAGATAATCCTATATAAAAGAAAAAGAAGATCACTATATAGTTTTAGAAGTTATCTTTCAGGGGCTGGCCCGGTAGCGCAGCAGTTAAGTTTGCACGTTCTGCTTCGGCAGCCTGGGATTCGCCAGTTTGGATCCCGGGTGCGGACATGGCACGGCTTGGCAAGCCATGCTGTGGTGGGCGTACCACATATAAAGTAGAGGAAGATGGGCACAGATGTTAGCTCAGGGCCAGTCTTCCTCAGCAAAACAGAGGAAGACTGGCAGCAGATGTTAGCTCAGGGCTAGTCTTCCTCATGAGAGAAACACTACTCTGAACTTTTCAAGGCCTACATTGCTCTTGAGAAATAAGATCCCTATATGGGATACCTGGCTATGGGTATCATAATATACTTTACCTCTTCATTTTCCTCATCCAGGTATTTTATTTGAATAGTGTTCAGATCAAATAAAACTTTTACCTGCAAATGAAATGTACACATTATAAGATCAAGATATCAAACAGGCAGGTGTAACAGAAACCCAGAAGTCATAAAAGAAAGGAAGAGACTATTTCACTACATAAAAATTAAGCATTTTATATGGTAACAGGAAAAGCCCACCATAAACAAAGTCAAAAGATAGACTGGGAAAAATATTTGCAACTCATAACAGATGAAGGGTTAATATCTGCAATACACAAAGAGCATCTGCAAAACTACTAATCATAAGCTTAACAACCCAGGTCAAAGTGGGCAAAAATGTAAAGAAATTTCATAGAAGAAGAAATCAGATACGTCTAACAAATATATGAAAAGATGTTCAACCTTAATGGCAGTCAGAACAATGCAAATTAAAGCAATGACATGTCATCTCAACAGAACGGCAAAAACATTTTAAAGCCATAACATCCTATGTTGTTAAAAATTCAGGGCATTGTCATATATTTCTGTGAGGTGCTACAAGTGCTCTGCAAAGCACCTGGCAGTATCTATTAAAATTTAAAATCACATGCCTTGTGACTCATTAATCTCTCTTTGAGAAACTTTATCTATAGAACAGTGCATCATAAGTTATATATACAAAGAGATATCTCCTGTAGTATTTTATAATGGTAAAAAAACCCTCTTTTGACCTTGAGGGCATTATGTTAAGTGAAATGAAATAAATCAGAGAAAGATAAATACTGTATGATCTCACTTACATGTGGAATCTTAAAAACAAACCAACAAACAATGAACTCAGGATACAGAGAACACATTGATGGTTGCCAGAGGCAGGGGTCAGAAGCTGGGTGGAATGGGTGAAGGTGTTCAAAAGGTACAAAGTTATAAAATAAGTAAGTCCTAGGGATGTAACGTACAACATGGTGACTATATTTAATAATACTGTACTGTATATTTGAAAGCTGCTAAGAGAGTGGATCTCAAAAGTTCTCATCATAAGAAAGAAAAAAAATTGTAACTATGTGCTGATGGATGTTAACTAGACTTATTGTGGTGATCATTTCACAACATAAGCAAATACAGAATCATTATGTTGTACACCTGAAACTAATATGTTATATGTCAACTACGTCTCAATTAAAATAAAACTAGAAACAATCTTTTAATAGGAGATGATTAAATTATGGTACAACAATACCAATAATACTGTAGAAAATCTATAGCTTTAAAAAGAATGAGCCTGGGGCTGGCCCCGTGGCCGTGGCCGAGCGGTTAAGTTTGCGCTCTCCAATTAGGCGGCCCAGGGTCTTGCGGGTTCGGATCCTGGGTGCGGACATGGCACCGCTCATCAAGCCATGCTGCGGTGATGTTTCACATAGCACAACCAGAAGGACCTATAACTAGAATACACAACTATGTACTGGGAGGCTTTGGAGAGAAGAAGAGGAAAAAAAAGAAGACTGGCAACAAATGTTAGCTCAGGTGCCAATCTTTAAAAAAAAAAAAAAAAGGCTTGGATCCTTATCTATCCAGTGAGAATTACACCTATAATATACTGTTGGGTTAAAAAAGCAAGCTGCAGAATAACGTTTATAATATGATATCTGTATGAACATGGAAAATGTGAGTAAGTACATACAGGGCTGTTAACATGGGTTACCCTCAAGAGGTGGGAATAGTGGATGGAGGGAGGCAGGAGTAGAGGGATATTAATATTTTTTAATATATTTTTGGACTGTTTCACTTCTTATAATGAGTGTGTATTACACATTTATAATTTAAAATTTACAATAAAGAAAAAAGACAAGCTGTCAGCTCATTTAACTCCTAGGAAAAGAAAGATAACTGTGATTGATTTTCAGATCATTTGACAAGAAAGACGCAACTTTCTGGATAACCATCTGTCTATGACAGTATAAAGAAAGATTTGCTGGAAGACAGGACTATATCAGATCATCTTTTGAGGTCTCTACGCCATTTCTTTTCCTTTATAGTTACCATAACACATAATCAGATAAAAGTAGGTTTTTATCAATGAGGTAAAAGTAGATTTTTACCAAAGGGTTTTGCTAGCTAGACAGCCACACAGCAAGTAAAACATTCACTACTGCAAACCAAACAAAACCAGAAAAGTACAAAGGGCAAACCAAGAGGAGGAAAAGCATTAGCAACAACGACAAAAAGGAACGGATGAGCTGCTGTCTAAGCACCTGGGGTTCTTTTTTTTCCAACTCTGAGATACTTAACCTCTGACCTAGCAATAAAAGCAATCAATCAGCTCTTGCAAAACACAAGTTATATCCTTGGTGGTTCACAAACCACAGCAACCTACCTGCTCTCAGGCAAGAGAACATTCCCCTGGGGCCTGGTTAGGGTGGGGCCCACACCAATTCATTCCTCAGACTGTTTCTAAAATTAACAGGTTTTCTAAGTCCTATCTCACCTAAAAAAATGAATTCACTTTTCTAAACTCTTCAAAAGGAATTTATTTGTTTGTTCCCTTTACCAGGGCACATCTCCTATATGAATACTGAACCCTTGCCAAAAATAATTTTCCAGGGCCCGGCCCCACGGATGAGTGGCTAAAGTTCTGCATGCTCCACTTTGGAGGCCCAGGTTTGCTGGTTTGGATCCCAGGTACAGACCTACTCCACTCACAAGCCACACTGTGGAGGCATCCCACACACAAAAAAATAGAGGAAGACCGGCAGAGATGTTAGCTCAGAGCAAATCTTCCTCAGCAAAAAATAAAAAAATAGTAATTTTCCAAAAGACCCAGAAACAGTAAATATGACAGATTTTACTGCTATGAAACAACACTGCTAAAAAATAGCTACCTTTGGAAAAAATATGCTTGAAAGATGGAGAAACAAAACAAAGTAACACTCACCATAGCTTCGACATCAGCCCAAGTTGTATTTTCTGGATGAGAAACCAGAAAGCTTTGAGGTTCATTTTTAAAAGTCACATTTAGAGTAACCTGTGGTTCCATCCTGCGGGGCTAGAGTTGAGAGGATGGGTGAGAGAGAGAAAACACATCAGAAACGGTTCTATAAATTGCATAAACAGGGGCCGGCCTGGTAGTGCAGAGGTTAAGTTCACCAGTTCCGCTTCTTGGCAGCCTGGGGTTCGCCGGTTCGGATCTTGGGTGTGGACACGGCACCACTTGGCCAAAGCCATGCTATGGTAGGCATCCCACATATGAAGTGAAGGAAGATGGGCAGCTCAGGGCCAGTCTTCCTCAGCAAAAAGAGGAGGATTGGCAGTAGTTAGCTCAGGGCTAATCTTCCTCAAAAAAATTAAAATAAAATAAAATGAAACAGAAAATTGGAAATATTAAAAGGAATAATTTAAAAAAAATTGCTGGGACTGGCCCCGTGGCCAAGTGGTTAAGTTCAAGCTCTTCGCTTTGGTGGCCCAGGGTTTCACCAGTTCGAATCCTGGGCGTGGACATGGCACTGCTCATCAAGCCATGCTGAGGCAGCATCCCACATGCCACAACTAGAAGGACGCACAACTAAAAACACACAACTATGTACAGGGGGACTTTGGGGAGAAAAAGGAAAAATAGAATCTTTAAAAAAAAATTGCATAAACATTCAATCAACAAATATTCGTGAGGACCTATTATGGGCTAGGTTAGGAGGACACGGCAATGAATGAGAAGATAATGTCCCTGCTCTTCTGCTATTTATAATCTAATGGGCAGTTAAAACAAATCTGTAGGGGCTGGCTCTATGGTGGAGTGGTTAAGTTTGTGCACTCTGTTTTGGCAGCCTAAGGTTTCACCGGTTTGGATCCTTGGTGGGGACCTTGCACCATTCATCAAGCCATGCTGAGGCAGCGTCCCACATGCCACAGCTAGAAGGACCCACAACTAAAATATACAACTATGTACTGGGGGGCTTTAGGTAGAAGGAGGAAAAATAAAAAAGTAAAACGAATTTGTTAATGTTTGCTGAGAGAATGTAAATTTTCACCACACCCACAGAAATCATCTAACATTTATAAAACCCTTTAGGATTTTATGGAACTTTATAATGATTAGTTAATCAAACAGATACCTACTGAATATCTGCTAATAGCAGGATACCAAGATGAACAAGACACATTAGCTTTCTACCTTCAGGGACATTTTTTTTTCCTATGAGGAAGATGCACCCTGAGCTAACATTCGTTGCCAATCCTCCTCTTTTTGTGCTTGAGGAAGATGTGAGCTAACATCTGTGCCAAGCTTCCTCTACTTTTTTGTATGTCGGATGCCTCCACAGCATGGCTGATGAATGGTATAGGTCCACACCCAGGATCCGAACTCTGGGCCACATGTGGAACTTGAGCCATTCCACCAGGGGCCAGCCCCCTCAGGGACATTCTTATAACCTGAAAGCAACATTCCATATTTTTCTTAGAAAAGCAGCCTTTTCTGAAATTGAGCAACCCAGGTTCTCTACTAGATCAATTTTAACAATTTACAGGTGGAAACACTAGCCAAGAAACTACACAGGGGTAGCATTCAACATCCTTCATCCAAGTTTATGTGTTTTTTTCTGTAGTCTTTTTTCTTTTAGGGAGAATTTCATACACAAAAGTGGACAGTAATGAACATCTAACTACAACAATCAACTCAAGGCTACCCTCATTTCATCCATACCCCTGCATCCCCCAAAGCCCCCCATATGGATTGACCGTAGTCAATGTTTTAATTGAACTACAGTAATCTAATTAAAAACATTATTATGGGAAAAGCTAAACTTACACAAAAGAGAGATTGAGAGGTTCATATACAACGAACTCCTATGGATGGACCCATCAACTATCTTCCACAATTATCATCAACTCAGGACTAATCTTGCTACAGCAAAACTCCTTCCCTACTGGATTATCAAAACAGACGGCCATCATTTCATCCATAAAATTGAGTCTGTACCTTTAAAAGGTAAAATTTTAGAAAACATAACCATGATACCATTATCATGCCTAAGAAGTTAACAATTCCTTAACTGAACGTCCATTCTGGTCAGTTAGTTGTTTTTAATTAAGGATTTTGTTTACCAATGGGTTAAGCTGGTTTCTCTGACTTTATGAAAAAATATTTTGTTTAAATTTAAACGTAAGTTGTGATGAAAAAGGTCAGCTTTTAAATATATCCATCAACAAATCTTTAATAAGCATCTACAAATAGCCACATTCTGCTCTGCTCTCAGGCACAGGAGACAGGAGATGAACAAGATTAAATCCGAGGAATTTAGGGGCCGGCCCAGTGGCACAGCAGTTAAATTCACACGCTCCCTTCTGTGGCCCTGGGTTTGCGGTTCAGATCCCGGTGCGGACATGGCACCGCTTGGCACGCCACGCTGTGGTGGGTGTCCCATATATAAAGTAGAAAAAGATGGGCACGGATGTTAGCTCAGGGCCAGTCTTCCTCAGCAAAAAGAGGAGGATTGGCAGCAGATGTTAGCTCAGGGCTAATCTTCCTCAAACAAAAACAAAAACAATAGAATCAATAAAACCACAAGTTGGAAAAAAAACCCCGAGGAGTTTAGAGTTTAATGGGGGAAGGAGCACAAGAGTTTAGAAGAGTTGGGTTCCAGACACAGCTCTGGCACATTACTAGCCATTTAACTGTGAGCAAGTCATTCAACCTCTGAGCTTCAGTTTCTTAATCTGTAAAACAGGTCTAATCTCTCTGCTTTGCCTACATCACAATGTTATCATAAGGATCAAATAACAATGTGTGTGCAAGTCCAGCCCTCATCACGCCATGCTGTGGCAGCATCCCACATACAAAATAGAGGAGGACTGGCAACAGATGTTAGCTCAGGGCCAATCTAATCTTCCTCACCAAAAAATTTTTTAAAAAAGTGCGTGCAAGTTCTTTGAAAATATCACTCAATATAAAATTATAATTGGTATTTAGAAACTAAAATAGTCCTCTTTTCCACTGTATAATGCACTGCTCTGTGAAACAAAAAAAACAGACTGTCGTTAAAAAGGAGCTTGAACTCTCTGAGGATCACAGATTTTTTTAAATCCAAAGACAATTATCCGTCCCCCTTTTTCCATTCTTTGTTTCCACCTAGAGCCAAGTGCACCACCAAAATAATAACAGTTTCTAGCACCAA
The DNA here is from genome assembly GCF_041296235.1 of Equus asinus. Classification (NCBI taxonomy): domain Eukaryota; kingdom Metazoa; phylum Chordata; class Mammalia; order Perissodactyla; family Equidae; genus Equus; species Equus asinus. The sequence continues at coordinate 42,282,354 of NC_091802.1, read as the reverse complement.
TCCTGTTGACATGGAGTATTCACTCACTTGGAATTCAATTCTTGAGGTCTTTAGAATTTGCACAGAATTCCTGTCAACTTCCCAGAATCTTGAGCAAAAACTGATGGAAATGAAGTGACTGATTCAGTCTGCCAAAAGTGGGTATTCTGAAACACATTCACACTTTTCAACTTCTGAGAAACCCACTTCCACACTTTTGAGAGTCCAGAAGAAAACCAATCTTCCTTCTCTTTTCTCAAATTACACAAATGGAAATTAGTTTAATGTATTGAGTACACGGTCAGCTGAGGAGAGAAGAGGAAGTGGGGGATTCTAGCTTAGCTGGACCATATCCAGGTCTCCATAAAGAATGGCCTACTTTTGTTTGGTTTATATGTGAAAATTCTTTCACCAAGAGTATTAATCTTGAACTTGTGGAAACGCCAAAGTATGGTCAGCGCCATCTGTCCCTGTGGGTTTAAAGCCAGTAGAGGCAGGCAGCTAGAGCTTAGGCCTTCAGCTTTCATAACTGAAACTATTATAAGTTCATGTCATTACTCACTTTTGCTTAGCACAAGTCAACTTTTCGTCTATGTCGATTTTTTCAGGATATCAAAAGTCCCTTTAATGAAGCTGATCTGGGAACCTGAGCTTTGATTACTTACTGTTTCCACCAGCGGCCTGTACAAGCTATCCAGGCGTTAAAATGTGTGATCTGAAAGCTGGGTGTTTGACAAAAAGGAAAAACGTTGCCTTTCCAATACGAGAGGTCCCTGACCAAGGAGACTTCCTTACGAGGTTCTCAAAAAGCGCAGGCGGATGGGGTGAGGCTGTGTGGGTAGCGTCATTTTTTCTTTCTAGCAGACTTCATCCTAGTCTTCCAGGTATCGTTTCCTAACACTCCATGTCCCCAGGACAGTGTTAACCACCTCCGGAGGACTCGCTTCCCTTTTCTTTGCCTAGGCCCTCTTTGTGCCGAGGAGTCTCGGCCTTCCATAAGCAGAAGCCGGCCGTTCTGAGCCACGGACGCTCCATGCCTCCGGCAGTATCCGCCCCCTCGGTCCCTAAGAACATGAACGGCTCTCTCAACCGGTCACTGAAAAGATCGGCTGCGCCCAGACACGAAAAAGTCTCCCTTCTTCTTTGCAGGAGCCCTCAGTTGAACTTCCCCAAGCCCTCTGAGGGCGACGTGACCCCACCCCTAGGTAACCGCAGCTGCTTCCTTACCAGCTTCCCGCCCCCGGGGGGCGCCGCCGGAGACCAGTGCTAGGACCGTTCGCTGCCCGCTCTGCTGCTACCCCTTCGGGGTGAATCTATCATGGCGGACAGAGTCAGGGCCTAGTCCCCTGTGTCTTGAGTTTCCGCCAAGATGATTGGCTCTTACTACTTGTCCCTCAAAACTATCACCCCCATTAATTGGTCGAGGATGCACTGGCGGGGGCGGGGCAAGAGCAGGCTGACCCGCACAACAAAAACAAACACTGGGGCAGAGGGGCGGAACCACGAGTGCGCAGCCGTGGGCCGGTGTCGATTTCCCCTTCCCGAGTAAATCGGCCGCCCACTGTGTTCCCTTAGGTCACTGACCTTAGAAGACGACTTTCCCGAGACTCCCAGGGCTGGATGGGAATTGTAGTCTTCCTAGGACTTGTTGGTTCTTTAGCCTATTCTCCGCTCTCAAGATACGAAAACATTACACTCCAATCCATATCTGTTGATGTGGACAAGCGCATGAAGCTCTTCAATTTATCAACTTGGTTGCCGTGAGAATCGTGCCCACTTCCGGTGTGGGGAGCTCCTCTCCATATGACTACAGTTTCCAAGGAGCTCTGTGGCGAAGGCCCTTTGATCCGCAATGCATGCTGGAAATCGTAGTTTTTTCCCCCACAATCCTTTTATTTACCTAAACTGGAGACTTCCATTGCGGCGGAAAGGGTGAGGGAACGGGCCTCTTCTTGCGACTGTTTTAGGCACTATCTTGCGCTCACATTCCGGCCTCAGGTAGCGATTCCGACCCTAGGCCAGCAATCACTATGACGTAATAAGCCGCAACTTGAGGGAGGTGGGCGCTTAATGGAAAACTCCGGGAGAATTCTTTTGCTTCCGTCTCTTTCTAATTACGTAACGCGGGGAGGACTGGATGACCAATAGGGAGCCCCGAGAGACTTTCTGCTCTTTCTGCCCCGCCCTTCGGTAACGTGTTTTGATCCCGCATTCTGAGAGGCTCTCGTTCAGTGGTGGCGGCCGGTTTCCGTGGCAACAGAAAAGCGCGGGAATTACGGATAAGTTGAAACTGCGACTGCGCGGCGTGAGCGCGCTGAGGCTTTCTGGACTGAGGACGGTCTTGGGAGGTTTTTCAGGTAGCTGGGCCTCTGAGGCCGGGAAGCCTGGACGCTTTGCTCTGGGTAAAGGTGAGAGAGCCCTAGGGAAGGGAGGGGGGCGCAAGGGGCGCTCTGGGGGACAGACGGGAAATAAGTGTTGAGAAAATAGGGGAGAGGGAGCTCCTGAAGGAGAGCCAAGACGGCTGTCGTCGGGTAAGGGCGGGCGGAGGATGGAACCTGAGAAGTCTAAGACGTTGAGTCTAGGGAAATCCTGGGGAGGGGGGTACATTGTGGGTCGCGAGCAGGGAGGCACTGAGGATAGAGGAGGGGCCAGGGTGTGTCCGAGGGGAAATCCTGATGATAGGAACTGGAATGTGTCTTGAGGGGGACACCATAGTATAAAAAGACAAGTTGGTGTATATGATAAGGGGACCCCAAGGAAGAAAAGGGAGCAGGAATGGGTTTGGGAAGAGGAGACAGGATTTTGTGGGAGTGAGAGCCATTAGGAACTGGATTTATATGCGTTCCTGAGAAGGGACAAGAGGGAAGTAGAGGGGCGTCAGTAGTCACAGATGCTCTTGGCATGGATGTGCCTGAGGAGGATCCCGAGATGAGTGCAGGCCGGTGGGAAACACTTGGAAAGGGCGGGGGTTGGCGGGGAGCGTTGGTTGGTGTTGACACTGTTTTTGTTTATTTTGGTTTTAATTGGAGCAATCTGAGGCTGCCACCACTCACCAAGTCAAGTCACCCCACTGTGGCTTGGAGGCTATATTTGAAAAAACAGAATTTATGTGGTCTTAATTACAGAAAACAACTTTTGGAATTTTTAAAAATAAAGCTTGTTTCGTTAGTTCTGTGGTTGCTATAATTCTAAAGCACTCCACTCTTACATTTCTCTTATTTGAAAATGACAATGGAACTAAGCTGTTGTTTTCATAAATCTTTTGAAGTGAATTATTTATGTGTATATTGAAGTTTATGTGTTAAAGTTTATTGGAACAGGAAGACATGGATGTATCTGCGGATCGCGTTGAAGAAGTACAAAATGTTCTCAATGCTATGCAGAAAATCTTAGAGTGTCCGATCTGGTAAGTCAACAGAAGAGTTTATTGATTTGAGATTCTTTATATGGTTATATCCTATGCAAATGAATAGAATTGACATCACACAGTAAGAAGAAAAAGTTATAATGTGTATTAAGACTAGACTATTAAAGTTGCTGCTTTTCTTAACTGAAGAGCTTTAGGAATATAGGAAATTACTCCCTTTTCTCCACTCTGCCTCTCCCCTTCGCTCTCTACCGCCTCAAAACGCACAGCCCCCTATCTTTCCTAGTCCACAGACTGTCCTGATTGGTTCCACCATGCGGCAGGGATCTGGTTTGAATTAAATGCACGTGGGCTTTTCATACAGCTCTAAAACCAGCTTGATCACTTGGAATGGACATAGTTAACAATGGCAAAATAAAATCACAAATGATTGGTGTCTCTGATTGGGTAGGTCTTTGGGAGAACCTTTGGCTGAAACTAACCCTATATATTTAAATAAGAATACTGCAAGTCATCAAAGCGTTTGGCAAGTCCTTCTGACTTTTTGAGTGAGCCTTTTGTTTTCTTCCTCTATAAAATAAAGAGGGGACTAGAATATTCAAGGTTTTTTTAAATTGAGGTATAATTTCCATACAGTGAAATGCAGAGATCTTAAGGGTACAAGTCAGTGAGTTTTGACAAGTATATATATCTGTGTAACCCAGTCAAGATATAGAACATTTCCGTCACCCAAGAAAGTTCTCTTGCTTGTATTCAGGAGTTCTTAACCCTTGGAGGCCTGTGGCTAGAACTGTATTTCATTGTAATTAGTTTCTTATATAATTTCATATTTTTGATTTTATGCATTTAAAATCATTACTCTGGAAAGGGGGTTCATGAGCTTCATTAGCTGCCAAAGGGAGTTCATGGCACAACAAAGGTTATGAACCCTAAGCAGACACTAGATCTCTATGGTATATCTTACATCCACAAAATCAATTAAAAACCATAGCTCAGAATCTCTTGGTGAAAAGCCGGAAAGGAAGTTTAGAAGAATTATTGCCTTATCTCTCCTCTCTTACTCTCTTTACTCTGCTCATTCTGGCCTCTTCGCTATTCTTCAGGTATGCGACGTTCTGCTGCCTCTGAACTTTTATGCTTCCTCCTCCCTCTGCCTGGAATGTTCTTCCCCTGACAAATCTTCGTTGAAATGCTTCCTCCTCCCTCTGCCTGGAATGTTCTTCCCCTGACAAATCTTCGTTGAAATACTACCTTTTCCAAGAGGCATTTCCAGACAACCCTATTTAAAATTGTAACACTTCCACCCCAACACACTTTTTATCTACCTTTCCTGTTTTATTTTTCTCCATAACTCTTGTTACTATCTGACCTTCTATATAATTTATTTGTCCTTTTCTCTACTCCCACAGAATATAAACTGTACGGGGGTGGAAATTTTTATTTGTTTTGTTTACTTCCATAACCTCAGTAGTTAGAAAGGTACCTGGGATATAGAAGTCACTCAGTAAACATTTGTTGAAGGTATTAAATAATAAACTAAATTGCTTCTTTGATAGTTTAGTGGTTTTTAATATGGTGATGGTTAGTGGTCGGTAACATTCAAAAAATAAATTGGAAAGCTGCCCGTATGCCCTTGCCTTCAAAACAGAAGAGTAAATGCAAGGAAATTTTTCATGAAAAAAAATTTCCATAAATTTTCCTTTGTGTTTCATGAAAGTTGTTTTTCATATTTGAAATCAAGTAAATAGCATCGCAGAAAATATAGGTTGTGTTTTCAGAGAGATACAAGATTTATAAGTAACTCCCCTCTCCCTTGCCCCTCAGCATTTCAGCTAAACAAAAATAAGAGCTAAACGGATTTACAGCCTAAAACATCAGAGCCAGAGAAGCAGGAAATAACAATGTGGGAAAAAAAATTGCTTTTGGAAAAGCATAAAACTTAAGATAATTACAAAGAATAATCAAAAACTCCTCAATAGTGTGGGATTTGGGTCCATTTATTTTACATTTCCATGGGACTTAGTCATAAAAACGTAATGTTCTTTTTCATTCTGGCAAATTAAACCATCAATTAAAAAACTCAGATACATAAAAATTAAAGATACAAGAATAAAAGTTAATGTTAAATCTTCATTTTCAGTCAACTATTGTGTGTTTTCTAGCTGTTTTTTTGGTATCAGTTTTCTATTAAAAAGACAGGTTTTTTAGCTAAAGCTGTTCATCTTAGTCATTATTAAACCTTAAATTCATTTAAATAGGTTATTCTAGGATGGGAATCATACCTACTTCACTTTTTTTTTTTTTTTTTTTACAATGCCCAGAACAGTACAGTTTGCACTTATGTCTAATAAATGATTCCTGATTGTGACTGGAAACACTGTTGCATATGGTAGCTGTAAGATAGGTTTCCAGCTTCTTTGAGGTCTCTGAAGCTAAAATTCATTCTACCGGCCTCTAAGTCACTATTGGCATTTATTTCTGGTAGTTGGTTCCTTTTAACTTTTTACATGACGTAAAATTTTTGAGTTTCAGAAGAATTTGCTACAGTGTGCATCCTGGTGGGTGGTGGTTGTTTTTCCAACCTGACTTAAGCTGCTTTTTCTAATCTCTTATCCATGTTGGAAGCTCAAAATGCAGATATGCGGTGAGCCTAAAATATTGCCTGGTTTGAAAAGTGTTTAAAATATTTGAATCACTTTTGTGGTAAACATATCCTGTCATCAGGACCTGGAAGAGGAGTATTTTAATTTTTTTCTCTGCATTCCCATTTCTTCTTCAAGCTTTTCCTTCAACAGTCATTACCTTTTTACGTTTTGGAGTTTTCATGTGTTTGAAATTTGTGTTTACAGTATGTTTGTATAGCTTGGCTTATAATTACCATACTGAAATATAATTATTTCAGAAGTGAGTCAGTGGTGAGAATGGAAGCCATCTGGTATCACAGCTAAATCCAGTTTCTCTTTTACTGAGAATTTCCTTGGTGTCTATCTTGTCTCAGGAATAGTGACTTAGTAACAAATGAGAGTTCTCTTTGTCAGGTTGTTTTTCTTTTTAAAATCACATTCAGTCCCAATAATAATACTGACGTTGGTACAAGTCATCTCAAGTTGTGAACAGTTTCCCAAGTAGCATTTAATTTTATTCTCACAATAGCCTGAAGAGACTGGTAGAGTGGGTGACAGAGAAGGAAACTGAGGTTGAGGTAGAGTGCTTGGCCTGAGGTCACTCTGCTAATAAAGAGACCTGGTAGTAGAAATCCAGCCTTTTGACTCACTCTGGTGTTTTTCTTTTCGGTGCGCTGTGCTGCATCAGAAACCACATGATTACAAGAGTTGTGTTACCAAGCCCTTCACAAAGAGGCTGTTGTCCCCAGCTTTTCTTGTGATCCTTTTCTAAAAAGTTAAACATTTAATGAAAAGAACCACATTCCTGTCACACAGGTTACCTGTTCTTTGATGTCCTGCCTGAACTTTACTAAAAATCAGTTTCTAAAGCTCTCATGCAGAATAAAAGCTAAAGGCTTAAAATAGCCCATAGGTTCCTGCCTGCTCAGCCTTCCCGCGACCTCCCTGACCTCTTCTACCACTGCTTCCCCCTTGATCTTTCCATCCTGTCAGTCTAACCTTCAGAAACACCAGGCATGGTCCTGCTCAGAGTCTGTCTTCTCTGCTCCCTCTGCTGGAATATTCTTCCCCCAGTTGTTGCACAGCTTGTTTCCTCACATTATTCAGCTGTCTGCCAATGTCACCTTCTCGGTGAGGCCTTTCCTGACTATCCTGTATACGCTTCCCCGCATACACACACACATTGCACTCCCTATCCTCCTTACCCTGCTTTATTCTTCTTTTTAGCACTATTCCCATATGTTCTTGTTTATTTCTCAATCAACTGTCTCCCACAACTAGAATGTAAGTTCTGTGAAGGCAGTTTTGTTCACTACTCTATTTCCTTCTCCAAGAACAGTGCTTGCATTTAGTAAATACTCAATAAATACTTGTTATATTAGTAAATGAATGAATTTCAGGAAGGCCTTGGGATTTTGTGGATAGACGGGTGGGGATGGGAATTTGCATGATGTGTTTTCTCCAAATTTTTCTATTTTCTATTTTCTAAATTTTCTTCTGTGAGTATTTGTTAGATTGTTTTTACAAAGTAATCATAAACCAAACATCATGTACCTCCTGAAGTGATGTAATGAAAGTACACAGTACTACCTGTAAAGTGTTCTTGTCAAAACATTGAACCTGAATTTGATCAAGCGTGTAGGTCTAGTTTACAGGAAACAGAGGCTGGAGGAACATGTTAAACCTCATCATAGGGTTGCAATTAGCAAAATCCAGAATGTGGGAAATTCTGTATTTTTAAAATAAATGACGAAGGAGAAAAAAGGAGGGGAAATCTATAGATTAAAAGAAACTTGAGACATATCAACCAAATGCAATGTGTGGATCTTGTTCGAATCCTGATTTAAATAGATTTAATTATTAAATTTTTGTGAGACAGGGAAATTGGAACATTAATCACATATTAGATGATATTAAGGAAATTATTATTTATTTATTTTTTGCTGAGGAAGATTTGCCCTGAGCTGACATCTGTTGCCAATTTTTCTCTGTTTGTTTGAGGAAGATTTGCCTGAGTTAACATCTGTGTCAGTTTTCCTGTATTTTGTATGTGGGTTGCTGCCACACCATGGCTGCCGATGAGTGGTGTAGGTCCACATCTGGGAACCGAACGTGGGCCACTAAAGTGGAGCACACTGAACTTAACCACTAGGCCATGGGGCCGGCCCCCAGGAAATTACTTTTTAGGAGTAATGATGGTTTCATGGTTATGCTAAAAAAGTCTTTATCTTTTAAAGATGTGTTCTGAAATATTTATAGATGAAATGATATGATGGCTTGGATTTATTTTAAAATAATCTGGACTTTGGGTGTTATTATGTATGAAATAAAGTTACTGTGAGTTGATAATTCTTGAAATGGGGTGATGGTACATGGAGTTCATTTTACTCTTTTATTTGTGTAAGTGCTTAATTTTTTATATTAAGAAATTAAAAATAAAAAGGCAATCACATGCAGAAAACTGCTGTAAGGAATCCAAAAGAAATACAAGAAGTTTTTGTCTTTGTGGAGCTTAAAGTTTAGTTAAGATAGGATGTGCATCTACAATGATAGCGCACAAAACTGTGTCTGTGAAAACTAATTAATATGAGTAATATCAGCTAATCTTTGAGATGTTAAAGATAGTATAGAGTATTAAAAATTGATATATTCTGTTTTGATGTCTGAAAGCTCAGTGAGGATAAGGATCATATTGTATTTTTGGCTCCTAGCACAGCAGACATTTAATAAATATTTACTGAAGAAACTTAAAGCCTTATCTTGACTCCTTTATAGCAGTTTAAAGATGAACTTATTTACTAAGAATATATTTATTTTTGAATGAATTATTGAACCTCATTTATTTTCTTTTCCTGTCCTTCTAGTCTGGAGTTGATCAAAGAGCCCGTTTCCACAAAATGTGACCACATATTTTGCAAGTAAGTTTGAATGTTTTATGTGGCTCCATTATTATCTTTTGTGCTTATTCATAGCAGAGGAAACACCTAACTTTGTAAAAGCTTTAGCTTCTTCAATTAAGTGAAAAAGAAAAATCTAACTATTTCATTCTGCCTCACAGAGTACTTAGAAAGTCATCTTAAGTTGGTTGTAGCCATAGTTCCTTGTAAAATATGGGCGCATTTATCTAGTGGGGTATGAAATCACTTTGAACAGCTATTTGCTTTTTGTGTCCATGGGTGAAAGCAGATTGCAAACAATTGTGAAACAAGCAAATTGTTTCATCCTTCCTGTTCATTTCTGCATGTCCTTTTGCTTTCCCCTTTCTAAGATTCAGTGTTTGCCTGGTTCATAATCCTTGTGAAGATAGGAAAGGATCTGATATTGGTTTATATTTAAGCTGAAATTCATTCATACCAATGATTCAGATTGTATTTACATTTTTAAGAATCTTGCCCATTGAAATGAAAATGTTTCTTTTTTTAATAGAGGTAACATTGGTTTATAACATTATATAAATTTCAGGTGTACAATATTATAATTTGACTTCTGCATAGAAAGTGTTTCTTGATGGAAGAATTTCAGAAAAAGTTTGTTAGGTGATTTAGTGAAACAAGGGGGTTTTCTCCTTTCCTGATGTTAAGCTAAGATTAAGACTTGCCCTGAAAGCCAACTTATTTGTTTTTAAGTATTTTTTCTTTTTTAATTGAAAAAGCAAGCAATGTCCATAGTAATGAGTTTACTAGCACAAAAGGTTAATATAATGCAAAGCATGTTTCCCTCCCACCCCAAAACCTTTGTCTCTCCCTTCCCGCCCCAGAAACAACCACAGTTATCAATTTCTTATCTATCCTCTCAGAAATTTTTGAATTTAAGAGTTCTTAACTTAGGATTTGTGAATGGTTTTCATGAATTTCCTGGAATTATATTGAATTTAAATTCAGTTGTATTAAAAAATGTGCAGTTTTCTAGGAAGACAATCTATAATTTTCATCAGATTCTGCGAATATTCCCATAATCTAAAAAATGTGAAGAGCTTCTGTGTTAAAGATAATGAGGGCTGGCTGAAGCTGAAGGAAACCTGTTCCCTTTGAGGGCATATCCTCTGAGCACAAGTCTGCCAGCTGACTGGCCCTTTCCTTCCTCAGAATTCTACCTTATTCTTCCCATTCATCGGTCCCAGCAAGGGTCCAGAGCCCATTTCCACTGTCTCTTGCCCCTTTCCTATGTCACCCCAGTGGCCTAGATCTGTTCCCAACAGTTTCTTTCTGATTTCTCAGGCCTTTCTCTCTGGTCAGGTGCCAGGGCAGCATAGCTTTGTCTCTCTGCTTGGAGAATTTTTAGTTCTGTGGCCTCTAGTGGGAAGCTTCTTAAACGTGTAAGACCAATTTCTTTGTAGATCAATACTTTTGTTAAACAAAATGTAAAAGTCTCAGTATTTAAAAAATTATAGAGAGCTGAAGATTAACCTTTTAAATCCTGGGACTTCACTGTTTCTTGATGAGAATCATTCTGAAATGTACTGTATGCTTTCCTGTCACCTTGAGTAATTAATACTCAGTATTATAGTGAGTAAAGAATAGATTAGATTATGAACATTCATTACTTTGAGAGCTTGTGGAAGAAGGAATTTACAGGCAGAGGAAATAATATGAGCAAAGGTGCAAAGAGAAGAAAGTAGAATATGTCCAGCAAAAAGAAACTAACTTTGCATGTGTGCATAGGAGTTGTGTTAGAAGAGGGAGGAGCCCTCAGAGAGGATGATATTCGCAAGAGAGAGAAGGTCCAGGAGGAGGTGGAAGGGTTGGAAATAGAAGATGGATGCAGGAAAGAGAAATAGTTATTTATAAACAGTCATGAAGGAAAAGGAGAGTAATTCTACAGAAAGGTTTTGAGGTAGGGCAGGGGGTAGGTGAAGTGGTTTGAGCTCGGTGAAGTTGGAGGTGAAGACATCTGTTGAGTTTGAGAAGGTTAAAGTTGACAGCTGGGGGAGAGTGAGAAAAGCTTGCAACTCCTAAGCAGAAGAACCAGCCATAGTTTAAATGATACATTAGAATTACAAGTTTAGTATAGTGCCCATGTGATAGATCAACTTTTTCATGATATCTCTTTTGTAAAACCTTTATAACCTGAATAACACCTTGATCTACATGATAAGAAAGCTGGGGAAAAAAACCCCAAGCATAAATTGTATTAATTCTGTTTTCTCAGGATGAATTCTAATTGCTAATGATAAAACTGTTTTACTGACCAGGCTGAGCCTATAGTTCTGAAATCTTTCATGAGATGTACGAAAAGATAATAGTACTTGTCTAGAAAAAAATTACTTAGGCTTTCCATGCATTAGCTTGCAGTTTCCAAACAACTGATGAAATGTGTAATACTTTTTGGAAGATCTAGAACCACATTGTCCAAAGAGATATAATATGAGCCATAAATGTAACTTCAATTTTCTTTTCTTTTTTTTTTTTTTCTTTTTCTCCCCAAAGCCGCCCGGTACATAGTTGTATATTCTTCGTTGTGGGTCCTTCTAGTTGTGGCATGTGGGACGCTGCCTTAGCGTGGTTTGATGAGCAGTACCATGTCTGCACCCAGGATTCGAACCAACGAAACACTGGGCCGCCTGCAGCGGAGCACGTGAACTTAACCACTTGGCCACAGGGCCAGCCCCTCAATTTTCTAATAGATTACTAAAAAAAAAGTGAAATTATAGTTATATATTTTAACCCAATTATGACCATTTTATCATTTCAAAATATAATCGATATAAAAAATATTAATGAGATACTTGACATTCTTTTTTTGTGGTAAGTCTGCAACAGCCTGTGTTTTTCCATACTTACAGTACACCTTAGTTCAGACTAGCCACATTTTGAGTTCTCAATAGCCACGTGTGGCTAGTGGCTGCTGTATTGGACAACACAGCTCTAGGAACATACTACTCAGAGAGGGACTCATGGGCCTGAAGCAACTACATCACATGGGAACTTGCTAGAATCCCAGCCCTACCCCAAACCTACTGAATCAGAATCCGCATTTTAACAAGATCCTCAGGAGATTCTTATGCACATTAAAGTTTGCGAAGCAGTGTTCTGGAATGATAACTTTCCTATATACTTACTAGAAGGATACTAAGAGGGACCAGACCGGGGATGGCTGAGGTCTAAAGACTAGATAGACCCAGTAAGGCAAGTCTTGGAGTCAGCTAACTGAGGAGATCCAGATAAGTTGGTAAGTCAGTGTCAGGGAGGTTTGATGGCCAGATACATTAGATCATGATATCTGGGAATTCTGGACCCTTGCCATGAGTCGGTATGTCAGAGATCTAGAAATAGGCAAGAGATGGATAATCTAGCAAGTAGGTTGAATATAGTCTCTCAGGAGGCTAGCAGCAGAAATGAACAGAAGTTTAGAGTGGTGGTTATAAGGGAAGAAAAGTAGTAGGGATCCAGCCATAGGAGGCTGAGGGTTAGGGGTAAGATTCTTTTCCCTAGGAGACAGGAGCCTTGACCCATGGGACTGGGATACTGGGCAAGGAACCTAGGCAGAATCTCCCAGATGAAGAGTTTGAGATAGATTCTTAATTGTTGGATCTAAAGTAAGACGAGGTTTGATCAAGAAAACAGAGCTTTATTATAGAAACTGACAAGGTTTAGTGGGACCAGTAACATTAAGTGAATGTTGAGATGGTAAGCTGTGGAGCTCTCGGGATCTTTATTTCCTTTTTTTTTTTTTTTTTTTGAGGAAGATTTCCCCTGAGCTAACATCTGCTGCCATCCTCCTCTTTTTGCTGAAGAAGATAGGCCCTGAGCTAACATCCATGCCCATCTTCCTCTACTTTCTATATGTGGGATGCTTACCACAGCATGGCTTGCCAAGCAGTTCCATGTCTGCACCCGGGATCCAAACTGGTGAACCCCGGGCTGCCAGAGCGAAACGTGCACACTTAACAGCTGCACTACCAGGCTGGCTCCCTTTATTTCCTTTAACTAGGACCATATATTGGTCCATAATCTTAGCTCTGTTGACAGGAATCCAGGGTACCCAATATAAGCGAAGCCAGCCAAAAGTCACCTTGCTTTTATTTTGGCTAGACTTAGAACTTTTTTTTTTTTTAGAGCTTGGCACCTGAGCTAACAACTGTTGCCAATCGTTTTTTTTTGTCTTTCTGCTTTTTCTCCCCAAATCCCTCCAGTACATAGTTGTATATTTTAGTTGTGGGTCCTTCTAGTTGTGGCACGTGGGATGTCGCCTCAGCGTGGCCTGACCAGTGGTGCCATGTGCACGCCCAGGATCCGAACCAGCAAAACCCTGGGCTGCTGCAGCAGAACGAGCAAACTTAACCACTCGGCCACGGGGCCGGCCCCAGAACTATTAATTTATTGCTTCCTGCCAGGATAGACTTGAACAAGCAACTCAAAATTAGATGAGTTTCCATAACATTGTTAAGTCGCTCAGGGTATAGATGTGCTCAAAATGAGTACTCTGAAAACTCCTCCAAATTAGTTTGTGGCACTGTGATTTTACTATTTTCCATCAGCTTTTTCTTAAAAAGCTGGAGCCACCCTTCAGAAAACATACTACATTTGTTTAAAAACTGTATTGCCTGTCCTTAGTGTCTGGGCTTTAGAAATCCAAGAAGCCCAAAACTTGTCTCAGACCTTTTCACTGATAACCTCGTATAGAACTTATAATCTATAATCTATAAATGTTCTCATTTAATTAGCGTATCACATAGATTTCCCAGAGCTCTAAAACAGAATTTAATAAATTCTTCTGAGTCCTGAAAGATATGCCAGTGTTCTGTTGATCTGTCAATATTTTCCTTAACTCAGTCTTTTCAAGTCATGTACAAGTTCATTTTCTCTTTTGAATTTAGTTAACAGCTTTTATGCATCTCTTCTTTTTCTAGCATAAAGAAAGATTGGAATCCATATCCTGGTTGATTTCTACATACCTAGTTCCTCTGCGTTATTTATCTAATCATTGCGCAGGCTACAACATTTGATAGCTTAGCTTGTCGCTGTAGTTTAGCTACTGTATTCTGCAGTACTGTGTTCAGGGAATCCCCTCCCTACCCCTACTCTGAACTGTTGAATTTGCCAGTGTAATGCATTGATGCCTCCTAGAGCCATTATGATAGAGTACAGGTGGTATTTGCATCTTCTCAAGGAGTGGTAGCCTCTGTTCTGTGGATCTTTAAAGGGAATTTATAAACAGTGCAGGTAGCTTTTTTTTTTTTTTAAAGATTTTATTTTTTTCCTTTTTCTCCCCAAAGCCCCCCAGTACATAGTTGTATATTCTTCGTTGTGGGTCCTTGTAGTTGTGGCATGTGGGACGCTGCCTCAGTGTGGTTTGATGAGCAGTGCCATGTCCGCGCCCAGGACTCCAACCAACGAAACACTGGGCCGCCTGCAGCGGAGCGCAGCGCAGGTAGCTTTTTAACACTCCTGTCCCCGAAACTACAGAGTTGTTGTTGAGTGCAAGGTGGCAGTTAAAGCATCCGTATAGGACAAGAAGGACCCCTGAGTCTCCTTGGCCATACCTGCCTACATTCACTTTTTCTGTAGAAAGACCATGGGCTTTGCTGCAATTCAACCCCAGATCCAGTAGCACCTTCACCTCTTGATTACTGTGTGATCTGAGACAAGTCTCTACAGTAAAATGCAGGTAATTGTTATGTGGATTAAGAGAGGCAATGCATGGCCAGTAAAAAGGAGTCTGTAAGTGTCTGTTGACTCACCGTTTCCACTCTCTTTTCAGCTCCCTTAATCTTTTCCTTCCTGGCTCTCTTCAGTGTCAGTGTCTGCTCTCTACTCCCTTCGCCAGTTACCTCCCTCACCAGAATATTATGTCCTTTATAATGGCGGGGATTTTGTTTTGCTTTTCCACTGTATCCCCTGCATCTACAACAGTACGGACGTGTAGTAAATAGTGGTTGTATGAGTGAATCACTGCGTTTAATTATCATCACCACAGCACTCTCTACTGCTCTCTTCCCTTTTTTCCTTTCTACCTTTCTTTTCTCTTCAGTCTTCTTTTGTCTTCTTCCTAAGGGAACATGGATCTTTATAGACATCACAAGCCAATGGGAACAGTGTTTTCCTTTGTTAAGGAAACTGACTTAGAATATGTTGCATATGTTCTTCAAGTCTTAGCCATACCTATTGTCTGAGACAACCAACAAAATTGTTCTACATTCAGAGCTGTTCTAAAAGCCCGAGTATCTCAGAAGGCTGTAGCCTTCTTCATCCTTAAGCTTCTAGTGAGCAGTGTGGTTATGCCAGACACTGTATCAGGCATTGTGAATATAAAAATGAACACGTTTTCTTCCTGCCTTGAGGCTTTTTGTTTTTTACATTTTTATTGAGATGTAATTTACATGCTATAAAATTCACTCATTTAAATTGTACAATTCATGTGTGCCCAGCTAGCTCAGTCAGTAGAGCATGAGACTCTTAAAATGTACAATGCAGGTTTTTTTAGTGTATTAACAGAGTTTGCAACCATCACTACAATCTAAGTTTAGAACATTTTCATCACCCCCAAGAGAACCCCTGTACCCATTAGCATCTACCCTCCAGTCCCACCTCCCACCTCTTCTTAGGCAACCACAAATCTACTTTCTATCTCTATAGATTTGCCTGTTTGGGACATTTCATATAAATAGACTCATACAATATGTGGCCTTTTGCGTCTGACGTGTTTCACTTAGCACAATGTTTTCAAGGGTCATCCATATTGTAGCTTGTATCAGTACTTTATTCTTTTTTATGGCTGAATAATATTCTGTTGTGTGGATATACCACATTTTGTCTATCTGTTCATCAGTGGATGCACACTTGGATTGTTTCTGCTTTTTGGCTATTGGCTATTATGAATAATGCTGCTGTGAACATTTGTGTACAAGTTTTGCATGGACTTAAGTTTTTGTTTCTCCTGGGAAGAAACCTAGGAGTACAATTACAGAATCATATGGTAGCTCTATGTTTAACATTTTGAGGAACTACCAAACTGTTTTCCAAAGTGACTGCATCATTTTATATTTCCACCAGCAGTGAGTGAGAATTTCACTTTCTTCACATCTTCTCCAATACTTATCTGTCTTTTGTCTATAGCCATCCTAGTGAGTATAAAGTGACACCCCATTATGGCTTTGATTTGCATTTTTCTGATGAATAATGATCTTGAGCATCTTTTCATGTACTTGCTGACAATATGTATATCTCCTTTGGATAAAATGCCTATTCAAATCCTTTGCCCATTTTTTGAGTTATTTCTCTCTTTATTATTGAGTTATAAGAGTTCTTTATATAGGACCGGTCCCATGGTTAGTTTCTGTGCTCCACATTGGCGGCCCAGGGTTTCACTGGTTCAGATCCTGAGTGTGGGCGTAGCACCACTCATCAAGCCATACTGAGGCAGCATCCCACATAGCAGAGCCAGAAGGACCTACAACTAGAATATACAACTATGTACTGAGGGACTTTGAGAAGAAGAGGAAGGAAAAAAAAGAAGATTGGCAACAGATGTTAGCTCAGGTGCCAATCTTTATTAAAAAAAAGAGTTCTTTATATATTCTGGATGTAAGTTCCGAATCAAGTGATTTGCAAGTATTTTCTCTCATTCTGTGGATTGTCTTTTCACTTTCTTCATAGTGTTATTTGTAGCACAAAAGTTTTTTGATATAGTTCAACGTATCTATTTTTTTCTTTGGTTGCTTGTGCTTTTGGTGTTTATTTATTTAAGAAATCATCGCTTGGGGCCGGCCCTGTGGCCAAGAGGTTAAGTTTGTGCACTATGCTCTGGCGGCCCAGGGTTTCACCAGCTCGAATCCTGGGCGTGGACATGGCACTGCTCGTCAAGCCACACTGAGGCAGCATCCAACATGCCACAGCTAGAAAGACCCACAACTAAAAATACACGGCTATGTACCGGGGGGCTTTGGGAGAAAAAGGAAAAATAAAATCTTTAAAAAAAAAAAATCATTGCTTAACCCAAAGTCACAAAGATTTATAGTTTTAGTTCTTACATTTGGTTCTGTGATCCATTTTGAGTTAATTTTCTGTATTGTGTGAGGTAGGAATCTAGCTTCATTTTTTTGCATGTGGATATCTAGTTGTCCTGTCACTATTTGTTGATAAGACTATTCTTTTTCCATTTTATTGTCTTGCTGCCATTGTTGAAAATCAATTGAGCACAGACGTATGGGTTTATTTCTGTACTCTCAATTCTATTCCGTCGATGTCTTTGTCTATCCTATGACAGTAGCACATTGCCTTGATTACTGTAGGTTTGTAGTGAGGCGCTGAGTTTTTAAAGTAATTGAACTACTTACCATTCATGTCTGATTATGCAGCATGAAATAATTATGAATATATCATTAAATGTGCCATATTAACTTTTTAATAAGTTTTATTTGGTCGTAACAGTAAGCCATATGCATGTAAGTTCAGTTTTCATAGATCATGCCTTATGTAGTTTGGTTTTATGCTTATGCAGCATCTAAAAACAATTAAAGGAAGACATTGGTTGTAATTCACCTGCCATTACCTTTAAAGTGTCTCATAAGGGCAGTTGTGAGATTATCTTTTCATGGCTACTTGCCTTTTGAATATTCTGTCTACAAAAAAAAGTAACTTGAATTGTTCTTTTCATTCTGTGTGATTTATAGATTTTGTATGCTGAAACTTCTCAACCAGAAGAAAGGGCCTTCACAGTGTCCTTTGTGTAAGAATGATATAACCAAAAGGTATATAATTTGGGTAGTGATGGGAGGTTGGAAGCAACAACAGCGGGAAAAAGTAGAAATTCCTTAATAAGACAGCTGCTTTTCCTATCAAACTATTCATCAGCAGAAAAATGTATAAAAGGGTCTTTAGCTGACAGGGTAAATTATTTCTAAAGTCATTTTTATGCAAGTTTTATGGTATGTCTGCCTTATATAGATATGGCAATTCATTGCGTTTTTCTAATGCTTCTGGATGGTGCAAGCACTTGCAGTCCTGTGTAAAGTAGAACCGTACCACCCTGCCCCCATTGTCTCCTGATTCTGCTTTTATTTTTCTTCTTTGCATTTATTTCTACTTAATTGTTTACACACATACAATGTATGTTGTGAGACCCTCTGGCCAGGATGTAAGCTCTATTAGGGCACTGACTTTGCCTCAGTCAATATTGTTTTTCCAGTGTTTGGCACATAATAGTCACTCAGATATTTAAAGGAATAAAGGGATTATATTGTATCACAACTTTCCTAAGTGAAATCTCTCTTTGGACATTGTTATCTATCTGTGTTTTCAAAATAATATAATCGTGGTTTGACAGAAATCACTGAGAGGTTAAAGTGAGAGGTTGGGTGGATGGGGTTCAAATGTTAAGAATTGTAAGTTCTCTGTGCAATGGATTTATATCTACTAGGGATTCAGAGTACTATTGTATTTTAGATAGTTGTAGGCTTTTGGTAGACTCAAATGGCAGAAAAAATTATAAAAGCAATCAATACTGCCACACAGTTTATTCTGATGTCAATGATGTTTTGATTATAGTGTAATGTCACTAATGGCTCTGTTCTTTGAATATGGTTTTTCTGTTGCTGTATCTTTTAAAAAATTTGTTTACATGTCTTTCTTTATTTTAGTATTCTTAAAAAGCTGATAATCACTTGCTAAGTGTCTCTCAAACAATTTAATTTCAGAAGCCTCCAAGAAAGTACAAGATTTAGTCAACTTGTTGAAGAGCTGTTGAGAATCATTCATGCTTTTGAACTTGACACAGGACTGCAGTGTAAGTGTTGCATAGCCCCAGGGGCCAATACTCAAGTGACTTTCCATTAAAACTCAGGAAGTTTGTGCAGTTATTTTCTATGAATAGGTGATAAGAACTTTTGGTCTAGGTTAATTTTAGTTCTTTAATCTGTAATCTATTTTTTAAATCATTCTCACTGGTCTCACATCTTACTTTATCAATCCTAAGATGCACATTTTTCACATTTTAACATCTCCAAAATTGGGAGCAATTTACTATCAGTGGTGTGTCATTGTTTAATTGTATGTTTTCTTTCTTAGTGATAGAGAAAATGATAGTCCATCTGACATCATTGATATCTTAGATTCAGTGAAATATGGTATTAATAGGCAAATTTGTTAGTATTGAGGTGGAAACAAAGGAGTAGAAATAACTTTGGCAGTCTGTGTGTTTGTTCCTAGAAGTAGAATTTCCAAAGTTGATTTTTAAAAACCTTTAATGCTTTGTCTTAATACAACAAAGAGCATACACAGGATTTCTCTTGGTTCTTTGATTACAATTAACACATTTTTTTTCTAACGACAAAAATAATGTTTTCCCTTGTAATTCATAGTTGCACATAGTTATAGCTTTTCAAAAAAGGAAAATGACTCTCCTGAGCGTCTAAAGGAGGAAGTTTCTATCATCCAAAGTATGGGCTACCGAAACCGTGCCAAAAGACATCGACAGAGTGAACCTGAAAATCCTACCTTGGTAAAGCCATTTTCGTTTATTCTGGTAACATCTCTTCATTGAGCATTGTGAATTAGTGAATGTGGTAGATACTGATGGGTGTATGTAAAAAGTCGCTAAACAAGGTGAGGTGGTAAATAAAGTGGTTAGGCAAGTGTTGTAATGAGCAAGAGTTAGAGGAGTTGAGAGAGGGTCCGTGTACCTAACGTGGGTGAGAGACCTCGCAGGCCCTTCCCCTGCTTCCCCCATTCTGATGTGTGTCTAAAATAGCCACCTGGTCACTGACGGTTTTAAGCTTGCTAGTTTTTAAAATAACAATCTTCTGGCAATTCTCCAGGCATAAGGAAGTATCTTCTAATTTCCTGTGAAAAGTTGTCTGAGGAAAAGAAAAATCAGTTTTTAATGTTTGAAAATTGCTTCAACTTAAAAGGTATAATTGTCAAAGAAAATGCAGTTATTTGTTCAGTTGTTACTCGTATATAAATGAATAATGGAGATCTTAAAAATAATAGTTTTCTTGGAACCAGCATTCATTTTTCAGTAGATGTTGAAGTGCTCAAAAAGAAGAAGGAAAGCTTCATCAGAGTAATGTTGGGTTTTAAAATATTCTTTCTCGTATTGAACATTCTCAAGATTGCTGGGTTTTTATTCTTTTCATTCATCCTTTTTTAAAATTTATTTTCTCTTAGTTGCCAACCCTGTTATCATGTGATTGGAAATGTGTACTAAATGAATCTCATTCCCTTTTTATACTGTGACATCAAGTATTAGCTTCCAAATATGCTTTTCTCATACTTCAAAAAATTACAGATAATACCTGTTCAGTTTAGGAAAATTTAAAACAACAGAGAGAGGAAAAAATATTCAAACCACACGTAACTCATACATTTTGGTGTGTAGTTTGCCAAGTGTTTTTTCCAGGTGTCATAAATTTTAGCTAATTGATTATGGTCTATTTGTTTTGTCCATGACCTCAAGTTTCCCTTCAGGAAAAAAAAAAAGCACAGAACTGGCTAACACTTAGTTGATCATTCTTTACTGCTTAGCAGGAAACCAGTCTTAGTGTCCACCTCTCTAACCTTGGAATTGTGAGATCTCTGAGGACAAAGCAACAGATACAACCTCAGAATAAGTCTATCTACATTGAATTGGGTAAGAGTCTCAGATTTTGTAAGTTTAGAATAATGGTTGCTGGATTCTTTGTCTTACAGTTTTACCAAAAACCTTGGTCGTAATTTATACAACAGCAGGAAGCTTTGGAGAGTGAAAATAAAATAATTTTACTAGCCTTATGATGTGTTATAAATAACGTAAAAGATGCAGCTATCACCTTGAAGAACCTTACTTTATAAAGAGAGCAAAAGGAAGGCTGTCTGGTTTTAAGTATGTGTAAATATATTTTGGAAAGATGGAGAGTAGGGATAGGAAAGAACATGATGACTTGGCTACAGCATTTGGCAGGATCCAAGATAAATTGTACTAGACTAGAAAGACTTTTTTTTTTTTGAGATTTTTTTTTTCCCTTTTTCTCCCCCAAAGTCCCCTGGTACATAGTTGTATATTTTTAGTTGTAGGTCCTTCTAGTTGTGGCATGTGGTACGCCGCCTCAGCATGGCTTGACGTGCG
Source organism: Equus asinus (assembly GCF_041296235.1). NCBI lineage: Eukaryota > Metazoa > Chordata > Mammalia > Perissodactyla > Equidae > Equus > Equus asinus. The sequence continues at coordinate 42,261,342 of NC_091802.1, read as the reverse complement.
GTAGTTGAAGTACAGTGCCATGTCCGCGCCCAGGATCCGAACCAGAGAAACCCTGGGCTGCCGAAGCAGAGCACACAAACCTAACCACTCGGCCACGGTGCCGGTCCCTAGACTAGAAAGACTTTTTTATTTTATTTTTTTAGGAAGATTAGTCCTGAGCTAACATCTTCTGCCAATCCTCCTCGTTTTGCTGAGGAAGACTGGCCCTGAGCTAACATCTATGTCCATCTTCCTCTCCTTTATATGTGGCACACCTACCACAGCATGGCTTTTGCCAAGCGGTGCCATGTCCACACCCGGGATCCGAACCGGCAAACCCCGGGCCACCGAAGCAGAATGTGTGCACTTAACCGCTGCGCCACCAGGCCAGCCTCTAGAAAGACTTTTAAGAAGAGCTGAGGGGCTGGCCCCGTGGCCGAGTGGTTAAGTTCGCGCACTCCGCTGCAGGCGGCCCAGTGTTTCGTTGGTTCCAGTCCTGGGTGCGGACATGGCACTGCTCGTTGGACCACGCTGAGGCAGCGTCCCACATGCCAAAACTGGAGGGACCCACAACGAAGAGTATATGACTATGTACTGGGGGGTTTTGGAGAGAAAAAGGAAAAAAATAAAATCTTTGAAGGAAAGAAAAAAAAGAAGAGCTGAGCTCCGTTCAAATAAGTCTTTCTAATTGTCTTATCTTATACAATATATTTATAATTGAAAATAGTGCCCTTCTTTTGGGCTCCCAAGTACCACTATATGTTTTCTACAGCACTTACTGGATTCTCTTGAACTTATCTGTATGTCTTTTCTCCTCTTAAGATCCTAAGTTCATAGATGACACATGTTGTGTCATAAAAATAATCAAAATAATTAAGGGTGAATATTTAGGAGCACTTAACTGTAATCCATGCGCTGTTGTGCTTTACTTTTTAATTCGTTTACGGCGCATGACAAACTACTGAGTTTGTTACTGTTATACTTATTTTACAGATGAGGAAATTAAGGCACAGAGAGGTTAAGAAATTTCTAGGAATTCTGACTTCAGAGTCTGTGCTTGTAACCACTTCTCTGTATTGCCTGACATGTGTATCACTACTGCCATAGAGTGGGTGCTCAGTAAATATTTCTTGAATGAATATCTGTTTTGCAAAAAGTACATTTTTTTAATTTAACCTTTTCAATAAAAATCCTTTTATTGATTTATTATTTGGGGGTATTGGGGGAATTTTTTTAGGATCTGATTCTTCTGAAGATACAGTTAATAAGGCAAGTTATTGCAGGTGAGTCAAAGAGGACTTTTGTCTATGAAGCTGGCATTTTTGTATTTAGTTAATATTAAGGATTGGTATTTCTTTAGGTTAGAATCATGGCATTGGAGTAGACCTTAAAGATCATCTGCTCATTTTATAGCTGAGAAAACACCCTTTTTGTTTGATTTCTTTCTTTCGTTCCTTTTTTTTTTTTTTGGTGAGGAAGATTGTCCATGAGCTAACATCTGTTGCCAGTCTTCCTCTTTTTTTTTTTTTCCTCCCCAAAGCCCCAGTACATAGTTGTATATCCTAGTTGTAGGTCATCCTAGTTCTTCTATGTGGGATGCCACCACAGCATGACTTGATGAGTGGTGAATAGGTCTGTGCCCAGGATCCTAACTGGCTAACCCTGGGCTGCTGAAGCAGAGCATGTGAACTTAACCACTCCGCCATGGGGCTGGCCCATTTGATTTCTTAAAGAGTCTGTAAGAGCTTAAAATATCAGTAGAACTCCACACAGACTTGCTTCTAGTAGCAGGTTGTGCTCTAGCTTAGTTCCTCATGTACAGTAATATTGACACAGTGGGAATTGTGGCAGGTGAAAACATTAGAGGACTCTTATTTTCACTTCTTTCCTTCCTCTGTTCCTTAATTCCATCTATCCTTCAAACTTTGTCTATATAAATTATACGATAATCTACAAACAACTCTCAGCTGGGTTACCTGTCAAATTACTTTCCATAGGATTATCGTTTGACCCTGAGATCTGTGATGGTTTATCTGAACAATGATGGTGTCATTGCCAATCAGATTTTATTTGCAGATGGCTTTTTCCTAATCTTTGAATTAGAAGGAAATGGTTTTTAGCCTGAAAAGAAGCGCAGAAGGCAGTGTTGGCAAGTGGTGCATTCTTTGCCTCCACTGGAATGTCTCCTCCATCCCAGTGTTCCCTTTATTTAGATATACTTTTAAGTTTTGTTGGGTTTTTCTTTACTGTCTTTTGTCTTTGTCTTCTAGCTGTCATTTAAATTTTGGTTCTCATTTGTGTGTCCATAAAGCAATGTTCTACACTACTGCTGTGATTTTTGTGACTGTGTGTCCTGAGTCTTTGACCATTCCATTTTGACTAGAAGTTACTAAAGGAGAGAATAGATTTCAAAAAGTGAATCAAATTGATCCGCTTATTGCAGCCCTAGAATGCTTCATCTTGCTCATTTGACAACTCTGTGGGCATATAACTAGTGTTTCTCATTAAGGCTTCTGTCTTTTCTCCATAGTTTGGGAGACCACGAATTGTTACAAATCACTCCTCAAGGAGCCAGGGCTGAAGCCAGTTTGAATCCTACAAAAAAGGGTAATGGCAAATCTTCTCAACTTAACAGGTAGTGAAGAAAGAATGGTTAGTTGCAGTACTGTAATTAGATTATTCTGAAGACCATTTGGGACATTTATAATTCACATCTCTTGGCAGAGCTAGAATATCATTCTTTCTCAGATGTCATGGTACAGCCTGATCTATTTCAATGGCACTAGACTGATGTGATTATAATAGTACCCTGTGTGACTGGTTGTTGCCTTTTATTTTTAATTGATATGTTTGTGCTTCATCTTTTGCATACTGGTATTTAAATATAGGGAGGATGAGTGTGAAGATAGAACAGAGTACTGCATATCTGATGCCCAAACAGTTTGCTTTTAATTCACTGTTAGAGGTTAGGAAAGTAAGAGATGTGGTTTATGAGTAGGGAGAATTCTGAAGTTAAAATTTTAATTATCTTGAGTGGAAATAATGAGAATCTAGATAAATAGGAATTAAGCGAAAGAGTGTGAGCTACATCTTCAGTATACTTGGTAGTTTATGAGGTTAGTTTCTCTAAAAATAGTGAGTTGCTTCATTTCCACCCTTAAGTTGTATTAAGTTCATATTTTTCAATGATAATTCACTTTTTAAGCACCTTGTTGTTTTTGTATACTTTCAGCTGCTTGTGAGTTTTCTGAGAAGGCCATAACAAATATTGAACATCATCAATCCAGTAATAAAGATTTGACCACCACTGAGAAGCATGCAGCTGAGAAGCATCCAGAAAAGTATCAGGGTATTTCTGTTTCAAACTTGCATGTGGAGCCATGTGGCACAAATACTCATGCCAGCTCATTGCAGCATGAGAACAGCAGTTTATTACTCACTAAAGACAGAATGAATGTAGAAAAGGCTGAATTCTGTAATAAAAGCAAACAGCCTGGCTTAGCAAAGAGCCAACAGAGCAGATGGGCTGAAAGTAAGGAAACATGTAATGATAGGCAGGCCCCCAACTCAGAGGAAAAGCTAGTTCTGAATGCTGATCCGCTGTATGGGAGAGAAGAACTGAATAAGCAGAAACCTCCACGCTCTGACAGTCCTAGAGACTCCCAAGATGTTCCTTGGATAACACTGAATAGTAGCATACAGAAAGTTAATGAGTGGTTTTCCAGAAGTGAGGAAATGTTAACTTCTGATGACTCATGTGACAGAGGGCCTGAATCAAATACAGAAGTAGCTGGTGCAGTAGAAGTTCCAAATGAAGTACGTGGATATTCTGGTTCTTCAGAGAAAATAGACTTAATGGCCGGTGATCCTTCTAGTGCTTTAATATGTGAAAGTGAAAGAGTCCGCTCCAAACCGGTAGAGAATAATATTGAAGATAGAATATTTGGGAAAACCTATCGGAGGAAGGCAAGCTTCCCTAACTTGAGCCACATAACTGAAGATCTAATTATAGGGGCATCTGCTATAGAACCTCAGATTACACAAGAGCGTCCACTCACAAATAGACTGAAGCATAAAAGGAGAACGTCATCAGGCCTTCATCCTGAGGATTTTATCAAGAAAGTAGATTTGGCAGTTGTCCAAAAGACTCCTGAAAAGATAATTGAGGGAACTGACCAAATAGAGCAGAACAGTCATGTGATGCATATTACTCCTAATGGTCATGGGAATGAAACAAAAGGCGATTATGTTCAGAACGAGAAAAACGCTAACCTAACAGAATCATTGGAGACAGAATCTGCTTTCAGAACTAAAGCTGAACCTATAAGCAGCAGCATAGGCAATCTGGAACTGGAATTAAATATCCACAGTTCAAAAGCACCTAAGAAGAATAGGCTGAGGAGGAAGTCTTGTACCAAGCAGATTCATGCACTTGAACTAGTAGTCAGTAAAAATCCAAGCCCACCTAATCATACTGAACTACAAATCGATAGTTGTTCTAGTAGTGAAGAGATGAAGAAAAAAAATTCTGACCAAATGCCGGTCAGACACAGCAAAAAGCTTCAACTCATGGAAGATAAAGAACCTGCCACTGGAGCCGAAAAGAGTAACAAGCCAAATGAACAAATAAATAAAAGACTTGCCAGTGATGCTTTTCCAGAGCTAAAATTAACAAACATACCTGGTTTTTTTACTAACTGTTCAAGTTCTAATAAACTTCATGAGTTTGTCAATCCTAGCCTTCAAAGAGAAGAAATAGAACAGAACCTAGGAGCAAATCAACTGTCTAATAGTGCCAAAGACCCCAAAGATCTGATATTAAGTGGAGGAAAATGTTTGCAAGCTGAAAGATCTGTAGAGAGTTCCGGTATTTCATTGGTACCTGATACTGATTATGGGACTCAGGATAGTATCTCACTGCTGGAAGCTGACACCCTAGGGAAGGCAAAAACAGCACCAAATCAATGTGCAAATCTATGCGCAGCAATTGAAAACCCCAAGGAACTTACCCATGATTGTTCTAAGGATACTAGAAATGATACACAGGGCGTTAAGGATCCATTGAGACGTGAAGTTAACCACACTCAGGAGACAAGCATAGAAATGGAAGAGAGTGAATTTGATACGCAGTATCTACAGAATATGTTCAAGGTTTCAAAGCGTCAGTCATTTGCTCTGTTTTCAAATCCAGGAAGTCCAGAAAAGAAGTGTGCAACAGTCAGTGCCCACTCCAGGTCCTTAAGGAAACGAAGTCCAAAAGTCACTCTTAAATGTGGACAAAAAGAAGGAAAGGAGGGAAAGAAAGAGTCTAAAATCAAGAATGTGCAGTCAGTTCACACAACTGTGGGCTTTCCTGTGATTTGTCAGAAAGATAAGAAGCCAGGTGACTATGTCAAATGTAGCACAAAAGAAGCCTCTAGGCTTTGTCAGTCATCTCAGTTCAGAGGCAACGAAACTGAACTTATTACTGCAAATAAACATGGAATTTCACAAAACCCATATTATATACCATCACTTTCTCCCATCAGGTCATCTGTTAAAACTGTATGTCAGAAAAACCTGCCAGAGGGAAAGCTTGAGGAACAGTCACTGTCACCTGAAAGAGCAATGGGAAATGAGAGCATTGTTCAAAGTACAGTGAGCACAATTAGCCAAAATAACATTAGAGAAAGCACATTGAAAGAAGTCAGCTCAAGCAGTATTAATGAAGTAGGCTCTAGTATTAATGAAGTAGGTTCCAGTGGTGAACACATTCAAGCAGAACTAGGCAGAAACAGAGGACCTAAATTAAATGCTATTCTCAGATTAGGTCTTATGCAACCTGAAGTCTATAAGCAAAGTCTTCCTATAAGTAATTGTAAACATCCGGAAATAAAAAGGCAAGGAGAAAATGAAGTAGTTCAGGCTGTTAACGCAGACTTTTCTCCGTGTCTAATTTCAGATAACCTAGAACAACCTATGGGAAGTAGTTGTGCTTCTCAGGTTTGTTCTGAGACACCTGATGACCTGTTAAATGATGACGAAATAAAGGAAAATATCAGCTTTGCTGAAAGTGGCGTTAAGGAAAGATCTGCCGTTTTTAGCAAAAGCGTCCAGAAAGGAAAGTTCAGAAGGAGTCCTAGCCCTATAGGCCGTACGTGTTTGGCTCAGGGTCACCAAAGACGGGCCAGGAAATTAGAGTCCTCAGAAGAGAACACGTCTAGTGAGGATGAAGAGCTTCCCTGCTTCCAACACTTACTATTTGGTAAAGTAACCAATCTACCTTCTCAATCTACCAGCCATGCTGCTGCCACGGAAGGTCTGTCTAAGAAAACAGAGGAGAGCCTAGTATCATTGCAGAATAGCTTAGATGACTGCAGTCACCAGGTGGCGTTGGCAGAGGCATGCCAGGAACATCACCTGAGTGAGGAAGCGAGATGTTCCGGTAGCTTATTTTCTTCCCAGTGCAGTGCGTTGGAAGACTTGCCCGCTAATACGAACACCCAGGAGCCTGTCTTGATGTTTGATCCTCCTTCCAAACAAGTGAGGGAACAATCTGAAAACCACGAAGTTGTGAGTGACAAGGAATTGGTTTCAGATGATGATGAACGGGAACCTGGCCTGGAAGAGGATAGTCACCACGAAGAGCAGAGTGTGGATTCAATCTTAGGTATTGGAACCAGGTTTTCATGTTTGCCCCCGTCTATTTTATAGAAATGAGCTAAATGTTTATACCTTTTGGGGAGCAGCACGTTTTACGATTTTCCAAGTACAAGTAAAGTAACTGCTTCTTAAACTTTAAACATTTTCCTCCTAAGGTGCTTTTCCTCAAAAGTCCTTCATTCATTTAGAACACCTTTTCTATTTGAATGAGATTTAATGCCCGGATTCTTGGTGGACTTGCTTCTGGTTTTCATTGTTATGATTTCTAAGAAATCCAGGTGTCCCAAAACAAGGATGGTAATCATTTTATGTGACATGAAAGTGAAATTTGTCCTGCCAATGGGAAGAAACAGATGCAGCAAGTTGCAGTATTTGCTGTCTGTTTTTACATCAGAATCCATCTTTATTATCATTTCAGATGAAGTAGCGTCCGGGTATGTGAGTGAAACAAATCTCTCGGAAGACTGTTCAGGGCTCTCCTCTCAGAGTGATATTTTAACCACTCAGGTAAAAAGCATGTGTGGATGTGTGCTTCTGGTGTCCTCTGCATTCAGTAATATGCATTCCGCATTCTTACATTTGCTTATATCATCCTTTAGAATTAATGGTGTAACAGTTGTGTGTGGTACCTTGTCTCCTCAAATTAGATTGTAAGCATCTGGATGGAACTTATGCTACTTTTTATTGCGTACACACACACACACACATATACATATACATATACCACGTAGCTCACTGCAGAACACAAAATACTGAATTTAATGAATAAGCTAAATCTTCAAAACCCATTTGCCCTATAGCAAAAACATATACAAAAGCACTACTGTATCAAAGAGAGAGGTGTGTTTATTCTCAGTGCCAAATTGGAGCCTACAGAGTTCTCTTCCTATTAGAGACTTTGTAGCCTTTCACTGTTTTGTTGATATTTCTTTCCATCTTTTCTTTTTGAATCTGCTGGTTGTTTGTTCTTTAGTGCCTATAAGTCCTCTTTTTTCTTCAGAAGGAATGTACACAATTTTATTTCCTGTACCCATTGGTCAAGACCAATGTTTTGGTGACTTTTGAAGGGGATTGCAGTTTTGTCATATCTACAACATTTGGTAACATGAATGTTTCATCACTCTAGGGAGAATAGTCTACCAGAAAAAGTGTTCTCTATCATAACATTTAAAAATTAACGTTACCTCCTTGTAGAACCTGGCTCTGTCTCCTAATTTTTATATTGTAGAAGTGGCACCAAAATTTTCCAAGTTCTCATATTCAAAAATTCTGGCCCATGTCAGCTTATTTTTTTCAGAATGTGCACACAGTGATTGCTGGTGGTAATAGTGGTGAGAGCTCTATACCTGGCCGTGTTACTCTAGGCAATTTACTTATCTTCTCTGAACTGTAATAGGCACATTCTTAAAGTGAAGAATCCTGGACTGCCTTGAATCATCCTGCCACGACTTCTTTTTCTCATCTAAATCTTAAATGCATCTTCAGCTGCCAGCAAGTGAATGACATTTTTTCTGAACTTCCTGAAGTGCCAGGATAGATAAAACTGAGAAAGGCCTGATAGTCTTCTAAAGTTATACATGTGCATCATAGAAAACTTAGAAAATACAGATAAAGAAAAATTATCCATGGATGAATCTTGAAAACCTTGTTAAGTGAAATAAGCCAGACACTACAGGACAAATATTATATGATTCCACTTATAAGAGGTACCTAGAATAGTCAAATCCGTAGAGATAGAAAGTAGAATAGTACTTGGGTCGGGGGGACGAGATGGGGAGTTACTGTTTATTGGGGACAGAATTTCAGTTTGGGATGATGAAAAAGTTCTGGAGAGAGACAGTGATGATGGTTGGCAACAATGTGAAAATATTTAATGCCACTGACTATATACTTAAAAATGGTAAATTTTATCACAATTTATAAAGTCATCCAAAGAGGATAGTTTGGTAAATTTTAGCATTTATTTCTGGAAAGATACACAGAAGACGGGTAATAATTGGCCTTCAGGTGGGGAAATAGATGACTGAAGAGAAGAGGAAGAAGGAAGCCTTACTTTTCTCTGAATATCCTTTTGCACCTTGAATTTTATACCAAGCGCTTATATTAACTATTTAAAAAATTAAATTCTATGAGTTATCTAGACAAAATTCCTATTAACTTATTGGTATATATTCTTCCACTCTTCCTGTATGTGCACTGGGGTATATGTGTATACCTTATCTTTAAAGATATTCAGATAATACTCTACATACTTACATTGTAATGTAGTTTTTGCTATGTCATTAAATTTTCTTCAATGAGTTTATTTTTAGGATATACCATGATTTATTCAATCAGAGTCAGAGACACAGTTTGCTATTTTGCACAGCACTGGAGTAGTATATTGATAGCTAAAAATTTGCCCACATCCCCAATGATTTCCTTAGTATAAATTCCTGGGACTGGAATTTTTGGTCTTTTTTTTTTTTGAGGAAGATTAGCCCTGAGCTAACATCTCCTGCCAATCCTCCTCTTTTTGCTGAGGAAGCCTGGCCCTGAGCTAACATCCGTGCCCATCTTCCTCTACTTTATATATGGGACGCCTACCACAGCATGGGTTGCCAAGCAGTGCCGTGTCCGCACTTGGGATCCTAACTGACGAACCCTGAACCAATCTGTGCTCTTTCAGCCTCTCTGGTACTTGGTAGTTCCCATTTTCCTGTACCTTTGCCCACACTGGGTGGTATCCAGTTTTAAAATATTCTAAATCTTGGCATTGCTATGAGGACTACAAAGAGAGAGGGCTTGTCTTCTACTGCCCATTTTCTATGCAGAGCAAATCCCTCTAGCCTGCTGGAGTCAGGAGAAAACCTTTGAGATGACTGCCTGTTCTGTACCTGAGTTCTCACCAGTATTCTCCACTTCTGCAGGATTGCCATGGTGACTAAATTAATGAAAAGACTTAGGAGGCCTTTTCTCTGTTTGCAATTCCTATGATTCTTTCTGGGAATGGATTTGGGGCTCTGTCAATATGCCTTTCACCTTTTTGTCCTTTGTGTTTTAAAGTAGGTTGGAGTGTTCCTGATCAGCAGTTTCTGATTCCATCTGCCTTAGCCATATTCTGTTATATTTAACATTCAATAAACTACCTCCTTGTTTTTTATATTCCTGATCTTATTCCCAGAGATATGTCTATTTGTTCAAGATTCATTTTGCAAAGTGTTTTTATCAAGCATCTACTCAAAACAGAGCTAGTCAGATATTAGGGCTAACTTGAATCTAGAGTAGCACAGACAGGCAGAATGAAGTGGGATCTTTCCCTCTCTGTTATACAGAACTGAGGAGAAGTATATATAAGAGACAGAGAAATCCTAATTTGGTATCATTAGCATCTGTTTTTTATCAAAGACTGATTAACTATATTCATTTGGTAACTCATTTCTGCATTAAACATTTACTGAGTACTTACTGTCTGCTAGGTATTGGGGATACAAAAATGATTAAGGAAAGATTCCTCCCATCAAGGAGGGTCATATATTCCACTTTAGTATACTAACGCATGAGCAGTATAAATGAAGTAGTGAGGGATCCCCTGTTCTGACGGGATGTATTGGTGAGGACTTCCAAAGGAGACATTCGAGCTGGGCTTTGAAAGATGAGAAGAATTTTTCCAAGTTGGAAAGAGAAGGGAGGCAGCAATCGAGGCAAAGGCACAGAGGCATGAAATGCCCACAAAGCACAGAGTTGTCCTGAGTGACTGGAAAACAGAGCATATGGGTAGTTTTGGGGAGAAATAAGAGATAAGATGGGGCTATGAAGGGCTTTTTGAATGCTATGCTTAGGAATTTGGACTTTATCCTGAGGGCAATAATGAGTGCTAATTATATAGTGTTCAGAAAGTATTAACTTATTATCTGAGCAGTGGCATACCGCCAAGGTCCTTATGGAAGAAAGAGACATGATAAACATGGCTTTTAGGGAACTTCCACAGTAATGTAGCTGTATTAAAAGTAGAGATCAGAGTAGCATGGTGGGAATAGAAAAGAAGAGGAGGGCTAATTCAAGAAAGACTTAAGAATTAGAATCAAGAAAACTTGGTCACCAATTTGGGTTTGGTCTCCCAAGTGTATCTGGCCGATTGCCTACAGGGGAATTTGTCTAAGTTATAAAGTAATTCCTCTGGGAAACCCAAAGGAAAGTTATCTAACTATAATTCTCCCATTACTATTTTTGGATTTTCTAACCTGTTGAACAGCTATGTAGAGGTTAGATGTGATGTTCCTGACAGTAGTGCCTAAAACAGCTTCTGAAGCTTATTGGAAATCTGTGTGGTGTCATTCCAGATTTACTGAGGCAAGCCTTTGGCTAGGGTTTGATCAGTGAAGGAACTACTCACAAGCACCACGTGGTGGCAATGGCGCTGCTGCAGACTTTGGCAGCAAAGCAGTCTCAGGGTAGCAGTGGAAGCCTTTGTGAAACTGGGAATACGTTTTCTGCTCATAAAAACCTCCTGAAAACTGAACTCAGTGTAGCAGGAGAAAGTACGTGGTGTTTTTAGTAGTGGGCAAAGTCATTTTCAAGGATCAGAAGAAGAAGAAACGGAGGGTGAAACAATCTGTGTTTCCCCTGGGTTTGCTGGCAACCACTGATGCTCCTTCTAAAAGTAATGAAGAAGTGTATGTTTTGGAAAGCTCCTTACTTACCAAATACTTTGCTTATCAAAACCCTTAGATTTAGCAGAGTTTTTCTTAAAATGGAGAAATAAACCTCAGGAGCCCCATAAGCTAGAAGAGCCCGTTATCTTGAATTGAAAACAACAGCTGCTCTCACAGGCTTTCCTAGGGCTCTTTCTGTTGGATCCTTCCCTCTAGCAGGTCCTGCTCTGTGATCTCCAGGTACCCTGTCCCCATCCAGAAAGGCAGAACCATGAGAACTGTATGCCCAACACTAGGACAGTGCCTGGCATCTAAGAGATGGTCAACAAGTAGCTGTTGAATGAACAAATAGATAAATTAATGAATTAGCTCTTTACTGTTTCCGTTAGAAACTAAATGTTCAGAGACTCCCAGAAAAGGAAGAGTCCTCACAAACCAGAAATCAGACATTTTTATATAGACTAACCAAAGTCTCTTGTGAGTTCCACAATACCAAATCTTTGAAACACAGCCTGTGTGAAATGTTAACAGAATCATGCTAATTTTAAATATCAAAAGTGTTTAAGTACCATAATTCTTTTTCACTCCTTAGCTTTAAAAGAAAATAACTATTTTCAAAAGGACATCACAATAAAGCAAGTCTATTTGGGAGAGTTTGAGGAATTTTTTTTCCTCCTCTAACATTCTGAAATAATTCCATGGGCATTAATTGCATGAATATGCTTGGATTAAAAGGTGTTCAACCAGAACTCATAATTCCATACTAGATGATTTTAATTCCCATACTAAAATTAATTGTTGTGACATATTCTTGCTTTCTGGCAAGTTTCTAAAAGAGTGCAACTTTCTTGGTGTCATTTCTTGTGTTTGCAGCAGAGGGATACCATGCAAGATAACCTGATAAAGCTTCAGCAGAAGATGGCCGAGCTGGAAGCTGTGTTAGAGCAGCACGGGAGCCAGCCTTCTAACCGCTCCCCTTCCCTCATAGCTGATTCTTGTGCCTCTGAGGACCTGCTAAATCCAGAACAAAACACATCAGAAAGAGGTTTGTAATATTGGCCAAACAATGTTATCTTAAGCAAAATTCTTCCCTCCCTAAGCCTTTCTCCTCCTGAAAAGTGTGGACCTAACGCCAACATTTTATGATCTTTGCTCAGCATGTATTTGCTGAGTCACTCCGTGGGTAATTTTAGAGCCTTGGTTCTAGTCCCTGCTCACAGCTAATTTACCATTCAGACGGACGAAGACAGTCATTAAGTATCATTGACTGAGTACCTACAGTGAGGAGATGCCATGGAGAGCTATAGGAAGCTGAGTGTAATGGGGGAGATTGGAAATAGGTAACCCTATCATATTAGAAAGCTTATAAAAAAACACTCAGACATATTCCTTATAACACTGGTGTTAGATCACAAAGCCCTATTTAATGCGCTTTCTGGTTTATAGGGAGAGTTGTCCTATACTTTAGGAACCGCACCTCGATCCACAGAAAGCCCAACTGTGCGGTAGCCAGGTGCTCTATAACAACATTATAGTTATCAACACGTCACATGTACCTCTGAGAGGAGGCATTTGGAGTAGTCAGGCAGGTGGAGTTGATCAGAACTGTCTTCCTATAAGAAGTGAGCACTGAGCTGAGGAATAACATGGCATAAATGAAGGAAAGTGAGATGGAAATTTGAGTTTTTAATTGAGTTTTTAATTGCTGCCTTGTGAAAGGCAGCACATCAGACAGGTTTTTAAATAGGTGCAAATACGTAGGCACGTAGTTGAGAGGCCAGGCACAGGCATGGCTTCCAGAGGGGGAGCTGGTGCTTAGTAACAGGTAAGTCTGGTGAGCCCTCCCAAAGTGTTCTTCACTACCTTCTCAGTGATGCCTACTCAGACAACTTAGTGTTAAATTTCTTTTCTTCATCACTCCCTTCCCCAGTCCTACTGGGGGCCATGGGGCCTTCCTTTGAGTCTTTCTAGGAATTCAAGTCTTAATTATTCAGAATAGTGGCCTTGGTCCCAGAGTGTGCCTTGCAGTATTTTTATGTTCAGCGAGAAACAGTAGCTCATGCATGAGAAGCTGGGAACTCTGTTGCTATGGCAGTGATTAAAAATGTATTTCCTTAAATGCTTTCTTTGTAACTATATCTTCATTTAATTCATCTCCCAAATAATGAAGTCCAAAGTCTCATCCTCAGACAATTCTTTTCTTTGGGGTGCTTTCACCATCTTCAGTCTAAAAGCAGACTAGTCTTTCGATTTTAACGCACGAGCTATAAAATGTTATTGTCTGGTTTTGAACGTGTGTGTAAATCTACTGTCTCATCTTTGGGGGTGTGTATATGTTTATTTTTTCCTGAAGATCTGTAGACAAAGTGTTTCTTTGTGGCTTGCTTGCTTTTTAATTTTAAATTTCATAAGTGCTTATTTTTATGTATTCTATTTTGCTATGGATTTGAAAACCTTTTTGAAAATTTCTTCTGAATCTCTATATAAAACATTTTTGTTAGGAGCTGTTACTCTATCCTTTGTAGTACACTTATTCATTGGTCTACTTTCTCATGAAATTGTCACATCCTCAGAGTTCTGAGATAGGTGGGTAAATGCTGAGAGGAGGGAGGAGAGGCTTATGAGAATTTCCTGGTTAAAAAAAAGAAGTTCTCCTCTCGCAACTCCATAGAGAGTGTCTTCCATGACCACTCGTATTTGCATAACTTGAACATGTGTTCAAATGCTACTTCTTAATGAGATCTACCATAACTGCTGTGTTTTTTGTTGTAACTTTTACCTCTCTGACTTTTCCAGCCCTACTTTACTCTGTTATACTGTTATTTTTTTCACAGCCCTTATTAACTTTTAACAATCTGTAATTTGTTTTCTGTATTGTTTAGAGTTCCTCTTTACCTCCTACTAGAATGTAGGCCCATGAGGGCAGAGAACCCTTAGCCCTGGCCCTGGAACACAGTAGGTGCTCAATGAATGTTTTAATTCGCATGATTAAAACTCTGAAACCCACCCCAGACTTACGGAAAGGAAATTTCTGGGTATGGATTGTGGAATTTTGTGGCTTTATTTCTGAAATGTTTTGAGCATCAACTTAATACCAACTTAAGTTTTGTGCATTTTTCCCTCTTAAATTGGTGTGAGTCTAACTGAAATTCAAGCAAACTTCCTTTTTTTTTTTTTGAGGAAGATTAACCCTCAGCTAACTGCTGCCAATCCTCCTCTTTTTGCTGAGGAAGACTGGCCCTGTGCTAACATCCATGCCCATCTTCCTCTGCTTTCTATGTGGGACGCCTGCCACGGCATGGTTTGCCAAGTGGTGCCATGTCCGCACCTGGGATCTGAACCGGCAAACCCCGGGCTGCCGAAGCAGAACGTGCGCACTTAACCACTGTGCCACCAGGCCGGCCCCTCAAGCAAACTTCTTAATCTTTGGAAAAGGAGTTTTGTTTACCTTCAGCTGTACTAATGACATATATTTTTAATAAACTTTTTATTTTTGAATAAGTTTAGATTTACAGAAAAGGAGCAATGATAGTACAGAGAGTTCCTACAGGGACTCTACCCCCTACCTAGTTTCAGTCTCCCCTAATGTTGTCATCTTGGTTACCGTGGCACTTGTGTCAGCAGAAACCAACATTGGTACATTACTAGTAACGAGTGAAACTCGAGGCTAAGTCATAGTTGACTAATGTTTATTTTTTAAGATCCAGTATTCTTAAAGATGACAAAAGTCCCTTTTTTTAGGGTCTTTACATCAATGTCTTGCCCTCAGCATAGATCTGCCCTACTGTTTATCTAAGGGTCATTCCCAAGCCTGCATAATACTTTTGTGCAAATGTATATACTTACCTGTTATAAATTATGTGTACCTCTTTCTGCAGGTAAAGCTATTTCACATCAGGCACTTTGTTGTTTTCTTTCTCCTGGATTACCTGTCATTCATAAAGCAAACATTAGCATTTGTAAGATCATAGCCTGTTAAGTGGAAGTGATTTGCAAACAGCCGAGCTTTTCTGTTCTGCAGTATGCTCATTCCTGGAAGCACTTGTTAAAAATTCCTAGGCTCCTCCCCTGGAAATTCGGAATCAGTTGGGGTGGGGGAGTTATGCACTTTTTAAAGCTGAATTTCATTATGGGTTCTGTATTTTATAGTTTTTCATTTCTTAATATCTCCTTCCTTCATCCCCAGTGTCTTTTCCTTTGATTCTTCCGAATACTTTGCACAGTGCTTAGCAGCTAATAGGCAGAAGAGTTATCAAATGTTTGGTCTGGCCCATATTCCCTACCCATGAAGAACATAACATGTTAAGACCACCAGCTGAGAGAATGATTTAAGGGGGACTATGGTACTGTTCCAGTACTGGGGCTCCAGATCCCTGCATCTATGAAATAAGGATTAAGGAAAAAGAAGAGCAGAAAAGTTTTGCCCTGTGTTTTTTAGGTGCTATTGAGTTACTGAATCCTAACTCAGCTTATCTTATCTTCTTCCTGGAAGTAGCTTGAACCCCACTGTAGTGAAAAGGGGAACTCATCTGCTAAGCATTCAGGTGATCGAATGACTTTTTTTTTTTAAGATTTTATTTTTTTCCTTTTTCTCCCCAAAGCCCCCCGGTACATAGTTGTATATTCTTCGTTGTGGTATGTGGGACGCTGCCTCAGTGTGGTTTGCTGAGCAGTGCCATGTCGGCGCCCAGGATTCGAACCAACGAAACACTGGGCTGCCTGGAGCGGAACGCGCAAACTTCACCACTCGGCCATAGGGCCAGCCTCTGATCGAATGACTTTTTAATATCTTTGTCTGAGGCTTCCCCCGACTCTTTCACTTTTTGTTTAAACCCTTTCCAGTGGTTAATTCTTTTTGGTGTGATTCCTCAGAGACTGCACATTACCTTTTATGAGTTATCACCCTATATTTGGGGGGAAATGGTGCCTATATTAGAAGGCTTTACATACCCTGTTGAAAGAAAAATCTGCTGGTTCAGGGTTAGACCCTGCTTCCTTTCAGCAGCTGGTAGCTCCAGGCAGAGTTCTTGTGTTCCTAGAAACTCAGGTCCAGAAAAGATGAGCATAAAGGAAACTACAAATAATGCATTTGAGGATTAACTCAGGAAATCAATGATTATTTCCCCCAAGCTACCCAGTGTCTTAAAAAACAGTTTAATTAAGCTAGCCATTTGTTTAAAATTTTCTGCCTCAATTTATGGATTTTAGCTTTTCTAATAAAAGCTCAAAATAAATTAGTCATCAATGACTTTTTAATGGATAGATGACATTTGTAATTTTTAAGTACTTGTTTTTGCTCTTTAAGTATTTCTGTCTTTAACCCACTTCCTAGAAAGCAGTGGCACAATAATACATTTGGAGGAATTAATAAATAAAAAGGATGTACTAACATGCCAGAACTTTGCCTTGGGTCTGTTTTGTGTGTTTTCCTTTTTTGTGCTGTTTTATCATTATTTCCATGTATTACTTCAAGGTTTCTTATCAGTTGGCACTTTGGTTTTTTTGTGTGTATTGGTTTCTTGGCTTTTTTCCTAGTAATTGAAAATGTGAAGAAAAACGTCACCTGTTTTTTCTTTCTCATCTGACTCTGCCCCTCTTGTATCCCCCCATGTGCAAAAGATCAAACCCCTGTCCTATCCAGTCTTTGATGTGGAGGCAATAGAGATGGAAAAGGAAATGTGCCTTTGCGTTTTCCAGTACTTTCTCTTTCCTATTATCTAAAGCGATCTGAGTATAATTTATTTTGCTGCAAAGATAAAAATTCATTTCCTATTCTTGTTTCCTTATTCAGGGCCAAAAAATATAAATATAGGGTTTTTTCAACCTTATCTCAGCTAGGTATCTGCATTTACTCAGTCTTAAAGTGTTCCTTTTTGTTGTCATTATTATTTTTCAGTTATTTAGTTCCAGTTGGTGCTACATCACTTGTGTTTGTAAAATTCCGTAGGACATACTTATTTAAAAACCAATTTGATTGTCACAGATTGCCGCTTTTGAAAAAATCGCTATCTTCACCTGAATTATCACCATTAGGAGAAGGCAGTAAAATTGATTTTTTGTTTTCTTATTCCATTTAAAGCAGTATTAACTTCAGAGAAAAGTAGTGAATATCCTATAAGCCAGAATCCAGAAAACCTTTCTGCTGACAAGTTTCAAATATCTCTGGATAGTTCCACCAGTAAAAATAGAGAACCAGAAATGGAAAGGTAAGAAGTAATAAACGTCAAGTTGTAGTATCTAAGTAATACCTTTACTTATATTGAACTCTTAGTGTTAAATTTTTTTACCCTACTTTCTCTAGTTTTCTGTACTCAGACATTTCTAACCTCTCAATGCTCTAGGACACTTCGTTTAATTGCATATGGCTTTTTGGACGTAATAAGGCATGAGCTACAACATGAGAAATGCTCAGTAGATCTGTTCCTTCTGGAGGTCAGAATAAAATACAGAACTGAAAGCTAAACAAGGCTGGAGGCTGACAGTTGACTCCTCCAAGGCAGTCCTTGCCCTAATTGAAGTTTTTGCCTTTCTAGAAAAAGTTTAACTTGATTTACCCCAGGAAATATTCAGAATATCTTTCAGAGATGTCTTTTCAAGTCACTATTGAAATAAGACTGTATAACACTTTATATTTTCAAAAATACTTTACCTACTTCCTCATTGGCTCTTTACAACAGCAGTGAGCGTAGAAGGATGAGTCCTGGACTATTATTCCTATTTGATAGTTCAGGAAAGAGTCTCAGAGCCGTTAGAGTCACACATCTCACACTCTAGGAAGGAAAAGGAATTCATATTTATTGAGTTCCTACTGAGTGTGTGTACATTTTTTACTTATCTTTCTGGGAGTAGTGACAAGTTGTCAATAATTTAATCACATCATCTTTTCCAAGCCTCTTGGACTAGACTGAGGATATATTTTTTAAGGCTGGGGTACTGGCATTGTGGCTGTGACAGAGAATGGAAAGATCTGGCCTCCACAGGCACTAGACCCATGTTTAGAGGTAATGACCTTATTGCCATGCTTTAACCAATTGAGCTAACCATCCATTTAATATTCAGACTAAATATTCCTGCTCCTCCCCCTCCCCACTGTACCCTATAGAGACTTCTATTAGAGAACCTACTCATTCGTTGAACTTCCTCCATCTACTAGACTACTTGAGAGCAGCACTTCTGGTCTTGCTCATCTTTAATCCTCAGGGCCTATCTTCAGTGCCTGACTGACTCATAGTAAACACCTAATAATTGTTTGAATTTATTAGCTATCTCTGAGGTCCTTTAAATCTGTTAATAAATATCTTATTCAGCAAAATTCTAAACACCTGAATGAGTAGAACAATTATGGGTGCATTTGCTCTTCTAACAATGTTTTATAGCTGATGTTTGTGTTTAGAATGACTTTGGACATTGAAAAGGCAGGAGGTAGGGATCATTCTGTGAATTTTGCCAAAACTGAGTAGGAAGAATGAGTGTAGTGATGTCACAATTAATCAACTGTCTCTCTTCATGAGAGATCTGATTCTAAAATCCATTTGGACTCAAGTGGAATAGTGTATAGAATTTGAGTGAGTGGCAATAGATAATTCGGTGAAATTTACTGACATGCTTTTAAACAGCTAGGAGATATACTGCTTCAGACCAGACCCTAAGGGGAGATGTTATCTGTCAGCCCTGACAGGTTGGCAGGCATCATGAATCCAGACTTCTAGGCCGTTACTTGGGTTGTCTTTTACTGGTCATTCCCAATCTCACAGTGAGCTGTTTCACTTCCACTTTGGCTGCCTGGGAAGTATGATTAGTCCTTTCACAAGCTGTGGTGATGATTTTCTTTTTTCATCCTCCTTTCTAGGTCTTCCCCTTCTAAATCCCAGTTGTTAGATAATAGGTGGTGTGTGCACAGTCACTCAAGGAGTCTTCAGAACAGAAACTGCCCATCTCAAAAGGAGCTCATTAAGGTTGTTGATGCGGAGGAGCAGCAACTGACAAAATCTGAGGCCCAAGATTTAATGGAGCAGTCTTATTTGCCAAGACAAGATCTAGGTAATATTTCATCTGCTCTGATAGAGAGAACGCTTTTATTTCACTCTGAAATTTACCTAAAGATATTCTGGTTAATCACCTTTATATGTACTAGTCTATCATGAATGCATCTGTTGTATGTAAACCCATTTTAGAAAAATAGCTTGACTGTTAATCCAAGTTTACTTGAAAATTATTGCAGCTGTTAGTCTGTCTATGTTGGTTTAACTCTAACAGTTTTGAGGGTGGGTGAGTCCTGGTGCGCTGTAATATTTTACTTCAGCTGTTAAGAGTTTTAGGCTCCTAGAGTAAAGGTTTAGGCCTGTCCTTTGTTGAAAACTGAGTCAAATCTCCAAAGTAAGCTTTTATTTTATGAATTAATGAATATAAATGACTATATATTTTATGCCTAATAAATCATTTTAAATGAATAGTGTGTTTTATGGCTTGTAAATCAAAGTTTTAATCAGTAAAGAAAGTTTTAAATTAATCCTCAAAAACACATTATCATAAAAGGTGCTCTTTAGCATCTAACTGTGGGATTTGGCCATCTTCATTAGGGTCATTTTAGGAATCTCATGCGTTCTACTTAGCTGGGCTTTGCTTCCTGATGGAGTTACATTTTTTGAAATATTTCAGAGTTGATCTCCTATTTTTAATTTGGTAATGATATCTGATGATTTATTGTGAAAAAGGTAATGATATCATCCTGGATGAAGAACCAAAACTCCAGTATTTGTCTCATTTTTCAACTTTTTTTCCTTCCTTACAAACGTACTGTATGTTCAGTGCCAAACAGTTGGAAAATATAGGTAATAAAAAGGAATATTTAAAATTACCTGTGTTTCTGTCATCAGCAATAAAATATTGCTTGGGACCGGCCCAGTGGTGCAGCAGTTAAGTGTGCACATTCCGGTTTGGCAGCCCGGGGTTCGCCGGTTTGGATCCCAGGTGCAGATATGGCACTGCTTGAAGCCATGCTGTGGTAGGCATCCCACATAGAAAGTAGAGGAAGATGGGCACGGATGTTGGCTCAGGGCCAGTCTTCCTCAGCAAAAAGAAGAGGATTGGCAGCAGTTAGCTGCGGGCTAATCTTCTTCTTCAAAAAAAAAGGCTGAGTAGCTTTTTAAAAACCGTTGTACGGGGGCTGGCCCCGTGGCCGAGTGGTTAAGTTCGCACGCTCCGCTGTGGTGGCCCAGTGTTTCGTCAGTTCGAATCCTGGGCGCGGACATGACACTGCTCATTGAACCACGCTGAGGCAGCATCCCACATACCACAAGCAGAAGGACCCACAACGAAGAATATACAACTATGTACCAGGGGGCTTTGGGGAGAAAAAGGAAATAATAAAAAAATCTTTAAAAAAACAAACAAACAAAAAAAACCATTGTACGTATATACCACATTTTCTTTATCCATTCATCCATTGATAGACATTTGATTGATAGACATTCCACCTCTTGGCTATATGAATAATGCTGCAATGAATATGGGTGTGTGCATTTCTCCATTTTATTGTAATTAAATGTAATAGGTGAAGACTACTCCACTGGAATGGATATGTCATAATTTATTTAATCTCCTATTGTACATTTAGGTTGTTTCTAAAACTTAACTGTTATAAACAGTGTTGCAGTGAACATTCCTCTGACTAAACTTTTGCATACACCTTTTATTTTCTTAGGATACATTTCTAAAACTAGAATTATTGCCCAAAAGTGTGAACACAGAAGGCTTTTGGAACATAATGCCAAACTGTCCTTTAGAAAAGTTAAGCCACTTTGCACTTCCACCAACAGTGTATTAATGTACCCCTTTTTCTCTTAATCTAACTTGATCTTTTTGATTCTTAGCAGAAAATAGACATTGTAATTAAAGATACATTGTCATATGGATTTAACTTCTTCCCTCATTTCTTTCAGAGGCAACCCCTTACCTGGAATCTGGAATTAGCCTGTTCTCTCATGAGCCTGAGTCTGATCCCTCTGAAGAGAGAGCTCTAGAGGCAGCTCATGTTTGCAGCATGCCGGCTTCAACCTCTGCGATGAAATCACTCCAATTTCGAGTTGAAGAATCTGCCAAGAGTCCAGCTGCTGCTCATACTACTAATATTGTTGGGTCTAATGTGAAGGAAGACAGTGTGAGCAGGGAGAAGCCAGAAATGATATCTTCGACCAAAAGAGTCATCAGAAGAATATCCATGGTGGCCTCAGGCTTGACCCCAAAAGAATTTGTGAGTGTATACATATGTTATCTCCCTAATGACAGACTTCATTAACATACTTCAAATAATTTTAAATAGGTACTAGTCATGAACAACCTATAGGAATAAATCTAGGAAATAAGCACAATTCCATGTAATTTAATTTCCATTACTAATTTCTTAAAATTTGGAGCTAGATAAAGCTATAGCATGGATTATTTTGCATATATTTACTTAAGAAAATAATTATTAAATTTTGGCAGAAAAGTTATAGTTTTGGGTGTCATATAGAGCTTTTTAATTTTAATTTTCTTTTTAGCTTAAAAAGCAAGTAGGTGTAGCTCTACTCCCCAAAAGGCATGTTTTCCCCACGTTGGTTCACATCGGAGTGAACTCACCAGCATGAGTAACTAAATCCAAACTGGTTCCAAGCATATTGCCAGATAGTGGCATTTCTCTGGTGTTTATTTATCCTTATCCTGGCTTATAACATAGTTATTCAGTAGCTTGTCCTATCATTTCTGCCCTAGAAGACCCCCTCCCTGTTAGGATTTTTTATATCTCCTTGGGGCCCTTATGCCAGAAATAGGAATTATTTTACATTGTGGGAAAATACCCATTAAGATATTAAGACCGCTGAAACCTTGATTCTACTTGGGCTGAGTGTAGATTTCAGATATCCTAGTTGGGGCCGGCTTGGTGGCATAGTGGTTAAGTTTGCACACTCTGCTTCAGCAGCCTGAGTTTGCAGGTTCAGACGTCCTGGGAAATTTACCTCTTCTGTAATTAATCACCAATGGTATCACTTCATAATAAAACAATTCATTGGGGGCCAGCCTCGTGGCGCAGCAGTTAAGTTCAAATGTTCCGCTTTGGTGGCCCGGGGTTTCCCTGTTCGGATTCCAGATGCAGATCTATGCAATACTTATCAAGCCATGCTGTGGCAGGCATCCCACATATAAAGTAGAGGAAGATGGGCACGGATGTTGTTAGCTCAGGGCCATTCTTCCTCAACAAAAAGAGGAGGGTTGGCAGCAGTTGTTAGCTCAAGGCTAATCTTCCATAGATAGATAGGTAGGTAGGTAGATAGGTAGACAGATAGATAGATGATAGATAGATTAGATAGGTAGATAGATAGATGATAGATAGATAGACTAGATAGATAGATAGATAGATAGATTAGATAGTTGAATGAATATTTCTTTAAACCATGATAAGATAACACACCAGAGTAGTGAATGGATTCAGTAGTGAGTGCCATTTATTGACAGTGAGAGATGACCCAGTCTTTCTTACGTATATTTCTTAATATATCCTTCCTAGGATAAGAACCATTTCTCATCCTAACTTCTCTGTAGGTAGTGGCTCAGCATAACATTCTGTGTGGCCAGACGTGTCCCACTACTAAAAGGGCAAAGTAAACTGTGTCTACCCTAGTAGATACAATGAATAACTTCTCATCAATAATACTAGAATTCTCATCTCACAGCCATGTGCCCAGATCAGCTATTTGCTCTGAAATTTCATACCTCTCTGTTTATATTGCTCTTGATTATTTGCCTATACATCTAGAATTCCCATTTATTCATTGAAAATGAGCATTCCTTACTCCTTTGTTTTGTGAGTTCAGCTTTTTGGAGAAGGCTAAAATGATCTAGTCTTTCTTGCTGTGGGCAATTCTAAGCTGCAGATTAGACCATAAGTGGCTTGGGTACATGTTGTCTTTAAACAAGCAAAGAGGAAAACTTTTCAGCTCTGTTCAGACTTGCTGAAGTGCGGTAAATTTATTATGAAAGTTGCTGACTGTATTACACATAATTAATTCTGAAGCCCATATTAAGATGATCTTTTCAGCAGTTGCTCTTCTAACTGAACACTGTTTCAAGGCTGGGATTTCAGCAATTAATCAGTTCAGAATTGCTAATGATCCTGGCAGAGGGCAGTGGCAAAAGGGGGAGGATGTCATTAGCTTCTCCAGCCCGCCTTTTTCAGTACCCTGTGGCAGTATGGAGTGAGGCAGCATGAAAGAAAGATGGCCTGATCTCCAGTGCAATATTGTGCACCACGGAAATATTGGCATGGGTGGTGATGGCTAGTAGATGATGGCCCTTGGTAAAGAAAGTTATTTACCAAACAGTAGCTATTAATTATGTCAACTATGTCTATAAAGGGTCTGGTTAATTTCTTTTACTGCCTATTGATTTTTATTTAGTTGATAGAAAATAGCTAGAAGGCTCTAGATTTCTTTTGGGAAGAATATGAGTCTCTTCCAATCTTTTTCCTTAAGAGGAATTGATAGTTTTTGCACTGACCTTTAAGAAGCATCTTGACTTGAATGTTTTGTAATAATCAGTGTTGAATCTTGTTTTTAAGCCACATATCTGTAGCATAGCTTTCTGTATAGGCTAATTACCTCTCAGTATATAAATTGTAGGCTGATAAATCTAAACTATAGTATAGTAGAGTGTCACTCTGCAAAGAAACTGTCTTAGGGAATCAAATGATATCTGCTATTAAAGGGAAAAGAAATATTATTTTGAATCTTTGGTTTAATTTCATGTCTGCCAGCATTGACTATTTTAGAATTTCTTCCTCTAATTTGTACATAATTTTTATTAAATTAGTATTTATTTTGAGACTTCAGGCTTGTTAGAATTAAAAGGATGTATAGCTTTTGTGAGAAAAATAGAGACTCAAAGCTAGGATAACTAATATTCTAAACTGTGTACTAGAAGTAATTTATTATAATGTAATATTTGATTTGATTTCAGATGCTTGTGCACAAGTTTGCCAGAAAACACCACATCACTTTAACTAATCTAGTTACTGAAGAGACTACTCATGTCATTATGAAAACAGGTATACCAAGACCCTTTACAGAATATGTTGCATCTGTTGCATAAAACTACACAAAGAAATGGGAGTATTTGTTAAGCATAGCATGGATGATAGTCTTCCAACAATCAATCACTTACTACTTTGTGAAAGAAAAGTAATAGTGTTGCTGCTTCCTGACCCTCTTTTGTTTTGGGTTAAGATTTGGAGAGTGGTGAGCCAGAATGATGACCCACTTCTAGTCTACCCTGCCTGGACTACACTGTGTGAAGGGCTTTCTGGTAAGGCAGAGCCCAAGTCCTGGAGCAACAAATAGGGCAAAGAGGTGGAATGAGAGGAAGTGAGTCTTCGCTCAAAATCTGGGCAGTTGGAAACCCTAGCTCCATGTCCTAGCTCCACTCAAACTATGTGTTTGAGTTGTTTTTCAGGAAACAAGTCTAATATCAGCTCTGAGATAGCCTAGCATATTAAAAAGGAAAAAGAGAAGGGGAAAATTCATTTGTCCTACACTTTCCCCTTTTTAAATCTTAATTATGACTTGCATGATAACGGAAATCTCAGAGGCTTTTAGTTGACTATAAGCTGAGTAAATATTTCAGGGCTGCTAAAAAAGCTCATTTGAATTCGGCCTCATTAATACAAGTGTAACATCCAGAGCAAGTGAAGTGGAGATTCTGACCCCCCACTACATTCTCTGCTGGAGTGATAGGCCTGGAAGATAAGTGCTCTGTCTGGAGCACCATGCTTTCTCTTTAAGCTGGTCACTGACAAACTAGAGAGCGCTCATCCAGGATTAGACGATGAGGATGAGGAAAAGGAATTCAAAGCAATGTAATTTAATGAACAGATGAAGGAATGAGAAGACTTATGGGAACAAGACAACTGTCTTCAAATATCTGAAGAGTTGTTATCTGGAAGAGGAGTTAGTCTCACTCATGGGCTCCAGAAAGCAAAGGCTGGTACATGCAGCACACAGAAGATGCAGATTGTAGCTCAAGCCTTAAAACCTTTCTAACAAAATTGACTCTTTGGAAGTATAGTGGTCTTCTCCAGGATGTTTCTGTTCACACAGCTGCAGATGCTTAAACACATAGTCCAGACTTCTTGACAGGGACATATTGCCTTAGAACATCTAAGATCTTAGGTTTCTACAACATAAAGGTCATACCACACAGGGTCAGGGGATGATGCTCACAGGAACCAGGAACAAGTTACCATGAGCTGGGTACTATTTTAGAGATGAATGTCATTAAAATTTAATATGTCTTAAGCTGTAGGTTTGGGTCAAAGTTGCTGAATGGTGAAAAGAAAACTTTAAAATGCAAATTAAATCTAAAGTAATTTAGTCTTTAAACTCAAGGGCAATACAACATTTGCTACTTTTAAACTAAAAATGAGCTAAAATTTCTGAGTTTAAAGCATATTATTAAATCAGTTTTCACAGCAGTTAAACAAAAAGCTTTAAAATTTGTCAAGAATTCTGTGAGGGAGAATAGCTGTTGCTACTACTGGCAGATGGCCTGCTGTGTTTAGGGTTTAGTTAAATACATTTCTCTGTTTAAAACTAAGTGTTCGTTCCTCAGTTTGCATAGTTCTTCAGAGGGGCCTTTGAAACACTAGGAAATAAACAAAAGTGATTATTCAGCTACTGCTTTCTGAAATACCTATGTAGAAAAGAGAAAAGCTATGAAAATACTCTATTTTCCTGTCCTTCTCAGGGGAATTAGGAATTAGGGGGTTAGGATTCCCCAGGTAGAAGTTCTCAGGGTGAAAATTTGTCACTTACATTGACATTTCAGATTTAGGATTTCGACAATACTGTTTTCTTCTTTCACATGTTGCCATTCAGTAAAATAGATTGTCCCCGTCCACATATATCAGAACTACTGACATGGATAATTCCTTGAACACACTGACAGACATCCTTAGGTAGCCTTGGCGTCTAGAAGATAGAGCGGACATTTCCTATGGTCTTAACTTCGTATCAGCCTTTTCCAGGCTTCCAAGATCCACACCAGCTGGCTATAATTAGGGGTGCAACCTCTGATTCTACCACCAGGGGTATTGGAAACATCAATCCAGGTTGGTCTCAAGTAGCATGAGGAGCTGGGGCTTTTTTACTTCTTACGGCATCACTTCCTGATTTTGTTTTCAGCTTCTACTAATCCTTCGGATGTTCCTCATTCTGCAGATGCTGAATTTGTGTGTGAACGGACACTGAAATATTTTCTGGGAATTGCAGGAGGAAAATGGGTAGTTAGCTATTTCTGTAAGTACAGTATAATTTCCCCCTCTCTTCCCTTTAACACTTCAGAATTGCATTTTTACACCTAACATTTTAACACCTAACATTTTTGCTGATGCTGAATCTGAATTACTGAAAGGTCTTTAATGGTAACACTAAGCTAGCTTTATCTTTAATGCATATCTCTTTGTTCAGATAAGCTGGTGATGTTGGGGGAAATGGATTTCTTTTTATAACTAATAGGACCTAATCGTCCTCCTAGCAATGTTAGCTTATGAACTAGGGATTTATTTAATAGTGGGCAGAAATGCATGTGCAGCAGTCACTTTTATAATGTTTCAATTAAGCATCAACTGTGTCTCCAGAGGGAAATCTGTTAAGGAGCTGTGGCTTTATAGAGAGAGGGTCTCTACTTAGTGTTATTCCTCCTGTGTTTTTGTGTGAATCACTTCACCATCCTCCTCCAGGAAAAGAGCATGTTCTTCTGTTCTTGTATGACCTCTCTTTTCTGTGATCTCTTTAGGGGTGACCCAGTCTATTAAAGAAAGAAAGGTGCTGGATGAGGTAGGTACTTGATGTTATAAACTAATCAGAAAGACTTGGTGCTGTTGAGTCACATAGGCACTGAAAAGTTATCTGCTTCCTTCCTTGTACTACTTTCCAAAGATTTTCCTTGAAAATGTGGGTCATCAAGAGTTATGCAGAGCAAATCAAGAAATTCTGTGTTCTCTGGGCCGGCCCCATGGCCGAGTGGTTAACTTCACACGCTCTGCTTCGGCGGCTCAGGGTTTCACCATTTCGGATTCTGGGCACAGACATGGCACGCTCATCAAGCTATGCTGAGGCGGCAACCTACATGGCTCAACCAGAGGCACTCACAACTAAAATATACAACTATGTACTGGGGAGCTTTGGGGAGAAGAAGAAGAAGGAAAAAAAAAGATTGGCAACAGATGTTAGCTAAGGTCCCAATGTTTAAAAAAAAAAAGAAATTCTGTGTTCTCACTTGTTTATTTAAGTTCAGTAGAAACAATCGTTTCCTCAGAGGAAGGAAAAGGAATTTATAAAGCGGAAGACAAGATTCATAAGCATGAGAAACAGGCCCACCTAAATTTTACACGCATACACCTTTGTAGGAAGCTGGTTGTTCACTGTTGTTGAACAAAAATCCTTCATATTAATATGCAAATGTTTCTGTTTAGAAATCAGATTCCTTCAAAGAGGAATCTTTATGATACTGAGAACAGTGAGAGGTAAATAAGATAGAGTGTAGGAGGAGGAATAATTTTAGAACAGAGCCAGCTAAGAGCTGCTGATAACAACAAATCAGGCAAAATAAAATTAGTGAAAGCAGTTCTAGACTATTATGCACTACTATGAATATGCTGATATTCATAATTAATTAAATGATGTTTTGTTGGTTTTAACTTTCATTCAGTGACTTATATTATTGGGAGCCTACTCTGTGCTGGGCACCAGGAATAAAGTGGTAAACAAGACGGACAGTTCTCTGTTCTGGTGGGATTTGTGTTCTATTGAGGGGAGACACACAGTAAATAAAGGTGTATGTAAGATACCAATAAATACTATGAAGAAATGTATAGAACAACAGACCAGCAATTCACTGGGGAGAGAAGTTGACTGCTTTAGTTAAGGAGACCACGGAAGGCTTTCTGAAAAGCTTGAGCTGAGATCTAAAAGATAAGAAAGAATTGGCCTTGAAAAATGTAGGGAACAAATGTTATAGGCAGAGGAACAGCAAACATAAAGATCTTGAGGTGGGAATGAGCTTGGTTTACTAAAGAAAAATAGGCCAGTGTAGCTGGAGAGTAGTAATTAGTGAATCATATGTAGGGAGCAGAAGTTAGACAAGGGGGTGGATAAGGTCATAGACAAGGGCCAGATCAGGTAGGATTTGGTGTAAGTCCTGGTAAGGAATTTGAATTGTATTTGTAGGGTAATTAGAGGCATAGAGATGGCAAGAGGAGGGTGGTTTGAGATCTATGTGGAGATAGGACTTACTAATAGGTTAAATGTTGAGGATGAGGTAAAGAGAGGAATTGAAGGGGTAACGCGTAGGTTTTTGGCGTGAACAATTGAATGGATGTCAGTAATATTAAATAAGATAAGGAAGATACGGAGGAGGCACATTCTGGGGTTAGGGGAGTGGGAGATAGGAATAGAATGAAGAGCTGTGTTTTAGATGCATGAATTTGGGGATTTATATTAGACATCTGGGCAGAGAGGTTAAGTAGGCAGTGGGGTGCAATCAGGACTATGAATTTGAGGGTCATCTTCAAATAGATGACATATTTATCACTAGATTCTTGTCACTCGCGTGTCTAGGAAATGTTAAGTGTTCTTTCTCCTTATAACAGCCTGTGGTTATACTCGTGACTATTTTCCTTCATAATACTCTTGGCAAACAAAGGTGGTCTTTCCTACAATCTGAGTTTCAGTCAGAATTGTTTCTAAGCATTCTTCCCAAAAATTGTCCCAAAAGCTCTAACCTCTACAATCTCATTCTTCTTTATTCCCTTGTCCTTGACCAGTCAAAATAGTGATTATGAAAAACATCTAACTTTCTTTAGTTTATTAAATGTATATTTTATCATTTTGGTTTCCTTAACTGTAAATCTCTCAATGGAAATCTGAGAAGCCCTTATTTCTTTAGATGGTAATGCACAATTGGTTTAAGAGATCAGGAATTCTCCGGTTATCTTTCAAACAGCACAGTATTAGCAGTTTAATCTAAATGCTAAGTGAATGTTTTGAGAGGAGATGTTGAAAATTAAAATACATTGAGTCCCAGTGAGGTGAAAAGCCAATTCTTAATTTCTGCCCACAATGATGTGCTTCAGTGAATTGATTTCAGCAGCTGAGATGCTGGTCATTTCATCCAGTCCACCAAAAAGAATGATTTTTTTGGAGGGAGGGGTCAAAACTCTGCCTGGCAATGCTGAATTCCTTAAATACGACGTATCTACTCTGCTTCCATTGAAGGGGTCTTCCCTTTCTCTGACCCCTGTGGTTTGGATTTGGTTTCTTTCAGCATGATTTTGAAGTCAGAGGAGATGTTGTGAATGGAAGAAACCACCAAGGGCCAAAGCGAGCAAGAGAATCCCAGGACAGAAAGGTAAAGCCCTTTTACCCGATGCTGACAAACACCCACCCACCCCTTTGCATTCCTGCCCTCTTCGTGGAGATGGTCTCATTCATCTTGTAAGGGGCATTACATACTCGTTGCTAGAGCGCTAGCTAGGTCCTTCCTTATAGGTTCTTTTTTAGTTCTCCTAGCCCAACAAGGTAAATAAGTATTATCTCCATTTTATGAATGAAGGAACTTAGAGGTTTAGAGAATCCATATAATTTCTACTCTAGGGTTCAAATCTCAGCTGTTAAGTGGCAGAGCTGGGATTTGAGACAAACGTGAATCTAAAGCCTTTGCTCTTTCCACTGCATTGTGATATCTTTCTCTAAAGCAGTGTGGTAAGTGCTGTGAGGAGGATGTACACACTGCTGCCTGTGGAAGCACAGAAGAGAATGTGATTGATAGTCAATAGCTAACATCTATCTGATGTTCACGATATGCCAGGGACCGCCCTAAGCACTCAACCATATTTTAACTAATTAACAATTTTATAGCAACCCTATGAGGGATGTCCTATAATTATGCCAATTTTATAGTTGAAAAAATTAAGGCTCAGAGAGACTGAGAGTAAGTTGCCCAAGCTCACACAGCTACTTCTGAACCCACAGCTA
This sequence comes from Equus asinus, assembly GCF_041296235.1. Lineage (NCBI taxonomy): Eukaryota > Metazoa > Chordata > Mammalia > Perissodactyla > Equidae > Equus > Equus asinus. The sequence goes on along the minus strand of NC_091802.1, from coordinate 42,231,023 downwards.
GAAATTAAACCCAGGCTGTCTAACTCCAGAATCTGAGCTTTTTTTTTTTTGAGGAAGATTAGCCCTGAGCTAACATCTGCTGCCAATCCTCTTTTTGCTGAGGAAGACTGGCCCTGAGCTAACATCCGTGCCCATCTTCCACTGCTTTATATGCCTGCCACAGCATGGCTTGCCAAGCGGTGCCATGTCCCCACCTGGGATCCGAACCGGCGAACCCCAGGCCGCCAAAGTGGAACGTGCACACTTAACTGCTGAGCCACAAGCTCAGCCCCCTTCCCCTACTTTTTTATATGTGGGACACTGTCACAGCATGGCTTGACAAGCAGTGCATAGGTCTGCACCCAGGGTCTGAACTGGCAAAACCCAGGCCACCAAAGCAGAGCATGGGAAACTTAACCGTTGCGCCACTGGGCTGGCCCCCTTGAATCTGAGCTCTTAATGACAATACCATAGTTTCTTGGAAAGTTATAGGAGATTTCACAAAGGAGAAAAATAGATTATTCTAACAACTTTACAAATGAAGGATGAGAAGCCCAGGAAGACTCAGTGACTTTCCCCAGATCATACTGTAGCAGATGATACAGCCAAAACTGTCCTTCTTTCAGGGAAAAAAGTCCAGGCAAGATTTCCTACCTGCCTGTCAGGCCTGAGCTGGCTGCTTTCTCAGGTCGCTGACAAGTGCTTAGTTTCCTGGTCTACATTTCTTCCTTTTTCACGTGTGCACTGCTGAGGATTTCAGAACATCCCCATATGGAGCACCTTCTGTCCCTTTATAGAACTTGAGAGAGAACCAGCAGCAGTGATTTTCTAAGGAAAACAGCTTTGGGAGATGATCACAAATCAAGCCCTGGCCCTCTGAACCCTTGGGGTCCACCACCCTCACCCGCTGAGCCTGTCAAGTAACTTCCAGGTGCCAAGAAAAGCTGCTAGCTCTATTTCTGCTTCCACCTTCACCCCAGGGGAGTTCTGTGTGAGCCAGCCATTTGCTTTTATTCCACTGTATGCAAGGCAGAATAAGCACCAGATTCTTCCCTCCTTCAAAGGAAATTCCAGTGTTTGGGGGTTTTTCCTATACTTGGGGTGGCAATGATGGAAAGTGCCTGGTCAAAGTAATGACATTCTGAAGATACTAAATGTCACCGTAATATTTTCCTGTGGAAGAGAATTGTATTTGTAGAGGTAAAACTTCAAATTTCTTATCTTATAACTAGACATCCTCAACAGTGAGTATCAGCCTGGATGTAAAAATTTCTTATTTTTTGTACTTTTCACAGCAATATTTGACTCCAGCTGACTGCCTGGGGAGAAGTTTTAGCATTATGAGCATCTAGGTCCTGTCAACAGGTTGGGGATGTAGTTTATTCATACACATAATGAGAATGGCACAGATGGAGGCTGTCACTTAAAACAGAAACAGACTTATCCTGCTGTCCTTTCTTATTCCTCTGACTGTAGTTGAAATGTGTAGGGGGTGAGGGGCCATTTCCTAAAAGGCCACCATGTGTTCTTAGCTTCCTGATTTTTCTCTATCCAGTCTCTTATTTGAAGCGAGGGGAGTTTCTAGGCCCAGGCATTTTTCTTTATAGTAGAATGGGGAGAAAGAGGGTCAAGAGAACAATGGTTACCCAAATGATATATATCCAGCCAACTGACAAAAATTTAGATTTCTTCTTTTAAATGATACCCTAGTCCTTTGCTAAGAACCTGTGCCAATGCATGTGTAAGAATTTGCCTGTTCAACACAGTAGCCACCAGCCATAGGGGGCTTTTTAAATTTTAAATAACTACAATTCAATAAAATATGAAATTTAGTTCTTCACTCACCCTAACCACATTTCAAGTGCTCAGTACCTACATGTGACTCATGACTACCTTATTAATGCAAATATAGAACATTTCCATCACCACAGAAAGCTCTTTTAGACCGTTCTATTGAGCACAGGAAGCGGAAGAGGCCCCTAGGAGGTGTGGTGTGATCCGTATCTCCTGGAAACCAGGCAGTCAGATCAGCTCCATGAGGAGAGGCAGAACCAGGCTTCACTTCTAGATTTAAAACTACTTAGGTTGCCTAAAGGAACAACGGCCATTCCCAGAGCAGTGTGAAGGCAGAAACAGGTTCGGGGACCAGAAGAAAATCAGGAGAAAAGGAGCATGTACACGTAGAATAAACATAGGACTCTCTGCCACCCAGAGTCATGGTTAGTATTGATGTACCGAGTCTGGATAAATATCAAACTTCAGCTAACAGCTTGAACTTTGTGCCATGCCAGCCTTTTATTAAACATAAAGAAGGACCAATTTCTTTCTTCTTGTCTCTAACAAGAAGTGAAGTCACCTGCAGAAGTTATCAGGGAGGAGCCTGGGCCTGATTGGTGGCAAGGTGGATGCTCAGCCCTTGAATGACAAAGAATGACTGTAGAGTAGATCAACTACATACGTACTTCTAAAGAAGTCTTCTAAAATCCATCAGTGTTCTGAACATTGGCCTGATTGTCTCTGGGAAGTGACAGCAGAACTTGGTGGGGGTAAAGAAAAGAAAAAGGGAAGTTCTTCATTTTTGAGAGTCTCTTTATATTGTTTTTTAATAAAACCTATACGCTTTTATAACTAATGTTTGTTTCTCTGTTGCTCTGTCCCTCTCTTTTCCCAGATCTTCAGGGGCCTAGAAATCTGTTGCTATGGGCCATTTACCAACATGCCCACAGGTAAGAGGCTGGGAGCAGTGCGGAGTCCAGGACCAGCCTTTCCCTTACATTGTGGAGTGTTATAGGAGAGATCTTCTCATGGGGGTCCCTCAAATTGGTGAGATGTTCTAGAAGTTATTCTGTTTCTTTACTGTCCATCAGACAAAACTGCACCTAAATGTTACCGTATAGCAAAAAACTAGCCCTGTGCCCCTTCTCAAGAGCAAGAAGGCAGTGAAGAGCTGGGATCTAGGACACAGTATGTTCTATGCAGAGATGCGGTCGAGCTGCTCTTACTGCCCTTTGGTCTAAGAAAGGGGAGAAATAAATTAGGGAGAAGACACTGTACTCCTCTGAAGATGGCCTTGGCATCTGGTCAGGGACAGATGAGTGGCAGCAAGGGAGCCTGGCAAAGTAATTTTGCTCTGTCTTCTTTATTAGTTCTTGATTGGATTTCTATGAAATTTCCAGTTGCCACTGAAGGATTTCTCAGTGTTTTGTACTGTGGTGTGCAGAGACCCAGGGTCTCTAGCAGGAATCATTTGGAGGCGAGTCAGTTGACCTCAGTTCACTCAGACAAACAGGAGCGCCTCAGCAATCCCCAGAAGTAGGCCAATGGAATAGAGCACCCCGAGGGGCCCAGAAGCCACCCACTGGTCAGTTCAGCTGATTTTCTGGGTGCGAGTGGAACATCTCTACCATCCCGTCTGATTTCTATTCCCCTGAGTGTGCTGATTCCAGCTCAGCATGTAGCCCTTCCCCGCTGATGTGCTGAGTCTCTGTCCAGGAGGATGTGTATTTTTTTACTGAATGAATTATCTTCCCATCTCTTGACATTTACAGTAATTACCACCAAGTATGGTGCTCTCAGTGGCCTTGATTATCAATTACCAACACAGAATTGGGCAGGGAGGGAGGGAGGCAGCTGGGTGTTTTTTCACAGCATCTTAGCCAACAATTTAGCAAATTAATAGAAATTAGATCTTGGATTTTTTTTTCTTTCTAAGTGTTCTGTTTGAAAGACTATCAAACCTTATCTACCACGTGGCCTTGTGGGAACTGATAACCACAGTAGGTAGCATATCAGTGGCAAATTGACTTAGAATCCATACCCTTAGTATAGATTCTAGTTTAAAGCCTTTCTGTCTCTTTGGAGCAGAGAGACAGGGAGTCTCACTGAAAAGTCTTGCTGTGAGCTTTCAGGCGGAGGAGTATGAGGTCGAGGGCCCAGGTCCAATGTGCAGTTTACTGTGGTGATTTTTAGTTCTAAATGTCCTATTTAGATCAACTAGAGTGGATGGTGCGCCTCTGTGGGGCTTCTGTGGTGAAGGAGCCTTCATCGTTCACCTTCAGTGAGGTAAGCATTTGATGCCCTGTCAGCGGGAGAGGACGCAATATTCTCTCCTGTGACTGAGCAAGGCAGTACCCATCAGTCCCTATGAGCCCCCTCACTGTGGCCTCAGAAGCCTCTCTTGACCCCAAGCCTTCCCTGACCATGTACCTGTGCCAGAAGACTCCATCTGTAAGAGCTGAGTAAGGACTTGAGAGCTACAAGTATTAATATACTGAGGGAAGGCTCTTTCGCTCTAACCCTTCCTTTTTTTAAAGATTTTATTTTTTCTTTTTCTCCCCAAAGCCCCCTGGTACATAGTTGTGTATTTTTAGTTGCGGGTCCTTCTAGTTGTGGCATGTGGGGTGCCGCCTCAGCGTGGCCTGACAAGCGGTGCCACATCCGCGCTCAGGATTCGAACTGGTGAAACCCGGGGCCGCCGCGGTGGAGCGCGCAAACTTAACCACTCAGCCACGGGGCCGGCCCCCTAACCCTTCCTTTTTGTATGTGCCCTTCCCGCTCTTTTCTGTGGTTGCCCCCAGAGTAGTTTACTTGAGCAAACCTTTGAGAAATGGTGAAGTGACTGTTCCAAAAGTCCTGCTCTGTTATCCTCAATGCTGTTTCCTTCCTGGGGATTCAGGGTACTCACCCAGTTGTGGTCGTGCAACCGGACGCCTGGACAGAGGACAGTGGCTTCCATAGTAAGTCTTGCTGTAAGCCTTCGTCCAGAGGAGTATGGGATAGAGGGCCCAGGTTAGGTGTGCAGATTGCTCTGCTGATTTTAGGTTTAAATGCCCTTTTAGATCAACTGGAGGGCATGGTGCACCTGTGTGGGGCTTCAGAAGGCCACAAGCATGTGCCTGTGTCATATGATGTCCTGCGGGATGAGTTGTTTGTTTTTTTGTTTGTTTTGCATTATAAAAGTAATGAATGAACTGTTTCCATTGAGGGGAGGGATTAAATATGAATGTTCATCACATAAAATATAAATGAGCACAAACACAATACACTAACCCCAGTGATCCCACCAGTTGGAGATGATTACCATAAAATTCTTCCAGGCATGTGTGTGTATATATGTACACATATGTATTTTACACAAATGTGATCAGGCTTATCATAGTGTTTTGCTTTTTCATTTAAGATATTGCAAACATTTTACCACATCATGAAATTGCAATACTGTTTTGCTCTCTCTGGTGACTTTTCCTTTAACAGATTGGAGGTCATGTTAATAAAGTTGCCGGAGGCTGTAGGCTTTCACCAGCAGTCACTCCTCAGGCTCCTGAGTAAGGTCCTATGTCCTGAAGCATTGCTTAAGATCAACAATTTTGCTCCTACCTGAGTAACCCTAAGAACTCTTACAACCAGGACCCCAGAATAGATTGATTAGAATCTGGTCTGGAGAAACGGGAATTGACACTAATCTCTGTTTGTGTTCTCTGTCCCCAGTGACTGGGCAGATGTGTGAGGCACCTGTGGTGACCCGAGAGTGGGTGTTGGACAGCGTAGCCCTCTACCAGTGCCAGGAGCTGGACACCTACCTCATACCCCAGGTTCCCTAGAACTGCTGCTGATTCCAGCCAGCCATAGGTATAGGGCCTGTCTCCTCAGGACCCCAAGAATGAGCTTAAGAAATGGCCTTTTTTCTGGAAGCTCCTCTTCAGTCCTTCCACAGTCCCGATTACTAAATATTTTATGTATATCAGCCTGAAAAGAACTGGCTAATGCAAGGGTCCTTTAAAGATTTTCTGCTTCGTGTCCCTTTGAAATCGGCAATGAGCACAAAATTGTGGTAATTTTTCACCTGAAAGAATTGAAAGCCATTTAAACTCCACCAACTGAGCAAGATGCTGATTCATTATTTATCAGCCCTATTCCTCGTACTGGGGCTGTTGGCTTGGAGCTGGAGGCACAAAGTCACGGGCCTCAGGAGAATAGCTGCTTTCCCTAAGTTGGTTTCTCTAAAACCCCGTGTTCACAAGGGCCAAAAGTCAGACCCTTCAATGGAAGGCGAGTACTTGGGGATCTGTGATGTGGCTTCAAATCAAAACAGTTCTTGGGCAGTGCTCAAATGCTGGAGTGGAGCCTTAGGGAGGGAATTCAGAGGCAGGAAATGGATATAAATATGAAACTCGAGGGTTCATTAGAGGAGATGGGAGTCATGCTGACCCTGATCTCCAAAAGTCTGGGCTATAGTTGCTAGATTTCTAAAGAATTTTTTTTTAATTAAAAAAAAAATTTTTTTAAAGAATTTTTAGCACTGACGTGCTCTGAAACAGCAGAATCTTTTCAAGAGCTAATGTCCAAAGAGAGTCTTCCAGTTCTCTATTAGTAATAAATAAAATGTTTAGTGCTGTAGCTCTAGTATGTAACCCATTCCTCTTGAAATATAAGATCTCTGATATGAATATTTCATGTCTGCAAAATGACGGATCCCACCAGGAAAGGAGCTGTTGCTTTCCTTGAGGTAATTCTTCTCCCCTTGCTCCCTATTGCTGAACTGCACAGTTTCATAAATAATTTTGTTTGCTGAAGGAAGAGAAAGTGTTTTTCATAAACTCATTATCCAGGACTGTTGATTGCTGTCGGAAGGGCTAGGTCTTCTTTAGCCCCCTGGGTGTGAGGGCAGTGAAGACATGATTGTACAGAATACATTTTGTAAGTGTTGTGCTGTTTGTCTGCAAATAAACTCAGTAGCAAACACTTCTGCCGAGTATGGCTGTTCTTAAGGCTCACACCTGCAGACTTTCTCAGAGCCTTTTCAGTGTACTTCAGTCTCATCTGTAAAATGGGGTTATGTATAATAGTACCTACCTCCTAGGGTGATTGAGGTGACTTCAGTACCTGTTGTATTCATTTTCTATTGTTGCCATAACAAATTGTCACAAACCTCATGGCTTAAAACAACCCCCATTTATTATCTCAGTTCTGTAGGTTAGAAGTCCAAGTTGGCTCAACAGATTTCTTTGTTTCGGGTTTCACAAGGCCAAAATCAAGGTGTCAGCCGGGCTGTGTTCCTTTCTACAGGCTCTGGGATGAATACACTTCTGAGTTCAATTCATGTTGTTGGCCAAATTGTTCCTTACAATTGTAGGACTAAGATCCCAATTTCCTTGCTGGCTCTTGGCCAAGAGGTCATTCTTAGCTTCTAGAGGCCACCCACATTCCTAGGCTCATGATCCCCCACCTCCATCTTCAAAGCCAGCATAGGCTAGTCAAGTCTTTCTCACTCACACTTGGAATCTCTCTGACTTCCCCTTCTGCCTCATTTCTCTGACTGCTGCATCTCTAACTCCTGCCAGAGAAATTTCTGTTTTTAAGGGCTCAAGTGATTAGAGGTGCCCACCAGATAATAATCCAGGGTAATCTCCCTATCCTAAGGTCCATAGCCTTAATTAGAGCTGCAAAGTCCCTTCACAGCAGTACCTAGATTAGCGTTTAATTGAATGACCAGGGGACAGAAATCGAGGGAGGACATCTTTAGAATTCTGACAACCACTCCTGTTTAACATGGTTAATCCACAGATAATGGTCTGTATCATCATTTCTTGGTCTTCGCACTGTTTGGAGATTAGAATCCTCTTTGAAGCAAAGAGAATGAAATCCTCACACAATTCAGTATTGCCCTTTCTGTAAAGAGGGTGGGTGGGTGAGGGAAGAGTAGAGAAAACTGAACTAATTGCCATTATTACACTTTTTTCTTATTTGGTCTTTATCACAGCCCGATGAAGTGGGTATTTGTCACCTCATTTGAAGAATGGGAACTGAAAATATAAGATTTTGCTCAGAGTTTGCACAGCTAGTAAATGACAACCCAGAAGTCTGAACCCATGCCCTTTTCCATCCCATCATTTAGCTTTCTATCTGCATCAGTCACTGGCCCTAGGTCAGAAGGCCCCAGTTCTAGCATCAAGGGAATTCGGGAGAAGAATGGGTTGTGAGGGGAACTAGCACTCTCTAGCTTCTTTTATGGGAAAGCAGGCCTAGGCAAAAGATTTTCAGGATTAAATCGTGGCTACTCCTGTTACCACTCCCATCCCGCCTCCCAGTTTATGATTGCTTATCTTTCAGTTGTCAGAACCTTCCAGTTCAGCCTCGCCTACAACATGACCTCTTTAGAGTTTGTGCCAGCTCCCTGTCTACCTCGCAGGGAGTCAGTGGGTCTCCCTCTTAGCAGTAAAGGCAGGCAGGAAGCAAGGAGAAGTACTGCTGGCCTGGTCTTCAGTGCCAGTGTCTCACTTCCAGTGACAAGCTATGGCTTACTGGATCCTGGGAGTGAGCCAGGCCTCAGCCTGCTGCCCCCATCACTGATGGGCTAATAGAAAAAGCAAGAGTCATCTAGTACAGCCTGCCTTCCTAGTAATCCTGGGTGAAAGCAGAGATGACGAAAACACATGAAAAAGTTTTCTGTAATTGTCTTTCAAGGTCTCCCAACAAATGTCCACGCCATCTGTTTTTCAAGCTCTGCATAGCCTTTCCCCCAAGTCAACTTCTGGCCCTGGCCTCATGATCCTTGGCCGCGTTTAAGAGTCTTATCTGATGATGGAGTAAATCTACTTGTTCCTTTGACCTCTAGCTCTAAAATGTCCTCCCACTTTTCCATCCCACAATCTTCAGCCCTCTCGGGGCACAGCAGCATTTTGGGAACTATTCCTGTGCTGTCTTTATCTTATTTCACAAATTGAACTTCTGCAAAGGAACTGGAAAGGAAGGAGAAGAGGAGGGATTATCATGCAGGCACAGGGAGGGGGCCTAAGGAAGAACTCAGTAGATTATCTCCCTCCTAAAAAATGCTACCAGAATCATCAACAAAGTATCAGCTGAAAAACATGCAGGAGGAAAAGAAAGGAATCAGTGTTGGGGTAGTTGGAGCGGAAGGAGTCAAGCTGCCCCGAATGTATCCTGTGAAGGCTGCGAGGAGCAGATAAGGGCAGCCCCAGAGGCAGGCAGCAGAGAGAAGGGCAGGGTGAGGGGGGATTGCAGGTCTGCCCACAGAAACACGAGAGAATGGGGCTTGCTTATCAAAAACTGTAAAATGGCTGAGGCCCCTTTACCGCACTTCACTGATGCTCAGCTCCCTCAAACTGCCTGTAAATCTGCCTGTAACAAGGAGAAAATTAAAGAAATGAATCTGGGCAAATAGAAAATTAAGGAGAACTGGAGACAGCCAGCTCCTATGGGGAGGTGCAGAGGGAGCTGGATCCTGAAATGAATCCGAATGATCAGGAAAATCTAAGCAATGGTTTGAGGGGATACACAACTGTAGAGACACGCCCCACCCCCGACCCCATTATGGAGGCGAGGGAATAAGAACTTGGGAGACCTAATGTCAGGGACCCGGAATGAGGCAGCTTAACATGCAGCTTAGTGCAGTGATTTCCAAACCATGGTCCGCTCATGGGGAATGCGGGTAGTGGGTAACAACATCATCTAGAAACTGGTTAGGCAGATTCTGGGGCCTCACTCTAGACCTACTGAATCAGATTCTGGGGGTGGGGTCCAACAATCTAATTCTGAAGCAAGCTCAAGTTTGAGAACCACTGGCTTAGTGTAAAGGAGTGCTAATTGGTATAAGATGTTATCTATGGTCTATTCTTTTGTCTCCAGGAGAGGTGAACCTTGGGCATGTTAAGGAAAACAGGTTTGTGGGCTGGTTAGTGATTCTTATCTACAAGGTTGCAGCAGCTGGCTTCAGTCGACTCTGATGGCCCTTTAAACAAATACAAAGCAAAGGACAAAGATTAAATTATATTAGCAATTTAGGAGCAGCAGGGCCATACTGCTTAAAAAAACATCTAGAGGTTTAGGAGGTTTTATTAATATTTAAATTGCAGTGAAACCACAGCTGCAGCCTTTGACTCCAGTATAGAGATATGCAAATGTGGCTTTCTAAAGAAAGGCAATTTCAGACAGCCTCAAGGTAACAAGAACAAATAAAACAAATGATTTTGTAATTTATCTTTACTGAGTGATGGAGAGCAAGGCACAGACAACCTACCCAGTGAGAGCCAGCCACCAGTGGGCTCTCTGTGGGGAGGAGAGAAAGCTGGCCTAGAGCGAGAAAGGCAGGCAAACCTGTAGACTGGTGACAGGAAAGACTCAAGGAGGATAAAACAGGAGGCAGAGGGGAAAAGATGACTAAATTAAAAAGGAAGAAAGATGGAAACTCAGCCCTGGGTTCTGAGGACCGTCTGATCTTATCAGTTCTCAGGAGCAACAACAATAATAATCATTAATGACTATCTTTGCTACACTCCTACTAAGCGCCACACGCTATTCTCAACATACAAATGTGGAAAATGATGCTTTAAGGTCAAGCTACTTGCCGAGGTCACACAACAAAAGGTGGCAAAGCCTTGATTCAAAGATTTGTATGAACCTAAAGTGTGTTGGGAACCAGTCCCAGGAGGCAGTGAGTAACATTAAGGCTAATGATTGAGGGGAGACTACGTACCCAGTTCTGTGGTAGCCTCTGTGTGTGTGTGCATGCGCCCCAGAGTTTAAGAAGGGCAGAAGAAAAGATCCATTTCTGGCCTTCAAATTGCTTACTCTTCAATGAGTAAGGCAAGAAAGCCACAGAAAATCCTTGCAGAATTGTGCCTTCTGGTTCAGAAGCCCTTTGTGGGCTGTGTGGTGGGGTCAGGCTCTGCCTGCTATGGGGAGGACCTCTGGGTGAAGTATCTCAAGCTGGCCCTTGGAGCTTGGGTAGGATTTGGCCAGGTGAAAAGGAAGCCAGGAGATTCCAGAAGGCCCAGGTAAGAACCCCCAGCTGCCAGAATTGGGGGAAGGAGCACCTGATCCAGAAAGAGAAGATTTGGGAGTCTTCTAAGGATACATTTCTCTGACCTCCTTCACCCCAGAACACACACTCAGTCTCCCCAGACCTTCCATCCCAAGCCCAAACTCAACCTCTCCAATGCCTCATCTGCTGCTCCCTTTCAGGCACCCAGGCCACCAAAGAGGGGACCCACAGATTTTGCTCACACTATGTTGTACTGGGGCCAGCCCCAGTGGCGTAGTGGTTAAGTTCACGTGCTCTGCTTTGGCAGCCCGGGGTTCACTCGTTCAGATCCCAGGTGTGGACCTACACACTACTCATCAGCCATGCTGTGGTGTGTCCTACATACAAAATAGAGGAAGATTGGCACAGATGTTAGCTCAGGGACAATCTTCCTCACAAAAAACAAACAAACAAAAACACTGTTGTACTGAGCCAGTCCTGCTCTCTCATCTCTGCAGGCCCATATCCTGCCCACCCTACTTCCTCCACAGAGCCTTCCGCAGGTTTTCCAGGCCAGAATTTCTTTCCCTTCAGAATTTTTGCTTTATTTATGACACTTTCTTCCTTCAGTAAGTTATTTCTGGGGCCGGCCCTGTGGCCGAGTGGTTAAGTTCACGCACTCTGCTTCAGTGGCCCAGGGTTTTGCCGGTTTGGATCCTGGGCGCGGACATGGCACTGCTCATTAGGCTATGCTGAGGCGGCATCCCACATGCCACAACTAGAAGGACCCAAAACTAAAAAATATACAACTATGTGCTGGGGGGGTCCGGGGCGGGGAGGGGGAAGATTGGCAACAGTTGTTAGCTCAGGTGCCAATCTTTAAAAAAAAATTAAGTTATTTCTATTTGACTAGAAGGGCCTTATGGGCAGGATTAGTATCATTTTCTTTGTTATAAGCCAGCTGTGTGCCTGCCAGATACCTTGTTAAGGCACCGAATGAGTATTTGCTAAATGAATGAATTAAAAGATGAACGGACTCACTGAGTGAAGGGCTTATCCAACGGCTGGCCCCACCCTTAGGAACTTTGGTCCTTGGAAAACCAGCCACATTCTGCCTCTTAGAGTGCTAATTCCCTTCAGTCCCTCCCACTCATTTTTCTAGGACCCTGATTTACTTCAAAAACAATATAAGAGATCTAAATGTCCAAGAATCGCTCTTCCTTTTCTAAGCCCACACCTGTAGATTCCCTCATCCATCCTCTTTTGCCTATCACGAAGCCTACCCCTTTGTGATTAATCAGACCAACACCCACTCAGACACAGAACATCAGTTTCCCCTATCCATTTGTCCTCCAGCAAGGCCTCCTCCAGGCTGGATACTCAAGACAGATAACCTGCTGCTGCCATTACTGGAGAAATAATTACGATGTTTATGATCATCTTTTTGCAAGTTCAAAGCACTGGCACAACCATTACTTCTCTCTCCTCACTTGTTCCCTGGGGGGTGGCTGGGGTAAAGATTGTTATTCCCACTTTATAGGTGGTACAACGAGGTCCTTGTCAAATGTCACCCAGTGAATTGGTGGCAGACCTGGACCTAACTAGGCCAGGAGTCCCTTTTCATTAGGCAACAGATGGAAATGCCCTTATTCTATAGTCTGGGCTGTGTTTTGTCTGCAAGAGAGGGAGCTGAGTTGAAGGTAGGGTCAGGGAAAATAAAAGAAAGTTTGTGGGGCCAGCCCAGTGGCGCAGCGGTTAAGTTCACACTTTCAGCTTCTTGGTGGCCCGGGGTTTGCTGGTTGGGATCCCGCGTGCGGACATGGCACTGCTTGGCAAAAGCCATGCTGTGGTAGGTGTTCCACATATAAAGTAGAGGAAGATGGGCATGGATGTTAGCTCAGGGCCAGTCTTCCTCAGCAAAAAGAGGAGGAGTGGCAGTAGTTAGCTCAGGGCTAATCTTCCTCAAAAAAAAGAAAAAAAGTTTGTGACCCTGTGAAGGTTTTTCTCTTCAGTGCTGCAGCAGTTGGCACTAGTTCGTTCCAGAAGAGTTTTTTTAAAGCATTACCACATGTCTTAGATTAGGGAAGGGAAAAAGAGGTGAATCTAAAGGTAACAGACACACAGGTAAACAGATGTTTGCCATCTTCTCTTGAAAACAACATAAAACCAAACGGTAGTGTATATCAGCAAGAGAAACTCAAATTACAGCTTATGTGGGTCTTCCCAGCTGTTAGGCTATAAGACTCTGAAATAAACTGGTGCCAAGTCAGTAGAAAATCTTCCCTTGGTGAAGCCTGTCCCTGGGGCGTGAGGGGAGGTCTCTCCTGGAGGCAAAGGGCTTGTGGGGGCAGTTTCAGGGCCCTCCGCAGCTGCCAAGGCAAGAAGCCTGCTGGTGGGATCGTCCCCCAGGCCCCCAAGCTCTGAAAGCCATGGAAACCAAGGTCTGTGCTGGAGCCACCTCTGGTTTCTAACCAAAGGCCTGAGAAATTAAGGGGAAAAAAAACCTCCACAGGAATTCAAGAGGCCATTTCCTAAAGATATGGCCCCAGGGCTGCGCTGGGGAAGGCAGCGATGATCCCTCCCCGCCAAAGCCCAAGCCTTCCTGGCTCCATTCTAATGCGCAGCGCTTGTTCCCTTCACCCCAGGCCGGCTTGGGACATCTCTCACCTTTAGCCCAAAAACAGCCTCCATTATTCCTCAACTCTGCAAAGGCCTCAACAGCTTCCGTGTGTCACTGGAGGCTGTGGGTGTGGAGATGGGCAGGGGGCACAACACCTGAGCCCAGAGACGTGGCGATTGCTAGGTGAATTTCACCTCAGTTAAAAACAAAAACTGGGGGCCGGCCCGGTGGCACAGCTGTTAAGTGCGCATGTTTTGCTTCTTGGCGGCCCAGGGTTCGACAGTTCGGATCCTGGGTGTGGACGTGGCACCGCTTGGCAAAAGCCATGCTGTGGTAGGCATCCCATGTATAAAGTAGAGGAAGATGGGCATGGATGTTAGCTCAGAGCCAGTCTTCCTCAGCAAAAAGAGGAGTGACAGTAGTTAGCTCAGGGCTAATCTTCCTCCAAAAAGACAAAAAAACAAAAACTGAGCTGCCCTGGGAGCTCTTTGGGGTGAGGAGAGAAGCTGAGCCTCTCGAGACTGTGAGGGTTGAGGCTCCTTGCAGGGAGTGACAATGAACGACAATGGGAAGGCCAGTCTGGGCCTCCCCCCTCCTCCAGGACCAGATGGGAACTGAGGCTAGGGAGAAAGGCCCAACTGGGGCAGCGCTGGGGTCTAGGCCGGAGAGAGGCACTCAGTGAAAGCAAGGAGGCTGCAGCCGCCGCTCATTTGCATCATAAGTGATTGGTTTTCCCTGCTCGTTCCTCATTAGGACACAATGGACAGTTGTTTGCTGGCGCAGCAGATCCATTCACCAAGGGAGAGAGGAAACAGAGGAAGAGTGACTGATGGGCCATAGAGAGTGTGTGTGTGTGGTGAGGGGAGGCAGCCTTGTAGCTCAGGCCACTGGGACTCCTCACACAATAAGAAGGGACCTTAGAGAGCAAACCAACCCCCTCATTTTACAGATGAGACTGATACTAAAAAGGCATAAGACTTGCTAAGGTCAAACAGTTCATGGTAGAACTGGGGCTCCTAGAACCTACAGTCTAGATTCTAGACTCTTTCTAGGGCTTGCTTCACCTGCCTATAATACCTTCTCCGTTCCTGGTTTGCGGTTCTAGGTCAATGTGATCTCTTTCCTCCGACTCCAGGCCTTGGTTTCCATCAGTTCGCTCTCCTGTTTCTATCTAATCTCTGTTCTTGCCTCGCTCTGTATCTTCTCCCAGTTTCCAGGCAGCCAGGATAATTACTAAACTTCTAATTAGCCCCTGCCCTAACAAGGGTGGGTCTAGCAAGAAAGGCAGCAATTTTGAAAGTGTCTTGGGGATAGGTGGGGGGAGAACCTATATGTTGGGGCCTAGTATAAACCAGGCACAAAGACAGACACATGACACACTTTATCTCATTTCGTTCTTTCAGTTTTGCAAGGTAGGTGTTTTTAGAGACAAGGAGAGTGAGAGGCTCAGAGAGGTTGGGTAACTTGCACAAGAGCACCCAGCTGGCGAATGGTAGCTGTCTGACTCCAAAATCTCAGTTCTTACACCTCACATTCTGGCACAGGGGCTAAAGCAAGGTAAGGGGCCTGCTGATTCCAGGCTCATGGGAGGCACAACTTCACTAAAGGAGGCCATTGCTTGGTTGCTCCCCTCTAGGCAGTGCCTGCCTCCCCCTACAACTCTCTCTACCCTTTGGCTCCCACCTTCCTCTGGGTTCCTGCATAGTGGTGAAATCTCACAAATGCAAGCTTTTGCCCTTAGGGGGCTGGGGAAACTAATCAAGGAGAAACCCCACAAACCCAGACAGTGGAGGTCTCCCTCCTGCTGACACCCCCTCCCGGTTCCCTGTCTGCCCTCCCCATTGTGGATCAGGCTTGCTAGCATCTGCGTCTGTCTCATTGTGTTCTGGTGGAAGGGGGAGAGTTGGGGGGGAGGGGGGTTGGTGTCTGTGTGCCTGTGTGCATGAACATAAGGCGTCCGGGTTCATTCTGACACTGAATGAAAAACTCACCAATTATTCGTCCAATCTCATTAATATGCAGACAGACATCTGTTATTTAGGAGTCAACAGCAGAGGCATTTTCTTGGGGGGAGGGGTACTTATGTATGTGTCCCTCTTGTCTCTCAGGCTGCTGAAGGATAGCTGCTTGAGAATCACCCCACCCGGACCTGGAGCCTCCCCTCTTTCTGACCCTCACCCCCAGCCTTGAGGAGAGTAGGGGATTGACTAGAGATGGAGGAAGACCTGAGAACCCAGCTGGAAGTGGGAAGGTGGGAGAGGGGCTGCACTGTGTAGAAGAAACTCCTTTGTTGGCAGAGAGGGAAGGAGGGATACTCAGAAGAGCTGAACCCCTTTCCTGGGGAAGAGAGAGGGGAGTAGGGGGAGAGAAGTGTAGCCGGATTGCCTGCCAGGGTCCTGCTGTCCACCAGGAACTTGGGGATATGACCCCTTCCCCCCAACTTCCTCAGCCTGCAGGACCAGTCTGAGTGTATCTGGGATGGGTCACTATGGCAAAATGGGGTCCTCACCCAGAGACGTAAGAAAAGGTAATGAGAGGGAGTTCAGAAAAATGGGGACTAAAGGACCTCAGCCTTTGGAAGTGTCACTAAAGCTCTCTAGCCCTCAGGATAGGTGTGGGAACAAGACACAGTGACCTCCCCGTTCCTGTCTTTTGGCCTTCCTCCAGCCTTTGAATCCCCAGCACAAGAAGCCCCCTCCAAGAAGCCTTTCCTGATTCCCTCAGGCCCAGCTCAGAAGCACTCAAGCCCGGATGTCTAGGTTGTAAAAAATAAAGGTTGACATCAGTTCAGCCCCCTAAAGGGTCAAACAGCTTTTATACATCTTTTCTCCTCTCTGGATCTTCCTCAACAACAGGAGATAGATGTGGTGATCAGCTCCCTTTTCCAAACTGGGGTTCAGACGGGTGCAGGGCCTCGCCAAAGGCTCCCAGGGAGGCAGCAGCAGAGCTGAGATCCAGCTCTCTTTACGACTCCCTCCTGGGAAGGCTGGAGTCACAGGGGGACGACCCTCTGTCAGCAGAAGCATTTCAGAGATTAGACCAAGTCCCTACCGCATCCCTTCCATCCCCCTCCTCCCTCCTGGGCGGGTTGATTGTGGAGGTTAAGAAACACTGGCAGCATCACAGCATGATTAGTTGTTTATTTCATTAAATGATTAACGAGGCTACATTGTTTCCCAAATGAGTGTCTAATTTGTGGGGGGAAACAGCTGCAGAGGAGGAAGCTGGGTCTGACTCCTGCATCTGGGGTGGGGGTGGGGGTAAGTTCTCCTCCCTCCAGCCCTCTGGGGCCTTTCAGGATCCAGGAACAGCCCCCTTCCCCCCTCCCACTTACTGGGCTCCTCAGCCCAGGGGCACAGCCCTCTCCCAGAAATAAAATATCTGGCAACCCAGACCTGCAGAGGAGACCAAAATCTGTTCCTGGTCGTATTGGAGATGTATTAAACTTTGGGGTTCCTCCAGCTGATTTATCTTCCTAATTATGTTTGCTTTAGGCAGATATTGAAATGCGTTTGCATTCCCTGAGCGCAGCAGGAGAGGGAGGTTGGGAAAAGAGAGGGAGCACAAACGCTGAGCTTTGACGGCTACAGGCTTGAGCCTGCTTTGTACCAAAGTCCAGGGTGAAGTAGAGAAGCCACGTGGCCAAAAATCCCAAGTCAATGGTATGACAGGTCCCTGTGGGGGACGGGTCAGTCTTCTGAGACCAGACTGAGAGCCACCTAGCTGGGCCCCAGCCTTCTCCAGTACCCTCAATCCAGGACTCAGGGTCCTTGAGGAGGGTCTCAGACGCCCCTAACCAGGTCTCAGTTTGAGGGGGTAGGGTGTCCAGGGCCCTTGAAGCTGTCCCAGAATCCTTGAGGGGACTGGTTGAGATGGACCAGGACAGGGTCCTGTAGGAATGGGAGGAAAGGGGTGTCTGATGAGCCAGAAGTGGGTGGGATTTCCTTTTCTCTCAAGACTGGGCCCTGGCATAGGGAAAGGAGAGGCTATTTTGAATGACACATCTCAGAGCTGAATCCCCTAGCTTCATCCAGATAACCATCTATCCAAAAACCAAATCTGGTCACTTCATTCTCTGCTTGGAATCCCTGGTGCCTCCTTACATCCTCAGAATGAAGTCCTGGTTCCTTTGTGGGCCCTGCAGTGACCCTGATGTACGTTCCCAGCCTCGTCTTCTGCCCTCCCCGCCATGGCAGCCCCAACAGTGCCATGCTTTTTCTCATCTCCACGTGTTTGCACATGCTGCACCCTCTGCTCAGAGTGCCTTTCCTACCCCTTCCCTGCCTGGCAAACTCCTCTTCAACCCTCAGGACTGGCTCAGACTGGCTCCCTCAGGCAAAGCACAGTCACACCTGGGACACCTCTCTTCCCTGCTGGGCTTGCCTCCAGAGCACAGAGGCTGGTCCTTTCAGAATCCCAAGCTAGTGTCTGGCATACAGTTGGTGCTCAGTACATATTTACTGAATGAATGAAGGAGGGATGGGCTGTGAATTAGGGGGATCCCAACAGATGGGAGGGTAATAAGGTCCGTGTTCTCTCCCAGTGTGTCTGGAAGAACTGGCTGGGGCTGGGGGAGGGGAGGGGAGGGCTAGGGATGGTTCCTGGGGGAGAATGTCACTGAAAAGAGGCCAGTGGGACCAGAGCCAGAGAGGGAATACAGGACAATGTGAAACCAGACTCCCGAGAAAACAGACCAGCACTGTCTTTCCTGACAACAAGCGCTCCAGCCAGCCCCTCCACCGGCTTTCCTTCTCCAGGGGGTTGGGGGTGGGGGTGTGACCCTAAACTCACCGCTGATGCTCCTTCCAAAATCATCAAGGAGCTCAGGATGGAAAGAGGGCAAGAGCCCCTGCCCTCACCTCCGAGGAGACCCCAGAATCAAACTACTGTCCTGTTGGGAAACTTCACCCTGCAGAGGGTTTACTTCTGTGCTGTGGAGGCTTTTGATGCCCTCCCTACCCCGACAATTCCCAAGCCACCATCAGATTGATTCCAAGCTGGGGGTGGAGATGGTGAACCAGGGGCCTGGACCACTTCAGCAGGTCCCCTCCCACACTAGCAGGGGGCCCCAGCTGGGCTGAGTAATGAATTGCACATCAGTCCACTTTAAAACCCCCTAATGGCCTTAGGATTGTCTGGCTCATTAACTGAGATGAATATTCCCAAGATATCTCACTCTCCCACCTCTGGCTCCTAAATGGACACCACTGATCCAGCCCATGGCTTTTTCCTCTGCTCCATCAGTAGGCATAGACAGGAAAGGCCTCCCTGAAATGTAACTTTCCTCCTGCTGCCAGAAATTGGTAGATTGGTTTTTTAGAAAGCAATAAAACTAAAGCCACAGTCGTTTTCCATGGACATGGGCTTTATTTGGGGACTCTTGGGGAAAGGGAGGGAGGGAGCTAGGACTGGTGGGTAAATGGGGGGAGGGGCTTCTTAACTTGCTTTTTAATTTGGTGCCTGTTGCCTGGAGGTTAGAATGAGTGAGAACAGCTGTAGAAGTGAAAGGAGAGGAAAAGGGAAGGTCATCGAATGGATACTTTACTTAGGGAAGGAAGCCAGGACCAGGATATGGGGACTGGGGGTGGGGAGGGAAGCCACCCTTCATCTACTGAGACTCAGCCAAGGTCACTGCTTGATGCTAGCTTCTCCAACCCCACTGCCCCATCCCAGCTCCCGGCCCAGATGCCTGCCCTTTGCTCCCTCTACTTCCTGTGGAGAGGAGGGGGATGAGGATGTGGGGAATGGTGGCAGTCTTCTGCCTCCAGCTCCCCTGCCCAGGAGAATCGCTCACTCCGCGTGCCCTGAAGTCCCAGCCAGAGTCAGGAGGTCAGGAAGCCCAGGTGCAGGCAGGGGACAACTGTGCCCTTCACCACCCTTCTCACATTCTGCTTCATTCTGGCCCCTCACATGAGGTTGCAGCTCTTGGCTCGATCCTTGTGTATCTCGCCCTCGGTCCCATTCCCGTTCCCGTTCCCCAGGTCCGGCCGTCCTGCCAGCTGAGTGGATCGCTGCAGTCCCCGGCGTGAGTCAGTACGGCGTAGCTGCCTTTGGCCACGGCCAAGGGAGGCCACTGTGGCCACATGGAAGACATCCCTGACGCTGCGCTCAGAGGACCGGGAGGAGCACTCCACGTAGGACACAGCCCCCACTTGCTTGGCCAGTACAGTGCCCTGGAAGGATGGAGTGCATGGAGGAAGTTGTGGGGCTTAGCCTGCAGCTCAGCAAGAAGTATGGAGGCTGAGGCCCGGGAGGGGTCAAGAGATCAGGCCAGAGGTCACAGGCCAAGGCAAGGGATGAGCCAAGTAGGGTGTTTCCAAATCAGAGATCTAGAGGGACAGAGGTAAGAGGTCTAGGCTGAGACTAGGTCAAAGGTTAAGGGTCCCACCTGCTCATGTGTAACAGGGATAAGCCTCTGCTTGGACAGCTCCCTCAGTGTGGCCAGGTCGGTCCGCATGTCCAGTTTACAGCCAACCAGCACAACCTTGGCATTGGGGCAAAACTCCTGAGTCTCCCCTTGCCACTATTTGGGGAAAGAAAACAGAGTTATGGAGGGGTAGAAGGAGGCACAGGGTGAACTCTTGCTCCACATCAGGAGGACGCTCTTCCTCACAGCATGCAGAAACCATGCACCCCTCTGCACTCTCTCATGTGAGCAAGGAGGTGGGAATGGTGGGCTTGGGCTGAAAACAGGATGGGGTGTGGAAGAAGGGGAGGGAGGGAGGGGTAGGGTGAGGCTGTAGGATTGGGGGTCTTGCTTCTACCTCGGGGGCTATGAAGGGTCTGCCAGCCTGGAATCTTTCCATTCCCACCCCCTTTCCCAAATTTCTTCTGGGAATAGACCAATCCACCTCCCAGCACCCCCCACCCCTGCCTCCCTCCCCTCCCCCCGAGGGAACCGCCTGGGAACTGGGGCTGCCTTAGCAGACTTCTGTCCATTCACCATGGGCTTTTCTCATGGAAATAGAGGCCTTGAGAGAAGACTACAGGACCTTCCTTAGCTCCAGGAGCAGCATTCCTATCCCCTCTATCTGGGGCTCCCACACCCAAGGAGGTGGGGAAAGTGGATAAGGAGTCCCTTGAGTGCTTCTCCCTGTTCTCCTCCATCTCCCCCAGATGCAGTATCCAGCTCTGAGGACCGATTTCCAGGAAGCAGGGGTGGCGGGGAAGGATGAGAGCTTCACGCACTCTCCAGCTGATGGCCGTGCCCCAGCTGTCACTCTGCCCTCCTGGCCCATGTTGGGCCAGGACCATGGTTTCCA
This sequence comes from Equus asinus, assembly GCF_041296235.1. NCBI lineage: Eukaryota > Metazoa > Chordata > Mammalia > Perissodactyla > Equidae > Equus > Equus asinus. The sequence goes on along the minus strand of NC_091802.1, from coordinate 42,210,403 downwards.
GGTCCCCTCAGTCTAGCTGTCCTGCTTCCCCAGGCTCCCACCTTCTTGAGGACACTGTCCAGTGTTTCTGGTCGGCTAATGTCGAAGCAGATGAGCACAGCATCTGAATCAGGATAGGCCAGAGGCCGGACATTATCATAGTAAGAGGAACCTGAGAGAAGACAGGGAGGGAGGGGACAGACAAGGGTCCTGAGCGGGTGGGAGGCCTGGAAGGGAGTGGGAGACCTTAGCAATCCTGGTCAAGGGATGTTAGGAGCAGAGAATGGAAAAGAACAGTTATTAATACCCATCGAGAAGTCTGTGTTTCTCCAAGGAGGGGAGCCGCCAGAGGCGAGGTTAAACAGCAGAAAACAGCTCTCCACTTCCCTAGAGGTTTCTCTAAAAGTAATCATTCTTAATTTTTTTGAGTCTTTGAGAAGCTCATGAAATCTCCCAACATTCTCACAAAATTTTGCATGTGTTTTCCGGGCTTTGACAGACATCTTCTAAAGCCCTTCAGGGGAGCCAGTAAAAATAAAAACCCTCCTCCTTTTTTGGAGGAGGGGGAGGGGCAGAGCTCTCCCACCCTCTTGGGACTTAATCTCAGATTTCTATAGTTCAGTCTAGAGAAGCAGTTGCCCACCCCCCAAAGAAATTCTAAATGTCTTTCCTAAACCCAGTCCTATCTCCTAAGAAGCACGTTCCAAAACAAAAGCCATTCCCTCCCAACTTTCCCAGGTGGGTGGAATCCAACTGAGGGGATCGGATACTGGGCTTTCTCCTTCAGGACACGGTTTCTATGTGTCTCACAAGCTCTACCTCAGTTTCCCTGGCTTTAGCCGAAAATTGATTTTCTTTCTTCTTGGAATTGGATGGATGGGCTGAGCTGACCTGGTGCCTAAGGGTCTAGCCAACGGAGGGGTCAGGGTGGGGGCCTTGGAAGTCAGGGTGACCCCGAGGACTTGACTACCTGAAGTGTCCCACATGTTGAGCTCAATGCGGCGCTTGTCGATCTCAAAGCTCGCGGTGTAGTTCTCAAACACCGTGGGGACATAACTCTGCAGACACGGATGGGTCAAGATGAGAGCCTCCAGTCCTCACCCCAGACAAATGCCCTCCTCACTCCCACGCCCCGTCCAGCCCAGACCCTGGACACAAGTTGGTCCGGCGTTGGGCAAAGGGGAGATACCGAGAGGGGCTGCTTCAGCGGAATCTCTGCTAGGCTCCCAGACCCCCTCCCGATCCCTTCAGCCCCTAGTTAGTCCCCTCTCCGATGCCCAGGACCCCCGACATTCCCCTAGCGCCCCCTCTGGGATAATCTGGTTCCCCCAAACCCCATTCATCTCACCCTGCTCCCCAACTCCTCCCACCCCAATCCTCTGCAGTCCCTCCAGAGCCCCCAAAGCCTCCCCCGGCCCTCCGAGCCCCTCTCTCTCTTCTCTGGTTACCCTAGCACCCATTTCCGTCCGTCCTCTGGTCCCCAGTCAGCCACCCCCGCTGCCTCGGCGCCCCCCTCTCAAGAAGCGGGTCCCTCACCCCTGGGTAGGCGTCCTTGGCGAACACCTGCAGCAGCGCTGTCTTGCCGCACTCCGCGTCCCCCACCACCACGATCTTGCAGCGGCCGCTCTGCCCCTCCATAGTCCCGGCTACGCGCCGGCCCCCCGCGCAGCCCCCCTCCGGGGCCCCGCTGCCGCCTCCCCCGCCGCTGCAGCTGCAGCCTCCCGGGCCGCCGACACCGGCATCTCGCGGGCCCGCGCCGAGCCCACGCCGGGGGCCGCGGCCCCCCCTCCGCCCCGCCCCCAGCCCGGCGGCCGCGCCCCCGGCCCCGCCTCCTGCCCGCGCAGCCGGGGGGCGGGGCCCAGAAGGGCTGGGCGGGGCCCAGGGAAACTGAGGCCCCAGAGTGCCTTCTGGCGCGCTGGTGTGAGCTTAGGAGATCCCGCTGGTTTGGGGATGGCTGAGCCGGGCTGATTTGACTGATTTGACATCTCTGGGGATGAGGACGGGGCAGAGTTCGGGCGAAGTTCTGAGGGTTAGGGTGGAAACCCCACACGCGCGAGGCTCGGCCTTCTGCGTGCCCACTCGTGCACGCCGGTGTGCTAGTGCGGACACGCGCGGGGGCAGCCATCCACTTTCTGAACAGGAGGGGGCGCGAGATGGTGGAGAAAGAAGGGAGAGCTTTTGGTTTGGTCTCCCTCCTTCAGTCTCACGTCCCGGCAGGGAGTCTTGGGGATATGAGGGTATGGACTCCAGCACACCCACCGGGACACGGTGACATCATGGCTTTCCGTCCCCATGGCAACAGACGGCCTAGTCTGGGGCTGTAGTGATTTAACGGCGAGCCTGGACTAGCAGGGAAGCGTGGATTGAGTTTCTCCAGTTAAACGCAGGGTGGAACGTTTTGGGGGAGCTGCGTCCTCTGGTGGATTCTTCGGGGAGACAGAGAAGGGGAGGAAGTAGAGGAAGATAGAACTGCCCAAAGTGACAGCGCAGCTGGAGCCAGAGACAAGCTCTAAAGTCACTTCAGGCTTGATCTGGAGTCTAACAATAATCAAACTACTGTTTTGCATTTGTATGGCATCTTTTACCTTTTAAAGACTTTACTTTTCCTTTTTCTCCCAACCCTCCCCCCACCCCGAACATAGACGTGTATTTTCAGTTGTGGGTCCTTCTAGTTGTGGCATGTGGGACGCCGCCTCCGCATGGCCTGACGAGCGGTGCCATGTCCTGGTGCCATGTCCGCGCCCAGGATTCGAACTGGCGAAACCCTGGGTCGCCGAAGCAGAGCGCGCGAACTTAACCACTCGCCCGCGCGGCGGCCCCCGGCCCCTATCTTTTACCTTTTAAAAGGGCTTCTTTAAATCGAGGATACTTGATTTAATTTTATCTTTACCCTGTAAAGATAACGAGAGCAAGCAACATCATCACCACTTTACAGACGGGATAATTGAGGTACGGAGCTTTAACAGAGTCAGATGGAAAGTTTTAAAGACTCGATCTCCCTGCTCCAAGTTTGCCACTGCAAGACCATCACGGAAGGGGTCACATATGGGTAGAGTCAGAGCCTGAGGAACAACCTGGTAGGGTTTCGGCCCACAGGTGGCCGACTCCCCAAATCTGATGTAAGCTCAGGTTTTGGGATCTTCCTTCAGACCGTCCCTTAACATATTTTTTTAACTAGCATAAGGCTTACTATGAATAAATAAGTAAATTAAATCGCGGTCTGCGTGACGCAAAGAATGCCCTCGCGTAGGTCCGTCCCGAGACTTTCGAGTCTCCACTTTTCGCGCTCCCGCGGCACCCGCACGGGGGCCTGGCCCTTTAAGTCCGCGCGCGAGGCCCCGCCTCCGGCCCGGCGCCCCGCCCCGCCCGCTGGGAGTCCGCCGCCGCCGCTCGGCCTGACGCGCGCCCCGCCTTCCCCAGCTGCGCACCCTCGGTCCAGCTGTGCGCGCACGTCGGGAGTCCCAGCCATGTCAGCCGAGAGAGAGGTAGCCGAAGCGGCCACCGTGGTGGCAGCGGCCGAGGCAGGAGCCGGAGAAGACGCCTCTTCGCAGCCTTCGAACGCTGAACCAGCCAGCGATGCCCAGCCGCCCGCGGTCTCCGAGGGGGCCGCGGCCGCGTCGCCGCCGCCGCTGCGCTGCCTGGTGCTCACCGGCTTCGGCGGCTACGACAAGGTGAAGCTGCAGAGCCGACCGGCTGCGCCCCCGGCCCCCGGGCCTGACCAGCTGACGCTGCGCGTCCGGGCCTGCGGGCTCAACTTCGCCGACCTGATGGCCCGGCAGGGGCTATACGACCGGCTGCCGCCGCTGCCCGTCACTCCGGGCATGGAGGGCGCGGGCGTCGTGATCGCCGTGGGCGAGGGAGTCACCGACCGCAAGGTGAGTGAGCGGGCCAGCGCAGGACCGGACGGGGAGAGGCTGCTCAGGCCGCGGGGCAGTGGGGCACGAGTGGGCGGGCGCAGGGGGGTGTGGCAGGGCGGGCGAAATTGGCACGAGCCCGGCTAGACGGGCATGGAAGGCGTGGGAGAAGAGCCTGTATTCTGAGGCTTCTGGGGAACTGGATTTATATTTAAAGGTGGTGGTGGGAGGGTGAAGATAGAGTTATCTCCCCCTCCCCGACCATTTTTAATTGTGGCCGCCGCCCAGAAGCGGCGGTGGGGGGGAAAACAATAAGGCGCCCGCGCGCATGCGCACAATGCGCCCCCCCCCACATCCCCCGCCCTACCCCGGTAAAACCACACCTGTACCCCTGCCCACCAATCACTCCCCGGGTAATTGTGGTCTGTGACCCTGAGTGACGATTAGTGCCTCTTTCCCCGAGGGAGCTGGAGCTATGTAGTCGGGGTTGGGCGGGGGCGCATGGCCGAGCCAGAGCCCTAGTCACATGCAGCCCCGTGGTCTGTGGGGGTGTGAGGCGCCGCTCTCAGAGCAGGACCGAGGAGACGAGGCACACCCATCATGGAGGAGAGGGAGCCTGCCACCCGCCCCCCACCCACCCCACCGGCCTTACACTACCGTCTGATCTTGGGGTGGAAGAGAGCGAGATTGGGTCCTTGGATCTTTGTCTTGGGCTCTCTGTCTCCCGTGACTGCAATATCTCCTCCTCCAGTGACTCAGCCAGCGGGCCACGACCCAGGGCTGCCTTTGGGAACGTTTGGGCGGAACGTACCTCTGCCCTCTTCACAGAGGACTTTCAGAACCCCTGGCGCTGCCCATTTGGACTGGGGTAGGGGGTGTGGCACCGGGAGCAGGTTAGCCCAGCTCTGCCGGTCTCTTTCTCCTTTTCGTTTATCGTTAATCTTGGGCACAACCCCGGACACCAGAGAGTTCCAAGTGACCAACTTTTTGAGCGACCTGGGGTGAGGGCTTCCCACCTCGTTTGTTTAGGGGTTTCTTTTCAAATCAAGCCCCTGCAAGAGTCCCCTTAGACGCAGCCTTCCTCTTGCTGGTCCTGCCAGTCCCAGATCCCAGAGCTGGAATTCTTGGATTTATTGTACGTGAAAACATGTCCTCCTTAAAGGGCTTCTCCCTGGATCCAGCTCTGACCCCACCCTTTCCACTGGCTTCTAAATAATCCCACTCTTGAGAAGGTGCTAAGAGGAATTTTTTTTTTCTTTTTTTGGTGGAGGAGTCCTAGTTCACATTACTGCTGAAGGCCACCCACCTAACCTCCCCTCCCCTCACTTTCCGCTTGGTAAATACAGGATATCCTGTCCAGAGCAAGAATCTGATGTAAGAGGCTGGATTCTGTGGGGAGAGCCCTCCCTCCCTCCTGATATCTGGGCTGCGGGGGGACCATGACCATGCCCTCTGGTGGGCCGAGGGGTGAGCATTAGCCCGGATAAGCGAGCCTTGTTCTGGGCCAGACCTGGAACTGGCCACAACCTGGACTGACCACTGTACTTTTCCCAGCTCTGCTGGGTTATTTCCAAGTCTGCGGGTACTCAGTCCTGGGGTGAAATGCTTCCGTTCCCCAGACCTCACCTCGGGCCAGTGCTTGTAGGGGAAGATCCCAGCCTGCCCTCAGTGCTCCTTATCAGTGGAGTGCGGGGGCTTGAGAACATGAAAAAGGAAGTGTGTTGGAGTCCCATCCCCCTTCCCCATGGATTCCCAAGTCTGGGTAACATACAGAATTCCCATCATTCCTGGCAGGGACCAAGACAGACCGGGATTGTCCTGGAACAGCACCCACACCTCCCTCTCCATGCTCTTCAGAGAGCTAGGAGAGACCTTCCTTTCTCCTGAGCCTGCCCCCTTTCCCGTGTCCTTCCGTTGACCCCAGTTGCTAAGCTGGAGGGAAAGGTTCTGTTTTCTTTGCCCACTTTCCCTCCTGCAAGGACGCTCTCGTGCAGGTGGCTGAGTCTGGGGGGAATTGCCTCTTCCTCGTGTGTGGGACTGTGTGGCTCTCCTTGTTCATCACCTCTCCCCCATCTCTGGGTTAAGGTGTTTTCTGGGCCCCCAGAGCTGGCTCAAATGCTTCTCCTGAGGTGACAGCACCCAGCCCCAAATGCTCAGAGACCTTTCTCTTCATTTTGGTATGGCCCTCATCACATCCTGTCTTCTTCCTTCAGTTATTGGATTGGTGACCTCTCCTTGCTATTGGTGTTGTCATTATTGTAATTATTATTAGCTAACACTACTAAGTGCTTACTATGTGCCAGACATTGGGCTAAAAAATCACTGAATGATTTTTTTTGCTACTTAATCCTCATAACTGCTCTATTTTACATAGGCAAACTGGGGCTCAAAAAGGTTAAATAATTTTTATTTGCCCAAGCTCACACTATCAGTAAACAGTGGAGCCCTTTTGTTTTTTAAATTCTTTTTTAAAGATTTTATTTTTCCTTTTTCTCCCCAAAGCCCCCCAGTACATAGTTGTGTATTTTTAGTTGTAGGTCCTTCTAGTTGTGGCATGTGGGATGCCGCCTCAGCGTGGCTTGATGAGCGGTGCCATGTCTGCGCCCAGGATTCGAACTGGGCTGCCAAAGTGGAGCGCGTGAACTTAACCACTTGGCCATGGGGCCGGCCCCCTGGAGCCCATTTTTTAACCAAAGCAGTTTGATCTCTTCCACAGTACTTCATGCTACCCTAACTGTAAGCTTCTTGCATTCAGAGATTTTACACAATAGTGAAGTGTAAGAGCTGTAAAATGGAGACAAGGATAGGTGATGATGCAGGGGCCGGCCCTGTGGCGCTGTGGTTAAGTTCGCACATTCCGTTTCTCGGTGGCCTGCGGTTCTCCGGTTCAGATCCCGGGTGTGGACATGGCACCGCTTGGCAAAAGCCATGCTGTGGTAGGCGTCCCACGTATAAAGTAGAGGAAGATGGGCATGGATGTTAACTCAGGGCTAATCTTCCTCAAAAAAAAAAAAAGAGCTGATGTAAAGATTAACAGAGCACTTATATTAGGGCCTAGCACTCAGTAAAGGTAAGTGGTTATTGTTTTTGATGATATTAATATTATTATTACAATGACTGCTGCTGCTGCTCTCTACTGCTACTTCATTGCTAGGAAGAGGGCCTTGTATGTAGTGGAAAGTTCTAAATCGCCAGTGGGTGAATGAATGAGTGACTGAATGATGCTCTTCTTCCATTCTTCAAGGTAGGGGACCGGGTGATGGTGTTGATCCGGTCAGGCATGTGGCAGGAGGAGGTGACTGTGTCCTCCGCCCAGACCTTCCTGATGCCTGAGGCCATGACCTTTGAGGAAGCCGCTGCCTTGTTGGTCAATTACATCACAGCCTACATGGTCCTCTTTGACTTTGGCAACCTACGGCCTGGCCACAGCGTCTTAGTACACATGGCTGCAGGTGACAAGCCCTCTCCCTTTATCCCCCCTCCTTACCCCACCCAGATTTCCTTCCAGCCCTCTCCTTGCAGCCTGTCTGGACTGTTGTCATGGCAACACCAGGCTGCCGGGGCCTATGGCACCCAGAGGCCTCTGCAGTATTGTTGCCTTGGTAACATTCAGGCACCAGGTCCAGTCTGGTGTGCTATCTACAGCAACGTGGCCTTGCCCAGCACCCCCCTCCTTGCCAGCCACCCTCCCTCCAATTCTTAATCATGGACGTTGGACATGGGATGAGGGGAGAAAGCCCAAAATGAGCCCAAACAAAATGAAAGTGATGGTCTGGGTCCTTGAGAGGCAAGAATGGAGAGTAGTGGCTGGGTGACTCCATATGCACTCTTTATGAAAATGTCTTGCTGCAGGGGGTGTGGGTATGGCTGCCGTGCAGCTGTGCCGCACAGTGGAGAATGTGACAGTGTTTGGAACAGCCTCGGCCAGCAAGCACGAGGTGCTGAAGGCGAATGGGGTCACACACCCCATCGACTACCACACGACTGACTACGCGGATGAGATCAAGAAGATCTCCCCCAAAGGTGCAGTCAGGGTATGGGAAGGGGTGGGATGGCATGGGACAGGGAAGGGGTCTCCAGATCTGTGGATTCAAATGCTGTTTCTGGTCCCCCTACTCTGTGACAGGAGTGGACATTGTCATGGATCCTCTGGGTGGATCAGATACTGCCAAGGGCTACAACCTCCTCAAACCCATGGGCAAAATGGTCACCTATGGTGAGTCACTGGGCCGGGGATGGAGGGGCGAGTGGGGCGAAGCAGCATGGGTCTGAGGGGTGGGCTGTAGGGGCCCAGAGCTTTGAAATGAAGAGGGAGCAGGGACTCAGGTATTCTGGAGGGAGCAGCGGGGTTAGGATGGTCCTGGCTGTTGCATTCAGATGGCTGTTTCCTGGGCGCAGCTACTGGCATTCTCTCACAAATTTTCATGCGAGTCGTAGTAAATTCTGTGCCCTTTCTATGCTCCTGTTTGGGGACAATTCCTGATACAAAATCAACCAGTTTGCCTTCCTCTGTCCTACCCTCCTGGGCTTCTTGGGCAAGCTGCATTTTCATTTAAAAAACAATTTCACTCAAAAAGTGAACAAATAAATAAAGATTAGAGCAATTTCTTAGTCAGCTGGAGTCCATCGGGGCCTGGTGGCCCACACCGGGTGGATTATCCTGGCACTCCCTGGTGCTTGTGTGGATAATGGTAATGGGCCCACAAGGGACAGACAGGCACAGATCCAGACACATGGGGATGTGCCTGGCACCTGGATTCACAGGCCGTGACTCCTCGTCCCTCAGGAATGGCCAACTTGCTGACGGGCCCCAAGCGGAACCTGATGGCCCTGGCACGCACGTGGTGGAATCAGTTCAGCGTGACAGCTCTGCAGCTGCTGCCGGCCAACCGAGCTGTGTGCGGCTTCCACCTGGGCTACCTGGAGGGTGAGGTGGAGCTGGTCAAGGGTGTGGTGGCCCGCCTCCTGGCTCTCTACAACGAGGGCCGCATCAAACCCCACATTGACTCCGTGTGGCCCTTCGAGAAGGTGAGTGTGATGGCTCTGCAGGGAGGGCCTGGGCAGAACCCCTGAAGGCTGGGGTCTCAGAGGTAGGATTTATGGGAAGAGGAGGGCTCACTCCTTTAGCCTGGCTCTTTGGAGGGGCCGGATGGCACTGGGAGCAGGGTCTTGTCTTCCTCTCCAGGTGGCGGATGCCATGAGGCAGATACAGGAGAAGAAGAATGTGGGCAAAGTCATCCTGGTGCCTGGACCAGAGAAGGAAAACTAGGGTGGGGGCTGGGAGACCTCAGACCCAGGAAGAGAGAAGCTGGGAAGCCACGTTCTGTTGGCCCCCAGTCTCTCGCATTTCATCCTCTGTCATAATGCTCTGCCCTCTCTCCCCACGAGGTCTCCGTGGTGATGACCTCTCCCCTGCCCTGTTCTTTCTCTTTAGTCAGGGCTGCCCCCTCCCTTCCACCTGCCCTCTGAAGAGGTTGGGAAGTGACCACTTGGATGTCTGGGCCCTGCCAAGGGGAGAGGGAGGGTCAGAGTGAGGCTGGCTGCTTCCTGCCCCCACCCTTTCCCCGGGCCTGCTGTGCTGCTTTTGTGCCAAGGTCAGCCAATCCCTTCCCGTCCTATTCTGTGTGCTTCCGCCTCTGCCTCATCTCTCCTCCTGCCCTTGCCCCACCACCTCCCCAAAGAATTGAAATGTCAGCTCAGGATGTGGGGCCAATTTGTGTGAGTCCAGCATGTCCGAGTCTCGCCCTAGTGTCCCTTCAACCTGGGCTAACCAGCGCCCACCTCTGAACTCTGTTGCCTCGTTGCATGGCCTCGTCCTCCATCCCTAGATTCTTAAGCACAACTGGGCTTCTTCCACCTCCAGGTTTTCTGCCACTCCTAACCAAGGTTGCCTCTTAGAACAAGGGCAGGAATCAGACCTTCTCTGCTAGGTCACGGCCCTGTGGGAGGGACACGAAGCCCCCCTACCCTTCACTGAGTTCTCTGAATTTGTTCTCAGTGCCTTAGCAATGGAAAAACCTGTGCTTGTATATGTGTGGGGGGGAGTCTCTGTCTCGGACCTCCTTCTCCACCCTTGTACTCCCCAGTGCCTTCCTTGTTCTGGTGGAGCTGGGATTTTGCTCCCCCCCCAGTCCCACAACACTGCCAAAAATCTGTGTGTGTGCCAGTGGGTGGGGGGCCAGCCCTAGCCTCCCGGGGTCTGTGCTATGTCCTGTCCCTGGGGCTGTCATTTCTCTATGGTGGCTGAGGAGAAAGAGGCTGGGAAGCTTTCTCAGCCTTGCAGATAAGTGTGGCATTTACCAGCTAGAGCTCTGAGAGGCAATGCTGTCTGTTTCTTATTCTGGGACCAAAGTAAAAATCAAAGCACATTCCCCATGTAGTCAGGGGAGGCCCACTGCCTTCTCATAGCAGGGAGGCAGCTTTTCAAACTCGGCCCTGAACTTTGTTTACATGGGTGGGGAGATGGAGCAGGGGAGTCAACGGGGTAGAGTAGGACCTGGGCCACTGGAACCAAAGTGGGGACTTCCTAGGGTAGGGGTGTAACTCCCTCTGCTCTCTGAGCTAGAATTAGGGAGGGTTATTGCCATTGTCAGTGGGAGGTGCGGGAGGGGCTCATCTTCATGAGGCCTACCCAAGTGAAATGCAATTTCTGCTTTTGTGTACCCCACCCCATTACCGAAGCTGCCTTTGTGTTTGTGTCAATAAAAAGCCAAACCCTGGGTCCTGGATGTTGCCTCTGAGAGTGGAGGGGAAAGTGAGCTCATGGAAGGACAGTGCTGATAGTGGAAGGGTAAGGTTTCTTCTCTCCCCCAAGCCTTCCGTGCCCAAATCAAGTTTCCTTTCATGGACTGAAATGAGGAAGAAGATCATGCCAAGCAGGCACTTTTACTGTTCCTGGGCAGCGTTTCACAATTCATTATCCCTGCCCGCTGTTGACTAGCACAGTCTCTCTCGTACACATGCACCCAACCCCAGCCCGGTTTGAGAACCTTGGCAGAGGGGTGGGGGTGTTGAGAAGGGTAGGCTCCTAGCCCGACTCAGCAGTGAAGACCGCCAGGCCCCGCTGTCCCTGGGGCACAACTGTCAGGGCCTCTACCTCTCCACCCCCGCGGGTGGGCTTCTGGAAGTGAATCTCCAGGATATCATGCAGCTCCGGGCCATCCAGGACGTCAGGAATGTTGAGCACCAGCACCGACTGGGGCACTGGCTGGGACCTGATCTAGAAAAGGAGCCGGGAGATGGGCAAAGGCTGATGAGAGTCGGGCTAGGGGCAAAGGTTGGGGCAGGCAGTGCCTGTTGGAGCAAGGGAGGGGGCAGGAGGCTTGGAGAGGCTGGCAGCACATAGGTCAGTGGGGTTTGGGGGCTCCAGTCCTTCCTTGGGCAAGTGTCTGGCAGGTAGGCAGGTTACCTGGCCCAACCTCCATTCTCCACCTTCCCACTTACCTCAGCCTTCTGGATCTCCCCACTCACGTAGGGAGAGACTCTCAGAGGGAACTGTTGCCGACCCAGTGGCACTGTGAACTGGCCAATCTGGCACAGGCGCTGGGCCACTGTGGGGACAGGGAGGGGTATACCTTTAGCATCAAGGGCTCTCCTCTCCCGGGGCCTGATGCATCTGCTCTAATCTCCCTGGCAAGGCCCTTACCTCCATCCCTAGTGAAGCCCAGCATGACACCCCCTTGCAGCAGTTCCCGAGTCTCCACGTCACCACCCCCGTTCCTGGTCTTGCCAAAGAAGATTTCCAGCTTGTCTAGCAGCTGCTCCTCACTCAGCTTGAGATTGGTAGGAAACCCGCTGACCAGCACTTTCCTATCACTCATCTGGCTGGACACCTAGAAGGAGACAGGAAGGAGTGGTCCCAGGCACAGCCCCACTCTCCCACACCCAGATGCATGGTGCCCCTGCATGTCCTGGGACCCCGCCATTCTGTCACCTGGATAGTGGTCACCATGGGCAGCTCCAAGGGCTGGACCTGCACTGGCAGCCGGCACTCTTCCATGTGGACCTTATGCTCCTTTTGTCGTACCAACTGCTGGGCCACTGCGTATGGGCAGCAGGTCAGTACTGGGAAGCCTCGCAGCCTCCCTCCCAAGGCTTCCCCAAGAGCTCACCCTTGGGGTCATCAAAAGTGACCAGAGCAGAGCCTCCAGGCAGAGGGTAGCAGATCCGCAGGTTGGAAACCAAAGTCTTGGGCACTTTCCTGCCCTGCTGAGTGTGTCCTCGGAACACCAGGGGGATCTCCGGCACTGGAAGTGGGACCTGGAGGTGGGTGGGGAGGTTGATGCAGCCTTTGAGGGTGGGAGAGTCCTCCGCTCCCTCCCAGGAGGAAAGTGTCTCCAGTTCCATATGATTGATACCGAGTGCCAGGGATGAATACATTTATTGAAAGAAGAACTGGATAAATGAGTGGATGAACACAGGTCAAGTCTGTACTGGCACTTGACATACAAGATCTTGGTTTGTCCTTAGCCAAGCCTGCGAGGTAGGCAGCTCCACTTTACAGATGAGAAAACAGGTTCAAAGAGTTCAAATAACATGCTCAAAGCCACACAACAAGGAAGTGGCAGAGACAGGAGGGAAACTAAGAATTCCTCGCCTTTCTACCAGGCCACATCCCCTCTCCCAGCTTACCTTGATTTGCGGGAAGTCCCTGTGCTCCTGTCTGACCTGCTTCAGCTCCTGCAGCCTCATCTTTAGTCTGGCCTGCTCCTCCTGAAGGGCACGGAGAGCCTATTAAAGCAGAGGGGAAAAATTAGATATCCACCAGCCTTTCCAGAGAATGAACGAGCCCAGGGGAAGGGGGTCTCTATTCTGGACTCTCCAGGAGCAGAGTTGATGTTCAGCCCAAGAACAACCCAGTCTCTTTCCTTTTCCCTCGGCTGGTCCTGGCCCACTCTACTCAGATGGCTGCCCTCATCTCCGTCACTCTTGAAAGGGCAGGAGCCTTTGCAGCAGCCATGGCTGGTTCATTACTGGAGACCTAGAGTTTAACAAACACTGATTGAGCTCCTGCTACAAAGTGCTAGGCACTGACAAGTGGCAGGCAAGGGTCCAGTCCTCAGGCCTGCACAAAACTACCCAAGACAGAGCATAACTCACATGACTGATTGTGGAGGACATTAGAGTTTGGAGGGACAGTCCCACAGGGGTTAAAATAACCAGGGAGGCCTCCAGTAGGAATAGTAGCTTGGAGTTGCAAAATGTCACCATTACTATTAGCTAACATTTAGTAATCGCTTACTGTTTGTCAGGCACTGTGCTAAGCCCTTTAGATGAATTATATCACTCAGTTCTTGCAACAGCTCTAGGAGATACGTACCCTCTTATTCTTTTTTTTTTTTTTTAGAGATTGGCACGTGAGCCAACATCTGTTGCCAATCTTCTTTTTGTTTTCTTCTTCTTCTCCCCCAAACCCCCAGTACATAGTTGTATACTCTAGTTGCAGGTCCTTCTGGTTGTGCTATGTGGGACACCACCTCAGCATGGCCCGATGAGCGGTGCCAGTTCCGTTCCCAGGATCCGAACCAGCGAGATCCTGGACTGCCAAAGTGGAGTGCGCAAACTTAACCACTTGGCCATAGGGCCAGGCCCCCCCATCTTATTTTTATTTTTCATATGAGGGAGCTCAGAGACATTAAGTGACTTGCCCAGAAGTCATTCAGCCCTAGACAGTCTGACTGTAGCCTGGTAATCTGGGCTTTATAGAGAAGAAATCAAGCCCAGAGTAAGGGAATAATTTACCCCACATCTCCCAGCTTGTCCCTTGACTGCGCCAAGTGATCTGGAGCAGATCCAGAGAGAGAGAGCTGAAAACAGGGGCAGAGAATGACACCAGGGATACGAATAAATGCACCTTTGTGGGATGCAGCAGACATTAGCTGGCGGAGCTAACCCCGTGGCTGGGAAGCCTGATAAATAAGGTCAGCTCAGAGAAGTGTGACTCACTTGGGAAGAAGGGACTCTGTCCTGGTTAGCTCTGTATCCCCAGGGTTCAGCAGAGTCCCTGGCACAAAACAGGCATTCAGTAAATGTGTGTTGAATGAAGGAGTGAAGTGAATGAATGACAGAATGGGAGCATATTACAGAGGGCATTGAAGAAATTCAGTGTGAGTTTGCTCTATTTTAAGCAGAGGAAAACCATGGCTTGACCAAATAATGCTGGTTTCTGAGTAGTGAGAAAGCTACCTCGTTCTTGTATTTCTGTAAACAAGGAGTTGCAAACTCAGTACCCCTAAGGGCCTGTTCGATGATGTCAGTGAGTCAAGGGAGCCAGTGCAGAATGATGGGGACTCTGATAAACTGGAGAGAGCATGTCCCCACTAAAGTGGCAACCTCTTCTCAGCCCTAACCAAGTTTCTACATGAGAATGTGGTTCCAGTATCCTATATCTTCCCATTTTTAAGGGAAAAATGGATTTTTCTTTGAAAAAGATGACTCAATTTAAAAAATATATGAAAAATGAAATATATTTTCGGGCTGGATTCAGTCCTGTCCATCCTCTTTTTACTTCTGCTTTAAGTCTTGATCTAATTATACATAACTGTTTGAAAATCTAGTCATTGGCAATGCTATTTAATAAACAGCTTAATACAAATAAATAATAGCTTCACAAAGAGAGTTTTTCAAAGAACCATTCAAGCAGGGGAGTTTGGATTTGATGTCAGTAGGAAACGGGGAACTAGTGAAGATTTATGAAAGGGGGAGTGAAATGATGGATGTGGGTTTAAAATCTTGGGGCCGGCCGGGTGGCATAGTGGTTAAGTTTGCATGCTCCACTTGGGCAGCCCTGGGGTTCACAGGTTTGGATCCCAGGCACAGACCCACACACCACTCATCAAGCCATGCTGTGGTGGTGTCCCACATATAAAAGCGGAAGACTGGCACAGATGTTAGCTCAGTGACAATCATCCTCAAGCAAAAAGAGGAAGATTGGCAACAGATGTTAGCTCAGGGCTAATCTTCCTCACCAGAAAAAATAAATAAATAAAGAGGTCAATCTGGCAATGATGGCAGGATGAACTGGAGCAGTGGGAATGGTGGCATGAGGAAAACAATCCCAGACTCCAAGGTTCTAGTTCCCACCAATGTGACAGGAGCTGACCTGGGCCTCTGGCTGCTGGCATGTACGCATGAGCACAGGTCGTGAGGAAAAGCCCCAGACTCTGTGGATGTTTGTGTTAAGGAGACAAGGGGAACAAAGTGGAGAGATGATGCCAAGGCTGGAGATCTGGGTGTTCCAGGGTCTGGTATAATGCCATTGACCCATCAGGCAAGGGGAGAGAGCCAGTGGTGACTGAGGGCCTGTGAAGTGCCAGGCACAGTTGGACTCCATCTCATTTCAGTATCACAAAACTGCCTCTTGTCTCCAACTCCCAACTGAAACTTCTCTCTTATAGGATCCTCTTAAGGACAACACAGGCTGATTGTAGTCACTTACAGGAATTCAACTATACACGCTATTTATTTACATAACGTGATAACATGTCTCTAAAGGCAAGCCAATGGCTATCTGGTACTCAAGTGAAAAAAATTGCGATTCCTTCTACATTGAACTCATTGAGAGGCTGTAGATTCCGGACACTTAGGGGTGAGTTAATGATTTAAGGTTAATTTTGACTACATACATTCTTCTGCCTTACTTGCCAAGTTCAGAACCCAACCATAAGATAAAATTTCATGCTATCTGTGCTCATCAGAGGAGCACTGGGAGGCAGTTGAACATACTGGTTAAGAGCACAAACTCTGGAGCCAGCCCTGCTGACCTAGCTGTTAAAGTTGGTGTGCTCCACTTTGGTAGCCCAGGTTTTTTCCCGGGGGTGCGGAACCTCACCATTCATCTGTCAGTAGCTATGTTGTGGCAGCGGCTCACATAGAAGAACCAAAAGTACTTACAACTATACACAACTATGTACTGGGGGCTTGGGGGGGAAAAAGGAGAGGGGAAAAAAAAAAAGGAGGAAGATTGGCAACAGATGTTAGCTTAGGGCAAATCTTCCCCTGCAAAATAAAAAAAGCACAAACTCTGGGGCCAAACCTCCAAGGCTCCTCTTGCTACTGCAAGACAATGGGCAAGTTATTTAACTCTCTGTACCTTGGTTTCCTCATCTGTAAAATGGGCATAATAGTGATTTCCACCTATGTGTAATTTTGTTTGGAACAGTGGTGCCTGGCTCCTAATAAGTACTATGTTAAATATTTTCTATTTTAATAATCTCCATTTTATAGATGAGGAACCCGAGGTTTGTCAAAGTTAACTAATGGGCCAAGGTAAGTGAAACCCAAGGCCACTGAAGACACAAAGGGTCAGGGACAGGACTTGGTGGACAGAACTCTGGGTTAGAGCAGCACGTGGTCATGGTCGAAGCCAAGAGGATGGAAGAGCTCTTTGAGGGACAGAGCCTTAAAAATCTAATCTTTGAAGATACCTAGTAAGGCTCAGGAGAGACAAAGGAATGCAGAGGAGAAAAAGGAGGCATGGCCAGGGGTAAGCAGGGCCAGGGCTAGGACTGGGTAGTATCGGAGACACAGAGGAGGGGGAAGGATGAAATGGAGCTGCAAGAAAAAGAGGGCTACAAGAAGTCCACTGGCTCACTGCTCTCTTGCTTACTCATTCACTCATTCAACAATGAGCAACTGAGCATCTATCATGTGCCGGGCTCTGGGGACACAGCGATGGACAAAACAGACAAAATTTCCTTGTGGAGTTTACCTTCTAGGGGATGAGCCAGACAATAAACAGAGTAAGTAAAATCTACAGTATGTTAGTGATAAGTGTTATGGATAAAAACAAAGTGGGGAAGGGAGGACAGAGAATTTTGGAATACAGTTTTAAATGTGGTGATCAGCGTGGGCCTCGCTGAGATGATATTTGATCATATACTTGAAGGAGAAGAAGGAGCAAGCCACGTGTACATGTAGGGGAAAGTTCTATGCGGAGGGAATAGCAAGTGCAAATGCCCTGTGGTAGGAGTTTGTCAGGTCTATTTGAGAAAAAGCAAGGAGGCCAATGTGGTTGGAGCAGAGGGAGTGAAGGGAGAGTGACTGGAGATGAAGTCGCAGAGGAAACTGGGTCTGATCATGTAGGGCCTTTGAGAGGACGTGAGGTGGAAAGCCATACGCAGGCTTAAATGTTAACAGGATTACTTGGTTGTTGTGTGAATAGACTGATGTGGGGAAAGGGCACAAGCAGGAGACCACTTAGGAGGCTTTGACAGTGTCCAGGTGATCAATGTTGGTGGCTTGGACCAGGTAGTAGCAGAGGAGGAGGTGAGGAGCAGTCAAGTCTAGATTGATTGAAGTTGCTGATGGATCAGAAATAGAGTATGGAAGACAGAGAGGAGTCTGAGATGACTCTAAGCTTTTTGGCCTGAGTAAAAGCAGGGGAAAGGAGCCATTCGCTGAGATGGGGAAGACTGTGGGTGGAAGAGATTTGGGGCAAGAAATTAGGCATTTATTTTGAACATGTTAGGTATGAAGTCCCTATTTGACATCCCAGTTAGAGACAGAGTGGTAGTTGCCTCTACCGATCTAACATTCAGGGACGAGGTCCGGGCCTGGAAGATAAATTTGGGAATTATCCATGCAGAAGAGATAAAGTCATAAAACTAAAAGGAATCACAAAAAAGTCACAAAACTAAATGAGATCAATAAGGGAGTGGGTATGGAGAGAGAGAGAGGTCCAAGGGCTGATTTCTGGGACATCCAACACTAAGAGGTCAGGGAACATGAAAGCAGCAGCCAAGGAGAATGCAGAGTGGCTAGTGAACCTGGAGGAAAGCAGGAGTGTGAACGCATTTCAAGGAGGGGGACCCAGCAGCTGTGCCAAATGCTGCTAACAGGCCCACTAAGATGAGGAATGAGAATTACCACTGAGACTGAGCAACAAAGTCCTCCTTATCATAAGGAAATGGTCAGAAGTTGATATACAAAGATTATTATTGTGGCTTTGTTTACAACAGAGACAAGAAATCTACATGTCCAACAAGAGAACAGCTAAATACATAGAAAATATTAGGTAGCAATTAAAGGACATTATTGAAGAACATTTAACGACATGGAGATGTGCTCATAAGCCAAAAAGGCACATTATAAAAGTGTATATAAAGTATGATCCCTATTCTGTTGATTTAAAAAGTTTTAATTCCTAAGGATATTTATTAATGCATTAAAAAACTGGGAAGATAGCTGCCAAAATGTTATTAATAGAGGTTGTCTCTCAATAATGAATTTAGTGTGCTTTGAAAAAATAGCTTCCTGAACCCACCTTCCTTCCTTCCTTTCTTCCTAATGTGTAAAGGCCCTGTAGGGGAGCAGTTTCAACAGAGAAGTAGGAGTGAGGTGGGCAGTGAATCAAGATAACCCTGGAGAACTGGGGTTCTGAAAAGGTTGGTAATAATATCAGGAACAAATATTACTGTGTGCTTAGTATGTGCCAAGCAGTGAGCTAAATTTTTACTGTATTCATTTATGGATTATGTAGTTTAATTCTTGCAGGTTTAAGTATCCTTCTGAAGCAGCGTTATCATCATCCCCATCTTACAGATAAGGGAATGGAGCTCTGACGTTAATCTTTAGAGGCTCATAAGTTGCCCAGGGCCACACAATTGGAGGAACCAGGATTTGGAACCAGGCAGGTTGGCTCTAGAGCCCGTGGTCTTTCTTACTGCATTTGAGGGGCAAATGAAAAATTTCCAACTGAGAAACCGAGAGGGGATGAGATTCCTTCATTCAACAGTTGTTTATTGAGTGCCTACTGCATGCCAGGCACAGTGCGAGGCAGTGGGGATCAATGGTAAACAGGCTGAATGGGGGACAGTCGTCCCTGGGCTTGGTCTAGCATGAGTAGGGGCGTTCACACATCAGGAACGGATGACGGCAGACAGGGGGAAGGTTAGCTCTTAGAGGAGCACTTCTTCCTCTGACCCTGAAGAGGGGCCAAGGTTCAGTTGAGATGGAAATATAAGGAGGGGGAGAATTTGTTTGGGAATATCGCAGGAGATAAAGCACATGTGTTAGCAATTCTTAAACTTTTAGAATTGTCATTAGAGCACTTCTTAAGCTTTTTGGGTCACCAAACCCTTTGAGTATCTAATGAAAACTATGGATTCTCTCTCCAGAAAAATGCACATTCACACAAGAATTCACCAGCTCCTGAGGTGCAGGTTATAGAATTGCTTTTGAGGCGATGGGTTAGGGGCCACACTCCACTGGGGAGAGGTAGTCTCAGCCGTGTCTCTCTCCAGACCTTCAGCAGGTCTGAGTTGGGCCGGCACAGGCTTGGCCACCAGACCCTGAGACACCTGCAGACTCCCAGGCAAGGAGTGTTCCTCTGCCTCTCCCCACCGACCCTTCCTCACTTACCATGGGTCTGCGGTCCCGTCGGCAATAGCTGAGGCTTCAGAGCAGGGCAAAAGTGGGAGTCTACAGCAACTCAACTCTTGCTTGTGCCTTCTGAGCAGCTTTGGTCTCCCCTAGCCAGGCCTGAAATATGTTTCTGAAGGTTTGCCTGCAGGCTCTTTGCCTTCACTTTCATTTCAGGGAAATCCCTGCCCTTCCGTGACCACGTGACCACGTGACCACATGCCCCCAGCAGGTTTCCCCACCCCTGGGAGGAGTCTCCCTGATCTTTGAAGTTCTAGGACTACACCCAGCTACAAGGTCTCAGGGGAAGCTACTCCACAAGCAACTGCAAACTAAACACTGGTCCCAACCAACCACTGGATCCCAGCACAAGCCTATTGCTAGCATTTGCTTGCTTTGTTAATATTTCCCCTAGAGCCTAGAATGATGCTGGGCACACGCCGACTTAATTGAATGAGGGGCTGGCCCCGTGGCCGAGTGGTTAAGTTCCCGCGCTCTGCTGCAGGCGGCCCAGTGTTTCATTGGTTCGAATCCTGGGCACGGACATGACACTGCTCATCAAACCACGCTGAGGCAGCGTCCCACATGCCACAACTAGAAGGACCCACAACGAAGAATATACAACTATGTACTGGGGGACTTTGGGGAGAAAAAGGAAAAAAAAATAAAAAATAAAAATAATTGAATGAGAAATGCAACTAGGACAGATAAAGCCCCTCCAAGTTCACAAGGCTGCAGTAAACAACTACAATTTATTGAGAGCTATGCTACGTGCCCAATACAGGTTCTACTTTACACAAATTAACTCCATCTTCAAGACAATCTCACAAAGTTGTTTCTATTTCTCCCATTTTACAAATTAGATTCTAAACTTCTGAGGCACTTTGGTGTAGGAATTTGCCCAAGGTCACATTGCTGAATAAAACATGTATCCAAACCGGGTTGGAACTGTTATTTGAACTTGGGCCCTGAGGCAGAGCGGAACTTGCTGAATCTTCAGAGGAAGGTTTAAATTCAGTTCCATTTGTGACTGAGTAGGCAAGGTACTTAACAGGAGTCCATCTCAAAAGAGATGCCCAGTGTTTTAAGGGTGAAGCGTGCACATGTGAAAGTACACAACACACTTGTTTCCAATATTTTCACCCAGTCCAGGATTTTTCTGCTAAGAATAACTTAGCGAGTCCCTTTCTCAACACCTCCCCACCATCCCAGATGGAAGTGTGCCAAGTGCAAGGCTTGAAAAATAAGCCTGTTTGAATCCTGGTTCCATCTAGTGACCTAGAAGCAGCTCAGCAGGAGAGCCTATTTTGTCAGTAAAACAGGGTCACAGTTAAGTATCTAAAGGTAAAATCACAGATAGGAGGTCCAAATGCCTCTCCTGCAACACACAGTGGTGACACAACCCAATGCCCAAGCCCGTCCAATCACACCCTTTCTTGCCAACCTTTGCTAGCCAGACTGTTTGGGGACCTCTCCCTGGTCCCATTAGCAATGGCTGCTCTGGGGCTCAGGACTTCATCATCGGCACCATCTTTATTATCTAGAGCAGTTCTCCAGCGTGGTCCTCAACCGAGTAGCACCATATCACCTGACAAGTTGCTAGAAATTCTGACCTGCTAAATCTCAGTCGCAGGGTGGGATGCTGGCACTCAGTGGTTAAACAAACCACTTCAGGTTAGTGGTTCTGAATCCAAAGTAGCTGGTCTTCACTGAGAGGGGCCTTTGGTTTTCACAATGGGGTGGAGGGTTCTCTATGTATGTAATGGGTTGAAGCCAAGGATGCTAAACAATGCTACACCTAAAGCTGTCAAGAGCAGCCATTCTGGGGAAACAGTTCAGTATCACACTTTACCTATCAAGGGGCAACTGATGGGGCCGAGGACAGAAGTAGCCTCACAAAGGCAGTCAAGCCTTTTTATTTCCCCACAGCCCCTCATCCTCTACCCGGTGTCTCTCATATGAATGCTCTGCCCCAGTCAATAATACATGCAGCACGCAGACAAGGATTTTTTGTATTTTTAATGACTGAGACAAACCAGATCTAAAACCGCAGCTTCTGGAAGAACCATTTGTTCTTGCCGGTCTTGTATCTAGAGGGGAGAGGGAGAAAAAAGGACGCCAATGAAGAGAGAACAAGACAAAATTCCCTTCAGAGAGAACAGTGAAAGCATACCCCAGCATCCACTACCCAAGCCTACTTACCTCTCCTCGAACTTGACCTTGGCTTCTCGTCGGGCCTTGCGTTTAAGAGCAGGGTCTCTGAAGACATCTTTGTTGACAACAGTTTTGTCCAAGGGGATATCCACAGAGTACCTGGGGACAAGGGCAGGGAGGTGGGAGCAGCCCACAGGCTGCCTGCCAGGGCCTTCACCTTCCCCCCCAAGTACTCCTGTGACATTGGGGTGTTAGGGTCTAACTCCATAGGAGCAAACATCAAAAGCTGTGCCAAAGTCCTGATGACATTCTCTGGAAATTTACAATTTTAACAGACTTATTTACATAGTTTCAAACCACTGAAAAACTTCACATTTCATTCTCAATTCTCCATAACTACTTTATTTTTTCTAACTAAGAACCATTACTTTATTAGATCTTTACTATGATCATGGCGGCTGGCTACCTTTCCATTTGGAGCCATTTTATTTAGTGTTGTTCAAATTCTGCCTATGCAGGGTCAGTGTCATTAGGACAACGCAAAAGCTGAGTGGCTAGCTGGCTCAGCCTCACTGCTTTCCAGCAGCTGAGAAACAGCAAATTAAGGTAAACATGCACCCTGAGTAGCAAACTTTCAAGGTGCATGCTGCTGGGTTTGGGCAATTATTGGTCAGTCTCTCTCTAATCTTGTATTTCCTTATAACTCTGTACCAAGATAGTGTATATGCTACACACTACTGTGAAAGGCCAGGAACTAAAGGGCCCAGCAGTTGAGCAGAATTAACAGGGGGAGACCTGCTTTCACTTTACCAAACATTTGTGAAAGCCTGTAATGACTATCCTCAACGGTGGAACAGTGGACGAGGGCAGGTCAGATCTTATGGCTACGTTTACTATGGCTGGACACAAATGCAACAATCTTTAATCAACACAAAGAATTTTCAGGCGAGGAGAGAGATCAAGAGCAAGCTTGAAAGAGATTTTTCAATCCTGCCTGGCCAAGTCAGGGAAGTCATTATAGAAAATGACAGGAATGTGAACAGTTCCAACACAGATGAAAGAGGCAACACTGGAAACCACAGCCACTTTATAAGTGACAAGTTGAAAACGATGTCTCTTCCTCACGCTGGAGTGGCTACAAGGTTGTCTCCCTATTCAGCAGGGCAGAAAGGAGGAAAAGAAATAGTCGCCTTCAGTCCCACGCTTGGAATGCTCACCTTGTGGGCATGAGGTGATTGTAGTTATAAACTTTCACAAAAGATTTGATCTTTGACCTCTTGGCGATTTTCTTCTTGCCCATGGCAGCTGTCACTTTGCGGGGATAGCGGTCAATTCCAGCCACTAGAGCATGGCTGTAGGGGCGGTCTGAGGTGCCATCATCAATGTTCTGAATGAGCAAGAATCACATTAGTTCTTAACTGAAGGCCTATTAAAATCTGCTAGATGCAGGGCATGTATAGAACAGCCCCACGCCTGGGTCTCCGAGACCCACTGTTATAAAAACCACAGGAAGCAGACATTCTAAGTACTACGCTAGATGCCCACAGAGTAGCAGGAGTAAGGGTGGTATTCACTCCCACCAGGAAGAATCTGGAAACATTCCAGGGAAGTAAGAGATTTAAAAGAAACAAGAGTTAACATTTACGGAATGCTTGCTATGTGCCAAGCACCGGTTCTTAGGACTTTACATCTCTTAATTTCCTCCACGATTGCGCTGCCACTAAGGGACAGAGGCCCAAACTGGCCGCCTAACTCCAGAAACCAGACTCAGGTGGAGGAAGGGGAACCAAGGGTGCCCCGGTGACCCCACAACAGCCAAAAGCAAGGGCATATGCGGCCAGAGCTCACAGACCTCACAGGAGACTACGAAAGGCAGGCAGAGGGCCAACAGTGAAGGGCTATGCAGAGTGACCGCTCTGACTAAACGACGTCTCTCTGCAGAGTCCCAGCTGCAGCACTCACTACCTGTTTGACCTCAGGTGAATTACTAACACCTCCAAACCTTCTCAGTAAAGCAAGTCCCCATGGGCACTGCGAGGATCGGACCTGGCAACAGCTGGAAGGCAGCGCCAGGCACCAAGCAAGCGTTCAATCAACGGTGGCCACTGTCATGACTTAAAGCCTCTTCGGTAGAGGACGCGATATGTCAGCTGCCCAATTCAACTTACATTTGTTTTATTTTGCTTCCTCCTCTCCAAAGTTCTCACGCGCTCACGCCCCCGCCCCCACCACCCGCAATGCTCAGTGGGCCAGGCCCCTAATCTACGTCCTGAATTGCAAGCCTGCCCGCCCTCCGAAAGCGCCGGGAGGCGACGGCGCAGAGGCTCCCAAGGCTGGTACCTTCACGATGACCGCTTTGCGTCCGGAGTAGCGTCCGGCCAGGACCAGCACCACCTTCCCGGGTTTCATGAACTTGCCCATTTCTGCAGAGAGGGAGGAGAAAGGACGGCTCAGAAACCCGCAAGCGGAGGCTGTGGGCCCGGAACTTCAGGCTGCCCTCACTGCCCTCTTGGCCCAGGCCGCCCGCGGACTCTGCTGGCAGAACAGGATCCGCTACGAAGCCGCCAGAGACCGAGGAACGGAAAGCACCCGGCGCCGCCCCACAACTCGACCCTCAGGCCACGGATGGCAGCGGATTGGAAGACCCGGGACAAGCCTCTACTCACCAACAGCAACCACCAGAACCTACAGGAGAAAAGAAAGAACGGCACTTCCGCTAACCTTTCACCTCGGGAGAGGTGACCTCACTTCCGGTCCTGCCCTTTAGGCCTCGCCCCGCCTCTTGCGTGGCGCTCAGAATCCGTGTTACGGGCGGAAGAAGCCTTTGAGGGGAAAGCAGGGCCAGGCCTCTCACTTATTCAAGTCAAACTTTATTAGCAGCTCTAGCAGTAGACAAGAGCAAAGGAGTCCTGTCTCCCGCGTGCGGATGGAGGAGCAAGACAGGCTTTTATGCGCAGTCTTTTCACTCAGCTGCTCCTCTGCCCCCTTGGTTGTAGTTCATTTTTCTGGCGCTAGGAGGGGTACGCAGTTTGAAATTTACTTTTTTTCGCCTTGGAAGAATCAGGGAACAAAATAGGACATTTATTGGTTCCCACCTTGTGCACTGTTAGACCTAAGGAAGGAGAGACGAAGATCAATCAAACGAGGGTACTTGCCCCCAACATTTACAGTCTGATCATGTCATAGATATTACTAACTAGAATAAGCAATGAGGGAGGTGGACGATGATGGTAATGGCAGCTGCTTACCCTGTGCCAGGCCGAGTTAATCTATTTATGTATATCATCTCATTTAATCCTCATAACAACGCTAGGAGATAGGTACTATTATCTCCATCCTACAATTGAAGAAACTGTGGCCTAGAGAGATTAAGTGATTTGCCCAAAGTTCACAGCTGGTAAATGGTGGAGCTGAGACTCAGACTCAGGCAGTCCTCCTGAGTCCATAACTGTTTACCCTGTCACCACACTGAGCACCTGCTCTGTGCCAGGCAAGATGTATGTAAGTCGACGGCCTATTTAATTCTCACAACTCTGCATGTTGAGTATTTTCCTCCCATTTAGCATGAGAAAATTGAGATTCAGAGAGGATAAATTACCTCTCTGAGGTTGAGCTTGATCAGTAGCATAGATGGAATTCAAATCTAGGTTTGAACCCAGATTTAGTTGGCTCTCAAACTGGATTATTTCTCCTCACTCACTGGAAGAGTGTTTTTCGATGGGTTTTTTTTTTTCCTTTTTCTCCCCAAAGCCCCCCAGTACACAGTTGCACATTCTTTATTGTGGGTCCTTCTAGTTGTGGCATGTGGGACGCTGCCTCCGCGTTGTTTGATGAGTAGTGCCATGTCCACACCCAGGATTCGAACCAATGAAACACTGGGCCGCCTGCAGCGGAGCGCGCGAACTTAACCACTCGGCCACGGGGCCAGCCCCCTCCAAGGTTCTTTAGGTGCCTTCCAAGTTCAAGAGAAAGAGAAACCATCTTACAGTTTATCTGAACATTGAAGAATCTATAGGATTGGTCTTGGGCGAGACGTGGGAACTATCAGGGTTTCAT